>NC_133029.1:10002500-11327500 GCF_048771995.1 Taeniopygia guttata
TTATGAAGAAATAGAGAAAATCTGCCTAAGTCTGGAGGATGGAAGCAGATAATACTTTTCAATGGAAGGAAAAACCTCATACTAAAATAAAGAAAGAATGCAATCACTAGACAATTGACTGAAGAAACAGAACTGAAAAAACAAACAAACAAAACCTACCAAAATTTATATGAACATTTTCTACGGTTCATGAATATTAACACATCAAAAGAGGTCTGAAAATGACATAAGGATATATGGATCAGTAGGTACAACATGTCCAGTGTTTATCAGGGAATGAGTGAGATTGCAAAATGCCAAGACATTGTGTTATTCCTGCAGGTGGACTACATAGCACCTCTTAATAAGAACAGATGCACAGATAAAAGATGACAATCTTAGAATATGTTTTTTCACATATCGTTCTAAATCAGATCTGTAGATGCAAACCAGAGTTTTCAGGGCCATGCTATGGGTTTAACATACTCCCTAAAGAATCTGCTCTTTTAAGTTTTGGATGGATTACACTGGCTCATACATTTACATGTCATTGTGATAGATGTAAACAGAATAAGGTTCATTTTCACATTTAATGATCTTCATTTAAAATTAGTCAAAGCCTAATTTAATTCTAGTAATTCAAAGTATTGTCCATTACATCTCAAGTTTCAGAGAGCAAACACTGCAGAATGAAATTGTGAAGACAGGTTGTTGCAGTATTTTGTGGCATATGGTAAGACTGAAAGTGATCTTAAAAACATACGTTATGTCAGCTACTCAACTGTGCTACAGAATTCTTGTCCAACACGTGCCCTTCACTTTACTTGGAGAACTGCCACTGACTGTAAGAATCACACAAGTCCCTAATGTTTTCTTTTGGAAACTCATCATCTGATGTTACTGAGATTCAAGGACAAAAGCTCAAGTTCTACTTCTGTGGAATAAAGTACGTTCAGGATTCAGTGTGATATAGCCTGGGTGGGCTCAGAGTATTTCGGGAGCGCAAAGACTTTCTGAAGAGCTGTAGGAAATTCCTAACTATATTGCAGAATAACTCATAGTGTGAACATTTTTTCATTTAAAAACATGGAAACTATGTGAACAATCTATTACCATCTCAACACTTCAACTAAGAATGCTAAGGAGCATGAAAAAGTCTGGGCTTAAGTAAAACTAGCCAAGTGCTTAATATCTACAGGTTTGGTCCCTAACACATGGTCAAGTACTTTACTGCCTTTCAACTTAATTCATAACTGTATGGTAAGGACAATACAGGGAAAGAGAGGAAGGAAATCTGGCCTATATGAGAGTAGTTTGAGACTACAGGAATACATATTTCAGTATGGATCTCCCAGAACTGCTTTTTTCCTCCAAAGAGGAAGTGTGGTCAAAGCTGTAAATTTCTTAGTAAAAGACATTTTAAGAAGATAATAGAACTGAAGAAAAGGAATGTTCCCCCACACACTCAGGAATGCCTGGGACAACTAAGCTCCCTTGGGCTGTACAGGTAATTTCCAATAACCCCAGGCACTTCCTTATACTAAACATATCCACATGAAGTGTTGAAATGCTTGCCAGTGGAAGCTCAGCTTTTTCTCCACTGTAGTAATTACTGCTTTGTTGACAAGAGTGTATTTTTGCATTGTAGGGACCTAAAATTAGAATACTCCACTTAGTGGTTGAGTTCTATGAAAATACAGTTGAATGCTGGTGTCTTCTGAACTAAAGAGGCAATACTATCAAAATATTTATATCTATACCTGTATGTGTTTATATATACATATCTACACTGCTCTAATTTATCTAGCAATAATACAATAGTGAGGTGTACATGCACTTGTGCATATGCAGGTAGGAAAAATGGAATGTTTGTTTGATCTAGGAGTAACTTTGGAAGGCACACTCTTTTAAAATACACTGGCACTTGGCAAGTAGCATTTGTATGTGACAAGAAAATTGAATGTGCTTTGGTTATTTTTTGATAATGCAAATTGGCATAGCCATCAAATTGAGATAATTATTGTCTCTTTTCCAACTGTGTGCCTAATTAAGAAGACCCAGTAAGGCTTAATTAGCAAAAAAGCAATTGTTAAAATCAGGTTTAGCTGCTCAGAGATTACAAAAATTGAAAATTACATGTTCTGTATAGATACTATTAATTTTTTGAGACACCAATTTCAATTTTGTATCACAATAAGCTTAGCATATGAGAATAATTTACAACACATCGATACCATGGAACATCTAAACCACAATTGAAGTATTAGATTTTCCCTGATACCAGGATGCCTTGGCAATGGTGTTTAAAAACATTCAGCTGACGATTTTTAATTCATGTTCACTTCCCCTGTTTTTAATTAGAATAATGGAAGTCTTCTTTAAGCAAACTAGACATTCACCAGAGTATTTACAGATTACCAAAGCATATGAGCAAGTCCCATTATTATCACATTTGATGAGACAAAAGATTTCATCAGTTGACATTGCAGTAAACAAATTTTCCCGGTAGATTTTTTCCCCCTCTGGGCATTATAGTTGTTATGATAGATCTCATGGAGCCTTAGCAATTTTCATTTCCCTTTGCAAAATAAAAAAAAACACCTATTAGAAATCTCTGAAATAAAATGCTGACACTAGTTTCCCCACCAACTCCCCACCGCCAGGTGAAGTTTCCTAACAGAACACATTATCTTAAATATTGTCAGCATCTCTTGAGCATTGTCCACTTCTCAGATTTGATGTGGCTTGTTCATTTTTAGATTCATTACCTTTTTACTCTTTCCTATATTGTAGGATTGCAGCACTGATTCAGTAACTTGTTTTACTTCCACCAGAGGCTCACAACACTGGTGCACTTACAGAACGCATAAGATCTATAGCTTAATGTCTAACAAAGTCTCAATTAAGTTATCACAGCAGTGTGAAGAACTGCACACAGAAAATGAACTTTTCAGTCTTTTCCAAAATAGCTTTCTCAAGTTCTTCTTACTCTGGGAAGAAACACCATCAAGTATTATGCAGTTCTGACATCACCCACAAAGTTAAAACTTGAAAAGCTTTTCAAGCATTTCAAGTACTTTTTGCAGGAAGATCTGACTACTGCCTGACCACAGGACCAACATCTGCTTCACCTTCATCTGAAGCATCACTCCAGTTGCTATTCATGTGAGTGACACCATCATGCCTGAGAAGTGATCTTTCTGTTCCTTTTCTTCTTGCTTTGATGTCTGTCAAAGTATTCAGTGTCTTCAAGTGCCATTGTTCTGACAAGCAGACCCTCCCAGTAGACTTGTTCTATATCCTGTGACTCCCAGAACTGCTATTATTTGAGCTGGTGTCAGATTGATTTTCTTTCTGTTCATGATAGTGCTATGATCTTGCAGAGTTGAAATTACTGCTGATTTATGCCTTGATGCAACCCCTTGAGAACTGGCGTGTATCAGCATGTCACCTATGAAAAGGTACATTTGAATCCTTTGAGATCTTTTTAGTGGAACCTTTGTTCTCATTTCAATAGAGAATCCTTTGTAATGAATGTTTGCTAGAAATTTCTCCTGCAAGTACCAAGAGTCTTCTGCAGTGCAAACTGGAAGTACATTATGCATCCACCCATTTTCACCAGTCTGTGAAGCCTCGACAGAGATTATTTTAAGCTGTCCATCCAAAACATCCCAGTTTTTGCAAATTGATTATACCATTTTCTTTAGTACTCTACAAAGAAAACGCAGGTAGGGCTGGCACTGCAGAATGGGGATCTTTCCCAGCTGTATTCCCAAAGGCTCAGCTACATCTGGGAATGCAACAGACTGCAGATACAAACATGCCTCTAGCGTGTTTGCAGAAGCCTATTGCCTTTTATAGCCAGACCTTCTTTTTTTTAGACTTTAGAACAGCAAAGATAATTACTGTTTAAGCATTATTCACAGATTTACATATTCTGCCTATTAGCATCACTGTTTTTGCACGCTCATGAACTAGTAGCTTCTTGACTACATCTTTGTGAGCTATTTTTCAAAAAAAAAAAAAAAAGGAAATAGTGTCTTCTGTAGAAATACACAAACAGGGAGGCACTGATTTTACATTTAAACAATTCTAACATGGTAAACTCCAGTTGAAATAATCTTCCTGCTCTTTCCATCAGTCTCTGAAATACTTTTTTTTTTCTTTTTTTTCTTTTTTCTTTTTTTTATTGTTGGTAGAGCTGTTTGTCCATGCCTTCTTTCAGTGTAAGTCCTTCTGGTACAGATACTGGCCTTTCTCCTAGTTTAGGTTGCACTATCCCCAAAATTCTTTTCAAGAGGGATCAAAGCAGCCATTTTCTTTTTGGAAATTGGTATTCTGCAATAATCAATTCCAGTTCAAAAGTAAAGGGGACTTTGCTGCAACTTTTTCTTCCCACTAAGCAAGAAGCTAAACAGAGCTGAGTAAAAATCAAGTGGTCCTATTCTTCTATTTGAGTGTTGGCAGGAAGAGGAACCTTCAGAAAAAACCAATAGCCTCTGAACCCCAGTGACTGCCAAGGGAGAACACTGTGACTACAACCACACCGTGGGAACATAAAATTGGAAAAATTAAACCTCGTCACATTTCTGTTTTTCAATTAAGTGCTCAAAATTCTCAGCTACCTAAGCTCTTCTACATCAAATATGTTACTACCACTATGACCACCATACTTGGCAAGAACAGTGTCTCCTTAGCACCTGTACAATGACTCCTTTTAGCTCAGCTGAGAAGTCACAGCAAGGAGAAAGAGAAGGATAAGATTAAAATGTGAGTCTTGTCTGTGGCTTTTATATATGTGTACACACACAGGCACACATATCTTCTATACTAGCTGCATATAAAAAATAGAATCATTATCCTTGTAGATAACAATTTTGCCCCTGCTAATTCTATTTACATTGGGAGCACTGTAGTGTACGTTTAATGTGAAGCTGTGTTTCTTTCATGAGCAAGGAAAATGTCACTTTCCTTTCCCAAAGCACCAAAAGACTCCTTTTATTGTCACGGAGCACAATTATATGTTAGAGCTCTGCTGTCTCTTTCCAGCCAACAAAGCAAGAAAATGACCTTTCTTTAACCTATGGATGAATTGCGTTATGTTTGGTTCAGTGGATATCCTCTTTTATATTCTCCCACATCAAATACATCCACATACTGAGGTTATGAAATGGGCACCTGCCTTTCACATCTGCCAGTGATTTCATTTTTTCCAAAAATTTGCTTTCAGTTGAGGAGGGGTGTTAACTCTCATCTCCCATTTCATATCCTAGTTTGCAACTTCTGTTAATACCCAAAACCACTCAAAGCTGCAAGGACACTGCCAGCAGAATCTGGTTATTGGTTGCTGCATTTTGCCCAAAGATATGATCATGTAAAAGATCAGGAAGAAATCTGCCACCCTCACTCACTCACTGTGTGCCACACTGTGACCCTGTGCAGAATGACTGCCCTGAAACAGTCCCCATCTTTCCTCCCTGTTCTGTGCAGCAACCTGCATTTCTGGTCTGTCTTCATCTATTGGCAGCTTGGTAATGAAAGGAGACATTCCCAGAACAGGTATCTCAAATGAGCTTTGGTTTACATGCACAAGATGCTGGGGAGGGAGCAGAAAAATGCAGCTGTGACATTAATAAAGTAAGCCAGTGCTGATCTGCACAAGAGAGCAAGTCAGCAGGGGAGGATTTGTGAACATGATGCTGAATGATAAACATCATTCTGAAGAAAATTGTGCCATAGAGCTTCACAGAGCATTTAGAATATTTCTACAATTAAGAAGGTTCAGAGACAAAAGAAGACCATGAAAATCATTATTTACACACAACTCATATCGCAAGTAGCCACCTAAATAAGCTCCACTAAAAAACATTTGGCATCACTTCTCATCTGGAGGCAATTCTAAATACACATTTCAGTGCTTTTAGGTGTAGAGGAGCTCCAAGGTTCAGTAATTTGTTATATGACAAGGTTTATGTCAACTGTTATTAAAGATGACTCATATTAATATAAGTGCTCTTATTCTTCTTATAGAAGAAGAAAAGTTGTGTAGCCTAAGGATACCTTCCTAAATGCTACCATTTTACCAGCACTCTGTTGTAAATGGAGACGTGCACCGGAGACAGGCTGGAAGCATACATTAACCTTGTGAAGATCATCGTTCTCTTAAAAGCTTATGTCTGATTTTCTGCTATTACACTACACTGAAAATGGGAAGTACCCAATATTCAAAACAAAATGAAACAGTAATTTCTTGTTCTGTAGTTAAAGAAATCTCTGCATACAATCAAAGACCAGTTTAAGATCTTTGTGGAATTCACTGTGAAGTAAGGATAGGATCTCCCTAAAAAAAAGACACAAGACATGTCTGCACTAATTCCTCTGAAGCAGACCAAATAAAACACAGCTTCATGTGTACCTAGAGCAGCCTGTGAAATTAAGAAACAAAAACTTTACTGTTCAAGATGAAACAAAAAACCCAGCTAACCAACCAACCACAACAAAAAACCACATCCAAACCAAATGAAAAACAACCCCCAACACCACCCAAATTACTGTAGCTGCACAGTGTGATCCTCTTCATACAAGGACAAGATACTCCCAGAGCATAAGCTCTGACATAATCACTTATTAAGCACTTTGCTCTGGAGTGGTGGTATTTGTCTGTGGTTTTTACAAACACATGTAAAACTTCTGGCTTCAAAAATACTGCAAGCAGAATAATTTTAAACTATGCAAAATTTTTACCTCCTAGAAAAATCAGAAATTCCTTCCACACATAGAATCTATTTATATTTCTATATCATATCCTTATAAAGTTACAAGGAACTCAAATCTGTAGTCTAAACTATAAACACTAGTAGGAAAATTTGATACCAAAATCATCAACAAAAGGCCTATTGCTCATTTAATTTCCAGCAATTCCCAAACATTATTAATAGATTTTCAGCTGTTTTCATCAGGATTGAAGATGTAATCACAGTTAAATAAAAATCTAACTCCTGTTCCTACTCCTACACATAATTTTTACAGCAGTCAACCTTGAATTACATGGGGTGATGCTGCTGCCAGACAACCAAGGATAGAAATGAAGTGGCTCTGGATTATTCTGGTTCTATGGTGGCTTTTCTGAGAACAGCAGAATCTGTCCACAGGGTGACATCCCAGCTGGAGCACTTGATAGGGGAACAATCATCAGTGGCTTCAGCTGATCTATATTAGCTGATCCATTCCCATTTTAGGGACTGGATCATTGAATGAGCATAACAGAACAAGCATCATTTAAAAAAAAAAGAAGGAAAACAACGAACTTGTTACTGGAAATTGCTGAATAGTTGGAGGAAGGAAAAAAGCAGAGTAAGAGAAAAGAGAATTAGTTTCAATTTTATTTCTGCAGTTAACAGAATATTAAAAAAAAAAAAGAAAGCAAAAACCAACCAAAAAAATTAAGCTATTGGTATGCCAAGTTTTATGTAACCGATATTTTTGCCTAGTCATTAATTATACCACTCAATTACTTTAAATAAATTTAAGGATGGGCACACATAGAGAACTGGACCAAGAATTCCAAGGCTCACCAGAACCATTTGCAGGTATTACTAAATTCAATACCATGATGGCCAGTGGGTTATCTCTGACAGAAGAACACAGAAGTATTTATATTTTGATTTCCCCCAGTTTAATTAGGACTACTTTAAAAAGTTGCTTTGCTTTTAATTCCTAACACATTTATTATTCTTCAACACCTTTATTTCAATTGATCTCCAAGGTCAGTTCCACAGCCCAGGCATTTTTTTCTTACTTAAACCCTACATTTGAAAATCCAGCTCTCAACAACACATCCATGTGCGTGACTTTCTGTGAAACCTTCTCGTTTAACACCTAAAACTGCAGAGATCAAAGCACAGTTTCTCTTTAGCCATTGTGAAACTTTTTTGTCAAATGAAGTACCAGAAGTCTTGTAAAATCTTGTAAATTACCAAGGTCTTTTGTTCTTTAAAATGGCAATCCTAAATCTCCTGCTTAAATATAGTGTCGAGGAAGTTGGTAGTGTTCACAACATTGCAACACCAGTGCATCAGCAAAACAAAAAAAATGAACAAATAAACTATTTTCTACTTTAGTGGGGAACAAGAGTAATTTTTATGCATTACAGAGAAAACACAATTTGTGGCTGCACTAACCAGACACCATCCTGTAGGATTATGAATGCTGTATTAGAGTTTTGTAATTTACTTTGGAAAAATTAGCTCATTAAGATTGAAAAACTGAAAAGTTACAGAATTAAGGTCATCCTCAATATTATCCTCTTAAACGTTTTAATGTGAATTCTGAGCAAATAGAGTGAAACTGCTGGAGCTGCAATCCTCACCACTTCATTGACTTTTAAAATTAGAAATACTTTTCTGTTTTTTTTTTATTTTATAGGGTGGGAACACACATTCTTCTAAATCTGAATTACTTCTAAAAATTTACATGCATTCCTCTAAAACTCAATGGGAGCTGCTCCAATACACAGTAGCATAAATGAGTTTAAACACAAACTTCATGGATTTAGCAATGTAATCTGGTGATTTCTGCTCTGCAGTTCAAGTAAGAGAACCACTACACTGGGAGAAACACTGAAAAAAAAGTCTTATTAGCAGCTTGAGAAGGTCCATTTTACAACCACAGATGTTTTGAGGCTAAACTACTTCAACAATTTGGCTTTAAGTCAACTTAAGCCGTACTATGGTTCAGAAATAATTCAGATAACAAACTATTAGGTGAGTTTGGAAATAAAAATCCTCCTTGATCCATTCAGCAGAATGAGAAGAGACAAGTCAATAATTAAGTGAAAGTGCATGGCACACAAAATGTTAAACACTGATTTAAGTATTCATTACTTTTCCTCAATAACATTCAAATATTGGTGCACACTGATCACAAATTAATCAGTTGACCAAAACACCAGGTAAATTTATCTCCCTGATGAGTTTAAACATAAAAGAAAACATGAGAAATTGAATTCCTTTATCACAAGTACTTTGGCTGAATTTGGAATGTAATCAACATGATCATATTTACTGAAAGTTAAAGACTTAAATTAATGAGTACCATGTGTTTATCTACCAAATTTCAACTTGCTAATCTAGTCTGATCATTTTCCAAGTCAAATGGTTACAAAAAGTGCTCAATGAATGTTTAATAATGATCAAATGACTTTTTATAGCAAAACAACCCAAACTTATCACAGAATACATTTTCAGAAGGACATGAAAATAGGAAACGGATCTGCCGGAGATACTGGTGTTCATAATAAAAACTAAACTATTAAGATAAATGTGTGCATTTCCTGCAATGACAGGATAAGAAAGCAACACATTTCGTGATCTGTGTGGCTGAATTTAAAAATACTGGTTTGGATTTTAGCTAATGGATATTAACACTCAAATTAAAAAAAAAAGGTAAAAGGCACTAATAAATATATTTCTGAAAAGTTTTCTGAAACATGAAATATTCATGTAAAAAGTGAAGCATTCTGCCCAAGAGAAGTATCCTGCTCAGAAAACATGGACTGATTGAGAAAAAGCCTGAGTAATGATAGCAAAATATGAAGAAATTTCACTGCCAATTCCCACTCACAGGCTCAGCAATGTGGGGATATTGGTACTGCACAGCCTGTATCAGGTTGTTCTTTTCCTCAGGTCTGTATTTTTTCTAAAAACGTAAACTGAAGAAATAAAGAACAGTACTCCTGACTGTCAGGTTTTTCAGTTCGATATCCAGACCTTTATATTCCAAACCCATTAAAGATATTTCTGATTAAGCCACATTAAGCAGTGAACTCCACAGTTGGTTTAGATTTTGTAATTCAGAGTTATTTTAGCAGGATTAGGTTGATCTCAGCAGAGATGCACAGATTCCTCAGAAGTTAAGGTCTCCTGGATTTAAAATAAATAAATGAAGGAGTCCAAGTTAATAATCAGAAAAGCCTAATCAGATTAAGGTTGTGAACTCTGGACTACCACAGTGTTTTCCAGCAGCTCAGTGTGCTTAATCCACAAATGGATAACTGAATACAGAGCATTTCTATAAAATATTTCCTTGCAAGACACTAAACCTATGATTTTGGCAAAGGAAACAAACATCGCTGCTACATCTAATATGATATTTAACCAAGATCGTTAAGTGAGCTATCAAGGCTGCATTTAAAAATAACATTAGTGCCCATCAAAAAATTCTTCCCATATTACCTATTATTTGAATTACTTTTTATGAAACATTTTCAAGAAAATATTCAATATACTTCAAGAAAATATGCCTTCTCCTTTATCTACCTGAGAGTAATGAGACTAAATAGCACAGAGCCATTTCAAACCACCATTTCATTAGAAGTGGCTTGGTTCACATCAAATATGATGTAACTGCCTTATTAGCAAAGGTCATCTTCATAGTCCAATATTATGTGGTACATTTTACTTGTCAGTTAAGCTTGGATGAACATACAGTTAACAGATTGAACAAGTTGTGCAGATGTTTCCTATCAACTCCAGACAAATGAGAGATAGGTAAGGACATGTTCTTCACAACTACAAGGAGAAATTAAAGTCTGACAAGGGATTCAACTTAGTTTGCAGCTGAGAAAGTGCACTTTCCTTTCACAAATAATAAGCCATTAATACATGGCATTTGCCATAAAGTTTCAGAGCCAACTAAATAGTCCAAACATTGATGTATCTGTTTCTTTTACAATAAATACATAAAACTATAGATCACTAAATTTTTAAGTATGAATATTTCCTAAGACCATGATCCCTGTTTGGCTTTCTACACCTCTGAATAATCTTCTCCGATTTTCCTGCTGCTTTACTCCATGTGCAGTTTAACATGCAGTGTCTTCTTGTTTACCCCCAGCCAGACTGAAAGTTTGGAACATTGGATAATGCTCCAAATTTCAGCCCCCACAGTCTTCAACAGAGGGTAATTTCTATTCCTGCTTCATCTGAATCATAGCATTGTTAAGGCTGGAAAAAGCTCTCAGATCATCCAGTCCATCCATTAACCCACCATGTTCACCATTAAACCATGTCCCCAAAATGCCACATCTACACATTTTTTGAACACTCCTAAGGATTGTGATTCCATAGTTTCCCTGGGCAGCCTATTTCATTGACTGACCATCATTTCAGTTAAGAATTTTTCCTAATGTCCAATTTAAACCTTCACTGGTGCCACTTCAGGCCTCTTAGCCCATTACTTATTGCTTGGGTGAAGAAACCAAACTCCACCTGGCTCCACACTCCTGTCAGGCAGCTGTAGAGAACAATAAAGTTCTCTCTGAGCCTGTATTTCTCCAGGCTGAGTCCTGCAGTTCTCTCAGCTGCCTCTCATCAGACTTTTGCTCCAAACTCTTCCCCAGTTCCAGTGTCCTTCTCTGGACACTGAAGGAAGAAAGAGTGACAGCAACTCTTCTGCACTAGCCCTGAGATTTCCTTCAGCCCTCTGCAGCACAGCACTCTCAGCCAAGACATCCCAGGCTGGATTAATTTGCAGCAAAGCAATATGCAGGAAATTAAACTGTGTTTGTCATGGAAGATAAAACATGCTCATCCATTTTACTGCACACTTCCATAATATAAGAGTTTATCCAAGAGCTAATGCTGATAAATACTGAAAAGAATCCTAATTTAGAACAAATGTTGATTGCTTGAAAGAATGTCACACAACTGAACACATGTACATGTGACTTTATGGCTATGCTAACAATATTTCATTAGTCAATGTTTTTCCCCAACTATGAAGCAGTATTCACATTTATCCATTAGTTTTTCATGGAAATATTCTGAACTCTTATTGGACAACTTCTAATTCATTTTCACTTGTCTTCTAAGACAAGAACAAGTCCATTTTTCTTCAGAACAAAACAGTTGTCTAAACAAAAAACTGTAAATTATACAGCTTTTTTTCCTCCAATATTACTCATACTTCACCACAAGTAACAAATTTAATGCCAATGAGCTTATGTTTAATTTCTAAACAAAAGTATATCACCTCTCCAGTACAATCAATAGGGAGCTCCTTGATTTTGAGCATATTTTTGAAGAACAGTTAATGCAGTTGTAAATATATAAATATTGCCTTAATTGTCCACTGTTCATTCCATCCCTGTGAAAATTAGAGATAAAGTTGAAATGTGCAGACCAGACACACTCACTTCTTCGTTCATCAAAGAACTGCCACTGACAATGGGATCATACATCTAAGTCATACAAAAGCATCAGCAGCTTTAGATTCCTTTGATAACATTTATCCTTTGTTGGTTTCTGAACAGCATCCATTACTTTATAATACTATGGTATTATCAAAGCCTGTAAGACCTATTCTACCACAAATAATACACATTGTTCATGCCAGTCTCATCAGAAGGAAGAGACCTTTGCTGTGTTTGGGAAAATATATAATAAACATTTACATGAAGTTTAAATTTCTATCAATAGGTGGCAACACTGTTATGTGTAACATATGAAGCACATGTTTATGTACTTGCACGTGCCCAGACAATTTCTGCACCCCTCTAGCACATTTTGCCCTTGTTGTTTCATTTTGTTTTAAATGTCACCTGACACCACTTTCCAACAATGTAAAACCAATTTACTTTGTGTGCTTGTCATACTACATATGTAAGTTTAACAGGATATTTTAAATTATTTTAGTAATTCTCCCTGACAGACTGCATACTGTGCTGGTTGGACTAGGAGGCTAATGTGTACATTTGGGGTATGATCAATATGCTCCTTGGGGACCAGTAGATTTTTCAGGAAGACTGAGGAGTTGCTCTTGCTCCTTGTGAGGCCCACTTGGCTGCCAGGGCACTTACGGAATTTTAGGAGTGTTGAACCTTTTGCTCGTTTGTCATCACAAACTTATTTTATATTGCGATGTGCGGCAGAAAAATTCCAATTTTTTAAACATGAAACTTTAAACATGGTGATCTGTTTAGTGTGTCTTATGTTGCATCTCACATCCCAAACACGTTGGACGTGTGCAGGGGAAAAAAGGATTCTGGCTGGTGATTTAAAATTGCTGCTTCACAGAGGCACCTGAGCGAGGATATGACATTCACTCGAGGTCAGAGGAGCTGCCAGAGGTAATGAGAAACAGAATCTGCCCCTCCTGCCCCATCCTGAGCTGGAGCCGTGAGCAGGTGTCCCCTGGCAGGTCACACTGTGTTCACCAGTCAGTGAAACCAGAGTTCTGTTAAAACAGAGATATCTTCACGCCAGCTCAAAGCACAATGGAATAATTAATTCACTTTCCAAAGACGTTTTTGTAAGCTTCTATCACACTGAACATGAATAGTTATGGAAGGCCTAGTGCTACTAAACCTACATTTCTATATACACTGTTTGTCTATAGAGAAAAGCTAAACCTTCAAAGAGGCAGGATTATACAATGAGATAGCAGCTCAAAACATACAGGTAGACTTTTGTTATTTTCTGAAGTACATTCATCTCCATTTTCAGCAGGAGCTTTTTTTTTTTTTTAACTAAAGAAAAATCCAACTGTATATTCCCAACTGATAAGAAATGTATTTGGGTGTCAATGCAACAGGAAAGCTGTAGGAATTTTGATAAAAGCTCTTTCTGGTGGGGGGAAAAAAAGGCATCAAAAAGGTTATGTTGGACAATATTTCAGATACCATGGTTACAGCTGCCCAGAGAAGGCTTCCTGTGTTACCGCTCTTTGGATGTTCCATCAATTTTCAGTTTAACAGCAATGTCACATGCTGGGTAGGGTTCCGATACCATAAAAGCAATTTACAGATTACTTGGAAAACATGCAAAGTAATATCATAATTTAAACTATTCCAAGTGTTTTAAGGAGAGTTAACGTCAATCAGGACTAATATTTAAAAACTGCACAAACGCTTTTATAAATTAACATACACAAATTGTGTCTCAATAGACACACAGAGACACAGCACAGTTATTCTTATGGGATGCACCATCTTGGCAGTGTTACCAAACTTCCATGGGAATAGCAGTGTTATTCTAAGAGAAGTCAATAAACAAACAAAATATACGTTTTTATTGATAGCACAATGCAACCATCTCCAGGTCAAACAAACTGAACTCAAAATATGTATATGTACATGTGGCAGCAATAGTTAGATTTAAAACAGCAGCCATTACTTATCTTGCCAGTTATATCTCCAGCTGGTGGGAAATATTTGGATTATTAAAAAAACCAAGACTTTCAGATTTAAATTTTTTCCTCCCTCTGTCTCTGCTTTCTCCTTATTCATTTGTTTTTAAACACGGCTATACATGATGCACACCCTGAGATAGCAGCATTTCAATAACAGTAAATCAGGTTGCTGTGCTTACTGAAGTTATTTTCATGTTTGCAGATGATGAAAAATGATGTCTCTAGGACTGCAATCCACACTACTTTGTGAAGGCAAACACATAACCTTGGTACTGCAGTAAGCTTTGGGGAAATAGATTTGTCATAGGGAAACCATGGGATTTCTTGCAGGCAGACTGCAAAAATTCCTCCTATTCCTTGTGGAATCAATTCAGATTTATACAGTTTTAGGCTGGCCATTTGCTTATTTACTGCCTCCTGGGCAAGACACTGTGCCAAGAATCAGTATGCAGAATGAGACTCATGTACATTTTCCTCACATAGACATATTTGTGTTCTACTCATCTATCTCACCCTCACAGTATAGACAGATCAACATATCTATTTACACCTTCTCTGAGAGCTGTTAGTGGTGATTTATGAAAAACATGCAGTAACTACTTATTAAGGTAACCCTAACAGGCTTATCATTCATAAAAGCCTACTAAATTCACCATATGTTTGGAACTATTTACCCTATCCTCTCTGTTTAATTTCTTCCATGCAGAGTAATAATTATCATAACCCAGAGATAAGAGTAGAAAAAAGATTGCCAGATCTATGCAGAAATGCTCAAATGACATATAATTCATCAGCGCCATATATTAAATAAAAATACTCCTATAGACAAAATCTCAATTGATCTCCACAGAGAAAGAATCACATACATGTGCTGACTGTAATCTGCTCATTAGTTTACAGAAGAATCTGAAGTGTGCTAGAAACCTACACAATGTCTCAAATGCTAGCTGTTGCTTTCTAGCTTTTAGTTATCTGAAAATGTACAAAATGTTGTATAATTGGACAGCTTTTTATAGGCAATCTACCTGAAGATGCTCATGAGAGTTATTCTAGAAACAAAAATGGCAGTAATTTACAAAAAAAAAAAAAAAAAAAAAAAAAGGCAGTAAAGCTCAATAGATTGAGCTTTTTCCTTCCAGAGTGTTCCAAGAACGGATCAGATCCGCTGTGTCTCCATTCCCGCAGGATGCCCACACATTTTAGGGGGGAGAAGACAGGCAAAACAACTCTGCAAGTCTGCGTTGATTTTATTGACATAAAAGTTGTTAGGTAGTTCAGAAACATAGAAATCCCTAACAGAATTTGGGATACCAAATATCCTTGGAGAGAAAAATCCTGATTTGCATTGCCATTTTTAGGCTGATTTAATGAAGAGAAAAATTGAAAAATTTCTTCAAAAATATCATATTATGATATGATAGAAGAAGCATCCCCCAACGGGAAGCTCTGGCAAAACAAATACATCTTGGCACCACTGAAAAATGTAAAATCTGTTTTTCTCCAAAAGCCTTGCCATACACCTCAGAAATGCTTCATCCTTCACTGATGCTCAACCATCTCTAACTAGAAAGGGAGTTTTACTTAACAGTGGGTAAAAACACCTCCCTCCTTTTACAAGTAAAGAGGAAGGATGACATACCCAGTAAGTTAACTCAGTTTATACTAAATGTATTAATGTTGCAGAAACCACAAAGTGTGTTTTCTGAATGCTTTAACGAAGAGTGTGACATAGACAATGATCATGTAAAATTCACAGAAGTCCTAAAAATATGCATATAACACTCACATGTGTATGTGCAAGGGCAGGCTTAGAGAACAGGTCTGGAAATAGAACATTAATTATCATACCTTGAACAGAAATAGCAGTGTGAAGTATAATCATCCTAAAATAACACATCCTGGGGGGTGGGGGGAGGAACAGAATTACTCTATAAAAATGAGTATATCTTGAAACAGCACACAGTATTTCCAGTGCTAACTCCAGTATGAATTCCTTACAAAAACGCCATCAACAATCCTGCTACAGTAACTCTCTGGAGTTAAAGGATGTGGCAGCTCAGATTTTGCAGAGACAGATCTCTTGAGGGGAAGGGGGAGCAGAGGGTGTTGAAAAAAAAGAAAGAAGCAGTATTTCTGTGCCGTTTCTAATATGCTGAAGTGATTCCATGCTGACATAACTGACTTGCCCTCTTAGTCCTTTTCAATTTGATTAGGATAGCAAGGTCTGTTTTTACATGGTGTTTAGAAATAATCACAGCTAGAGTTCATTTGATGCACGTTGCATGCCAGATTGTCAAAGGCACTAAAAGTTTAATTGACAATAAAGATAATATCATTGCCTTACATTTATATGGCCCCTTTCACACAGAAGGATCCCAGAGGCACTGTTGACTTCCAGGTACCACTGGACTGGAAATGTGATTGCTGTTTGCTGCCATAGAGCAAAAGAGCTACAACAGAGCACACAAAATGAAATCACTAACCATAAGTTCAGAATTCTTTTCTATTCACTCTCCCCACTCAGACAGCCTTGTTCCTAGTTAACAAACAGCTTGATTTAGACAAGCAGAAGTAAGATTTAATATTCACCCCTTTTTAATCTCCATTAATTCTCATTGATGACTGGAAGAGAATCCAGGTTTGAAAAATGCTCCAGCCCTGCCTCACCATAATTTGAACACCCAGGTGCTCTGAAACGCACATACTGAGATGAAGAGATTTTCAGGCATCTGAGTGACAACCTGGTCAGGGTTTCACAGGACCTGGGTGAATTAAAGGCTGCCCCTGAGATCTCACCATTGTGGTGTCTGGAGAGGATGGCAGAGCCACAGCACCTCATCTCCCTCCCAACTCAGCCTGTCCTTGGGCACTGGAGAGCTTCAGCTGAACTCCACTGATTGCAAAAAATTTGAAAAAGCTTCTCAAAAGCACAGAACCTCTCCACATACCAAAAAAAAAAAATAGTGCAAAATCATCTGAACACGATCAATGCATCTTCAAGCTGATGGAAGAGTAATGACTGCCTTGTCTCTCATGACTGAAATGATCACTGCCTCAAACAGATGGGAGCAGGGGCAAACCTTCTCTCCCTTGTTTTTCAGGACAAACCGAAAATGAAGACAGTATCAATGTATTCTGAAGGTTTCTAACTAGTGCCTGACAGCAGGCTGCTATTCAGAAAGTCAAAGGGAATCCACAGCCTGATGACCAGCTACTCTCCCAGACCCTAGTAAGCTCAAGATTCTGCTCAAGGCATGAAGAAAGAAATAGTCTCAACAACAGTGATGCACAACTCTCTTCAGTGATGAATAGTAAGCAGACATCTGTGCCCATCCTCCTAGACTTCCCTACAGCATTTAGCATTGTGGATCAGAGAGATGGCAAGGATCCAAAGAACTGTACTGAAGGCATTTAAGTCCTTTTTGAAGGCACACACAGAGTAAGGATGCAAAAGGCAATCTCAGCAGTGCAAACCTCTCCTCAGAGGAATGACAAAGACAGTCTCTCCATTTGTATTCACAACAATATAGACTCAAGCAACAACACACAAATGGCATTGAAGCCAAAGTGGTGCTTATCTCATGTAGGCATAAAGACATCCCAACCTCCAATTTTGTAATATTTAGCTGAAATCAAAACTAGAGACTGAATCTGAACCCAGGCTTAGGCAAAGATGAAACACTGAAGAAAATGCAAACATCAGCCCTACAACTGAGGGCAAATTTCAGCCACAGGCATTGATGCTTGGCCACAACTATTCACAGTTTCTGCATTGCTCATGATTCCTTATTACCAGTGGGGACTGGTTTAAAGGGATGTTTCTAGTTCTCTTAGTCTCATCACTTAGCAACATAGTGTATTTTCTATAAATCACTAAAACCAGTCTAATTTCAGACAGGGTAGGAAACCTTCCAGAAAGAGCATCAGAGAAGTCAGCACCTATTAAATTAGGCATCAAACAATTTAATTTTAACTCTCAGTTTCCTGATTTGAAGGAGCAGTTCCTTTTCTAAGTTCATGATCTTGGCCTTTGTCATTAAGCATACAAGGAGGGCAAGGGGCACACTCTCCTTTTCTCCCCCACATTTGGAGAATAGTGTAACAAAATACATAAGAATATTCTTATATATTTTAAAAAATGTTCATTAAGTTTTACAGATTTCACCCCACATCTCTAGCTGCCAATTTTACCAAAGGATACAACAACTCATTTTACCAAAGGATACAACAAGGAAAAAGTAATCTTTCACCTGCAGTTAAAATATCAAATTGTATATTTCAGATGAAGGAAAAAATGCCAAATTTGTTGGTTTTACTTTAAGCTCTTTCAGTTCCTTAATGTATGAAAGCTACCGCAGAAACTAAAGTAAGTTACCTTCTTTTAAAAACTAAAGTATCATACAAACCAGACTTATTTCATTCACAGAATTAGCTTCCACACAGATAAAAATTTTCTACACACATGATAGTTCTCTCACTTTCATTTTCTATGGTTATAAAATCTGTTTCAATTGAGTTACTGTGGATGGTAAACATAAACCCAGATATTCACTCCATTTTTAGTGGACACAAACTCACTTTAGACCAACACCCTTCTTGCTTACATTAAAATACATTTTCATCTTGCATATTCTACTTGGGTACTTCTCAAAGTACTTGTTACCTCCATGTATTTCAGAAAAAAATCCACAACTCTAAACTTCATTATTGAGATAAAAGCAATGCTTGAATTTATTTGCTGGTTTATGTTCACAAGGGCAGATGTTTTTGGCAACAGAAATACTTTTATGTGTATGTACCACTGGATGTGGTACACATTACATTTGGAGGAGAGGGATGCTGTCAGTATATTCAGATTAACATCACTGTAGACAAATGCCAAGCAATTCATTCATTGCATCACACACACAACTAGGATCTAAAATAAATTCATTAACTCAACAGGAAAACCTCACTAGTATCCTGGACAGTTTAATGAATATGTCACTGCTCTCATATCCCTACACTGGAAAACAACACAAAATAAAAATATTAAGCCACATTAAAAAATTGACATACAAAGGAAATCATTAAATATGCTGAGTGATGTGGCATGCCACCAAAGCTAAGCCTTCTCCTGTAATACTATAGTTAAGCTGTTTATAGTGGAAGTAATAGAGTCTCAGAAATGGGCAATTAAAATTATTATTAAAATAAATACCCTTCAGGATCTGAATGCCATGTGGATATCTTATCTGGTACAATCAAGTGGGGATTCTTATTTATTGATCAACTGGACTATTAATCACTACAAGCTGATTCATTTCTCCATTGAGCCATAAACTAGACACAAGACTCTCGAAAAGCAAATAAAAAGTTAAATGGGAGTTTAGACTACACATCCAACAGATGATGGCAAATTTCCATCCAGATCTGAATTTCAGAGCTCATTCCTGTCTTTTGCAAACCAAGATACAGAATGTGAATCCCAGACTTACTCTCATTTAGCACATCTATAAAGAACAAAGTAAATGAAATATCTCTTGGGATCTTCAGCAAAAAATGTTGAAAGGCTCAGCTTCAGCTTAGAAGTCTGTTATCGTGTGTGCTGTGTTATATATAAACACTGAATGCTTTAGCAAATTCATTTTCCTGCAATGAATTATGTATGAACTGCTTTAACCCCCTTCTCCCCCCTTGCTAAGGGCAGCCAACACGGCGCTCTCAGACTGATCAGTCACTGAGCTCATCCCTGGGTTTCAGTCACACTCGCAGCTGAATTTGTCACATCACTGAGCACGAGCACCTCCATGGGTTGGTTTTTGTTTTCAATGAGCAAAATGCCTGATAGTAAAATTTTCAGCGACAATGACTAATATTACCTCTTTGGGTATTGATCCTTTTCATAAAGCTTCTCTGATCTATTACAAATGTAAACCCTCATTAAGAGTCATATATATATATATATATATATAAATAATTTTTTTTTCCTTTCTCTGTATATTACTACAAGGGAAACTCTAAGTCATTTCTCTCTCACTGATCCTTTAAGAGCCTGTGGCCACTGCTGATCTGTATTAATTGCTACTGAGAATTCAAAATCTGCATCTTCAAAACAGGCCAGAATAGCTCTCTTCATCATTATGTCAACTGCAGTAACATTTTACCATAGAAACCCTGAGCACGATGAAGCTGGAGCCTTCTGCGAGTTCAGAGTACAAAATTATTTCTGGTGAATTACAGTTGCAAAACAATTTAGGGCTCTTTCCTTAAGACAGTAATTTCAATAAGCACTTCACTCTTTTCAGTTTATTTTAAGTACATCTGAATCCACCACACTTTGTCAATCTAGAATATAAAAACTTTTCTTTGCATTGTCAAATCAATTAGGCTTACAATTTCCTTTTCTCTGAAACAGCCTTTCCGGTAAAGATGATCAAAATTCCCCAAACCTGCATAATTCAAAAACATACATACAACAGGCATACTCAAGTACTGAGTTCACTGGGATTAAACAAAACAAGAACAAACATACAAGAATGATAGAAATAAAAGAATCTCTAAAATCTCTTACACATTTAATATATAAAATTCAGGTAAGCACAAAAAGCTAGCTTTTAGGGTTCAAATAAGAATACACTTTAAGTGCATGTTGCAGATTTTAACAGAAAGTGGATTGCCAAAGAAGCTTATCAAATATAAGAGCCCAAAGCAGGAAATGCTTGATTACATTGTTTTACATTTTCTACTAGATTTTAAGCCATAAGATACATTGTAGAGAGTAGAATCTACAGTAAGATGTGTTTAAAAAAAATATTCACCCCTAAAGCTGCATAAATAGAAAGTTTGACCAATAATTCAAAAGAATTTTCTGTCCAAGTTTAAAAAGGAAGATGAAAAATTAAGATACACATGAAAAGTTCAAAAGTAAGGCCAATGGCAAGGTTTAGAAGCTGCTCTTAGCCAAACATCAACCTTGCTTAGCCTCTCAAGTCCATATTTTCCAAAGAGAAACAAAATCCTAAAATCTTTCCCTTCTTATACCACACCAGTAAACAAAGACATATGCTAGCTACAGGTGCACAGTGCCAGCATCTACAGCGATTTGAAGATGATGGTGCACATCAATAATGTATTTAAGACACAAGTCAGAGAGAAATCAATGGCTTAGATGCAATTCTGAAAGCAGATTGCAAGAGTCATGCTCCATCTTTGAGTTACGGAGGGGGGTCTCACATAAAGCATATAAATGTGGCATCTCAGTGTAGAGGGCTCATGATAAAATGCAAAAAATAATTCTAGCTTGCAAGCAGTACAAAGATTCTGAGAAGGTAACTTGGTAGGTGGCATCTATATGTTCATCTCAACATTTTATGTACACATAACAGAACAGCTAGTATTCTAGAAGAAGAAAACCTAAACCATTTTACTGTTATTTTGTAGTCATTTTCAAGTTTGCAGAAAAAAAAAATCAGTCTGAACCCATTTATCATTATTTTAAAATAAAGTCAAGGAGCTCTCTAAAACTCTTGAGCCATACATCATCTACATCCAATAGAGGATTCAGGTAGTGAAAAGCAAAGAAAACAAAAAACCAACTTTTTATGGGGATCTGAAAGACCCTGGAAATAATGCTATATATCAACAAAAGAAAGCTTCAGGGACATTATTGGGAAAAAACCCAACAAAACCAAAACCAAGACTCTAACAACCCGTTATTCACTGAAAACAAAGCCCTCTTTAATGCACTGTGTATTTCACACAGCTTCATCTAGAAATGCATACAGCATTTTCAGGTTTTTCCTCTACTTCTTCATTCTCAGGATTCAAATCCTGGTAAGTGTGGGATAGTTCCATTTCAGCTACTTTGATCTCTTTCAGAAGCAGGGCCAGTCTCACCCCTGGCCACTAAGTACTGCTCACTAAAGAGCATCAACTCACACCCAGCAGCCTCCACTCTAAACCACAAAGTACAAATTAGCCATGAAGTGCTAATTAGCCATGATGACTGAGTGTGCACTAGCCCTTCATTTACTCTCTTCCTTTATTCTCTTGATGTGGCCTAAGCCACTCACATTTGGATATAAAATAACACTGCAACATGTCAGCCCCTGCACCAGTCCACACACACAGCATCGAGGGCTGGCCACCCTTCAGGGTGTTTCCATGGAGTGCCTCCACACTGAGGGTGCTGCTTCTCTAAGCTCACTCAGACATGTATATCCTGAAAATAGTTTTCATCTGCTCCACCTTCATGTGAATTTCCACATTTCTTTAGCTGCCATGTTCTCTTGGTTTGTACCAGCAATGTGAAATTTATATGACTATACAAAGCTAGTATGCACTTTAGACTGTTACCAGTCCCCTCCCAAAAAACAAAGCCTAATTAGAAAAGGGAATTAAAAATCAGTGTAGTATTGAGCTATTAAGTAGCCTATAACCACAATTTTTCAGAGAGAAAATAGAAAAAGCCCGTGGAAGTCAGTTTCTGAAAAGTCATGTGGTATTTGGTTCTCTCACAATGTTCTCCTCCTTTCTCCAAAAATGTATGCTTAAAAGAACACAGACCTTTTGTTACACATAACATGTAATGTGATGCCTCTCCGTGGCAAACCCAGTAACACATTCAGGCTAACACATGCATATATGTTGTAGAAATCTTGAGATTTTTCCATTAGAAGAGCCCCAGAGGTGTTCCAGCCCCTGGAGCTGGGGTATCACATCCCCTGGAACACTTACCAGCCTCCAGTCTGTTTTTACTGACAATTTCCCTTCTACACAGGTTAGCTGTCTGGGTTGCTAAATGAGATCACTAGCTCAGCTGCTTTCTTACAGCTTTAGTACTGTTGCATGGCAATGAGATTGCAAAGATAAAAATACGGATCTAATTTCCAATCTCCTTTTGGTAAGGCCATAATACTGTATGTATTACAGAGTAACAACCCTCCTAATGCTGCGTTAAACTGAAAACCAAACGAAAACCTTTCCACTCAAAATCCACAGCTTGATCTCTTCCAAAAATAGTATCAGAATTCTGGTCTGTACAAGGCTACAGAAGGAAGTTTAACACAATCAAGCAAAAGAAAGGGAAACAGGTCATCTGTTCTCAGCACCAGGACAATCCTTCTCTGTGAGCTTGGAAAAGCTCTTCTGTATTTCCATCAACTAAACAAAAGATTTTTCGTATTTCTGCAGTGAGGCTGCATCACTTCATCCACCATTTACAGCTTCTGGATGCTGGAATTGCAAGATGCATAGATGTTCCCATTACAGAAACCCAAAAAGTAGGGTTTGGAAAGGGAAGTACAATCCAACACAGAGCTCAGCCAGTCATTTGCTCTTGTGACAGTTCGTATATTCTGGGGATATTTAAACTGCACTAAGAACTCTGTAAATATGCTAAGCTACCTCCAAATCTTAAGAGTAAATGTTGTCCCTATATAAATTGTAAATACTGTAAATTTATTTGTTACTGACATCTTGAGTTTTATATAATAATCACCTTAACCCCCTGTTGCCAATTACAATGGTAAATAATGATACAATTAATATTTCTCTTACTCCCTTTTCAGAAAATAACTTCGGCTAAAATTTTACAAGAGGGAACAATTCTTCAAGTGATTTTTAACACAAAATAATTCCCCTTGTCTTTCTGGTAATTCACTTACATTACAAAAATGCAGAGTTTGGATCAACTTCCCAGTTTTCTCTTTAGCTGTCTGTAGAAAATCTTATAAACAGAAAACTCCAACTCTGCTGTCTCTGGCAGAAATAGTTCTGTTAGCATCATTCTCCTTTTGCAGTTTGGCTTCTACTACAGCTCCCAAAATGGGTCTCCTCCCTGCACATTGGAAGGCTGATACCCACACACGAATGCACTATGACAGTGGAGGGGAGGGTGTTAGCTGGGCAGACAAGAAAGACTTAATTGAATCAAACACAGAGAAAATACATGTCTCATACAATGAAGTAATTTTTCTTAATGTTTTAAATAAATGCTGCTTTTCATTCCTCCCAAACCACACTTATAGTATAATTATATGATTGCTGGGGGTTTTATACAGCTGAATTATAGGGTGTCTCTTCCACATTTAGTTTGTGAAAGAGTCTCTCTGCTTCCCTTCATATCTCTCTAACCACCGACAAGGATACTCTCAAGGCATTCTATAATTCAATTACAGCTATCCTCTGAGAAACATATAATTTTATAGAAAGATTTAGGCCATCATGTATCCCTTTCTTCCCTGTTATGAAAGCATTTGTCTAAAGTCTGGTATTAAATTTAAAAAGGTCTGAAACAATCTTAACCTAATAGTTTTCAAGAGTGCCATTTGACAGTTGTCAGGCTGGCACAACCCCCGAGCTCCCGTTTAAACTCAAGTGCTATCTGGGCTAAGGACATGCTGCACAGAAAACACAACACAGGGAGTGTGTGATGGGCTGTGTGTGTAAATATATAGATGATGCATGCCCTCACCTCAGTTTCTATGCAGCTACATTGGACATAAATAGACACAAACATTCAACACAGTTCAGCTGTAACACCACATTCTTAGCTGCTGTACTGGATGGCATACGCTAATTAGAATGCAAAACACAAATGTCTGAACTTATTAATAAACAACACTATAGTACCAAAAATGCTTCTTCATCATACAGGTCTTTCCAGGCACAGAAATATTGGTTTGTAACAATCAGAAAGCCTTTTATATTTTTCTTTTCCTAAAGGAGTGATATAATGCTGATTGCAGTGAAAAACTGAAGAAATACTGAATGGCAAATAGCAACTCTATGATTCCTGCACAACTCAACTGAAGATGTAGATGGAAAATGGGTTTAATTTGCACTCTTGAACAAAGTTAATTTCCATTATTTATACTCAGTTCTATCACTCAAATGAAATTCAGTTTCTTGCAGCTTCTGTTTTAAATCCACTGTTGAGACTCCAAAAATTAATTAATTTATATAAGGTTTATTTTGCTGTTTAAAAATTTTAATCTAGACCTATTTTTTCTAAAAATCAATATTTATTATACAACATATATTTCCTATTATCCTGTGTGGAACAAAATATTATAAGAGTAATACAAAATTTTAAACTTGATTTTCAGCTTGCTTAAATATAATCACATGGAACACTGAGTAAATTGTAAAGAGAAATAACACAAGTATCTCATAAATGCACACAGTTGTGAGAGGAAGCAAAAATAGGAAGAAATCTGCTCACAGTTCTGAAATGCTTTGACACCAGTGAGTTTAATCTCCTAACTACAGACAGAGGAGTTTGCTCACTCTGGTGTAAGTAGGGCTTTCCAGTGTTGGACTACTCGTGCTAGGGACCTGATTTGTTTCTACAAGGCTACCAGCAACAGCTTTTCCAAATGCCTGAGCTCCAAGTGAAACAAGTTTTGTTCATCAGGAACTTTAGTATCTTGGGGCATTTACTCATGTCTAAAAAATCAGAGATGTGGAAGCAACAACACCTGTTGTAGCTAACTATTGTTGTGTTGGAACACAACAATAACCTAGCACCAAATTCCAAACCCGGAAATAACACTGAGCTTTCCTGACAACATTCCCTTGGTCAAGATCTAGCAGTCTGTGGTTATTGTAACCAGGAGGCTGGAAAGCAAGAATTTTCACTGTTAATACAATTAATGCATACTATTGTGTTTATACATAACAAAAAAATCCTTTGTGTATTTAAGTAATCACTTGTGATTTTTCACATGGCACCTGAAATCGATTCTGAAAGCACCCCTGGAGCACACAACTCTGCAAGGAAAACAGACCCTGTATGTTTTCAACTTTACTTGAATTTATTGTAGCGTTTTTGAAATTTGCAGCCTCAAAGCTATCTCTGACTCATCTCTTTCTTCAGCGAAACCAGAACAAGCCATCAGAATAACGCAACTGCACCATGGCACTTATTTTGTATTTCCTAGGTTTTCAAGCATGACTGGCTGGCAGCCAGTGCCCAGTGCTGATTTTTGTAGGATAACCACAAGCTACCTAGGGAAGGGAAGAAAGTTGCCGGTTGACATATCAGATGTCATCTATCATAATTTGCCAGCTAAACCCAAGAAGGGTTTCTAAAAAGAGAATCTCAACGACATTTCAAGAATTTTGTTTTTCAGATTATATTCACAGTTGACAAAAACTTTTAAATTCTTTTAGATTCCTGGTGAAATTAAGCAGATATCCTGAGTTATTTCACGATTATTTTTACATGCAGAGGTTTTCTGGAACAAGCAGTTCTAAAATGGTAATACAAACGACACTGCAGTAACACTAAAGTGACACTGAAAAATAGAGCACAATTTAATTACCTTCATTTTGCAAAGTAGACTGAAGAACCATATTTTTACTACAAAATCTGATTGTTGCAACAGAACAATCTAAACATTAAAAAGTTGTTTGTGAAAATTCAACAATTACAGCATACAAGGTAACTAAAAAATGGTGACCTATATCAAAATAATTCCAACAGAAACGCACCTGAATACTACGATTCTAACAAAGAGCCTATGCCAAACAAGAAAACAAATATCTGCAAATTCTAGTTTATATGGACCAAAAGATACCTCATGAGCTTCACATAAGTAAAACAAGTATAAACCATTGCAAAGGCTGTCTGCAATGCCCAGCTACTGATGCACTACTGATAGTCAAAAAAGGATCAAGAAGCTTTTGTGAGGAAAAAGTCAATATTAGACTTAATATTCTAAATTTATACCTACAGACCAAGACTGTTGGCAATATTTTATATTCTACTCAAAACGGATAGCTGCTGTTCATATGAAAGTTTTGGTGATATGCAGTTTTGGCATCACCTTCCAACAATTTTAAACCAGTATGAAAAGTTCTATCATACAGTAATCCGAGCTGTAGTTTCAACTGTATAGAAATAATGTTTACTTCTGCAATGAAGGTTGTCCTACTCAGTTTGACTGGAAATACATTTTCATTTGACTTCTTTCATTTAAGAAAACTGTGCAATATCCACCCCTCTAGCTTGGGGCTTGAACAGCTTGTTCAGCTCTGCTCAGTCATTAACTGCTCATGTGACCTTGCACAAACCACTTTTCAATGTGTAAGGCTGAGATAATAGACCTTTTCTAAATCATAAGAGTATTTGGTGGATAAGGATGTTAAGGAGTGCAAATTGCAGGGAAGGCACAATTGTAACTTTGCAGAGAGAGAAAAATTAGTCTCCAGCTATTCCACAATCCATTGTCAAATTCAGGTGTGGCAGAAACAGGCAGAAGATTGGTGAGAATCACTGATTTTCTTGGATATTCAGGAGCCTGATAGCCATAGTAACTAGTTTAATTTTGTTAAGATATTGTGCGGATTCCTTTGAAGAAATCAAATTGTTGGTGCCTTGAAACCTGACAAAACCAAGCAGTAAAAAGGGAGGCAGACTATTCCAGTTGGGTCTTGGCTTCTCCCTCTCTCAATTTATCAACCTTAGTAAGTGCCTTTATTGGCCTCAGTGTTTACTCCAGATTCAACATCCCTGTATACATAACTGGAACTGCCTAGAGAAAAACCAACAAAAACAACCTCCAGATTTTGCCCAGAATCAAAAGGCAGTAGCACTAACACAGGAATGATGATTTATCTTTGCAACTGTTTAGAGTTTGGCAGTCAGCAGACCTGTCAGGCCTACTGAGTAATTCCCATGTGATATAGGACAATTCAAAAAAGTCCCAGCCAAAAAAAACCAACCAAACAAACAAAAAAAACAAAAAACAAAAAGAAACCAAAAAAACCCAAAAAAAACCCCAGACCAAACAAACTAACAAACTAGAGCTCCCAGCCGACCACCCAATAACAGAAAATAAGAAGGATATCCTAGATTTTTCGGGCAAAGGGAAGTATCTCTGCATTCATGGAGACAGGGTTTGTTTTCAGTTTGTGATGACAACAGGCACCAGAGGATTCTGTCATTAATCTGCCTCCAGCTGTGGTGCTGGAGAGCACTTGACAAATACAACCAAACTTAGCATTTAACTTCCTTTCACCTACATGGCAGGGTCAGGGGAGTGCTGGGCATTTTTCCTGCATTTCAGTCCTCCAGCTCTGTGCCTCAGTGCAGCTAATTGGGAATTCCAGTGGGTGACCACTTACTCAGCACCTTACAGAGCCACCAGACTCATCTCTCTGCATATGAATGCAGTGAGTTTCAGACAGAACTGTTCCTTAAAGATAAAAATGTATTTGAGAACGATGTAGAAAATGTCACAATCATGCCTCAGATTTGCTGCTGGCCCCTGTGACATGGAGAAAGGTTAGCTTGGATATTCTTGGCAAGATGCCTGAACTCCACTGTTAAATGTAAGGACTCAATCTCTTGCCATTGCCACAAAGGGCCCTAAGCTAAGGGAACCAAGGGGGACAGAGGGAAGAGATTAGTACAATGAGAAAAAAAAACCAAAAACGTAACGGGATAAACAATAACACTGCAGGCCTTTAAAGACAAAAAAAATTGCTGGAGAGAAAATACCACAGCAGATTTGTTTCTAATAACAAAGTGAGATTCTGCCAGGAAGACCTGAAGAGGAAAACTACTAAATCTTCTTGACACTGATCCTTGATACACAGTGGAATAATACATTTTAATACAGTGTTGAATTTTAACAAACAGCAAAGGAGGCCTTATTAAAATGTTAAGTAAAGAAACAAAAAATAATCAAGATTTGAGAGTCTGTGGATTCTTTGTAACTATAAAAATAAAAGGGAAGTAAAATACATTTACCCAACTACATTTTTATAGTCATATCAGAAAGTTAATAATCAACAAAAAAGTATAAACATGCTTAGATTACTGTTGTGACAATTTATATCCAGGAATAAGCTAAACAGGAATCCTCTCCTTACTTACTCTTATAAGTCTTCCAAAGATTAAAATGATAGCATTGTTTTAATACAAATTCAAATATTTTTCAAGGTAAAATCTCTTACACGTTAAAGATCTATGAATATCATAATTTGGTATCTTTGCAGAAGGACAAAAAAAAGATAAGTATATGACATTCCTTCTAAAATTCCTCTTATTAAGTTTTTCTACAGCTTCCAGGTGCAGTGAAAACCTAAGGAAAAGTTACAACTTTATCTATAGCTGGCATGCTGTGAACACAGTATTCTGAATAGCAAGGATGTTACTGGCTGCTCTGCCAAGTCCTGTTCAGAATCCTTCAGCTTTCCAGTGACTCAAAAGAAGAAAACAGCTCATTGTAAGTGTGTAATATCTGCAAATAGATATAGAATATTGTCCCACAGAATTAATTATTAGCTTACCTAATTAGGTTGAAAGATATGGCATAGGCTATTAATAAACTGAATCAAAACCACTTAGCAAATAAAAATTACCTAGTAACAATATCTGAATTGAGTTTTACTCAAAGGTAACTAGAAATCTCAGTAGTATTGTGTATGGTTGCTACATAGCTTTTTATTATGGTGCCAGTATAAAAATGAGAAAAAAATTGCAATTTACCTTCTGATAAGTAGGTGGTCTTTGAGCAAGACTACAAAGTAATCTTCAAATAAAACGAACAACAAGGAAGCATGCCTGAAAATAGTAGATCAATTGCTTTCATTAAACACATACCAGTATTCTTTCAAAGATTCATTTGATTTAGACAATTAGCTGATGATAAAAGATTTTTCCAGATCTTTTAAAGAGTACATAAAAGACTAAAAAATTCAAAGTTCAGTAAACATCCCTGTTGTCTCCCTCAGTAGCCCTCATCTGGTTCAAAGTTGTGGCAAGCCCTTCTGTGTCTGTTCTGTGGCAATGCTGGCACACTCTACTCTAATAAAAGGAAAACTTTCTACACCTGAAAAGCCTCCTGAACTCTTTTCCATAATCCCAGAGGTTGATCACATCAACCTGTTATAGTTAAGTGAATCTAGGTGGAGATATTTGCGAAAATTGTGACCTCTGTTTACACAACAGTTGGAGCAAATAAACAAAAAACTGTCCAGCTTAGAATCTAGAGTCAAAATATAAGATGAAAATGTAGGCCTTAATCAGACAAGGACTTAGATCAAGCTGTGAAAACAATGCTTTTACCATTCAATCAAGTATTTATGGAAGTCCAACACAAAGTTGCATTTACAGAAATGCATAACTCCAGCTTAAATGTAAAGGTGTCAAGGGAAGAACTGGGTAGAATTTTGGTTGCAAACACAATCATGGCTTTTCAATTACTTTGGAAATGCTCTGTTGTTTAGTAAGCAAACTACTATGTTTTACCCCTTAATGGCAGTAGTAGAATTGGCTGGCTGAAGCCTGGCTGGGGGATTGATTTTTCATTAATTTATTTCACTTATTAACATACAAACACTGTTGGCCTTGTAAACTTTCCTTCAATCTTTTTTGACTCTTCAGACACATCCAACTGAGATGCAGGCCTCTATCAGAGGATTTGTTGAAGTTAAAACCATAGCCTTCACCAACAGGGCTGTCTTAGAGCCCATTTTTATCCTTGGTCTGCATTTACTTCCCCTTTTAAGTCTTTGAACAAATGCTAACATTCTCAGTCAGAAAATGACTAATTCCTAATCTTGTGTTCTTAGGCAACTGCCTCAGTAAGGGGAAGGGAGCCAGGCTGAGCTATATCCTTATCAAGAAATGCTGCTTCCCATCACCATTTTCACACCCATCTTAGTAAACATACATTCCTAAGACAAGGAAAATACTTAAGATCCTTCTCTCCAAATAACAGCTATGTTACATTTTTCAACGCAGTGTTTTGATTAAAGTACACACAGTTCGGAAAGCACAACTAATTCAGTGCACTCACTACATATAACTTTTTTGACTGCTAAGGCCACATTGAAAGAGACAACAAGGCCTTTCAGCTCTAGCCCAGTAGCTCAAATTTAACTCAAGCGTCTGGTACGAGCTAAAGGATAAAAAAGCAATGAGACTGGGGTCTAGATAATCCTTCTTTCATTCACAGCACTCCTGTTTAATACAGCAAAATCAAGACACTGACTGAACAGTTTTATCCAAATTCTTAACTTCCAGTAAACAAATGGACTCTGTTGTGAAGCACAGGCATCAAGGGAACATAGAAAAGTGTTAATCTGATTCTAATGAAGAGAATCTCTACAGACCTGGGCAGAGGTCTGTACACAGCACTAAGGGATGGGTGAATGGAGCAAACAGGACCCAGCTCCTCTGCAAGCACATCTGCAGCCACAGGCCAGCCCTGGGACAGAGTGGCCAAAGCCACAGGAATTCAAGGACAGCACTGCTACAGAGCAGCAGCTGTCAGCCTCCTTACATCTGCACTGTGATGAGGACAGAGGATTAAGATATTTGGATTTAGATGTTTTAGATATTTATGGATTTTGATATTTGCAAGAAATACTCCAACACAAATGACTAGTGGCGATATATGTAGTATTTATTATTTTTAAAGAAAACCACTGCATTTAAATGCAATTAACTGCATTTAAATTTTATGGAATAAGAAAGACTCCTACAGCTAAATAATCATGTAGCCACAGGATGCTGATTTATAAACTAATGGAAACACCTACCTCAGACATTAAGCCAGCTTGCCACTAATAAAAAATACAACATTCTACAGAAGAGTTGTTAAACACTTACAGAACAATTCCTAGAACAATTTTTAGCATATAAATCAAGCAATAATTTAAAAAATAAAGGAAATATTTAGAACCCAATCAAAACAATACAAAACTAAAAAAAGTTTCATTCTTAAGGGGCCGTGTGGAGGTTCAACACCACACACAAAGCAGGTGTCACTTTAACAGTAGGCACGGTTCCCCGCAGCCCTATTCAATCAAATTTTGACATTCCTAGGACCCCACAACTTCCCCAGGCAATGTATTCCCAGCTCCATACCAACCTTCAGCACAAAGAATTCACTGTCCTGTTTTCCTAACCAGCATCTCCCTGTATTCCCTCCTGCCTGTTGCCTCTTGTCCCTGTGCACCCCCGAGGGCAGCCTGGCTCCTGCAGCTCACCATCCCTGGACACGCAGGAGGCTCAAGAGCAGGTGAAGGATGAACTCAGCCCTTCCATCTGCCCTTCCCTACGAGGTCCCTCTTCCCCAGCTCCCGTTCAGCCCACTGAAGCACTTAAGAGTGAGGAAGACCTTATGTGGGAGAGTTCCAAAGCTGTTTGGTATTGACTTCACACTGCTCTCATTTCTATGCTAACATCAAATGCTTATGCAAATTTCAGCCTACCACCCTGCTAGCTGAAAATACTATTAATACTTCAACTGACCAAAACCACTCTTTTTTTCCTTATTTCCCATAATGGAGGTACCACCATCTGTTGTCTATTAACCCTTAGTTTTTAAGCACAAATGCTTTAGTTTTTCCAGTTCTGTGATTCCTGGCAGGCTGAGTATTTATAGCCCATCTGAATTATTTTCTTTCAGTTTTTACTGGGAGTGAAAGAAGGTCTGTAAAGTATTTTTATTTGTCCTTAATGCATCATGTTCAGTATGTATTGATGCATTACCCTTTTTCTGAGAAAAAGGGTCAAAATCATATACACATCACAGCATTCTTGCACCAGATTTTTGCCTAATAGAAGGTGTATATTTGTAGGCTTATATATAAGTACAAGTAATTTCACATGCATTTCATGGAGGAGATACCTGCTCTCTCCTCCCAGATGATACCTTCAGACTATAAATCTTTTGTAAAAAACCACAAAAATTAACAGCATAAATCAAACAAAGTAGAACAGAAACTGATTCTTTAAAAGGACTGACTAATCTTATAGTCAAATCCTGATAAAATATCTCACCATGTCTCCTCCATAAGCAGAAGAAACCATACGTAATGATCATTATTTTCAGTAATCAGAAGCACTGCCCTGGTATTAGATACTTCTTTCCCAAACTGGCTGTGACCATCACCAGGAAAGGTCCTGGTGAACCCAAAGTGAATCCTACAGGCCTATCCAGTCTGAATTATCTTCTGACTTCACCAGTGAAGCTTAGAGCATATACTTAAAGAATCTTTTCTTTAGTCACTGCTAAAATGTTTTGTTATTACAATATTTTAGCTACATTTCAACACATACTTAAAAAAATCTAGTGATCAAAGTTTAATTATTTTTACTGAAACTACTGACTACTAATTTTAAGGTTAAGAAAATAGTTAATATTTGGAAATAGTAAAACAGCATTCAGCAACTGGGAAAACCAGTAGAAATTCCTAAAGAACTTATTTTAGCATGTCAAATAAAAAACTGTGTATAGTACAACTGTATACTGCATTCTAAGAGTTCTTGTACATGCACTCTACAACAAAGAAAATAATTTTTTCTTTTTACTGCAGTAAGATAAATATATACTCAGTAGTACAATCCAACTACAATTCAAACTACTCTTCCACAACATCTTCAATTCCTATTTGAATTTGGGCTTGCAAAATAGTATCTTTACTTTGCATTTCCATTAATATTTTTGGGGAGGCAGAGGGGTGTTCAGCAGATTTCAACAAAATTGGTCCAAAACACTGTAATCCACAGCTACAGATGCAGCAATCCTTAAAGGCAGTATGCTTAATAACTGACATTGATTAGAAGCTCTAAATGTTCCTGGCTGGGATTTAGACACGTGACAAAATGCTTCTGTGAAATCACACTGTCTGATGAAGCAATCAGAACAAGATGATGTCTTCAAGCTGATGTTTCATTGAATTTCAGCAGAGGAAGAGTTCCCATTCACATCTTATACCACTTCTAACTGAAATTCATAGATATTCACAGAACTTCTTTGCTCCATTTCTCACCATCAATTTGGCAAGTTGAATAGTAAACCCCACAGTACCATATGGTAGAAGACAGCTGAGAGATAAACGTGTTGTGTAATGTCAATCCTAATGAGTGATAGAAATAAAACTCAAAGAGCTAAATATCTGGCTTAAGCAGCAAAAATTCACAGTTAAGGATAAAAGTCTATTGTACAGCCAGTGCCAAATATTTCCAAACTATAATATTGTACCTTATAGATGTGTGGTAACACTTTTTTTCCTCACAACAGCCTGACTAAAAAATATGCATTCTCCCAAACTCTCAGTGAAGAGCTCAGCAATGCCATGAGCTATGCCTAATAGCTCAATGCTGCTGGAAGAGAAAGGGGATGTAAACACATGCTTTTTTCTTTCTCCATTTGAGTACAGAGATGAATGGAAGAGAGAAGTAGAACCTATTTTCACACTAATTCAGTACAGCTTATTGCATATGTAAAAATTCAGCTTGAAAAAGCAGATAGCAGTAAACACTTAGCATTTGAGGAAATGCAGGTTTTAAGATGTCTCAAGCAGTTTAGCTGTATTTTTCTTCAACATCAAATACACTACTTACAATCCCAGACACAGTTTCAGTTCTAGACACACAGCAAGCAAATCTGTTCTCCCTCCTACTCTTTCCACCCCTTTAAAAAAATATTTCTATAGTTCAATTTTGCCACTAATATGGTAAGAAACTCAGACATGGTAATGCCTTCAAAGTTCTGATTTTTAAATTTTTTTTCTACCCACCTCCTTCTTTTAGAATACACTTTAAAACTGGAAAAAATTAAGTCCCCACCAAGAGAGGCTGTTATTGAAACCCATCTGTACAAGCCTAGAGTTATAAAAGCATCACAGCTTGACAGATTATTGGGCTGAAAAAGAAAAGGTACAGAATATTCTAGAGAAAAAATTTCTCTTGCAATATACAAGACAAGTATACATATAGGAGCTAGTATGGAGGAAACCAAGCCCCCTGAACAGTCCCCAAGCTAGGTGCATTGCAGTGCATTACCGCATTACCTTCATTCCCCAAAGAAATCAATCCTTCTATGTGCATCTGCATTTAATTGGCAACAATGATGAGAACTTCTTAAATCCATTTGCTTGCACCCCAAATCCTGTGTTCAATTAAGGATAAGAAAGACACTGAGATGCTGGAGCAGGTGTCGAGAAAGGCAGCAGAGCTGGGGAAAGGTCTGGAGCACAATTCTGAGAAGCACCTGAGACTGCTTAGTCTGGAGGAAAAAAAGGCTCAGGAGTGACTTTATTGCTCTCTCCAGCCCCCTAAAAGGATATTGTAGCCAGGTGGGGGTTGGCCTCTTCTCACAACAAACTAGCCATACAATGAGGGAAATGGCCTCAAGCCGTGCCAAGGGAGTTTCAGGTTGAGTATCAGGAAAAATTTCTTCACTGAAAGTGTGGTAAGGCATTGGAGCAGGCTCCCCAGTGAGGTGGCTAAGTCACCATCCCCGAAGTGTTTGAGAAACAAGTGCACTTCATCATCTTGAAGTATCTTTTCAAACCTTAATGATTCTATCTGCAATTGCCTGCTGCTGCCCTCTGCCCTGCTAACAGGCCCTACTCTGCCCTACAGACTACTTTTACAGAAAGCTAAAACAAAAGGTCTCTGGCTTTTCTCCCTGAACTACAGACAGGTGTTGTATTGATACAAGTTTTCACAAATAATACTTTTAATCTGGCACTGTTTCTTTTTAGAACAAAATCATAAAGCTCATGTTCAACAAATCCAGCTGCCCCATATTTTTGTCCTCTTGGCATATATGTTACCTATTACTACATTCTGTTAGCCTTATTTTATTATTTCATTGTTAAATATACAGAATAAAGACTAAGAATTCTTATGTTTCCCTTCCAATATTTGGTTCTACCTCTTGAATTTCAGGAAGACTCTATAGTGTAACATCACCCTATTTAAAATATTGCAGTTATACTGCAAATGTGCAGATCAATTTAGATTTGTATCACCCAGCAAAGAAAGCAGCCAACAACACTGAGCTCACAAATGCAGAGGAGGTTGCAGATCTAAGCTCTCTGGTACTCGGACCACTTCAATTTCAGTCTACAGAGTACCAAAACGTTTCCTACATGGCTTACTCTACAACTCTTCTATTAGTTCTTAATTGAAATTGAAACATGGCAAATTTCAATTTCCATTTAATGTAGCAAGAGACAGTCACTGAAAAGATCTACTAAAAGGGTAATTCAAAGTAAAAGGCACATTTGCTCATATACCCATTGCAGGCCTATAGAGTGATGATGTCAGGAACACAACCTTGGACACCAGAACTAACATCATGTTCAGATACTCAGAAGTTGGATGCCAATTTTTATCAATGCTACCTCAATTACCCATGTTTTCAAATGGAGTAAATTTGTGTGTAATATCAGAATAATTAGAGCTTGGTTCAAAACTATTAGTACATAGTGCTGAGATGATCCATGTTTTACTATCATTTTGCTGTCATGTAAAATTAGAAATAACTTTAGAGGTTCCTGTGCCAGTCACAAGAGTTTTAGGATCTGACTTGTCCCTGAGCTCCAAAAATGTTATCAAACATAAATTCTGAGTGAAGGGGCAAAAAGGATAAGGTAAAGGAGTATGGGGAACAGCTTTTCCACATGTTCACTTGAAACACTTTAAGCTTAAAGTGCTTCAAACAGCATTAACTTTTCCTTAGATCCATCACTTACTTCAAAAGACTCCTATCCTAGCAGACACTGCCCACATGCAAAATAGAAGTGATTTGAGCAAAACAGTTTATGAATCAAGAATGAGGAGGGAGAGAACAGATGAATACAGCAAACAGATGGGAAAAGGGAAAACCTAATGATACAATCCTGGGTAAAAGGCGGTCTCAGAGCAGTCTGGAGTGACTGGTGTTAAACATTCCAGAGATACCACAAATGCAGAGTTATACACAAGCACCTGAGGATAATGAACTCGACAGACATCTATAGATTACGTTTTTGTTGAGAAAATGGGATAAAGGTGATCCAAACACTTCACCAGACAGAGATAAAGCTTGGCACAGGCTGATCTGCGCATGAATTTTGTCCTCCTCTAGGCTACAAATAAGGAAGTAGGCCACAGAAATTCAAGAAGAGGAAAGCTAACCAGTTTATATTTGATAAGGCAGAGAAAGTGAGTTGGGAGAGATGTTGAAGTGACAAGCCAGAAATCTAGTTTTTACAGAACAATTTTCAGTGGTTATGTAAGGAATGTGCTTAGGGAAAACTAGAGGCAAATGGACACCATAGTCAAGAAGGGCAGAACAAGATTAAGAGATTTAACTCTTCTGTCAGAGAAGTGATTTTATCTGAAAATGTAATTACAAAAAGCCCACTCACTTTGCCAGTTTGGGTCAATCAGAAGTCAGAGAAATGGGCCTGCTGCAGTGGTGAGCCTGAGCTATCAAACCCTGCCAGAGTCCTTCAAGGCAGAAAGCAACTACAAATAGAAACAAACCAACCCAAAGAAACAACAACTAAGCTCTTACTGTCAAGACTGTACTAAGAGAAGTGGGCAAGAAAGCAGTGCTAGAAATATAAGGCAAACAGTCAAAATTCATCAGTAAAGTAAGAGGAGGAAAGATAAGTAAGAAAGGATTAGAGCAAATGATCTGGGAAACGTTTGATTCAGGAAAGTCTAAGGAGGAAAGGACTTTAGGAACAGAACATGGTATAAAATGTTAAAAGCATGAAAGGGCTTTCAGAGGATAAATGGATTTTGTTCTGACCTTTTCTTTGGTATTACTTCCTAAGCAAAACAGAAGTCATTCAGCAACCCACCCCAGCTACTGTCATACCCTGACAAGCTACAAGAATGCTTGGTCACCAAGAATTACCTTCAGCAACCCCATACAACACAAAAAGTCACTGAGGTCTTCAAAGCAAAATTTCCACCAGTAATTCCCTACTTCTAAGAAACTGTTATTAGACTTCAGAAAAACAAGCTCAAGAATAATTTTAATTGGTATTTATGCTAAAGCACAAACATCCTTCTCATTTGCGCACCAACATGAAAAATCAGCAACTGACAGGATATAGAGGCTCCCAAACACAATAGAATGTGGGCTGCACTGGCCCTCTGCAAAAGAAGGAATTCAGCAGAAATTTCACACAGCAATGATAGCTACATATTTTAACCTCTATAGGTAATTTTTACACAAGGAAAAATGAAGAACAACATTACTATTGTTGTATTGTTACCAGTATCTGAAGAGTGATATCTGTCTGTGTTATGGATTCTCTTTAAGACAGGGAAAGCAAGCCATAAACTTATGAGATAACTTCATTGCTTGAGTTGAATTCTCTCAGATAACTACATGCAAGCAGATAAAGTTTCTTTTCAGAAAATAAAAAAGCATTATTATTATTTTCTAAAATAGGTATATTTTTCATCTAAATATTCTCATGTAGACTAGGAATGCAAAGTACAGAATGCCTAATGCAATACTCAAAGATCTAATTGTCCAACTAATATGTCAGAAGTGACTTGACTTTTAAGGGCAAGAAGATGCTGAACCTGATCCAAGTTTGTTAATTAATAGCCTCCCTAGATAAATTCTTTTTTAATGTTGTACTTGATTACTAAATCTCTCTGCTTCAAGTCAACAGATGGCTTCAGTTCCCCCCAAACCAAAAATTCCATAACTCTCCATACTACAACAATCTAAATTTAGTTAGATACTTAAATATTATTATTATTTTTAATTGAGTAATGAAACGGTCGTGGATAGATGAAAAATTCACTCTTCAAATTTTCTGGACAGTTACAAGTTCATAAAATTATTTCTACATTCCTGTTGTTTAGTGAATCCTTGATCAGCACTAAGAATGTTAAAAAAAAACCCAAAAAACAAAGCACCAAATCCTTGACAGCAAATCTGAAACCACTATGAGAAGAATAATGAATCACACTCTTCTGTCAAGATTGTCAGTTAAACATTCTGTGTCATAAGAAAATCAAAGCACAGTATACACTCTCAAGATTTCAGTTCTGTCCTTCCAATAGTTCCTTCCACTTTTAAGCTCCCCCCCAAGAGCACAGGACAGCCTTTCCAGCTGACCTATGATTACTGCATCGTTTAAATAAAGCCCACAGTAACCATTCACACACTGTAAACACAAACACCACTTATTTCCTCCTATTTCTATGGCATTATGACCCAAGGGACACAAAAGTCAGCAGAAACCTTTTAATTGATTTGAAAATGTGTCCTCTGACCCTAATGTTGCAAAGATCTGCACAGACAGATCCTTGCTTCAGTGATTCCACAACTCTTCGTAGAATCAGGACTACTAAAATATAGTGGCTGGTTCTTTGTAGCAGTTTTGGATTTTACACCATTCCAGTTATTGAAAAGGCTGTGGAGTTTCTTTATCAAATTGCACTAACATCCATAAAAGGATAAATTGAAACTTCTGATAGCATGTCAACGTGTGTATCGGAATCTTGGAGCAAAACAAATGGATCTGTTGTCAGCCACAAAATGAACATTCTGAATAGGTCCTGCCTGGCTATTTATTAATGCTTTTACAGTAATATTTTCAATACATACTATAAAAATAACTACTTTAAATTTCACCCCAATGATGTTAATTTTCCTCCTCTGGAGTTCATTGTTTCTTGTGTTTAATACCTCATGCATTGAAATGTTGTCAAAACACTGAGGTTGAAAACTTTGAGATAAATTAATTTTTCAGTACACCACTGCTTGTTGCTGCATTCTGCTTTCTACAAAATCAAGTCAAAGAGAAGGGAAGTCATAAACATTTCAAATACATTAACTTTTGGTGGGTTTTCTTAAACTTAAAAATTTTAATCCATTCTTAAGAGCCTGTTCTATTTTGAATTTAAAAGAAAGAATGTCAGACCTCAGGGAAACGGAATTCAATTAATATGCATGTGTCCGCTGGTGCTGGGGGAGAAGCTAAGCTACATGTGGAAACCACAACACAGAATTCTCCATTGGTTTACGTAAGAAAAACAGCTTTTGTCTGCTGAAATGGTCAATATACGAATACAAAACTTCTAATCTGAATTTCAATTAAAAATAGGTCAAGCAGATGCTCTTCCTCTACCCTCCACGCCCACCAACTTTGCTAGCACAAACCTCATTATTCTGAAAAGCATGGTGTAAAGCAAACCTAAAAGAAAACCTATTAATATACTTTTGCACTGCTATCAAGAAGAGTGGCAGTCTTCTGTCAGTTTTGCAAAACACGCACGTAAAAAGAATAAAATTTGAGAAACCTTGATTAAAGGAGTCACTCAGAATTATCTACTTGACTATTAAATAAAATAATAATTTGCATAGAATACTACCTGACTCTCCATATGTGGCTATTTCCTTCCCAGGAGCTCTTAGAAGGCAGAAGCGTGGAGATGTCCTAGATATAAAGGCTCCCCCGTAAGATACACACACTGTAGTCTCACAGGCACCCAATTTCACTGCATTGCTACAAGTGGGACAGCAATGAGACACTTGATTTTCAAGACAAACCCAAGTACTGCAAGAAGCAATCCTGGTTGAATAACATACTCCTGCCTTTTTCAAACAGAGGTGAAAGGGAGTTTAATATTAAAGGTACCCTGGCACACTGAGGAAGAGTTGAGAAATCGTGGTTCTTGTAAGAAAAAAAAAACCATCACAGTAGCAGGAAGGAAAAGTGACCAGTCCCGCAGTCCCTGAAATCTGTAAAACCACAGGATGTAAAACTACAGGCTTCATCTCACAGCTATCAAAGACTAATCTCTGTATTCCTGTAAAGTTACTTAAATAGGTGCATTTAGGTTTTGACCTCATTTGGAGGAATATCAGAACCTTTTGGTCTACAAGGCTTACTACTTAGAACTGTATTTCAATTGAGAAGCCAGTAAATTAGTTAAAGCAAATGAAAGCACCTAATTATTTGATAACAGCTCATCTGTATGTTAGACATCTGAATTACCAGTTCTACATAGGTTGTTGTCACAGCACATGTCACAGTTGAGATGGCCACAATACACAGACTGTCTCCATACAATTTCAGAAGACTTTAAGCATTTACCCATACAAATTAAAACCATACCTAAGTAACATCAGGTCACTTCACGAGGCTGCAAGCATCTGCCCTTCTTGTTCCTCAGCCCAGCCTTTCATACCCCCATGTTGATGCAGTGCAGCTGTGAGCCCTCTGTTCCCTTTGGTGGCTGCTCAGTGCCCTGGGCACTCCATGGCTCATTGTGTCAGTGCTGCTCACCTGCTGCTCACAGCTGAGCCCACTGGGGATGAGGCTGGGCCCGGCCCACTCCCAATCATCACAAAAACCTGGGTGCCTACAGGTTGTTATAAAACAGACCTCAAAAACCCAACAGGATTTACTTAAGTAAATTATTAAGTACCTACATAAAATAAAGTTTGCAATTGGGATGGTTCAGCCTGGAAAAGAGGCTTTAGGGTGACATTACTGTGGCCTTCCAGTACTTGAAGGCAGCTTAAAAGAAAGGTAGAAAGGGACTTTGGACAAGGGTATGTAGTGATAAGAGGGAATCACTTCAAACTGAGAGCAGGCTTAGATTAGAGTTTAGGAAGAAATTCTTTACTGAGAGGGTGGTGAGGTGCTGAAACAAGGTGACCAAAGAAATGGTGGATGCCCCTGGAAGTGTTCAAGGCTAGGCTGGATGGGACCTCAAGCAACCTAGTCTGGTGAAAGGTGTCCCTGTCCATGGCAGGGGTGGGTTGAAACTAGCTGATTTTAAGGTCCCTTCCCGCCCAGGCCACTTTATGATTCTGTGAATTCAGAGGAAAACTAGATGTATTTAGTGGCACTATTTCTCACTTCACTTTCTTTTGCCTGCATATTTAAAATATACTAAAATTTAGTTTTTGATTTTATGCCTGTATGCTTAGTTTTTCCAGATAATTACTGCATAAAAAATTAGTTTATGTGGAATAACAACAGAATATCATAGTTATCTTGCCATTTATTTGGAAGCACATTATTACAGGAAGACTCCTCCTTTGGTGAATTTAATTGCCTGTGAAGATCCTGCCATTTGAGTCTGTCTTCTGGAACATGCATTTCATCATTATTTTTTAGCCTTGTTACATCAATCACCACAACTGCTACAGAAGATTTCTGGGCTGTGAAGTGATAATTTGTTCCAGCGATATTAATGAGGCAAGCATTGGTCTTGAGGGAGGTGACAGCCCACTACTTTGCAGACAGCAGCAGATTAACGTGTTGTACTATACATTGTTTGAGATGTATCACTGGAGCATTCAAAATATTGTTACCTACACTTAAGGTATTTTTGCCACCCACACTACAAATTACCCATTGAGTAATGTAACATCCCTCACCACAGTGCACTGTCACTTCAGGAAGAAACACCAATGCTGGGTGGTTAGGAGCTTCTGGGAATGACACTACAGAACTAGGGAAAAAGAAAAAAAAACAGAAAAAGGGAAAGATTTGTTGATGCTGTAACAGCATTCCCAGTGTACTGCTGCAGGAAGCAGTACATCTGGAAACAACAGATGGTCTGTGTTTAAATGGGAGGGAATAGAGGATTTTAATACCCATACATCTCTAATTCAGTTCTACAAGTTTGATTTCTACGTTTTCTCAGATTATGGAGTGTTACAGGATCTGTATGACAGGCTTTACCCATATTACTGTTACTATCAACATAGCCAGCTAAAGCCCTAATGTTGTACTATCTTTATCTGTGAACTCTGACTTAGCCATATGTGCACTTTCAGAAAACCAGACTTGGTCTTTAGAAAAAAAAGCTTACACCGGAAATTTATACAAACTAAAACACTATTTGTTACAAGACAGATGTTCTATCACCCTGAATAATTCACAATCACCTATTCAGCCTTTTGCACTTGTTTTATGATATACTTTGTACAGGTACACATGGTTTTACAGAGTATTTTTAATCTATAAGGAAAAAAAAGGAAAAAAATGACAGAGAATACAAGATTTTTTCATATATCCTTTCCACATAAATGTCTCAAGCTCTTAACTGATTTATACATAAGAGCTACTTACAGGCATTCTAAAGAATAATCCTAGCCATGCATGATTTACATTTACACATTTTAACTCAAAGGAGTGGCGGAAAGAGGATATGGCCATCTGCATAGAAAGCCTTCTGTGGCTAACAGCTAGTGCTACCAGCTCTCCCAGTCCCTAATGCCAGATTGAACCATTTGTGACTGGTGCACAGGCAATGGCTGGATAAGAGTTGGAAGATAAGCTTCTAGAAAAAAAGACCACATACATTTTTTTTAAGCAGAAAGCACAATTATCTTCCTGGTGATTAATCTCCAGCAGAAATACGAGATGGTTAAGATGAATGAAGTGAAAATATTCTAAGAACTTTTATTTTTATATTATTTTCAACAGCATGTGTTCAAAGTATTTGAGTTTTAAGCCTGAGGCATCCTAAGACAAATTGAACAGGTATGTTATACTGACCTATACCTTTAGAAATGTAAAAGGTTCCTTATAGGTGGCCAAAATTGGAAATTTGTTCAAGAAAATTAGCCCTTATGCCTTTGTAATATAGAGGTCAGCATCTGTTTGTAGTAGGATTTGACATCAGTTGAAGCATATGGATAGGAATCCAAACTCTTTTTCTCATTAAAAATACACCATTTAATTTGGCTCAGTTCAGGACGATTAGCAATATGTGCTCGAAGAGAAGCTTACAATTGGCACAGGGAAAGTTGGCTTGGGCAGAAGAGCACAGGCAGAAGAGAATCCAGAAGCTTGTAAAGATGGCCTGCATAAACTATGCCAGTCTCTTGTTAATGCTATTAGCTCTTCATTTTCATAAGCACTCAGATACAGTAAAAACATTCCGTCAACAAGAAACACAATAACAGTTATATATAAATAAATTAAACATATCACCTTAAAATACCCAGACCTGTCTTCCAAGCTTTCTAGAAATAACAGACTTCTAAAATTAAGACACACCCTGAGGTTATTTACTCCTAAAAATATACATTTAATGAAGAAAGACATAATGCTCCAATTTTGTGGTTTAGGAGAATATGCAATCAAATATCTTGCTAATTTTAAAGCTTAAACAGTTATTGGACTGTAAGGTACAAAGAATTTTGCGATGCAAGAAGTATTTTGGAGAAGAGGTTTTAAAGAAAGTCCTAGCACTTTCCAATCTCTGTCCTAGATATTAAAAAACAAACAAACAAAGCTACCCAGACACAAATCCAAACTGAAAAAGTACACCCGTCGTGTTAACATTCTCCTCTCTAGAACTTCTATATATGCACAGAAATTACTGCACAGAATGATAATCGATCATTTTGTATTGACATACAGAAGGTGCTGGATCCAACATTTAAAAAATAATTAGCTGTTTAATATAGGTGTTTTCAAAGTTATTCTGAAACCTACTACTGAAAACTCAAATGGTACCAAATGTAGCAAATTCATAAAAGCTGATCTAGCATATTTGTCTAGGTATCATTTTTTCTTCCCCCACAAAATTACAGAAAAAAAATATAAAAAGAACAAAATACATAGTGTTTTTCCACAGTAAAATGGACAATTAAAAAAAATTGTGGGAAACTCCCTGCTGCAACTTTACATTTCACTTCCTGTAATTTACCTGAAATTATCTGTAAAACTGAAAATTCACTGGCTTAAAGTGAACTGACTTCAAGACTGGATTTAGTGCAAACCATTCAAAAGAAAGAAAGAAAGAAACTGATTTCATCTCACCTCCCTGCACACTCCCATTTTATGTACTTAATATTTTATAGTCTTACTATAAATACACAATACTGAGCCAACAGAGAGTACATGCCTCCTTCTACCACACACATATTTTTTGTCCATCCACTGTTTATCAACTGGATCATCTGATGAGTCAACCAAACTTATTCAGAAGTGCTGTGACTCTGCCATGACATAGTGACAACTCATTTGCTCTCTCTGCTTTTGCAGAAAGTGACTCAGAAATTACTTTTCACACACCATTCCTGTATTTCTAGCAATGATGCTGGCATAACAGCACACAAATTCTCTCCCTGTGGTCCCAGCAGTACAAGTTCACTTGTGCTTCATTTTTAGGTTTGTTTTCATTTGTTTCAACCTCTGTCAAAAACCTTGCCTTGTTGCTCTTCATAAAAACCCTTTCTTGTTTCAGGGGCACAATGTTATGACATAAAAATAAAAACATCCTCACTGCCTTCCTCTTCTTCTTACTAAGAATAAGTAGAAACAGGGTGGACTTCAGTGCACCTTCTTATTTACTATTAATGCATTCACATAGAAGTCACACAAAAAATTTATCTTTATTATAAATTATGCTTTTTGTTAAAAGGCTCATTAGTTGTGTTTTAATACAGACTTATCTTTGTCTATTGGGATAACGAGTGGTATTTTGGGGAAAAAAAAGAGCTTTGCACTAAAGCTTGTTTCTGGATAATTTAAAACCCCATGACAGCCTTTGATTGTCAGACTGAAAAGCAGAATAAGCTAACCAGATCTCTCTTCTTTCTTAATAGGACTGACTGCTCTAATCAAATATGTGAAAGAAGAAAGAAAAAGAGGCACTTTTTTCCTCCCTTGGATTCCTCATCTGGGAGAGAATACACTTACCAAACAGTTTCAAGAATATCAAAGTAAAGCCTAAATCTTCAGCTGCATAATACAGCGATTTTCAAAGGGTATTCTTTATTGATGTGCTGAATGTAACAGTATTAATGTGTACATGGAGCAGCACTGTGATGTACCTTTATTTTGAAGGAACAATAAAGCAACAGCCATGGCCAGCCAATGTGGAATTTTAATCTACATAATTCTAAGAACTTTCCAACTCCTCAGCAGGTGCTGATTAAAAACAAAACAAAGTCCAAACCAATGACCAAACCCTCAAAAATCCCAAAACACATATCCCCCCCACCCCCCAATCAGGCCTATTATTCTGCAAGATACCTTCATGACACAACTGCTTCCAAAATTTAATGTATTCAAAATTCTGATAAATTACATTTATAAGGATTCAAGTAACTTAATATATGAAAGAAACACACAATTTTTAAAAGAACTCCTGCTGTTACAGAGACCCAAACAATCACAGTAAAACATGTAAGGAACATTTAAAGATTCCAATATTCATGACTACAATTCTCCCATTGTTTTTCAAAATGGCATATTTGTAAGACTGTCTAAAATATAAGTATACTAGGTAGAACATGTGTTACACTAATTTTTCTATCCCATAAAGCCCAAATAGATGATTGAGTTAATCAATACATGGTTTCTATAACCTGTTCCAACTGCTGGAACTGTACAAAACAGCAATAAGAAAAATATTTGAAACTAATCAATATGGTCACGTAAGAAAGCAAAAAATGGAAAAATCATTGGAGATGATTGTGGAGAAACACATACAGGCATTGCCAAAAGTAAAAAAAAATGCACATAGTCAAACTCAAGTTTTCCAGTAATTCCTTTGTCCAACCCCAAAAATAATTCTAATCACAAATGAATAAGTTTAATGGTAACATTTGCATAGATTAATTAAATCTATACAAAGTGCTTTTCTGTTAACTATTTCTCATTAGAGTTAAATATTGCAAGTCTCACTTAGCACAGGCATTCCTCTGCACACAATAGTGCAGAGGAATCTCATTTCTTTCATTTACAGGAATCCCAAAATGATAGTAAGTGAATGTCTTAAAGAAACTTTTTTGGACAATCTAACAATTTTCAAAACCACCCTGAACATTGTGCACAATTATGACCATTGCTCACACTCAAAGACCAAATGCTCAAGTCTAACATATCACAAATTTAATTCTTTCTAAAGCAGCTACTTACTGAGAGCTATTTACTGCAGGAAAGTAGAGACTCAACTGACTGTTTCCTCTTTGCAGTATTTAAGATTTGTTTAAAAGAAATCTGATATATTTTCACAATATGCAACTTCCTAATGCATATTCAGGTTTTGACTCCCTTAAGCACTCTATTATATTAGGTTATAATTCATTACACAAGCTCATACTCACCAACACTTTTTAATTCTATATAATATTAATATACCCCATCCTCTTTGTCTTTACTAAATACTGATAAGCTGATACAATGACTGATATCTTCTTATGTCTGAAAGCAGAAATTAGAATTTTCCATCCATTTTATTGCAAGAGAGAAAAATAATGCAGAAGCCATACTAAGTATGCATGCTTTCAAAAGCCAGACAATGCTGGCTCAATTAAAATTACACATGAATTCTGTAACTGAAGAAAGATCTAAATCCTTGCCACATAAATTTTATGTCTTAAAAGGAAGGGCTGGGTGATGGAAAGGAAGTTGCAGCACCTGTCTCTATTAAATAAAAAAAAAAAAAAAAAAAAAAAAAAAAAAAAAAAAAGACTGTTCTATGTATAAAAGTATTGGAATATATTTGAAACTTAATATGGGAGCCAGGGCACTGCCTTGCAATCACAAACACCACTTCTATGGAAATGCAAAATACTAAACTTGCGCATCTTTTAATCATCTGCTCTCAAAATAGAAGACTTGAATTCGCTGGTTGATGACTTAATTTAAATCTATAGATACAAATAAATAGAAAGAGATTGCATTAGTCCAAGACAAAACAAATGCTGTGGCTTAACTCCCACAGGCAGTTCAGCCCCTGCACAGCTGATCCCACAGTCTCCTCCTGTGGGATGAGGAAGAGAATTGGAAGGGTAAAGGCGTGAAAATGCGTGGGTTGAGATGAAGACAGTTTAATATGTAAAACAAATGCTGTGTGCATAAGCAAGGCAAAACAAGGAATTCATTCCTCATGTCCCAAGGGTGGGCAGGTGTTCAGCATTCCCAGGACAGCAGGGCTGGAGTGGGGTGAGGAGCAGGAAAGGTGTTTAGCACCACGCAAGCATGACTCAACAAAAGCATCTGTGTGTTATCAACACTTTTTGCATCACAAGACATAGCCCCAAACCAGCTACTCTCAGGAAAAGTAGCCCAAAACCAGTAAAATAAATGACATTTTAAATATGAAGGGTTGCAGATAAAGTCAGTTTCATATCAAGAATTCACAGAGTACCATTTTAACTCTGATAGTTTGGAAACTTTTGACTTAACTGAAATAGTAAAAGAACCTGGTTTTGCATCTCAAACTTTCCAGCAAACAAAATGGTGTAGGTCAAAAGAAAGGAAACATCTGGAAACACTGGAACCACTGCAATAGCTACTCTTCTCCCAGCCAGGAGCAGGTACCTGGAGGCAGGGAGCAGCAGCAGCACTGCATGCAGAGTTCCAGCATCCTGCCTGTTAGTGCCTCTTGCAAGAATTAGGACTGTTTTATTCCTGTCTCTGCACAAAGATTTCTCCCTATGTTTCAACCAATAATTAAAGTTCTTGTTTAACATCTCTTTTTGTAACTAGAGGCAGTAACTCAAAGTATGGGAAATTTTGAAACTGGAAATCAAAAGTACAATTTTAACTATTTCCAAATCTTAGCACAAGCCTCAGCTCTTTTTAATAGTCCCAATAGTTTAAATAACTGATGCACAACAACAATAAGAAAACTTGCTGATATTTTTTAACAGAATAGGTTCTTTAATCTAAGAATAGAGGAAAATAACTTTGCTTTTAACAATTGCCTTTCTCTGTTCCTACTATAACAGAATATTACACACATCCTCTTATAATCAGTACAAAAACATTAACATGAATATTCTTTTCCTAAAGAGAAATAATTCACCCACAGGAGTTTTTTTAGAGCATGGTTTTAGGAAATATACTTCATGAAAACAGTGTTTCGATTACCTTATATTGCAATAAATTAGCTGAGACTCCATTTTCTTCATGCAGGAAAGGCAAATCTTTATTGTGCAGGACGTATTTTATAGGATTATCAGAAGGCCCTGTGCCAGATCTTACTGGTGGACAATACATTCACATTTAGTTCATTCGTTGGTTGATGCTATATTGCACATCTATCAAACTTCCATAAATTTTTAGTTAGTTTACATATTTCTTCTACTGATTCTCATGAGACAGATCTTATTGTTTATACAGTAACTAGCAGGTGCTACTTGTTTTTTACCCAAGAATAGGTTGTTGTGCTTACAAACCTTTCGTACCTAAGACTGTTTTCACAGGGGAGCTTGGAAATTATTTAGTTGCACTTAGAAGAAATGACAGGCTAGTTATTAGTTTAACAGAGCAGGCCTGATTTTATGAGGCCTTTCTTTTATAATTCTTCTACCTGTCTACGATAATCTTATGCTGCAGTAAGTATACGTGAAAGCTTTACATATCATATTCCTTCAAACACAACACAAGATTTGGATCATATCCTCACATTGCAGAGAAGATTTGGTAAAATATGGCATCTACAAGAATGCAAAAGAACTACTGCTGTACATTGCCTTCAGCAGCAGCCAGTTTTACCAAAACTGGTAAAATTTACATCAAAGCCCAGCCAACACACGTGAAGGAGTCAAACTCCCAACTTCATTTGCAGCCATTTCCTCTATCACGAAGAAAACCAGTGAGGTTCCTGTGGGAATTTAAGATGAACAAATACAACAGGCAACAAGCAATAATTACTTGCTCTTCTGCATTCCAGACCACCAGGGATTTGCCTGGCTATATGGTAAAGCTACATTAAGACAATAAAGTATTAGCTATAAGATGACTGCAACATTTTTCAATTCACAACTATGAGTCAATCAGAATGCTAACCTGGAGGAAATAAACACATTTTTATTAGAAAAAATTTCCAGGTTTATTTTTATTATATTAATCAAAACATTAAATACATAAATATTTTTTTCTTTCAGATAAAACAAACCTACTTGAAAGAACGGGAGATTATTATTGTTAGTCCTAACTTTATCTTAGCTAGCATATGTATAACAAGTATAAATAGTTTTATAGACATATTCCTTCTCAAACCTCTATGTGATCACTATTTCTGAAAAACTACTTTAATTAACTTCATTCTCTGATGAAATCTACAAGGTACTACTCTTTATTAATAAACATCTTAATCATGGACTAGTACCGGCATAAGAAACAAGAAGAACATTGCCACCTAGCTGTTTCAGCAGTGCCCATAAAGGATGGCATGTTCAGCTTACATATCAAATACTCCAGGGAAAAATCAGTCCATATGAAAAATGTACCAAGGCCTACCTAAAATCATGGGGCAAGGCTAAGTTTCTGTCACTTTTATCTTACAAGCTCTGAAAGAAGGTGGTCACAAAATACACAAATTGAAAGCCTATTCAACACAACCACGAATCAGTGTCTGACACCATCTCTCTTTCATCAGCTCTCAGCAGAAACAGACCAACATACATGTGTGTACACTGACTTTTGGCAATCAAACACCCTGAAATTACTGCAAAATCTAGAATACCCTTAGAAACGGTATCAATGTGTATGCAAATAAGTAATTTTCCTATCTCTGCAAGAGACGTGTTTCTTTAAAACACATTTCCTGGTGTTTTGATTTAAATATATTTAAAAAAGGCTTCATTTGAAAAGTAGTGCTTGTACAATTTATAAAATGCAACTGGCTACATAAATCATATCAGGACTTCCCAGAAAAATCAGAAAAAAGCAAAGCAGCTGAAGCCTGACATTGCAGATGTCCAGACTGGTATTTTAAGCAAATGTAAGAAATGCCACAGCAGAAGGGCATCCTGCCCTGCCCCACAATGCAACAAGAGCAAAGGACAGCATCACAGAACTGGCACATCATCTGCTTGGCAGCTGTGCGTTCCAGCTCTGCAGCCCGGAGCTCATGCATTCCAAAAGCATTTGGTAGCTTCTCTGAAGCTCTTCAACCTGATACACTAAATTTAGGAAGCTAAAGTAGTACTTTAGAAGTACTGAGTGAACAGAAAATGGGATCGAGCTTTATAGCTGCAACACTTCAGATGGTGATCACCCCTCCTATGAAGTTTTTTTAATCATCTTCTTTCCAGATTAATGCCATTTTTTGAAAAATGAACCTATGCTGTCTTATTAGAAAGCAGTGTTTAACATCACAAAATGTCCAATTCTGTACACTTTTCCAATAAAATGGAACCTTTACCAGTTAGTTGCTGGTTACTACTCATCACTGCAGCTCTCTGGTCACATCAGTCTGTGAATCTCATCCTGCTGACTGATCCTGTGCAGGTCAGCCTTGAGAAACAAGCTCTGGACTTCAGGGAGCATCACTTCAGGCTGAGCCTCCCTCCTCCCAGTGCAGAGAAGTCAAGAACAGGGTCCCAGGTGCCTCCAACTTCCAAAGGGAACCATCCACTTTGTGACACTGGAGGAGAACTTTCAATTGGGAGCACTTCCCTCCACAACAGCACCACGGCTCAGCCAAGCAGGACTGTAATATTCTCCTCTTTAATTTTTGTTATAATCTAGGGGTAAGTAACAATTTGAGAAAGAACAGGGGGCATTCTTTTAGTACTTAAGATTTCATCGCAAACACAATAAAACAGAAACTGACTGGGACTATGCAAGTTTATTATTGGTGTAGGTAACTTCCTACAGCAGAGAGCTGAAGTCCTGCAGCTTCTTCAACTCCTTCCTTAACCTGGAAATGCAGTGCAATTCTGAGGCAATACAATCATGTACATGTCTATGCTACATTCAAACATGCACAGAGACTTGGCAAATCCTGCCTGTTTTATACAGGTGGAAGGAACAACAAGGAGGAGGAAGGAAGAACAAGTGGAAGGAACAAACTCAAGATAGAGATCACATTTCCACAATGCAGATAAAATTGTCAATTTACCTGGAACTAGTACGAAATATACTCATCTGCTATAGATATGCCAAATAACTAGTTACATATATTAATTGATAATTATACAGAGACTCTCAGAGATAAAACACCAGATTAATTTAAGACAAAACAGCATAGGCAAAGGGAATAGCTTTACACTACCCAAAGAATAGCACTAGTTAGACAAAAAAGCACACACCAGAGTGTCAGTGGTGTCACATCACTGTCTTTTGAAGATTAAACACATACAAAGAACTTGAAAACCAAAATCACTAAATATTAAAGACACTCAGTAAAACCATGTTAATCACTTTTGCAAGCTCCTTAAAAAGAAAATTTTTTCTTCTTAACATTTCTTGATTAAGAAGATTTTACACCTTCACCAATGGAAATTATACAAATTGCTGTTAGTACTTAAAAAATTAACTGCAAATATTGTTTTTATGATGACACAACCTCTGCAGAGCTTAGCCTAGAAGATAGCCAGAAAATGAACATATCATCTAATCCCCGTACAAGTTTTAGTCAGCCTTTTCCCATGAGCATTCAAATTTTGCATTCAGAGGTTTATTAGTCATATTGGCCACCAGATACTCCTCCTGTGCTTCTCGGACATTAAATCAGGGTATAATTTATGCAAACAATTGGAAACCAGCATGAGTTTCTTACTCCATCACTCCCAGTCCTCCCTTATCTCTGTCCCATAGTTATAATGACTACAGAGTGAAACTTGCTGAAAATTATTCAAAGGTTTCAAGCTGAAATTATGCTATCTGATGTCCAGAAGCAGATACGAGATAAAGCCAGGCAGCTTCTGGCAGAAAGAGGAGTGTTTCACACCTACCCCTTCTCCTTGGCCAGCTTGTCGAGCACACGCAATCCGACCAGCCACAAAAACTGCTGTCACATCTGGCAAGGCAGGGCCAAGACAGATATAGAACAAAAGAGCAAGGATACCCTGGAGACTGCAGGAAGAAACTCGGACTGCTCCAGGGTATTTTCATGATGAATAAAAGATCATAGAGAGGAGATCTAGCATCTCAGATGTAACAGTGGATAAGACACAATCTGCAGGGAATCACCTTTATTTCTTTTGTCTTTAGAGAACAAAATATAAAAATGGTTAACCTGTATTTAGCCCTTCTGCGTCAAGACATGAACCTACAAAAAGCTAAGCAAGTGTTACTATTAGCACAGTATGCAGCATTTACCCTCAGAAGAAGAAGAAAATACCAACCTATTTCAAAAGGATACTGGAATAAAAAATTACATAGCAAAGTTTCCATGTACAATATGCTTTTGAACAAACATATATATACACACATACATATGTCTATATACATATGTAATAAACAGATTATAATCAACTAAATACAAAACACAAATTTCTTTTTAATTATTCCCTTAAACATGAAGGAAAAAGACGGTTGTTAAACAAAATCCAATAAACTACCACACAATTGCCACTGAATTACCAGTTATGTTGACTATATCTTTAAGGCCATCCAGGAAGAATGCCACCCTGACTCTTAGTTTCTCTAGGCTACATGCCCTTGTTTCTTAATTTTACAACCATGTCAAGTTGGGTGAGTCTAAAGGAAAGGAAAAAATTTCACAACCTTTAATAAAAGGAACGAAACATATTTTTGTGCTTCAGTCAATTGCCATCAGTACCTATGTGGCATTTATTTTTCCTAATTTGAACACTAAAAATAATATTCTATGTTCATAGCATCATATGCTCATATATCACAAAAAAGGAAAAAACCCCAAATAATGGCACTCTAAGTTCTTTCAGAAGAATGTCCAAGAGAAATAACTGAAATTTTCTTGTGATTTTTTTTTCTGGAAACACTGAATTAATAATAAATCATTTACTCCAGCAGATATGATAATTATGTAGTAACAAATTAGTTTACCTGGATAATAGTTCTATTTAGATTCCCCACAATCATCTGGTTTATAGTTACTTGAATCAGTGCATTTTAGATTTGCTGTGATGGTCTTGCTAAATCTGTTTTCCATGTTTGTTGACTCACATTTTCAAATATTCTGAAAAGTTTGTCTAGTTTGCACAGTCCAGCTGTAGGTGATGGGTAGAAGAAAATGTCAATGTTATGTAAGAAAACAGGATTGCCTTAAATATAAGAATGGTTCTTACAGATGCATTTCAGCTATTTCATGCTAAAACTAGCAAGACTTCACAGAAATGAGGGTGCTGCATCAAAAGCAACTATTGCTTCTTCACAGGACTTTGGACACCTGCAGATCTAAGAAGTACCACAGATTCAGGCCAGAAATCAAAGCTCACCTTATCCTACAAGCCACTACTCCAAAGGATGGAGAAGGAAACTGCATTTTCACTACAGTATCTCCATTTTCCACAGACACCATGGGCAGTCCTACCTGCCCACATGGCTGCAAGCAAGAAATCACACAACTGCCAAAGAAACCATTTATCAACTGAGCAACAGACTGACCTGGCAAAATCCCCATCTGTGATACAAATGCAATAGTGGCCCCAGAGATGAACCAGAAAAACGAGGAAACAGCACAGGACTTACACAAGAAGAGTCAGAATGGAGATTAATTATTGTGCCATCTGAAGGCACATGGGGTTCAAACATGCTCTCCATTGTCCATTCTGGGTGTCTGATAATCAGTAGTGAAGAAAAGGCACTTTTTCCACTCCTGATCCCTGGGTATTATACTCAAACCTGAATGCTTGTGAATTGGTTGGGTAATATACGATTGAATGACAAAAAAAGGAAGGCTAGAAATTAGGATTTTTTATGATAACATGAACACTGGGTGATTATGTTTTTCAGTGAAAGGGTGGAGAAAATTATTTCTTCAAGGTTTGCAACTTCTGTAATTCATTTTCCTTTCATTTCAAATCACTGGTCTTTGAATACCAAGTGGCATCACAAACTTAAATGAAAAGGCCTAATGGACAAAGCAGCTTCTCAGGCTCAATGGAAGACAGGATTTGACTCCCTGTTTGGGAAGTTATCTACAAAATAAAGCAACTGTCAGGTCTTCACACCAATTATTGAGGGGTGATACAGATTTCATTAATCTCTTTATGCATAAACATTGGCTGTGATACTGCTTTTCAAGACTGAGTTAGAAACTAAAACAAAAGCCAAAACCTAATGCAGAGGAAGCAGACACAGAGTATTTAATACACAGTCCTGAAATACGGAACATTTTATGGCAAGTAATACCATTTCTTTGTTGTTTCTAATAATGAGATATTCCCACCCCAAGAGAAAAAGAGGAATTCATGAGAGACAAATGCTCATCAATTACTCTTACCTTGTCACTCGAAGGACAGCAGCAAATATTGACAAAGGACAAGGTATTTATATGGAGGGAGGGAGTTTGGGGATGAGGGGTGAAAGTGACCTTTGAGTACAATTCATTGGATACACAAACACTTGAAAGGCTTCAAGGCACCACATGTATACAAGTCTGCATACACAAAGTCTGTCTACTCTTAGAAAAATAAAACTATTACATGTAGAATTTCCAAATAATTACAGGAAACCTGAAAGTGTTTTATCTATGGCAGGATTTGATTTACATCTATTCAGCTCCAAAGAGACGTCTCAGCTTCCTCTGAACTAATGTCCAACTGCAAGCTTTGGGCATCTCTTGATTTTTTTCCCCCGTTTTACTCTGCCTTAAGAATTTTTAAACGCATAAAACATGTTTAAGCACAGCTGTCACAATATTTTCCTCTCAAAAAGCAAACAGTTCTAAATCTCTCTCTAAAACCACCAGAGTATTAGGGTCTTATGCAGCACCACATTTACAACTTCTCAGTCAGTTCTCTCTTTAAAGTTGATACAGTAAAATTTAGCTCCACCATTGAAGACTGAATTTCCAAATTAGGATGTTTCACTTCTGTAGTAGTCTTAGGAAATCAGTATCTTACGAAAAGGCATTTTGGATAATTTGTTTTTCCTCAGACCAAAGTATCCAAAAATTTTCCCTGACTCTAAGAGGAGAATGTAAACTATAATTGTAATTTTGATCTACTACTGCTACACAGTATCCAACTAATCAGTAAGCCAAAACCTTAACATCTAACATGTGCACACGAAAACAGGAATCATTGTATGAATTCTAACACTTGTGTCCATGAAACACCACATAAAACTCCTCAATGTTCGCAGCATAGGTGAAAAAAAAAAGCTGACAAAACCAAATGGTGGGAGGAAAAGTGAGGCTTATTGCAAAGTTATAAGAATTTTTAAACAAAAATTGAAACAAACACCAAACGTGAAAAAAGTACAAGAAATGTTTTTGTAGAGAAACAGGCATTATTGCTCAGACAAAACTGAAAAGAATATGAGCCAGAGATGCTTATAAGCAAACAAGCAGAAGGCTAACAAGGACGTGGGCCATTGTCACATCCACATTGTAAAATTAAAAGCTGATAAAGACTGAGAATACCTTTTACAGTTCTGTAGGAGGGCTTTTACTAATTAGAAAGCAGCTACTGTCTGCCCCCAGTCTTCCAGAAAATGGAATCAAATATTTACTACTTTACTGACATTTTAACAAATTTAAAAGATGACAAACGTGTTGTATTTGTGTTCATACATTTCAATTCTAACATGCAAATAGAAACAAATGTTTAAGATGTACATAATTTTTTTTTTTTTTTCAGCCTAAAAAGAGTCTGTTATGTTACAGTTTTTTCCATCGACATCAGGAAATAGGAATGAAAGCTCATATGAAGAAGCCTCTTTTGCAAAACTCTTCAGCCTTTAGAGTTGTAAAAAGAGACTCAAAAAGGACTATGGACTAGATGATCTCCACTTAAAAAATTAAAATATGAGACCTGGGAGGAGAAAAAGTAAAAACTTTTTACTTCCACATCATCCAAATATCTACTATTGAATCGCCATAACTTAAACAAAAAATACAGTTGGAGAAAAGAAAGTCACAAGAAACAGATACAACCTGGGGGAGAATAACAATTCCTAAATTCTCAATTATTTGCTCAATTATTTGTGGAGAAGAGTATGCACATTCTCTAAAGATACACTGTCCATGGTAGCTGCTTTCCATCCTGCCAGGCTATCTAGAACTATAGGGCTGTTCTCTGCATCCTAGACTTGACAACTTTGGCTTTTTTTCCTAAATATGATGTTGCCCTCAGCTCACAAGCTCATGTTGAAGAGCTGATTTCCAAAACAACAATTATATTGGTTTCTTTGGAGTGTGTAGGAAGATCTAACAAAGATGTTATTAAAAACTGTCAGTCTAGATTGAATTAAGAAATTGTTGATGTGTTTGTCTTAACCATATTTTGTGCTAGTTTGTCTACACCCCATTTTAGAAGGATACTAGGCATATACGTTGGGTAACATTTGAGAAAGAATTCAAAACTAGTCTCTAGATTTCATTTAATGTTACTGATTTACTGCTAGTGGTTCTTAGTCATACTATAACTCAATAAAACTCAGAACATACTAGAAGTTAGGCACCCAGTAAAATGTGGCATTAGCTACTCTTACACACTATTCCTAGTGGCCAGCAAACTACTGCACAATGCAAGACTGCCCAAATTAAAAAGCCAAGCATAAGGCAAGTAAAACTTCAGTTTTATCATGGAGCTTAGAGTACAAGCAATATAAAAATATCAGCCTGATTCCAAAAGAGAGTACAAATTCATCATTGTTGGGTGGTACATTTATTTTAAAGTGGAATATTATGACAACTGAAAATAAAGTCTCTATCCATTTCCAAATGATGCTGAAAAATCACTTCAGCTGTTATGCTGTTATAAAAGCAACATATCAATCATTTCACAGTAATACTGCACTTGATTCAGTACCAATGCTGGCTATATGACTCACGTTAAGTACATACAAGTACACACAGTTTCACTTTATGATCACTAATTTTCACTGTTTAATAGCAGTATATTCAGTGGACATGCTGTTTGAATACTGATACAGATACCTCTTTACATATGAGAAAGAACAAGAAAGAAGTTTTGCAGACTTCACTGGTCTTCCACTGTGAAACCTTTCTATTAACAGGAATGTTAGCCCATGATGAAAAATATGAGTCAAGTTTTATGACTTTCCTAGATTTCTTTGAAATAAACAAGGCACCCTTTTAAAGTTAAGTGCATGAATGATTTCATGAACAGTAAAAATGTGAACAGCAAATTCTGTTGAGGATGGCACACATATGCAACCAGCATTTTCTGTTGGATACTTCCTCTGCTGAAGAAGTACAGTAACATAAGCTGACATTTGGGCACAGAAACTATTTACTTCATAGCATGCAAAGTATTAGGTGCTGAAGAAAAATTAGGGGAGTTGTGTCAGTGACCCTCAAAATACAAACCAGTTATCCTCTTGAATATTTCTAAAGATAATTAATTAAATGCCCTAAAAAAAAAAAATTAAATAGATGTGAGAACTGTGAGCAGCAATATGATCTACAATGCATAATAACCAAATGTGATACTAAGACCTGCTGTTTCTCAGTTCATCTCTCAGGAAAGCAACCTCTCTATGGCTGAGGGCTACAAATAGTTACTTTTCCCTCTTATCCAAACCGGAAAAATATATCAACATTTTTAAATGTAGGAATAACAGCTTGAACGTGCATTACCTCAAGAACTATGCAGATAAGACTTACCTTCAAATTTCATTCAGAAAATGACCTTTAAACTCCAGTCATTCACCTTACCATTGCAAATTATGGCTTCAGTTCCATTAGGCAAGTTGAAGAAAGATGTAATTGTGCAAAAATCTAACTCAAAGTTTGGATTGTTCAAAATATTCAGAACAACGCCTTGCCAAGTTTCTTTCATCATTCTTCAAACACCTTTTACTATGGAAGCAATTTTTATCTGATAACCTTTGAAATTGTTTCATATATATGATGGCAAAGAAGGAATTAACTAATTTTAATTAATTTCTTTTTTCAGTGAAATAAAATTCCAGCAAGTCCACAGTACTGAGAATGAAAATGGACAACTGTCATCTTGAATGCCATTCATTACAAAGCACCAATTTCTAGAAGAATTATAATCTTTAGCTAATGCTATCCATCCTTAGATTAATAATTTCAATGAATGCTCATTTATTTAGAGGCACATTCTTCAAATATACGTATTTATACTATACAACTGTGCCTGTGTTCAGATCAGAGGTACACTAACAGCTGGACCTGTACACTAAACGGAACCTTTCTGTGTCTGGCCACCATCTCTACCACCAACTGAAGAGTATCCAGGTCAAAATAACATTCTTTGTTTATGGATTTGTTAGAGAACTGCAGTTCAGAAACATGACATTGAACTAGAACATCCATTTTTTGATCTGGTATAGAACACCTTATGTCTGACCCCCATATTATCCCCTTACTCGTGTAAAATTTTTAAACTCCTTGTCTATAGCAAAGAACTTCACCTAAGCTGCTCAGGGAATGTCAAGAGAAAGATTTAGAAGAGGTATCTTTAGTCTTTTAGTCATAACTAAGAAAACACAGAAGTGGATGCATACTTGGCATTGCAGATCTCTGATTCTAAAAATAACTCCCCACCCACCCACAATCTTCTTGGAGAAGTATACAAGTTGACCCAAGAGTTTAAAATTGCTACAGAGCATTTATGGTTTTTTTTAGAATTCTCTTTATAAAGAAAGCCTCCATGTAACAGAAAAACCATGGGGAGAGTATAGATCTAGGTCAGCTTTGCTGCTTTGAAAACCTAGAAGTGTAAGATCCGGAGCAGGACACAGCTGCCTATATATGAATGTGCAACAGGTACTTGGTACTTTACACTCCTGCCTCAAAAACTGTTCCTGTTCTGCTAAAAAATCTGACACCTGACTATTTAAAGCTATGTTACTCTGCCACTGCTGGCTATCCACCTCAGGGGTCCTAAGGGATCTTCCCAAACACCACTGATGGGTGTGTGGAAGGAGGAAAGAACTGGAGAAGATAAAAAGGCACCCGGCACCCAAGAGGGAAGAACATTCCTGCATTGGAGAGAGGGCAATGCACCTTGAGAGGTGAGCGGAGCAGCTCTCTCAGACTTCTAAGACCAAGCAGCAGAAGCAAATAAAACAGAGTTGCTTTATTTCCCCATTATCTGTACACCAGAAGGGGAAAAGTGAATTTGGATATAATCTGGGAATCCTCAGAAACAGTACATAATAAATTACACTGCAGGGAGTGTCATCTACATATCCCCCAAAACAGATGAGTTATTTCAGCAAGCAGGAAACAACAAATCTTTATTTCTACTAATTCTGTTATCATTGCCCCTTAGGCCAATACAGCTCATATAATATCAAATTTTAGCTATGTGCTTCCCCAGAAAGATAATCTTTCTGAAACAATGTCCTTTCCTGCCCTTCTTTTGTAAATATACAAATCTCACCCCGTGTAAGAAAAAGCAATGGAACATTTAAAAGGACTAAAATAGTAGTTCTTGCAAATGATAGATTTTTTTAATGAGCACTACTTAGCAGAGAGCTCAATTTGAGTTGCTATGGTAGAGAAAGTTTGTTTTCCCATTAGTAATGAACTATGCCTTTGTACTCAAATGGAACAAGATGCTCAGCTCCCAGGATAACTATGAGGAGAAGAGCTTGTTCTATTCTGCAGACAAAGTAGATACCATACTTAAGGTTTTGTCCCTAGGAGCTAAAACCATAACAGAAGACCAGTTTTGTTAACAGTTTAACGGAATAACCTTTTAAAAGTTTCCATAATATAACATTATGACCTAAAGCAATTTTGATACAAGTTTCCTGTGGTCATAATCACCTTCATGGTACATATAGTTGTTTTCTCATCTATTAACAGCCTTGTAATTCCACAGCCCTTTTATGTTGGAACACTAAGTCAGCTTTGGAGGGAAATTTTTGTACCAATGCAAACAACTTCTGTTAATAGGCACAATGCTATTTAAGTCTTTTAGTGCCTATAGACAATAGGCATCAAGAACACATTTCTGACCCCCAGGCAAAGCATCAGGGAAAAACCAAAACAACAACTATGAGGTTTATTTCTTAATTACAATGAGCTGTCTGCAAATTACGGGCAAAATACCCTTGAACCGATCTCACTCATTCTTCGTGTAGGAAATTAATACTGACGTTGTTTCTGCATATCAGTTAATAGTAAATAAACATTTACTGGAGGGATTTTTGAAAAATGCCTCATTTCTACTTCTAATTTATTTCAAACTTTGTCATTTTTACAATTCCCATTAATACATTGTCCAAACAATAATGCAGAAGGTTGGTTCTAGATTTGTTGTCGTCTACTTCTCTCATTCTCTTCACAAGAAATCTGTGGAGAGGGTCACAGTTTAGTGAAAATAAGTGAAACTCGTGCACACACCAAAACATTACATCTCCCCTTACAAATCACAGCAATCTCAGTGGTCAGTGTGAAGATGGATCATAGAATCACAGAATGTCCTGAATGGAAAGAGCCCTCAGGGATCACTGAAGTCCAGCTCCTGGCCCCACACAGGACCCCGCAGTGATCACACCCTGGGTTTGAGATCACTGTCCCAGCTGCTCCTTCCTGAACTCTGGCAGAGTTGGTGCTGTGACCTGGGGAGCCTGTCCCAGTGCACAGCTCCGTGCCATTAGGGTGTCCAACACACCTTGATAGTTTTCACTCTAATGGGACACAACAAAGACCCCCAGGAAATCTCAGACCTTGTTCTAGAGAAGACAACCTGAACCACAAAGCACACAGCTGAGCCACCAGTGCCCTTTCTTTTCAGCCCAAGACAACTTCCTTTTCTGGGAGAAAACTGGAAGTATTTTTCTAGCTACCTCCCAGATCTGAAGTAATTAGGAAGGCTATTTTGTTTTTTTACAAAATACCTACATAACATGTAGCTATACAGATACAGTAATGATAATCCAGTAACAAAAGAAGAAGAAAAAAAAAAACCTCAAAATGCTACACTTTCCTGTCCTTCTCAAGTTTCATACAATTTCTCAGAATGTAACAGTTGGGTTTAAAACCTAAAAAAAGTAGTGACACCCAAATCCAAGTGGAAAATTCAAGACAAAGCAACACCACCTAAAGAACAGAGAAGCACACCAAGCTGAAGCAGTTCACTTTTAATTTTTCAATGGATATCATGATTCAATGTAACCTCTAGAAAAGCTGTGAAGTTAAGGTTTTTACTGACCCTGTTGCCATGAATCTTCCTGTGAGATTTGACATAAACAAAAAATATACCAGAAGTTAATTATACAGGACCCCACTGTAGTCCAACACAAGCTCAGAGGTAGGGGAAGCACATGTACATGTCACTACAAATATTTAGACAAGAAGTTCAGTGTTTGATTACATCAGTCAAGGCAAATTTATAATAGTTCAGATCTGCCAAAAGCATTTTGCTAACAAGTGGCATCAGTGGCATGAGTCTGCCTGTGGCAACCTACCTGGAACATGACAGCAAATGGGGAACACCCTTGGCCTTTGTCACTGCTCCAGTCACACAGCTTCATTCTCCTGCTCTACCTCACCTCATCTCTCATCCTCACTCTGCACCATTTTCAAATCACTTTCAGCATATTCAGTTTTGCTTTGGCATAGAAGAGCAGCTGGTTTCTTTCTCTTTCAATTTATTTCGCACCTATTCTTTCTGCCCAAATATTTTCTAAATGATGCCCAACTTAAACTCTTGAATGCCCAACATTTCTCTGGTATCATACTATCACACTGGAGGAAGCAGGTAGAGCTCTCTTTGCAGAGAGACACTGAACAGTAGCACCCTACTAAGAGCCTTTTCCCTTTGATTTCATTCCATGGTTTTTACTCCCATCTTTTACTTCCCTTGGTATTTTAAAATTAGCTTATAAATTCTGAGGAGAAAGGGTAACAGTAGATTTTTCATACTGTATTCTAACATGCAATAGAAGAGTGATTCTTGATTGAGTTTTTTTCTTTTTAAGGATGTAGACAGTTTGGGTTATACTTTTCTGGAGGAGATCTGCCTCTATCTAAAAGTAATTATTTTCATACGTAGAAAAGTAATGACATAGAATACAACTTTTTAAAAAACCCAAAATCTAGAAAACACTCAATTTTATTTGGAAATAAAGACAACTACTAAGGATACCCTGGTACTATAACCATGCCCTTTCATACAAAATATTGGGCTCTCAATAGCTTTATTTTATTTAGGAGTACATCTTGAATATGCTTCCAATGAAATATTTTAAATGGATATGGTACTTATGTTTGCAGAATGTTTTCATGCATTTACTTTGCATTTGTGACTTAATATGCAGCCCTAAACTTATCCCTTAGGTGTGGCAATCCCCACTGTTAAAAAGGCAAAACAAAAAAGCTGAACACACTATTTAAACAATCTATTTCAAACAGATGTCAAGACACATTTTATTATTTTTAGATCAGACCATTTATGAGCAAAGAAAAAGATCTTCTAACCTAAAATGACTCTTATTTACTCTCCACGTTCAATCCATAAGATAAAACATTACCAAAATATGAAGAATCATTATTTAATTTACTGCAGCTTCTCATGTTCTGGTGTGAAATCCACCGTCACATCATGCTAGAACTGTTTATACTTCACTCACTATCACTTTGTCATTATATAAATATACATTAGTTACACAAAAATGGTTCCAGATTTTCAAGCTCTAATGAAGATGCTGGACTTCTCTGGCTGAGTGACACAGCTGAGCTCTTGGTGCTTATCCTCAGACATTGGCTCACCCTCTGAACACCTTGCACACTGACCACAGCTGTTGTGATGAAATAAGAGCCTGCAAACAGTCACAGCTTCTGTTTGTTAAGAACCAGTGCACACTAGAAAGAGTCCATGCCCTTTACGTATCTACAAACAGAAGCACATGTGGAGAAGGAGCAGGTAATACACATTTCTCTTGTGCCATTCCTGCATCTGACTTTAAGTAATTTCTTTTAAAAATGAGAACTTGTCTCCATCTGATAGCAACGTGGACAGTACACTTAGCACCAGCATGCTGATGTTTACTGAAATGTCAAAGGTTACTCATTAAGCATGGGACAGGAATGACTAACACTTCAAGGGCCCCATTTTTGTTGGCTTGCTGATTGATAGCATGGCAGCAGTAAGAAATGATAAAACTCTATATAATTGTATGTCTGTAAACATAGAAGAGACAGTTTTTAAAATCACAGACACCTATGATCTAGCAGTCATATTCTGAGACTTATGAAATAAAAATTAATTTTTGATTATTTTTATTAATTTGAGCATATGGTCTACATTCAGTGCAACACACAAAAGATGACTTCCAATATAACCCAATTTCCATACATCTGCCATTTCTAGATACAGGTACAAGTCTGAAAGCACAAAAGTTTATATGGCAAATACCTAACAGAACTCCAAAGCTTCTCCATTCAATACCCAATCACACAAACTCAAGAAATCCAACATGTAGGTTCCATATTCAGCAGAGGAGAATATACAAGTCTTCAACATCTCAGTTCTCCAAAATAAATCCCATCCTCACTCCCGGCTGATGAATCTGTTACATTAAATTTTGCCTCTTCATCAGTTCAAGGGAAAATGGAAACATGCTGAGTTCAATACAGAAGCTTCAACATCAAGCTACAGAACAGACAAAGCTTTAGTGCTGTCAGGAAGTGAACTGCTTCTGAAAGCTTGAAAAGAGCTTCCTTTTCTTTCAGACTAACTGGAACTTTAACAGAGAAGCTTTGAAAATACCAGTTACTTACTGACAGATAATCAGAATCCAGCTAGACTGGCAACAAGAGCACTCAACTCACATGCCCGATCTGTGGAAAGGGCAGGTAGAGTAAAACATCCTTGGCTCAAGAAAGTAAGAGAAAGAAGTAGCAAAACTTCCTCCATGTAAGTAAATAAAGATTACTCAGCAACATGAATATGAGAAATGCCTCATCTCCTTGCACACCAGAATGCTCTTCACAAAGTCATCTGTCTTTTTTTCCCCTTAGGGACTTTCTATGGAGATTAATTTTTATGCCTCGTTTCATTATTATTCAGGAAACTGCTTTAGATTTTGTGTTCAAATATAACAGCAACATTTAAGTTAGAAACTGCAGTTTCAGGATGCATTTTCCCCACCATTTCAGGACTCATTTCAACTTTTAAAACACCTTGAAATTACTCTCAATGTAGAAGTTACAAGTAAAGGAGTTTTCATCCTCTGGATGGTATTTTTTTCCTGACATTCAATTAACCCTGTATCACTGATATTAATATTTCAATTTCCACTGAAGTTGTATTTCTGGTGCTTTTTCGTTGCTCAAACAGGTTTTTAAATTTATTAAATGTACATTAAGGCAAAACCAATGGCATTTAATATAGTGAATTAAATGAACAGGTAACACCTACAAGCTATTCAAAAAACATAGAGAACCATCTAAATTACTTCTCCTGTCAAGTATAAATACTAGTGACATTATCATGTTGCATAATGCTAACTACAGCTATAATATATACACAAACATTTCCAGGTTATATTGCATCAAATTTCAAGATGTATGAAGGCTTTAAAGCAAAACAAAACAAAAACAAACAAAACCCCCCCCCAAACAAAAACAAAAAAACAAAGCCCCTCCAAAAAAACCAGAAAACACTTAAACATTAACAATTAAAAACGAGTTTTTCTGAAGTTAGATGGAAATGGCAGACTTTAGCTTCATCCACATGAACTGATTTTTAAGCCAACCAGTAAAGACTTTTTTTAAAATGAATTAATATTTATGTGGTTCCAGCCATAGGCAAAGATGGATGAGGACTGAAATCTGCTCATTTAAGCATAGTCTCCTCATCATGAAATACAACAGAAGAGTCTCAAGAACAGGCTTATCAAAGTGCCAAGATAAGAATATAACTAATATCTCCTTTTGACTTAAGCAGCATCAAAATCTTACTTTCCATCCAACAGAAGTACCATTTAACATAATTTCCCTTTTATTTTACTCGTAGAGATTAACTGACACATAGTACATGTCTGTCTCTTTCTTAGTTAATTGATTCACAGAAAGCAGAACAATAGCAAGATACGTATTGGATAGTCAGTTTGGAGTAGGCAGCTACCACTGACAGTTCTATCATAGTCTAAAACCTATAGCTACAGCTGTACTACGGAATATTTCTGTGCATATGTAATAGCTCAGCCAAATATTACTGCACTGTGTGCTTGCTCAAGAAACCATAAAAAGTAAGTTAGTAAAATGGCAAGCTGAGGGAGAGACAAGTCTACTTCTAACTGAATTCAATAAACTTTGAATATGCCACTTATCAGTACTTCAGGAAATTGCTCAATCTTTTAAACTAAGTATCTACCTGGCAAAATGATGATGATGCTCTTGATGAGCATCACTGAGAAACTGGGAAGATGCAGAAGCCCTCAATGATGCAGTGCTGGTCTGGCAGAACTATGGCAAGGTTGATATGCTGGTAGCTGGCTGATCTATCTGCCACCACAGATGACAGATTTTCATGCTACCTAGACTAAAGTTAGATACAGAGCTTTTTGTTCCCTGGTGGGATTTCAGTTTTGTCATACCAGTTACAAACCAGCATCATACAGAAACGCAGCACTGGTGATGAACAGAAGGTTGGATAACCAGCTCTAACTTTCCTGTATCAATAGAGTGTAAAACTAAATCAACCCCTACTGGAGAGCAACAGAATCACTTTAATATGTTTCCACCTAGGATTACACACAATCTTACATCATAAACATCAGAATTGTTTTCTAAACATGGTATTTTTTTCTGAACCAAAACCATCACCAGTCTTAGCTTTAATGTGGTTTCCCCAAACACAGCAAGCATTTTAAATTGTGAGATAAGAATTATTTTTATTTGTTCGTTGGAAAGGACTGTAGTCAAATACTGATATCAACAACAATGACTCTAAGAGGATAAGAGGTAAGGGTTTCCAGCTGAAGGTGAGTCAATTTAGATTAAGGAAGGAGTTTTTATAGTATAGGTGATGAGACACTGGCACAGGTTGACCAGAGAGGTGGTAGATGCCCCATCCTTGGAAGCATTCATGGTCAGGTTGGAAAGGGCTCTGAGAAACCTCATCTACTTGAAGATATTCCTGCTGATTGCAGGGGAGTTGGACTGGATGACCTTTAAAGGTCCCTTTCAACCCAAACAATTCTATGACTCTATGAAACTCTCCTTACTGTTTTAATACTGTCATATTTATTGGTAACTTCTGCATAGGTTTTAGAAATGTAAGTTGTCATCAACTTGTGTATGTAATGCACAAAAATCTTGGGAAATCTAAAGTTTGTACACTGGGATTATAAGTGAACTTTAAAGGTGAGCAAAGGAAAGGTGAGAAAGCAAATACAGTACTTTCTTTTCTTAACTCATATAAATGCTGCGTAAGTATTACAGAACTTTATGCACCTACCACTTTAAAACACTAAAGAAGCTAAACAGATTAGTGACTACAGTACATTAAATTGTTTCCACCAACAATTACCAAACCACAGTTTGACTTGATCCTATTTCCACAACTTTGAAGGCAGAAAATTTTGGACCTCAAATCAGTAGACTCAGGACTGGTGGGCCTTTAGAGAAAAAGCAAAACTGTATTAAGTCTTTTTGGTCTACAAAAGTTATCATTAACTAGCTGTGCTGAACTGTCCAATATAAGCAACAGGCACATCTAAATTAAGAAGTAGCAGACAAGAAAACAGAAACTCATGAATTTCAGACATAGTCCCATCACCAATTTGTACCTGGACTCTAAAATGTTTCAAAATCTAGTCCCACTACAGTCATTGTGAGATACTGGCAGTCACCGTGACAGAAGCAAAGCCAGGAAACATCGTTCTCAGTCTGTAAAATGGCAACAAAATATATTCCAACCCAAATGGAGGGGACTGTTCTCCCATATTCAAAGTCCTGAGATTGTGATAAATTTAGCAGCATTATTCTTCTTACATTTTTCAGATTAAGATCATTTAAAAATTAAATGCATACCGTTTAGACCTCATGAATCACATTGAAATAATGTCCTGTCTGCTCCAATTACCATCAACACCAACCCTCCAAATTTCCTATCTCAATAGAAAAGAGGAAGTATAGATCTACCTACTCCTAAGCCATTACTGCAGAGCATAACGCTGCACACCTCCGCATGTGACCACAGGCACAAGTGTGAGCAACCAGGTAATTTCTTCAGTTTTCAAAACTACCACTTTAACTACGATGCCACATCAGATGGGTAATAGATTTCCTTTGTCACAGTTTTCCTCACATTATACTGCTTTTATAGAACTCTGAATACACTTCAATGGCGTTTTTACACATAAGCCATCAATACAATATGTTCATTTACCTCCACATCTGACTACTTGAAGTGTTGAGAGTAGTAATTTACATTCCTACATTCTTAAAAGCGGCTTTTAGTAAGAATTTTCTTGTTTCCTATTTATACACATCATTTAAATACTTAAAATTTGGCAACTGAAAGGAACTGTCCCCTTTAAAATAAAGGATTTATATTTCAGTATTTTAAATATAATTTTCTTGGGATCTTATTTGGTTTTGATTGTTTGAAATTTTTTAAAGATCAGATATTCAGAGAAAAATTTTATTGGCTGTATGTTATTCAGAAAACTTCTAAACATTCACAAAACAGTGATTAAAAAAACCAAACAAAAAAGCACACCAAAACAATAAAAAACACACAAGACTGAGAGAGGTTCCTAAATGTCCCAGCAGTTTAGAGACTTGAGTTCTTAAACCAGCAAGCCAAAATCCCCAAGACACACAATTATATTAAAACTACACTATCAACTTCTGATGAATTTATGTTATCAATATTATATCTATAGGGGTAGCAGGCTATTGAGAAGTCTGTGAAGAAGTCTTTTGAGATTAATCCACAGCATTAAGGGTCATGTATAAAATAAGCTTTGAAAAGAAACTATGGACAAGAAAGAAGGAAAGCTATTGGGCTGTGTTCGCCTTCTGATGTATAGCTCTTCCCCTACTACAGTTTATCTTGCTATCTGTGATTCACTAAGTGCTCACTACAACACCAGGAATTCCGTACTTCAAATATCAAATTGTTTTATGTTAAGCTGCATAATTAACAGGCAAAACCCAGGCACTAGGAGTGGTGGGGGTTTGTTACTGCAAAACCATTTGGAGACACAGAAGATGTCTGAGATGCTTGCCCCACCACACGGACAGTTGGTATTTATTTCCATAGTACAGTGTATCTGACTCGTTAATTATCAGGGAAGCATCAGCACAATCAAGATGGGTATCTACAACCTATGGATATTGGGAAAACAATCAATAAAAGACTATCACTAAGGTAGTTACTACACAGTCTAAAGAGATAGCATATATTTAAGCCAAATAAAGGGGAAGGTGGGGAGTTCTTGGCATTGATTTCAGTATTAGAACACGTAAAGCCCAGATCTGCTAAGGTAAAGGTGTTGCCATTCAGCACGGTAAGAACTGACAGTTAATACTACAGAGGCAGGTTCCTCACGATGTACCACAATCATATCCACAGCCGGTCTGAGCACACATCACGCTTAAACCGTCAGTCACGAGCTACAGCTGTAAGGTATTTTAGAGAAAAAACAGCTGGAAGCAGCAGAGCAGTCTAACGATTGTATGTACACACGCCTTGACTAAGAGAGATTACCAGATCCTACAATCGGTGGCAGGAGCATACACCAAACACACGTTTAGCAGATTTACGCCTCAGGAGCGGCGAGCCATCGGGCTGCCCCATCCTCCATCTGGGAGCGAGCGCGGTCCCGCTGCCCCGGAGGAGCCACCTCACCCTGCGCGCACCGGAGATGCGGCTTTTCATGTGAGCGGCCCGGGCGCTCCCGCAACGCCAGCGCGGAGCCGGAGCCCGGCCCCCGGCAGCGCCCCGCCTTTCGCCGCCGCACCCCGCGGAGAGCCGCGCACCGCGCCGCCGCCCGCCCCGCCTCGGGCACGGGGAGCCGCTGCCGCCCGCGGCGATGGCACCGCGGCGGCGGTCAGAGCGCCGCTCCGCGCCCGGCCACCGCGGGCGAAGGAGACCCCCTGTAGGCGTGCGGGGCGCCGGGGCTCAGCCCCGAGCGCGGCATCGCTGCCGGGCGCCCGCTCCCGCAGCAGCCGCCCGGTGCCCGCACGCACCGCCCCGGAGCCCCGCAGCCGCCCGCCGGCACCTGCCGCCCGCGCAGCGCACCCGGAGCCGCACGTACACACCCAGTGCCATGCACAAAATCCCCCCGGAGCGCCCGGCGGCTCCCGCTCCGGCGGGGCAAGGCACCCCCGGCGCTCCCCTCGTCGCCCCGTCTCGGACGCCGCTGCCCCCCGCGAAACGCGAAGTTCGGGCGCCCGCGGCGCCGCTCCCGCCTCCCCGGCAAACTTACCGAGCGCGGCCACCGGCTGAACTTTCAGCAGCGCCCCGGCTTAGCCCCGCCGACGGCTTCGCCCATCGCCTCTAGGTGCGGTGCCCGCGCCCCGCTCCGCTGCGACGCGGGCCAATATAAATCCACATCGCCGCTGCCGGCGGCTCCCCCGCAGCCCGCCCTGGCCCCTCCGCCCCGCCGGGGGAACGCGCCGCTGCCGCCGCTCGCTCCGCACTGCCCGCGGCGGGAGCTGCCAGCCGAGGCGTGAGGGGACGCGGGGCCGGCGCGGCGCAGCCCCGGCGCTGCTGCCGCCGCCGCCGCTCTCCGGCGGGTGTAGTGTCAGCGGCGCCGCTCGCTCTCAGGGTGGGATTTTTCTTTTTTTTTTTTTTTTTTTCCTCTTTTTTTTTTCCCCCTTTTCGGCTCCTCCGCTGTTAATGAGCATGCCCGGGAGAGCTGCGCAGGCGCCTTGCCCACCGCCGCGCCTCGAGCCGCCTCGCGCCGACCTCGGCGGGCGAGGCTGAGGGGGCGCGAGCCGCGGCGGGGCTGACCCGCGGCAGGGGCGGCACCGGCACCGGCACCGGGACCGGGCAGCGGCGCCCCAGCCGGGCCCGCCCGCGCCGGGCAGGGTTCGGGCGGAGTTCGCCAAGTCTGCGGGCAGGTGAGGCGGCTGCGCTCACCTGAGGGAGGGATGCTGCCCCGGCCCCGCGGGGATCCGCCGCCCGGCCCGGGGAAAGGGAGGAAAGAACGCCCCACCGGCGGGCCTCTGCCTCGAGGTGTAGCGCAGAACATATTTTAAATAATTTACCTTGCTCGGGAAATCAGACCGATAGTGGAATTAAGGCTTGGGAGAGGGACGCTGATTTATACAAGGTGCTTCAGCAGCTTTCCTTTCATGATCTGACTTTATTAAAGTGGGGATCTCCTGTGGCCACCTCAATTAACAGCCCCGGGTCTTAGTGCAGGGGAACTTCATCTGGTGATGATCTCCATAATTTCATCATTTCTACACGGTTTATGCTCAAGAAGGCATGCAAGGCATAAAGGTTATTGCCACCTGCTCTTTTCACAACAGCTAATTCTGCAGCAGCACTTATTCATAAAAATGTTGTTGTGCTAAAGAAATCCAAGGAACTGGAAAAGGTGTGCCTCTGAGGCTGGACCTGGCTCATCCGTCTGTCTCCATCCTGCTCTGTGTTCACATGGGTACTGCTCACACCTATCTGTCAATTCCTAAAAATCACTGAGGTTATTTACGTCCTTTAGCTTGTGCATTCAACCCCAGGAAAACATTGGGGGAAAGCATGCAATTCACTATTGTTGTTACTTTGTGAGTTTCATAAGTCTCTTGTAAGTTTCTGCACAAACCACCCAAAGTGGAGTCCTTTTGTTTACTCTGTACTGTGCCTCAGAACATAACTTCATTCATAAAGTTAGTTTATGGTGTTTGCATAAGTATTTGGGGAAAATAACATCTTCAAGGTACCTCTATAATATCTTGGAATGCATAAATAAAAATAATAAATTAGGCAAAATAAACTGTTGTTCTATACATTACTTTTACAGGAAGCCCAGAAAAGCCAGAAGTAACCAAATCTATTTCTCATGAATCATGAAGCTAGTCAAACAATCTCCATCATTAACTATTTCTGAAAGTTAATTATTTTAAACCAAAACAGTCTTCTCAAATTTTAGTCCTGGTAGGTGGAGTAATTCCTTAGCAGTATAGATCAATCTGAGTTCTTCTGAGCCTAAAGTAAAAGGTAAATTTCCTTTCCAGTAGACATGGTTGCTTTGGTTTCTTCTCTCTCTGGACAGACCTTGTTTTTCATTAACACAAAAATTAGATAAAATGGATTGAACATGAAGCTAACTCAAAACCAAAGAAATAAAAAGGTCTTGAATGAAGTCACCATGTTAGTCACAGAAACATAAACCAAGATAGGTAACCCATCTGGATTCCAGATTTTAAGATAGTACCAAAGGCAAATAAATATTGCTCTGCTGTGGGCAGACAAGGAACACAAATTAATAATAATTCTTCTTCTTGGAATCCTATGGAATTGCCTGTTGTACTCATTAACATATAGTAGTCATAAAAAGATGGTAGCTTCATCAAGGGAAGGCATAGAAAAGTAACTATTGGAGGTGGACATTCAATTCTACCTCTGTCTCTTCAACCACTGCTGAGGTAAATGAAACAAAATGGATCAACTCAGCAGTGGAAAATTGTTGCCAGGTATCAAGTGGAGTGTCTGATGTGTGTGTGTGTATATATATATATATATGTGGAATTTTGGGTGTGTTACATGCAAGCTCCAACAGAAATAGGAACAGATTCCAGTGAGAATCTCATGGGATAATATAAGTGGGACAATAAGAGTTAAGGGGAAATGCTCCAGTAGAAGGAACAGATACAGAGAGCTTTCCAAGAATCAGGATGAATATTTTTACACATGGCAACAAGAGTCCTTAAGCACATCAAACCAAAATGCCTTTAGGTCTGACCCTCAGATTTCACAGCTAAGCCTGCTAAACTAGTTTAAAAGAAAGCAACAAGTAAAATATTGCTAGATCTGCTGGTGCCAAATGGCGTTTTCTTACACAGGTAGGTTTCTATAGTATTACAGCTCTCTGCAGTGGAGATTTTCTCTGTAAGTAGCAGGGGATGGTGTCTCAAGTGCACTGGTGCAACACTCATTGTTGCAGCCCTGATGCTAAGGACTGGTTTGACACCTTTTGGCTCTCTCAAGTTCAGATGAACCTCCTGAGTCAGTCATTGTCTTTACCTGGTGAGTTATGCTGAAGAACTGGTTTTAAGTTATTCTCATGCCTCCTGTGGGAATAGAGAAAATTTCCTTCGTTGCAACAATCTCTGAGACACAGCTGCTGGTCTCACAGCTGAAGAGGAACTTTTTAACCCATCTAGGTTAGGATATCTCCATTCACCAAAGTTCTCTGTGCTTCTGAGAATGATGCTGAGAGCTCCTCTTTGTGCTTCTCTTGTTTCAATCAGATGAAGTCCTCAAAAGCTCCAAAATTGTGGGGAATTATCCTAGTTTATACTAGACTGCTTTCTTGACAACTGTGAGATGTAAGACACTTCCCTAACTAGTTGAAGTGGTTGTTTGATTTACCATTTGTGGAAATTACTCCTTCTTACAGTTAAAAGGCTTCAAAACACAGAGGCAAGAGGTCAGCCAGATCCCAATGCTAAATACACAAAATACAAGGTTCAACTTCATAGAATCACAGAATAGTTTGTGCTGGAAGGGACCTTTAAAAACCATTGAATTCCAACCCCCTACCATGTGCTGGCTCACCTTTCAGTAGACCAGGTTGTTCAGAGCTCCATCCAGTCTGACCTTGAACACTTCAGGGATGGGGAACTCACAGCCCCCCAGGCAAGCTGTGCCAGCACCTCACCACCCTCACAGCAATGAAGCTCTTCCTAATACCTCGTCTAAACCCACCCTTGGGCAGCTTGAAGCTATTCCCCCTTGTCCTGTCACTCTATGTCCTTGTAAAAAGTTTCTCTTACAGCTCTCTTACTGTCCTGTCAGGTTTCTTTCTGTCTTTTCAACAGAAAAAGAGAAAATTATTTCAGAAAGGTGATGAAATATTTACAGTGAGTCCCTTAATACTGCTGGTAAACTGCCCAAATATAAAGGGCATTGAGATCCCAGCTGTCTGACAGAAAGTGACAGAAGGGACTGAGTGGCACCAATAACAGTGCCCTGCCCCTTTTGGAATGGGGAGAAAAATTAGAGATATTGTCAACCTGTAAAAGGACACTGTTGGGGAAGATCCTGTAGTGTACATCAACATGGGATCCCAACCATACTGCACAAGGTTGCATTTTTTTTCTTTTAATCCAGGTTTATATTTGATGAAATTAATGAGACTGATCCATCATGCAGAGTTTGCACAGGGGTTTTGGAAAATTTCCATTTTTTAAAATGGTATCTTACATCAGTCTGATAGATGTGCATGAGGTGTGGATGTAAAACATCATCAAAACAGAAGCCTTACTGTCCCCGATGCAAATTCTCTGTAATGATGCCCAAACTGAAGGGTAAAAGGGAATCGGGATCATTTTTTTAATACTTACGAGCATACCGTGTCATTATACGTTTTTCTAAGTATGTTGGTACTGAAAAGTGATACATTGCACTAAAGTGACATACAGGCACAGTCTTGCACTTAGTCTGGGAACATTCAAATTTTTAAATAAGAAACGTGAAAGTGAGCTGTGAAACATGGATTAAAAGTTTTTAATTTCTAGAACAAAAGAAGGAGCCCGAACGTAGAGGAAGTTGTTATTCTGTTTCATTCTCAGAGAGAAGACCTGACTTTTGTGAAGGTAGGTTAAATACATTGAGGTGTAGAAAACTGTCTATGAAATTGCACATCCATATTATTACCATTTCCTGAACAGGTTTTGCCCCAGAATTTCTGCTAGAAACTGTACTCCATATAGTAGAGCCAAAAGAGATGTAACTGGAATTTCTGATGGGATATTTCTTTCCAGAAACTGTACTCCCAGAACCAAATGGATAGAGAGAAGCTGATTTTTTTAAAAAAGAAATGAAAACTGATGCATTTTCATAGTCAAGTTGGTGGAAAATGTACCAGAAATAGATTTGTTTACAGAACAGTTTCTACCGTGCAAAAGACTGAAGGCAGCAGCAGTGCCTTGTAGAATGTTTACAGGCTATGAAAAAGGAATCCAAACACGATACTGACTCTCTCTCAAGGCTCTCCATCACTACATGACACCGATCTCCTTTGTTCCTTTTTTAAATTTTCAAAGAAAAGAATAGGTTTTACAGTGTCATGTCTCACATTCAGAAAGAACTCCTGTAAATAACTGCAAACATTCTCACAAAATTCACCTCTAAGCTATCTTCTTCCAAGATGCCTACTGAAAAAATGTGGCAACAGGCTGTTCATGTGCTGCGGCTGCTGTCTAACGCATTGACCAAAAATGCAAGCAAGTTTCCTGATAAATTCTCGTGTACTTGGATATATCGATTATTCTAAACTTACAGCAGCAAAAAATATGCATCTTTTCCACAAGTGATGCTCCTTCCTTTGCGAGCTATGGGGAGAAGAAGGAAGCGCTGCGGTTCCTTGCTGCCTGGGGAGGCGTGTTCTGGCTGATTTTCCTATCCCATGAACACAAGGTGGTGCTGATGCTCCTGGCACCGGGGCTGAATCGCCACTTCCCAGGAAGCCTGGCTTGGGTGGTGGTCGCCGATGTGTAGCTGCAGTACCAGCAGCAGTACCAGCATTTCATGTGCCTTAAGTTAATAATAAGAAATACTATCTATTAAGATAAAAAATTTTGTTTAAAATTAAACTCTTGGTTTTTTTTTTTTTTTGATAAACTGGGGAGAGAAAAAAAAAATCAATTTCCAGCTGACATAGAGAACTTTTCTCTTCATTATTTTGGTTTGAACTCCAGAACCCTCCAAACAGGCCAATTGTATTACCCAGCTTCACTCCAATCCCGAATAAAAATGAATTTTAGGTCATGAATGAAAAGGCAAAAAAGATGTAAGAGCATCCATATATTTTCAGATCTTAAGAAAAAATGGAGAAAACCCATAAATTCACATGAAAGAAACATGCAAAATGTATAAATAAGTATACTCCCAGGTAATTGAAAGGAGCTGGAGGTATGAAAAGATTAGTTTAAATGCCTTGCTGCCTTTAGAGGGAACTTCTTTGGTACTGCAGAAAGCTGTACCTAAAGTAGAAGATTTGAGAAACCTTTTACTAAGAAAGATGACTATTAAGAAGCATTGTTGAAAAATATTCAATTGAAATGTTCATTCCAGACTATGAATACATGCTAAAAGAGGTTTGAGTCTATCCACATGTCCATTAGAGTGGAACTAAGGTAAGGCACTTCTGAAGAGAGATTAAACTTCCATAAAACAGGGATCGTTTCTTTCCCAAATGAAATAATAAACTTCTCATTGCATTGAAAGCTGACACTGGAGAAGATAAGGAACATAAAAAACAAAGGCATGTTTAATAGACTATTTTGGATACATTGTTTCATCAGTCTTATGGCTACCTTCCATTTTATTGTATAAATAGGAAATCCTAATCAGGATCTGTTTTCAAGTAATTTTTATAAAGACATAAAGTCCCTTCTTCCATATTTCTTTTTCAGGTTCAACTGATAAAGACATATTATCATGTTATGGAGAATTCTGAATTTCAGTTCAGTGCAATATTTTTTGAGGCAAGTGAACATAATTTAGGAAGGATAATCTACCCAGCCTTTTCCTGTTCCCTTATATTACATAATAATCCCCTGTGTTCCTGCTGCTTTTCTTCTTTCTTGTATTTCTGCTGATCTCTGTTGCTTATGTATTTACTTTTCCCTTAGGAGCGTATACAAAAACAAGACCAAAATATCTTAATCTCTTCAGCTTAATTAGACATGAAAGTAACTCTGGCCTCATTAAGAAATATCCTGAAGCAACAGGTAGAATGGAATAAAATGAGTTTGAAATCTGATCCCGAGATCAGCTTGTCAGACAGTCCTAGTTATTAAAGAAACCTGGGAAATATCTACTGTAGAGGAAAACTAAATGCTTAGTATAAATCTCAGTGGAAGAGATGACTAATTAGAGATAATTATACACAGATTTCTTGCATTAAAAGTGCTTTAAAACATAAACATTCAAATTTTACTTAGACTCCCAAGTGCTTCCTAGGAGGCAAGCTTGCAAAAAATTTCTTTTAAATTACGTCAAATTCTTTTAAACCAAAGGGTTTTTAAGTGGCATCTCACCGAAAATTGTGATGCTTTGAATTTTCTTGTTCACCTTCACTTTTGTAAGAAACTGCAATAAAATTTATGGCCTAAGCTAGTATTCTAATTGTCCCATAACAAAGGTAATCGAGAGTTGTGCTGGACTAATTTGCTACTGTTCTCTAGCAACTTCAACCCCAAAATTCACCTGATAGGAAGACATTGAACTGTCTTCAGAACTGAGGATGAAACTGTCAGAAAATTGATAAGTAACATAAAAATGGTGCTAAAAAATATGTTATCCTGTGAGGTGAAACCAACCAAACAAAATCAGAACAGAAATTCAACCCAAATGAAACAAAACAATTGACCCAAAACTTAGGATACAATCTATTAGCAAATTTCTGGAATACTTATTGAAAACTACAAAGGTTGCTGTAGAAGACTGTCAGATATCTTCATCCTGTAGCATCACTTATATTGGAGCAAATAGAGAATCTCAAATTTTTACAAGGGAATTACTTTTTTTTTTTTTCAGCTTTGTATTTGTTAGCAAAATCTCTCAAATGACTCCCAAAAAACCCTGCAGGTTGAAACTGATGGATGTGGAGTTTTTTGAGGTAGTAAATTAAGGCATCTTATTTCACACAAACATTTCTGAGGCTTACACCATTATCATGCAGGCGTTCAGGAAAATCTATATATACTCCTTTATTTAAGATTCAATGAGAAGGTTTTTAATCCTTTAAAATACTGTAAATTCATATGGTTCCTTTTGGAAAAACAGGAGCACACTTCAATCAACCATTAATCCATCCATCCATTCACATAGTTAGCTGTCAGTTTCTTTATCTTCTATTGCACATTGATGTCAGGAGAACATAGAATGCTTTTATTAACAGCTTGAACAGTGGGCAAAAGTGTACACTTGGCGAGTTTGTGAATAATACCAAGTGGAGGGGGGTGGTCCATGCACAGCCCTGGGATCACAGGACCCTCAGGAAGTTCAGCCAGGGGTAGCACAAAGTCCTGCACGTGGGTGCAGAGGAGTCATGTGCTTGTGCTTGTACAGTGCAGAGGTGAGGCAGGGCAGCAGGAGCACCTGGGGGTCCTGAGGAACAAACTGAACAAGAATTAGCAAAATATCCCTGAAAGACAGGGGGCTGGGCTGCATCCAGCAGGAGTGGGGAGCTGTGCTGTGCCTCTCTGCAGGATGTCTGAGTCCACACCTGACAGATGGTTTAGGGCTCCCCTAGTACAAGGCAGCAACTTTCTAGAGTGAGTTCAGCAGGCTGGGACAGGAAAAAAGGCAACAGGCACACATGAGAAATTACAGTTAGATATTATGAGAAATGTTTTCACCATGGAAATACTAGAACATGTTGCCTGGAGGGGTCTTTGGGAATATTCAAACTTGAAAGGTCCAGGCTCCAAGTAGGAGTAAGATCAAAAATTTCTTGAGATGCCTTCCAGCTTATTTTTTAGTTCTATGACCAATCACTTTTTTCATTACTCCAAAAGAAAACAGGATAAAAATACTTTCATATAAAACATTCACAATCACTCTATTTATATAACAAACTATTCCTTTTAATTTATTCAACCCATTGTTCCAATGAGATAATAATCCTGAATAGCTACAGAAAACACAAACATTTTTCAGCACTTCACTTGAACTTTGAAAAGTGAGGTTTATCTCATCATTGTCCTTCCAGCCCTTACTGTCTTCTAGTTATGGTCATTGCTATCAGTATATATTGAAAGAGATTAGTGATTCTGAGTGGGTAAAGAGTTAGACTATGCAGCTGGTCATAACAAATAGTGAGTGTTTAATCACTGTGAAAAGTTTTAAAATGAGCTGTTCTTCAAGTATAAAAATCTCAGGTTTTATCACTCGAATTGGTGCTTCAATACTAACCTTTTCAATAGCTTGAACTAAGAGCACATGTACAACCTAAATATTCTCACTATTTCTCTTTGCACTTGCTTACCATCAGAATATCAGTGGTGATGGGGATAGAGAGTCAACAAAAGCAGGGTGTGGACACCCATGATCGTACAAAATACACTGCAATGCAAGTAAGCACTGCAGGTGGCTATAAAAATGTCAGGAAAAGGCAATGAATTTGCAAGATTTGTCTTGCCAGTAAAAAGTGAAATAAGTAGAACACTGTGGCCACATTTGTTCTATAACTGGATTTTTTAAGCAGAAAACAATCTTTTTAGAAGCAGTCTTCAAGTCAAAATGGAATTGGACAGGAATTATTTATCAGACAGACAGTAATAATCTGTAGCTGGATGGTGTCTGAGTCTTACAGTACTATAGCAAGAAGATAGACAATTACAGAAATATTCTGATAATTCTTAATGGAGTTTGAGGGTGCCAGTTGCAGAAGGCTGGATCCCACATTCTGTAGCACATTTTTAACTAAAAGTTATGGGACGAAAATGTTAGTATTCAAGTCTGCTTGCTCTTCTCTGCTAATTTACATTTATATTCTTAATGTCTAGATTGAGCCTAGGGAAATTTAAAACTCTATTTCATTAATGCTAACTTTTACAGAAATCCCAATATGCATAGAAGTTCCTAGATTGCAAGGCTAGTTAGATGAGAATGCAGAAGCTAAATGTAATTGCTGGGTGGTTATGATAGTTAAATATGAACTGTCAGTTTTGACTTCTGAAATCTCTATAGACACCAACATACAGTTCTAAAAAATATGAAGTAACAGAACAATTAATTAAATTATCTTTAAAACAAGTATTTTGAGTTTACACACATTCTACAGATATGTTTGAAACTGTTACAGCACAACAACATTGTATTTGGTTTTTCAGAAGTTCGTGTGAAGAGTTAGATAATTTGATCTGTCCTTTTTTCAGCTTCTTAATGGATGGCAAATTACAAATACATGTGCAGCCATTTTTGAGGAGTCCAGACTGGGTCGTGTTCTGGCAGGTTTTTGTGAAATGCAGCAGTTTTACAATGCTAATTCAGCATTAATGGCACCCATTTACTGGCTTCCATCAGCTCTGAGCAGAAGGTTCTGATGCAACTTCCTTAAAAATAACCCATTTAGAGATCTGGTTGCAAAGATCTTGGTCACCTGAAGAAGTCTTTGCATAGATATTTATATATTTGTGTGTATACACAAATATATAGATATATATGTACACACACTTCTGCTTGGGCAATTATGGCCTCAAGAGGAATAAAAGTTGATAATTTTGTTACACAGTGATTTAGTGCCTTAGGTCTGCCTGCAATTTCTGCTAGGCACATTACTCCTCACCCGAAGTTCTGAGCTGCCTCAACCCTTTGGAAGCTTTTTAATTAATATGCATTAAAAAAAAAAAAAAAAAACCAAAAAAACCTAAAAAATCCACATTTTCTTTAAGTGATCACAAAATTCTGTTTGTATCCATTTTGCACAGGTAAAACTGCACCAGTATGAGAAGTAGAGAATCAGATGGAGAATAAATAAATTAAAAGTGATTATGAAATATACATGAGGCATTTATGAAAAACCATATTTTCTGCAAGGTAATATCTTATGGAATTTATAGTACAGTATATCACCAAAGAGAGAAACTGGAGAAAAGGTTAATAGCTGGACTAATTATAAATCCAGATATATATAATTCAGCCTCCTAAACACCATCACACCCTTGCACTTTAAATAAGAAGCTATAAGGGAAATACTCTTTTGGAACCTATTGGTCTTTTCTGTAATATTTATTAGTAAACTAGCATTCAATTAATTATTTATACATTTCTGACACCCATCTCATTTGTTTGATATCTAATTTTTATCAGTAGTACTTTGTAGACAAGCAAGTACTTCAGGAAAGCAGAATGTATTGTAAATCTGCAATAGCCTTTGGGAAAATGTATTGAGTATGTAAACCTGACTAAATAACACGTGGGGATATGGGCCAGTAAGTTAAACTTACAGTTTTGCTATACTTGAAGTAAATTTTAATGTTTCTGCTATTCATCCTAAGTGCAAAATCTTTAATTTCAATTTTCACTGTGCAGCAATGGATCAGAAAAACAATTATTCTCATGGGAATGAGAACAAAAGCACCAGAGAGTTCCCTCGTGCCTCTTTCACCTCAGGCTTCTTTATGTTTGTGTATGGGATGGGAAGAGGACAATCAGTTTCAAACAATCTAACATAATATTTGGCATGAAAACTAATGACTGGATGAGAAGCCTGTTTATAAATGAGTGAATTATGTGCAGTTCTGTTGTTTGCAAACTGATTGGCTCACATATGTGTTTAGATTTATATATATATATATATATACACACACACATAGTAGGGAGCCTTAACTTGGTAGAGAAATATTATTATATATCCTGTAGTCTACTGATGGGCTATACATGTAGTATTGCATCTCACAGAGCTTCGAATTTTAGAATTTGGAAAAATGGGACCTTAAGCCTACATACTATTTAAAAGAAACTAATATCTGGCTGTGAAAATGCATAGGAAAGGTTTCTGATGTGAAAATAAACAAGATATGTCAATCTTAGTAGAAAAATGTAGAAGTACTATGAGTCATGAGTAGAAATAATAATGAAATATAGGCAGAGTTGAAAGATAAATGGAAAAGTGCAGTAATACTTCTTAAAACTGTGCTTTGCCATGCAACATTGCTAAATAGTATCTATCTCAACAAATTTTACAGCTAAAGATAATATTTTGCTGATTTAAATGCATTACTTGTTTCCTCTTTCAAAGATCTTACATTTCTATAAATGCCACAATTCTCAGTTGTTTGATAATTTTACATAGTTGCCACAAAAAGATAACTTTTTTTTTTTTTTCAGAGAGCTCATCTGATGTAATTATCCTTTTGCTAGATAACCTATCAAATGCAGAAAGAGCTTCTGTTCCATAAAACTCTCAGTGGTCGTGGAGAGCAAAGAATTACACACATTTATTTTTTCTCAAAACTAATAAAAGTGACAACTAGCCAATCCTCTCAGTAACTGCAACTAAATGCAATGGCTTCCAGCCTTTTGGATTCACTGCTGGCATTTTTCCTGAATCCTATTCCCTCATCCTTGCTAGAGATAAAAAGCAGGAGGACCAGAACTGATGGAATGCAAACTGCAAGGGTCAAAGGAGTTACTGCAGCCAGTGGTGCTGGAATCAATCTTGGCTGAGGAGAAATAGAAAAAAGTCTGAGCCACCTTGCAGCTCCTGCTTCCTCACTGACTGATGATGTGGGAGTAATGCAAAAAATAAGTAAAGACTTATGGCACTGCTTCAGAGTCACCAACTTAGGAATCCAGCACTAAGTTAGACCTACTCAAATTAGGTCCTGCTCCCAGTTCGGCAGCTGGACCATATTCCAGACCTTATTTTTTCTTCAGTTAGAACAGCACTGGCACAAAGAACATTAGTCGATGTTAATGAAAAGTATGTCATGGGAATGTGAAAAATCCCTCTTGGTATTTTGTGTAAGAACAGAAGAGAAAAATGTAATAACTTTACAAGTATAGAAAATAACTTTTGATATTTAGCTGCATGAAGATATGTACATAATGTTTACTGCACAGATTCTTTTGAACCAATATACTATTCCTTTTAAGAGAAATTGTTAGTAATCTATTTTCAAGAAATATAAATTTTTCTTTCAAATGTGACCCAAAGAACCTCTTCAAAAGCCCATCAAACAAAACCAAACTTTACTCCAGTTTATAATCTTACACAGGCCTCCTATAAACACAAGCATTAAATCTTTATCTCATTACCTCTTTCCTTGTTAGAGGCTAAATGATACTTCTTTCCATTGTAAGAGGAATGAAGAGTATGCATTTTCTGAGCTGCTGAAGCTTGTTATTGAAATTAAGCTTTATGACACTGCTGTTTTCCATACTTGGACCCAGTCTATTGGATTTGTTTGGCTGCGTCCAGAAATAAGAAGGGCAAATGTCAATGCATTTTGAAAAGTAAAGGCAAGGAACAGGTTGTTAAATGGGCTGAGTTAAGCAATCTCCTAGGAAGGACACCTACTAATAAAAGTACTATTGCTTGTCCTAATGTGCTCCTCTTTCTGTGACAGTACTGTCCACACTCAACAATGTCATTTCCTTTTACATTTGATACTTTGCATCTTTGTGGTTTTCAGTAAGATTGATTCCTTTAAAAAGGCTGGATGGCAAAGAAGATCTCAACCCCTTCACTCATCCTTACATAAAAGAATATATATTTCAGTGTTTATGAAGTGGTGAGAAAGCAGTGCTTCTATTTTCCAAAGAATTCTTGTCAATTTTCCTTTCCACTTGTTATAAACCATATTGATGTGAACGCCTTCTGAAGTTACTCAGTCAAAAAAGTAATTCATTTCAGTAGAATGAGTTCTGAGGCACATCACTGCCCTGTAGACTTTCATCATATTCCTTTCTTCACATGAAAAATGAGTACATTTCTAAACTGCAATTTTAAATATTGAATAAGGCTACTGATATCAATAAGTTTGATTATTCAAGACATGAGCTTACAAAGTGTTGAACACTATTATTATCAAGTACAAAGCAAGAGTGTGCAGCCTTTTCAATGTAGCTGCAGCACTTTGGAGAATTGAACCCTAAAGAAAGAGAATTAACAGTTTACAAGAAATTAATGTAGAGAGATGGAAGCTAAGATATGGCCCTTTAGATTATTTAGATATCTTCATTTAGAAAGAGATACTTAATTTACATTAAAAATGCATTCAAACAATGATCAATAATTTTTATCACTTTAGTCATGTATCACATTTATTTCATAGTGTTCATATTCTCTTGGATCAAGGTGTTGGCAGCTCTGGATATTTAACACTTCATTAACACACAGTATTAGCGTGTAATAACAGGTTATACTGACAACAATATGCACTTTGCAATTTGACAACATTCATTTAGAATTAGTAACAGAGACTGAACTAGGAAGCGATTATATTATAAATGGGATGGCAGAGAAAACCAGATTTTTTTGTACTTTACTAATAACTTAACGTACAGATGTCAAGGTCCTGAGGAGCTTCTATGTTACCTTCATATTTTCACATAATTTCTATGGAAGTAGAAGACAAAGGAAATTATACATATGATAACAACCCTAGTTGCTTCTGCAGTTTGTCTGTATTTTACTATGCTAATTCTAGGAGAAAGAAAAAAAGTTTAGCTCTGTATCCCGTCAGTTTTCTAGTTGAGTTTCTTTCTTAGAAGTCAAATGAAACTCTGATGAGGAATGGGCACATATTTATCTTTCTGCTATATATGTATCATCTTGGATCATTAATGTTTTAACTAAAAAATGTCATTTTTTTGAACAGTTTGATAAATAGCAAATACACTTGTTTTGAATTAGGATTTCTGTTCTGTAAATTGATTTCAACATACTTAATATGTACTTTGATTCTTACAGCTCTTTATCTGCTCCTTTATTTCAGTAAAGTTTTCTTGCTTAAGGAGTACACACTGGATGTTTTGCCCAGGGTGTTCTGATTCATCTGATTCTAGTGTATTCCAGTGTGCTTTCCTATTCAGATAGTTGTCACAATTTGAAAATTTATTTTCTTTTCATCAAGACCTTTTCCTTTCCATGTAGTATAATTTTATTTACTTTTCCTTTTTCTTTTGTCTTTTCCTTCTGGTTCTTTTTGATACCTCAGTTAAAGGAAGCAGCGCTTTATTTAATGCTGTTGTCAACCATGGCTGAATATATTACTACAGTGCAAATTATTCTGCTTTCATGAAACACTAGAGGAATTGTAATAATACAAATTCTGTTAAGTCAATGGAATAACTTGATTGAATGACAGAAAACAATATCCTCTCATTTCAGTAATCTAGAACCTAAAATTTGATAGCAACACATCCATAAGCACTGATGAGCCTTATTTGCAGGTGAGTAGATAAAGGCCAGTAGAGAGCAGGTAAAACTCCAAAAACCTCATCTAACATTGTTTGCTTGGGCTGGTTTATGATTTAGGGGAGCTGCTTTAATTTGTGTATCTGAAAAAGTAAGACACTGAAAAATGGTTCCTTAAATAACATAGCAGGATTTTATATCTTGCCACTGTGATTCCAGATTACCCTACTTTATTGTAAATTTTTTTTTTTTAAATGTTACCTGTTTGTCAGGGTCAAAATTAAGTTAAGATCAAAATAAAATGTCATAAGCTAGTCAAAGATTGTCAAGTAAAAAAAGATATAATTTATTAGTTTTTATAATACCAATGTTTTGAAATTATAACAGCAACTTTATCTTCTCTTAAGGAGCACTACATAGAAGGAAATACTTTGTCATTAAAAATTTTAAGCTAGTGTCTGGATGTGACTGTAACTAAGGCTTTTACTTTGGCAGGAGATTGCAGAACTGCAAATGAATGCCTAAGTTTTGAGAAGAGATTATACGAACATCTCTAAATCTTGGATTTTTGTCCTCTGAGTTTCTGTATTTTGCCTAGAATTCTGGCCTTTGTCTTGCTATTCAGCTATGAATTAACTGTAATTTAAAATAATTCATCAAAAATTGCAATTTCATTTCTGATCCAATCTCTAGAATAAAATTCAGTTCCTTTTCTTCAATTTTATTGGTCTGACTGGGAGAAACACAACAGGAAAATTATTTTTGTCACTGAAATATGTATAGGAAGCAGTATCACTGAGTAAGCAAACATCAAATTTGTAATGACCTGGATGTGCTCCTAGGTTGATAAATGGTGCATAATAAATTGTACAGCTCACCAAAACAGTGGTGGCTTTTAAAGTGAAGTTCTTGCATGTATCACAGTTTCCCTTCAGCTTTTGAACAAAGGTGCACCTTGCAGTCTGCAATCCTCTTGAAAAATAATGCTGATCTGTAGTATCCTGAGAACAGATATGTTTAACCTGTGTCTTACTCATGCTGTGAGTAGTTCTGCTGCCACCAAAGAGCTTCAGTAGCTCTGTCAAGTCCTCTGCTAGTCTGAGTCATATTTACTCCATATTTTCAAAGGGTTTCTCTGATACGATAGACAAAAGAAAAGTCATAACAAGCAAGGAAAGATTTATACTGGCAGCTATCTGTTTGAAAGTATAGGCTGTTTTGTTCTTTAACTTTCTACAGACATTAATCTGCTTATTACAGGATTTCCCACTATTCTCTGAGAGCCATCGAAAGAACATGCCTTTTCAATACAAGCCATTAAAATCCATTTTCATGAGACTCTCAATGGTGTGTATGTTTAGGTATTTAGACTACATCAGAATAGGAAATAAGCATGAAAAAAAAGGAGTCTTCTCCTTCCTAAGGGTGAACAATGTTTCTCACCTTTGATCATGAGAACATGTTTCAGTTTATGGTTGGGAGACAGGCTCATTTTCTTCTGGTACTGATAGAAGCTATTCATCTCTGCTCTGGGAGTCACACAGCTGCACCTTCAGACAGAATGTTCTGTCAATTGGTTAAGGCAGCTGTGATGGAAATTTTTATCCAGAGGACATTTCAAATACAGAACAGCAGCCCCATGCTGACATCAGACATAAGTGCAGCTGAAGCCATGCAGCTGGCAGAAACAATGTGCCTCCCCACTACCTCTAGCCATGGCGTGCCACCAGCTCCAGTAACAACAGTTCTGTCCATAACAGCTGCTTCTCAGGGGTGAAATGAACTGCCTTTACATTCCTTTCTACTGTGTGGTAGACAAATAACTGACTATTAAATAAAATAGTTTAGATTGTACCATGTAAAGAAAATTAGTAAGTCTTGGTGTTGGTCTTCTATAGTCAAATAAACATAATTTTCACTGCAAGTGCCCCATCTAGACACAACCAATTGTATCACAGCAATACTTGGTGATGAACATATCCATATCATTAATACCATAGTAACTACTATTAAGAGAAGGTTTCATTAGCAGCTCTGATAAGGAGGATGTAAAAGGGGACAATGAGAAACTTTATCCTGTTTTTTAAACAATGACACTTGAAGGTCATAGCATGGTAGCACTGAGAAAACTCCAGTGCCATGTCTGCTCCCCAAGCAAGCAGATCTTTTGGTGCTGTGAATAAAGACTTCTCTCACGGCACTAAAATTTTATATTACTATATCATCTGTGATATGCTTCAATCTATAAATATAAATAAGTCCTTTAGCTTGATATAGCAGCAATGAATATTGAGAAGTGAATATCTTTCCATTACTATACTCAGTTTATTCCTTTTTGTTATCTAAGAATTCTGATCTGTATGCTTTTGCTCTTACTGAGTGGATGTATTCCAGTATTCACAGCATATTGATAAGTCTAATTTTAAAATCTATTTGTTACATCTATTCCTCCTCCCGCTTCCCCCTCCCCAATTTGTTATCCTTGTGGAAAATATAACACTGCAACTCTGAATTAAAAGATGAACATACTGAATAGTTGTTTTGCAGCAATATATTTGCACAGCAGTATCTGTGGTTGGCCTCTGAGTCACCCCAAATTAAGGTCCCATTTTTGCTGTGCACTGAGCACAGTAGAAGAATGTCTTGGGACTCAAGACAATCTCAAGCAAACCCTACAGGTATGAGATACACAGCTAACTTACCATTTGATGTCTTGCTTTACATTTATTGTTTGAGAGAAGTGATCTCCATGGATAGAGATGAAAATCCCATGAGTGACATGATCGGGACATGTACAGTGGAATCTCCTGGAGTCTCCCCACCCTCCACTCTTATCACTCCACCTCCTCTCTCGTGTGCTTTCTCACCTCTCCCCTATCCCAGCACCCCAGGTATAGCACAAAGCATTTTACAAGTCACTGCTGTGGAAGCAGGATGAAGATGTCCCACACAGAGAAGCCCCACCTGCGGCACATGCTGGGCCATGGCTGCAGCCCGTGCTGCAGCCTCTCCCCTGCTGCTCCCAGCCTGTCCTTCCACCCATCAGGTGACATTTCAGGGACTGTATTTCAGTGTTCCATTCAATGGCTGATATGCTTGCATTCACTTCAACCATTATGGAAAGTGCAGGATTTGGTCACAGCTGTTCGTAAGATTCCAACATTACAATACTAAAACTGTCAGCTGTACAGAAAAGCTTATACAGAGAAAATGAGTGACTTGACAAGTTTCAAAGTACTTGAAAAACTATGATTCGACTAACACTTAATCTGTATATAATTTTTTTCCAGAAGCATTCAGATTTTGCTGATATCAGAAGCTGATATCAGGATCATAAGGTGAACTGCATCCAATACCAGGAAAATTGCTGCAAAAGGGACTGATCGAAAGGATATATCACAAAGGAAAAAAATAGTTTCTTTTTTTATACATTGTTCAGATACAGAATGCTTTTAAAAAGCAACTTATTTCAAGTCCAGCTCACTAAAAAATCTCAGAAGGCTATCAAGACTTAAGTCTTATTTATTTCTTTTTTATTCAGCTAAACCTCGACACCATTTTATTTTATCCTTAGCTGACTGAAGGCTTTGTGTATTTCTTTAAACTCCATCTGTATACTAATAATGTCACGTCTGTTTTCAGGTTTTCAAGCTTGCTGCTAATGGAGACTTTTCATGGACATTCTGTACAGCATTTTCCATTTTAGTGGTAATGCTATTGACCTAAGAGTTTCCATCATGCACTAAAAAGTATTACAGGTATAGATCTCTATTTCTTTGTAAAGATCCATAATATTCTGTGCCAAAAAAGTCTCAAAGTCATGAAAAAATTACACCATCATGTTCCTATACAAAAACAGAAAGTCCTTCTAGAAGTGCAAAAGTAACATAAGTTATTAGAAATCTTATTAAAATATTACTGAAGTATTAGTGCACAACTTTAAATAGACTGTGAGTAGCTATTTTAAGAAGTAACTAGGGGATATTTTTAGATACCCAGCCTTCTAAGCTGGCAGTTTAAATACTTATATCAAATAAAGTTAATATTCTTGTGCTATAAAATCTCTTAATGATAGTGAGAAACAGGAAATAGGGAAGGAGGGTACACTCTTTCAATTTAATCCAAGTATTCCAAAAGAGAATTTTACATTAAATTTGGCAAGAGTTGTCTGGCATTTAAACAAGATGCAAAATTATGAATGCAAATTTTTATGCCACTTGAGAATGAATATAGTAGATACATATGCTTTATTTGAACTCAGTTGTAGTAGTAAAACTTATCAAAATTTGGGTTATATTAATATCAATGAAGTTTCAATGGAGTCAGAACCAAAATGTGTATTTCTTATTGGAATTCTGCCATAGAGATATTTAGGGTCAAAACCACAGCTGAACAAGGAGTCATGCCTATTCTTAGCTGTAAGGATCCCACCAAGGTTTATATGGGAAACACGACAGTGAGTCACGTTGGAATCAGCAAATGCCAGAGGTTCAGTATTTCATAGGAATAAACCTTCTAATCTTTCCACATATCATATCTCAAAAAAAAATGAAAAAATCAAGTGGAAAAACTGATTTACCAAATGTTATGTTGGAAGATCATGCATAGAGATCTAATTCACCTCTAAGTGTGTCAGGCTTAACTTTGAATGACCTGGTTTTGGCCAAATGTGTCACAACTTCAATGTTATTTAAAATGTGGGATATTTTGTGTGTGAATATTAGCAAAGCCCTTGCTGCTTTAGATAAGCAGATGACATTCCATTTCTCTTTGTTTCCCTCATTAAAGCAAAGAAGTTGAATATTAAGGAGTGTGGAGAATTATGTTGTCATGCATGTTAGTCTAGAAAATATAAATTCATCTCATAAAAAAGTCAAAGGATCAAAGAAGGTTTTTACTGTTAATTGGAAACAAAGTGTCAGCGGTGTCCTGATTTAAAGGGCACTCAAGGAGGATAAGGGAGGGGTGGGGCTTTTTATTTTCCAAAAAGGAAATATAATTAGGGTAGAAGAGGAGTTACTAGTATTTTTTTACTAAAATCCTTTTTGTTGCCTGTGTCATTCAATGTGGCATTCCTGATGTTCAAACTAATATTAAAACCAAAAAATATATTCTTGCAAATACACTTCAACATTAATAAAATTAATATTATTATAGCCAAGAGCACTTTGCTTTTAAATCTACACATTTAGTGCAACTAGTAGGTGTTTATTGTTCTCTTGGTAAGTAAGCTCAGAAATAGCACATTTAGCTTGTGGCTAATTAATAGACAAAAAATAACAGAGGATAACCTCCATATTTTGCATTCTTGTGCTCAGCCCTAATTGCAGCAGCAAAAATTGAGCCTGTGTTTCCTTAGCAAGCCTAGAAATGCTGGATTTCTTGCACACACACATGCACACAGCAGAGCAATAGAGTGAGGAAAAATTCTATGTTAATGTTTTTAATTAAATATGCAAACTGTAAACTCTAAGGGATAGACCTCTCACTTTTCTGATGAGACAACCCCTGTACCCTTACAAAACATAAGGTCATTACTTGATTTCCTCAAACATTACAGAAGTCTTCAGATACAGCTTAGAAAAGGTTCTTTACTGCAGCAACAGTAGATGTTAATTCTTATTTTCATATGAACAGAAATTTGATGAAAAAAGTTGAAAACCTATTCACCCTAATACACAGTGCTAAAGTCAAGTGGATATTGACAAACCTATCTGAAACCTTCCTGGTCTTTTTATATGATCTCAAATGTAAAGCTTAAAATGTTATAAAGTCATATAGTTTGGTCAATCAATTAAAATACTCCAATATGTATTTATTTGCATGGCAAAATCCAAAAAAACTATTCAGTATACTCCTCCACATGCCTCAGCTGAAATACTCTGAGAATAAATTAATACCATTTCTCAGTTCTTGATTTTACTAGAATACCTGTTAATAATATCAAGATTTAATTAACCTGAAATAGAATAGAATAAAAATAGAAAAATAGCATAAAAGTATAATACTACAAATCATTACTGCTTAGAACAGAGCCATGTGAACTTTTTTTTTTCAGTAGTAATGGAATTTACATGATTACAAGTGCAGTGGGTGTCATTAAAATTTCAACATTTGCCACCTTTTGTCATTGTAATTCTGCATATATTCAGGGGCAGTGAATTTGGAGGTCTTAAAAGCATCTGCTGCTTCTATATAAGTTGCAAATTTTATTTCATTATAAAATAATTTGAATGTTCTGCTGATAGGATTATTCTGCTGCCTGAGCTTGCTGCTGTCGCTTTTCTTTGAACATAGACCCTCTGGGGAAAAGTCACCCCAATGGGCTATTCCATTACTATTGTTCAAAACCAGGACATTTGTTTTTAATTTTAAAGTTTCAACTCCATTCCATTAAGCTTGCAAAATGGCAAGTCATTGAAAAAAGTCCCTTCTTAAAGACATGAATGCATGGGGAATATTTTAGGATATATATGAGTAATCACTCCATCTCTAGGTAAGCTGTAGACAATAGTTAATTGCTCAGCTCTCAGAAACGGGACTTTTTTGTGCATGCTTGGGTGGGGAATAGCCCTGTGTCTGTAAAGCAATTCAGCAAGAGTCATTAATTCCAGCATGACATGAAGCAAAATCTAATGTGGTTTCAGATTGATGGGAAATGAATCATTTTTTCTTGTCACCACTTGAGACACAGAACCTTAGAATCATTTAGGTTGGAAAAAACCCTTAAGATCCCCAAGTCCATAGGAAAACATGAAAGCCAAGCCCAAACTGGAGAGCTTAGGGAATCCATGCAGAGGAGCAGAAGATTTTAGGCTTTACTCCTGGATCGAGAACTGAGGGGTCTCAGTCAGGGGGAATCAGGGTGGGGCAGGGGCTGAGCCAGGGCAAAGCCAGGGAGACACAGCTGCTCAAACACCACCCTTCCCCTGTGCTGTAAGAAAGGAGACAGGAGCACCAGCATGGACTGCAATGTTTTCTGCAGTTCCATCTCGTGTGTTAGGGCTAGATGGCAACCAAGGCTTCAGCACTAATATCTAATCATGGTCGGACAAACAAATTCTCTGACTTCTCCAAGAGGGCCCTGATACCTCTTTCCAAGAGCACCTGCCTAGCTGCTGTTCTCTGATGAAAAGATTTTCAAAGTTTAGACTTCAAAATATGCTTTTCTATTCAGCCCCAAGGAAAAGATTAACAAAAAGGGAGTTTTTAACAAGAATGTAACATGAACTTCTTTAATTACTGCTTTCATATGTTTGCTTAGATTTAAATATGTAATTAATAAGATCAGTATAGTTAGAAATGTAAAAGATCTTTTTAGATCATCTTGTCCATCTTTGCAAGCACAACATAATTTTCATCTCTGTTGTCTGTTTTCTCTTGAAAACTTGATAATCTGTAAGTCATGTAGGGGTAACAAACTGAGTGCTTAGCAGGAATGTTACTTCCAGGTGATAATCACAAGCCAAGGAAAGGCAACGCTGAAATGCACACTAAATGTATGGATTATTTTGTCCATCACAAAATGGCAAGAGCTCTTGGTGTTGAGTGAAGTCAAGAACAACACAAATACATGTAGTATTCATGGGGTTTATATGTTTTGACTGCAATATGCTGCATAGAGTGGTGTTTACTATATGAATTTTGCCTAGGAAAAATAATTCACGATGGTGGCACTGAGAGCAGAATCACGCTGTTAGGAAATTGGTTTAAAAATATAACCCAGAGCTTCCCAACACAGGTAATTTGCTGTAGAAACACAACACAGGAGATATGCCCACAAGCACACACAGGAGGACTATTTGTGGAGGTACTTATTAAGAATAGTGGGAGTTTCTCCAACACAGTGTGCTACATGTCTGTCATGTGTTCAAAGCACTTAAAGTGAATATAGAAATAAATAAAATATATATAGGAACTTCTTTTTTTTTTTTTTTTTGGTTTTTTTTTTTTAATGTAGGAATGTCCAAATCTGCTGCTGAACCAACAAAAAACCAAAATTTGTGATAGAGGTGAACAAGACAACAGCTCTGATTATGCTGAATGCTGCCCCTTACATAGAAGAGAAACAGAATAACTATGACTTGCAATAAATCAAAACTGATTTCAAAAAACTCTTAACTTAGCATAGCCTTTTTCAAGGGACTGAGAAAACCCAAAATCTTTTTTATCCATTTAGTTTTAAATATTATTTTTGTGTGTGTATGTATACGCACATGAAAGAACATTTATATTTAAATGACTTATTATGAAGGAGACATTCAGTTTGGAACCAAATGTTAATAGACTGGTTTTTTAAGTCTGAAAAAATGCCTTGGAGCTTTCCACACTTTCTTAATGCAGCAAAGTCTTAAGAACTTAATGAGAACAATTAAAACATCAATATTGTCAATAATTGTACTTCAGAGCATTTTCACAGAGACCTCTGATTACTGAGGTTGTCTGCAGTCTGAAAGAATGACAAATTCTAGAGTGAGGAAGAGCAGAAAATGCTATCTAGAAAAACCTACTGGGACAACACAAGCTTTGTTGAGTATCTATCTAAAAATCAGACAACTCAACCACTAAAACCTCTACCTTAAAGAAATTAAAGGAAGGGTGACCTTTTTCAACATCCAAAATCCCCTTGCCAGAGCTAGTTGTCTCTAGGCTCTAGCCAGCTGTCAAAGGCTCTAGCTACAGATTTTCAGCTTTTATCTATCTTTTGGAAACAAACAACTCCCCAGTTCTCTGTGGAGTACTCTAATTAATGAAAGCTCATGCATTTATTCTGCATAGTATATAAACCTACTCACAAAACAAAGCAGAACAAGGTTCATCACATCACTCTCAGTCTGAATTTTCCATCACTGGAAAGCAGGAAGGGTAAGATCAGTTGACAGATTCAGGGCATGGGACTGACAGTCGAGGAGGGGAATGGGAGCCCAAAGAGCTTGTGCAGTTTCTGTCCTTGGGGGTTTTCAAGACCCCTCAATAAAAATCCCTGAGCTGCCTGGCTGAACCTTGACCTTTCTCAGCAGGAAGATGGACAGCATATGAGCTTCTGAGCTCTTTGAACGTGACCCTGCCTACCATCCCTTCACTTTCTGTCTCCATGTTCAAACTGGTTTTAAAACAGGAACTACCCATACAACAAAGAATAATTAAGATGAGTGATAAGTAGACTCAGTTATCAAGGTTTAATACAACTCAGATGTTGCCTGAATACCCTCTTGAACAGCTTTGATCACCCTCCTATTTCTAGGAGTCTCTTCACTTTATGATTATAAGGTCCGTCAAGATGAAAAACACTCCACGATTGCCATGTATATTCATTTTTCCTGTATTTTAACCCAGTTGATGGATCAACAAAGACACAGTTTACTTTCATGACAGATACCTGCTAATTTTGTTCTGCCTCATGGAAAAATGCAGCTAATCTGAATGCACTGCAGTGATTTCTTTTCTTGTTTTATCATGTCAGACACCTCTCTTCTATTAATTCAGGACATCAAAATCTATGCCAGTATGCAAGGGATTCAGAAATACTCCACTACTTATTTTATGTGTAGATCCACAATTTGAGGGTAAACCAAACAACCAGACCACAAAGACTCTGTGATTCAGAATTGGCATGCATAAATAATCAGGTTTGTAACCAGGATTATGACTGGAGATTATAAAGATTTTGTTAAAAATTTTAAGGATGTGAAATTTCCTCCGATGAATCTTACACAAGTACTAATGCAATCTCATTTATTTTAAGTTTATGCCATCATTTTCATTTTAGTTTATGAAGAAGAAAGCATTTGAGAATATTCATTTTCTTCTCTACCCATCTTTATTTGATTTATTAGTGTATTAGATTTATCAGCATCAGTTAGTCTAACTTAGGGAACAATTTGAGGCATTACATAATGAATGTAACAATAAGATTGCTGTTTAAAGAGTGAAAAATTTCCCTACTGAAAATATGCCTCATTCCCATTGACAAACTGTATCTAAACTTGGCTATCCCATCAAAAAGGCTAAATTTAAAAAGGTGGTGAAATAGTTTTCCCTCCACTTTCTTTCAGTACTAATATGTAAGAGATGAAAGGAAAGTATGTGATCCATAATAACACAAGACTTCATTTAATAGAAACATCAACAAAAACTATGCAGTGCATGTTAGAATTTGAAGAACATATTTAGCTTAACATAGCTTTAGTAGTGAAAAGTTTCAGGTGTTCTGAAACTTGCTGACTGCATCTGTTGGGAATCCCAGCTCTTACACTGCCCAAATCCTCTGCCCTGGAGGCAAGACAAGCATCTTACAGAAACCTTCTCTCTTCTTTAGTCTAGTCATGTAAAATTACACTTTGCAGCCTATCTATCTGAAGTGGGGAAAGGGGAACAGTAACAGAGGGAGGAAAAGGAGAAGATTTCCTTCATGTAAACTAATTATTTTCTCTCAAGATCCTTGCAGTAACATAAATAATTGCTTAGTTTCATGAAATTCAGGAACTCCTCCAAATAACACTTTATCCCTGGCCTCACAGGAATGCTTGAGAAGCACAGGTGGAGGCTGAGCCAACTCCCCTGTAAGCTCATCTCCTGATGCCACAGCCCCAAATCAGCTTCAACCAAACTGAGCCACAGTTACACTGTGAAATCACACGAGATGTTAACGCCAGGATGGAACGTCTGCAGAGTTACTAAGATATGGTCTCTACATTTTTGTTTCTGAACAAGACTTTCCAACACCCAATCCAAAACTGAAACCTGCTTTACAGACGGTGAAGTTCCAGTTAAAATATGTGACTAGGAAGTTTCTGTTTAAAATGGCCTCAGCGGTGACATGTGAGATGTGATGCAAGAAGCAGTTACAGCTTTTTACTAATTAAATTAGATAACAATTTTCCAGCTTGTGTGGTACAGTCAGAATATGACTTATTGCCTCTGGGTAGCTAACTAGGCTTGAACTAGAGAATACATCTGACAAAAATAAAAGCTTTAGGAAAAAGATTTGTTTGATAATTTTGACCTTCATGAAAATACATATATACATTAATAGACACAGATTGTCTTGTGTACAAGAAATGCACATACAATATACATACAAAAAACCTATACATACAAAATGTATATACAATACATTCCATGTATCATATATAACATGTGGATTACATATTTCACTTCCATCTCACAAGAATTAGAGAGACTTAGCTCCTTAATATCATGTTGCCCTTGTATAGGCAGTGATCCAAACTGGGATACTGATGTGACCTGTTCCTGTGGCAGGTCACACCAAATACATTTATTGGAAAGAGTTCCTCCAGACCTTTCATTTTGAGCATTCATATGACATTGGCTCAAGAGCAGAAAAGATACCAAAGGACGGCAAAGCCAGCTAGAAGGTGATCAGCCTGGAAATATGACCTCTAAGATTTTCTAAACCAGAGGTTGTACCCCAGTTTTCTCCAGGAGTGTATTAGGAGAGTTTTTCTGTACACTAGAGGCCGTCAGTGATAGGTAAAGGATGTGAGCAGTGGAATGAACGTGGCCTTGGGCACAGGCTCAAACCTGGTCCTCCATCACTATGAAAAATGTACTTTATGAATGACTTCCTGTGAAAATATTTTGCACACCATCCATGTGCAGACTTATTACTGATGTTCTTGGGACTCATAAGCAGAACAAAGACTGTGTCCCTTAGAGTTGACAATCTGTATAAAAAAAAAAAGGTTTAACTAGGAATGTATCTGTTTTTGACAAGAGAATGATGGATAGAGCCCCTTTATTCACGCTGACAGAAATATCTTTGTTGATGAGCCTTGTGTTTTGCAAAAAAGAAGGAATGGTGAATACCTAGCTTTATATATGTGAGGCGAAATATTGCATTTTAGACTGGAACGTATAATTTCATAGATTATGAGTTTTGTTTAATGACTGACTGCAAAACTGATATTTCAGGGTTTAGCACTTCAATGATTTATGGTCTTGTCAGCAAAGTTTTAATATGCTCTATGTGTGCAGATGTTTCTGCAGTTGTGACATGCTATAAAAAATAACAATGGTCAATTGCCCTCCAGTGCTTTTCATGACAAGTCTGTGGCAGAAAAGTCAAGGGATTGTGTAGTGGAGCTGCTATGACTAGAAGGGATAGTTTAGTCATTAACTTGTGATTTCTTATTGTTACCAATGCTTGCAACCCCCTGTGCTTCCAAAGGTGTCAAGAAAAGAAAGATTAATTGAAATAAAAAAGACAGAGAATTCAACTGAAAGCATTGCAACAATAACACCTTTTATATGTATAGACCTGACTTCCTGATATCTAATTTTGGGCTTAATTTGCTCCAGTAGCTAAATAGAAAAAAACTTAGAAATATATCTCCCTCATGTCCCTTCAAAATTATTTTCTCCTAACTGAAAAAATTGACTCCTCAAAAAAATCCCAAGCAGGATTGGTTGGAATAAGTGGATTTTGTTATCCATGGAGTATGGCACTTACAGTAAGGTGTTGCTCTGCAAAAGGTTTGGGGTCCATCAAGGTGTGGAAGAACCAGCATCTACAGCAGTGCTGCTTAATACAGGAATATCTGTATAATCTTTTGACACACATTTCTATAAGACCTGAATAAATTTAAACTTCAAAGCACCCTTTATTCTCAGAAGCAGCACTCACTAGATCCCAAGACTCCTGACAGCTAAAGATCTGGTCCTTAGTTTTTGTTTGTTTCAATGTTTATTTTTATCCTTCTGTTCCATTCATATAATTTTCAAATTTGTGTCCAGTACCTATAATTTTGATTTGCTGGGAATATTTTGTTTCATCCTAGGCATGTGAAAGAACAGAGAACAGTGATACTACATTGTTATGTGGCAGATCAGGGGTGATATAGTCAGCTTGGTAGCTTCTTGGGAATTTACATAATTTATTCTGCCCTCCTTCCTTCTTCCTTCCTTCCTTCAAACTGTTTCTCAGTCAGTCACTGGTTTCATGTTTTGTTTGACAGACTTATCTTCAGCCTAACTGAGGTCACTGAATTGCAAAGGAAACTAATGAATATGAGCACCACAGCACTCCTACACAGACAGGCTCTTCCAGCTGGGTGCCCACGTGCCACACAAAGCCCTCACACAGCTCTACCACATTTCTTCAGCAAGAGTGATGTAGCAGAACAATACATTGCTAATAAAAAGCTCTTCTTTCATAAATGAGTAAGTAATAATACAAGTAAACAAAACTAAATTGTAAAAGTTGAGATTTATTCTTAGAGAACGTTTGGCAAATGAAGTCAACGTACATTGAAAATTGGCGTGTCTGCTACAGGGTGTTGTTAGGTAGCTCCTAAAAAGCAAAGAAATAAACCAAGAATTGAGCAGTTTTTCCCCACTGCTGAATTGACTACTTTATCCAATGGAGTAATATTAAAAGGACATTCCCACACATACACACAAAGGAGAGAAAGAAAAAAGAAAAAAAGGCAGAAAAAGAGCTGAGTTTCATCATGATCTTAGTATATATCTCCTCTTCCACAGCATGGAGCCATCAGCAAGTCTGACTGACCCTGCCCCTTAAAGCCTTCCACAATTCTCTGTGGACCCTGCATGCCTGTCCTTACAGCTCAGACAGGCTGAAGTAATGTGAGAAATCAGATGTTTATTTCAAGATTGTGAAACTCAATGACTGGGATATTTAAGCCTGGGTATCTCTGGCCCTTCCAGTTTTATCATTTGCTGTCTACATGACCAGTGGCTTTCAGTACTACTACAGCTACTATTACTAATCAGTCTGGCTTCAGAAATAGTTTTAGGAACTTGTTATTTAAGAACTTCATTAGAGAGAAGCAAAACCACAAAATAACTAACTTCCCTGATGTTTCCTCTGCTAAACAGTCAACATCTGACTTCATAATTTATCTTTTATAAAAAGAAAATCAACAAATTCAGCTTAAATTTAGCTGTGAAAAATAGACAAGCTTTTTAAAAATTACTATGAGTAGGCAAACACATGGCAACAGATTTTAGCTCAACAAGAATATGAACAAACTCCCATATGGTTGCATGAGCAATCATGACCAAAACAAGACTATATATCTTGTAAAAGGAATAACAAACAACTATGTTTTGACAAAAAAAACCTTCAATGCTTTATTTGCATGGAAAAAATAACTGTTTTTCTGAAAATTTAACTACAGGAATTTCTGGATTACTAAACACAAAATGTCCTTTACCAAGCTGATTCCAGAAGTAACAGATGCTCATCAACATCATATATTCTTATTTTCTGTAGAAAAAAAGTCATTAAAACTGCATAACAAAAAATATATTTATGTATTTCAGTCTGTGCAGATATAAAAATATTCCAAAGTCAGAATTCAGAGAAAATAAACTGGGCAGTAGGTGAAAAAGGGCATAAATCAACACATATCCAGACATTCTCACAGAAAAAGTGTATTCAATATTCCCATGAAGTCCAGACAGTGAATGATATATGTAGCCTCTACTTACAGGGTAACTTTCTGGGTCCTCTGCAGGACCATTGCAGGGCTGGGAAGTTCAGAGCTCCAGAGCAATAAACTCAGAGCAGAATATCTGCTTCCCTGCCAAAGGTTTCATTTGCTCTACAGCCCTAGAGACAATATCTTCATATCTGGTACACAAAAAGGGGATAGGATGGCTCACTGGCCATTAGAGAAAGTTCTTTTACCTAGGAGCTCTTTACAGATTTCAGTACAACTGCACTCAGACTCTACCATTAAGCTTATTGCACTGCAAATTACAGGAAAAAGATCTTTCTTTTTCCTTTTGAAATGAATGTTAACTATTTAAACATTATAGCAAATAAACACCACTATAATACTAAATAAACAAAACAAGAGGGATTTTATAGTCTATGATTCTGTGTGATATCCTGACCTCATTAAAAGAATTCTCTTCAATTTTTATATATTTTCCCAACAAACTTCTCCACCTGGCAAGGTGGCATGTCTGATTCAAATTCTCTTTCCAGTCTGCTGTTGCCAATGCACTAGAAGTTCTAGAGAAACATTGTTCTAGAGAAACAGGTTGAATCAACATGCAGACAAAGTGCAACCCCTATATTTGTTCAATATGAATTGAACTTCTGTCTAGTTCAGTTCTGGACATCTGTCTCAGAGCCATCAAGTGGGTGTCAGTTTTAAGGAATAACACAATGCTGACTAAAGACATGTTTAAACCAACAGCCTGAGCTCCTGTGTCAATCTCTGACCTCTCACAAACATCACATATAATCCATCTCCCTTTATAGCATAAGGTGAGTTCACAGAATGATCAAAAAATGTTAAATTGATTAAAAAATATCTCACAGTATGTTCATACATTCATTGAGATGTTCACAATAGCTACCTCCATACTTTTAATGTGTAGTATATATACTGTGTTATTATACTGAAGGAAACACTGTAGAGAATTTCTAAAGTAAATAGAAAATTTTCTTAAATTGCACTGGAATTCATTAAATATTTGTGAATTCAGTGTCTGGAACTTCATACCCTCACTGAATAATGGTAACAACAGCTAGCTTATATTTGGAGGTTTACATTTCCAAATTTCAAAGGACTTTTCAGGAGACAAATATCAGTATCCCCAGCTAATGCATAAAAAAGTCCCTTGAGAGCTGGTGCAATGTTTTGTCCATTACCTTCCATGGATACCACTGAAGAATACTTGGATAAGAGACAACAGAACTCTCCTTCCAAGGAGACAGATAGCACGGATTGTGCACTGGAAACAACAGCTTTGATAATACCCATGATATTCCACTGCAGGGCTCTGTAAGGGCTGCTGAGGCCGAGCAGTGCCTGCACAGGCAATGAGCATCCAAGTCCTGCCAGGCTGTCAGTGCTGTGCCAATGGAGCACTTTGCTGATACTGCCACAGCACAGTTATGCCAGGAAAAGAATAAAAATACTCTCAGATTTTGCCCATATTCACTCTTAACCCTACAAACTCCATTTAAACTGTTTGCAATTATGATTAAGATCAAGAAATTATCCACACTGAAAATTTGTGCAAACCGTGAAGGGCATGTTGAAAAGTGGCTTCAGAATCTTCACAGAACCCCACCTTTAATCTGTGTGGCCAGTACCTTTTAGAGTTGAAAACAGGCAGCTTACATGCAATAGCTTTTTAATCTGTAATAATTGCTCACTATCAAGTTATGCTTTCCTCTCCTACCTTTTTTAAATACTATTAAGGTCATTTACAAAACCAATTTCAATTATATAGAGTATACAATGGAAGTCTTGCAAGATATATATAGATTTTTTTTTTCTTTACACCTGCCACAAACTGCTCTATATTAAATGTGATTTAGAAAAATTGGGCTGTTTGCAAGTATAGAGCTGAAAAGAACATCTGGACATATGTAACACATTCAAATTCACCTCTAGCAAATCCGACTGGTGCTGGTGAATCTTACTTTGTTTCTAACTGTTTTTTGATTTGTGGCCAATAACTCTTGACCTCCAAAAAGGACTAAAACATTTCTAGACTTGTAAGTTTTTAGACATACACTTCTTGTTTACTCTGTAATATCAGATTTGATGCAGGCTTTCACTACAGATAAAATGCATAGATAGTTCCAGTAGTTTCATGTAGATCTTCTATAGACAGAGATATTCATGATTCACAATATATACATCTACAAGATGTTTGTAAATCAGTAGAGATATTTAATTTTGGAAACTTTTCTAATAGAAGACTTATTTTTCTGGAGTTCCTTGTTCCCTTTGGAAGTCACAATGGGTCTGACAAAGTGGACAGATTTGTCCTCGCAATTGCTGTTCTGAGGACAGTGGTGTCAAACTAAAGTTTGCATTGAAGTATGAAATTGCTTCAGGCTAACTCCATTGGGATTTCACATTAGAGAAATAACAGAGGCTTTGATCAAGCCTCCAACTTCTTACTGCCTTTAAGATACCATTTGTGGTATCCCCCACACAGAGCACTGTGCTTAAAAGGATTGGGCAACAGTTCTCCAGGTCATTTCAATTTCTTTAAAGAAGAAAAGTTTCTAGTTGCAAGAGACCTGACACACCTTACTCCTGCTCTGAGTGATGCCCTCCTGGAATACCATTCATTTTTTTAAAATAACTCTTAAAGCAGATGCAAAAAATTTTTAAATATCAACATGGATATGCCTTTTGCTGTGCTTACACAATCCTTCAGGCTAAAGAATGAATGTGAAATTTCATTGTTTTAAATGAGATATGTATCTATAAGTTTGGGGAATTCTACAGCCTGGTAGGATAGGAACAGCTAAAACAATGTGAAATATCTTAAATGTGTCCATGGTTCTCCATTATAGATTTAATTCTGCAAGAAACACACAAGATTTTATACTGTTCCAGACATATCTTATATTACCTTGAAATTCTGACAACTCATCACACAGTGGTGTCTACCAGTGTTCACTACTTTAACTTCTTTTAAGACACTTTCTAATTAGTAAGAAATGAGGCATGTGCCTTCCACATGCCAATAGAGCTAACACAGACCATGGGGAGGTGACCATTTCCTAGCAGGATTTTCAACATGACTGCAAATTTTCCAGGTCAAAACTGGAAAAATTGCTTCTCTATTAAACCAGAACAAAAATAAGTTTGCCCTTCTGGTTATTGTGCTGCAAAGCAGCAGGGCAAAGCAGCGAATTTGTAACATGCTAAAAATTGAGAGCAATTGTTATACCAGTAGTATTTCCCTCACGATAGTAATAGTGAGAGTGGAAAATTGACACTGTAAGTCACAGAAACAATTACTGTCTGATGCTGGAGAAATTCAGATCTGTTCTTATGTTCCTTATCTTAGGGCTAAACAGTCACATAAAACTGGTATTTTTTTTTAGACCATGACAATTGAGGAAACAAAAATAGTTTGACTAGTTTATATAATTGTCTTTGAAAATGCAAATTTTCTCCCTGACATAGTATAAGTAACTAGACAAATGAAATGAGAGGTTAGCAAAAGGAACAAGCTTTGGAAAGCTTCTCACAGCATGCAATAAGCTGCAAAAGTGTATTCTTGATATCAGTAATGTGTATTGGAGGTAATTTTTTTCCCTGTTCATTTTCTCTCTACTTCCCAAGAGAATATTTCAGAGATTACTGTATAATTATAATCAACAGTTATTTTATAAGGCTGACAAGACCTCCCTGAACCAAATGACTTTTCCCTTTTAGTCACAAGACTTTCTATAGCACTAGTAATTTCTTTAAGGGGTCAATCATACAAATTCAAACATTGAGTAGCAATCTTTATTAATACTGGGTTCAGCTGCTTTATCCAGTGACAAATATATCCTACATTATACATTTTTTATGTACAGTCACTTCTATTTTTGTTAATTTTTCTATCTGAAGTGAAAAGTTTAATAGTAAGAGATTTTGACTAGGACTGTAGCTGGATCTAAATATATATATATACAAAGCATTGGTATTTTTTGTTGCTTCTGTGATCATTGTATCTTCCTTTTCATTATTTTCCTTATAATTGGAAGGCTGATGGGCAATTCACTACTATGGAATGGCCAAGTGGAAGGAATATTTTCAAAGTCATTTATACTTAGAACAAATCAGAGTAGTTAAAAGAAGCACTAACAAGGGAGGACTCCACTCACAGCCTGAATTTCCTTTTACAATAGTTCACATTATTCTGCTTTGAACCTCTGACAGAATATAATGAGGGAAGACTAAAATAAAGGAGAGAAATGATACTTAGAATGTTGTAAAGAAAGATGTAATTTATAATAGTAACCAGAAGTGTATGTTATATCCTATTGTACATACTTGTTTTTTTACAAAATTGTAAATAACTTCCACTGATAGTGATTAAGCTTTATAAACCCCACAAGAAGTTAGTCATTCCCAACAGGAAACACATCAAAATGATGATATTTTTACACTTGGAGGAAGAATCTCTGCTCTGAATAAGAGACAAAATATACCAAACAGTCACAGGAAAAATGAGACCAAAAAGTAGGTGATGGGTTTAGAATAGCAGAAGCAAAGCACTGACGAGTTTTTTTTGAGCAGCACAGGAGAGACACTGTGGAGCTGAAGCAGAACAAAAACGTGACTGGGCAGAGGTTTGCAGACAAAGGCAGCACGAAGGCGAGCACGGGGCTGGGCAGGCAAAAGTTGACATCCTGTAGCAGACTAACAGAGGAGATAGAATGGAAGATAAAGTTTTAAATCTGATGAGGAAGATCCAAAAAAAAAAAGACACATGATGTTGAGGAGTGATGGAGGCAGAACCAGGAGTTGCAATGATGAACGAGTTCTGCAACAGAGTTGGGGATAAGCTGCGATTCCATCACAGTTAAACAGGAACGGTGCAGCTGAAAGAGGGAAAATCTGATGCCATTCCTGAACACGTCATTTGCAACAGCAGTTGTTCTGCTGTTAAGTAGAAGGTGAATGGAGAAAAAAAAAAGTTCTTTGGGCAGTTCTAGAGCAGAATTATATCAGAGCAAGTGAAGAAAAAGCTATACCCCAGCTCTCAGAGCAACCCAGGACTAAAATTAAGCTCTTCTTCACTGCTGCCCCTGTCTTCTTGGGAGCCCTGAGGCAAGGCTAATTTCCCAGCTGCACATCTCTTGCTGCCTTTTTTTCCTCTGCCTTAAATAAATATGTACAGGCATGCTGTACAGTGCAGTCCCCTCATGAGGGGACAGCTTCTTCAATTTAACATACTTAAGTATCCCTAAATCTGACACGCAAACCTTAATGAATAAAGATATTAAAAAAAAAATAGAAGGTTTGGAAAAGGTAATTAGAAGAAGTCACTAGGAAAAGTCAATGAGCTAGGTAAGAGCAGGGTGTTACTTACAGCCCTTTCTCTATACAAGCACAGCAGAGCTGCTGAGATTTGCTCATAAGGTGAGAATTCCTTCCAAACTTCTACCATTATCTGTAATTAAGAAACATTTCTTTTTAAATTAAAGGATTCCCATGGTCACATTATTCACCTTCTTTAGTTTGCTTTGTATGCAAAAAAGCTGTTGGACTGGAAACATCATTTGCTTAAATAAGAAAAAAAAAAAAAAAAAACCACCTCACAAGGTGTGTGTTAAATTGAGATAACACATGCCCCACTGGCCTTAAAATGATCCATAAAAGTACTATCTTACAATACCACACTCTTGGAAATGTCTTATTGTGATAATGAAAAGGCACCAAAGTTCATTTGGTTATAGAAAAGCTGTGTTCATCCACATGCTATGAATATTTTTACGCAATTTCAAGCAAACCCAACCAAGCACTCAACCTTCCTTCCTGTTATTCTGAGGTATAGCAGAGAAATACATACTGAATTATTTAATATATTAATTCTGTAATGTAATAATATGTGATAGCTGTCAGATGCATTCTTTATCTATATGTTTATCAGCATCACAAGATTGTAGAAGGAGGTTCATTGCTCTGTAAGTCTCCAGTAAATTTTGGACAGGAGACTGCCATTTCTTAATGGCATAATTCCATAATACTGTTACTACGGTGGAAGGGAGAAAGTAAATCAGAATTTATTTAAAGGTCCATTCCTTCCCCCAGATTTTATATTTCTGCCATTATTACTAAATTTTTTCTACTGGAAAATTACCAACCTTAGAGACACTAAATATTCTTATCATGTGTAGTGCTCTGTAATTAATACTTACAGACAACCAAAATATATTTGCTGCTTGGACAGTCGTAACTAAGACACTTGGAAAGCAATGAATCGCTGCAAGACAGGAAGAAGGGATGACATTTATGATCCTGCAGATTTTAAGCCACAACCAGAGTACATATCAAGGACACTTGTCCTCACAGCATCAAGGGCTTGACTCCTCCCATTTCTCCCACCAGAAGGGCACTATTTAAACACAGAAGCAGAATCAAAAGGCCAATCACATAATTCTCCTTTTCCATTCTTCTATAGCTGGTGAATAAAATAGAGACCAACTCTCCAGTCCAATCTTGTCACTGTTGCCACAGATTACTTCCTAAATCTTTGTTTCAATTCCACAATAAATTATGAAAATATATAATTTTTTAGTTTAGTAAAATGTTCTTCTCTCAATGAAATGGTAGAAATGAAAGTGATTAAATCGATCTACCTAGAGAGTAAAAAATTTTAAACTACTTTAAATGCTCTAGAAAGGCTATCTACAGCTTCATCCTTCAAAAAGCAGAAAGACTGATAAGAAAACCAGGAAAATAGGTCAGAAGAAAAAACAATATTTCTGAGCCTATTTCAGTGTGATATTTGAAACTGAAGAAATAGTGAATAATGGCAAGGAATTTTCTTTCTGAAGTTATGTTTTATCTCCTCACTGTCTTTGTATATGACATAGATAGTCATCAGGGATAATGTTAGTTCTTTATTTTAACCGTGAGTATTAAGATAATGGAAGAAATTGGCTAGTCAGTTATGAAATATTATAGCAATAAAAGTCTTTGGTGGAAGATGAATCTTCTTCAAAATAGTATGAGGGTGTCAATAAATGAAGAGTAATGTGAAGATCACTTATATTTATTGAGACTGCAGAATTTATCAAAGTCATCAACATTTAATTTGCGTTAATATACATGCGAGCTCTTTATTTCTTCTCTACTAGTATGTTCATAGGATAAAGTGCTAAACTTACTGGCTTTTAACATTTTTTTGGCTTTTATATTAACTATTTTACTTTTATCTTCCATCTTTAAATGAATGTGCATTTGGATTTTGCCTGTAGCATCCCTTTGGTGGGACAGCTGGGCTGCTCTTTAAATGCATTGGTACTTCTCAGAGTGGATCTGCATGTTAACAAAGCCCCTCTGATGTCTTAGAAGTATTAGTAAGCATCTAGGAATTCTGGCATTTGAAGTCAGTAAAAACACTTTTTCTGCATATGTTTATAAATCATTGCTTTATATTTATGAAAGAATTATATGATAACCATATTAGAGAAGTGGTTTGAGAGGTGATTCCATTCATGATTGGAACAGAATGCATCCAGGCATGAATCTGAAGGTTGTGTGAAATCTAAATATCTTGGCTATCCCAAGCACTGCACTCACTGATGTCTCAGGACCTGTGACAGAAAGGAGAGGAGAGCAACAGGACCTGAAACCCTCTCACACATGAGGCCCCCTTTTCTTTCAGGGAAAGAAGGAGCTGTTAGAAAAATAGGAACTCACACGCTTGCAATTGTTGGCATTTTAACGTCACACTGAGCTGTAGGTTCCAGCTGTATCCAGTGGGCAGCAGACACCTGCTCACCCTCTTCTCCTTGGTGCTCTCAGGAGCCAGGAATCCAAGGGCAGCTGCAGCAGCCCTGGGCCACCTCTCTGCATTCCCTGTGGCTGACATTATCTGCTGTGACAAGGACACAACCAGCCCTGCTGGGGGCAAGGCATGGAGGCAATAAGGCTCACCCAGGAAATCTGGGAAGAGCACTCTGTGGTCATTTTAGCTGTGACAGCTATCCTCTTTCCTAGTGCTCCTCTGGCTACTACTGACCTGGGACTGGAAAAATTATTTGTGAAAAGAAATTACAGAAAGATGAGTCAATGAGTGTGTTTTACGGGAATCTGCAGACCTACTGGGACACTCACGTTATTGATTTTTCCCATTGATAGATTCCTCTTCCAAATGTAAAAGAGCAATCCTGCATTAATGTATGAATGCAGATTTCATGAGACTCCCTAACCAGCTGCTCATGAAATAGTAATGCCATTCTTGAGTAAGGGAAATGGTGAATCTAGTGGTCGTTTTAACTGCTATCTAATGGCTCAACAAAAGGTATCTGCACGATACAACATAAGACAATTTTTAACTGCAGTTCATATTTCAAGCCTGAATTTGTAGTAGTTGGAGCACGATTCCTAAAAAATCCTCAGATGCACTGTAAGTTGTAAATTCCTACTACACTGTAAACAGGATGTGTTGTTTACAGCTTTAGATCCACTAAATATTTGTGGATTTGCTTCCTCAGCTATAGCAGGAACTTACTGGTGATAACTCCCTGCCTTGTTCAATAACTTCCAGTAATTATCATGAAGAAAATGCAATAAATTTATGTAATAGACTGCCCCTTTGCTATAATATACAATGAGAAGCAATCAATGCTCCTTACAATGAGGAGAAGAAATACAACTGTGTTTTATTTTATAGCTTTAGAAATGCAGCTCTGGAAACCACCAGAGGGAGTAGAGGAAAACTCCAATGGTCAAATTCCAACCCTGTGAAAGACAGCCCAAGGCTGGCATTTTACAAACCAGCAACACAACAGTGCACTGCGTACTTTTCAGTAGACTATTTTATTTGCTCACCCATCCAGCAAATGCAGCATCCCCAGGAACTGATGCTCTTATTTCACATGCTTAGAAAGAGAGAAGAAACATGAATCTCGTAAATAACCCTCAGACTTAGCCTTTGGCAAAATAATAGTAAAAAGCACAATGAAGGAAGAGGATAGCAAAATATCTACTTTTGCTGTTAATAACAATAATCTTGGAAAACAAGATAGCTGTATTTAATAATCATGGGTTTAATATATAGTTTTACTGTAACTTAAATCAAAAGGCATTTCTGAGATCATCCTTGTTATGCTTTAAGTATAATTACATGCTATATATATATATTGGAAAGTAAATGAAAGCCTTTTCCTGGTGATTTGTTATACATTTCTTTTTTTGCCTCTGGCTTAGTGAAGGCCAGGCCTCTGAAGAGTTTCAAGTATAATGCACAGTGAATATAAAACAGTCCATTAATTGGGATAATAGGTCCTGGCATGTAATTGCATTGCTAAGGTACTATGGATAGCTGCTGAGTGAAATGGTATTTATTCAAGGTTGTTAGTCATCCATGGATAACTTTATTTGTCCACTGGTGCTTAAATAAATGCATCATCCATCAGTAAGAATACTTATAAAAAAAATTATTGCAAAAATCATTATCATGTTTCAAGTTATAAAAGGAAACAATACACAAAAATTGCTGAGCAGTGGTACAATAAAGGCATGCCATAATATGTTTTTCTTGTTTTTCTGCCAGTGGACAAGAAAATATGGTTGAAAAATCAAAGCTAAGTCTTAAGTTTACATGCTGACAATATTTACACTTGCCACTGAATATACTAGCTGTCTTTAAAAATCTCTAATAATTCATTCTTAAAGGGCTATAGAAGGTATCCTAATCTAAATAGGAAAAATACATTCAATAATGAAAGCAGCACTGGCTGCCAAAAAAAATTAAAAAATAAGAGTGGGTTTAAGCTACACATTGAGATACGGCAGCGGCTTTTGTTCTCAACATTGTTTTGCTGATACTCTGCAATGATCAGTAATCCCTGAGAAAACAGTGAAGAACAGATTACAGACACAATAGTAAGACACAAGAATTGCTTGATTTTGGTCAGTCTTAAATAAAGCTTAAATAAGACAGAAAAGACCTTCAAAGAATTCTCATTGTTAATGCCAACAGCTCAGCTCAAAACACCTTTGTATCTCATGTGGATAAAGAAATTATTAGGGATCTGGTTTTCAGATAGAGTGCAGCCACATCCTCTTTTATCTTCAGATACATATGCAAACACTCATTATTTTGACAATCCTACCCTCAAGATCTTATCTCATCATATGTTCCTGCTGAGTAGACTGAAATAATATATAATATACAAGGGATGTATGCAAACAACATTTGAAAGAAAATACATACATTATTTGGAAAAATGATGCCTACAGCTGCAGAAAATGTAATTTGTATTTGCAATTTCTTAATAATTTTCAGCATAGTTTGACTGGGGTGCTTTGCATGTTGGTTTTACAACCCTTTTCAAAGGGTGACTCCAGGTTTTTTGATAGATATAAAGACAAAACAGCCTTTTTTGAGTTCGAAAGTTCTTTGCCATTCCCAGCAATAAATCAAAGGTCAGCTTTGGTCATGTTTGATTTCCATACCTCCCACCTGCATGGGAAGCTAGACCAGCATCTCAGCAAAGCCATGCTTTTTTTCAACTGTCAAAATCTGTCAAAGCCACCCATCTCATGGGATACAAAGACTGGCAGATGGAATAGATTGATGAGAAAGACACCCACTTTAAAAGAGCTTACATTTTTATAAGCACAAGAAACAGTGGTTGCAGAGCAGTAACTCCTCACTTCCTAATGCACATCAAATTTCACAGGAGACAGGGAAAATTCCACCCAACTCACAGAAGGGGTTATTAGCTACATCTCAATATAAAGCTGATCAGTGAAGCCTGATCCTGCAAATACATATGCCTGCTATTAACTTCAGATGTACGGGGTGTTGCAGCAATCTTAGCGAGGTAACTCATGTGTTAAATTAACCACATCTATATTATGGGGATTAGAAATAGCAGCAATGCCTTTTCCGTGGGATTCACTTCTGAGGACTTCTGGAAGGTGCCAAAGACTTGGTGTCAAGTTTTGAAATGTCAAATAACATAATATGATTGAAGAGTAAGTAGGAAAAAACCCTCCACTATTGCCTTGAAGACTATTGTCAAAGCAGGATTTCCAGTTTTCCTCCAAGTTCAATGCTATAAGCAGGGGTTCTCAACCTCTCTGCATATTACTTTATTTCTACCTCTCTAGACCATATATTCCCAAAATTATTAACTTGTCTGAATGTGCTCCTTTTATTTCTTGATAATTCTATGTTTACAAGTCAATGACCAAAATAGGGAAATTCAGCCTAATGGTTGTTCTTTATGAACTGGTTTATAAAAGAAGATCAATTTTGTATTAGAAGTCCATTTGGATGCATTACTCTATATTGCTGCTGCACAATGAAGTAAGCAGTTAACACTGCCTCTGTCAATAGCACGCATTGAACATTTTTTCCTGACTATTATCTAATTCAATATCAAGTTCAACTACATTTATCTTGTGTAATACACCGACCCAGGAGCATCACTTAACACTTAAATCTACTGCATTTAATTTTTCACTCCCTGGTCTGTCCATTCAATTTATCAGAAATTATCCTGTAAAGCAATGGCAACCATCTGCCATTTAAACTATCTTTTTACTTTAGCACCACCTAAAATATTTATTACTTACATGTTTTAAATGGAATCAATAATTAAATTATTGAAGAGAAATAATCTCAACAAAGAAAGAAAAAGAATTTTACTCTTCAAAAATTCACCAATATGCACTTCCCATTCCCTGCTACTCTGGTTACTTATCAGTATTAAAATTTTTAAGCATCCAATCCCTATTCAGATAGCCTATACAATAATAATTTTGGTAAAAAGAAAGAGCTTTTTTTGACATAGAGGAATACTAAATCTGGCATTTTCTCTTCTGCCAGTCACTTATAAGATGGTAATCTTGTTTGTTTAACATGACTTACCTTTCAGAAATCCTCACTTACTCATGTCCTTTAAGTTATAATTTTATACATGTGTCTTTTTGGCAGCCATGAATTAGAATTCTCTACCAACAGACTGAAAATATTTTGCTTAACAGGACTCTAATTTTCAACATGTCATTTTCAAAACAGTGACTAAATTCACAGTTTTCAGTCTCCTGAAGACTTTTGTATTAAATATGCATTAAAATAATAATGGCATCAACAATTTATTTTCACTGTCACATATTAATATATGCACAGTACCTTTCTGTACTTCAAGTAATTTTCGCCTGCCCTAAAACTTGCTTACCAGCACTTCTTCAAATATTTGATGTAATATTTTCTATATTATCAAGGTTTTAAAAAATATTAAAATCCCCCCAAAACCCTCCCTGAAACCTTCCCCATGACATAAGAAAGTAGGGTAAAGACAACGATTATTAAGACAAGAATCATTACTAAAATTTGGTCAGTCTCTGTAATATGACATGTTCTTTCCACAGGCAGCACCAGGCTAGAGGGACACTGGCCATGCCTCCTGCCTGGAAATAAGGGGAAGAACTGAGAACACCTGTAGCAGGTTTTTTTCAGTATCCGAGTACTCTTCCAGCATCTAAAAAGTGCTGCTGAAGGACTCTGACACATCCAGTTTGCATTCATTCAGGCCAGGTTTGAAGCTCTTTATCAAATGCTGAATAACCTCCTCTCCCTTCCTTGTGTTTAACCTTTGGTTTTATTTACAAAGATGAATCATGTGCTTCTGTCTTCATTCTACCAGGCTAAATAAGTAGGCCCTATTATATAACACACTTTAATTTCTTCTCATATGATAGATTCACTGTTCGCTCAATCATCATAATTGCACCTCTCCCCATCTGTTCTCATTTAAGTTCATTTTTCTTGAACAAGGATGACCAGATTGTACCTACCTCTCAAAATAAGATTAATGTCTTCAGTGATTCTCATTCTTCATTATTTCTTCAGAAGATCTTAATGTATATTACTTTTTTTTAAAGTGTATTGCATGGATTACAGAATAAGCTGAGTAATTCACCATAAATAACTGAAGATCTCCCAATATTTAATATCAAGTTCTATGCTTAAAAATTGTTACTTGGATTTTGAATTCAATACAAGGTGTCTTTGATATAATCACATATCAGTGTTAAACTTGGCACCAGGTAACACCTGAATTTCAAATTTTGTGTGTTACACATTTTACAATGTTCAGCAAAAATTATCTTATTTCAGATTGTTGCATCATCCCCATCAAATATCTTCAGCTGTAAGGGACCCATAAGCCTCATTGAGTCTCCTTTTAAAACCATGAAGTTTGAAATCTACCATGAAAGACAAGGAAAAAATGGCCTTCATAGCTGAATTTGGGATCATTCTCTCTCTGTCCTCTCCATTCTCATTAATTTTTTCCACTTTTGCCCTGATATCCTGAAGCAGTACTCTCAGAAAACTAAAATCAAAGCAATCAGTCTTTGTTACTTCTCCTGCACTCAGAGAAATTTCATTAAGACAGACACCAAGTCAAAGGTAGTTAAATATGCTTTTTTCTCTCCCTTATCATGACTTCTTTCAAACTAATTAGTAACAATATCCATATCATCAATGTGATAGTGAAGAGCTGTCATTAGAAAACTGTTGATAGTTAAAACATGATACATACATAGGAGAAAGAAAAATACACACTAAAAATCTTTATTTCCATTGTTAAATAAGCAACTTATTTGTTACAAATCTTCAGGAAAAAGTTATTGAAAAGCTAAGCCCAGATGTAAGTCCTTAAAAGAGTGAAATTATAAAAGAAAATCATAATTATGAGAGCCAACTGTATTTTGGAGAGGGGGCAAAAGATCTGTTCTAAGCACTGCTAAATACATTATGTTTTTTAAGAAATCTTCAGAAGTGAATCCATATAATAAAAAATAATTAAATTCCCTATAGCATATTACACCCATATCTTAAAATCTCAGCACTTTTAATTATTTCCCATTTACATTTATAATAAGAAAATATTGGAAGATCACAAACTGATATCAGGCCCTATTGTGTGGAAGTGTAGCTCATTATGGTCCTTTCCCTCTGAAGAATTTCCTATTTAGCCTAAGAGAGAGCAAGAAAAAATGAAAATGGTAGGGTTGTTAAAAACCACAAGTATACTGCTCTATTGTACCACTAAAGTACTCAACTTGCCCATTTCTGGAAAGGAATACTAAAAGTCAATTAATATTTTTTCTCCCTATTTTTACTGCAATAAAGAACATACTGATCACACATTACTAAGACTGTAATATTGTTTCATGTTGTAAGGAAAATTTATTACAAAATAATAAAGAGTATCTAATCAAAAAATATCCCTCAGAAAACACTCATAGAATCTGCACAGCAAAGACTGGCTCCAGCTTTGGGGCTGCAGGATCTCCTGGCTCTTCTGTAATTTACATAAACACAAAACACATAAAACTCTTCCAAATATTTTTCCAAGAAAAATGCTTGAACAATGGACATCAGTAATTGCAAAAGTAGAAAGAACTAAAGTAAAAGCCAGTGATACATTCAATCAGGAAGAGAATTCTCATTCATTTGTATATAATTTTCACACTTACTGTTCTACAACAGAGATCAGAAAAATGAAAAGTGATTTTACACTATCAAAAAGTGAAGCCTGACAAGGAAAGAACTCAGATGAAACCTTTTTCTCTAGCATTTCATTAATAAATGTAGTCGTTGAATTTGAATGTATGACATTTCCTCCATCTCCTGATTTTCACATTTGCTAATTTGGACAGTTTTCCATATCCACACAGGTAAACAAGTAGCTCAGAATCTCTAGGTTCCCTATGAGACATTAAAATTCAACTAAAGAATGACATAAAAACTAATCCTACACCTTACAGTAACCTCTTAAAGATGTTATTGCCTTTCCTGCCTCTACCCTAATCCAACTTTAATAATACAGCCTTTAAGTAAAATGTGAAAAATTCAACTAAGAATTTCCTAGTATAAAGTGGAAGTCTAGCTATTAGTAAAGAAGACTGCCTGCAGAACACACTAGAAGTACCTATTTCTGATTGTAGAAACCACAGCTTTGTGAGGCTTCTCAAACTAAAATTCATTTTGGTCACAGGGAATCAGGACTAGATTCCTCTCCTTCTGCTGTTACATGGAGTCAGCTCCATGTCCTGTATGCAGAACATGGAGCTGCTTCTCCTGCAATGAATACAGATAAATATAAAGGAACCTGAACTGACTTTGCTCAGTCACTTCTCACTTAATGATGATAAGCAGTAATTCAGCACAGCTGATTTCTCCAGGAAGTCTTGAAGCTCTGCCACAGAACACTTCCCCAAACACAGAATAATATGGGTGAGTTTCAGATTGACTTCCATAATGCTGTAATATTTTTTTTTCCTATTAATTTGTTGGATGCATAAGCTATAAAGGACTTAGATTGTTTGGGTGGATGTGGAATACTAAGAGGCAGGATCTCTCATTTCAAACAAAATTTCCTCTATTTGACAAGACAGCAAAATATTTTCACTGAAAAAAATCCTAGTGAACAGAACCATTTTAGTTTAATAAATCCATCACACATCAATAGAATTAGCATACACACATCATCCTGCATAAAAATCACTATCAAGTAATGTAATGTGTGACACATTATAGACTTCTAAACACATTTTTTTGAGTTGAACATCAGTGTGGTTGAGTGCCAGTTTACAGTTTTAGATGTATGAACTACGAGCACAGAACTGTGCATGCAACACCCCCTCCCTGTTGTAACATATCTGCAGTGGATATAAACTGCCTGTGGGCATTACTGTTATCTCAGGCTTTTTCTTGGCTGATGAGTAGAATATAAGAAGGCAGAACTGAAGTGCCTCTGACCCAGACTGCTCCCACTGGCAGCCAGCAGCTCCAAGAGGAGTGTTTTGGGCAGAAGGTAAAATGTACACCCCACCTAATCCAACCCAAGACTGGCCAAGTGCCCACTCACTCACTCTGTCACTCCCTTTCCACTGGGACAGGGGAGAGAATAAGATAGAGAATGACCAGCAGGGTAAGATAAGGCAGTTTCATTACAGCAAAAAGAAAGACACAAATGGAGATCTGCGTGCAGGAGCTGAAGAGCAAGAAGATCAGTCTGTACCTCCTGTCAGCAGCGATGTCCGGACACTTCCTGGGAAGCAGGAATCAGCACACACAAGGGTTCCTCTGGAAGGCCAGCACTGAAAACTCACAGAAATGAAACCCACTGACACCCCCCCTTCCTCCTCTCTCCCTTAGTTTAGGTATCTGAGCTGATGTCGTAGAGTCTGGAATATCCCTTTGGCTAATTTGGGTCAGCTGGCCCTAATTTGGGTCAGCTGGCCCTAATTTGGGTCAGCTGGCCTGGTTGTGTCCCCTCCTGGGATCTTGCTCACCACCATCCCCTTTGGTGGGGGAGGAACGTCCCAGGGCAGCGCTGCTCAGCAGCAGCCAAAGCATTGCTGTGCCACCAGCAGCCACCACAGCACTGAGGGATGTCACCTCTGCCTCAGCCAGACCCATACACATCACCTAAGCACAAACCTCTCAGTGTCACACTATCAGAATCCCAGCTTGGAAGGCAGCTCAAGGAGCATCTGTTCCATCCTTTCTTGGCAAAAACATGGCCTAGGCAAGGAGGCCCAGCACCCCATTCAGCTAAATCACAAAAGTGTCCAATAGCAGGGAAAGGAAAGAAATGTAATGTATCAGACAACAGAGAGAACTGGGCCCTTAGGTTTATTATTGGACTTTGGCAGGGGTTGGGGTTTGGTGTGTTATTAACACTGATTTCTAGGCTTTGATGCTGCCTCCAAAGATGCCTGTTTTCTCAGGATACATAATTATAATAGCACTAAAAAATAATAGAGTGTACTCTATCCTGCTTTAAAGATCAGGAGAAAGCCTAGTTTATACAGAGCAGGAACCTCTAAAATTAGTGTAAAGCTTATTTTTATTAGCAATATTAAAAGTCATTGGAAAATTTTTCTCTGATTTTAACAGTTTGTAAGCATTAAACTTCATAAGCATTCTACAAATAAAAACCAAAGTTTATTCAATAAAACTTTACACATAAGAAAATTTCCATCAGCTGTTGCCAGCATGAATTTAGATTGGCAGCAGAATAAATGCAGTATTTCAGATGCTGGCAGCCAGTTCTTTGTATACATGAGGGCAAGCAGCACACTAAAAATATTTCAGGTTTAACTATTAGATTTGAGTGAAAGCCAAGTAGCTGAGGGAATCTGTTACACGTGATTGGGCCCATTGCAGTTCAGGAGAAGTCAGTGACACGTGCACTGCTCAGCCTCTCGAGCAGCAACTGTGATGAGAACAGATAACAGGAGGGTTTGTTTTCTATAGGTAACAGAAATAACATTTTGCCCTGCCCTTTCATACAAAGTGAGAGAAGCTCACAATAGGTTATTGGTTTAAGGAATAAAAACAAAACAAAACAAAACAAACCCCAAAAAAATCACAAACAAAAAACCACCAAAACAACAATAGTTTTTTTTCTATGAACTTTTGGATCACTTAAAAAAAAAACAAATACAGGAAGAGGCTTAAAATCAGACTCTGGAATGTGAACTATGAACTCCCACTAACTCAAAGTACATGGTATATTTTTATAAGATCACATAATTAGGTCTGTGAACTTACATGTGAGGTCCTTCACTGAGTTATGCCTCCTTGGCCCCGGGCTCTGACATTTCACAATGTGAAATGATGCTTGGCAATGGTGCTGTCTTGGCTTGACAGGTGTAATAGCAGAGCTGAGCAAACCATAAACCCACACTGTGGAAGCCTTTCCTGTGCTGTTGCAATTGGAGCAGTGTTATCTACTCCATTAAAGCACAGAATGTTTGTAACAGCATCAGTGATAATTCACCAGCAACTTTGTTCTTTCCTTCTGTGTCTTCTGACACTTCTGGAAAAGTCAGAGTAGCAATCTCAGCTCAGTGGTAGAATCACTGTATTGCTCCTTGCCATAATATATTCTGTGTTCTTTTCATAATAGGACTAGAATTTGCATTTAAACAAATTGATTGTAAAAACTATGTCAGTTTTATTGCAGACTGTCTTTCACGTGATTATGAAAGCATTCATTCAATCTGTTTTTTACCCAAAGACTTGTTTGATAACTTTTTTTGTGAGAATATAAATACATCTAAGGTATTTAATCTCATATTAGTCCACCAAGTAACAAGGAATTAACATTGTTGCATGGACAGTAAGCCAAGCTAACACTAATTTGAGTCCAGGTTCCCACAGAAAACAATCAGCATGGTAGTTGGCTGAACCCAGTCCTGCCAAGTCCCAGCCTAATACACTGACCACAGTTTCACCTTCTGGACAGCAGAATAATAAAAAGGCATTAGAAAAAAAGCAACATAAAATGTTTTCAAAAGTTCTTCCAGGAAAAGCACATTGTATATTTCTTATAAACTTTGATATTTTCTTGAGTTATGGATATTATTTTTAAAAATGCACTATTATCATCTTAAGAGTATGTCACCTTTGCTCGCTCTGACTTTGCCACAGGAAAAATCACTGGAAAGTGCTAAGATAGCTTCAAGATTACATTAGTTTTCCTGGCTAAAAGGACTTTAGCACCTCTTGTCCACAGCCTACTGCGTTAACCTATGAAGGAGCTGGAGAACCATCTCCCCTCCCTGCCCCACTGCAACGTGTTCCCTCGGTGCACTGCTCTCCTGGAACCACAGGCTGCTGCTCTGAGATGGGAATCACCAAACCAACACCACCCAACACCTTTCTCTGCCTTTCTGAGCAGAAGGGACCAGCTCAGCATCCTGCTGCACTTGGAGCAGCAGCTCAGAGACAAGGAACAGCCAATGGCCGCAGGAGCTCGCTGTGTAGGGCAGCAGAAGTTGCCTGTGACAACACAAATAAAAGCTTCTGACACGTTTCCTTTTCACATTTAGCAAATCTGTTCAAAGCATGTGCAGAAGCTTTTCAAGGACTTACCATTTCACCAAGTGTGGATGGATTTTCACAGAAACGCCAAAACACACGTTTCCGACACAAAAAATTCCTTCCTCTTGCCTAATTTGAAGCCTCTGCTTTGTAAAATGCAAATCAAAGTGGAGTCAGCCCTTCCATTTCAAACTCTATTTGAATTTGGCTTGACAGTTTTCTACTCTTTAATGGAATAAAAATGAGTCATTTGAGAACTCCTGACCTGCACGGAAAGTTTGTTTTGGTTATTGCTCTTCTTGAGATAACTGGGTTTTGTTCTTTTCATGCAGCCAGTCTGTCACAATTAAGACATCATTTTGCCAGTTTTATTAATGCAAATATTTCTTGGGAGGACATGCAGACACAGCAAAAAATAAACCTTTCTACAACATTTGTGGCAGGCTGCTTTCACAATAAATTTTTGAGCAAATTTAGACCAAAAAAACCTTTAAGAAAAACCCTTTCATTTATGGAAAGGCATATTTATGAAAGCACAGACACTCTAAGAAGATTATATCAAGTGTAGAGTCATTAAGGATAAAGAAAATCTGCCTATAAATACATTGAGAAATTAATTAAGAAGGCAAGAGAAAGGGACAGGATTCATTGTCTGCTTGTCTTTGAAATCAAATATTTGCCATAAGTGTGATTGAAATGGACAAGAGATGTAGGGAAAAAGTATTCAAGAAAAATTAACACCTATAAAAATAGATACTAGGTAACTGAATAGATATGGATACTAGAACATCTCCTGGGATGGGACAAAATTTTAACCTAAAAGACACAATTTTTTTATTTGAGATTGAAAACAGTAAAATAATTCTCAGTGGGGTTTTTTTTTGTATCAGTATTAACTAACTCACGCAATTTAAAAACACAGCTAAAAGGGAACAGTCATTTGAACAGAACAATACTGTTTGTTTCCACTTCATATTGCAGGATGCTTGCTTTGTCTGTAGGGAAAATATTGAATAATCCAACTTTCTTCAAGGTTTGGGAATATGATCAAACAATAAACAAGTATTCTTCTAGCACTCTAGAAGCTTTCAAACTAGAAGCTTTTCCAACTATTGGACAACATTAATATTTAATGTATAAAATGGGGAAATGTTAGGGATCGAAGATAAGGAGAGGTTATGTTATTTGCTAAAGAATCCACAGAATTTTGAAAGTAAACCTAAGATAATATTTTTTTTTTTTTTGAGCCCTTGGTTTGGTGGGGTTTTTTATGTGTTTTGTTTTATTCTTTTAAAATTATTATTTGTATATTTTAAATAATTTTCATATTTTTATTCTTGGGGCGAGTCCACCAATCTTCTCCTGGCCTTTAATGCAAATGTACCATAGAGGTATTTGCAAATATATTTTCTACTAGACATCAACCTGAGACTGTTGAATCTCAGTCCACCTGTCCTGTATCAACCTTTAATACAAATCTCATGTATCATCCCCTTCAGCATACCTCAACCTCCTTATTCTTCTCCAGTCTTTTCTTCCCTTCTCCTCTCTCCCATTTAAAGCCCAGGACTGATAATTGAAAATACTGTATTCCTTTCTCCAGTCTTTCCATACCAACACATTTATACCCATCTGCACTCCATTTTCTTCCATCATCATCATCACTGCATTTTTTTATCCTGCTATAGTTAAGTACTTTTGAGGCTAATCTGGGTCCTATTACAGTTAATGGACACCTTGCCATTAACTTTGATGGAGGGAAAATTAGCCTCTAACCTCTACTCTCTTTAGCTCTTTCAAGAAGGAATTCAATTCTTAACTCTCTATTCCTTATTTATATCACTGTTTCATACATATGGTGTATTCTCTCCATTTTCTTTCCAAATGCTTTCCTAGTTTCTTTCTCCATATTACACACTTTTTCTAATTTATTTTTTTTATATTTCTAAAGGTGTATCAAAACCACCTAAACATGTTCATACCACAGCTGTTGATTTCTCTGTTGGCATATATGGACACAGAGAAACTTCTCTGCAAGACAGCTCTATTTACTTCTAGGGAATTGCACAGGTACAACCAAGGGCAACATTTGAGGCTTTAACAGACCTGGAAAACACAGTAGAGTAGTTTACAGTAAATACAGCATGCTAAGATACAACACTGCAGTAGAGCTTCCCTATCCCTCATTGTCTGTATCCCTAGCAATTAATACCACAGCTGTCAGATAGAATTGACCTGGATAAATCATTTCCCCAATCAATAATCACAGCAGCACGTTCGTGCTGCTTCTCTCTGTCATTGTATCTTACAGACACAAACTTCTCTTACCAGGTCCTTTAGGGAAAGCCTTTGGAATGTGCCAAAGGCATCAGGGCTCATCTTGCTGATGTGCAGCACTGGCTACAGTGGGCTGAATTCTCATCAGTAAAGTCCCTGCAGTGCCTGTTTGGAAGATCTGGCACTGAGGGTGTGTTCAACACACTAGCAGAGTAAAATGAAGCTAAAAACATTAAAAGAAAAGAGGATATTACAATAGAGTCTGACAGGAATTTGAATATATTTTTCAGTTGTAGAGGAGCAATGCTGACCATTGAGTAAAACTGAATGCAAGCAAGCCATGTTAAGAATATCCAAAAATGCACAAAAGTAAGATGGAATGTTTTAGTGTTGCTTTCTTAGTGCACTACTGGCATTTCAGAGAATTTACACAATAGTTATTCACTCTACTGAACATGTCATATGTGATGTAATGACTGTATGGAGATTGGCATTAAATAGTTAAACCAGAATGAGATGCTGGCTAAGCTGGTGAACAAAATAAAGTGAAGGAGAAAAGACAGGCTGGCTTTACCACCTTGATCAGTGAGTACTTTTGCAAATACACAGCTGAAAGAGCCAAGACACAAAATCTTGAGCATCATAAACAACTCCAACTAATCCACTAGGAAAGGTAGCTAGACCTCTGTAATACTGCTTAAAGTGATCTGCAGATGGCCCTCCACAGCTGGAAGTCTTTGCTTTCAGTCTTCAACTACATATCACTTCCTTGGAAAATTAGTAGCTGTAGATCATCCATCTCTTTCTGTTGAACAGGTCTATTTATAATTACAAATTCATGGCCTTTTCTGGATGAAATATTCATGTAAACTCAACTGCCAAACTGCACTTATGGCATAGTAAACTGCAAAACATTATCATATTAAAAGCAATTCAGCAACGTGCTTCATGCCAACATAATAAAAATGTCATTTTAAATATTGTTTAGGAGCACTAGATTATTTTTCAATGTAGAATCCCAAAATGCATTCAGGACACAGTATATCTGGAGAAAATGAAATCAAAGTATGAGGCAAAGCATTGAACACAAGCAATTTCCAGGTACTGGCAATTTGTTTTATTTAGTGAGCAGTGTCTATTCTTCCCAATCCTTTTCTAAGACCTGCTATATATGTTCTACACTTTTGGATATTAGGCAAACTTATAGCAAGTCATTAAAGGTATGAAATAAATAAAGATGACTGAAGAATATTTAGGTGGCACTTAAAATAAAATGTTTATGGTAATGTTTGCAAATGTATATATATGTATGTATACTAACTTCAAGGATTTGTGACAACCATAGAAATCTTTGATCTGGTGATTAAGCAAACAGAGAAATCATTGAGCATTTTTAATTGAAGTGGTAATATGTAAAAATAAAGAAATCTGTATGTAACAGAAAAGATAACATTATACCCTTGTAAAAAGTCCCTTTGTAGCCCTTTTAGGTACTGGGAGGTGCTCTAAGGTCTCACTGGAGCCTTCTCCTCTCCAGGATGAAGTATTCCAATTCTCTTGGCTTTTTGTCATAGGAGAGGTGACTCAGATGAGACAGTTCAGAAGGATTAGATTATATATCTTCCTATTCTCAGCTGGACTACTAATTGTTAATGACAATAACCTAAAATCAGCAATTCTGAAAACAAGGATTAAACTGGCAGATTGGATAGTGGAAAAAATAGGCTCTAACTCATAGGTAAGAAAGGGTTATCCTGTTACTATGAAAATAGGGGAATTTTGAACTGAATCAAATTAATTTTCCTCCCACTAAAATTAAAAAAAATCATTCAGATTAAACAAAAGATTTATGACTGTTTAACAAAAGTAAAACAAATCCAAATAAATGTAAATCACAATTTAAAATAGGAAAATAAAAATTATCACCTTGCGACTTACTTTACTCTAGTAGCTACTGGATATGGTCCCAGTCTCTGTCTTATTAAATATTTAAATATTGTGAACAACATATAGCAGTGGAAACAGTGGAGAATGAAAGCAACTTGATGTGAATCACTGTGTATTCTCAAGGAATAGTCTATATTCAGACACTCCTACGAGGTTGCTGCTGAGAACTTGAATATTCTTTGGCAAAAAAGAAATGGAATCAGCCCTTCACCTCCAGGCTAAGAAAATCCTGAGCTGTGCTGCAAAACATGCTGCTTCTGTCAATACTCCCTGTGTTCACACCACACAGCCCACCAGAATAACCCTTTCAGCCACATATACTGTGCTCTTCACTTTTCCTTTCTTTGTCATCCTAATTTGATGTTTAATGTGTCCTACCAAAACCAAATTATGCATTTCTTATCACTGAGGCATGAGTGACATCCTTGGAGCTTGCACAGATTAATGCAGATATTAACAAAACTGAAGATAATTTTGTCTATCTTCATGAATTGTTCTCTTCAACATAAAGAAAAATCTACTGGATAGTTGAAGAAAGAGGAAAATAAGAAAAAGATCCTCTTTTCTCAATTACTCTATTTTTTTTTTTTTTTCTGATAGGAATGTGAAGTGGTATCTAGGGGGAAATAAACCCAAGAAAGTAGAGGAAACAACAAAATTATTGACTATGTCCAAGAAGCTTATTGCAGGAAGGTATTCTGCTCATAGATTCCAGCAGTTCTGTACCTATTTTAAAAAATATTTTTCTTTCCAAGCTGGAAAGAGCTCTACTCCTGCTTTTTTGGTAGTAGGACAAATCTTTGTCCCCAGAGAAGTCTTTCATGTCCAGGGTGGGTGAATGGCCTGCAATGTGTGCTGCAATGTATGAGATTTGCAATAGTTTAATGTTATTTTCTATATGTTATTTTCTTTACTTTGTTCCAAAAGATTTTATCTGTAGGAATTTTGTTTTCAAATGTTTAATTTATTCATCTCTAGCAGATAATTTCTGTATGGGAAGAACTTGAGATGGGAAACAGACAGAAAATCTTCATTTTTAATAGTTAGCACACCTTCCTAATTTATGAAAAACTAATAACTCCTTATTTTCCTTTTTTCTTAAGAAAAAGATGGTAATTTCTGGAGTAAGACTTTGCTACTGACATTTTACTTATTAAAAAAAATAGTATTTTCTACACTAATATTTTGTAAAGAAACCACTTTATAGTTTAATTACTTTAAATTATTTTCTGTCCTTGAAGCATTCAGTAACACACACTAAGTTTCTCTGCAGCAATCACTTCAAATTGCTGTAGAGAGGTTCCTTGACAGCAGAAAGGGCTTATCCCAGCTCTGAAATAACTCCAAGGCTTTCAGGTATTGCGGAGTGCTGCAGAATTTCTTTGAGACAAATGTGATGCCAGATGTAGACACTTCTGTGGGTACTGACTGAATGCCTTCCCAGGTACTCCAACAACATTACTGTGCTTAATCAATAGAGAGAGTTTATATTGGCCATAAAACTACAGAGCATGATCTTCTAACTAGAGCCACATGATATGTTTACTACCAAACCTGAAAACTATATTTATCCTCTGTACTCCACATTATGGAGAGGAGGAATGACTCACAATTACTATTAGACATCTGAACCATTTCATTTTAACTGTGGAATATACTCACTAGGTAGCAGTGTCAGTGAATAAAGGAAGGAAGGGGCATAATCAGGCTGGGTTAATGCATACTATAAAGTATTTACATGTGTGTGTGTGTGTGCTTGTCAATATTACTGTTCAAAATTTGTTTAAAATTGTGAATCCATGGAGATTCAAAATTTTCAAAATATTTTTCACTCTAAACTCATACAGCATTTTATCTATAAAAATATAAAACCAGATAACAGTGATTAAACTATGAGTCAGATGACAAGCAAAGTAACAATAGTTTGAGATCTCATTGGAATTTATCCTTTTTTTTTTTCATGTTTAACATGTTCACTGCATATCTTTGAACACAGGAACATAGCATTTTCACACCAAGGTCATGGTGTCCAGCCCTGGAGCCAGAGGCAGATTGTTGCCCACCCTGGTGGTGACGGATGTGGTGTGTGCTGCTGTCATGGTTTCACCACCACCTTTGCATCCCCTGCTCTGGTTGCCTGGCAGAGGAGCTGCTTCTGCTGACAGCCACTGATCACAGCACTAATGGTCAGCATCAGAGGGTGTTGCCTCCAAGCTGCTCTGCTTCAGAGTTTTATATGAAAATTACATGATTCTCAAAGTAAGCAAAAAGCCCAGATCTTCATCAACTTGTTAAGGACACAAATACGTATCAGCTTTTCTTAGGTCATAATGTGTGAAACTTTTCACACTTTGGGCTCTGGAAAGGGAACTTTGAAGATGATGCACTTTCACTTGGAAGGGTTCCGAAGAACTCAAGAGGAAATAATGGATTTTATTTTGTGTTTCATATAATTTTGAAGAGTACTCAAGGACCAAAGCCTAAAGAAGTCAACATAGAAACCATTGTTCACTTCATCAGGTTTTCAACCAGGCCTTGATAACTTTTTAAAGAAAATGTCACATCACATTCCATTAAATAAATCCAATAAAACTCTATTATTATAAGTACAGCCTCTTGAATAAAATGATGAAATTACTTCATTTTTCCTAATCAGTACTGGTCATTTTGGAAAGGGTGGTAATGGTTTCTTTGAGTTTACTAACATTAGTATTAATCCAAGGATCTGAATATGCTTTAGAATGCTTACTATAGGTTCTTGGTGATTGTGTTAATAAGAAATTTTAGCCAGCACAACTTGAAAACAAACTTATGTGCTCGCTGCAGACATGGCCAAAATAAAATGGCTACAACTGTTGAGACTTCTGGCTGGTAAATATGCAATTTCTATATTGTTTTCTGAACAAATCTATGTTATTGTGAAAAACCACCACATCTCCCGTCACTAAATTTGGCCTCAAAAAGTAGAAATGCACACAAATCCCCACAGGATGCCATGCTGCAGTGACAATGAAAGTAAAGCCAGTGGCTAATTCCTTCAGGGACTTTAACATAAGCGCTATTTCTTTTCTTGTTTTCTTTGGTCTTCAGTTGAGGGTTATTTTTTTGACTTTACAAAAATAAATACTGCAGCTCTAGATTCCTATTCACCAGAGTATTTTGGCAAATAAGCCTTTGAAACTCATCAGGCTCCTGACTTCCCCCCGAGAGCTCCCATTTACCTGGGGCCTGGCTGCATGATGCAGACTAAGTCTAACATAATGATAAGAATAAATCTAAATAGCACCTTCCAAACCACCAGACCTTTGGGAAATTCACACTTCTCCTCGTGTGAAAAAGCCAACAGACTCATTTGATAAAATGCTGCTTTACTGATAATAGCAGTGAGTTGTTGAGTTCTCTTTCCAGACATGACTCACAAGAGAAAGTCACTTTTCTATGTACAGATTGAATATCACACTCTCCTCTGTTGTCACTGCATGACTGTAATAAAGTCATAACAGCAAAAAACTTGTATCTTTCTGCTCCAAGCTCATGCGTTTCTAATTTTAGGGTTTTGGTTTGGGATTTTTTCTTTCTGTTTTTTCTTTTTCCATACATGAGAAGAAAATCTGATGCCAGTGATGATGTTGAAGTTGCTATACTGCCTAGTTAGGCCTTATAGATCTTGCATGTCCATTATCTTCATCCAGTAAAATTGCTCTCTTAAAAATTTGCTGTTATACAAGATGATAGAAAGAGCTGAAATAGTATGGACCATAGATATTTAGGGGCATATGAAATGATTATGGATCCCACAAGGACACAACCTGCACAAATCATTAAATTATTAGAAATGGGCACCCAAAATTAGGAAACATCAGGATTCAGATGGGCTACTTTCACATACCCATATCATCATGTGATAAAACCCCACATTATTTCTGAAAAAAAAATACCATTAATCATGCACAAGATGCAAATAAATCACTTCCTGACACTTATTCAATATTATCAGTTTTATCCCCACTGTTTACTGTATGGTAGTATGCCTTCTTTATTGTACACTATTTAAACCCTGACTGGACAAAATGATTAATTTCTTCAGAGCCTTTCTATGACATTCATCAGACATTAGTTTCTGCACTACACATTCATAACAACTATCTGAGATAAGTGCATATTGATATTCCTATTCCAGAGGTAGCAATGCCAGAAATATAAAATCTGATTTTGTGCTATATTGTACTTTATATATCCAAGGCAGAAGAATTTGCTCCATGTGCAGCTGTGAGGGCTCAGCACTGGTGTATATTGCATTCCCAAGTCCCATGTCCAGGGTATTCACAGCTCAGGTAAACCCTTATCAAGTGTGGTTTAGTAACCAGCATAGAATTACTGTGTGTCAGGAGCATGCAGAAAACCAATTCTCTGGGTCACTAAGCATGAGGACATCTTTTTTCTTCCTGTAACACCCTGCCTCATTCACTCAATCCTATCCAGAAATTAATGAGATGGGATTGAAACATTTTTTTCTCTACAGAAGTCACAAGGCCACTGACTGCTGGAGCACTGGAAAGTTTTGAACAACCATTCCAACATTCTCCTCTCCTGCTCTGCCCTGAGCATCCCCTGTAGGTAGATACATGTCACAGAGTACTGGGACAGATCAGCCATTCCTGCTTTAACCCAGAATGTATTTTCTTTTTTTCCTCTACAAAAAAATCCTCCTAAATACTATTGCATACCATCTTCTTTAATGCCATATACTTCCTTACAAGTGTTCCATGGGTGCAAGGGCTGCAAACTTCCTCATAGACCAGTTCTGAAAAAGGATCCAGAACTTCCACAAATGGTTTCAGATATTTACTGACACCTGAAGAACAGGAGGATTCAGTTATTTCCTCTGCTCTGCTTGGGGGCTGTGGAGTATACAGGAGGGAGAGTTTCCCTGCTCATGTGCTCTAACTCTCTCCTGGAAAAACCTAAACAATCAAAAGTTTCAGATGCAGGAAAAATCTTGTTTAGCTCCAGGGCTGGACCATACCCACTGTGAATAAAACTTCTACAAAGTTTGCTGCACAAATGAAACCTGAGAAAACCAAGCTTAGTAGACAGTTTAAAAGTGGATTTACTTTTCAGAGTTTCAAATTAAATATTCAAAAATAATACTCTGGATATGACAGCTACCTACCTCTAGGAATATCTGTGGATTGTATTATGAAGTAATACATCAGATCATCTTTTAGTTGAGCAAACCAAAGAATTTTCCACTTGTTTCATTCATCATGTTACAAAAAATACATTAAAGTGGACATTTAAACTAATATTTATTAATATCTAAATGGCTTCATGGACACTTGAACTAAAAATAATATGCAAGTCCAATTTGAAAATTCAGTTTAAGGAAAACACTGAAATATCAAAAAAATCTAAAAACTCACAAAACCTGGCTTAGCAAAGTGCTGAATATTTCACTGTTCTGATATCCTACACACAGCATTGATGTGGATGATATCATAACATCACAGGATAGAAATAAAAAAGCATGTGAACTTGACTTCCAAAACAGCTGGTAAAATAGAGGAAAGGGAATGGAAAGAGAGAGGAAAGAGGAAAGGATAAATTTCAGGTTAGTTTGTTATTAAAAAAACAATGTAACCTATCTCTTCTTGTCCCCTAAATAACAATTTACATATATATATATATATATAATTGTGTTAATGTAAATGTTTATTATTTTCTGGCTTTGTTTTGTTTTTTTTATTTTAAACAGAGCTTAAAGTTAAGCAAATATTATTCAGGGACAATTTTTGCTTAATTGATCTTGGGCTAAAGGAATGAACTGTCAGATTTCTTGAGACTGCTGCCAGGTTTAATCTCCTGAGATCAGTAGCCAGGGACAGCTGTAACTTGATGCATCTTATCAATCATAAAATAAAATTCTGTGCAGACTGCAGAGTGAGCTCTGCTTCTCAGCACAGTCATCCTGGTACTGGTAAGGTATTTAATTGCAATGTGATCCTCACTATTAAAAATACATGAACTTTTCAAATGAAAGTGCAGGGAAGTCTGGGAATCTCTTTCTCCTCAAAGCTATTGCTTATAATATTGCTGGTATTCCCACTGCAGTATCATTATCATGATACAAAGCACTAAGTGTTTGAAGAACTGAGGTTTCAATCAGTCTCCATATGCCCAGATAAAGTGTAGATGAAAAGCATAGGAAAAAATATTCTAAGTCTTGAAACAAGCAGTAAACAACGGATTTTATAAAAAGATTACTGTGCTGGAGAGGAAACTCATTCATTCTTTTTCATAAATCCATGCGTTTCCTCCCACATTTCACATTTCTTGTTGACACAAAGCATAGTATTGTTTTATCTCCTTGTCTACCCCTTCTGTTATGATATAAAGCCTTCCCTACCTCAGTAATATCAGCTCAATCTATCACTCCAGCCTAATGTTCTCATCAAAGCCAGGCAGCCTCGCTCCATTTCTCCATTTCTCCAGAGAAATGTGCCGCCGGTGCACACCTCCAAACCCTGCTGCAGGTGGGGTGCAGCGGGGAGGGCTCCAGCCCTGCAGGCTGCACACACAGGGGGATGCAGACCTGCAGCTGCTCTCAGTGCTCTCACTGACCTCATCTGCTCCTCCCCTCTCACATCCCTGCACTGACTTCCCGCACTTGTCTCTACCTGGAATCTGTTTCTTACTCTGCTTCCATAATCCAATTAATTAAGGGATGCCCAGCTTTAAGTACATGTATATCCAGAACCAACAAAAGCTATTTGTGAAGACTGAAGACATTCGAGTATATGTTTCAATTTATTTCAATTTATAGCTGTGTTTTACCCCATAAATTCACAATGATAGCAAATGCTTACTCATCTATTTCCACTTTTGGGAAACTGAAACAAATTTGCATGCACACATAGATTACAGAGCAAGAAAATGTGTGTCTAATTAACATCAACGAACAGCTAATTATGAACAATAAACATTGGATGAAGAGAATCAGTCTGCAAAAGGGGAGTGGAGGATGCCAATTTGATCATATAAATCCTTGATCAAATATTTCAGGGCAGCTAACAGTAACAGGAGAAATTAATTATTGGCTGCAAGGTTTTCTCGGGTCTGTAGATATTTCTTTCTGACAGGAGCACCTCATCCCAGTGCCACATCCCACAATGGAAACAGACACAGGGAAAAATAAGGATTCCAGCTTGGCTCTTTCTCATCCCCACACTGGGTGCAGCTGAATGGGGGACAATTCAGCACTTTGCAATTGTGTTTTCTGTGGCCCACAGATTCCTCTCTTCTCCTTGTAAGCATTATGCCACATACTGTACAGATAGTTCATATTAAAAATGTTTTATAATGTATTTATGAAATATTAATATAATTATCTCCTTTACTGTCCTGTGCTTCTGTATGCACACCTCCACAGAAGAAAAAAATAATAACAATTTAAAATTAAAAGCACCTGTGTTTCATCTTGAATAGCTTTTCCATCTCAGTGAGGGTTTCTGTTCTTTAACATTATGTTTTCTTCCAAATCAATATGTATATTTTACCAGGATCAAAAACTGTTAAAATGCTGTCTTATATTGCTAGAATAAATATATTCATTATTCTCAGCTGAACAGCAGTATCCAAGACACCTTCCACATCCAGACACCAGGAATTATCAGTGGCAAGACAGATTATAGCATGTGATAAATGTGAACTTCTAAAGAGCTTCCACAATTAAAAAAGGAAAAAAAAAATCCAGTAAAAAATTTCAATTACAAACTGTAAGAAGTCCTCATCTCTATCCCTGGTTTGTTTAACACAAATTTTCTCAGCTCACATGATCCCATTGCCAGACAGGAGTACGATATACACACACCTTTTCTTTTTTACGAGGACTTGAAAATTTTGTGGCACATATATCTTAATTGTATGTAGCAATTTTTAAACATGCAGCACCTATTAAAAGGTGAAAACAATTTCTTAGAGTTGCTTAGGAGGAGATGAATTGTTTGGTGGGTTGAATTTTAAACTCTTTCAGCTACACAGCAAGAGGAGTTTATCAGGTGAATGTCAATACTTGTGAAGAGAGAAAAATTTTGAAAGTGTAAACTTCTATTTTATACTCATTATTAGCTTTTGGTGGTAGCCTATTCCCAGGGCCTCCATACATCCTGCTGCATTTGAGCAATAAACAGAGAGCTAACTGCAAAGAGAAACCAGGTGGAATTTACTTGCCTCATGTAACCATTTAGAATTTGGCTGAAATACAGAAAGATAACTACGAAGATAATAAAACTGTCTAATACTATTTTCTCTCCAGTTTTTGACTCTTTATGACTACCTAAGGATGTGGTAAATACACAAAAGGTGCACAGAAAGTTCACCTATTAATATCAGACATCTCATGCATTAATTATAGGTATATGTTCAATCCCTTCTTGTTAACTTGACAAGAAGCACCAGAAAAATTCAGTGTCCCAGATGTGCTAGACTGACTGGTGGCAGTGCATTGCAGAAGCCACTGTATACACCTCACAGAAATTAAAAATAATATTTGCAGTACTCTGAGGCAACCACCAACCAATTTCAGAGATCTGTAGAAATCTTGCCCCAATGCTATTGATAGCTCCTGTCCTTGTTGCTAATTTTGAAACTGTTTTAAAAGTGTTGCATAAAAGAATTGGCACATGGTCTCGAAGGTGTGTGGATGAAAGGTTCCCAAGCAAACATGGCATGGAGACCAAAATCTAGAGGTCAATATCATAAACAATTTGTTGAAGAATGCCTATTCATTTAGTCCTATTGAATATATCCTTAAGGGCCATTTTGAACAAAGAACAGCAAAGACCATTTCAGCCCAGAATGCAAAAATGTTGTTGTTCTCCCATGTTCATGTTTTTGCTCAACCTAAAGTTAGACTTACACTGCTGCCACTCAAGCATTGCTGCTTTTTACATGCAGTATTTAGTGAAAAAGTAGAAAATCACCTTTGGCAGCAGCCACTAGCAATCCATGTTAAGTATCATTAAATTGCATAGCCCTCTGACTAGGTTTTAGATGGAGACAGACTTAAATGAACTTGCTGCTGGTCCTAGAAAGTATTTCACAGCAAATCTTGAGCAAGCTCAGAGAACTCGAGTTGCAGCCACACAATACATTGAGCAGAGCTTTTCCCTCCCTGAGCAGCAAATGGATATGCAGCCTGTGTCTCTCCAAGGAATTTTCATCTGCAATTTAATACCCTAAGTACCCTGGGAACCTGTATGTTATTAGACAGTAGTTACTACAGTGTTTAAATTAATTCATATAACAGTACAAGTTCCTGTGAGTGTAATTACATGCACGTGGATGGTGTTAGGATGAATGACTCCTACACCTGTCCACACCACTGCTGCAAATATCAAAAAGATTATTAAAAGGCAAACATCTTACCTGCTCCCAACAACACACAACAGCATTTTCCCTCCCTCTCCTCCACTCCAGCTGCTCTCAAAGACACATCCTGGAGGTTACCAGTCACAAATAAGCTCTGAAGGCTCTGCTGGGGTCTTAACAACAAGCCCTAATCCTGCCTGGCATCCTGTGATAAATAAGTTGTTAGAAGCTACTAGAAGTTGGATCAATGCAAAGAAACATCCGCCCAACGAAATATGCACAGAAATTTTGCAAAGCAGGAAGATGCTGAGAGAGAAATGGCATTGTTAGAGTGTTAACAGCATCCAAGCAGCTGTGCCTGGTCCTTGGCAATCCCAGTGCAATGTCAATAGAGTTACTCCAAACGTTTTAAAGTCTCTTAGCACTGCAAAAATAACTATGAATACTACCATCTAAAAATACTGCAGTAATTCATCCTCATTCTCCCTCCCAACACCCACTCTGGGCTGTTGCATTTACACTCTGTCTGCATTTTACCATTTAGGGCACCAGCTGAACATTTGCAATGAGATGTTAACAACTCTGTGTTCACAGGGTATTTATCTGTCTTGGCATCATCAATTGTACAGCTCAATTACTTAAAAGAATGAAAATTTGCAGCTCCTACTTGGACTATACAGCACACTATAAGTAGGAATCCTACAGATTTGTCTTCCTCTGTCCAAGCCCTGAATCATATCAAAAAGCATAAGTGACACAGTTATCTTGGATTTGCTGGATTTCTACTGGGTGGTGGTGGACCAAAAAAATTAAAGATGAAGGTAAATATTCACTTAGAACAACTGTGACCTGAAATGCAGGGCTCTGAGTCCTTTTGAAATAACAAACCATCATGGTCAAGGGATTGCATAAATGAATTGAAGATTGAATAGTATGAAAATCACTAAGATTTTGTTTTTTTCACTCCTGGCTTCCAAGTTTGGCAAAGAAATAAAAAAGCTGAAGAAAAAAAAGTAAAATGTGAAATTAAAAGTTTTTTCATCAAAATATGAATATTTTTGTAAGATCTCATGCACTTTTTTATTAATATGGATTTCAAAATCCATCCACTTTCAGGTTTTTCCTTGATAACTGGAACATTTTAAAGAACTCAGATTTACACTAAAAATATTCTGCACAGCACTAACCAGAATACTCATGAGTTCTCTTTTGTGACAGCTACTCCCTCTACAGCTTTTGGCAAGTGACTAAGGATGAAACTTTGTCTAGTAAAGTCAGAGGGCATTTGAGCACTGCTTTAAATGAGACCAACATTTCATAATCCAATCATTCCCATCTACAGTAAGGCAATCAGGCATGTCTGAAGAGTAAGAACTTGTAACATCATTTATAATTGACATATAAAATCATATTCTAAAATGCAACATTTTCAGTCCTAAACTGTATTTGCTCTAGTAAATAGATACTTCATGATCATCAGAGATCACCAGTATTGTTTTTCTTAATTACATTTGCAAGTAATTAATGCCATTGCTGCCTTCATGGATTTGAAGTATTCCCTAAATGTTCCTGTACTGAGCAAAAGGGGAATATAGTGATAACGTAATGTAATTGCAAAGTCAAATTGTAAAGATTTTTAATAGCAACCACTCTATAGCACTTTTAATTTTCTGTCTGCTTCATGAGCATTAAATAATTATTTCTCACATTACCCATGTGAGTGGGCTGCAGTACTCCTGTCTGCAGGCTTGGTGATGGATGTTCTCCCTCTATGAAATGCTGAGCATTGGCTGCTCCAGGGGTGTTTCAGGCACAGCCCCAGTGCCAGCGCTGCAGAGGAGTGCTGGGGCTGCTCTATGGCCTCTTCCTAGCTGCACCCATGGAAATTTGGTACATGGGCTGGAATCAGATTTCTGTGTGCAGAGAAACTCTGAATGAAGAGCTTTTCAAATCAGCAGATGAAACCTTAGGAAATCATGGGATGCCATCTGCTTTACTTTACATTTTAGCACTTCATTTTCTAAATACCTGCTTTCAAAACATGTTCTAGAAGATTATCTCTAGGAGCCAATGGTCAAAGTTGAGACCAAAAGAAGTAAGAAATGTAAGGACTTGGGTGAAACAGTTGTCACTATCTGAAGAAGGAAAAGCTCTCTTGCACGTGTTACTTGTAGGAATATACAACTTTATTTTGCAGACCAAGTGAGAAGGATAAATCATTAGTCTTTCACAAGGCAATAACAATTTTATAGCAAAAGGAGCTCTGTGAGACTACCCACTTTCTCTTAGAGCAAAAAACTTCTTGAACCATATACTGCCACGAGGACTGCAGAATAATTTGCTCTGATGAGGGCAGATGCCCAGACTATCACTGTTGCCCTGAATCCTAACACAAATACAGCTCCAGCAGCTCTTCCTGTGTGTGAGAAGGTGAGGAGCTCACAGAAAGGATTATTCCCAGAAAGTCAGAAATTTTTTTCCACACAACTCAAATTTTCCTGAGAAAATAGGTTTACAAACTATTTTATAAATTGCTTATAACTTACATTGGTAAAATCCAAATCAAGAGTGGGGAGATGGTTAATGGAATAGGAGGAAGTTTTGAGTTCAAGTTAATAGTCTTCCTTTGAGCTCTTACAATATTTAAGTTAAATCTATTTTATGGCCTTAAAAGTTTGCTTTTTAAAAAATTTTACAGACAGTATAACATTTACTTCAGAGTATTTTCTTTCTGTTCATGAAAGGAAATTTTGTTTCTATCACCTGAACAGAAGCCTAGTGAGCCTAGGCAGGTGGAACTTTAACTTTTTTTCTGTCTTTTAGATAACCATTCCAGTCATCTTTCAATGGAACCTGCCCTATTAGGTTCGGACAGAAATAAATTAATCATGTTTTGAGGGTAAGTCAAAGAACCTCAAAACAAAGTAAGATTTACTATGTGTTCTAGTCCTAGCAAAGAGAGAGGCTTGGAAAAAGAGTATGAGAAACTTGTTATTAAGAGGTTAATGTGTCTGTCAGACTCTTAAATCATAATGCCAGTAGACTCAATGAAATGACAAATTGAACTATAAAGAAAAACACAAGCAATCATTCTTTAAGCTAAGTATTGAAGAACCAGTTTTCATTGGTTTCTTCAGTATTTTTGTAGACTTGAATGATTCCAATGCAAACTCTGAATCACCTATGAGAGTTTAACAAAAGACAGAATTTCCTGCTCAACTTTTTAATGCGTGCCTGAGACAACTGTCAGAGTTTTGACACTCACCAGCCATTTTAACTCTCCACTATAGTTTTATTTCCAACTAATTACCATTAAGTATATAGAAGATTCTTTTTTAATGAAATTATATCAGACCAGGAGGAATGAGAAAGGAAGGAGCATACAAAAATCCAGAATAAATAATTCTTGTTTTAAACAAATACAAAAATAATTTCTCATTTATATGAGCTACGTGGGGCCTACCTGTATGAAACATTATGCAATGGGAATCTTTTAAGCATATATATTTTTTTTTAGGTTTCCTTCCTCTTCCATTTTTAAAATTTTAAAATGGGCAGAATATTCAAAAAGATCAACACAGCAAAATTGGGCAAAGTAACCTTATTGTTGAAAATTGTTTGACAAAGAGTAATAAAAAATTATTCACACACTTTGATATCTTTTGAGCTCATTCAGGCCACCTCTATAACACCATCTCTTCCCTCATTTTTGCTCAATAACAACAAAAAAAATCTCTTGTAAAACAAATCCCTTCTAATCTCTCGTTCAACTTCTGTCAGAATTACACTGACCACTGCCTCCACTTGTCCTTCCACTGTGGGACCTCTCATGTGCTTTAATTCTGTCCTTCTCTGGTGCTGTTTTTTTCCCTGCTCCCAGTTCTGTTCCTTTTTTCTGTGTTTTTCTCCTTACTGTCGTTGAATCCTCTCTGATTCCACAAGATTTTGCTAATTAACAGGCACAGAATTCCTATGAGGCTGAATGACAATGCCTGATAGACAGGTAAAATTAAAGAGAGAAAGCCTAATTAGTTTGATTGGGCCCCTGCAGGATTCAAAATCAGAGGTGCTATTAGGGCATGAGCATTCCTTGCAGTGTTCCAAAAGTGGAGCTGTGAGGCTGTGTCAGCTGCGGCTCTGGGGCTGGCAGCTTGACAAACATCCCCTCCAGAGCCACCAGAGCTCTGCTTTTCTCAGACCTCCACAAAGCTGTAGTCTGAGCAATGTATGATTTCTACCAAAAAAAAAAAAAAATCAATATGAAAACATTCTTATATTAATTCTTATACTGCATGATCACATTCCATATTTATGACTTTTCAATAGAAGGACTGGTACAGCACTTGTAAACATGGATTTTCAATGCCAAGCCCAAAGTACTAAAAATCACAGTAGGGATGTTGGGTTAAGGGAGACACAGACATTCATGTGTGAAGGGCAGTTTCTTGGAATACACTTGTCTTGCATGGAAATATCCTGAATTTGATATGGAAAAGCAATGGAGAAGCCAAGCATGGCTCATTTCCCCAAGGGAAGGGAAGTCCCAGAGCATGTCCAGCACTACTCTCTAAAGGAGTTCACCCACATAAACACTTCTGCTGCTTTGCCAGGGAGGTCTGATGCTAAGCTGAGCAGCACTGACCTCAGCAAGCCCAGAAGATTCTGGGATGGAGTCTAAACCATCCATCCTTATTGCATGTTAAAGGTTAAATTGAATGACTGCAGAGCATATATAGAAAAAAACCACAAACCCCAAACCATTACTAATTTTTACCTGCAGCATAATATTGGTCAAGTTATGAGTCTTAATAGTTATTTCCCTCATATTTAGGGGATACAGAGAAACAAGACACACTAAATCTATCATAATCTCAAGAGTATGAGAAACAAGATGGCCATTGCTTGCACCTTCATTTCAAATGCCCCATTAAATGGTTGATTTGGGAGCAAAACTCATAATTTCATAAGGGTAATTGGATACACTTTCTTCTGTTGCAAGCAAATTACCCCCTGGCACAAGAATTTTAAAATCTTTGGCAGCAGACCTCCTGAAAGCCATCTGTGTTGGAAATTACTTTTTTGCTTGTGGGTATACTATATTTACATATTTTGTTTTATTTCACAATATTTAATCTAGAGAGAAAAGAGACTCTTGGGACTAACATTGAAACTTCTCAACAGGTTTTAAAAAAATGTAGGTGTCCAGAAAAACTGGCCATACTAATATAGCAAGATGTCAAACTGGAACCAAATTGATTTCTGTTGGACAGTCAAACATTTATTTTAAGTACACCTATTTTTAAATATCTCTTTTTTTATTTTATAGCAAGACTAAGAATTTGTTACAAGTGCAAATTGATGACTACCTTTTTAATCCTTGTAAACTCCCTAAACTTTCCTTTGGTGAAATCTGTCATGCTGGGTCTCCAGCAGTATGAAATCCCTGTTGTTTTCACACATTCAGTTTATTTAATAGAAATAATTTATGAAATATCTTGACAACCAAAGCTGTGGATAGCTGAGCACAAAATTATCCCTCCCAGTGTAAAACACCAGTGCTCCTACCCCCTCCTCAGCAACAGCAAGAGATGAAGAGATGGTAAATCCTAAGGTTTACCTGTATTAAACTTAGCTGGGTTGAATCAACCTTCTTGGTTTGCTCCTGCTAATATTCCTCTTGCAAATGTGGAGTTACAATGAAATAGGAAGATAAAGTGATAATTTCACCTACTGAAAATGTGAATTTGAAGACTGTATTTAGTAATGCAGATTTTTGAAAAAAAAAAAAAGTGCAAATTCTTTGACAGTAAAAGGGTAGTTTTCTAAATAAATAGCATAAATGCCTAAAGGATTTTCTACCATGAATTGTCTTAGGCCTTCCATACTTCTCAACCAGAAACATGTCAGTATGAAGAAAAACTTCCTCATATTGAGTGGTATGGGAACAAAAGAGAAACACTCAGTATAAAAGCTTGCCCTCTCTTGTAGGAAATAATCACTTCTAAGACCCCAACCACTTTGAGAACTTAAAAAAGTATTCAAGGTTGTCAAGGCTGCAACCTATGAAAAACACAAGCTGTTAAAAACCCCCTGGAACTCAAATGTGCAAAGATGACTTACAGAGATACACCACTCTAAACTTGTAAATGGAAAAAGCAAATGCAACATTTCAAAGGACACATGTTGCAAAAATGATGAACTTGAGGGTATAAACTTGTTTCCAGATGAGGTTTGTAGCAAATTATTTTCTGGTGCAGCATCTGTCAGCCTACTGCCAAAGAAAAGGCACCCAGGTAGCTGAGCTACCATTCTGCTTGCAAATTTCTCTATTCTGCATTATTTAGGAGGTTATTCCTACATACCCTGCAAGAAGTGTCCATGGTCAGGGACAAAACTAAACATCCTTAAAGGGCAGATGTCAGAAATTACTCATTATTACAGACATAAAGGGACAGAAGACTACAAACTGTTGAAAAAAAAAAAAAAGAAAAAAAGTCTGAAAAAGAAATTCCAGCTGCAAAATACATGAGTTGGCTATTCCTGTGTGCACTGACTGGCCATGGCTCTGCTGCCTAAATTCTGCTTATCAGCCGAAAATTGCCTGAGCCTCCCCAGGCAGACACAGACAGATGTACCTGCTAGGACTCACATGGACAGGAGAGAACATTGAGAATTTTGAAGTACACTTTCCACACTGTGACATTGCTGAAGTATGATAAAATTCCACGCTGAAGCTTTGACCAAAAAATGTGAAAGGCGCTGAACCCATTGACCCCAGGAAGGCAGGGGGCAGTGCCTGCAGATGATAAAAACAGTCCGGACAAGCTTGACAACAGGGACACCAGGGTTTGTACCAATGCCTCCCTGTGACAGCCAGACTTAGTAAGATGATAGAAATGAGATCTTTAAACCTTTCTTGCTGTCCTCATTATTTCCCAGTGGGTAGTTAAAGCACTTGCTTTCAGCTCAGGCATTTTCTTCCCCAGTTGGCAGGGTGGGAGGTAAAGGGGGTGCTGTCACTTGGAGGTGTCAGAGCCAAGAGGAATGTTGGGTGCTGCCTGCAAGGACAGACAGATCTGGGCTTGGCACCTGAGCCAGCCGTAACCTGTGCCCTCAGCAGAGTGCCACGGGGAAGAGCTCCAGGCTGGGAACATCATCAGATGATAGAACGAGTTTTTCACACCAATTTATCTTGCTATTTTCATTTGTACTGGGTATATTTTAATTCCCCTAATTTTCCAGATTCTATGGGGTGCCAATATTTCAGTGTTTCATATGTCAAGTCTCTGGCAGTCCTAATCCAAACTTTAACTCCTGTTAAACAGAACACTGGGCAGGCAGGGGATGAGATCAGCTGCCATTACAAGTCACACGTGAGGAACCTATGGGTGCATCTGTAACACTTTGTCAGAGTCACACTGCAAGGAGCTGTTTTAGCCCTTCAAGGTGGAACAACCTCCAGAACCATGGAATAAGAAAATGGAAGCAAACTCCAGAGCTATTAAGGCTGGATACCTCAGTAGCACCTTAGGACACAACATCAGCAAACCCAGAGGGGAGAGACAATCCTGCCCCTTGTCAAAGCATAGCACTGCCAGACCAGAAAAGGAAAAACAGTTTCTGTCTGCATCTGGAAAAAAAGCTGGAACCTGATTCAGAGCAGGAAATACTGCTAATCTCTATAATGCAATCAAATTATCTGCTACAAAATAGGACATCAACTTCACTGAGAGCACATGTGCTCAGATTTGTATAGAGAAGAACAGTTCCTCATTCAGCATGGCCAGGCAATGCATTCAAAAGTTTTTCTGGCCAGAGGGATCATTATGATCATCTGCTGGTTTTACAGAAAACACACCATTGGATTTTCCACATTTTCCGTGTTAGCCCTTGGGACATGAAAGCTAAACATAAAAGAAATAATACTGATTTAAAATATCTTTCTAGCTATAAAACTGAAAAAAAAAAATCTAAAAAAAATACATTCAGAACAAATTAATAGACTTAAAGAAGGATTGATTACATAACCAAAACCCCTAATTTATACAGAGTTGACAAATACAAGCAGGAAATGATATTGAAGAAAATAATTCATATTTCAATAAACCATATTACATGACATATAATGGAGCATTACTGCACTGTATTAGTATTTTTTAACAAAGTAAGTGGATTGGACTTCCTACTTCTCATGGTAAGGGAAGAAGGAAGAAATATAAAAGTAAATGTATCTCCACTTGGAGCCAAAAGAATTAGGTATTTTTTGTAATGCGTTGCCATGCTGGTGTTATATTATGAATACTGGAAGAGCACAGGCAAATTTCTACATTCCAATAGGAGTTTCAAAAGATTTAGAACTTCAGACACTTTTTTTTAATGAATGTGATATCCAAAATCTAAAAGGTGTTTTATATAAATCTTAAACAAATATATTTACAAAACAACAAACCAGATGGGTGATGAGAAAGGAAAGCAAATTTCCCTCTAAAAGAATAGCTGCATGGTATGCATAGTTTAAATAATCTAGCAATTCATTTGCATTTTCATAGCATTTTTACTCACAGCATAAGCCCCAAAAATAATATGAAAGGAAATTACTCTACCTGCAGCTTTTTACAACATTTGCTCATGAAAAAGATTAGGCTTTTACTAATTCTACAGCAATTTAACAGTCTCACCATCCTCCTCCTTTCAAACAGAAGAAACCCATTTGGTTGGTTTTGTTGTATTGAGTGTTTCTAAAGAGGGGCAGTGTACAGTCTGTCAGTAATAAAATTACTAGATAATATTCTTGAATTTTAAATTTATGAAAAAAAACATTGAGGTTTTGGCTAATCTTCAGTGAAAAAGAGATAGGACAGCTTTTGTGAAATAAACCACCTAATCAGATTAGCTTTAGAGCCCTGATTACTGTACTTCAAATTCAAATAAATGCCAAAGAATAATTTATTTGGTGTAGTAGTTAAGCTAAAAATGCAGAATTGACAGAATATTGAAGTTCTTTGATCTTTTGTAGGTGTTCAATGCTGCTTGATGAGTGACAACAATTCATAATGTTTTAAAAATAAACTTCTATGCACAGGGGGCTTTTTTTGGCTTGAAGATTCTGCTTTTATTGTATAACTGGTACTTTGAAGATTTTTTTTCTTATTATTAAACTACATATTTTATTTTTATCTTTGAATGCAAAATTAGGAGCTAAAATAGGTTTGTGAAAGGGGGACAAAGTTGACTCTGATCCTTTTTCAAGAAGATATAAAATATATAGTCAGCAAGGTAAGTTTCTCATTTACTTTTCAAAGCGGATAAAAAGTGACAAGAGTCAATTTGTGTTCATTCTTGTAGTATCTAACTACATTTTTCTGAATGTCATGTTCAGACAGGCCTGCCTTCACATTTGTCTCCCATTTCCTATTCATTCAGCATAGAAAAAAAATTGTGTGAAAGAGGAAGGGATACTACAAATTGGGAATAAACCTCCCTGCTGTTTCCCACCACCACCCCTGCTTCCTCTTGACATCATATAAGAAGCAGCCAACATTTTCTAAGAAATACAAGTAGACCAGAATAAAGATTTATAGGAGGATTTGCTCTCTCTCAGAAAATTTTAACAAAGCAGTAATTAATTTTTTTCCAACTGGAAGGATTTTTAACTTTCAGCCAAGCTTTTCCTATCACTTTCTGCTGATACTGAATCGAGCTCCTCAAGTTTGTTTCTTTAAATTGCAAAACCATGATTCATTCAATTGGCAACTTTTGGTCTGCAGTTGACAAAAGAGTTGGTTATTTCAGGTCTCCTTCCCATCATTTCAGAGCCTGGAAGCTCCAGTCAGTACAAAACTGGGCTTGGCTGCCAAAGCCTTCATCAGGACAATTCCTGTAGAGCAGCAAGAGGGCAAAGCATTCCGCCAAGCTAAAATTCCACTTGCAAGCAGCTGTTAAAGTTGGTAAGATAATGGAGAGAGATTGTATGTCACAACCTGTTCTTTATTTATTCATGCTTTGAATTCTCCCTCTTAGGAATTTTTGATATGAAACAATTCTGTTGGTGCTGCACTGCTGAAATATGGTCATCAATTGAAATAAAAGAGAATGCAATGGGCCATGCATTTTCAACAAGACTAAAGTGAAACAGATTTTAGTGAAAAGCTTTGAATGTCTTTCAGGAAAAGGGAGAGAAATTAATATTTTCAGAATGATTTTTTGCCTTTATTTATATATTTAATAGTGCTGTTCCATACCCCAAGAAATCAAAAAACTACTATAAAATTTGAGATCTGCATTGTGTGATTCCAAATGTAATTTACATGCATATAATTCTATTTCTTGCAACATTTAAGATCACAATACAGCCTAAATATTTAAAAATAACTTGGTGCATGAGTATAATTTTTTTTTATTTTAAATTATAAAATTTCTGGGATGCTAGATCTTAAACATTTAACATAATTTCATTGCAGGTCTGTTTGGGTTTTTTAATTAATACTGACAGTGGCTTTAACAAGACAATTTCTGCTTGGTAAAGTAAATGGGCAGCAAGAGTTCAGGATTGCAGCACTTCAGATTGCTAATTGGGGGCAGGGAGGGAAGTGATTCCAAGATTTTTAGTGCTTTTAAATTTGCATGACTTTATTCTATTTTTCCACATCCAAGAGAAGCGGTAAAAGGTGACTAGGATGGGAATGGATAAAAAAAAAAAAAAAAAAGACATCTCAAACAGCCAATAATTCTGTGACCAGTTGTATTTACTAACCTCCCATCTCTGTGCCCAGCACACCTCTCAGCTGAGCAGATTCTCCCAGCTCCTCTTCTTTCCCTTGCCCCTACTGCATTATCACATTCCTGTCTCCTCCCCGCTCTCCTCCAACAGGTCACCACCTTCCCTCTCCACCACCCCTCCCAGCCAGATGGAAATCTCCTTGTGGAATCTTCATTCAACCCCCCAAATCTGTTTTTCCCAGCTGTGATTGGCCCTCAGGATGAGCGCTAACATTGGTGTGAGCACGTCCCTGGGTAACAGAGACAGGAGGGCTGCCCTAGTAATCCCAGTTTTTCTTTGCTCATCTCTTTAGGTTGTGAAGGTCACAGGAGTGTTTCTCTCAAAAATCACAGTCCAAATAATCAGATTCTGCATGTTCTGAGACTGCTTTCATCATGACTTATGTTGAAACACCATTTTCATAGACTCCCTCAACCACTCTATGAAGGAATGTATTATTTAAAGTTCCTAATGCAGTGTCATGCCATTTTAAGTCAGCACAACTGTTTTCTGCTCATATAATTTTCATATTTTTTGTATTTTCTTGGGTTTTGGCCTTCTTAGTATTTGTGCCAGAGCTCCAAAATAACTTTTGGTTTCAAGTTCATGCTAGGGCAAAACCTCAGACTTCGGTAAACTGCAAAAGGGGCCCTGGTGGCTATAAAGACTTAGTAGCGTGTTTCTGCTCAAACGTTAGCAACAGAAACAAACTCTCTCCAGGATTAAGTGCTGTCACATCACCTTGTAAATTGATCTTATGAGGGATTTGTGAAAAACTGTGATTTTGAGCGTGCCACAGTGACTAAATTGCTCACAAATCACGTTCGATTTACATAACTGAGTGTCTCGGCTCTCACAGTCAGCACTAGACCTACTTACTAACACATGAAAAATGCATTCTCAGACTTGGCACATGGCTTCTGCAGCTGCCAAATACACCCCCCGTGAGACAGGAGCAGGCTGGTGAGGAGGAGATCATTTCCAGCACTGCTAGCGACAGGAAGAAGAATGAGAATACTGTTTATCTTGTTAGGGATTTTCTGATCATATTAGTGATTTCATTATGCTGCTCCTAGAGACCAAACCTTTAAAAATGGCACAGAGCTCAAAAATGCCCTGTGAAAATTGCTGCTATAAATCAGACTCTCACCATATTAACAGCACAGGAATTATACAATGTCATGGAAATACAAACACTCCTTGCAGCTGGTGTCTGAATGCCCTTTTGCACTGATATTCACACAGGTGAACCTATCTCCATCCCATAATTTATCCCAGTCCCTGGTTTCTGATATACCCAGATTTCACCACAGGCTTTTCACCTTTCAGGTAAGGCCTGAAATACAAGATCATGGAGTTACTGAAGGGAAGAACTTCAGCACAATAAGTGTAGCTCAGTCATGATCAGAAATAGCCCAAATTCTTTTAAATGCACAAAAGGCTTCCAGCTGGATAATTAAAAAAAAAAAAAAAAATTCAAAACTTCTGTTGGAATTGGAAAATCTACCCTGCACATTATTTTACTCTTTAGACCCAAAAATAACTCCTAATCCCCCAATCCTCACCAGGTGTTGTAGTTTAATGCTGGCCAAATATCAGCCACCCACAAAAGTCACTTGCTCACCCTCCCCTCCACAGCTGGGCAGAGGAGACAAAATGAATTAATGAAGGGTTCATGAGTTGAGATAAGGACAGGGAGAATATTTTTGCAGGGCAAAACAGGCTCAACTTAAAAGTACATACTGAATTTGTTACTGACAGAATCAGAGGAGGATAATGAGAAGTAAAATAAGCCCTTAAAAACTTTTCTTCTCTTAACCCCTCCCTCCTTCCCACCGACAGCACAGGGAGACAGGGCATGGGGGGTTTGGTCAGTTTGTCACCCAAAGTTTTCTTTTGCTGCTCTGGGAGAGGAGTCCTTGCCCTGTGAGACCGTGGGGTCCCTGCCAGGGGAGACAGTTCTCCATTAACTTCTCCAGTGTGGGTCCACTCTCATGAGCAGCAGCCCTCCCAAAACTGCTGTGCCATGGGTCACTCTTCCCCAGGGTGCCATCCTCCAAGGACAGGCTGCTCCAGCCTGGAAGCAGAGCCCTCTCTCTCCACCAGGTCCCCCACTGGATCACAGCCTCCTCCAGGCATCCATCTGCTCTTGTTGTTTTGTCAAGAATTTGAGAAGCAGTGCCAGAATATTCTAGACTCAGTATGAGAAAAGAAAATCTCATTAATCACTTCTAACTTCCAAGATTTTAGGAAGATCCCATTCTGAACTTTGTATTAGCTATCCAAATAGCATCTAATCTTCATATAGGGAGAATAAAGCAATTTATTTTTTGAGATACTAAAAATTTTTTTGCAGCACAACAGGAATAAAGAAAGAAATAGACACTTGCCTTAATTTCTCCTGTATTTTGACAATCTACAAAAAAAGTGGCAGACAGGAGTTAGCTAGAATACAAAACCCTCTCATCCTGGACAGATCAAAAGTACCACTCAACTGGGATTTTCTGACAAATGCTGGGTTTCTGGATGCTATTAAAAGGGAATATCTACATCAGAAGGTTAGGGATTAACAACAGCATTGAACATAGGAAGTGAAAATCAAGACTATCTGATAGTAAAGAACAGTAGTGCACAGGAAACACTAATTAGATATGTTTTGATACACAGGACCTGCTCTGTAGCCTTCTCTCTTTGAATTAATGACAGCATTAATGGGACAGCATTACTCAGTTGCAAATCACTCCCCAACCTCCTTAATAACAATTACTATACCACGCCCCTAGACTGAAGATTTTGGCATTGCACATCACTAAGATGCATTTAAAGGTATCTCAGTTGGCATGCCCAGATGAACCAAGGCAAAATTCCCACAAAATGCATAAAAGTATTTCGAAGATAAAAGTAATTTTATAAATGAAGCCAACAAAGAATTCCCCATCTCAGTAAACTTACTGAGTCAATGTTCCTAATGAAACTTATCTGTTCATTTTGTCTTCATGTTTTGCTAACTCTTAGGTGTTGGAAATGTCGGTTGGCTGAGGACTGTAAGTGTACTCTGACTGTACTTCAAAATACTTTAGAAGTGTCTGAGCCAACAACTCTTCTGTCATACTTTATTTCACTCAGAGTAACTCCAATAAGGATGAATTCCAGGCTCATTTTCCATTATCTTATTTTGCTTCATCAATGTCACAGTTTCTGCCGCTTCTCTGACATCTCTCTCTATGATAAGCACTGGTGTAATTTTTCATGTTGTGGCCTCATTTATTCTTCTGTTGTTCTTTAAAATTATGAATATTAGGGATCTTACCAGGATATTGGTGCTTTGGTCTTATTCTCAGTCATTGTCTCACAAGCCTGGCATTCTGTCTCTGCTGTGCTGTGCCTTAACCTTCCTGACAGCAACACATCTCTCATGACATTGTTATATAACAACCAGCAAATCCCTGATTCTGGTATGATACACATCACTCTTCTCTGCACCTGCAACACAAAAGGTGCCCTTAGAGCTTCTCTTGTCCGAGCAATTAATGTCCCATGTTACTGCCAAATTATCCAGGAGCTCAACTTTGCATCTGAAGCAGAAATAGAAGAAGCAGATTGTCTGATGGGCTCTTGGTTCAAAAAAGTCTAAGATAAGTGAAACACCATAGCAATAGAGGTGAAAGAAAAACAAAGAAGTGATGTCACAGGTGTTTTGATGTAATGAATGATTGCAGCATTTTGGAAATTTAATTCATCCTAATATATACACAAAATATGTGGTGGCTAAAATAACTGAATGGTGGTGATGATGAACGATGGGCAGGCTTACCTGTTACATGGTTTGCCTTTGCCCCTGAAGGATTCTACAACTCTGCAAATATCCAAGCTCTAAGCGAAAATATGCACAGGACTGTGTTATCCAACTATTTAATAGATAAAAGCCAGCTTACTAAAGTTAAACTTTATGAAAACAATAGAAGAACCTCTTGATAGGCATTTTTTGTAGGCTAAGCTATTGAAGACACTCAATAAACATCTCAAAAATAACAGCCATATGATCACCAGCTTGTGAGAATAATATGCATCCCAGGAGAGCTCTATCATGGTGATGTAATTCATTTAAATAAATATATTTAATTTTACAGAACAGGTAAGTAACTATTTCTGAAGCATTTAATATAGGACAATATCTCGGCAAATTATGTTTTGCAATTTACAGAACAGATTTTTTTACTGTGCTACATTTCAGTCCTCAACTGCTCAACATGGAAGTTGTTACCTTCCAGCCCATAAAAATTCAACAGGATTTTCCAGAAACAAATCCATCCTTGGCACTCTTCAAAAAGGTGCTTTTTTTTTACAGGCAGAATTAAAAATTCAGTTTTTTCAGTTACTGAAGTAGATATCACTATGGCTTGTTCTTTTTCATATTGGTGACTTTAGTTGTCAGATGGATACACTGCCCTTATGTTTATAATTTAACTGTGTATATATTCCATTTTGTAGAGAGGATACACAGCCAAATACCTATTTATGAATATGCAAATATACTTCATAGGGGTGTTATACCAATTTTACAGATACATATGATCATGAAACTAACAACAATTACTTGACATACAAGATGAAGTTAAAATAGGGACACCATATGTCAGTGTGATATTCAATACATCAGGCAGTACTGAAACTACCTAAATATCAGAATACAATAATATCTGAGAGTGCAAAACGAGAAACAGAAATGGCAAATGCTGAGCTAGAGAATGGCTTTGAAAATCTGGATTTCTAAATGTATTTGGCCATCAGGCCCCCTTTCACAGAAAGCACACTGGATCTCTCAGCATCACAAATTCCCTTCTTCCACACAGTGCAAACCTGATTGCCACTTTTGGCTATGCAGAGTTCAGAAACCTCTGTGAAATCTTCATTACCATCTTTCAATGACACCTTAGCAATCGGAAGCAGTGGAGAGAGAGCTGAATGCTTCAGCTTGAAAAGTAGAGCAGATTTATGTCATGCTTTGTTTCTGCACCTTGGCAAAAACAAAAATAGAGTTATGTAGCCAATCTTTAAAAAACTCCTTCATTTTATTACAGAGACATCGATAAAGATAATTCCTTGCTAATGCAATGATGTTGCAGGATCCTATAGTCTTCTTTTTCTCCTTTAGACACTTTAAAAAAGAATTTCTTGATTTCATTGTGACTATTTTTATATTTTTCCTTTATGTCATGCACAGGTAGCAAATATAATAATCTTGGAAAAAAAATGGCTGATATGAAATTGTGCATTCTTTATATAATTTTAGGAGGAAAATAGTTAACATTTTATCCTCATGACTTGCAAATGAAAGAAAATAAAAATGCCTAGCAAAAGACATTAGAGGAACACATTTACCATGAATCATACTGCCCTTGAAGGTGCAGCTTAAAAAAGCAGAGAAATAGATTTGACACCACTTGGACTTGCAGCTCGGACATGCTGCATTAAACTGTTCAAAATTAATTTAATCTGAGCATGGAGAATAATAGCCTCTCAGTTCAAGGCTTCTGATAGCAGTAATTTGCACTCGAAAGTACTTCCAAAGGGAAAGAATAAATGAAGGGCGACTCTCCAAAACGGAGTGAGCAAATGTATTCACTAAACGAAAGCCTCTTGATCACACTGAGAAAGAGCATTCAGAGAACGACACATTCTATATCATTTTGTGGGTTAGGAATTTTTTCTTCAACTGCTTGCTGCTATAAGGAGAGCTACTGCTCTTCCTGGACTGATGATGGGGTAAAGAGCTATTTACTTAGAGCTCTTGCATTTTAGCTCAAAAGCTGTGAGATCCACTTGCCTTAAAACCAGGGAAGTTAGACTTGTGTAGTGAAAAATCCTCTGGTCACACTTGTAAAGGCAATTGTAGACCAATTGCATATAGGGTATTGGTAACTCCCCTTGCTTTATCAGCACAGGACTAAGATCTAACTGTAATAAAGTGTTAACATTCCAGCCATTAAAAAGTACCTTATCAACTCAAACCACTTTTATATTTCATGAAAGTCATATACTCTTCACTTACACATTCATAACTTTCAATTCCACTTGCCATACCTGCAGCAAAAATCTTTTGACAGCAGTTTCCTTTCTTGCTGAGCTCCTAGGAGGCTGTGTGATCCCACTGAAAGGGCTCTGGGACACAGGGCAGCACACACTGATTCTCTGCTTTAGCTTAAGAGATGTGGTTGGTGTTTTACAGCAGCACTGACTCAGCACAAACCGCTCTGGTTGCAACACACTGGACACCTGGATGGAGTCACCTCACTGCCTTCAAAAACCCATGTGGGCAGAGACACCCAGCACAGAGACTGCAAGGTTGTGCTCCACTCTTAGAGTCTGGCCTTCGTGGTGACTTCTGCAGCCCAAAATGAGTGTCTTGAAGTATTCTTCAAGAATGAGGCAAAGCCTGACCTGTTTGACTCATTTCAAGTCTAGGGAAGACTGTGGGGAGAATCACAGGGGTCAAGAGTTGATCAATCAACTTTGTGAAGGTTAATGCTGTATCCAGAATGGAGTAATAGAAGAGCAAAGGGACTGGTGTTGCTGAAAAAATCTGGATTTGGTAAAAGTAAATAATTTAGAACGTTTGGAAAACTTGTTTTAGTTTTAAATGGAAAGGTGGGAGGGACAGAGAAGAACTGGAAAATAATCTTCACCTGTTCATTCAGTATTCTGATTCTTTCTGAGTGATGTTCTTACCCTTTCATAGTAATAAATAGTAATAGTAATAGTAATAGTAATAGTAATAGTAATAATAGTCAAGAGTACACATTATCTCCTTTATCTGTAAAGCAGACAAGACAAATATCCCAACTGCAGTTAATTAGGGAGTTCTACTAAGGTGGTGGTGACAGACCTGTGAGCACCAGGCAGGCCTGGGAACAGGCAGCAGTGAGGAGGTGACTCAAAGCCCCAGGGCACATACTAAGGCATGGGGCTGTCTCTTTTAGGGTCTTGGGCAGGCTCTTGGGTTTTACTTTTTTAGCTACACTTCAAAAGGAAAAAGCCAAAAATATTTTTGGGGATGTGTGCACATTTCCTAATGTGTATGCAAATGCCCCCACACAGACACTTCTTTCTTTTAGAATATCCAGCATTGTTAGGAGCTGAATCCTGTGGATGTGCAGCACAAGGCAAACTGTCTGCTTTTAAACAGTAATTATTAATATACTTTATAGGCAGAGAAGTCTGGAGAATGCTTTACACTACGATGAACTGACAGGATGAAAGAACAATACGTTTAATGAAAAACAAAATTGTAAACCAAAATTGGTTCTTGACTTTACACCTTTTTGATTTAAATATTTTGTCTCATTTTTCTCTCTTTTTTGTTTTTAGGAATTACAAGTTCTCTACTTTTTTGAATGAACTTACTGGCTGTCAGAAAGTCTTAGGTATAGATACAAATAAAAAGTTTCATCAGACGAGTAAATAATGTATTACTATTCAAATTTCAGTTCTAATCCTACTCCTACAGTTGTGCTACTTTTGCAAATTTACAACAAAGAAAGCCAAAAGGTCTTTTTGAATTCTCTGGTACTACTTAATTTCTTCTGAATAATTTACCTGCCACTAACTGTTCTATAATATTTCAAAGAAAACTGGTCGTGCCAAAATTCTAAAAACAGTAGGAAAGTGTTTTTAGAATGAATTAAAAAGTTAAAATAAGTTGAAAGCCTTCAGGATATTGTAATGCATATGCTCCTGACATAAACAGCATTGCCAAACATTGGCACTTAAAAGACCAGAGCTACTGTAGACATGAGCTTCTGGTACCTGTCACCAGATCAAAACCGGAGGATAAACTGTGAATTTACATTGTCTCTATGCAAATTATTCTTTGAGGAAAATGTAGGTTGCAAGTGTTTGTGGCTCATCCTTTTATATCCAACAGCTTTCTTGAAACACCTGATTTTTTGATGTTCTTGACTAAGAAAAGGGTAGGATTTCTCAGCTTGCTCTTTCCAGCATACAGCCATTCAGTTGCTAAGTTAATTTATCTAATCTCATTTGAAGTACACTGGTATTTAACCCTTGACTTGGCAGCTGAATTAGCATAGCAATACTGAGTGACTTATGGGAAAACAACCCTGCAAGTTAGCAAGTAATTGATGTTAGAAAACATAATAAAGTATATTATCCCACATTTTAGTTCCTTAAGCATATTAGCAGCAGAGAATTACATTGAGACAATAATGGCCAACATTTCAGCTCATTTATGTCTTTCAAAACTCCAGTACTACACTCTCAGTTTTTCAAGAGAGTCCTGGTTTTGGCTTCACAGCAGCTGGTATGGGGCTGTGGTTTGGATTTTTTATGAAAACTGTGTTGATAATTCAGAGGTGTTCTGTTATTGCTGAGCAGTGCCTACAGAGCCAAGACCTTTTCAGCTCTCACCCCACCAGTGAGGAGCTGGGGACAAACGAAGAGCTGGGAGGGGACACAGCGAGGACAGCTGATGCCAACTGACCCAAAGGATGTCCCAGACCATATGGCCTCATGCTCAGCAATAAAGCCAGAGGAGGAGGAGGACCTTCAATCTTTAATCAAATTTAGCAACATATCAGGAGCAACAATCAAAATGGCAATTGATACCAACTTTATTTTTATTTCAAAATGAGGAATGAGTTTTTAGAGTTTGGAGTATCTCTAGATTTAAGAAAAAGTTAAAGCTCTTGGTTTTATAGTATTTTATAATTTACATAAATTTCAAATGTTTACAGTTCTCAGAGATAAAAATAAACAAGAAAATTACTAGATGTGACACTTTAATTTTGTTAGGCCATAAAGTTTCATGACCCTAGTACATTCGAAAACTAAAAGCTCTATCACCTTTGTCAAGAATTAAGTGGTATAAAAGTGTTTTTCCTAAACATTATATCTTTGCCTTAAGAGATAAGTACAAGCAATTAACCTGTTCAATGACTTCTGACTGCACATCCAGCTAAAGAGCCTCCTCATGGTCTGATACCACTGTATCACCTTTTTTAAAATAACTTGGACCTACAGTTCAGACAAAGTTTATGCAATCAGGAGATTAACAATGTTTGTTACTGTAAGATGTTAAAGTCTTTCCCTGAGAAAGTGAGATTACATCTAAAAGTTTTGTGTATTTGTTTTGGAGTCCTCAACTTTGTTCTAAACCATGGTGCAAGGGCTGTGTAAGCTTGTCTGAGCCCCAGCAGAAGGAGGTGAGCTGTGGCCCTTTCTCCCTGTCTGTCCCTCCCTGGGGGGTGAATTCCTGGCCCTGGGCTCCTGAAAGGCTTCTTGTTGCATGACAGGAAGGGGCCAAATATTTTCATAAAACAAAATTTAAAGCCTCAGTTTTGTAAATCCTTAACAAAGTCATTTTCCTAAATGAAGAAATATTGATTGAATTTCATTATCAGATAGGAAACTATAAACTACGTGAAAAATCTGAAAAAGGGCCAGGTTATTATTCCTAAAAATGTTTATTTTCTTTTAGTTTGCTTCTTTGTATAGGGGAAAAGTATTCTGATGGCTGAAAACGTTTATAGACATTTATGTTGAAAGGATAACATGGAGAAAATGAAGATGCCCACAATAATGATAATTCAGAATAGGAAACCATCTTTGTGAAGTACCTCTGGTATGGCATGTAAAACTTTCTGTGTTCAGGAGCTCACTAACAAGAATATTCATAGAAATTTAAAAAGTTCATGATCCGTTAAAAGGAAGCATCTGTGCAAAGTGAATGCTAACTGCAGAAACTTGCATAGGAAACTTGCAGTTATATCCCTCTGGTGGGAGAAAACATTAGATCACAAAGTAACTCCTCAACCAAGACCAGGCAGAACTACTTTAATTTCTGGTAATTCCACCCAATCTACAGAGCACTGAGTATATCCACATCGAGCAGGGATAACCAGTTTCATTGATGTGCTATCCAAGCCAAGAGATGAGTGTGTGTAAGAGAGAACAGAAAAGCTGAAGTGAGAATGAAAAATTACTTTTGGAATAGCATTATACAGAATTGTAGACAACCCCAAACCACTGAAGCCCAGTCAGGCTTGCAGTCAGGTACACTTATCTATGCCACAATTTCATAGCTGACAGAGGATAGATTAGCTGGGGTTTTTTGCAGCATCTGGAAGCTTTTATCCTTTTTGAAACATTAGTTATCACAAATTACAAATATAGAAATAACTGAAAATAATGTAAAGTACTGCTGATAAGCAACAAGCTATTATTCTTCAACTTGGCAAAATTAATGGTTGCATTCAATGATCCAGCCTTAATGATTCTGTGGTTATTGATTTATGGAAAATCAATTGAAAACTTCTCACACCACCCTAATACCCCTGGAGACCCTGTAATTAAAAAAAAACCACATGAGGGTTGCAGTGGCTGTGTGACACCTCCAGCTCATTTCTGACCATGTGTGGATGCATTCTGTGGTAAAAATACCATCAGTCCAGGGGTTGGGAGTCACCCTGGGGTTTCTCTTCAAACCTCCTGTGGATACTGAGAGAATGTGGTGAAGGGACAATGTAGAGGGATTTGTTACAGAGTTAAATGTTTTAAAGGGACAGAGAAACTAGGAGGTTATTTTTGCATCTCAGAATTACCACTAACAGGACAAGGAACAGTGTAAGTTAAGGAAACCTAGTGATAGCTCCACATCACTTACAGGCAGGGTAACTTTTGTTAAAGTCTGCAGAATAGATACAATGCAAACATAGTACCTGCAAAAGTGTTTGGCCCTTCCATGTAAAACAAATGAATTTTGCCTTCTGAAATGACAGTGCAGATACAGCCTGCTTTGCTAGACCAAGAATTACAGCATCACTGGTGTGGACTTCTTAAGGAACTAAACTAACAAGTAGGGAAACAAATAACTCTCTCATAATATAGCAAGAGAATAATGCCACTTTTGTAGAATGTCTCAGTTTAAAGGATAAATGAACAGAACCAAAAACATGAACTATGAAAAATATTCAACAAGCAGATGGTGTGAGAATAATTTGAGAAGCTGATATCCCTTTAAAAACACTGCCTAATGACTGACAGCATTAGGGATTGGTGGCATTTGTTATGTAAGTGGCTACACTGCATGTGGTGCTGAAGACCAGCTGCAATGTGGAATTACAGAAGAAAAAAATGAAAAGAAGCAGAAGCAATTATTGCAGAGACGAATTAGAGCAGAAAAGTGGAAACATGGAATTGAAATGAAAGTATGGCAATCAAGCAAAAGTAGTAGGGAAAGTGAAATGAAAATATTTTGTTTCCAAACAATTAATTAGAAAACTAATTTAGGATCTTTATCAACCATATCTGAAGTCTACTGGATATGGATCACAAACTCATATTGCTATTATTATGGTGTTAGTCACCATCCTTTTATTAACTCGATTACTTTACATCACACTTTGTTCACACATTTACCTATAATTAAGCACCCCTCTTATGCTTCATCTTTTTAACAGTCCAAATCACCTTGAAAATGCTGCAGGGTGGAATACTGACATGCCTCTCAGCACAGATTATCAGAAACAAGTTAGGAACATCAAATTAACTGTGACTGATTTTAAGAAGGCTCCTTCAAGAGCACATCTGCACTTGACATCATTGCGAGCCTGGTTAAGTTCTAACAGTGTATTTTTACCTTGCAGCATATCTGGCAAACCTTGTTAATCTTTCTAGGGGCATGTATGTCACCAGATTGGTGATAACACATGAACTGCATTTTAAGAAGCCAAATGTCATCTCTCTAGAGGCCTCTTAGCACTTTTGAAAATGCTGATGGACAATCTAGTCCTTTCACGATGCCCTGTCTTGCCCTCTCAAAATGATTAGCTCCTAGAAAGCTCAGAGTACTCAATCTCACAAAATATCTATTCAGAAACTCTCCCAGCTGACCAAATATTCATGGATCCTTTGTCAGAATATTCAACAGGGCTTCTGCAGAAAAGTCCTTTCCCATTTTTGCCAAGGAAATACACTATAAAATATTGCCACAGTAATGACCAGTAATTACTTGTATAAAACATCAGGTTTCACTGGAGCTGTCCTCCACCTTTTTGGGTTTATTTCCATCTTGATTCAGCAAAAATTCACATAGTAAATGTCTCTCATGGACATTCAGATTTATTATTGTTATAACATTTTTCCTTGCAACTATAATGAAGATTGATTTAACCTCTACAGCATTAGCCTCTTGTCAACTGAATGCTGTCTTGCTGTCATAAATCAGAAAAAAAATCCTTTATGATGCTGTTTACCATTCAGCTTTCTAAAATATGAATTTCATAAAGCACAATTTATTAATTTATATTTAAATGATCTCTTACACTAAAGAATCAAAGATGATGAGGGAAAGACCGCAAATATTTCATCATTTAGCAAGTTAAGAGAATTTTTGTCAACAACTCTAAGGGGTTAAATATTTTATCTTCTCAGGTGCAGGTGAACTAAATGTCACTTTTCTCATTTGGGTCATGTAGTATCAATTTCAGCAACACTTGAGCATGCACTAAACAGTGGGGTGCCCATGGCTGCAATCCTCCCCCCCTCTCCCAGAGCATCCTGTGCAGGAGGAGCAGCTCCACATCTGGGTGAGTGTGGCTGTCCCTCACCACAGCTGCCCACGGGAACTGCAGGCCCCTGCTCTGCCCTTTTCTTCTTTCCTGTCCATCTAAGAGTCACACATGGGTCTGCAAAGGTATTTCAGGAGAGAGTCAGTTTTTTGTTTCAAATGTATTTCTCCCTGCAGGGATCATTAAATGCTTGAATTCATTGCTAAAATGGAATTATATCAAGTTTCCCTTGGACTTAGATCATCATTAAAACACTTTTCAACTGTTTTAATTACTCTTTCCCAGTTGAACTTTAACCACATGAAAAATGCCCCATCTACTTCAGTCTATTCTACTTTTTCAGAGCTTGGAGAGTAAAGGCCAAGCAGTGTATTCTTATTGACAGAAAAGGCTGAACACAGCACATCCTAAGCTAAAACATTGGACATAATAATGCAGCTGTTTGGCTTTAATCCAAATGTTCCCAAAGTATCTTTGGAATTTCACTGAAATTCACTGGTAAGAGTTAAGTAATTCTACAAAGCTGGCATCTGATTTATGGCATATGCATGATATGGCATATGCAAAATACTATCATATACAGGAATCTGCATATGGCAGTATTTTGAGATCACTAACTGAAAAAAAGATTGGAAAGCACAGGGAAAGAAAAAGAATGCAAGCAGCATGGCTATTACTGTAGCATATTAATTAGACTATGATGACTTTTCAAACCATTAAATGAAAAGCTGATTTTGTTGTCATACTGTGTCTTTAATGAAAGACCTAATTGTAAAATTGCCTGGTATTTATTTTTATTTTTATATAATTGACATTTAAACAACTCAGTGTATAATTATGTATCGGGCAGAGGTTTATACCTTAACAAAAATATAAAGTGAGTGTTGTACTGCTGTCACATGATTCACGGCAGATCTATTAAGTTAAAATACTTAAATAAAAAATAAGGTAAACTACATTAAAAAACTATTGAACAATTTTACAGAGGAATGCATCCATCACAGAATATGACAAAAAGGCTTTTTCCAGTCTGGAATTCTCTACAGAGGCCCCTCTTTAGCTCAGCTGCCTTTTGCTGCACATATTGTTTCTATCCTGTTCTTCAAAGACACAATATATTGCGTTAAATACCAGGATAATGTACATTGGCATCTATTAATACAACTGTCAGGCAAGGATGGTTCCTTTTTCTCAAAGACCAGAGAAGACAAATCCCATGTAAGAAATAGTTTCTGTTCCTTCTAGAACTGACAGGTCCTAAAATTGGCCAGACAAAGTCTTTAAAAATTGACTAAAAATAAAAATTAATCTGGGTCCTAGTTTAAATATTGTAAGTTTTCCTGATATCCTAGTCACCTTAAATTTCAAGTTAGAAGACCTTCTTGTATCCCCATATAATTTTGAAAGATAGAAATTAAAATATTTCTCAGCTTGATTCCTTGTATTTCTGAAGCATTTCTAAATCTATCCTTTCACAGATAACAGAAATACCTGTAAAAATATTCCAGATTCAAATATATCCTGCCATATATCCTGCCTATGACATATGGTCTCTACCTGAGGAAGATCAAAAGCTACACAGTGAAAGTGAATCATGAAAGCTTAACTTTAAAGAATAATTTTTCATTTGCTAGCTTGAGATCATTTTAAGTTCTTGGTATGATTCCAATACTTTCAGGATACTTGTCAACAGCACAGATAGATATATGCAAGTTAGGTTAGATAACAGGAGCTGTGAAGATGCAGCAAGAGCAGCCCTGAACATAACAGGAACCTCAAATACCTCCTGAAGCGGCCTGGGGCTGATGTTCATAGTCACATTCTCATTGTGACCAAAACAAATTAGATTACAGCTTAGCTCTGTAAACTTAGTCATGCAGCAAGCAGAACTTTGAGTAGGGGTGGGAGCTTAACAGGGTGTTTCAGAAGTTTTAGAGTATTTTTTTCCTATTCTGTGTATTTTGTTGTTCCACTATCAATTTCTAAGTGTTGAAGCTGGCTGATTCTGACTCGTGTGTGGAGCGAGTTCCATGTGATAATGTGGAATTCCAGCCTTTGCTGGCCCAGGAGCAGTGTCTGAGTGGGGTGAGGTGAGTGCAGCTCACAGCTGGGTTCTGTGGCCAGGGGACCCCTGCCTTAGCCCTACAGAACAAGGTGTTGTGTTTCCCCTTGGTGAGGCAGAGACTGCTCTGCTGAGCACCTCTGCCCATCTCTGCACTGTTACACACAGCTGAACTCTGACCCACACCAGAACAATTTTGCTATTGCAATGCCTGTGTTTGGCACAAAGGCTGTGAAGCACTGTTATCCTGGTAGGTACACCATGGATGACTTTATTGGTAAACTCAAAGAATTCATCACAAGAAATATATTTTTAATTTTTCTGTTGCAACTGTGACCTGGCATATACACACTAACCCAGCTTTAAACAACTGGATGCAGAACAGCACTGTGTGTGGGGATGCCAGAATACTTCATCCTGGATTTTCCTGCCCCATGACACAATTGCAAGGGGAAACAATACCTGTGATTAAGAAGGATGTATGTGGATGCAGACTTGTACTCAGATGTAAACTTAGCTTCTATTCACTACATTCAGCATATTTTACCAGTATAGAGTCTGATATTTATGAAAAAATGCTGCTTTTTAGTATGCACACTAATACATTTGTTTATAGCCCAAAGTCTGGAACAAAACACTTAGATATTTATAATTGTATATTGAAATTATGCCAGTGGTGAGGGTTGACATTGGCTGGATGCCAGTGCCCACCAAAGCCACTTCATTGCTCTCCTCCTCAGCTGGAAATTTTAAACATCTCACTTGTCTTCTCAAAAGAGACATTTCTCTGATCTTGAGGATGGTTCTAAATTACTTGGATTGGAAGTAAGTGTTATTCCACATTTTTAGTGATTTTTGCAAGCTATCTCAAATGTAATATAAATTTTAATTTCCTTTCAAATCCTTTTTGTACTTTGCAGTATAGAGTAAAGAACAAAATTAGTAGTTAGATCAAAACTTTGGAAATAGAAGTTTCAAGAATCAAAAGAACCTAATACAATTACCAGCCATGGAAACAGTCAGCTGGGTCCACACTGAAGTCAACGACATTTGACATTTGAGAAAAGCATGGAGCAAAGTGTTATCATCCCATAAGGTGAAGGTATGCCCCTTGGAATGTTATTGTAGGACTATTCAAATTCTGCCAGTCAGCCACATTAATTTGTCTTCAGTTAAATGTTGACTTTCCCTCATTCAAACCAGAATTAATATTTAATTGCCCTGTAATTTTTTTCCACAACTTTTGAACTTGTTAATATTTTGTACATGTACTTTTTGAACACTAAACAGTTATTTACATAATATTTTTTTTTTTCTCATCATGGTGCATTTATGCCTCTATTAAATCTGTAGAACTGTAAAGTGCCTGATCTGAAAAATGATATTCACTGTTACAGTCAGTAAACAGAATTCATACAGAAAAAAATATCAGATTACTGCCCATCTAATCATGCTCAGAAATCCACAAATTCAAAACAATAGCCCACTGATTTTGTCCTGTCTCTTTGTTGTTTAAAAGCTATTGGTTAAATTCATGCAACACAAATGCAGCCCCAAATTTTAATATACTGACTTATGTATATACATTGAAGTAGGTAATTAAATAAATAAATTTTTAAAATTGAATATATTATGTTTTGTTGCTTTTTTTTTCTAAATGCATATAGTAATTTGAGGGGCCATATCGCTTCTTTCAGAGGGTATTCCAATACTCAGACTGGTACTGTGCCTATGACTGTGCTCAAGTTATTAATATTTTCCTGATCTAACACTACTGATGAAGAAGGACTTGTTAAACATACCCTGATGCTCTATGGGATGTTAAAAACAAGCCTGCTCAAGGACAGCAGTTTCAGGGACAAAATCCTGCTTATCCTTCCCTCATCTTCTTTGTCAAGGGAAGCAAGTTAAAAGTTTGACCAGCACTCAGTGTGTCAGCTGGGGCTGACCTGCTATTTTCTTGTGTGGCTATTTCCTTCAGAGTTTGGAAATCTGAAAGAATAGGAAAATTGCCAAATACACAGTTTCAGAGGCAGACAGAGGAGAAGGAATAAAATCAGTACATGCTTCAGCTTTACTATAGGAAGCTACAAATGTATTTGCACTAATTAATCTCCAGAAAAACCTGTCAAATTAATTCATAACAAAATAGTAGAGCAGAAGGCTGCTGGTTATGGAATTAATAAAATTATTTACTTTATTCTCTTCTGATAGAAGCTAAGCATTTTTCAAGCCTTTATAAAAGAGGAATATTGCACATTAATTTGAACTGCTTAGAGACCAGTTTTGAAAAGTTTTGTGTTTAATTTTTTTTTTAACTATATTTCCTGACACGATGGAACAACCACAGTCAATCTATGCTATTCAGCTTTTTATCTATGCTCTATATCCCAAAGATCTATACAAAGTTCTTTGGGAAAAAAAAGCATGCCCAGGTACCATCTTTAAATCCTATCTCCAGACATGCAAAAGTATTTTTAGACACGAAGAATATTTTTATTCCTGAAAGCAATAGCACCTTCTTGACCATTCTCATTAATTGGGCCTAAACTCTGCAACACAATTTCAGGTATGCACTTTGACTTTTGAACAGATACATGCTGCCTCCAGCTAAATCGACATAATTATCCCTCAAATTAGTCAATCACTTTGCATTCAGCCAGCCATACTCTATGAAAGTCCTGGCTATTTCATAAAAAATTAAATGTGCATGTGAATATGAAGTATATTAAAAAATTATATGTAAATGTCAATCTGGCAAGAACAGCTCCAGAAAAACATAAATCATGAAGACTGATAGAAGACAAAGCAATAGATCCTACCTGCAGCAAATGTCACCTGACTTTTTTCCAGTTGGAATTCAACCCATAGGACTTTACTGAAGCAGCTGAGGAACTGCTCTTTATGGTGTTGATCAGATAATATGTACAATTCTAATACCTTCTATATCTTAATGAAGCACTGTTAGTCATAAACTTCATAATAAATACGTATTTTATGATGAACAAATTAAAAATTTAGATACAATTTATAAGTACTGAAGATTTTAAGGAGAAAGCTCTGTTTGGCTGTTGAAATACACTGAGTAAAATAGGATGTTTAATGCAAAACCAAGGATTAGATAAAAACACAATATGAAAAACTCCTGTTTTCATGTAAGGAAATATAGAAGGTCCCTACTGACTAATTCTTTTTCTGGACAAGATGTAGGTCCATAATGAAAAGAGGAAAAATGCATATGGGGTGTTGAAAATTTCAGGACATCCCCCTGAAAGTGAAGCGAAAATGTTCACATTTAGTGGGCATCATAAAGATACAGCTCATGGGGAAGAACATCCAGAAAGTGGTCAAGTGAAGAGTCTTTTCTGTAATTTTGGTCTCCTGAGGCTCTGACTCATAAGCTCAGGTTGTGTTTCAGTGGATTGTTGATCCAGGAAACTTCAAACAATTTCTGGCATTTGTATTTCAAGAGGGCTCTCTTAATGCCTGCCTGTGTGGATGGACATTTTCCTTTGCAGCCCTGTTGTCTGTCATTTCTGATGTAGAAATAAACAAAAATATAGGCTCTGTAGGAAGCCTGTGAAGCAATAAAAGGACTTAAAATAACCAGTGAAATAAAAGTTGTACATACAGCCTCACCTTATTTATTGCTGAACTTCTGCCCACATAATTCTTGCAAGAAGCTGTTTTATTGCAATTCTCTCTCAGAATCCCTAATTTCTACTTTCACATTTAACCAATAGTCTAAAATATATCCACTTGGCAAATATTGTGATATGCAGTTCAAGAGACACTTGACTTTTAATCAGATCGGGGATATGTTATTTTCTTTTTAAGTGCCTACCCAATCTGCTGCTGAATTTGGTATCCTTTTTATTCATGGTATTTATAAATATTTGTTGAACCCAGATAAACTTATCCCTTCCCTCATCCTCATAAAACACTCCAAGAAAATCCTAGGTTTTAATGATTTCTTGAGCAGAGTAACAAATAGCCTGTGACTAGGCTTCTGTATACAGAAGTTCTTTTTCAAACTGTGCTGACATGAAGTGAATATAAACTAGAAATAACCAATTTTAAGACCTCCACTGAGGTTTGTTCTTTGACAGTTGACAGTAAGACTGAAAAATTAGCATTTTGGTAAAACCTTTATTTGTTTAAGATGCCTCTTAGCCAAAGAGACTGTCTGTACAAAAGGATTAACCTATTGACAATGACTTTCTAAATCCAAACTCATTGAATAACAAGTACTGAATGTGTTTACCTTCCTAATGCACTCACAATTCACAGTGAAGCAGGCTTTCTTGAAAAGGTCAGAATGTATGAAGACCTGAATTTCAATAGGAAAACATAAAAAACATAGAGCTAAATAGAAATGAATTTATTTTATACAAGAATTGGTAGGATTAGGCACATTTTGGGTATTGAAATGAATAAAAATATTAAAAAAAGGATTTTAAAAGACTGCCTTTACAGACTCTTTAGGTTTTCCTGCTGCACATTTGATTGTCTGTGTCTTAAACACAACATCAAATCATTTCTCCATTAATCTACTATACATGAACTTGCTAATCCTAAATCATTCACATGTTCACCCCAGCTGTGTGTCCCCTCTGGGCAGAGAAGTTTAAACATGTGAAATGAACAATTATAACTTTTTTAAGTTTTCTTCTGAGGAACAGTTTCACCATGTGAAGCAACTACATTTGAAAGGTCATTTTCTGAGCTGGTTCTGAGCTGAGGTGTCTACAAAACTGTTTTATATATTCTGCAGGGTAAATTGGAATAAGTTGATTATTCACCATAAGGCATACTGAAGAGATAATTATTAAGAAAGATCACTTGTCATACACTGAAACTTCTTTTTTTTTTCAGATAAGACTGCAAATTAAGCAGTTTAGATTAGGCATATGGCAATATTTTGCAGACATCACAATGTGAGTACCATACATATGAAAGGGAGCATTTTTATAGAAAACATAAAAAAAGTGATAGAATCAAATCAAAACCTTGTGTCTGGAAGAATAAAATCTTCACCACATTACAAAAATGCAAGTGTCCATTAAGCATTTTGGCTACATTTACTATGGCACTTAAGTTATACACTGAGGCCAAAAATTATGTTTAAAGTGTTGCCCAGGGACCCCACGTTCAGGTGCATACCCTGGGAAATCATGCTTTGAAGCAATTCCTGAGCACTTAAGTCAATTTGAGGCTTGTGAACCCTTCCTCAAATCTGTATTCCTTTAGGCAGCATTTTCTTTTTTCAAAATTGCCAACCTTTCACTACATACAGAATACATGTGTTAGGATATTCAGGTCTTGACCTGCACCATCACAGCTGCATTATAAATTCTGAAAAGTCAGAATTAACTATTTTAAGGTGCTAAAAATTATGACAACTAGGCATCCAAAATTGGGAGGGATAGGAGTCCCAAAATGGAATGGGGGTGAGTCAATCCTGGAAGAATTTAATGACTTGTACTGTTGAAAGAAGCCCCTAGCTGCAGACTGTCTTGTTAATTTGGATGCCCTCAGCTCAGGATACTGCCAGCATTTCCTACTGCATGTGAGTATGGGTGACAAGTTTCTCTCCTTGGCCAGAAGATTCTGTTTGTGATGAATGAAGACATGACCTTTGGCACAAACTTTCTTGAATGTCAAAGCATAGCAAAAAAATGTTAAGAGTTTTTTGCCATGGGAACCCCCAAATAGTACAGTTTTGTTTAAGACAGACTATAGGAAACACAAAATGTTTTTGCTGCACCTTAGGGGTTAATTGTTAGCTTGTTTGTTGTTGTTTGTTTATTTGTTTGCTTTGGAGATTTTTTTTTTTGGGGGGAAGGGGATCTGAAGAAGGAAATTGTTAATTTTCTTTTATTTTTAAAGATTTTAGGATTTACTTATTCCCTCAAGATCTTAAATTAAAGGAACTAAAAAAGCAACTTGTAAGCTTTATCCTGCCGGCAATTATTTTGGGGTGTTATTTGCAGAGTAGGGCTTTCTAGTACAAATAAATCTCACTTGTGTTTTAGACAGAACTTTCTCCAAGGTACCCTAAACAGAAAATGCTCATGACAACCAGAGGACACAATATCAGTAAAGCCTCATCAGCAGCTATTACAAGTGGAAGGTAAAATTCAGGGATGCTTTGTCCCACATTCTTATGCATGAGTGACCAAAAATGTTTCCATTGCATGTGGGTACATTGCTGGTGTTAAGATGATAGAGTAAACATGACAGAAACATTAATTATCATGTTACCAAAGGTTCTTCAACTTGACAAAGATAAGTGTTTAAAAAGAGCGTGTACAGAAAAACATTATTATTGTCTTACTAAATATGTACCATAGTCCACAAAGAGATAAAATGCTAATGATAGAAAAGCAAGAATAAAAAAGGGTAAAGATTATTCCACTTACAGGAATACAGTAATGAAATTTGATATTGCAGATGACCTCATTAAAATTGAAGCAGTGTTCTGTTAAAACAATAATTCAATATTTTTAGAGAGGAGCTTGAAATGAAGCTTGTGTGGCTCTGCATGTAACTATATTTATAGAAAAGTACACTTACCTGCTGTAAGTACATAGCTAATCACAGGCTTGTCCTTTAAGATATGAAAAATTAAATAAGTCAGGAAGAAGAGCTCAAATAATTGTTACGTAGAACTCATAGTTTTTTGTTTTGTAGGATACAAACATGGATCTTTATATACAAAGTGGGTATTGTGCAGAACAAGCTCTGAAATGTAAACTGCTTCAATAATCAGGCTGAAGCAGCCTGATCTTCAGAAATGTGATTTGGAAGACAACAGCTAGAGATTTAGAAAATGACTAGTGCATTGCTAATATATGTGAGCAGAAGTAGATAACTGAGAATATTTCAACTAAAGCATGACTTTCCATTAATACCAGCTGAGACAAGGAGAGAAATTGAATATACAGTAATGTCAATAGAAGGAACACATGTAAAAGCCATTCTTAGCCACGAAGCACAGATGACAATGTAATAAACCCATGCAGTATGTGTTTGAGAGCACTGCATCAATTTCCTTTATTATTAGAATGGAGACTCGCATCCAGTTAAAAATCCTTAAGACCCTTCCAAAATTCTGTATATTAGAAAGGACGACTATTGGGGGAAACAGTGCATGATAATTTCTCATGAGTTACCATGCACAGAATCACTTTTTTCTGTTATTCTTCAAAATTTTCCACAACTGTCAGGTACAAAATTGATAATTTAAGTCAGTTTTTAGCATTAGCTAGAATTATCAGACAAAATGGAAATATCTATAGTTTTTTAACTGCATACTGATTGGCTTCTGCTTAATAGTGTATAGCAGGGAAAAAATCCATAGATTAATTTTTTTAGGGACAGCTCTGTATTTGCACGTAGTCTTACTGACATCAACGAAGGCCTGTTTATGTTTGAAAATCTAATTCACTAGAAACTGTGCCTAAAATTTACAATTAAGTTAAAAATGAAATCTACCTAGGTTATTATGCTCTTCTTATATGAGAAATTATTTTAAAAAATAGTCAATGAGCAACAGATTTAAAAAAAAAAAAGCTCAGTAATGCAGCTTTGGGGGAAAAAAAAATCTCTTTTTTTTTAAGACTGGTATCTAAAAAATGCTTAATCGAGTCTTTCTATTGCTGAAAATTTACCATAATGCTGAAACTACATGATATTTAAACATGATATGTAAACAAACTATGAAAAATAAGCATTTGGATTATAACTCAATTGTTAGACATAAGCTAATTTCACTTAGGATAAAACCTTTTGAAATTACAGAGTGTTTTCATATACATGTTTAATTGCTCTCTGGTTGTTACAGTGATTGTATATTCAAGGTAGCTTAGTATTAATTTGGATCCTAGAATTGTTTCTATATTTTGTTGCTACATCAAAATAATTAAAAAAAAATTCCTTTAGAACCAGTGTAATCAATTAGGAAAATATCTTCTCTGCCTGTCAGAGGACACATGTTTTCAGTAATTATGGGAACAGAGAGTAGGATCAGAATAAAATCACAAAATAAAGAAAGCATTCTGTTCCACTGGGTAGGTACTTTCTTCTTTCCTTTGTGTATTTAAAACACTGTAATTATGACTGTTGCCATATGACTTTGTGTTACTATTTCTGCTTTACCAAATCTTACTCTGTCAGGCTTTTGTTTATTTATGATGCACCAAAAGGGAAATGTGGAGTGAACATGCAGTTTCTGACCATTGGGAGCTGTAAGTGCACATGCAACAGAGCTGCTGTGAAACAGCTGGAAGTGTTCTTTTTCCTTGGCTCTCTTGATATGGTTCAATATAATTTTCCCTTGATTTTGCTGTTCTGTTGTGGCAGGATCAGTTAAAGCAGTGTTGAAGTGGAGTAGCAGTGCTGAAGTTCATCCTAGATGTTAGCAGTCACACTGCAATCAGCCATTCTCCATCTGAGGACACATTGTCTGCTGCCACATGTACCCCTCCCTGCTCCCACCTTCATGAAGTCTTAAGTGTGATGAGACAAAGAGCAAACAAAACCATTACAGACTACTTCAGCTGCAAAGACTTCAGTTAACTTCTAAAGCACATGTGTTTTACCTCCCTCACAATAAATTGTGCTTCTTTGTTTTATACAGGGAGGGCTTAAGGAAATTAAATTTCATTGTGTGTGCTTTACAGAAATGCAACAAATTAAAATAAGAGACAAGTGTGATTAGGAATACCAGGTTTTAAATTAGGGCATTGGCACAACAGGCATGTCAGAAACTCAGTATAAGGAAAAATAATGAGCTGAAAACCCTGGTATCAACAAACATTACATAGAAATAAGACAGTAAATCACTGCTGGAGAAATGCCCTGTGTTAAAGAAGGCTTAACAAATAAGTTACCTGCATCAAGAATTCAAATTCCAAACTTAAATAGAAAGATTAGTATTAGACCTATAATAGTGACAACTTGACCAGGTGCAAAAGACTGTGAAATGCTGAGGCAGATTAAACTGCAAGGGCAGAAATCAGAGCAGGACTGGGAGACTTCAATTATTTTTAGACAGATTAGGTAAATGTCACAGTGTTCTCACATCTAATTTGTTGCTATAAAGGGCACAATTTTAGCAGAGAGAAGTATCAGAGAGAAGTATTTCCTACTCAAAACTGTGCATGTGCTCTTTGCTGTCCTTGCCTCTCAGTGTCCCTTTTCCTCACACCTTTGGCTCTTGGAAACTGAGCTTTTTCAGACTTCTGTAACTGAATCCTGCTGCAGAGGAAAGCACAGAAAAAAATACAATTACAAATGAAAAACTGCTGCAATTGTTTGGTGACATAGGAAAAGGAGATGACATCCAAGGAAAGTTTGTCTTGAAGATGTGGAAATAACAGCAATTCTTTGGGTGGGATTCAAAATTTGGTTTCAGGCTGAAATGGAAGCCCTGTGCTGGCAATGTTGGATATTATTGTCACCTCCAGTTCTGAGTTAACATATGGACAGGAGCAAAACATCATACAACTTGGTTAGTGAGGGAATAAAATCTAAACCGAGCTGATCTTAGTTCATGAGGATGCTAGGGGAATATTTTGTTATAGATGAGGTGCACCTTTATGCACTCCTCTGAAAATAAGCTATACTGTTTTAGATTAATGATTCTGCTTTAAGTACAAGAATTTGTTACAAATAAGGTATAAATCATAAGCTGGCTTGGTTTATTTTATCTAATTCTTTACACATATATTAATCACATTGTAAAACTGAGGTGCCATTTTCCTTTCTCCAACCCTAACTAAATCTTATCATTATGTAAATAAACATCTGCTCCTTAAAACACAGCTAGAAAACAACCCACATTTACTACAAGATAACAAGACAAAAAGGTATTGCAACATTACTTTGCTTTTGCTTTATCTGTTTCAGCAACATCTGACGTCTGAAAATACTGAATTTCACAGTGACTTATATTGCAACTATGTTTCTTCAGATTGTAGGAACCATGGAAAGAACCAGTGTCCAACAAATCAAAGCTGTTTATATGCAGCATGTTTAAGGTAGCTACTCCCTTTAAAAGAGTAACCCCCAGTGTGATCTGATTACATAGATTTAAAATATCAGGAATACAGGGACACAAGAAAAAGCAGGGCTGAACAAGAGCACTTGATGGCAATCCAGCTACCTAAATCAGGAACACAGTGAAGTGCACATCTGCAGGTGAATGTGCTTTCTGCTCACACCTGTTTATCTTATTGGAGTTGTTTTCCAGTGGAATGAAATGCTTCCATTTTATGGTTTTATTTTCTGCTAGGAGTTTGCTAAGATGTGAAGCTGGCATTCATCACCTCAGTAATGTCAAGAAAAGAAAGAGGAAAACAGAGAATAAATGGAAAATGTCCAAGTATTTCAGACAAGGGTTTTGGAAAGATTAATGAAACTCCACTTGAAAAAATACTATTGAAGTGGCCCAAATTAACTAGGAATACAGTAGCTATAAATTTGAAATATTTGACTGACCAATAAATATTTCTTACATTATATGACTATGGTAAAACGACAGTGGGTTTTGCATCCAGTATAGGCACAGGAACTTGTACAAGGTTCCATTATGGGAAATGATACTCCAAAGCCAAACTTTTAAACAAAAGTCATAGATAAGCTGGAGGGGTTGCATGAGACCTGATAAGAGAAGCAGTCTTTTAGAGATTATGATGACAGACAGACATATAAAATTTCCAAGACAGAAGAAAACACAAATTCAGAGAGATTGTGAATCATGAGCAAAGTACAAACTCTTTTAAGTGATACTTCTGTTTGAATGAAAGTGATTGTAAATCACTGTATAAATCTAAAGATATATCTAAAACTTGCATTTCAAAATGCTACAGAAATGGTTTCAAGGCTTCCAAACTCAAGATCAAAGAAGATATTATTACAGTTTGAAGGTTCCATGCAACAAGAGAAAACAATGCTGCTTATTCTGTTACAACACATTTTCTGATACATTTGGGATAGGAGGGCACTTAAAAGAAAAGCAGAAACTGCTCATAATTCTCCACATTGTCATGCATGTGCAGCAAACTAGCTGTTTGGTCTATTCTTTATTTCCCTTTTCCCTGGACAGCATGCAGACCAGGCAGCTTTCCAAACACAGCAGTATTGTAGAATAGACAGAAAAAAATAATTGTTATCTCCTGCTTTAAAGAGATGGGACTTGAACCTAATATGCAAGGGGCTGATTCAACTGAATATGAGATTTTCTCTATTGTATCCAGAAAATCTACATGCTTATTTTGAGGATAGGTAAAAATTGTTTGAATTCCCTCTAGGGGCAGTGGATTTTTTTAATGCTAATGTCCAGGAATAAAAAAAATGAAGATAGATCTTGAAGTAAGTTTTTCCCCTCTGCATTTCAGATGGTAAGAGTAAGCAGCACTAAGGCTGAGTATAGACATCTTTTCTAAAGAGCTGGTCAATACTAGAGCATACCTTTGAGAGAGTGGTTATTTCTGACAAGAAACAAAATAACTGAAAAATTATTATGTCTAAATCAAGAAGGCAGATAACTAATCAGCTTTTAAAATAATATGTAAAGTTGTTCATCTCTCTAAAACAGTTTTCTATGATTTGTCATGGGCTTTAGTTTATTTAGCACATTTCTTCAAGTAGAAGTAGCAGTATCTTTCAAGCTTTCTTTCATTTAAGGCTTCTAAACACCTAATGAAAAAGGTAGGATACTTGTTTATCCAATAGCTGGATTTATAAATTCTGAAAATAGCTCTATTTTTCTTTTTTACCTCTTATGTTATTGACAGTAAGAAACAGAAAGCACTTCATACAGTTTTTCTCCCTCCACTTAAGGATATAATTTCTACTTATGGCCTCAAGTCTTGCTGTGATAATTTTGCACTTCTTTGTATACCAAAATATTTGAAATCAAGTGTCATCACTAAGAATACAGCATTTTGTAGCAGAAATCTATGGTCTCTTTTGATGTTCTTTCATAGCCATTGTCTTTTAATAAAGCCTTTATTTCTGAGCTATATAACAAAAACCTAGGCCATAACATATTAACTTAACACTGTCTACAGGTTGTCTCTAACAGGGGCAGGATGGAAAGACATTTCTTTTTATGTGAACAAGGAAACATTGCTGTATTTCATTCCAGGTCCAAGTGACATAAATGCTAAGTTTCACAATTACTGAAAGCATTTCTTTGGTGAGTAGTTGTCATGCTCTAGGAGCTTGCTCTTTTCTTACATCTCCCATTTACTCTCATCAGGATTTCAAAGAGCAGAATATAACTGTTGTATGAAAACAGTTTTGGTATTAGTTGTATTTTAAAACAAAATCTATGAAACAAACCCCTCACCTTATCTGAGAAGATCCCTCAAAAAAAAAAAAAAAAAAAATTGACATTAGAAGCCATAAATGGAGATTTATAGCACACTTCTCATTGGCAGCATACATCTAGCACCATTGAAGGATTTGCAAGTGCAATCCCAAAGACAAAGCTGAAGAATCCTCATTCCACACAGTGGAATTATTAACACCAGCCAGTTATTCCAGTGATAGTCATCACACTAAAAGTTAACCACTAAAAGACATTATGCTTGGATACAAATCACAACATGGAAATTAATTTAAAGATGAGGCTGATAGCAGTTTCTTTATGGCTTCATGATACTCAGAAAATCATGGCTACTACATCAAATGAAAGAGCAAACAGACTGCTGTAAGCCATCATTCAGATGCCACAGGAACACACTGTCCTGCAGCCTGTCCAGTGACCTTGGCAGGCTGTGGTGAAGGTCATGGTAATACACAAGTGGCAATCTTGCCTGGGACATCCTGAACACATGGAACCTACAGATTAAATAGCTCTACTGTGGGAAACTGTCTTCTTTGACAAGCTCTTTTGCATGATTTTTAGTGAAATGTGTCTAAATTGGGATGACTTTTTTGCTTTCCAAATTGTTCTTACACACAGCAGAGCACAGCACACCTCCTGGGCTTGCTTTACACACTGTATAAGCCATTCAAGCGTAACCTGAAGGGATTTGCAGCTCCTTCACATCCTTTATCTCAATCCACAAACCACTAAGACAACTGTCCAGTCTGAGGGAAAACAGACCACATGATATGAGGGCAGAATATGTCTCAAGTGATTAGAGAAGAATAAAAAAATTCTCGAAGCTTATACAACATAACAACAATGCTCCCTTTTTTTCTATTTCCTCTCTTCCATGCCAAAACATCAAAATTTCAAACTGAACAAAGACGGTTTTTATTTTAAAACTCTTGAAAAAATTCTGCTAGCAGCCAGGCACTCAAAACCTGAACATTCAAGGGAATAGCTGTTTTCTGCCTAATCCTGACCAATATATACACATGAGCTTGAAACAATGATTAATGGACAGAACCTTATTAATTTTATGAAAATAGCAGATTCTTAAGGGAACTGTGTAGATCTTCCAAATCTGTTATGCAGAGCCAATGTTTCAAAGGTCAGAAACCAGCTTGATGGCAGCCACAAAGCTGCTCCAGCTCCACAGTATTGCTGCTTATCCTTGTTCAAGATGCTGGAACCCCGAATGATTTCCCATGCAGAAATTAAAGGAAGAGATTTTGGTAGAAAACACAGGAGGCAGAAGAGTCACAGAGAAACAGATAGACACGGGAGCTGTGGTGGGATAAAAGAAACTCTCCATTAAAAATCTTTTTTGAGGTAGCTTAAATCATGAGAAACCTATAACAGGAATTAGACTTTTAAGTTAGAAGCAATCAAAATCATGGGAAAGTGCTGTAAATATAAACACAATGAATCAGGTACAAATTTTCAAAGTGTAGGATTATACATGCTTCAGTAAAAGGACTTTCAGCATGGGGATATTCTTCTGATGGATATAAATTTATTTCATATTTTGCAATGGATAGTACCGCACTAGGTAACAGATATTAAATTGTTTTTTTCATGTCATTCACTACATTTACCTTGTTTTTTTCTACATTTACTGCATTTCAGCAGCTTATAGAAAGGCAGAGCAGTGGAAAATAGAACCTGAGATTTTTCAATGCTTTCCACATTGCTTCCAAATACAATTTAAGCTGAGGATTTCAATCCCTATGGTGTTAAACATCTGTACTCCTTGGACCTTGGTGACCACATGTTCCTTCGTGTTTACACAATTCCTTTCACGTATCAAACCTTATGCTTAAAGCTGAGATTGCCTAAAGCAGTGTATTTTCAGGAAGGGGTTTTTAACTTTGTTATTTACTTTTCTTTCTCCAGAGGTTTGCCAGGAAGTGTCTCTACTTTTTTTTCCCAAACTGCAGATCTGGAGGTAAGCATGAAAATAAGAAATAAAGAGCAAGATATTGCTTGGGATGCTACAAAGGTTTGATGCTGTTTGGACCCAACCTACATCTATTATGTAGATGTTTATTGTCTGCTAAATTTTGTAAATAAGATACATTTCAAAACAATGGACTACTCTAACTTATGTGTTAGGTGAAAAAATTAAAGTGTAAAATACATTTTTGTTATTTCACTCTTGACATGGAGGATTAACAAGTGGTAGACACTAAATTTCTATTCACTCATTTGCAATACCCTAGCAAGGATTTCAGCTGCTGAGCTGTGTAAATACCAAGAAACTGAGGTCCTGGCCTCCAGGCAGGAAACCCCTGGACACTTCCCTATTCACCAAAACATGGTGTTTTTAAAGAATTATTCTTATGAAGACAAAGCCCCTACTGATAAGTCCCTTTCACCAATTAAATCAATATAATCACTTAAAAATACACAAAAGAGATTCCTAAAAGAGGTAAATGGGATTTATATCTCACAGCATGAGCAGTAAATCTCAGAAACAATAAAGTTGAACTAGTAGGAATAGGTCATTCATTCACAGCCACAATGTACCAAGCCCAGGAAAATGCAGGAGAATATATTTTATATAGTTTAACAGAAATGCAACAAGAATGAAACAGGCACTTACAGCCTTTACTTTTTGGCATGGGTTTTTTGTGAACACAACAGTTACTGTACTGTGCAATACAGTTTGCATCCCTATCATCCTTAGATTCTAGGTTTCAAAAGCTTTCATTTCAGTTGTTGAAATAAATATTACCTTAAAAGCCAGGACATCAACATAACACCCTAATTTTTAAGACTGAGAATGAAAGGATCATTTATAGCTAAGTGAGATTCTCCTTACACCAGCAAGAGTACCAAAAACTGAAATAAATGGAACTCTAATTAAAAAGAAAGTTGAGATTTTAAACTTCCCAAATAATTAGCATGGTCAGAAAAATGAGTTATCTATTCATTCTCAATCCCTTACTTATTATGAAGTAGCTAGAAAGATTAGACATAGTAAATTTAAGAAAATTTAAAGCTGTTCTGGCAGTCATCTCAACATAAGGCTTTATTATGGTGGCAGAAAAAGCATTATTTTATTTGACAAAAAATTCCATTACACAGATTTTTTTATATATATTCTAATTTCTTTAGCATGGCAATATGATGACCTATATGCTTTTGCAGTCTATTGTATTATTTATTATTAAATTTGCAAAGGGTATTATTAAAAAAGGAGTTTAAATTCACAGCTTCTGGTATACAAAATAAAGTCAAGATGAAAATTCAGTGAGCCTTTGAATTATGCACAGAGGCTTTCAGTGCATTGCTCAGTAATTGTAAAATCTGTGGAAGTGACCATAAATAAGTAAACTCCATAGTTCTCCTAATCCCTTTTTACAGTGCATAAATAAACTACCTCTTTCCTATCTGTTCAAAGAATTTAGAAATCAGAACAATCAGTAGGAGCAGTATTGGCAAAACCATAGTTTTTAAAGGCTTCCTCATTTCAGCTATCCATTTACACATGCTGCAGAATTAATTTGTCTGCAGTGTACTGATAAAAGCTGGCATTCCTAAAAAATTTAGTCAAAGGAAAGAAAAAATTAATACGATTATTTCATGGTTTTCATAATCATATTTTTATTATATACTGGTTAAAACTTCTAAGATCTTGATTAGCCCAGTAATGCAGATTTGTTATATTAAAATTTTGTGATTTTTTCATCTGAAAGTTTAGCACAGGACTAAAACAATTATGTACAACTTCCTCTATAAAATCTGAAAATTCATTACACAAGTTACTCTTGTACAAATGCTTCAAGTCTGTAGCCTCATGAGATTTCACTAAGACACTGAAAAACTTGTGTCATTCACAGACTTCAACGTGTTTTAGACATGATGGCATGGCAGTCTAAGAGTTGGTCATTATCTGCTGCACAGCTCAGCCTGTCCAATCTTCCTTTCTTACAACATTTATCAGGGAAAGTAATGCAAGAATTGCATTAAAAGGGACAGTGGCTGAGTTTTCCTGCTAGCTCATGTCTGCTTTATTTTTGCTGCTAAATGAGAGACAGGCAGTGAATGAGCACAAACAAATGCTACTCTAAGGGAACCAATTCTCAATCCCTGCTGCATTGAAGAATTTTCAACCTGCATTGTCCATAGTACAGTAACAGAAAACTTCATCTTGAAACCATGCAATACATATAATTCCTGCATGAAAAAGATACATGGAGTTTACAGAACAGCTGGAAAGTGGTGACAGAGTGATGTAAAATCATGGTTATTATATATCCTACAGACTTTAAGTAATTTTGGTTTGTAATGAAAATAATAATACTGAGTACTGGAAACCTCAGTAGAGATTGTATCTCACGACCATGTTAAAAACAGGGAAGTCAGATTTTTATTCAGCTAAAAGTCAATTTTCACAGCAGCTGCTCATTTATAACATGTACAATTAGGAAGTATTATCTGGATCTTTCCTCTTGTTCTTTAAGGGGATTAGATGAACAAAATCCATTTTGTCCAGTCTCTTGTAAAGCTACCACATTTATTCACAGCAAAAAAGAAGTGAGATTTGCAAGCACTTCTAGTTCTGTGAAGGTGCATTTTAAAGTTTTAAAATGTGGACATTCAGAAATGCAATTTGTGCTCTGAGGAATCTGGAAACTTCAGCTTTAAGAAAGGTGGAAATATTTCCTGATTTGAGAGCTGGAAGTTACTTTTGGCAAAAATCCTAGAACTATTCTTACTGTTGGTTTGTTAGGAAAAAAATATTTAATATAGGAGCAGGAGAGAAAACTCAAACTCATCAAGCCAAACACAGCAAGCTAGAAGGCAGAACTCAGGTCAAAAGCATAAGAGGAATGGAAACCATGGCTGAAATAAAGAATGTCCATCAGGAGGTCCAGCACTACTTTTAGGTCCCATGATGGAAGGAAAGAACTCTTATATGGGGTCAGATGGGGGACACTAAGAAAAGACTGCATTAAGTCTGGATGTGAAAAAATCTGTTTCCCTTTAATGCATCAGCCACAGTAATGGTAGAAATGTTTGCAACCTAAAGTACTTTTAGGCCCTTTCAGAATCTAGAAAGGGTAATACAGTGGAAAACCAAGTGTGTGTCAGAGTAATCCTGTGTGCCACACTTTCAGGGAGAGCTTTTAAAAGGGGTATATGTGACTTTTTTAAAATGCATGTACAAAATTGGAAGCAAAGCTTAGATCAAAGGAATGGAACACATATTGCACCTTTCTTTGAAAACCTGGAAAGGTTTGCAGCCTGGTTTCTCCACAGGATGTTTATGAGACTAGCAAAGCTGGGGCTGTTAATGCAAGACTGACAATTCCAGTTCTGGGATCAGAGCTGGCTTTGCTCAGAAATGGCATTTAAACTGTGTCTCAGATGGTTTCTAGCCCATGCAAACACAATCTGAGAATCCCTAAATCCCACAAAGTATTACACAATTTACCTGCATTCTCCACATCCCAGAATAGACTCAAATTTCTTGTCACCTTAATAACTTGATGGATGACAGAGAAAATATTTTATTATTTTTCTGTCTTTGGAAAAAACATAATTAAAATACAGTATTCTAATCTCTGAAAAGTAATTAAACTGATATGTATAGGATTCTTCAAATTTATCCTAAACTTTAAGCAATATAATGATAAAATATATGACAATTTACCACTAATATCAATCTGGAACATTTCTAAGTGATTTAGAAAATGCTTACTCTCTACATAACATGGATGTGGGGAAGAAAATACCCATGTCTTGATTTATGTTCATTTTCTAGACCAGGGCAAAGTATGGAGTTCATTGATCTTGACTTTTAGGTAATTTTAGCACTGATTACCAAGAATAAAATTATCTCTTTTAATACAGTATATCTATTTTAATACAGCCAATAACCCCAATATAGTTAAATCAGTGAAATGAAAAATATATGACAAAAGAAAATGAACTTTTGACCAAAATATTGTGTAAAAATATTTTTTTAAACAAAGATATCTAGATTTAATTTATGGTATGGAAAGATATGGCACAACAGATCAAACTAGTCTAGCATGTGTTTCTACTTTCACTTCCAAACATATGGAAAAATGACTAAAGGTAGAAATTTTCACCACAAAACTGGATTAAAATTCTGCATTAAAAATATTTTTTCTAGTTTCTTTTTTTTTTGCTACACTTTTAAAAAGTCATGGCATAAATAATCTTTGGTTTATCCTCATGAGAAGCATATAAATAGATTTACAGATACCCTACCTATTAGTTTTGTGAAAAAATAATAGAAAAATAATTGTATACTGGTCTTAAATATCATCCAACCAGTGCTGCCATCCCTTCTAAGCAGCAGATTCAAAAATCCCTTCAAGAAAATATTGTGTCTAAAAATACATTGCAAAGCTCTTGCCACTAAAACATGTGACTTCTACTCTATTAGTGGCAGCATTAGGACAAGCATGTTATTTGCTGACCTGGCTAGAATACTTTTGCACAGCTAAACATCTGCTGTGGCCACCACTCCTTTCTTGTTATATTTCTACCCATCATCAAGTCAGTGTGAATTGCTCTCAATTCATTAATAAACAATATTTATTGGTAGGAAACGCCTCAATTTAAACACAAAATTCACATCCTAATATAAGACTTTGTCATGAATTTATAAGAATTGAAGCCTAATATATGCAAGATCACTTTCTCACAATAGTCATTAAAACTATCAGCTTTAGTTGACAGTTCTCAAAAATGGTTATAGCTTGAGTAATTGGCAAAGAAATTCATAGAAGGGATTAGAATAGAGCTGGAAATAAGGGAACTCACTTTTAGAAAATTCTAAATTGATTACAGAACATTCACAAACAAGTCGCTTGATAAATTATTTACTGTTTAACTGCAAAACATTGAATAAGACTGTATCTATATGTATTGAATAATAAGCTACATGACACTTCTGCCATTATTTAATTGATAAAATGAGCACTTAGGAAATGATCAGTCTTTTTATGTCAAAGTGCTCAGAGTAAGTGATGGCAATGATGACAAAGATGACAGATATTTTTCTCCCTTTTTACCATTTGTTTGACAACATCAGCATCCCCTAGATTTATGAAGTGTGACATCATTAAAATCTCAATATTTCATCATAAATACTTCAATTTAGAATAGATTCAAACATTTTTCATGTCTTTCCACGGAGGGACTCAGATATAAATGACACTGAAATTAATATATGAACTTCACCAGAGGTTTCCTAGCAGAGGCAAGAATTCTAACAACAATGGAGCAATGTCTCAAGCATTAAGCACAAATGATACTTAAAAAATTCTCCCTTACTCAAGTGCTCATGGGCCCTGGTACCCTGCACCCATGCTGCTGACCCCTTGAGTCTGGGCTCAGATCATCTGTGCTTAGGAAAAATGGAGCTCACAGCCACCAGATCAAATTTTAGAGCAGTTCCTCATTAGATGAAGCCTGTCATAAGCACCTTTCAAATGCCATTATTTCGCAGCTTCCAGGGTTTTCTGAGAGAACACTCAAATATGTAAGACTTTTCTTGGTGTGCATATTTTGCCTGCACCTCTGTAACATTTACTATTGTGCTAAAAAAATAATACTAATTTAAAAATTATAACCAGTGACAAAAAAAAAAAAAAAGAAAAAAGAAAACCAAAACCCAAAACAAACCAAAAACCCTACAAAAACAAACAAACAAACATATCACATCTTGCCTGAGGTAGAATAAACATGACTCTGTTGTTCTCTAGGTGAGCACTCAAGACATGGAAACCAGTCTGTAGTATCCATGCTCCAAGAAATTAATCCTCTATTTTTAAATTGGCCACCCTAGGCTTAAGCACCTCACCACAAAGCTTGACATATTTCCTCTGTGAGTGACCTAAAAGCCTCCCTGTTGCTCTGAGCTGGGAAATGAGAGGACCCAGGGTCCCAGCTCTGTGACACCCACAGAGCTCTCTCTGCCCTAAGCTCTGTGCCATGGCCTGACGTGGCCATCAGCTGGGCCAAATAATACTTCTTCCTAAGTCAATTATTTGAAAATAGAACTGGCAATGTGAAAGTTCCTGTGATACTGTTAACTTTGTGGAGAATTGAAGTGTTTGTAGCATCTGTAAAGCTGATGGATTGTTTCTCATAGAGGCAGCAGTTCTATAGCAAATACGGCTTTTATGGGCAGGAAAGCAGCAAGGTCAAACAGCTGTGAAGGAAACACAGCTGACCTCCAGGGGAATAATCCATGCCCTGGAACATTCTAGTTGTTTCTTTGAAATGAGACCAGATGTGAATGTACCAAAAAAAAAAAAAAAAATATTACCCATTCTTTTTTAACAACTTCATGTACCTAAGATGAACAGAAAAGCTCAGAAAAATACTGCGAAGTTTTGGGTTTGCTTTTAAGGAGGATTCAGCAGAGATAAATTCTTTTCCAATAGGATACTACAACCTAAAATACATGCTCAGGTCTTCCCAAATGTACAAAGAATACCCAGAGTGTCTGTGTTACTGCTAAAGCTTTTTTGTAAAGAAATTACAAAAACCAAAGAAGGAACTGTGTTTATTTGTTTATCTACTCAAGCATGAAATAATTACAATGCAAGAAAAAGCAACAGTTGTTTGAATTTTACTTCTTATTCTCATCCCTCTATGTTCTCAGTTCATATTTCTGTCATTGAATTGGCAAGGAAAAAGGCAAATAAACCTCCTCAGAGGATGTATTTCTCCATAGTACAGAAAGTATCTAAAGTTATTTAAAGTGAAAAGTGTGTTGAAAAATTCACTGGCAAAAAATGCCTGACAAAATATAACTTGACTTTGAAACTATATCAAATAACATTTTATCAGATCTTATAAAGAGCTAATATATTGTGAGAATCACACAAGTTTATGATACAGTCTAATTTAAGGCAATCTTTGTTTCTGATTGCAACTTGTCATCATGAAAGACAGACTGTAAAACTGTAAGAATAAAACTATAATAGTAAAACACAGGTCTCTGTCAAGCTAGGAAAGGTGGCTTGACTTTGACTATGGCCCAAACAAAGAGCCATAACTGAAGTGCTAGAAAATTATGTTAGGCAAATATAAAACTAGATAATTATTACAGATCTCTATTTAATTCCTGGTTTTGTTTGTTTTCCTGTGTGACCTTCAATGAGGCATTTAATCTCTTTCTGTATAAAACTGTAAATAGTTATCTGAGAAGGACTCTGGGATACCAGAAGGCATATAAACAGCTAGCAGCAAAAAGTGACATAAATTATGCATCTGTTTTATGAAAGGTTTGTGTCCAATTGAGTAAATAGAGCTTTCCAGTCTGGATTATAGTGTGTGAGCAATATTTTCTTTATAATGAATTCATTTTATTCACTAAATGCATTACGTTATTCAAACACCAGGAAAATGGTGTCAACCATACCCTCCATCATTTATGATGGAATTAGAGTCTTATTAAAATCAGAGCTTTTATTCCTAACATCTTTTTAATATGTCTCTTCAAGGTAGAGTGTTACCAGACCTCATACTCTGACCGAAAATTGTGCTAAAATGGAGTTCTAAGTCTACTTAAAACCAAATCTCACATTTATCCTTTTACTTGAATAATCCTGTTCCAGTAGTCCATACTGGCAGGGCAGTGTGGCCTCCTCCCAGCACCACTCAAGGTGTGAGCTCCTTCCACAGCTTGTGGGATTCTTTGGTGTGTAAGGCAGAAATTAAAAACACACTGATTATAAACACACCACTTAGCAGAAGAGTGGTGCAATGACAGTAAAGTATTTTCCCCTCATTAAAATGGATATAATTATTTTCAAAATTGTTCATGTCTAATAAGTTGCCTTGCTATTTAAAGAATCTTAACTCTGCCATGATGTCATGAAAATAAATTCATAGAACTTCTTTCCTATCTCATTTAGCAACAAGATGCAAATGTACCTAATGTTTCCCTGAAAATTGAGAAAAATAAAAGTACAGTGCCTAATCAACATCAGTAATGTTATGTTGGTAATCACTCACTATTAGTCTGAAATTACTTCAGCAAAATAAACAAGCACCTATTTCAGTTTGCAGTGCACTTTAAGGTAACTTTCAAACTGAGCAACATTTTAGCTAAGAGGTGATGAAAACCAGATTTAGATTTAACCTTCTTCCCACACATGCTCTCAGGCCAGATCCTTGCATAGGATCAGTACTAGAAATTTATGAAATCACCTTCAATGAGTTAAGTTCCTAAATCAAAAAGTTATGATTAACCCCCCTATATAACCATGGTTTTATATGTGTATATATATGATTGTTTGTTTCTGAATACAAAACAGCTGCAGAAAGTTAAGTAAGAGCAGCAGTATTAACAGGAAAAGTTCTATTTTGCTGCAGAATAAGATATCAACTCCTTCAATGAACAACTTAGATCCAACAAAAGTCTCATAGATCAGAGAAGAAAATTCCTACTGCTTACATTTCTGTGACAGATAACCTAAATTAAAGAATTCTTTATCTGTTAAGAAATTCCCTGTTCCAAGTCAAAGTAATACTACATAGCAATAGTCATTAACATATAAAACTGAGGACAATAAGAAGGCAAATATATAAAATATAATTTATCTCACTGCAAATCTGATAGAAAACATTAGCAGAACATCCTAATTATCCCTTCATTTTATCTGAAGCTCTTTAAAAGAGAATAAATATTTATACTGATAGTTCTTGATGATTGGCAACACCCATGTATCCTACAAAAATCCCCAAACACCAAAACAGCAAATAGAAAGCACAGGAGCTTTGTTGAGGATGTTCTAATATGAAAGTAAATTATTTACAGAGCCCTGTGCACACTGACTTTGAATATTCCCAGGGATGGGGCATCCACCACCTCTCTGGGTAACCTGTGCCAGTGTTAACCATTCTTTTATTGTATTTCTTGATGATATGGCACATATTTACCAACCAGTTTCACTCTAGATCTAGTGTAGTAAGGCTGGGTTTCCACACCCCTGTGCTCCCGGACTGCTGCTGCACAGGAGGGCAGGGAAAGCTCCCAAGGGCCATTTCTGGGGAACTGACAGAACTGCTGTAAGGTTTTGCCAGACTGAGCAGTACAGTTTTTCCCAAAAGAGGTGAGATAATATTTCTGGATCAGAAACCTGAAAGGCTTCTTCAACCAACACAATTCATTGTCATCAAGGCAGTTTTACTGGATAAACATCAATATGTCCAACTACCATATATTAACATCAGTCGTCAACATTTTAAGTTAATTAAATTTGGCTCCTTGTTTCTATCAGATACAAATCTGTCTATAATTTTTTTTTTTTTCTACAAAGCACAAAATATCATGTAAAAGTAAGTCACGGCACTCAAAGCAACCTCAAAGTGTTTTGAGGTAACCCACAAGATCTTTTTCATATGAGATCCTGAAATGAGGTGAGAATTCAGAGCTTCCTGCCACTATCAGAGTCATTACTGGAAAACTGGGATCACAAAGCCATTTAGTTCAAAAAGAATTTTCGGATAGATAGAAAACTCAATGCATTAAAGATTTATTTTTCAATAAAAAATAAAAGCTATGGTGTGTAATATTTTTTCCCAATAAACAGAATAATTTACTACTACGACAGTACAACTTTTTTTTTCTACTGAGATATTATTGAAAATGTGTTGCTTGTAATGAAACCCTAACTACTGAAAAACAAATGCTTGAAAGACACAGACAGATCAATGTTTGAAAGTCTTGTTACTGTTTTATTTCCCACACAACTTGAACATGAAGCTGTTCAAAACTTCACAGCTGCACTTCTTACCTGCCAGCAAGTGTTCATACTCTTGCTTTGCTCCAACTTTCATACCTCTGATTTTACTCAAGTTCATCCTTCTTTGCACTTGAGTCTTGTCAACTGCTGTGCTCCAGGTTCAAGTTTAAGTCAAAGCATGAATGATCCTAAGCTTTGGAAAGGATTTTAACTGTGCCATAGGAGATAGATAATTCAAAAAGGATGCACTAGAAACTGGTTGGTTCTATTAAACCATTTTATCTAGACTTGCAAGTTTCCTGACTTTTCAGCTCTACCCAATCCAATAAACTTCCTTGTTTGATTCTCACTACTCTGATTAATTCATCAAAGACAATGAGACTTGTAAATGTGCAAAGGCAATGAACTCTGGTACCCTCATATTTCTTTGCAAGCCATATTTGCTTAGGTTACTGAATATATGTGAAGTAATAAATCTCAAAAAATTGTTTATTAGGAGGTGTAGAGATCAACCTGGATGTTAAGCAAGCATAAATTATCTTGAAATAGAAAAGGGCCATTATATTTCTAATAAAGCATGGTTTGCATTTTTTGCTGTGATATCTCAGAGACTTTACCAATGTTAATGAAACTCAGTTTTTACTCTAAAATGCCTCCCTTGTTACCCTATATCTAAAGTGAAAAAGCCTTTTTATTGATTTGACAAACAATGGGGATTAGGGCTCTTTCAGTATCAACTTTGCTCTCTTGGCATAAGTCAAAACCACTAAATTTATACCAAATCTTACTGAAAATCATTATCCAGACAAATATATTTTTTTTGTTGCTTTTTCCCATGCTCACCAGGAATGCATAGTTGATGCTTTCTTCACGATGGCATAGACTAGTTTGAACCAAACCTAGTTTGGTTCAGGAATGGTCTAAATCCAGCTGTTGGAGAGCAAGAACAGAAGAAAGCAAGGCAGAGGTGAGTGGGCAGAGAAAAGGAGAGAGATAAAAGGTGGCTAAGGAAGTATGCATTCCACTCAGTATATCACAGAGAATTTCAGTTTGAACCAGGTGGTTTCTGCTCTGTGATATCATTTAACCTGAATTCCATTTACCAGTTAAATGTTTGCTAGTCTGCAGACTACAGAATCAGAGTTTTCATTTTATGGAACTATTTTCTAGTCAGACAAAAAAAGTAAATAATTAAGAGATTGCATTTATGGATAGTTTGAGCCTTCAAGATTTAATTGAATAGCAAGAATCTTCTAAGATATACTGGATGGGAGAAACTCACACTGCCAAACTCATACTACATCCATACAAATAAGAAAGAAGTTAAACAATTTTGATGTTTATCATCACAAACTGTGTAGGCAATACAGCTCTAAGGTGTTGTATCATCTTTTGATGGGATGCAGCAAAAAGAAAAAAGACTTTATATATATTTATAATGTGCACATAGCTGTGCACATGTGTTTTATATCTATTATTTTGGGAATTAAGAAATTTGAAAGGAATTGTTCTGAAATGGTTGGTGTGAAAGCAGCCATAGGATAAATAGATGAGTAACTGTGTCATGTATTGCCATTTTTATTTCCATAAGTGCTATCACATGGATTTTGTTAGAATGGGAAAGTCTAACAAACTAAATAGAGAGGCAGAAACACTCATCTAGAGAATGGCCAAGGACCCTTTCTGCATTTAATGATATTTGGATTATATGACATTTTGGATGCCAGATAACATAAATCACAAACCACATCTTATTTTGAAACAAGATAGAGATAGGTAAGAAGTTCATAAACTGAACATTTTCCCTGTCACTTTCTGCCATTTCTATAGTACTGTTAAGAAGTATAAGAACACCAAGAAATCATGAAACAACCAGTGTTCAAGGATTTGTCTCTGCTTGCAAAGGTTTTTGAGTACAGCTTCTCAAACAGCTTTAAACACATAGTTTAAAAAAACCAAGAGCACAAATTCTGGTGGAAGCTTTTTCTCAAGTAATCAATTGAAGAACCTTCAGATAGCCTGAAGAGCTTTCACTACTGACAGAGAACTGTGTAGTGACTGGCAAATCCTACACTGAAAAAATACACTAAAAATACAAAGAAGACTCAGTACCTCCATGTACAGGGTCAGGAAGTCTCTCTGCCATCACTGATAGGTCTCTGCTGGCAGCTGAAGAAGCCTCAAAGAATTAAGTACTCACAGTATCAGATTTACTTAATTATGGATGCACATTAATAGACTACCCATACTTTGGCTAAAAAGTGAAGATTTAATTCTCTGGATGGAGGACAGGCAGAAAACTCTAATTCAAGTGCTTTTATTTATCAGTTTAATAGAACTGTAACTTTTTAAATAAAAAAAGATTTCTTCTAAAAGTAGCTGCCACGTTATCTTTGTGACAGACCATTTCTGACATACAATGGTAATATCTGTGTCATTATTCCTTGAATTAGGATCATCAATTCCTTAGCTACTGCCCAGAGTTCCTTTGAAAGTAGAAGGTTTTATTTTCCCATTACAATTTTACACAGAATTTTAGAGCACAAGGTACATGTTTTAAATCTGGGATGTTAGTCTTAGATTCCATTTCTTAGATTCAATTTCAGAACTTTTTTAAGATGCTGACCAAGTGTCCCATGATAAAGATCACACTTTAGGCAAAATTGGATAGGGGACTCTCAGAAGAGGTCAGTGTTGTGAGGAATGAGTGAAATTAAATAGATGAAGTGATGATCCTTTAGAAGTTTCAGACTTTTTTGGAAAACATCAAATCTAGCATCCAGCACAGGGTATTACAAGAGGGTTCAAGTGCTCAGTCAACTTCGAAAGGGTAAATACCAGAATGATAAAGAATTAACTCGCCATATTCAGATTTTAACTCAGGAATATGTATGGAAGAAGCCAAGAGCAGCTGAAGTTTCCAACCAATCTGTTAATCTTCCTGACATATTTGGCCACATCCTAGTGGTTTTCCCCCCTCAGTCTCAGCTATATTTTCTAACTATTTTAATTTTAAGGCTTTTTTCAGGATGTCACTGCAGGATGTAGCTGCACCAACCAGTGCTCTCCCACAGACATGCTCAAGCTCTTGTGTTTTGGGAATTGCTTGTTTTTGTTGTGTTTTTGTTTTGTTTCAGTAGCATATTTCTGACCCATCAGATCCTAAAGAATTGTTATCTTTAATGCAGTTAGGAAGGCTGTGTCATGTGTCACCTCAGCCCTAAGATCATGATAAAGATAAGATTTAAAGAAAATACATGGAAAAGTCACAGTGCTTTCAGGATCAGCTACTAAATTTTCCCCATCTAATCAGTAGCTGCAGTAGAGATGATATCAAAATATGCAAAGGTGAGGAAAAACATCTAAATATTTCCGAGAAATCACGGAGATTGTTGAAATATTTTCAGATATAAAAGTGGAAAAAAAACCTGATTTCTAGAATTAAATATGCTTTGCTTTCTTTAAAGAAAGAAATAGAAAATGAAAGAACTTGAGGTTGCAGCAAAGTAGTGTGTTCTCTGTAGTTAGAGCAATAAAAAGGAAATGTACGTAATTTGAGTTTGCATAATCATTATACCTGACCATTCAAGCATAAAAGTGGATTTTCTGCTGGAGCAACAGTTTTAGTTTCTGTTTTTCATCATAAAACTAATTAAAAGTAGAGACAGGTTGAACTGTTAAGAAAAAAATTTTGGGTGTATTTGAATCCTGGCTTAGCCATCAAGGCAGTATTTCACCAAATACTATTCACTCTTCTTGACTTTAAGTTATGCCTCAAAAAAGCTCCAAAATTTACCTGAAATGATTTCACAGGCTCAGTATCCCCCAAATTATCCCAACATATATTTTTTCCCCCACTACGATTTTGTAAAAAAATTTCTTTTTTCTCTTACAGTTGATGAAAAGCAACATTCCAATGTTGATTTTCTGGGTTGATTCAATTACTGCAAAAGCCATAGAAAGTGTTTGAAACAATTTTATGCAATGTGTACATGCCTCCTCTTAAAAGCTTGCTCTGAAATTCAGCTGTGTCACAGCCCCATTTCAGCACACACAAAACTAATGGAAAAATTGCCTGATATAGAAACACAAGCCTGAACTCTGGGTAGCCAAAATGTTTTAAGATGTAATCCACCAAGATTTCTACTTATTTACTCAGGCATGTGGGTGCAACTTGAAGCATTTTCAGGAGGAAAAATAAATGGAAGAGACAGTTGGGGCACTAGATAAGCCATATCAAAACTCAGGAGAGATTTTAAGAGGAAGATAATGGATGGCTGTTAAGAACAGTTACCAAAGACTTGATGGAATATAGGCCTGGAGGCCAGAAGAAGGGCTAATGGAGCATAATTTTGTGTTTCACATTTGTGGAATTTCATATCTGAAAAGCAAAACACACAATACACACGAAACCACACACATTTAGAACCCTTCATACTGCAGTGGGCAGCTGAACGTCCCCAGCACACACAGACACACAGGTATGGGTGTAAATCAGCATATTTATTTAGTACCTGATGTGCAGGTGTCACCTCCTGGCCCCTGCCCTGCTCCACTGCTGGGCCAGACCTGAGCTCTGAGCTCACACCAGCCCTGCCGTGTGCAGTGACACTTCTGTTAGCCACCAGTCACAACTGCTTGAAAAAACCTTTCGAAGAGAGTTGCAACAATATTTTCCTGAAAACGTGTGCCATTATTTTCAGACTGTATCCTGGCATCATACAAACACCTAATCTTCACCTTATGGGAAGCAAATTATTTTAATAAATCCTCTCTCTCCTAAATGCTACAGTTGTCCCTTGGCAAGCCAGGAATTCATACACCTGTCCAATTTCTAATTAAAGGATGTGTCTCAAAAGCTGACATTCTGGTTTGCTTAAAAGTATTGGGCTTTTTTGTTTTGTTTTCTTTTTTTTTTAATTCCAGATTTGAAAACCATAGCTAATTATTTAGTTATAGTACTCCATGCAAATGTTCCAGAAGTTGGATGTTAATTTGACATTTGTAATATGTTATTTCTGGTGCTCAAGTCACACAGTCAGTTTATAATAATCAGACAAATACTGTGTTATCTACTATAGAATTAAAAGTTCAAGTACTTTTCTCCTAAATGGTTGCACTGAAGTAAAATAATTTAAATTCTGAAGAAATACGTATCATAATCTAAATCTTAATAATAACTAGTTTCATTACTAAAATTGCTTAAAAGGCAGGATGTAATTTTTAATAAACTTGTCTATAAGTACTTTTGGTTGTATATTCAAAACTTACTGGCATTTTAATAGCTTTATTTGTCATCGTTACATGTTGTTGCTATACACTTACTACAAAGATAAATGCTTTTTTTCTTAGCTCATGAAAAGAAAGTTATTTAGATTAAGACAACATAGCAACTACAATTGTAGAATCAAACAATAATTTTTTCCACAAAGTGTATTGCTTTAGTTATGCTCAGGATCATCTACAAACTTAGAGATGCACATTTTAATGAACAATTATCATATGCCAAGGAGATTAAGAGAAGGATAAAGCACTGATTGTAACTGAGAAATAGAAACAAGTACAGAAATAAAAAGCTACAATTTTGCAGCTCAGAAGAAGAAAAGAAAGATTCAGGAAATATGGCAAACTGCACATGACTGAGGAGAATCAAATTGATTGCCCTAATTACTTTTATGCAAAATTATCTTTTGAGTACAGAGTCTGCCCATTAATTTTTACTAATGAAATTAAGCTTTCTCAATTATCTGTAGTTATACAACTGTTATGCTTGGTGCAGATCAATAATGGTCACACAGCAGTGAACACTATTAAAGTCCTTGAATATCTGGCCAGAGCTTTCCTGTAAATCTCCAGCACAGTCCAAGCAGAAAGACAGTAAATGGAAAAATAAACTGAAGGGAAGAAAAGGAAACATTATTTTCTGTAACATAACACTAACTCAGGTTTGTTGTGTGATGAGATCTGCAGTACTTTTAGAAGGCTAAATTGCCAGGTAACACTTTTAGCTATGCTGTGTCAAATAACAGCAGCTCAGGCTTTAAACCTCCAGAAGGAACACTCCTGGCCCAGGATGGGATCCTGCAGCAGGGTTATTCTTTCACCTTGATTAGCACAGTGACATGCTTGAGCAGGAGGTGACAGCTGAGATACATCCACGGTCTGATTCACTACAGCTAAATTCTCTGCTCTTTCTTAAAGCCAGAGCATCCAGAACAGGAACATTTTTGTGGGAATTGAAATTTAGAGTTTACTCTGAAATTCTACAGTTAACTATATAGACCAAAATATATTAGGAAAAATATATTTATGCTTTTATTTGTTCCAAATCCACATTTTTCATACTTATGTCAGTCATTCCTTTAGGTACATGCACAACAAAGGTCTGTCCTATATCTCATTAAATAGGGAGACATTTGTATCCAGTAATATTTTACATGGCAGATGAAATTGGAGGCCAGTTTAGAACCTCCAGGCATATATTCTGCCAGTTCAATAAAAAAATAATTTTGTTAACTCAAGTTGAAAAATACCTAATATATTATTATATTCCTTCTAGCAGAAATTGAATTTATAGTTGTGCGAGAGTGAAAGCTGAGGCCTTGTGGGACAACCAGTAAAGACCAGTGCTCACAGACATTACTGGAACTGACCATATTCCATCACTAAAGTAATGCTGCATGTCAGCTTGTAAGAGAAGCATCTCTGCTGCATCTAATTGTTAAATTCAAGGGACTTTCAAACAAATGCATTACTAGCTAGAAATTGCATTTTTAATTCCTGTAGCAGAGTCCCAATAAAAATGATAATGCATATTTTAATTTAAGCTCTGATCCAATTTACAAAGTGATTGCTTGATAAATTCTTCTGGCTATCTAAGCCTATCACACTTGGTACAGAAATAGTATTAACCAAATTATTGTAAAATTTTTCTTCTTTTTTTTTTTTTTAGCTTTTTCAGCTTTTAATATATAAATTAAGCTAAAAGCTTGCAGACACCATGTAGTTTATCCCCATTGCCCATAGCAGATATAATCTATGAAACAACTGTCTGAAACAATTTTAAGGGTCTAACGAAAGGTCTGCTTACTCTGTTAAATATTTCCATGTACCCCTACCTGTGGACACCACATGTCATGCTGCCTGTAATTCTTCTCACTGATCTTCCCTTCACCTTCCCTCCCCACTTCCACTTGGGCTGCAGCACCTAAACTAAAGGTTGATATATTGTAAGGACACAAATGAACTGTCACTGTCACTGTATGGACAGTTTTGAATGTTCTTTCAGGTTCTTTTAGATTTTGTTTGCACAAGAAACTTGAGTCCTGATTTGGGCCTCTGTAGGGTATAATTAGCACTATATTAGAACCCTAATGTTAACACACTTTCTCTTTAATCCAAATTCCCTGACTCATTCCAGCTGGCACATCAGCCAAAGGAACTCTCTTGTCATGTAGTTTTCAAAGTCATATTGCAACCTCTTGGTTTTGCTGCCAAACTTTCTTACTTATTTAGCTTTTCCTAAGCTTAAAGTCTTTTACGTAAGCTTCTTGATACAACTTTTAGCATTCAGGTGCCAAAATTTCCTGATCTATGTTGCTTAACTTTGGCTTCAATCTAAATATCCCACTGCTCTCCTGGTTGTCAGTAAAAAAGTTTGCTTTACCTTTCAGCCTGAACAAATAACAGCCATTGTCTTCAGCAACTTCACTGAGCTTTCATGACCCATCTTAACTCATGCTAATATTCATATGTATATGCATATTTGTATATATAAATGTGTATATGAATTTATACTTATATATGCACACAGATGTATGGATATAGATACACACATATGTGTAATGTCTTTTACAGGAAATATATAAGATTTCCTATTGGTGGCCAAATCTTCACTGTGCTCAGGTTTTTGAGTATCTAACAATTAACTGCTGTGAAATAGTTTCTGAGAAAATACTGAGTCTGCCTGGTTGCTGTGGTTTCCCAGCTTCAGTAGTGTCAGCCAGCCAGTGCAGAGACAGAATGTCACCAGACAGCCTGAAAATGCCATCTCCAGAACAAGACTTTTGCCAAGGTAAAAAGAGATGACAGAATCCCATTAGGTTACTAATGACCATTTCTTTCCCCTGCTGAGGTGCAGGAGCTTCCCCTAAACCTCCTTGTCCAGCACACAGCTTGGACTGAAGTGTTCGGGCACAGCTGTTTTCACCTCACAGCTACTGAAGAAATTAGTGTAGTTGTAACAATCATGTGTAGTTTGCATCTTCTATGTGTCAAGTGGTAGAGAAAGATGGGAGACTGAAAGTTAAAAAAGTTAAATCAAGCAAGATTATTTCCTACCTATTCTTACCCTGGCAAAAGTTGGAAATAAATTTTCACAATTTTAGATTTTTTTCTGAATACTCCTGAGCAGGTGTTTAACTCCTTATTGAAAGCAGGATCTGCTACTTGCCCCTTTTTTCCCAGTTTGGGGCTGTTCAGATGCCTGTGTTTATCTGGACTGGACCTTCATATGCAAGCCAAGCAGAGCCTTGTCTTTAGGCATGGCAGCTCCAAGCTTCACAGGCAACTTCTAATGAAATTCTGCAGAGTGGAGCCACAATTTCCAAAGCTCTTATCAACAGTTAGTGACATGAAATATGAATTTGTCTCTTTATGATAACATTTAATGACTTTTAAAGTTGTGATATGACAATTGCTAAGCCAGTTTCCCTTCCTGTCCCTGTTCTGTAAAGAAGAAATATCTGTGTAAAAAAGGCTCATAAATGTGCGCATGAACAACAGATACTGAGTGATAAGAGAGAAGTAAGTATTATTTTACAGTAAAATATGCATTATGCTGGATATAGTGTTCTCCAAAAAGCTGTTAGTGCTCTAATTGAATGCTGAAAATGAAAAATAGACCCTCTATTTCAGATGAGAAAAAGAACTTTCCTCTTTCAGCTCATTGCAAATACCTCTCTCTACAAAGCAAAGCAGGTCCCTCATGAGACAGACGCCCATTAGTATTGCAGGCAAGGCTAACTTATTTCAAAATGTATAAAAGACACAGCAGCTGATAAAATAGTCTGTCTTCAAGGAACGAAGTAAAAAGCTTTTGTGCTATAGCAAAGCATACAGATTTTAAGAAAACAAATTAGTTACAAAGCACCTCTTTGGAAGTTGGAAGTTCAATCCCTCTCATTTCACAGTTCTTTATTCTTAAAAATAAACCAGAAAAACCTATATACAGCCTGGGAGTGGCAGGAAGAATTATGCTTTTGGTTAAGTCATGGGAAGTTCCTTATCTCTCCAGTGAGAACTGAAGCAGCCCACACATAAATTATGTGATAACTGAAGTAAAAAAACTGCAGTCACACTGGGCCACCTCCTTAGCACCCACTTCTTTATGGAATAAACTGAGTGGTTCATTCAGCTTTGTTTTCTCCCTCCTTCCTTCCTCTCTTCCACATACATATTTTGGACTGTCCTGCATTCTTCCTGAAGGTCTGGTCTGATCTGTGTTTAAGTCAACAAGAACATTTTCACAGCCCTCAGATCATCTTGGATGACCCTGCAAAACTCCAGCTGTACATCATGTCAAACAGCCCAAAATCATCTCTGCAAAACTGGGGAGCCCAGGAAGCTCCAATACAGAAAAGGAGGCTTTGGCATTCCAGCACCACAACTCCTTTTACTGATAATATTTTGGAAATTAAATTAAAGCTGGCAAGCTCTATGAAAAACAAATAGCTAAGACTGGCCAATCTACTAAGTTTAAAGTGAAATAGGCACACATTTGCTCTTACTACTCCTCCAGAGATCAAGCAATCTTTTGAACTATTTATTGTTCAGTATTATAATTTATAATATGAGCTTTGTCAACATTCCAAAAGAAGGATTTAAAAAAAAATCCTTTCAGTGTCTTTTTTAATGAAATAAAAGTTTCCCAGAAACACTAAAAAACATAGAAACTAAGTGGCACTGAACTCCGTATCTGCAATACTTACTGGACAAGAGAAAAATACCCAGCTATACAACCCTCACTCACAATGAAATTTATATTTAACACCCCTCTGCTTTCTCATTTGAAAATATTTTCATACCATTTTGTCAGTGCAATCTCTGCTGTTTTACAGAACCATTACCTGCCACTAGCATTGAGATAACCCACTGCTTCTGAGTAGTGTCCAACAATATTTTACATATAAAAGAGAAATAGAGCTGAAAAAACAGGGCTACATTGAAATCTTTGTAGCAGGTACAACATCCCAGCTGGAAACTGGATTTGATGGTGAGTACCAGAGATGGACTATATCCTGTGGGTATCACAATAAAATAGAGCAGCAGCAGAAACAACACTTTCAGTAACACATTATGCGAACTTCATTTATCTATTCAATGAAGAGGAAATCTACTTAAACCACAGTCCCAAGATATGCTATTTCTTTTGCCTGAAATGCATTTTTCACATTGCCATACTCCTAATGGGAAATGTGTTGTAAGCAACAAGCAATGTATTTGATCTCACAGCACACTTAATTCAGGCAGTGAAGATTTTAACTGAAGTTTCTGTTGGTTTAGGTGTGGAGAAGGTTTTCTCCTTTTTTTTTTTTTTTTTTTTCTTCTTCTTCAAACTTCATGGCTACCTTAAAAATGGCATATTCAAGAGGTGTTCAAAATACCTACACACATCATAGTTGTCCGTCAGCAGCACTGACCTGGTTTGGAGTAGGACGGAGTTAATTTTCCTCCTGGTAGCTGGTACAGTGTGGGTACAATGCTGCTGACACACTGATGCTTTAGCTGTTGCTCTGTAGTGCTCACTCTCAGTCAAGGACTTTTCAGTCTCATGCTCTCAGGGAGTAGATACATGGCAGCCAGGATAGACCATGGCCAGGACAGCTGAGCCAAACTGCCCAAAGGATATTCCACACCACAGAAGGCCTCCCCAGTTGGGCAGGAGGGGCTGATCCCTGCTTGAGGATGGGATAGGCATTGGTCAGTGGGCTGTGAGCAACTGTACTGGACATCAATTTCCTTGCTTGGGTTTTATTTCTCTCACTTTCCCTTTTAAAAAAATTATTACTATATTTTTTAGAATTATATTTTTTACTTCAATTATTAAACTTTGCATATCTCAACGCAGGTTTTACCTTTTTCTGATTCTCCTCCCTGCCCTACAGCAGGGGGGTGGCGTAAGCAAGCAGCTGAGCAGTGTTTAGTTTCAGGCTGAGGCTAAATGATGACGAGGCACATAAAGGCAAATAAAATATAACTGCATTCCATGTAGCACATCTGGCAGCAGCAGTGGTGGCCAGTAGTAGCAGAAGGGTTCTTTGTGCATCTCTTCATTTGCATCTCCTCAAATTTCAGCAGAGGTCAAGAATGACATTTTCTGAATTCAGTTGGGAAGAAAACTGTTTCCAATTTGCTGTGACCGTAACTGTGTGAAGCAAGCCCTCAGCATTTCTGTGCACAACTTCTGCAGCAGCTGATTGCTCAGTAACAGGGTTCTGGGAAAGATCCAAACCACAGCTGTCAGACCACACCAGAAGGAAGAGCACAACAGGTGTCTTTACCTTACTGGGACCTCAAAGTTCTTGCTGAATATTATTCTGTATAGCAGTATTTCTCAAGTTAACAAGAAACTACATGGTATTTAAAATTCTATCATAAAAGCTCTCAAGTTTTGATGTCCATATTGTTCCACCCATAAATAACAGACCACCTACAACTGCAGGCATGCCCTCTCAAGTAACATAAAATACAGGATGCAAAAAGCTATCTAATTTTGTCCTATATAAATAATTAGCAAATTGCATTAATATAACGTATTGAACAGAATGAGCCATAATTTCCTAATTTGTAATCACTGAATCATGTCAGGTCAGATGCATGTTGCGTGATGCTATATATCATCGACAGTTATACTGCTTTCTTTTCATGCAAGCACAAAGGCAGGTGAATGATATTTGCATTTTCTGAATTTAGCAGTCTATTTCCTATACATTCAAAATCAGAGTACAAAAGCTTATGCAAGAGATGTCTTGTATGATGCGAAAGAACCAATGACAAAATGCGAGCTGATGGATATTTATAGAGGGTAAAGCATTCTGAAATCTCCTGTGAGGAAAAGATGCACTATAGCACTATATTTATTTCTCATATTTACTACCTACTTAACAGACTCTTAAAAGATATACAGCTATAAAAGGCCACTCTTCTGCTATGACAGCATTCTAGTTTACACTCACTGGTGATCTTCCTAGAACAAGAAAACTTTCCTGGTACTATTATAGTAAAAACGTGATGGAAAATAGCATCATATTTTGGATTTTAGGTTTATTGTTGTTATCAAGCAATATTCACAAATCTTTGTGGCCTTCAAAGTTTACTTATACTTCACATTTCCCTTCTAATCAGCAGGTTCAGGTGATCCAAGTATCAGACATAAATTTTCTTAGTGTGAACATTTCGGACATGCTGCCCAATTAACAGTAAAATGCTTTATTTTCAGTGCTGCATGCCTGTGGATTTTGATTGCACAGAGTGCTATGAAATCAGTTTTTGTGATTTGTGAAGGGCACAGACAATCAAACACAACTTTTACGTCATTACCCTGCATAAAAGCATATGTTCACTATAACATTCCAGAGCTGTAGGAAAGGCCAACAAAAAGAAAACCAATGTTTGATTGTTAACTCACCCCATTTATCCCACATTTATGTGGGATAGATAAAGGAGCTATAAAGGAGCTCCAGCAGCACAACACATTTAACTTTTCCTACTGAAAGTCTAAATCACAACAGACAAATATTGGAATATTTAGAAAAATGTGTTGCTCCTTTTCCATTACAGCCTATATCCCAAACCGATGCAAAACAGAGTGGAAAATATTTAGGAGTATCTATTAAGGTAATATGCAATTTTTTTTTGCTGTGTGTTCTATTGCAGTTAAAAGCCCGACTTCACTTAGGCAGAAAAGAACATCTATGTGAATCTTTCAACAAGTAACTTCAATATGTTCTTTATAGTTTTGGTCTATTGCAGTGGGAGGGGGGATTGTTATCATCTGTGCTAGTAACTGTCTGGAATTCTGCAGACTTCCTAATTAATTGTATATTAACTGTACTTAAATAACATATAAATTGCATTTGGCTTTAGGCAACAGAGAAAAATGCATGGTTACTACATAGGTGTGGCATATATTTTCACCTCTGTCATACAGATGATCTCCATTATGTCATGGTTAGTGCTCCTTTACTCAGCGTTATGGTTACTGTGGACAGTGGATATGATTTTTGACAAGTGCATCTTGACACGGGGTACACAGATTTTTATCAAGCTGAGAATATATACAGCCATTTTCTAATTCAATACAGTACTTTATTTTTCAGCCAAAACTATTTATTAGCTTTAGCAAGGGACTTCTTCAAATTATGTCCTCAGTCTATTTATTATTTACTATTTGATACACAAGAGAGGATAGGTACTTTTTTCATAAACAAAGGCACACTATCTTTGTATCAAATACAGATGATTGCAAAATATATTTTTAAATTAAAAAGCCTGCCACCTATAATTTATTAAAAATACTTCAATCAATTGATAAACATAATTTTCAAGAATTAAAGCTTGAAAAGACAACAAAGAAGCTAGCTCAGATGGATGCTTAAAAATGTAGATTAAAAATTGCCATGAAATATGCTGACTATATCATGTTCCTACAGTGATAGAGGTTCCCTCGACCAAAAGTCTGTGTGCCTTGAGAATTTGGTTTGGATGTCTGGAGATAACATAACCATGTTGCTAAGGTAACAAGTGTAGGGTTGTTTGGGGTTTTTTTTGGAAGAATAAACAAGCATGTAAAACCAGCATAAAATAGACAAGCAATATCTTGATGCCTGAGGGTTTTCTGTTTTATATATGGCACTTTGCAGAGATGCTTGATATTAATCTTTCACAGGTGATTACTCATTTCCTCATTTAGAGACTCCATTAGAAACCATTTGTGTAAAATGGAGAAATAACTAAATATTCAGAAGAAAGAGCAAACTGGCCTGTGCAGGCAGGGCTGCAGCCCTGCTCGGCTGCTGCATCCTAAGTGAATCACTAAGCACTTTTGTCCAAGGCATAGCAGAGAGAATGTCAGTGCAAAGCCACTCATACATCAGGGAAATCTAAATCATTGCATAAATAAAAAAAGGTAGCACTGTGAATATCACAAAAAAAAAAAAAACACCAAAAAAAACAAAAACAAAAAACCAAAAAAAACCAAACCAAGCAAACAAACAAAAAAACCAAACCCAAAAGATCTGATTCCATTAAAAAAGTGAATTATACTGCACTCTTTTCCCCTTTTGTATTTATTTTCTCTTAACTAGATTTTATTTGCATGAATCTTCCTGAAAAATGTATTCCTATAATTGCATTATAATGGGAAATCTCAGAGCATAGAAAAAAGTTAATTACTATCAGCATCCAAATCACTGTCCTAATATTTTGTCAATTAAATGAAGTAGAGAAGATATTGAACTGTGGACACCTTGCTTCATGTGCTGAAGACAGCTCAGGTCTGGGATCAGCTGACATTACACTGCAGCAGCGCTGGTGCCTCATTGTGAGGTTTTATTCAAAGAAGACAGAGCCTGAAGTATTAGAGGTTTCCATTTTACCTCAAAGCAGGTGCCCTTTTCCACTACAATCTTTTTTCCTTTGCTTCATTCCCCCTATCCAGTGCTTTCCTCCTCCCAGAGAAAGAAGCATTAAATAAGGATTCATGGAAACTTGAATAACCTACATATTTGAATTAGACATTTATAGGAACAAATTCAGCTTTGGCTCTGAGGTTTTTATTCCCTATACATCCACTAGTTGCACTTCAGGTAAATTACCATCTTTCCATCTACTTTGAGACAATTCAGAGCTGTATTTTTAGGAAGTGAGGTCAAAGACAGAAATTCCTACCTGTCCAGATTTATAATCATTACAAAAAGAAGAGTTGCTTCGAGTTTAGTGAATAGTGTTCTGTGCGTTCCCAAGCTAATGAGCATCACTAGGTCATATTTTAGGACATGATTTGCTGTTGAGCAGTCTCCTTTGTCCACGAGAGTCATTAGCAACATGGTAACAGGAGGTGACAGCGTGAAATGGGGGTGAAGGAGTGAGACACGATGGAAGTGGCAGCATCTCATTGTGCTGGAGAAGAGGCAGAACAGAAGTTGTGTGAAGAGCTGACGTGGACATGAAGAACAGATCACTGCATTGATGAGAAGAACTGGGGAATTAGATTGAGAGCTGCAAAGAGGAATGGAGATTAAGAGGAAAGGACAGGAGGAAAAGGATGGGCAGAACACGGCAGGAGAAGGAAGGAGGAGTTGACAGCAAAGGGGTGTGAGAGCCCTACGCTCACAAAGAGAGGAGCTGCTCCCTGAGATGCAGGAGGGGCTGGGATAAGAGGTCTTGGGACTTAACTGTGGTAACTCTAAAGCCATTCTAACTGTGACCTGGTTTGGCAGTGGACACTGTGTACAAACCTCCAGGCTTCTCTCATCATCCTCTCATTCAAGTCAAATGCATTCTTTTTTGCTGACATTCTTTTCAACTGCAATGCATTGGGGCAAAACAGAATGACAGGGAATCACCGTGAAGGAAATTGAGGTTTTAGCCTGATCCAAGCCACTTGTGCAATTGCATCATACTAGTTTATGAGCTTTCCATACTTCAAGCCATAAAAAATCATCTCCAATCAAACCCAAACATTTGAAACATTAAAATAACGAAGTACAAATATATGTCTGAATACATGGGATGTTTAAAAAGAATCATTTCAAAATGATGTCTTCGTACATTGTTAGTCTACAAATTTTGCCTACTACAGGAGCGTGGTAGCTTACTCCTTCACATGAAAAACAAGAGCTAAATTATACATAATTAACCCCCAAAATGTTAGTAGATTAGTTTGAGCACTGAAAATTTAAGTTTTTGCATTCTGAATAGAATAAATTTATTTTCAGTGAACTTCACCTCTTTTTCAACATCAGCTACTTGAGATCTGTCAGATATACATGAATAATACATGAAATTTTAAAATACAGCATTTGAAGCTGTTGCAGACATTTTGAAAAATACTGTAAAAACAGGTAGAAAAGAAGAAAACAAAAATATCTAATAACATGCCAAGCAAATGACCACCCACCATATGCCACTCACATAAAGAACTACAGGTATTCTATCATAATTCTGACAACCGCTGTTATTATTTTTCATATTCAGTGATCATGTATTCAATAGCTGTACTCAAGAAAACAAACATGGAACAAAACATATCTATAACAGCCTCTAATATATGGAAGGTGTCTTGCACATCACTGAGTTTGCTCAACAAGCTCTCAAAAGCAGTTCCCAGTGTTCAAAGTACAATGTTACACAATGTTTATGTTCTCAGATATTAAGAAGTTATTTCATAGAGGACTTTTGAATGCATTTTTCCTTGAAAATCATCTGTTTTTCACTTGATGTCTCCCAAATAATCCTTCCACTAAAGAGTTTGTTTAGCTCATTGACACTTTTGATGGCATCTGTAGAATTTATTGTTTTTGAAAGGGAAAAATATTTATGACAGATATTTTGTTTAACATTTAAACAACTTGAGCTTTCCTGTTTACTTGGTGAGAGGATTTTGTTGTTTTAGAACCTATAATTAAAACCAAACCTTCATGGCAAAGTAGAAGCACCAGTGGAAGAGCTTGTCACTGTACAGACATACACCAGCTTATTCATAAATTAAAATTAACTTCAGGCTTTTTGAGCTAATAGAACTGGTAATTAACAAGACCAAAACAGTTGGTTTTGGTGACAGTTCAGTTCTGCACTTTTTTTTTTTTTTTTTTGGCTACTACCTGGAAGATTTGAATTGCAACTGCCCTTGGTACTTATTGACTTCCCATCTGAAACGTTAATAATCATTAGAAATTATTTATGATATCAAAACATTATATTCTCATAAAACAAAGGTCCTTTTGTTAAAACCATTTCAAGAGGCTCTTGAACAGCTACTGAGAATAAAAGCCACTCTAAATAGAACATAATGAATTCTTTAAGAAGCTTTGGAAGAAGAAAAAGAAATCCCCCTTTTTTTAGGCTGAGTAGGGTAGTATGCTGCATATCATGCTTAAAATGCATCACAGCATTTCTCACAGCAGAGAAATACTTGTCCATGCATTATTTCTGCTCTCCATTTGAATAGTGTCATAAATTGACTTGGAAATGATAATTCTGAATATCACATAGCTGTTTCTAAGCAATTACTCCATTTTTTCCCTCAGGGGTAAACTGTAAAATGTAAATTATGTGGGTACTTGCATGTTAAAAACCATACCCAAATTTCTACAATATGTTATTCATGAATCTTTGCATCATGCTGGCCTGCTCCTCAAAGTACTCAAAGGACCCATCTGTAAACCAGGGTGGGATAAAACTTTTGGATTTGCTTAAATTTAGTTTTTAAAAATATTGTGACTCCAAGATACATGTCTATCCTGGAGAATTTTCAGTGGGATTTCAAACCATGTCTCCTGAGTGGGTGAACCTGGTCAGCCAGGCTCCAGTCTATCATAGCCTTTGCATTTGGGCTTTGGCTTAATATACTGCTGAAAGTAGATGAGTCTTCTCTCACAAAATGAAGCAGGCTACCTTGGAACAGACCCAATTTTCCAGAACTGCTTGGCTTCAGTTATATGCATCTGATCACAGAAATTTAAAAACAGTGAAATGACATTTCTTTCAGTCTTGAGGTTTATGGGGGGGAGGAATAAAAGTTTTAAATGTCCCATCTATCAAAATAGCAGGAAGATTCTAAATTTTGAATAACCTTGATGCAGATGGAAAGTAACAAAACAGCTCTATCTGAAGTTTGAGAAGAAGCTTCACATTACAATTAGAGAGCTGACAAAAAGTGACAAACGTTTGCTTCATCCTATAAGCTTGCTTAAAAACCAGAAGGGGACAAAATGTAATGTGTCTATCACAGACATGCTGTTCAGGATTCAAGCGGTAACTTATAACCTCAAATATGAAATTTAAAAATGAAAAAACCTGGGTGTCCACTTCTATTAAATTAGGACAAGATGCAAACTCATTGTGATAGCCCTGTCATCCAGTCTTATCCCCAGCTCCCAAAACTTGCACAAAGAATGTTGCAATCAGCTTCTGGATGACACAAAATCTCTCAGGCCCTGTCAGGTATAATCCTTTGGTAAAATAGGCTTCTTTACCTGTGATACTATCACCTGTCATCAGAAGCAATGTGACGCCATATCAAGGACAACATATAACTTGATTCAGATATAGGATTTTAAAGAAAAAAAATCTATTTTGTATAAGTAATCTGATTTAGACATTTCTAAAAAGTGCTGTAATTATTTGAAGCACTTCTGACAAAATGACATAAATTGTCGATATAGTAAAGATATCTTCAAGGTGAGTATTTGAAATAATTGTGATTAAACCACTTCCTAGTTACTGTTTAGATGATGATACAGTAACAATGACAACATAATGCAATTAGTGACATTTAGAACTCTTGGAAATATTTCAAATGTCTCTGTAGTCATATATATGGAGAAATAGCTTCTGTTTTGATTTTGACAAAGGTGTTTAGTACTGTTTTTCCCCCTGTGGTCCTGTCACTGAGAGTCTGAAGTCTTGCACAAGATGTTCCATTAGTCTAATATTAGTCTATGTCCTGTGTATTTTCCAGAAGAGACATATAGCTCTTGTAATTGTTTTATATCCATATGGATCCTTTCATAGTGTCTTAAGATGATTGAAAAAATAGTATTGTCTAATGTGCTTTACATCATTTTTCTACACAATTTCAGACAGATCACTCCATTTACCCATTTATAGATTTTTAAGTAGAGAGAAGACCCCTCTATGTCCTCCAGTTCATCCTCCTGCACAAAACAGAACACATAATTCAGGCTACCAGATTAAAATATGTGTTACAAGTATAGCCTGTCTGAAAAAAACCCAAAAAACTCCAACAAAATCTGTTTTCTAGTAAACGGCCTCAGCAACTCCATCATACTGCCACATAAGGATCATAAAATGACAGAATGGTTTGGGTTGGAAGTGACTTTAAATTCATCCAGTTCCAAACTCCCTGCCAGTTTCAACTACATTTTGAAAATATGTCTGTCAGTGGTCTCTGTTAATAACATATTTAATATCACACACATGTGTTAAAGGATCTGTTTCACCTAATCATTTCCCACTTAAAGGCAAGCTTTAGAGTTCTCTCTCATAGTTAACTTTTCACACAGGGATAAATTACATTTGGCTTCACTATGTTGACGTTCAAGTTATTTTCAGAACTATCCTTTTGAACAGTACATTGCCACCTCTTCCCTCCCTCATTTAAGTATGGCAAAGCCTTTCATTCCTTGAGATGTGACTTTTCATTTTAATAAAGCAAAGAGCAGAATGTTCTATGTGACCAACTTGCAAAATGTTTTAAATTCTCTACTGAATTCAGACTTTCTGTAGGACATACTATGTTTGTCATTCAGCCTCATAGAAGACTTTGTCCTTTGACCAAGCCATAAACACCAAGCTTTTTATTAAAGTATTTTTTCTACTTCCTCCAGACTCTACTATAAAACAAAAATTTCACAAGGCTGTAATTTGTTCTCTATTTTGAGCACAATCTTTGGTCCATAGTCTTATTAATGCTTTTAAACAAATATTAATCAAGTTGTAATACATATGACTCTACCTGTCTGCTTGTGGGGAATGCAAAAGATTGTGGCTGGAACCCTTTTGTTTGTTCTGTATGCAACCAGTGTATCAGTTAAAATAAAAGCTTTAAAAATGTATATATAGACTCCCATATTCAGGTTCTACATGAAGAGTTTCTACCAGACACACTGATCCAAGCACAGCACTTTAACAGACCTTTAACATATTCAGTTCATCCAGAACTGAATCCTGATTGGATCCTCACAGTGCTGACAGAGTCCTGAGCCTGTAAAAGAAGTATGACCAGTAGAATGCACCCTTGAACTTGGGAGGACAGGACACAGTAGATCATTATAACAGCTATTTGAGAGTCAATGGCTTCTGGTATTTCAATAATGCTGATTAGTATTATAGTAAAAATAATGTGCTTGAACTTTGGAAAATGCCATTAAACTTGTCTGGCACCTTCAGAATTTTGTCCTCCCTACCCAAAACCTATTATAAGAGAAGATTGATTTATCTATTGATTGGATTTTATACAGCTGTGACAATTCTTTGCAGAGAAGGATGAAAACTATTCATCTGCAATGCTTTCATGATCAACCTAAAAACAAACAAACAAACAAATAAACCATTCTAATATCTCTTTACTTTCAAAATACTCAGAGGCTTATAGACCTGACATTTTTTAATCAGAACACTGCTGCTGTGGTGCTGGATTTCTTTGGCCCAAGTGGCTCCCGACACTGCAGGCAAGAGCGGGGTGCCCACAGCAAGCAGTCAAATCTGGGGTGTGGCTGTGGGGCACAGCTGCCCTACAGCACAGGTGGGCTGCACTGGGGATAGGACTGTGCCAAGGGTAGGGACAAGGAACGGGGAGAGGCCTTCTGTATGTTTTCCAAAGGTGTTTATTCCCCAGAAGGTCAGGACCAGAAAGGCAAGAATAAAGGCAGACACCAACTTATATATGGGGGAGGTCCCAGGGGAGGGCACAGTCTTTCACTAATTAGGAGAAACTGGGGGTGGAACACAAGCCAGAGAATACAGTGTCTAAACCAATAGGGGAGCTCTATTCCCCCTAAACCAACTGGGGAGTTGTTCTCCCCCTCCTTCAGGGTAGAAGAACAAGTTAAACAAACCAAGGAGGCCTCAAAGGATACAAAATTGATAGGGAAGTTTTTAGAGAAAGAGGCAGGCATGGAAGGGGATTGACATTCAATGGGAGGAGGAACAGGGAACAAAAGGGCAGGTCTTTGGGGGAGATGGACAACTAGAGCAAAACCAACAATAAAGGGGGGAGGGAACAATCCATTGGTAATAAAATATGCCATAACAATACAAAATGGGGGGGGTGGTTATAAAACTGACTACTATCATCGGATTACAATCAAAAGCACGTACTGCAACACACAGCCACTCTTTCAAGCCTTCCAAATAACTCCTGTTCTCTCTTTCAAATTAACTCTGTCTTGTAGGAAAAAACCCCAACAGTTAAACATTTTCAAAGCACCGTGTAAGCAGAACAGATCAGAACAGGCATCAGAGAGCAAGTTCCGAGCTCTTAGTTCCTACACTTGTATTCTTAGTTCTCTGATGATGGATCTCACCACCATGCTTAGAAGCTCATGCTGGAGCTACTCTTTAGCTATTAAGTATGACTGGGTGGCTACACAGAACCTTGATGAAAATGACTGAATTCTGGTTCAGTGAACTGAGATTTTTTTCTTACAAAAAAGAACTGTTGACTGTTACAAAATTTGTAAGAATTTGTGTCTTTACTTCAATTGGACTGCCTGCCTAACATTGGAATCTATAAAGAGCAAAGAATTATAAAATCACTTTATGAAATAATCAACCAATATTTTTGAAGGTGCGCATAAACAGGCAATAGTCACTTGACAAGAAAAGCTGAGTTAAACAGCTACCACTTTTATTCCTTGATATTATAATAACTTTCCATTTCAAACAAACATTTCTTGTAGGAAAAATTATAAATCTGATTAAAAAGCAAAGATTATATATTTGTAAGTTTTTCTAATAGCTAACTTACTACCAGTATTTTTAATGTTATTTTATTTCTGCCCTAAATTTGCTGAACTTGAGCTTTCATTTCAAAGACATTTTTAATATATATATTGAAACCTTTCTTTGGTAGATTGAAGGCTCATCTATTAGTAATTTTCTATTACACTGACATTTAGAGAAAAATCTGATCACCATATTCTATTTGACAAATACTTCAAAACTTATATTCTTGAATATTTTCTCAATGAATTACATTTTCTCTTTAATCTTTTTTTTAATCATTCATCATTCAACTCACTGAGCTTCTCTATATTTTTAACGTTCATCCTCAATTGGAAATGAACACAGTACAGGGATTGGTATTGACAGAGCAAGTCCAACAAGAATAAAAACTTAGAAGCCAGCACAATCATGAGCCTGTTCCTAAAGCCCACCATCATTAGAAACTCAAAGACACTAAGGAATAATAAAAGGTCATATTCCATATACAGACATGTCATAGCCAATGTTAGCAACATCCATCACTAGTGAGCCATTTACAATATTTCCTTCCATAACAACCTCTAGTCAGTGACAGTAACTCCTGGTGAGATCCTATCACTGCAAAGGCTAAAACACTAAACTGGGTGAATGGACATCATATAGTCTTTCTCCTACTTGCTGTTAATTCATCATCATCATTTCAAGAACACTGGTTAGGATTACAGCTTATTAATGCCTTATTAGCTGAGTTTAAATCACAGAGGAAGTAGCTCAGATGAGCACCTAAAGGCATGTTATCAGGAACGTGTCCAAGAGTGGGCCAATGAAAGAGGAAAGCAACACAAAAACCAGTAATTTGCAAATTTCTTTCAGAACGGCTTTTAATATTTTTTTTTAATTAGGGGGATGAAGAAGATGAGATTGTATACTTTCAAGTATCCAGAAAATTTTTAGCTTCCTTACAAGCATTTTTTGTTTTGTTATTAAAAAGTATTTTTTACTTTAATTTTTATTTCTAATTAGTATAGGTACTCCTAAAATAAACTCATTTCTTCCCTCTGTACTCTTTTTAAAGCAAAGTGTAAATCTGTTGAAGTTCTAGATAAATTTGCATCATGGCAGTACTAGTAGATCAGCTAAAATTGTTTTTTTTTTGAAATGAAATAAATTGCCAGGCCATGGCTTCTAGTTCACTATCCTGGTCAATTAAGTAATGTGCACTTGCTCTGTCCCCTCTTTTATACACAGAACCAACCTAGCATGAAGAGCTTTAAAGTCAGTTACTTACAGTACCTGAAAATGAATGCACTTAAACTCTACTTACTTATTTATTAAACAAATAGGTGCTGGTGTGGAAGCAAAAGAAATTGAGGAATCAGTGAAGAAAACTAGCTGGCAAGTAGATTTAGAAGATCAAATGCTCACTTTTTGTCCACAGAAAGTACTTTCACAAATATAGGAGGAATGGAAATATCTCACTGGCCTAAACGGAATTGTCACCATTTTATTGTCGTCTTTCAATCTTCCTTAAATTCTTTGGGAATCTGCAAATAACAGCAAACAATATTCTGCTCATGACATTGTAGAGGAAGATTGATGTGTGCTCTTCTCCTGTTCTAAATGCAGTGCTGGGATGCCACAACCCTTTGTGGGGCCATGATTTTCAAAAGTAGCATAGAAACTGTGCTGCAATCATTCAAAATTACACTGAGCTCTATAGTCCTCTATTACAGTAATTTTTCAATACTTGCCATCCCTACTTTTATAGCACAGTTGCACTCAAGATCATAACAGGCCTTGGATAATAGAAATAATACTGGTTATTGTAATCCCTCTGACACAAGCTTGCCTAGCAGTAGCCAGGGTAGCCTCCCATTAACTTTCCATTATGCTTAGTGTCATTCTGCTATTGCTGTGCTATTACTCTCAACACGTCTCTCTGCAAAAACAGCCTCTCTATTTTACAGTGAGGTATCAGCTAAACATCAGTGAGCATCCTTGTAAACAGACAGGGGACAAAATCAAGCACAAGTGAATGATAAAACAGGCAAGACATGAACCAAGGAATCTCCTGTGTAAAAGTGAATCCACCTGACCCCTGGATTTATATCAGAGTGATGAAGTATCTAGGAAAGTAAAATATTTCCTCACATGCAGACACTGATTGAGATTTCTTTTTGTGTTCATCTCCTGGTAACTGATTAAGTAAATTTTATATGTTTTCAACTACGACAGGGTATAATCTCTAATACTGACTCAGTTGAATGGCCTCATCAGTAGAGTGAATTAGTTCATCAGTCCATGTGTCACTGCTACCTGCTATGACATAATAAGGCCTTTTTGTGGTGATGATTTAATGAGGGAAGCTCAGAAGTGCAGCATATATTTTTAATATTCAAATTCACATGTAACCCAAAATATTTTTTAAATAAGTGCTGATTGATTGGAGAGTATGTTTTCTAAATAATGTTTATATTCTGTGTATAGCAACACAATGACAAATAGAAATGAAGGCTAAATCTAATTTTGAGAAAAATGCTTATTTTAACAATCTGCATGGCACTTTGAACAGCCTGTGTGATTATGCTGGGTTTAAAAATAAATTTTAAAAAAAGGATACTGAATAGGAATTCAAGCTTCTTAGGTATTTTCTTTATCATAGACTAAGAGTTTTCATTAAAATCCAGATAGTCTGGAAAGTAATAGATAGAGCTTCTTACTTTTATTCACACTGGATATTCTTTTCATATAACTTATTGATATGAAGTGGTTGCATTTTTGCAGGTAATGTTAAGAAACAATAGACTATGAATGTAAATTTATTTCATAGCCTGAGAGGTCCATTCAAAAACATTTGTCTAGGACACATTCAATCATACAATTTCTCTCCATGGTCACTGCAAGCTACTAGCACATTATTCAAGCAGATGCCAACCTGATGCAAACATTCATGGGTTCACTGGCTTAGGAAACAATCACAATTTACACCAGCTGACAAGCAATCAACAGAAATGGACCTACATTCATATAAAACCTAACTGTGTATAAATAATTTCTTACAATTAAGGAGAATACAAGTTGAAAAGGTACACTTGCTGAAGGCATATGTATTTATTCAGTCCACCTCACACTGATGAAAGACTGAGTTATCTATTTTACATGGTGCATTTAACACTCAGATTTATCATGGAAGTGGTACTGTGGATACAACATTGTTCTCATGACACAGAAGTTCTTTGGGTCAAACCTATGTGCTTTTTATACAACAAGACTTTGAATATCATAGCCACTGCCAGAAATATATAAAAATGAATAATGCATTTTCCTTGGAAGAGAATTCAGGTAGAATGAGTTGAGAAATGCTATATATAAAAAAAATGTGTTATACTAAATGCATAAATACAAAGGTACTTCAATCAAATTCTCCCCTTAAGCCTGACTCAGCCAGGGGAAACAGGTATGAGAAAAACAAATACAGATCTTATGTACGTTTCAGGTTTAATTTTCTTTTTTGTCGCTGTATAGATAAACAACAAATTTAAATTTGAAAGTTTTTTTGATAACATATTCACAAGTATTATGCTAAATAACCATTCCCTAAATCTTAAGGAAAAAAGTTAGCTTGATACACTTCTGCAGACTTGTAGAGTTAGACTTTGAATTTAGATTTTGTCCAGCTGTATTCTTCATGAATGCAAATTTGTATATTTGTATGCAAATCACATACGTGGTTTGTCATTGACTTTATATACTAATACTACTTATTTGTACCCATAAGTTGCCCAGAGAGGCTGCAAAGTCTCTCTCCTTGGAGACATTTCAAAATCCATGTGGACATGGTCCTGGATAATCTGTCCTGATGGCCCTGCCTGAGCAAGGTTGGACCCTGCCAATCTCATCCTGTAACTGATTAGGTATATGGAAAGATGGCTTCATCTACAAAAATTATAGTTATTATTAAGATATCTACTTACATAGCCACATGATTTAGAGAAATGTGGAGCCTTAACTATAAAGCCAATTGTTTGGTGATATTCTAATAAAAAGTTGAAGATGTACCAAACTCCTAAAATACACTGAAAACATTGAATGCTATTTGAAGATTTGTTATGGTAAGGATGGGTTAAAGGTTTACTTAAAGAAAGATTTCCCAGTTAGGATGATGGAGAACTTGCTTACATTACCCACCTACATCACAGCAAGTTATTTCACATTTGCATGTTCTATTTATCAAACACTGAAATAGATTCTCCCCCCCCCCCCCCAGGTTTATTTTAGTCATTACATGATAGCATATAGTCATTTTGGTATGCAGATATGAAAACTAGGAACTTAAGCTGGAAATAAAATGTTAAAAATCTGGTTCATACCTAAATTTCATTGTTTAGTGTGATAATTTACTTCAGTCCATTCACCTTGCATGTGTCTCCCATTCCTCTCCCACTGTAATTACCTTCACTGTTTGTTTCACACAAGCCATTTCTATTACTAATCCACACTATTTCCACATGAGATATAGGAAACACAGCACCTGTTATTGATCTATATTTCATTACCTTATTTAATGTTATGTCTCAAGGGAAAATATCAGCAAAATGTTATAAGGTAGATCAGGAAATTACAAGAATGGAAAAAACATGTGACAAAAAAAAAATCCTGAGCTTAGAAAATGTTAAAATATTTAATTCCTCAAGGTTCAGTTGGACCCATCTTGTAAAACATCCTCACTCTTAAAGAGAATTCTTTTTAATAAAAATAAAGAATGTTCTTGCCAGCTTTGATGATGTAAGAAATTCAGGCTGTTTCATGAATGTAGAAAAGCTCAGGATACCCTACAAAAGAACTGCATATCCTTGAGGACTCGTGTAACACAAACAGAGTGAAGTTCAGTAGTGCAGGAAGGCAAAGCTAGAAAATCGGAAACTATTAGCAAAACCATGTTTCTCAAGATGAAAGATCACAAAATAGAAAATATGAAAGAATCAAATGTTTGGCACTGTGGGATTCAGAGTGAGATGACCAAGTGCAATGCTGGGACACATCAGTCAGTGAGGTGACTTAAAGAAGCACCACAGACACGCAGAAGCATTAGTGCTACTCAAGCTGTACTCTTTGTAATTCATCATATGTATTCAAAGAATAGTACTGCCAACTGGAACCAGGTTCAGAGATGAGTTTTCTGAATGATCAAGAGAATGGATTCTTAGCAGAGCAAAGATGACCAGCCTCTCATTTTTACCCCAGCAAAACCAAGGTCAAGTGTGAAAGGCAGATTCACTTTGAAGGCAATCTGATATTTCAGCAGCACAACTGGGTTTCAGATAAAAAGAGTTCAGGAGACACCTTTTTACAGTTTGATCCTTGTAACAGAAATTTTCTGTCTCTGTTTATTGGAGTGAAAAGTAATTGCCTTTGAGGTACATGCTTGCAGATATGGAGTATATAACTGTAGAGAGCTTTGTTAGCAGTTTACATCAGCTAAGAAATGAAACAATTTCTATAGCATATCTGTAAACCAGGAACTTAGGAGATTGCACTTTTCTTTACACTTCTTTCTATGTTGTTTTTATAGCACATCAAAGATCTCTCATTAGAATTACATTGACAAAGAAGCCCATCACCACATCAGCTTATTACACCCAATTATAGAACCTGAGCTGCTTTGTTCAGGTATTCATTAACCTTTTCAGAACTTACAATAAGAAATCTAATCAAACAGAGGTGGTAGGGTGCACTCTGAAATGAGAAAAGTTGTCATGTACAGTAAATTTTAATGCACTGACTTTTCTTAAATTAGCTGGTTTTATTAAATTGAATTAGGTGAATTTATTTTAATTAGCACCAGCTGTACAAAACAGGAATTATTCTGCACTGTTAAAATAGTATATGTTGTTTGGAATGAGTGTTACAGACTATTTTGACTTGTATTCAAATTAAAAGGGTATCACTTATTAAATTTATTATTTTTAATTTTGTGCCAGGTGTATTTGCATTCTTAAAGTAACAGCATAAGCAATTATGAGTAGACCTAATTAAGTTCTTTAGTATTTATCATTCTAGAAGTACATAACATGCTTAAAAATAAGTAGAGTGAAATTGCAGACACTTTATAGAGCAATTTTACCAAAATAATCAGTAGCTACCTTACAGTAGTGTCTTAGGAAATGGCCCTGTGAGAGTTCTTTGGATATGAGCAGAAGCCAACTGCTGGGGGAGTCTGAGGCACTGTCTGAAGCCAATAAACCTAGAAAAATCCTCCTGTGAAGATCAGTCTGCTTAAGAAAGTTGAAGAAAGGGTTCTTGGAAAGGGATAGTTGAATACAAGAGCTAATTTGATCAGTCTCCTGAAAGATGTAACATTTGGGATCTAGTCCCTTTTCCAATGGAAATTTAAATATTCTGTAGGAAATGAAATAGTTTCAACAGCAAAACCTAAAAGACCTCAGTACACTTTATAGGCTGATATTTTTGAAATATATTTGGGATAAAAGAAATTATTTTAAACCTTTGTTCTGACAGATCAACATGGTTCCTTTTGGTCTTTTTCTCCATCATTTGTCCATGTAATTGTGTTGCGCACATGAAATTTTTCTTCCTAAACACACCACTTCAACTGAAACTATTTTCAATTAGTTTTTTTTAGACATCATTACAATTGCAGTTCTCTTTTAGCTCCTCCTTCCAAACCTCAAACCTATCTCCAGTACATCATTCCTGGATGTGGGAGGACTCAACTGGAGGTAGTTTCAGAACAATTTACTTTAATCAGAAATGAAAGATGCATAATTTCACCCAGAATATGATGTTTTCACAGAGATTTTCTGTTCTCTCTCACTTTGTCCTGTTCCTTTTGCAGTTATAGCACTTTTTAGTATGGGGTATTGATTCCAAAAATACAGAATTTGGTTGATGCTCATACACTAACCTCAATGTTGCTGAACCTTGCAAGGTGATACTTAGGAACCTTATGCAGCTGTGTTCTGTTGCACAATATCAAACTACTTGGAAAAAAATTTGCAGCTGTGCATAAAATACTTAACCAGGCTAAACTTTTAAGCACTGTTAACACTCATAATTTCATCTTGTACACTGAAAAATGGTTGTCAAATTTTTGAAACTTTCTGGTATACTGTCATCAAGACTTACCTTAAAGATACAATTTTTAGATTGTAATACCAATTGATGAAAATCACAATTATTGCTGTATTGCCCTATATATAAGAGAGTATATTGAGGGCTTTATGAAATATATAAAATTTACTTGCCATAAGTTTGGCAAGTTGGTTTCTACCTCTTATATCAAATCCTTATAACCTGTCTCAATGATAACAGCCAGTTAATCACCACCAATTATTCAAGGGATTATTTCACATGCATAATTACAGTTTTTGGTTCACCAATTCCCTGTAAAATATTGACCTATAAAAACTCCTGTTAACCTGACCTTGCTGTAAAATACATTATTAAATGACCAAAGCTATTAGTGAAGAGAACTAAAGGCCAATGTTTGAAGGACATAGACAGCTACCTCCACATTTAAATGCCTCTGGTACTACATGAAAGTGTGTATGAAGCCAAGGTCAGTTAACTGATTGCATCCTGATTCTCAGTTGCTGATGTTGAACACAATAAATTCAGCAAAATAAAATGTGAAGTCCTGTGTCTTGGGTGGAAGAATTCCACAGAAGGAGTAGAGATATGGTAGCAGGCAGACAGAAAGGGACTCTCCAGAAAAAAACGTCTGCAATGTTTTATTAATCTACTGTAAATGTGTCTTTTAAAGTCTTTTGGTAATTCACTAGCATGCAATTCTTGGATTAGTAAAATTTTTGCTCATGATAAATTCCAGGAGTGCTACTAAGTTGGTAACAAGTAAGTATTAATGGTTTTCAAAACTTGGCTGCTAAAATGTAGCAACATTTGGTAATAATAGCCTCCAAAACTTAGAGCAGATGCTCACTTCATTTATTTTCAATAATTCTGTTATTATTCCTCTGTTATGAAGAGCTTTTAAAAAGAGCTATCCTGGCTCAATGCACAGGTAAGAAGACATAGCCTGAGAAAGCCTTCCATGCCATGTCTACCAGCAAACCCTCCCAATGCATTTCATTACATGCAGAAGCCAGAAGGCTTTGGTGTTAATTCGTTGGGTTTTGGACTTTGATACAGACTTAAGCATTGCTAGAGATTAGAAGAAGGAATTTAAAGAGAGAAAAATGAGAAGAGAACAAAAAAGAAAATAACATCTGAAATGCAAGCCTGATGCACAACCCCAAAATGAGTCTAACCATCATAAAAGACAGGATAATCCCAGGAAGCAGTGAGGAACCGCTGTTTACATTGGTGTGGTTTGTAGTCATTTTGATTTTGCATGTCGTTCTGCTACTTCAAATATAGAGCCTCTGGGCACAGAAGGAGCATTCCTCAAAGCACCCTTTTCTTCCCTTGTTCTCCCACTGAACTCTTTGCTCTGCTTCAAGAAACTTTTTTGGCTACACCTGCCACTGAACAAATGTTCTGCAGTGCTCAACAGCATCAAAGAGGAAATGAAAGACAAAGGTGCAATCCTTGCCTTTGAGTACCTTTGAGCTGCAGCTTTGCTTGGGGAAGTTGTCAAATTTCCTCCATCTGCCAGCGCACTCTGCCTGTGCTGACCTCTCACCCCCTCACACCCGAAAGCCGCGCTCCCACTCCCTGGTGTTTTACACTCTCCTCGCCATCTCACTGCCTTTATGAAATAAGGAAAGACAGAAAATTCTCAGGGAGCTCACGTGTAGAAGGGAAACAGTTCGATGCCGTCTCAATTCTTTACATGAAGTGTTGCAATATTTTTACTCTCTTAGACAAAAATTTGAAATAAGAGCTATTTCTATACAGACCCAAGTAGTTTCTTAAAAGTTTCATCTTTTAAAAAAATGTGAAATAATGCAAAACCAGCCAGGGATAAGAAATGGTTAGAAAACAGCATGGATTTGGGTTTGGACTTCTTTGTTTGTGGTGAGATTTTTTTTTTTCTTGTTTTTTTTTTCTAATTAAAGTAGAAAAGCACTATACATTTGGAGAGACTTGAGGATGATTTTTACAACTGAAATGTGATGAGAAGATTACAGGTTTGCTATTATTTGTGATGTTTACTGGACAAAAACTGGCACATGGACAATTCAAAAGAATAAGCTTGAATATATTTTTGAAATTAATATCTGCAACAGTGTGTTGACTGAATTTGAAGAAAGTTAAGAAAATTGGTCCTGCATTCCAGAGGAAATTCAGAATTTAAAACATATTGTCAAAGACCATACAATGAATTAGTTCTATATAGCAAATCAATAATAATCTGTTCAGCTCAAATGTACAAATGTCCTCAGTGTCACAAATGATCTCTCACCAGAAATGTCATGTCCTGCACAGCAAATGTGCTCCAGGAGCACATTAAAAAAAACCCAAACAACAGTCTTCTCCCCTCCCACTAAATAAAAAGCTAAATTATTCACAGTAAATTATTTGGTTCTGCTTTCATAGTCATACATTTCTGAATACATCACACAAAATTTAGTTCAGCCAGTAATTTCTGTAAGAGGCAGGTTCAGGTCAGAGCCTGCACTGCACACTGAGCGTTTTATCATTTGTGGCAAGTGCCAAAAGTCAAGCAGGAGCCGAAGAAGTACAGAGGGAGCACAGGAGGACCATAAACGAGTACAGTACAAGCTTTTACTTTTTTACTGTATTAACTTAAAGCATCTTAAGCTTCAGCAGAAAGCTGGAATTGTGTGTTGTCATGGATGACAGCATGCATCAAGTATTGAGGAGGCTAGGGAAGCCAAGAAGAGCTGAGGAAAGAGCTACCTCAGTGCTTCAAAATAAAGCAGAAAGGCCAAGGGGGCAGAAGAGTGGCACCATTTGCTGGGCACGTGCAGGAGAGGACTGGCTGGAGCGAGGCTGGGATTCCTGACAAGTGCCAGGGCACTGCAGGAGCCTGCAGGAATAAATTCACTTTCTGGCAATAGACAGCAGGCATTGTGCTTGAGGAGGGGGTTTCAAACCCCGCTTCTGACTTCTGCTAAAAACTCCAAACATCTTTCAGGCACTGTTGGGACTAAGGGATTCATCCTGCAAGATGGATTATTGCAGTTTGGGGGCTGGAGGCAGAAGAAAAAATCCCCAAAGGAACGCTAGAGTATCACTCCTCACTTAATTTCACTAGTGAATTACTACTTTACAAAGAGCAGAATATAAGCTTATCATAATTTCCTCCTTTCATTTTAACCATCATCCTTTTTACTTGAAAATAAGCTTTCAAGCAGACATACATGAAGAAAAAACCCCCACTAACTAGTTTGAGCTACCTGCCTTTCTGAAAATTGGAAGACTAAGAATTAAAAAAGAATCAAAATGTAATGATTTACACAACTCTGTTCTGTCACTAGCAGTCACTCTGTGTGCACCTTTCTAGAATGTTCTGAAGCAGAATTTCACAGGACTATAAATATTTTGGTAGATGTAGAGAAGAAAAATCATTGTTCTGTTCTGATCCTATTCTTCCATTTGGAAAAGATAGAAAATCCATTATCTAAGGAAATTACTTGTCCACAGGAATGGACATGGCAGTTACTTTATGCAGCAATGCAAATTTGAGAAGCTACTTAAATTCAAAATCCCTGAATAAAAGAAGCAAGTGTGAGTGCTGTCACATTACATATTGCTCTTTGGAAATTAAATAAAACTAATTATTTAATCACCATTTGAACTTATTTCTCATAGTCATGTTGTAGGGAAGGTGAGAATTTAGTTATCTGTTAATGAGCTGAATATATTTTGAAAAGAGGAATACTACAATGATGCTGGATCATCCAAATGCTGAGATATAGGTAGACAGCAGATGGGATAGAGTGTTCATAAGTAAATTAAGCTTTATTACTTTTCCTTTGTATTTGCTTAAAGCATATTTGTGAATTCATAAAAATAATTCCTCTGGCTAAACGAACTTTTTAATTACCTGATGTTCAGTGATACAGAGAAATGCAATATCTGTGACAAGCCTGGTATCCAATTGTTCATTTAATTCAGCATCTGCATGGTTGCTAGGGAATGTATTCACTTCTCATCTGTTTTTCAACATGTGAAACTATTCCTAATATTAAGGGTACCATGTATTTCAGATGACAACAGGTTTATTTACAGCTCAAACCTTTATAGATAAATCAGGCAGAAGCCTGTGATATCTACTCTTACTGCTATGGTAAGTTATAAAGAGCTTAAAAGGTCTGAATTTTGAAGTGCTTTGTAGAAATTACTCTTTCTTATTAAATAGTTATTCCAATGTAAGCATCTCATAAAAAATTGTCAGATTGCATAGTGAAAGTATTCAAGAATGGCTTAACCACTGCTGCAAGACAGAGTTTGAAGAGATTTTTTTTTTTTTTTGCTTCATTCTGCAAAATGGCTGTTTGCTTTGTACTGATAACCTGTCTCAGCAGCTTCAGAGCAGAAACTTGACACACGCTCACTTCTTACAAGGCTGAGAATAAGCTGCAGTTGGGCAGTGCCTAATTATTTTTTTAAAATCTCATCCTGTATCTAGAGAAAGATAAGTGATCTGATCGCCTCAAAACACTGAGCATTCAGAGTTCCTTTGAAAATGCATAGCAACACTAGAATTTTAGTCTGGGAAGAAAACTGGCATCCAGGGAAATTTCCTTTAAAGGCAAAGGTCTAAATGTGGTAACTTATTTTATAAGTTTGTTTTTTCCTTGCTGAGCTTCTTCTAAAAGAATCCATGCAGAATCCATGCCGATTGCTAGCAAAATTCTTCTGTATATGAGTAATAGAAACCAAAAACTGCAGAATAATTTAAAACTGAAGAATCCTCCATGGAAATAAGTAGTTATCTCAAGAGAATTATTTTATGCAAAGGTAATAAATCTATTCAGTAAGCAAACAGATGAAAAACAATAAATGAGCCATAAGCACAGGAAGCAATAAAAATTTAGCAGAACTGCCATCCAAGGCAGCAAAACAACTAATCACAGTGTGTAACAGAAAAACACTGTCTATTAGGAGAGTTTCAGCTGCTAATGGGTGTGAAGAATGTTTAGGTTTGATGCAGAGAGAGTCATTTTTCTGGCAGTGCACAACAAAGATGGAACTCTAAAGACTGTATGAAGCTTTCAAATGCTGTATGAGAGTTGATGAAATAGAGTTTTATTTTCTCAGACTGCTCTGTGTATAATAAATGTATCAAGAATTGAATATGCAACTTCCACATATAGTTGGCATGAGTGGCATGATAATAACAGACACTGCAATAAGTTAGGGAAAGCGCATTTGGAGAAGGAAATAAATGATCAGCAAAATGTTCTAGCAATATCAACAGAAAGGAACAAGTCAGAAATACTAGTGCCATCCATAGTAAAGTAGCAGAAGTAGGAAATATATGCCTTTTCTAACAAAACAGCTGCATTTCCACTTTTGCTCCATAAAGAATATTTTTATATTTTACAATGCAGGCAGTATGCAAATACCTGCTGAAATAATTCAGAATGATAGCATAGGGCTAAAGACAAGCATTAATCGTGACTGAATTACATGTTGATCATTAATGTAAATCAAGCTCTAATTCTTATTTTTTAAATAGACTTTTAAAGTGCCATAATATATAAAGGTGATTGAGTTTAATGCACTGAGATGATCCAAATTCCTCACCAGCCTTCTGAAAGAGCTATGAGATACCTACTAGATTCTTGCAATCTGAATGATGCACTGAAAACCAAGTTAATAATGACTGTAATAGAAATATTTCTTAAAGCAAATTCCATGAGTGTGAGAATGAGAGATTTTTCTTCTTCTGTATAGAAAACTGCTCCATGGACTGAGATATTTCCTAGGCAAGTAAGAAGCATTGTGTATTCTTGACAATAGACCAAGGCCCCTGGAAGTAAAAAAGTAACATGAGGACTCCATGCTATAGGTATCTTTCCTGCTAAAAGGAACAGCAAGACTTCCTATTTTCTACCAAAAAGCCACAACATATTTCCTCATCTTACTACATGAAAAAGGGCAAGACAGGTGCCAAATCACTGAATCAGCTCCTGATATTCACATTTAAGAAAACAAATGAATAATTTGATCTCATTAGGAAAATACCAAATCATGAACATTTATGAAGGAAAGGAAAAGGCATTTAAGTCTCCATCTAAGAAAAAATCCAATTGAAGGGAGCAAGTACAAGTCTAGCAGCAAAACATAATCTAGAAAGAAACACAGGATGGAAAATTTTTACCTGGAAATATTTTTAGGTTGATTAGTCTTTGAAGTAAAACACCAAATGATACCATCACCACCCTCCCAACACCACTACATTTTTTTGTTCTTCTTGGTATCTTCCAGTCAGAATCAGATGGAGATTGAAGTACATAATATCAGTGTTAGCAAAATAAAATGCAAGAGTAAATCTGTAAAATACAAGGGCCACTGATACACAGGAGGCTAAATCCGATTATTTGATAATGCTACAATGCTGTATACTGTGAAAGCTTACTTTTAAAGGAACAAAAGAAAAATCTTTTTCTGGTGTCACACAATAATAACATGTTGCACTATTTCACTTAACAGAATTCAGCTATTCGAGTGATGACACATGCACAGCTTGACAGTCAGGACAAAGGACAAATAGGACCAAAGGCAGGATTGTTCTGATCCCAGATCTCTCACTGAGACAGCTTCAGAAAGTAAATACACAGGATTGATTGTTTTTTGCCTGAAATAAGTATTGTGCCAGCTAAAAATCATGTAAGTGCTTAATATTGACTGTCTGCATTCTGCTGTATGCTATATAAGAACATTTCATAGCTAAATTAAGTAACTGCCAGATCTTTAAAAGCTTCAAAAATATATTTAATTTCAAGTTTGGTTTGTGCCTCAAGGCAGCTCTTTTGCTTTGTTTTGGTCTGTGGGTAGGGATTTTTCAGTAGTTGAAGTTCAAGTTATTTTCTTTTTTCTCACAAAATCAGAGTCACAGACTGGTTTGAGTTGGATGGGACCTTAGAGATCATCTTCTTCCCACAGCTGCCATGGGCAGGGGCACCTTCCACCAGACCAGGTTTCTCTGAGCCCTGTCCAGCCTGGTCTTGGACACTTCCAGGGATGGGGCATCCACAGCTTCTCTGGGCAACCTATGCCAGAGCCTCACCACCCTCACAGAGAGGAATTTCTTCCTAAAATCTAGCCTAAACCCACTCTCTTTCAGTTTAAAGCCATTACTCCATTGCTGCCATTGATGAAGTATCCTCTCTGTTTCATTAAAAATTAAATAAAGACCCAAGGGGTTGAAGGAAAATGGATTTTTCATTTTTCTCCCTTTTGCTTTTGTGAATGATTTATTAAGTACAAGTGCATTCATAAAATAGATACTATAGCCTGGAGAAAATAAACTAGATATTATTCAATTGTTAGTGATTCATAATATAAATGGCCACCACCAATTTCACATTATTTGCTAGAATCATTTTTAACACGTAACTCTCACTTAAACCATGAGCATTTGACCAGTTTGGGTCCTGTGCTGGCCATGCTCCCTCCCATTGTCTTGTGCACTTGTTCAAGGACAGAGCATGAGACACTGAAAAGTCCTTGACCTAGGGAAGCACTAAGCAACAACCACAACATCAGTATATTACCAACATTATTCCTACATTAAATCCAAAACACAGCACTGTACCAGCTACTAAAAAGAAAATTAACTGTATCTGTGACATAACCGAAGCAATTAAAAGATATATTGAATGGGACTTTTGTTGCTGATGTCAAATGTGCAGTCAAATTACCAGTAGTGGGTTTTTAATGGACATCAGTCTAATAAAACCAGGTGAAAATACAGCTTTACTGATTTTAGAAAAATGGTTTGAAACTTAATGAAAGCCTGTGTTTTCGTATAGGTCTTGACTTGTTCTGTTTTGCCATTTCAGATACAGCTACTGACAGCTGTTACACATGTATTTGAAGTTCAATAAATAGCCACTGGCAGTAGTAGTGCAAGGAGCTGTATGTAAACAACACCTCTGCAACACTTCTTTTTCATACACTCCTGGCTGCAGAGCTACAGCTACCGCAGCAAAGCTTTCAAAGAGTTCACATTTACTGCAACTGTTTCAGAGACACAATTACCCTACACAAGAGCATCTCCAATGTTTAATTAATGATGAGACAAAGAGTGAATTAGACATTCCATTTGCAGGAGACAAAATGATCCAAGCCCCATCATGTAAATACCACCGAGCTCCACGAGCGTGTGCAAGGAGCATGGAAGGGGAAAACGATGAGATCCAACATAGCTGCCAAACCGTGCCGAGGCTGGAGTTACTCTAGCTGCATGTTTCACTGAGGTGACTCCTCTCAGTACCTGCTGGTCAGTCTCAGTGTTTGGTAAGCTCTGGAAGCTCTGGCACGTGTGAGTGGCAGGCATTTACTGAAGGTGAGGGTGTGAGGGTCCCTGCTTTGTCACACCAGGGAGGCCGATCAAACGCAGCACAATTGGCTGTCTAGAGAAGTCGTGCTCCAGGCAGGAGCAGAAATACCAGCAAGAGCCTCTTTCCTCCTATTAACAAGACAAGTCCACTGAGAACCAATCAACCCTGCCACTGCAGCGCCAGTGTGAGCGTTGTTCTGCACTAATAGACTAGAAGAAAGTAAATAATGACTTTTTAGTATTCTGAAAGATCTCTCTAAATCACAGAAGGCTCTAATAGCATAGTCACACATTTAAAAGTAATATTCACGTTTCAGTAACATGAAATGCTGGGAATGATTCATAGAGTGGGTTTCAAAGCCTTCCCATTCCCCACCACATCAACAAATAGCAAGAAGCTGTTACAGAAAATGCTTTTTGCTCTACAAACATGATAGCTTTTGTTTATTGCCTCACCAGTTGACCTCTAAACAATTACTGAAATAGCATTTTTAATCTGAGCACTAAATATTCAGCTAAGTATTTTAAGAAAGGCAATGAATTTAGGAAGGATGCAAATCACACATCAGTGTGCTTATATTTCTTCCTCATTAGAAGCCTACAACAACCCCAGGCAAAAGCCAAGTGGCTGCTTGCACGTGGATGGGGCAAGGATGCACCTCTGCAATATCTGTTTTATCTAGACCTCTGGAGAGCATCAAAATTGAACTTTGGCTCAGCACAGCTCAATCTGCTGAACTTCTGGAGTGTGCCAGTCATACAAAAAAGGACACATTTTACAAGAAAGGGAAAACACATTTAAGAAACAGGAATGTGTTTAAAGTATTGTGCCTATAACAACATTAAACAATCTCATTTTTTCTGATAACCACAAATTTGGTAGCATTCCAAGAATTAAAACTGGGCCCAAGAATAAATCTCCAGTGGCACTGGAGGTTGCTTTGAACATGGCATACAACAAAAGGACAAAGCAATACTTGGAAACTGGCTGAAAACAATTATGACCAAATGTTGTGGATTTGCAAAGCAACAGAGACATGAGTCCAGGCAGTGTCTGCACATGCACACTAAGGTACAGCCAGGCCAGTTTCAACAGTAGATTCGTAGTATTTGTAATGGGCATTATTTGGAATACTTCAGAACAACTGCATCACATGAACATTACTGTCCATTAACATTATAATTGTATGTAGTTCAATAATGATACCATGTGTAAGTGCTATTTAATCAGGGATTTTTCCTCCAACTGTGATCACATTGTTTTCACATAGTATCAGAAATCGTTGATTTTGATTTTGACATTGAATACAGCTTATTTTCCAAAATAAGCAAAATTCACCATCCTACATGAAACAAAGTTTATCAAGACTGGCATATTTGGATTAATGGTGCAACAATGAGTTTCTCTGGGAAAGACTGGGCTATTCTAAACAGACCAGTCCTTTTCTTTCATATGCTTGACTCACCCCTGCAGATTAACTTTCCCAACAGCTCTTCACTGAGGAAATTTGTTGTTTTGGGGGGCAGCATCTTTGACAAGTGTTGCTGGAATAGCATAGGAATGACCGCCTGATATAATACTGTAGTTAAACTTTTCCAGCTGACTACTAAAAGAGACCTACATAATAAAACTTCTGCTCTGCAATTTCAGAAAGGTTTCATCATGGATGGAGAAACAAACTCCTCAGGAAAGAACTACTTGCTTCAATGAACAGCCACTGCAGTGCAAAACCTAAGAGGTTCTGCACCTTAAATAATCTAATTGATTTTAAACCTAGAGCTGTTGATTACATCTATTTTTTTAGAAATCTTATCCAATCCAATTTATCTATTCTTACCTTTATTTAAAACACATTATTGACAGAGCCTTTATTTAAAGTGTTAGAATAACTGAGTGGAAAAACACAATGGGAAGGCAATGATCCAGAAGAGACAGCTTTCCTCAGATTTCACAGTTAAAGCATCATGTTCCAACAGGCAGATAAAGAACAGAGTCATTTGTAGCCACTTCCCATATGCTCCTTCCTGCTTCCTCTTCTCCCACCAGATTCATACACTGCATTACTTTGGTATTAGACCAGGACTCCTTAAAAACTGTCTTTCAGCCTGGATTCTATTGGCAATTAAACCACTACATCGTTCAGACATATACAAGCCAAAGTAGACGTAAATGAAAACAAAACAAAATACAGGAAAGCCAATAAATACCACGAGTTGTATAACTCAAAATATAACTGCACAATGGCTGTTAATATGATCCACACCTCTTCTGTAAGAGACAGCCCCTAATATATCATTGCCTATTTCACATATGCAATAAGCCAAAAAAGCTGCAAGGGACACGGTGTGATTACTCAATAACTTCATTAACTTTAGAAAGTACACAGAGATAAATCATACAGTGCAGAATATAATGTACCTCAAACAGGCTTCTATTTTTCTCAGAATGTTAATAAAAACTTTAAGAGATATAAAAAAAATTAAAAAGATAATTTTCTTGGGATAAGTAGTGATTTTATGTCTAGGCCTTGTGCATCACCCAGCTGAATATGCAGCATGGGAAAAAAACAGGGCCAAGAGTAGAGGGCTGCATCTGCTGACATCAAATCTCTACAGGAGGAAAAATTTATTCTTTATTAATAATGTCTTCATTGAAAAACAGTGAGTCAGGAACTCCTGCAGAGTTTTCAGCCATTCAGCAGACCATGTGGCATCATCCTGCCCCACACTGGTGCCCTTGTAATAGTCCAGCTTTGAAACTCATCTGCAAAACTTAATTCCAGGTTCCCTCAGAATCCAAGGGGGGCTGCCATCACTCTGCTCATCCACAGTCACCCACTGCCAAGGAGCCTACTCAGGCTGGAGTTGGGATCTCTCTTGTGGATGGGGCAGGTTTCTCTCCTGTTTTCCAAGCTCCAACCACAGGTGACGTGCCCCACAGGTAGCAAGGAGGCCCCCAGGAGGGACAGAATGCTTTCATAAGCCTTCCATGGCTTCTGAAAAGTTCTATATAATGGCCTTTTCTTAAATGGTGGTTCTATTCCAGCATAATGATCTATGCTGCACCAAAATGAAATGTATACTCACTTCATTTGATTTTCTTTCTGTTCTTAAGGGAATATAAAAACCTAGATGTGGGATCCAATGAGCCAGTAGGTCCAAAGATAGGAGCATCAAAGTATTAAGAAATGACATTGTAACAGTATCAAGAATGATCAGAGCACTAAATCATCAATTTCAAAATTTTGTGAACATCATCGTTTGCTACCTTCTAAGCAAAAATTCAGAGTGTGTGTGGATGAATCAGTGAGGGTGATGCCTAAAGAGGCCACCTGGAACAGAGGCTGCACAGTGTTAAAGGAATGAAGTAGGGATTTATTAAAAGGCCTTTAAAGGATACACCTTGGGCAGTGCAGGAGCCTGGCTGTGGCTCCACCCAAGATGAACCAAAATGGACACAAGATGGACGACCAGTCACGTGTTTTCACACTTTTATAAGTTTTGGTCCATTTCCATATTGGGGTTAATTGTCCAATTACAGCTCCAGGTTATGAACTCCCATCACCCCGACTGCTCTCCTCAATTCACGGTTGTTTGTACTTTTTGGGCCTGAAGCTGCAATGGTGTCCTTGGTTCTCAGGCTGGAAAAGGATTGTTTTGTCTGACTAAACTGTGAAGGGAACTTGCTAACACTTCATGTGAAGTTCAGAGTCACACACTAAGGCAGTACAGAATCTGGAAGACATGAAAGCTAAAACTTAAGGCATCAGTGCAGTGTGTCCTGCTGCCTATGGGAGCCCCAGGTGTTCTCTTCACCCCTCAGCCCCACTCTGCAGCAAAGAGGTGGGAGAAGGGCACAGAGATTCTGCTGTTCTCAGCAAAAGGGCTGATACCTGGGACCTGCGGCTCCTCAGGAAATGAGCTCAAAGAAAACTAAGGAAAGATATAATTGCTAATACGATGCTCACCAAAATGCTCCTTGGTAGAATGTGGCTGAAACATGAATCAAATACAAGGGGAAAAATTCCCATCCTGAATTAGAATGGGCCTGAGATCTGGACAAGACCCCAGATTTCTGTACTAAGAGAAGTAGTATAAAATATTAGAACAAATTTTCTATTTGAAAGACAGATGTGCATTTCCAGGATAAATAAAATCATCTGAATAATCTGAGCATTGTATTTTTATCATTACTGTTAGATTTGCAATAGTAATTTTATATTATTTGTAAAATCCAGTTTTAAGGCATTGGACACAAAATTCAGTTACCAAGGAGGCCCATACATGTTTTTAAGTACTACAGAAAACACATATGAGGCTGAAAATAGTACAGTTGATCTCTTTCATAAATAGCATATTATCCAACAAGTTAGAATGGAGATGCAGTAAAGGAGCACATGAAAGGGCAGGGAGGTTTAGAGGTGGCTCTGAGGAATGTTCCAAAGAGTAGGAGGAAAAAATGGTAAAAAGTCAATATAGAAGTATGGAGTGACATGAAAAAAGAGGCAAAGCTAAAATGTGCAAACCTAATTTGGGGAAAATATGCAAAGGGTAAACAGGATAGATAAATGAGCTAAGTGAAAAAGACCAAGTTTATCAGGAGTTTGCAATATGCTTTGGCTCCTGGAAAGAGATGCAGAAAAACAATTACCAAGGAAAAAGAAAAGACAGATATTTGCTGTATTATAGAATGAAAACAGTAAGATTCAGGTAAGAAAATGGGTAGGAAATAAAACAAACAAACAAAAAAACCCACCAGGTAATATGCAAGATCTGGAAAGGAAAAGTGCAAATATCAGTGGAAATCAAGAAAAAGGTAATTGAAAAATTCAGAGAAAACATGATGAGAAGGCCAATTTTAAAAACAGAGCTGTGTAGCACATTTAATATTTATTTAGTCTTAGTTTTAAAGAAGAAAAAAATCCTTGGTTTTAAAGCAAGAACAATTTCCCACTGTTGGAAAAAAAGCATCATTTGCATGAAAAAATGGATTAATTTTTTTAATATTTGTCACAAATTATTTTGGTGTTATCTAAGTGATTGCCTTTTTGCATTAAAATATGAATACATACTCAGTGATGTACATCTCCCTTGTCTTTCTATTTGTTCCTCACAGACCATGTTACACAGAAAACAATACCATGTCAATAAAGGTTTTATGTACACACACCCTCCCTCCTCCATTTCATTTGCAACAGTGAGAATTTCTGTGCTGTATTCTGCAAATACATGGACTATTGTACAAAATTGATACTTTAGCCTTTTCAGTATTCTCTTCAGGATAGGCAAGTCCAGGGCCTCTGCAGATACATTATGAAATGATTGATTCTGCAAGAGTATGCCTTGGTACTTTCCAACATTTTAATGATACAAAAATAAATTGAGTTTGGAAATTTCCATCATTCTTTTCTCTTTTCTCTCTAAGGAGAACATGTTACACATTTTTTTTTCTCTCAAAGGAAAAAAAAAGCAATCACACTTCAACCATTAATGTTCTCACTGAAATTGCAAAGCATCATACTAAATGTACCAGCATCCCTCTGACAGACATATAAGAGCACCTATTCACCAGTGTAATGGAAAAAGTTAGTGATTACATATACTGAAGTGATTGAGCCAACAACGACTCTAATGAAAGGAAAAAACCTTGATTAATAACAAGTGCCACTAAAAGAACAGATTGTTTTTTAAGGAATGAATCAGACAGAAAGTAGTAATACATTGTGTCCTTATCCATTGGTAAGGGAAACTACACAAAGACAAATGTCTGAAGATCAGCAACACTTTTTCTAGAAGGATTTAAGAATGAATTTCTCCCTCCTCCCTGTGTGCAGATGTATGGGAGTAGGTACTTCATGATGATATGTTTCTGGAAATCTCTTCATGTTAACTGTGCTGCTCTTTTAATGGTTTCTACTTTGTGTTAAAGTGAGGAGGATGCAGGTGGTTCTACAACAAAGCACTGCTTTTGTATTTTAAGTCAGCATACTATTTCTATAAATCAAATACTGTGCCTTTGCATACTCCTAAACCCTGAGATGTGCACACACCCCTATTTGAATAATTTTAATTCAGTAATACATAAGGCAGGAAAACCTTTTCATCATTAGATAAGGGGAAACTCCAAGGGATACAACACATGTTTTAGGGGAATGACCAACATTTACATGCAAGCAGTGCTCAAAAGCAAACAAATCAGTCTAAATGAATCAATTATTATTAAAGCTTTTCTACATTTATTGAGATATCTTGTGTTTTCTAAAGGTGAAAATGTGCTGATTTAAATAACAATCATAAAACACTGTCATACCTCAGCTGTGCTGGTTATCTCATGGTACCATTGAAAGACTGTACCAGGTAAAACCTGAGAGCTGCCCAAACAAGAAAATCCCATGCAACTGGTAAAATTCTACACAGCCATTAACAGAAGACTTTTGGACATCTTCTTGTAAATCAGCTGCTTGTTATTTATAGTAAATACTGACAAAGAGAAATTGTGAAAAATTTTCAGTCAAAAAAAAGGAAGAAATTTTAAAAGAAAACTCTGAACCCTGAAACTTTTTTCCTCTTCTTTCTAAATTAAAAAAAAAAAAAAAAGAGGCAATGGCTGAATCATAAGTGATAGTTTTGGAGAAAATATTGTTTGAATAAGTTCATAGATCAGCTTTGTAAAAAGCATTTTAGAAGTCACCAGATCTCACTCCAAAATAACTTTGCTATTTTACCATAAAATTGTTGATCATTACCGATGGATACTCCCTAGCCAGATTTAACAACTACCCTCGTGAGACTGACAGCACACAGACATAAGACACCAGTTTTCTGTGAAAGCAAGGGATAAATACACCTCCTCTCCCACATAACTTCAGAGGGAGCCAGGAACTGCAGCCACTACCAGCAGCAATTCCACCAGTCCCAGCAGTTTCAATCTGACAGTGCTGAACATCAAACACAAGCCTCATCTACACATTCTTATGTGCCAGTTCTCCTGCACTTACACACTATGGCAGCAGCATAAACCAAAGCAAATGCTGCTGAAATTTAGTTCTTGGTCAATATGGGAATTTGTGCTTGAAGACTATTTTGTGCTATCAATACACTGCATCCTTCACTTAAAAATATAATCAAAACAGGGGTTTCCCTCCCACTCCTTTCTCCTAAAACTTACAAAGCAGATGGGCTGTTTACACACACACAAATGTAGTAGAAACTCTGATAGCCACCAGGAGGTCTGGCTTCACCAGCAGCAGAGTGTAATGGAAAATCACCTGTGCTGTTACAATGTGCTGTTGTGGATATGGACTTAATCAACCCATTCCATTGCTTCCAATTTTCATCAATTTTTCACTTGTTACACTGCTTACATGAAATCATCGTAGCTGGAATGATATATTTGGTGCAAATTTATATTTAATCTTCTCTGTGAAGATCTAACTTCTTAAGAACTACAATCCTCATCTCTTTAGCATTATCACTAACTAGATATTGGCTGTTTTTCCCTGAAAACATTGAGATTTGTTACTCTGCAGCAAATTTCAGACACAATGTCAGAGTATTGCAGCTTGAGAAACCTGCTTGATGAGAACAAGAAAAAATCTGAACAGTGATAAAAATATATAGGCCCTTCCTACTTATTGCCACTGCTATGAAACCCCCATTTTCAAAGTGGTATCTACACACTTCTTGTGGGGACAATAGAAATTTATGTAGTAAAAGTACATGAAACAGCTGAAATTAGTAATGGAATAATGAAGAATTTGGGAAACTGCAAACTGTACTTTTCAAATGTGACAGGCTTTGCCTCTGCAGTATGCTTGTATATTCTGGCTCTGAATCAGCAGAACACTTAAGTAAATGTCTCAGTAGGATAATTATGCCAATAAGTATAAAAGTCATTCCATTGATTTTAGTGGTGTGACTCAAATCTAAGTGCCTACATATTCCAGTATTTTTCTGCATAGTGACCTTTAGCAAGCATCTAAACATAAACACTTCCTTCTGTGTTTGTAGCTATTCCTGACCTTAAACAGAAGCTTTTTATTCCACAGATAACTCCATATTTTATTTTGAAAACAAGGTAATAGGCTTTCTTTCACTGTTTAAAACTGAGCTTTAAAGTGTTATAGATAGTAGATAATTTATAAATATAGGATTATTGAATTATAATTCAATCTTTCCCCCAGTGACTGTCTGTACTTCTGTTTCCCGATGACTTTGAAAATGTCCATCCAGCACTATTTGGTATGACTGTCCGTACGTGAGCTTGAATGTCACTTGCAGAGCCAAAACTGCTCTGTATGTGATGGCCTGCAGGAACCATCAAAGGACAGTGGTTTATCCAAAATCTGCTCTTTGCTATGAAGAGGTTCTTTACTCTCTAAGAGCACCTACTCACCCCTTCCAACACTTGGAGCAATTCCTGTCCCTTACTTCTGGATGGTGAGCTGTAATTGTATTTTAAAGAGACTGAGAAGGATAAAAAACCCAACTAAGTGTGAAGGACTACATCAAGTGCCCAAACAGCCTGTACTGGCAAGTAACCTGTCTTCTAGAAGTTCACTTTGCTCTCTCACAGCTGATGGCTCCCAGCAGTTCTGCCATCAGATTTCTGGAAGAGAATCTCCAAGTGCCTTGAGTAAGGAATGACTGCAGGCATGCCCTGCCGAAGGCAAATTTGGGGTGGCAGAGCACTGAGAAAGGCATGGCTGAGAGCCCAGCATGCTGATGTCAGAGTGCTGCTGCCTGAGCCCTGGCGAGATGCACCGAGACAGGTTTGAAATTTGCATTCCTAGTTCTACAGCCAGCCTGCACATAGGCAGAGATCCACTGGACAACTTGTGCTGGATTTGCAAATTTTACACACCCCACTGATAAAAGGAAAGAGCTGGGTGACTGTAGCTTGTCTGTACCAACCTGTTGAAAGAAAGAATCTTCCTGACACTGAGGATGTGAGAACAATTTTTTCCAAGGGGATTTCTGAAGGAGTCAGGGGAGTAATGCCCTGAAAAATCTAGATTTCTCCAAGTTACTGTCCCTAAACTTCTTGACACTACAAGGAACAAGCCATGCTGCTAAAACATTTAGGATATATTCAGTATTACTATCTCATTATGTAAATTATGGTTTTTTTACATGTAAAATCTTCTTAAATGAAGGAATAGAAAATAAAGAGACAAGTTGATTGTATTAAAAGTATCTATTTTTCCAGCAAATAAAATCCTGCTGGCTGTAGTTCAGATAGAAATCAAAATAAATCTGCAGTAATTAAATTAAGAGCTTACACATATTGCCTTGGCTTGGTTTTGTACAGTTTCTTCCTATAGTTGACACCTTTTTATAATTTTTAGCTGGAATTAACATATATGACACATGGAATGGTGCCACCAAGACAGTGTTACCACTGTTCTGACTTTCTCACTTACGTAAGTCCTGGCCTGCTGCACCTATTCTTTTATTTTAATTCAAGTATTGAGCTACTTGGGTTAAACAAAAAAATACATTACTTTGACATGACTACAGTTGTAGGTTTAAGATTTGGAAGAATGCCTACCAGGGATTAGTTGAGATCAGTCTGCTTACACAGAGTTTTATCCAAGTCTCTAGAGACAGAACTTTACTATACTAAGCTACCTGAACGCTACGTAACATTTAAAATCCAAGAAAATCTCAAAATCATTTTCCTGGGATTATAGAGGAGTTGCAGTAGAGGTTGCTGCAAGCAAAGAGCTTGCTGCTTATAGTATTATTTTTGGTCTTAGTTGTTAGGTGTTAGAAAAATGATTAGTATAATTATTTCTATTATTACTACTCTATTACATGTAGTCTTAACTGAAGTGGAACTTGGAGAGCAGCATTTTAGAAGCCATGCACTGCTGTGGAGCAGCATGAATGCTGTGCTTGGTCTCACAGTCCCAACATGAGAGTGCAGGGAGTTCAGCCATGGGCACAAACAGTCTTGGAAGTTTGAGAAAAAATCTAGAAACTACCTTGGTAGAATTTCATTGGGATAAAAGTCACTTTTGAGCTCTTGTGCCTAGCATGATTTGAATTCCTCTAATGCCTTGATATTTGTAGCCTCACTGTTCACTGGCAGCCTAAGGAGGGAGACTCAGTGCTGATTTTCTTCCAAAGCAGGTACCAAAGTGTTCAGCTCCAGCAGTATTCCCATGCCCTGGGAGCTGCTGCTTGGTGTCACAGGCCTCCCTTCTGCTGGAAAGCATAAACAGCCAGAAGATGAAAAGAACAGGATATGATTATGTTTTTGGAAGCATAAGTGAAGTTTGTCAGGCAGAAAATATATATTTAATCACTTGCTGCCTTTTTGATGCTAGCAAAATGTATCACAGAAGGTACAATCCTTCTAATGCAAGCAAAAGCACATACTACAATTATTTATAGTATAGAGTGATCAGCTTTATTTACTCCAAAAAACGTTTTATCTATAAAATTATGGCCTACAGGCAGACAACCAAAAATATAATAATACTAAGTATCTCTGGTCTTTGGTCAGCATTGATCTTTTGAATTACTTATTTTATTTTTCCTGTTACCGAGTCACTGGTTTACAGATGTTGGAAGAACCCCAAAACATCTCTACCACATGTGCTTTTGGAAGCCTAAATGCAGACAGATGATTAAGCCAACTTAATACATCAGTGATTTGTAAAATAATACTTTAAAGATTGTAAAATAATTTGAACTGCATAAAAATACATTTATCTTAAAGGACAGAGCTCTGGAATATTGCAAGAAACTGTCTCCATGGTGCATTACTGAAAAATTGCATTGCTGGAATTCTACAGCAACTCCATTTTTTTATTTTATGTACATAATTAAAGGAATAATGAAATTTCACTGCTAGATAATTCAAGATTTCTCCAAGAAGTGTTTTTATTCTGTCCTTAAAAACTATTTCTTGATATTATAAGTAGAAACAAGGAGAGTTCATGAGATCACAATTCAAATGATAGGGTACATTTACATGGGATTTATAGTACTGGACTATGTGAAAAAAAAACACCTTTACATCATAGGTTTCCATTAATATCAAAATGAGATATTGTTACACAAAAGACTAAGGAATAAAGTCTATTATTTCAATATAGACTATTTTTTGCTTTGGCATCTCCGTAAGTTACATTGACTCTGTACTCCTTTCTTGGAATTACTATGAAGTAAATTGTTAATGGATTGTTAAAGGAAAGGTGGATTGAGGTTCCATTTCAGTGAGATAAGAGCATAACACTTTGGCAAGCACATTGTGACACTGGATAATTAGGTAGTTACTGCCCTACATTAAGCCATCATAGTTAGGTGTAGCAAATTAGAATCAAAAGGTTTATGTTATCATAGAGAATACACTGTAAAACTTAAAAAAGATATTTATGCAATAATGGGGGAGGGAGGAAGAAAGAAAAAAATAATAAAATGCCTGTCAAAGTCAGAGAAGACTTTGCTATTTGACATTGAATTGCTGACTATTCCTCTTTATTGCTAATTTGCAATTGGGTCTAAACTTTCAACTGTGAAAAACTGATTGAACATTGAACACAGCCATTCTAAGAGAATTTCTAGACTCCAAAAAGGTGAATACTGCTATTAGGAAGCGTTGTTAATGTTTTTGTTTCCTTCTCATTCTTCAGATTATTTAAAAATTTAGCTCAAGCTATTAAAAAGCTCAAGATAGACCAGAGTTCTGATGGAATAATCAGATTATCTTCAAAAAGTAGAGTCCAGAGATTGGAAACTGTGACCATTTTTTGAAACTAAACTCCATGGATGTCCAAGAGGGTCCACAAAAAAGGGAGGCCAGCAAAATAATGGCTGGTTTCCACTGTGGTAGCGTAGCTGTTACTTACTTTTAGCTTAGGTTAAATTTTCTAGAAATAAATGCTCACAGAGATTCAGGAGGATACTGTAATGTGTTATTAATGTTTGTAAATTGCTCTCACAACCTTTAATAAAAGTGAAAAGGACAGTGTTGTTGCCAAGTATTTTTCATTGATTGCCTGGAGATTCCCAGCAGTCACTCTCCTGTTTCACTATGGCAATATTAATAGAGAATCTCTGATATGAGAACAGCAGAAATGAATGTTTAAGATCCTCAGAGCAAACCACCCACTATATGGATGCAATCTCAATCATTTCAAATGGTGCTATATCTAGAATAGAAACTGCAAAGCATTCTTTATCTTTTATGGCATATAAATCCACATATGTCCTGAAAGTATGAATACCCCAAAGATCCATTACACAAATTGTCCAGGAAACCACAATTCATCTTGAAGGCCTGTAACCCTATCAAGACTTTGCAGTGGTGAGAAGCCACATGTTGACAGATATTTCATGTGCTTAAGAACTTCCCTGATTGTACAAGTTAACAGGAATTTATGAAATCACAGCATAAGACACGGTTTATGAGGGCGATGTCTAATCACATAGTACACTTAAGAACACAGATAAGTCACATTCTTTCATCCATAGCATAAGGTTTGTTACTGTTCAATAAGCACAATAAGCTGCGCCACAAGCAAAACAGATATTTTTCTGTGTTTACAGTTGAAACTGCAAATATAATAAACCATAAACATGATCCCAGCCAACCACAAACATGATAATGGGGTTTGGTTTCGAACAGAGACATTATAACCTGAAAGTAAATGTTCCCCTGGCTGCAGGAAAGGCTTTCACATCAAATATCAGCATCTTCCAGGCAGACAGGATAAACATACCACGAGGAAGAGGGAAATATTTAGAGCACACAAGGAGGAAGCCAGTCTGATTCCCTGAGCAGAGCCCTGGAAGTTCCCTGCATTAGCACATTTTCACTGTTGTCCCTCACATGTTGGAAAGGTGCAGATTCTGACTAAAATGCCTCTCCCAAACTTGGCACATTAATTAGGTCTCTTGTAGAATCTTCCAGAGAAGCTCACAAAGTGGCCTTCCCTTAGCCAGGGCATTTTCAATATCACTTTTGTGACTGCAAAGCCACGTATTTTCACTAGAATGTTAGGAAAATTTTATTTCGAAATTCCATCTTCATGTTAGTATCAGTCATTGGGCTAAAAAAAATCACTTATGTCAGTGAATGAGTTAGAAATTACTGGGAGATACAGACACTCAGACATTCCAGCTACAACATTGTAATCTTTTAAGTCTTGATTTTGTTTCAAACCACAACAAAACCAACTGTGTTCAGTATCAGTAGGGGTTCCAATTAAACTGCACATGTAGTTAGCACATAACTCATTTTAGGCACCGTTTCAGTGTAAGATTTTTTTAATGTCATCTGCACTAATCAGAAGATAATTATGTTTATAAGAAGCTAATAATCACAAAGATTATCTGTTTTAACTTGTTAACATGCCTCACCAACACATGAAGAAGCAGGAAGGTTTGGAGGGTAAAAAAGTCAATTTTTCTTAAACAAGATGATATAAGAGAATCTTTTAAAAAATAAATTTGAGATGTTTATCTACTGAAAGAAGAGCTTTGAAATGCAATTATGAGGAATGGAAAGAAAATTGAAGAGCAAGAAACAAATCAAGTGTGCTTTATATTAAAATTCTATTAAGAGTAGTTATATTAAAGCTTAATTATTTTTTTAAGATGGACCCTGTTGGTAACTGATTCTATACAAGCATCCCATCTTGCTTCCACAAGCAATGGTAGGGAGTAATTTTTGTTAAATTATACAAATGTTTGTGGTTTCATCATTTTTTTTCAGTCTCAGAGACCAATACCATGAGAAATTTTAGCAGACATGAGGTGATAGATGGGCAACCGAAAAGACAACTGTGCTGTAAGACACAGCAAAACTGGATTCAGAAACCTGGAAGTTATTTGGCAAACCTAAAGGATTTACATAGCAAAGCCAACAATCTACACATGTAAAAGTAATTTCTGATAGAAGTTCTAGGAAATACTTCAGGAATGCTTCTATCAGTGAGCCATTTCCATCATCAGCTCTGGATGTGGAAGGACAACTCCCCTCAGGAACAAACTGTGCTTTAAAAACACACCTACTGAACCCAGTTTTACTTATTGCTGACAAATGACACTGGCAATTTTCTGCCTGGCCTATGGCTTTCCATGGTCTGATGATTAAACATTTTTTCCCAGCTACTTAATAACACCCTTTACACAGCTTGAAAAGCAAAACTACAAATAGCATCCTTGAGAGAGACCCTAGAGAAGATGTGTGGTTAACACTCCCAAACCAAATACATGATATTTTATGTTGAAAAGGTGAGAGGCCAACAAACTTTCTAACCTGCTGGTTTTCATATAAAGACCCCGAGGTGAAAGCATATTAAGGAGCCACTGAGCCTGCTCTGCACCAGCTAATATTAGTTTGAACTTGACCCTGGGAAGGGATGTGAGAATGCAGAAAAAATGAGTGCGCAAAAAAAAGAAAAAAAAGAACTGAAATCCCAATATTGTCTCTTGTGCATGTCAGCAGTGGCTGCAGGGGTGTCCACTGCAAGCTATACTTTTGCAACTCAGGAAAGGTTTATATTTTTCAAACCATATCTGCCTTACATCCTTAGCCTGTCAAGGCTAAATCACTTTACTACTCTTCTCTGTCACCTCTGGTTATGCCTGCCTTGCTGTATGTTGTTGGAATCCTAAGTGACATAGCAAAAGTCAATTCCAGATATTTTGGACAGATCTATTATCAACAACAAAGGATAGTACAGCTCTAAGTGCTGAAAGAGTTTAAGCCTTTTAATACAGTACCCAGTGTTGCATTATGCACATTTGAAGAACATAAATCAAGACTGACCCAAAAATGAATTTTAAATAACTTCAGAAATGTTAATTATATTCAACTGTTCAGTATTAGGATGTCAAAGAATCTTACAGAAGATTCAGCAGTGCAGAGAAGTACACTTAGCAACTATTCCTATCAGTCATTTGTGTCCTGTGGCTACATCAACAATAAATATCTTAAACACAAACAAAACCCTCAGTGTATGCAAGGACATAGTGGTATGTCAGTACATATTCAGATGGTATATACTGGTATGTCAGTACGTACAGATTCTTTACAATTAACGTGCCTAACATGAACACATTTAGTGCTCAACAAATAACTTTTTAATGCCATTGATCTTGGATTTTTTTAAAGCTACTTTCTGTTCCTTTGACAGATGTGCTATGCTGCATTTCATTACTTTTTCTCCTTACCTCGTTCTTTTGTATTAGATAAGTGATGAGGCCTTCGAAAAAGATTAAGTACTGGCAGGCAAAGCAATGGCCCAAACACGGATTTAATTGGAACCTCAAATCCTGTGGAAAAAAAAAAAAAAAAGAAATTAAAGCATTAATAATTTAATTTTACTAGCAGAAGGAGTGAGTTCATGTATCCTGTTTTTGGTAGCTTTCACTACACTTCTTTGTATTTGATTTCAATAGGCATACAACTTGCTAGTCAAACCATGTTAAAAAATAATCATTAACAGAAGATTTCAGGGGATGTGCACAGCTGCTAACATGTGCTGATGGGGTTAGTTCTCATCTGGAGAAGTAGTGCACTGATGATTGGTAATGTCAGAATTTACTTGATTTAAGCTTTAAGTTCAAAAAGCACTTTTTTCTGAAAAACCTAAGAATCTTCCCATGGTATAGAATTCAAAATGCTTATGCTGCGCTTTGCCCCATGAACACGTGACAGAGTAAAACCATTCACAATTCAGAGTGAAACAATTCACACCTCAAGACAAAAGATACTGAAAGAAATTTCATTTCTTTCAAGATTTAAAAGGGCTCTAAACATAAAAACCTCCATAAAAGTAAACCATAAAAGCAATATTTTAGCAAGTCGGAGGTTATAAGTTGTAGTATTGGGCAACAACCAAATAACCAACAAAATAAAGCAATCCAGAGTATGAGTAACTTGCTTATTTCTGCAAATAAGATATTTTTGCATTAGTAATTTTTATTCAGACATACAGTACAAAAAATCTCAGGTGCACCACAGAACATCTAGAATATTTTGCCAGAGAATTACGCTTTATATTTCAAAAGACCACAAGACCAGACTCGTACACAGTACGTGAGATTAATACAATTATTTCAATGGACCAGGAATAACTTCCCACGTAACCAATCTGACCAGGAGAGCTATAATTTTCCAAGCTCTCAAAGCTACACTGGGGAGGAAGCTTGTTTCATTTTCCTACTTTGCTGTTATTGCACAACAAGTATATATAAATTTAATTTGGAATTACAGTCAGATTTATGTACCATGACCTCAGTCACACTAGGCCACTAGAATTCAGTAAAGATTCTGTAGTAGGCAAGGAGTTATCATTAAGCATGCTCAATTACATACATAGTTATTATTTAATGTGGCAAATATATCTAAAGCCTTTACAGAAAGTGGCATTTCAAACTGCTGTAAGACCATCATGCAAAATCTCCTTGCATGATGATAGCTTATATGGATATTGAATTTATTTTTTGTTTGTTGATTGAGTGCTCCAAGATACTACGTGGGTTTTAAAGACTAAACATGTCTATGAGTATGACAGCAATATTTTTCATTAAAGTTAATTTTCTGGAGAACAAATTTACTGAAATGTCTCTCCAAGCATCACATTAGAAGCATTTTTTGGAATGAAGAGGTAATCTGTGGTCAAGATGATGATAATAGAAATGTTCCATGCTTAGATTATCTTGCGCATAATTTCCTTTCCAGAACTGATTAGCTAAAGGCACAACAATGAGTATGTGACAGTCTGCTTGCAAAGCTGCTGCAGAGGGAAAGCAGAGGCAGATTCTCTGCATGGCATCGAGACTGTGTCAACAAAAGCTGCAATGACAAGATGACATCTCTGTGCAGAGTCCCCATCTGCCCCATTGCGCTGCCCCAGGAGCCCGGGGATCCCGGCACAGACACAGAGAGGCTGAGCCAGAGCAGAGCAGAGCAGCGGATGGGGCAGGGCTGGTGCCCACCCAGCCAGGCTGGGCTGAGCTCAGGTGTTCAGCTCAGGGGCTGCATCCTGCTCCCTCTGCTTCCAGGGGCTCCTGTGTTAGCAAGAGCTCTTCTGCTGCCCAGCCACATCCACCTTGCCTCAGGTAAGGTGCAAGGTAGGGTAGGAGGAGTAAGGTAAGGTAACGCAGAGGAGACAGCTGAAGTCACTTCATTGAGTGCAAAGGCACCTACAGAAAGGCTGGCAGGAGCCCTGGGAGTTTTAACTTAGAGCTGGAACCCAAAGCAGAAGCAGGCTACCCTGTCAGCTACAAAGCTGAACTCCTAGCATTCAGCTAAGGACACACCTGCGGATTTCTGATGTACCACAGAGAGAAAGCAACAATGCTCAGCATTGGTAATTCAGCCCCAAATATTTTTAGAGGTTTATGACTGTCTTTTCTCCTGAAATTCAGAAATGAGCTTGAGGGGAAAATAGGCTATTTCTACCTGAAAACAATTCTTGGTCCAAATATCACTCTTTCACTTACTTCTCCATCAATAAATAATTTTAAATACAACTACTGTGCTTCCTGGTGTTCATTTCAAAAATGTCTTGCAAACTGCAAGCTCTCTAAACAGCACTGCTCCCTTTAGCACAAAGAGACATTTGAGCCAGTCATTTAATACATAACCATTCAAAGATATTACTGAAGTTTCACAGGAGGCAATTTTAGAGCCTGGTGTTCTAAATGGCACTCAGACACTGAGTCCCCACCTAATATATATTTACCTATGAAGCTATAAAATAACAAATACAAAAATAACAGCAATCACAATAGACATCATTACACTTTTGTAGCAAAACCAGCCAGAAACAGGACAATAGCCTATCCTGAGCAGTAAAAGCAGGACAGATCAGCTGTTAGGTCTCCTCTGAAAATATGGGAACCCTTGGGATATGCAGATGCTGTGCTGTGTACAAGACAAAGGAACATGCCAGTTGGGATCCATGAGAACAATAATTGAAAAAATAAAACCAACAAAATTGTTCAATAGCTTTACTATATACTCACTGATGCTTCAGGCATAGAAAATTCAGTAAAGTAGTGAACAAATCTCACAATGTCTTCAAATTAATTTACATTCACAGAAATGTCACAAAGATAATTTTGAGGGCAACTGACTCTATCTAATTAACAAACTGAGTATTTATTTAGAGAGTGACTGCACTAATTCATTTACTGAAAACACATTCTGTACTGATTTAGCTGTTACTTTGCAACCACCAAAAATTTGAACCTTTGAAAGTGTGCCACACTCACCAAATTGTAATTTACTATGATATTAGATTTCTTATAAGTTTACCCTGCTGTGATGAATATATGCTTGGAGTGGGACAGGAGAAGAAATGACAGGATCTCCTCCACAGCATGTGTTTGTGAAAGAATATACTTGGAAGAAAGAGCATGCAAGAGCTTGACATGTCCTTGGGGTATGATTAAAAGCTCATGAAATAAAATAATTCAAAGACGACAGCTCTGACTTTAGCCACCACTGGGGACAAGAGATCTTTCACTTAAGACATGCCAGCCATTCACACTTATAACTGAAATCATACAGAAGATGCATTTTAAAACCCAGTGTTTTAGTTACAAACCCCAAACCAGAAAGACACTGTGGGTGACATAAAAATGCCACAAAGTTTAACTAGGCTCTCATTTTTTTGTAATATTAGACCAAAGTTTAAAAATGTACCAATTTTAATTTGATAGGATTGAATGATAAAGAAAACTAATATATATATATATAGAATATGATTTTTTTATTAGAGAAGAAATCTTCTCCCCCAGGCTGTTTCCTATCCAGTGCCACATCTGGGCCATGCTAACTTGGCTCTGTAGCAATGGTCTGAGCTTATTCAAAGCTATTGAGATTCATAACCTGGACATTTTTGGTAGCACTGCCTTTTAAGTGGATGTATTTCATTAACCATATTCTTTCCTAAGCTTCAGAGTCTGTTCCACTTTGTGAATTCCCTTTATTTCCTTTTTGACTGTTCTACAGTTAACTGTCTACAGAGATATAAAGCCAGCTGTAGCTCACATTATAATACATATATGTGTGTCTGTATAAATACACACACACAATTTATATATGTATCTTCAGCAATTTCTTTTTAAAAAGTAATGAGATTGACCCAGCACAAAACCACAGCATTTGAAACAGGAAATATCTTGAACAAAAAACCGATGAAATCTGGTTCAGAGCCTAATTTTTAGTTCCCAACTAGTCCATGACTAAACTGTCCAAGTGTGATGCTGATCTCGTTTCTCTCCTGGTGCAATAAATGCTGTTTAGGAAAGAGCACACACACATCACAGCCTCACTGGGAACAGCTCTAGGGCTGCTCACAGGGGCTCCCCACCCAACCCCTGAAGGCTGATAACTAAACTGCTTTGAGGATTGTCACGTTGTGGGAACTCACTGCCTTTCTGAGCTCTCTCTCTTCATAAAATGTGCTTCAAAATAGCTTCAAAGTTACCAGGGGAAAAAAACCAGATAGATGTGAGGAATAAACCTCCATTCCTTAGCAAAAAAGACCAAAAACATATTGAACCTTACATATTTTCTTATTATAATTAACAAACTAAAAGACCAATCAAATCAGAAAATTGCGTTTAAACTGTTTGTTAGAATCTGTTCAGTGGTGTGATGTCCTAATCCACTTGACGTTAACTAAATTCAGATGTTTACTTCAGCACAGTTAAATATTCAGAGGATAGAATTGTACAGCTCTTAGACACAGAGTCCCAGTGGGATTCTAAATCATTCCAACACCTTTGGAAAAAATTCCACCTTTTAGAGACACATCCCTGCTCTCAATTGCTGAGAGCCAGAAGGAGACACTTTCATTTGGAGGAGAGGTGTGATGTTCAGATTATTTCAGTGCTCACTGTTCTTGCAAATGCATCTCAGTTATCAATATTGAGATACATGAATAGATTACCCTTGCTTCTCTTCAATATTAATGATGATAAGGCTTAAATTTGAATCAAAAGTCCAAGATGCTTTACCCTAATATTTAAAAAGCAGTCTCTTCACATAATAAGTTCTACAATTGATACTATTTATTCTCAGAGTAGTATTTACTGTTTTTTAAAGCCAAATCCTGGCTTTCATTTAGAAGTTGCTAGATTTGTTTTTGTTACTGTTGAACTGTTCATAAAAATACAAAAGAAAACAGAATATTTGTTGCATGCTTCCTTTTGTATGTTTGTATCTTTTGAAATTAATAAAAAGCCCATCAGTAACAAAGCAAACTGATTAATAGACTGGTTTTGTCTTTATCAAGTATGGATGTCAGATGAGGCTGTACAGAATAGTTCAAGTTGCATTTTCTAGTGTGGAGAGTGTCATGATTTTGACAAGTTTAAATCTGTGTGACTTCCTGACAGAAGAGGCTTCAAACATGAGCTTTCTTAAGCTGAGAAGTGTTTAGAGACAAGAAATTTAACACTAACAAAGCAGTTAAAACTCTGAAAGCATTTTTCCAACCCAAAATTTATTGATTTCTTACACTTTTCCCCTCTTACCTTCTCTCTGGAAGAGCTGCCTTAATTTGTTCTGAAATTTTCTACACCATGTTTCAGGCCATCATGTGTCTTCAAACTCAGTTAAAGGCACATTTTCATTCTGCTTAAGGACCTTTCCTCTTGTAATGCCACACCTAAGATTTTATACTAATCTTGCAGGCCAGACCAAAACCTGGCCCTTGGAACAGATTCAGAATTCAGGGTGCTAAACAAACATAGGTTGTGGTTTTTGAACACCAGTATGTTTTCTACCAATACATTAAAGGCTGGCTGAAATTAAAAAGAGAAGCACTTTCTCTTTGTGCTCTCTTCCCTCAAAGAGCTTACATGCTTTTATGTTAGATATATTTTCAAATCTTCTTACTATCAAAAACCAATTTATTTCAATAATAACAATTTAATTCAAATTTTTTATTAGGCTGCTTCAGAAAAATAAATTTCCAACAAAAAAAAAAAAAGATTTTTTAAGTATTCCCACTCTGTCTGTTATTTGCTGCTATAACAATCTAAACACATATTTATGCCAGTCCCTACCCAAAAGGTCTCAGCAATACCATGTAATTACTTAGTTAAGCTTCTAATTCATTTGTTGTTAGTTTTCTTCCTTTGAAATTCCCTCATTATGTTATTGCAGGAAGCTGTGTTTGCACAGTAAAAGAGAAAAATACAAGCTCTTTATTGCATTCTTTTAATATCCCTTTTATCTTTAAACTAGCTGATTAGCATATTAATTACCTAGATATAGTAGGCACAATCTTAAAATTAACTGGGTACAACAATCTACTGATTTAGTGTAACACCATTTGTACTTACATCATAATAACATCTTCACTTGCTCTGATATACTCTGTCAAGTATTTCCAAATTAAAACAAGTGGTATTGGTAGACATGTACTAATGATAAATATTCAAGTGAATGTTTGTGTACTTTGTCAAAAGCTTCCAATCCTAACAAACAAATGGACAAAGCTTATTAATTACATAAGAGGTGAAATTACATTTGCCAAATATATTAATAGCTTATTCCTTCTCTATTTTTACAATCAAAACTTCTATTTGTTTGATTTAGACCTAACCGCTCTTCTTGCCAACTTCCAAAATTTCAGTGGAGATAATCTTCCTTTGTATACCAGTAACAGCTCTGAATGATAAAAATACCCTGTAAAATGAATGAACTAAACCCCATTCCCTGCTTGGATTCAAAGTGCTGCTGAGGGGCACTTGGGGTATTACCAGAAGCTCACAGAATATAAACTTTCTATCACTGCCCATGTCTGGCTTCTATCCTGCTCATGTTCATGTTCCATCTGCTATGGGTGTAATTACACCAAGAGATCTGCCCTTCTAAACCCCACCACCCCAAACTCTTATCCCCACCCCAAACTGTGCCTTCCAGAATGGGCTGAGCTGGGAGAAGACATTCCAGGTAAGGCTATTTCAGAACAAAGTAGGTTAGTAATCAATTCATAGCAGAACAAATTCTGGTTCACAGTGAAATAAAAGTTATTTTGCACTTGCAGCTTATGTAGACTACAGTTTGCTCCAGAATGGTCAAAATACACTGAAATACTGAAATGGTCAGTCAATAAATTTCTGATGGGAATTTCAGCATAAGTGCCTACACCACCAAGTATGATTGATCTACTGGAGCGATAATATTACATTTTCTGTAGCTGAGCATTTTGCAATACAAAGAATTAATTTTAATTCAACATTACAGTAATGCCCTCATAAAACTATGGTAGCTGAGAGGTATGTTTTCACATGAATTGAAAGGGACACAAATATTTATAGCAGAAGCCTGAGAGTGTGAATACAAAATGAGTATCTGAATAGTCAGGCACTGACTCCAAGTTTATTGTAAGACCGAGGGTTCCATGGGTGGCTACACTGGCAAGTTCTCCTCCACTGCAGTGGTTCCTGACAGCTCCAGGGCACAAAAAACCCTGTCCCTGTACAGTGTGTACAGCCCACTCTGCAGTACTCCTTTCCTCTCACTATCCTATAACTCTCTTCAGGTCCTCTGAGCTAGGGCAAAAACCCAAGGCAATTTAAAAAATAAAAAGATTAATTACAGGCTGACCACTTATATTTCTGTTATTGCAACAGCCTATTGATGTTAACAAGCATTTATGAAGTCATGCATATGAGACAACAGTATTTCAAGCTTGCTTTGGAATTGTGGGAATGTACAGAATGTACATTATATATTTATTTCATAAATCTATCAGATCTGGACATTTCATATTCGGTTTCATTTAGACATTGATGTATCAGATGATTTAGAGTGTATATACTTTGCATTTGTTTGAAATATCTCTGACAAGTAGATATTTTTGAATTAGTGATCTAAAGATTTTTTTTTTTTAATGATATAATTATGAGCTGGAGGCTGAATTTTTAGAAGTTAATTTGGTGGTAGATTTGCAATTCAAAGAAGTTACTTAAATTAACAAAAATGCCCTAAAAGAACAGCTGTCTACCTGACTGATCCAAGAAAATGAACACTGAAAATAAACAGCTGCCCCATGGAAGCCTATGTGATAAAACTAATCACCCTTTGCATAATGTATTTATTTCCCCCTGTGCTTATTACAGACCTGGTGAACCTTCAAAGCTATAAATATTTAAATGTTACAGACATCCCAGACATGTGAGTTCAAATGAAAGTAGGATTTCTGTAGCCTGACTAGAGCAAAACTGGATCTCTTAAAGCAAGCAGTTCTGATTGTTATATAACACTCCAAAACATGACTTAATTTTTTTTTTCAAATGCTTTCAAATCCTCTTTTTAAAAGGAATTTTTTTTCTAAAATCTCAGTGTTCTCCGTACAAGACTCCGTGTCTGGACAAAGGATGCAGTTCCATAATGCATCACAGCAACATATTAGAAAGAGCAAAAAAAAAACAACCAGTATATGTATAAAGTTAGTAGGCTAAATATCCCTGGGTGGTATATTTGATCATAGATCCTCCAAAACCAAGTCACTAAAATCAACCAAGTAATGACATTATTCAGTAGTTGATATGTTTCAGCCATGTATTTGTCACTTTCAAAAAGCTAGATGAAAGCAGAGATAGAAGCAGGCATGCATCAAAATAATTTCAGAGTTCAAAGCACAGAATTCAGATGCAGGTATTTTCACAGCACTGAGGACTCAGCAGTCATGACCCAGAGTAAGGCACTGGATGGAGTCCTGATGGTGAAAAACTGCTGTGGGACAAAAGAAACAAAATGTTTCAAACCAAATTGATTTCCCTTTTTCCATGTGCACTGAGGGAAGGTGGGCCATCCTTTCCTTTGGGCCTTTCTTTGCACTTCAGCCATTCTCAGTGGCTTCTACCATTCACATACTCCCCAGAATACACAGTTTCCTCCCCAGTTCCTGAGCCACAGATCCTACTGGGATAGTCCAAAACTAATGCCAACAATTTCAGTTACAGCAAAGGACAGAAGAGATAACATTCAGAGCAAAGCTAAGCCATCTATCCACCATTTGTCATGCCTTGGGGGTATTAAGTATGGCCTAGTCTGATTTATGGGGAAATCCATAGTGCTCTGAAAGCCTCTTTAGGGAAGCATAATTTGGGATGCTGCCAGAAAGCTGTGATGGCTGTGGATGTGATATCTGCCCTGATGTGCCCTAGGTAAACTTTTTAAAGGTTTAACCATCAGAAGAGTCCCAACAGTTTGCAGGGCTTTTTTCTGAAAGCTTTCCAGCTTGCAGCCTCCCAGGTCCTGTCAGCCCTCCCGCCATGCTGCACAAGCTGCCAAATGACCACCGTGTTTTGTTCTCAAGAATGGAACAAGCCCCTGTGTCTCGAGGGGCTCGGTGTCAGAATCAGGCCTGATACTCATACATTTGTGCAGTGCTCAGCCCCCACAGAGTTAGCCAGCACGTGTGTGATTTGTCAGACTGAGCATTTTACTTATATCCAGGAACAGATCTTTGTCAGAACTGCCCACAAACAGCTGCAGGATCCAGGGCAGAAAGACTGTGATAAGCAATTCTAGAATATTTACTGTACTTCAACTGCTAAGCCAGAGAGCTTCAATTTATGCTAATTTATTAGGATGAAGACCTGCCTATTATCAAATCAGCTCACTGCCTCTTTCAAATCCAACTGTTAAAAAGCAATTATTGTTTTCACCTGCCAAGGTGCACAGACTGAGGAACATGCATGAAACATCATCCTTTCTGATGATGCCATGAGGGCTGTGCTTCCAGACTAAACCCTACAAAAAGCCAGGAAAGTGGGTAGAGATGTTTCAATCAGTCAGCAGAAGTGGTAGCCTGGAAAGAAGAGCACAAAATGTACCTTACGACAGCCTTGGCCTTGGGGGCTCTGACAGACATTTGTCTTTTTTTGAGGCATGTCCTTTCTTCCTTTTACCCCTCCAAAAAACATGCCAATCTTCTATTGACTTGGTAAAGTCAATAGATTTCCACTGATTTTAATGAGACCTGGAGCCTGTGGGCTCTCACTGAGGACAGCATTTCTTTCTTTTCTATTTTAATTCAAAAATTTCCTTACACAGGCTGCTTGAATGGATGCAAAGAAGATTAACAATAATATTCCAAACTAGTTTAACAAAAAAAATATTTATTCTAAAATGTCTCAGCACACACTCAGATGTTATGAATATTCAGTACAGCCCGCCTCAGCAGACATTCTTTGCAAGACTATTTTTACTAAAAGACATTTTGATGTGATATATAGAAAAGATAAGACTTTTTATACAAAAGAGGATTCACTGAAAATACTTCCTAATGAATTTTTTATGCTATGTAAGCTAGCCTGCCTGCACTCCTTTGGATTATCCTCCATGGTCTGGTACAATACATTCCATGGTGCAGCATGTTAAAAGAAGGACCAATCTGGTCAGTTCTTGAGTCTTTGTATATGAATATGCTGTTAAAACAGAGGATGACCCAGGAATATCTCAAGAGTAAAACACTTGAACAACACACCCTCACTGTGCTGTCAAATCTGTTACACATTCCTTAAAATTAATAACAAAAAGAGATTTTAAAAGACCAATTATAAACTAGCACAAGAGAAAAGCATTTTAAATAGCTCATGCTAATTGTGTTTATCTCAGTGTGAAGCCATGTCAGAGAGCCTGCAGCAAATGTATTTTGTTAAAAGTACCACTTGCACAGCAGGCGTTAAACATTAGAAAGCAAGCTTGTCATTAGTGGGCTGCAGCAGAAAAGGCTACTAAAACTCAGCTAAATTATTAATATTGTATCTTTAAGATGTCAGATGGAGAATTAAACTCCTTTTACACAGCACATGATTTTAATGCTACTTTTTCTTCATGTTAGTCCATCAGTAAAGTCCCAGCTTATATAATCTCGGGGAGGACCAGAGGGTGCACATGTGCCAGCCTTGGTTTGCATTCCTCAGTGTTGGAAAGCTCCACTGCTCTCCTTTTACTTCTGGGGCTCATATATTTTATTTATGTGCTTATCCAAATGGAGTTGACTTTTTATAATTTTGTCAGGTTAATGAAGTTATTCATTATAAGGTTAATGAAGTATATAAAAGATGAGATTTTTTTTTTATTTACATGCACTGTGCTGTTTGAGACTCTTAGTATTTCTGCAGGTGCAGCTCCAGGTTGCTTCTAAGTCAGTTTAACACTGAGCTGAAACTGAAGGGGACAATTCTCCTCTTTCTTGCCAATCCATTTGTTCTGGAGAGATGAGTTAGCTGGTTTCTGCGATGAAGCATCATCTTTTTCAGGGTTATTTTCCCATTGGATCAGTCATGCTACCAAGGTGGAAAAAAGACAATTATGAGCAGCACCAAGGTGCAAAGTACAAACATTACTTTAGATGGTGATATGCCACCTTCCTTTAACATGAAATCACCAAATCTGGTTTAAAGAGAAGGGCTGAAATTTGGAAAATACCACTGACTACTAAGAAGTGAGCAAAGGGAATATCTCAAGAGAAGAATTGAGCTACATATTGAATAGTCTACATAAAGGTTTTCTTGCTTTTGCAATCAATTCATAACTCCCCACCATGAACAAGCAATACCGAGACACAACGCAACATTTCTTCCTCTTGGTCTTTGAAATCTGACAGAGAATAAAAGGAGAAACATGAGATATCCCTTAGCAACACATCTATGATGAGAAATTGTGTTTCCTTAAAACACGAACAGACTCTCACCTCAGCAGGTTACACTCTCAAGCACCAGCTGCATGGGTCAGTGCTCACATTCATCTACCATGCTGAGAAGAGAACTTCTAACGGTTTGAAGTCGATTTTGTTTATTTCATTTTTTTCCTTACAGAGCTTTACTCTCATGCTACAGATTACTTTTAGTCACAAAGGCATTCTGAGAAGACAATGCAAGCCCAACACACAATCCTGCCCAATTCCTATAGTTGAAAAGAAGGCACCAAAGGTTATGTGCTCTTATATCATCAAGGTTCACAAAGCAAAAGCTTTACAAAATAATTATTTTATTCATAAATGTTATATCTGTAATGCATTTGGTATTAGGTCCTAGAAGTTTTTTTTGTAAAATAGTTACTTTCTAACTTCAGAGAGGATAAGATGAGATGAAAAGAAGTAAAATGAGGAAACTCATACTTGTGCCAGCAGAGTAGAAAAATGCTTTGGTATCAAACACAACTCATTTGCTTCCAGATTACAATAGGAGTGGGAGAGAGAAGCTAAAATGGGTGTGTGCCTTCACTGCTGCCAGAGATCAAATGTGCTGCTCAGCGTGCCTTGGGTAAAGCTGCTGTGACATATTTTCTGCTAGTGGTCCTGAAGACTAAACCTAACACCAGTGAGATACTCTGGGAGTCCAGCCATCCTTTCGCCTCCAAAGGAGGAGCTGAAGGTCACCTACTTAGTACAGGTGTCTTGGGGAGGAAAGGGGAGCGCTCATTCCTTAACTTTAGGGTCTTACAGACTGAAATATTGCTCAGGCTGTTGTTTAAGCATCAGTAGAAAGATGCACTTAGTTGATCATTCAAGATCTGATGAAATATAGCACACTTCTAAATGTAAGACAAAATTATATTCTAAACTTGCATTTTTTTTTCTAAATAAGCCTAAGTTAAAAAAATACTTTCTATTTCAGGCACCTCTTGACCTTGGCCCACGATGAAAACTCAAATTAGGACAACATATGTGCACAACCACAAGCCAGGTAACAGCCCCCTTGCAGCCCTTTCTCTGCTAAATGAAGCTTAATGCCTTTCATTTTACTTATACAATCTTTATGTCCAGTTTCCTGCCCATTTGAGGGATCACATTCTCCATAAAATGTAGCATTAAGAAAAGTATTCAAGCCTGAAAGTCCTTTCAATTTAAGAGACTAATGTCAAGATATTATCCATCATACAAATCCAGATAACTGCATTTCTTTTTTCTACTTTGGTGAAAAAATATAAGTTTCTGGTCATATAAGACAATACTTATTTCCTCAGAAAATGGGGAACTGTGACATTCAGTTAAAAGGATGGACAGGAGTTAGAGGAATCAATTGAAAGAATACAGTTGAGCTGCAGGGAGTTTTGTTACTTGATATTTTAGTCCAAAATTGAACTTAAATAACTGAATAGCTTCCCAACTAAGGCAACTTCCAGGAAGTTCTCTGGGAAAGTTGTCCTGAAAACTTTGACAGAGCCAAAATTTACACTTGGTTGACCACTTTCTGTGGCAGCAACATGGGGATGGCTCTGGGGAAAACCCACCAGGCAGATTGCTCAATGGCCAAGGAACTGTGTGGCCAGGCTCTCCTGCAAATCTACATAGTCAAACCAAAATATTTGGAATTTTAAAACCAGCATCTCCGTTCTATCTCTAACCAGCAAATTCTGTTGCTTTGGTTGCTTAGATTGAATTTTATATTTTCAATCATTGAACAATTGATTTTTTTTGCTTTGTTTTCAGTTCCTTAGAAAGGTATTGTTGGATTGTTTCTGTTTTAAAAATACACATCCAAAGAAATATATTAATTAAAACATGGGACAGACAGCAGACTGCACAAAACTGACAGAATTGGAGAACAAAGGAGATAAAGGTGAGTTTTCTTTGCTTAGCTCTTTCTCACAGCTTAACCAACTCCTAACATGAGTTACTGTTAAAATGCTTCTCCTGCTTTCAGGCCTTACTCAGACATCCTAGTCATTTTATTCCCATTTTATTAAAAATAAACATTAAAATATGCTTTTCATATCCATTCATCTCTCTGCTATTCCCCTCCCCTGTTTTATATATGACTATTAGTATTTTTGACTGTAATAAATTCTAAGTACTTCAGTTTTTCAGCCTTCTTGAGCAGTTTCTTCAACCGATGACTTTTATAGGGAGGATCCCAAGTGTTGGTATAAATGTTATACGGTTGACAGATTAAGCCAAGAATAAATAAAAGCAGTACATTACTGCAGCAAGGCTGCAGCCAGGGTTGTGTGAAATGAGGTGGTCCCTCTGTTCTGAACTGCTTTAGCAGACTGCACACAGTCATTTCTCTAAGCATAGTCAAGGCCCACTTAGCAAGACTATTTAGAAATGCATAAATAAATTCCAAGAAGACCAAGACTTCACTGACGAGACAGATTAATTGCCCATTTTTAAAGTATTTGGGGTCTATGCTTTTACCTTTAGAATGATGTACAAAAGTATTTGGATTAAAATGGAACGATACTTCCATCACCATTACCTCAAACAAGCACACGTAGTGCGATTGAAGACATTTAAGATCTTTCTGCCCCACTTTTGAGTTCTTTGATACTTAAATTTGACAATTGTGACCACAGACTATTCAACATGAACAGCAACCTCACCTGTGTTTAGCTCTACTGAAATAACTGAGGTACCCCAGAGTACAATGGCACCAGAGGACCGCTGGGCGATCTTTGGAAGCTGACAAACGACCTCATCCCATGGACAACACATGAGCAAGAGATCAGATTTCATGACAGAGATTCAGCAGTCAATTTATTCTCACCTCATGGAGTCCAGTTTTCTTATTGTGCTAAATCAATGGCTCATGTTACAGAGCTTTATGCCATTTGCAGTGTCAGCTGGACTCCCTGCACTTGTCTGGGAATCGGTTGCAATGGGATAAACTTCAAGTCTCTCCTTCAATTAACAGTTAAGCACAAAGAAGAAAATCACTACAGGTATTAGCTCTTTAAATGCAGACATTTTGCTGCATTAATCAGCTTCTTTTTCCTTTTATTAATGACTAATATGGAGGTAGGGAATTTGGATGTCACATCTGTCAAACAGTGAGGTTCTGACCTACTTTGCTTCTATAATAAGAAGAATATACCATCTAAGAGTGCCTCAGTAAAACATTGATTTAACCAGAGTTTTTTGAAGGCAATAGTGACTGTCTTAAGTGACAGGAAAAATTTTTTAATCCAGAAATGGATGAATATTAAAAAAAAATCTTTAAGAAAATATTCTCAAGAGATGTTATGAAGAGTAGAATAAATCAGGATCTCCAATAACTTTCCAAAATACTTATTTTCCTAAAAGAGGTAGAAAACACCAAAAACCAGACAGATGCATTGGCAATTTCCTTGACAGATTGATAACCTTACAGTTTCCAAAACTTGTGTGTTCAATAACATTTCATTAGAATACTCCAGTGTATTTACTACTATTCATTATTAATACATATATGTGCCTAGGAGATGTACAGTTTGTAATTATTTTGACTTTCAAAGCATAACAGATTCATACTGGACTTGTTGCAGCTACAATATTTCATCTCAGAATGTTCCCTCAAACATTCTGGGACTGTGACAGAAATTTGTATTTGAACAGAAAAGCTGTCAAGAATGTGCTGTGGTGCCATCCATCACAGTTTTAATCCCGACCATAGTTAGATGTTAGTGAAGCTATCTGTCCAGCACACTAAACAAAGGTTGAAATTATGCCTTCTGTTCTTCCACATCAAAGCTACCAAGTTAGACTGAACCCAATAGGCCTGTATTACACTCTTAATTTCCTATTAGTTCTCAGCTATGCAAAATCCAGCCACAGTGTCACTGTGGTTTAGACATGCAACCTTGATTTCAGCATCAAAAAATGGAGCCTGTCATTTCTTATAATTTTACAGAAGATTCTCTAAATGTAAATCCTTTTTCATCCTGTCATCCTTTTATGTCCTTAATGAGTTTGCTCACTAACAGTGCAGATTCTTAATTTCACATTCAGAAATATTAACAGTTACTATAAGTTTAAGCTCCTGAAGTAGCTGCTCAATTAAAGCATGATTTATCCATTTACATTTAGGTTTACACAAAGCAATGACATTTAGAGTTTTGATTTTTCTTTCTTTTTCCTTTTCTCCCATTTGCATTTTACATTCTCAAGGGAAAAAAGTTGCAGTTAAAAACTGAGCTAAAGATTCTAAAACAAAACCTTTAATCGGGAGCACATTATGTAGTATAATATGATTCCTTAGCAGTTAAAATCTAACATTTGTAAAAACAAATGGCACACACTTGACAGGCAAATTACACATGGATTACCATTTGTTAAAATTTCATCACAGAAAATAGTTTAACTGTTGTGGATATGAGCCAAGATCAGCCTGACAAGTACTTTACATGAAAGATTAGCATATTCTCTTCCAGAGGTTTATGCTTAATTTAGATGCATCGACTTTTTGCCACCATTGCTGACCTTTATGTCTAATCAAAGTCCCTTTGAATCCAAATCCCCAACCTTTTATCTCTCCTGACAGCTTTTAATTTGAAGGCTTGTAATAAAGTCTATTAAAATTCAAAATGTATCAGTGTTTAAAGCGTGGTTCACTTACTGGATTTTCAGATACAGAGCTTCAAATGGGCTGATTACAGAGACTCCAAACTTTCTATTTTAAGATTTACACCAGGCTAAAAAAGCCCTTTGGAGGAGGATATCAATCTAGATTTTTAGTTATAGTGCACAGAGGTGATGTATGTGGCAAAACCATAAGTGAGTATCTAAAAGGAGCATTTTTCATAGATATTGGCTAAGTCAGAACTGTTTCTGTGAGAGTCCTGTACCTCTGGTTCAGTTTATGATGCCATTCACCCAGGGCAGAGTTTCCCTATAGGACAGTATGAATTCTGTGCAGCTTGCAGCCTGCCAGGCTACCTGATGCCAAAGCCAAGAAAGCAGCAGCTCCATAGCTAAACCTCCCTGGAAAGAAAACAAGGTCAATTTTCCTGGGTCACCTGTAACTGTCAGAAGAACAAGGAAATAATCTTTTCCATCTTAATTAAGGCAATTACTTTAAAAATAGTAGTGTAATGGGGAGCAAAATGCTCCAGAATCACCAAAGTACATGATTAAAAGGCCTTTATCTTTCTTTTTTAAACAAACAAACCCCTCCACTTGTTCAAGTATGCTTTTCCTTCAGTTGGAATTTTTCTATTCTCTCATAGTAGCCTGTACAAATCCAAACATTATATATCTGATTTTCACACAATCCTCTTGTTCCATCAGGCAGGAATTGCCCTACAGAGGAGAAGCTGTAGATGTGAGAAGAAGATTAAAAAGTTCCTGAGATAAGTTGGTGTTATAAATTCTTTTAAAGAAGAAACACATGTCTGGATCCTACAGTGAAATGTGAATACAGGTGAGGTTTATATTTGCAGGGCTATGAATTACAGAACTGTGTAAAAAATTCCTGTATGCTGCTGAACCGACAAAGAGTGCAGGTCAGAACACAAGGGCTCAGAGATCCCTCCATGCACATTTGCAAGAGGCGAATTGATTTCTTTGTAGTTAAAGAAAAAAAAATAAAAGAAGAATAAACAGAGCTTTTGGGGTGAGTGAAGTTAAAATGCAGCTGGTTGTAGCCATATGGGGGTTGGCCTCTTCTCCCTAATAGCAAGTGGTAGAAGAAAAGGAAACAGCCTCAAGTTGTGGCAGAGGAGGTTTAGACTGGACATTGGAAAAAATATCTTTGGTGAAGGGGTAGTTAAGCCCACAGACAGACTGCCCAGGGCAGCGGTGGAATCACCATCCCTGGAGAGATTTAAAAGATGTGTAGGTGTGGCACCTGGGGACACTTAGCATTGGACTTGGCAGGGTTAATAGTTGGCCTTGATCTTAAAGATCTTTTCCAAGCTAAACAATTCTAGGGTTCTATTCTTCTTAATATACACATGATGTAAAACTTTTAATTTATTACAGCACTGCAGTTCTAAATATTTCTTAACCACAGAGCACAATTGGATTTAAATCATGGCTCTTTTTCTCCCCCAATGATACTGTAATTTAATCTTCTACAGCTGTTTTTGTTCTGTTACAAAAAGGCAAAACTTTTCACATCTAATTAACTTACTCTCTAATTTCAGCTCAGCAAATGATGCATCACCCTCATCTCAGCTAAGCTGAGATGCCAGATGACACAAGGAAATGCTGAAATACAGAGTCTAGGATACCAGTTCCAAGGATGCATTGAAGAACCCCAAATGGTTATTTGCAAAATTAGCCCAGACATTGTACAGAAGAAGAAGGTCTGTACTCATTTGTTAGTACTGAAATCACTAGGACATTGCAGGTGCAAGCACAGCCAGGCTGCAGCAATAGACACTTTCTTTTATTTCCTCCTGTTGTTCATTTCACACATTCTTCTTTATAACTTCCTCATTTCCAGAGGCTGGAATTAAAATAAGCTGAGCATCTTCCACAACTTCATCTGCCTCCAAAATACTATCACAAATTTTCTGAATAGAAAGATGCTCCTCATGTCCCAGTGCCATTTTCTGGCACACCAGTGAAGCATGTTCCAAATATTCTCAATGCCACCCCACATTCAGAACCAGATGAGCTGTTCCTTCCAGAAACAGCATTGTTTCACCCAAATAATCAAAGTGAAAATATGTTTATATAAGTCATATACTCATTTTTTGGAAGCAGCTTTGTTTTGGCCTCACTAAGAACTTTTTTATACCCACAGTGATTGTGTCATTTACCAAGAACAAATGCACTTCACACCCTTGACTACCAATACAAGACTGACAATTTCTCTGATCTTCAACCGAGAGTTATATTTTTATTTTTCCTGCATAAATAAGCAAACAAATGAAGGTGAAATTTAAATTTCAATGATTTGTCCTTTAACAAAATCAACAAATATGAGTAACCTGTGCAAAGAACTAAAAAATAAATGATGCACTTATAGACTTAGAATCTTTAGGGACAGAAAATCTCCTAAATCCAACAGTAGTTTATACTATAGGTTTACATTCTGCAGTGACAGAATGTCTCACATATCTAACAGTATTTTATATATCTACAAACATGTAGAATTCCGCAGATGTTAAAAAAAGAGAAAAATAAAAGCTCAAACAACAACCAATGCACAAACAAATGCAAAACCAAAACCACCCCATCAGAAAACCCCCAAAAAAATTCTCCAGCTCTGAAGTAAGTATTTTTGAGAGTTTAAGGAGATGTTCAACACAACAGCAACCACCATGAGCTAAATATCTCTGGCTGTCAAACACTCATTGTGTTTTTCAAATTATTAGTCTGCCTATTTGACCTGAATGTCTCATGTTATTTGCAGGCATTTATGTAAAACACTCACTGCATTCCCCGGACAGAAAGGAGAAAAAATGCAACAAGAACATGAGACAAGATGGACATCATTATAATTTTAGGAATCCATCATTCCTCTTGCACATTTCTCTGCTGTTTTATCACTGGGGGGTTTTGGTCAATGTTTGTGCATTAGCATCACTAAGAAAGCCCTACTGCTGATTCTCACTGTGATTTTAAAACAGCCAGCATAATTATCTGTTTACAGAAATACATGTGCAGAACATTTCTGCCTGATTTGCCAAATGTTTTTCCATTGGCAAACTTTTACTGTGTAGAGTAAAAGGAGGACCTCCAACCTGGGCTGCATGAGACGGGAGGGGAAGTGGTAAAGTAGTTTTTCTTTCGGATTTTTTCCTTTCCATGTATTTTGTATGCATTTATCACTTGATTCAGGAGACAGTTTATTTGCCAAAGTTAGAAGGCACGTAATTGCTCATTAAATCTACGTACACACAATCAAGTTCTAAGGTTCATCTCTATGAGGAGAATGAAATTTCCTATACTGTGTGCAAAAAAGAAAGAAAAGAATTTTGATCAAGTGTGCTTAATGATTTCGAAAATAAACTTTAGACCTTTGAGGGCAGAGGGGTGATGTGTCAGAAAACAATGAATTTAAAGAGCAACCCTTAAAATACAATGTCTGCAGAACTCAGCTCCAATTGTTATCACAAACAGACTGAATTTGTTTCCAGAGACCCAAGTTCTTTACAGGGGCATACATGGCTTCTAATTAAGAGATAACACAGTGTCCCTAACAGCTCCAGGTAAATCTATGATTCCCATTTTATGGATGAGGCACATTAAGCAGCAAGCAAACAAAATGTCTGTTTATTTAAGGTGCAGAATTTGAGAATGTGGGACCACATTTTTTCCATAATAATATTTTCTGTTACAGCATTTTATGTGCTCAAAGCACAGCTCTAAGCCCTCGGTATTTCTCTAAATCAGACCTTGGTTACTAAGTTAGAAAGCAACAAAATGAAACAAGATGGTGAGTATCTGGGAAACTGTTTTTTCCCTTGTATGCCATGAGAGCTTTGTGGCAGAGGCAGGGTCATCACCAGTTCTGCTGCAGAACATTCAGCTCCCTTTCATGAGGTTTTCTTTTCCTTACAATCAGCTGCATCATTCCCTTAACTGTCCATATTCTGTAACCACAAATCTGGGAGTCACAGAAAGGAGATACACCTGCCTGTGGTTCCTGTCAGAGTGCTCACACCCTACCTCCAAAATAAAAAGGAGAGAACTCATACTGGATTATTGAAATTGTTTGATATTGAAAGTAGTTCAGTTCTCTAAAGGATGCCAGAAATAATAAGTTCATAAATGTACATCAACAAAATGCTGTGATTCTGACAGTACCACCACAAATGCCAACATGCTTCAGAATTAAAAAAAAAATTATCTTCAACATGCCACTACTCAAAGCAAAAATGGCATGAATACAATTACCCATACTTTAAGGAGATATTATAATTTCAGCTAATCAAGTCAAAATGTCAATGAAAACAAAGGAAATTTAACATTTTTATGAAAGTTTTTCAGAATCTCAGGGGATGATTTCAAAAGCTCAAGTGCAGTATCCATTGATATATTCAATATGATTAAGAACAGAACAATTTTTAGTCAAGTGAGACTGGTAATTTTCTATTAAAATGTCTGATTTACGTAAAAGTATCATCATAATATTAACTTTCTTGTTGTAACTTCTGCCTACATCAATTAAACTACAAAGCCATAAAATATGTTTAATAGTTCAGCAGCAATAAAACACTTAATGAACCAAATGACACTTTCTCATACCAGTACTCCTGATTTGCATTATGTGGGAAAAACCAAACCAACCCACCACAACCTGGACACCATTCTCAGTTGTTGTTTCTATGCCAGAAGAAGGTGTAGAATTGTTTCTATAGTGTACCAGGAGAAGTCTACAGTTCAGGATGAGGACAGAGGGACAGCTGCTGCCTTGACTTTCTGGAGGAGAGCTAGAGGTAGTGAGTATAGGCTACAGGGAAAATCAGCTGGGACAAATATTAGAATATTATCCTTTGGGTCTCATCTCTCTAAAACTGAGATGTGATGCTGAGGTTAATAATTCTGAACCAGAGGACAGAAATATAAACTACCCGATCCCCAAAATTCATGCCTCACCTAAGAGTGGCAGGTCTGCCTATGGAGAATACTCATAACTGGGAAGATTTCCCAGGAGCACTGTACCTGAAATAACATTTCCTAGTTGTGAGCGCTCAGATAACATGAAAGTACTACCAGAATAAGAAGTGAAATTCTTCTATTCTTGGCTTAGTTTTCTATAAAAAAAGGCATAAAAGGCACCTAAACCCAGTCTCTATCTCTCACTTTAAAAGGAAAAAGTGCATAGAAAAGCCCTTGGAACATATATAGAAGAGGCAAAATGTACTCTATCTGAGACATTATTGAAATAACAAAGACAAAACCTGATGAGATTTTTCTATATATGGTAGGAAATGTTTGACAGTTTTGGAGATTATTTTAAATAGAAGAGCTTTTCAGCTTTTCATTACTGGTTTGAGGCTTTGACAACTCAAGAGTCTACATCATCTCATTTTTGAAATAGAACCCAGAAAGGTCACTGGGACTAATGACTGCTAAAGTATTTAATTGTCTAATTTATCTATAGAGGCCTTTCAGGGGAGCCAAAAAATAATAATAGCATTCCATACTGAAACATCTCATCTGATTATCTCTAGTCCATAAGTTTGGGGGGGGGGGGTGAGGGGGGGACTGTTGCCATAAGTAACATAAGGACCTGGAGCAATGACTTAAAATTCTGAAAATCTTGAAGTTTGTACTCCCAGAATAATCAAATTTCAGTGGAAACTGAAATCAAAAGATTGTTTTGGCTTTCTTCAACCAACCCTTTCTATCCTTCTTTAAAGTAAAGAAGCATAAAGTAAAAGCAGCTTTTACTTTTGCCCCATTAAAAACTCCCAACAGCTGATTACCTGAGAGATTTCCTTACATTCCTGATTATGGGAACTCCATGCCACGGGGCAGGGATGGGTTAGCTCAGCATGAGCTAATTCCAGAGCCATAATGGCTGAGGAGCAACTCCAGAGACACCCACAGGAATTCACTGGTTCAGGCTGGTCTAAGCTGAGGCTATTGGCTTGTGTTTCATTACAACAGACAGCTATGCCAGAGGATATCTTTATGGAGAATTTGTGTTGATGTGTTCCCAAGCTGATCATGAGCAAAAGGTCAAATGACTCTCCTTCAGCCTTTACACTGAGATTGTCACCATCCATTTTCGGCTCACAAACAAATATGAGGCTATTTGGTAGTGCAACCTCCAGGAGCAGGAAGAGCTCTCTCAACCTTTTACATGACTCTGAAAATGTGAAAGGAAGTTTTCTCAGAGGATGTAGGTCATAACTATGTCCCCTACCATCTGGTCCTTGAAACCCAGTAAAGGAGGCTGAATATATTGCATTGCAGCACTGCCCATTGACAGACAGCCCCTCAAGGACTGAACTGGTGAAGTTTCAAACAACCTCCAAACTTCCCTAAACACTGGTAGAGCTACACAAGTCTTATATTGGCTGGCTCAGTAGGAATCTATAAACTCAGTAAGAAACTGCATGAACTTCCTTTATTTACATCCCCTTTTACTACAGCTAATCTACCTTTATTTGCAGTCAGAAAACATTAATACCTGAAAGTTGACTATTTTTTCATGTAATCCTCTTAATCAGCAACAGAGCATTTATATATTTAATTTTGGACTACATTTGATGGTGGTTAATACTTTAATTAGCTATTTACACATGGCAAAAATTACAGAAGCAATTATGAATATTCAGATTAATTAAAAGTATTAGGCAGTATTAAATGTGAGAGAACAGATTTTAATTAAATCTTTCAAGTATTTTTTTATAGTCTCCTCTGAGGTTTCTTCTTGAGAAATAAACTATAGGAACACAATCATATCTGAATCAGATAGCTTTGCACTATCATCACCATAATGTTTTAAAAGCATCCAAAAGGAGTTAGTTAATGAACTTATTCTTTACTGTTTATTAAAAAGACTATCCATGCAAACTATTTTCTCTCCATCCATTTGCTTTACCAGTACTGATACAGTGACTGGTAGCGAGCTGAATTGATTGAAATGCTGTCTTAGTCTCACTGTAGCTTATTTAGACTCCACAAAAATATTTGAGAGAATTACCTTTCAGACAGTCTGAAAAATTCTATTCAAGAAGGAAGGATCTTTGTATCTATTTAAAACTCAGTAAGATGCAGAGGACTGTGGAGTCCAGCAGCACAATTCAGACACTCTTTAAGGCAAACCATGAATGGTTCTGTGTCTGTGGATTCCCAGCTTGTGTTGTGGCACCCCTGAGATCCACCCTGACCCTGTAAACTCTGTGCCTGTAACACTCCTGGGACCCTCAATGACACCTGTGAGCTCTGTGCTGTGACACTCCTGGGACCCACAGTGACACCTGTGAGCTCTGTGCCTGTGACACTCCTGGGACCCACAGTGACACCTGTGAGCTCTGTGCCTGTGACACTCCTGGGACCCACAGTGACACCTGTGAGCTCTGTGCTGTGACACTCCTGGGACCCACAGTGACACCTGTGAGCTCTGTGCCTGTGACACTCCTGGGACCCTCAATGACACCTGTGAGCTCTGTACCTGTGACACTCCTGGGACCCACAGTGACACCTGTGAGCTCTGTGCTGTGACACTCCTGGGACCCACAGTGACACCTGTGAGCTCTGTGCTGTGACACTCCTGGGACCCACAGTGACACCTGTGAGCTCTGTGCTGTGGCACTCCTGGGACCCACAGTGACACCTGTGAGCTCGTGCCTTGCTGCCCAGCACAGCCCTGGGGAGGGCACAGAACCTGCACAGAACCATCCATTGGGCTGGAAGAAGCACGTGAAGCACAGAAACACTGAGATGGAATATCAGTTTTGTGATTGTCTACTACATACAGACTGTATCTCAAAGCATAAAACATGCTTAGTAAATGGACTGTAATATTCAAAATACCAAGAGAAATAAAAACCAAACAAACCCAAAAACCCCAGAACAAAAAACCAAGACTTGCAGATACCAGAAAACCTGACATCATGGTTATTGAATGACATCCTCACCAACATAATTCCCCTGCAATTCCCTTGATTTAATTACCAGAAACAAGACAATATTATAAAACAAATACCACAAGGTCATTTAGGTCAGGAAGTTTAGAATGTTGGAGCATAAAGAGATGTAAACGGCACAACTATTTACATTCAGGCTATTGGCAAGATATATGCTACTAAATCCAGAGGGTAGGTTTAGGTTGGATATTAGGAAGAAATTGTTCCCTGTGAGGGTGGTGGGGCGCTGGAATAGGTTTTCCAGAGAAGCTGTGGATGCCCCATCCCTGGCTGTGTTCAAGGCTCTTCCACCTCAAAACATTTTCTGATTCCATAACGAATCTTTTTCAATATATCACAAAGAAATCGAAAAGGCTTTTTAATTCAGTGCTCTTGCTGTATATATGCAAGCCAGAGTAAGATATTTAAGTTCTTTTACTCACAAATGAACCACCCACATAGTGTCGGTGCTGTTTGTTCCATTCCCATATGTTCCAAGATACTATTTTGTCCTACTTTTACATGTATACAAAATTAGAATTGCAAGTTGCATCAATTTTCATCTTTAAATTGGTTTTATTTACAACCTCTAAAGTTCCTTGATTATTTCTAGTAACATTTGCATCAATGTTTGCTTAAATTATTCATGACATTTCAGTTATATCATTGGGTGCTTCAAAGTAAAACTCAAAGTAACTTTTCTTTCCTGAGAACAAAGATATACTTTCCTTGCTCTCAAGCAGAAATTCATAAGAAGATGAAAGAAATGCCAAGAATTGTTAATAAACAAATTTGTGGTGTAAATTATAAACAGAAAAATGAAAATATTCCCAGTAGAAATAGAAAACACTGTCTAAAAATGCCTCCCAACACCAATTACGTATATCCAATTAGGATATTATTTGATTTATCTAGGTCAGGACTCAAGAAATTGTTTGTTGCCTAAGTAGCATGTGAATTACACAACCTCCCTGTGTGGGACGAGTGACTGGGGAAGATTGCACAGACCTCAGGCAGGCCCAGGGGAGGACAGAGTCACCGTGTGCTGCCGTCACTGCTGGTGCCACATGGGGGATGGCCTTGTCCCTGTCTGCTCCAGCCTTGGGGGTCCACAAAGCAGGAGATGGGGCAAGTGCAGGGACTGGAGCTTTTCTCTGTCCCTGCTGTCCTCCTCCCATACAGACACACAGTTTTCCTCCAACACATGTAAAGCAAATGAAACAATATAAAAGCACATAACAGTAGCACCTCCATGCATTTTTGTTTTAATTCTTCACCCTTAAACCATCACGCGTTAGAAAACAAAAAGCATGTTTATAAACTCTGTAGATTTCATTCACCCTAATCTTATTTTCATGTCCTGACATTGAGACAAACATTGTATTTATATATCCCAGTGGAAGAGAAGGACATTTTGAAAACTTCCAACTTATAGCCTTCAATTTGAACTCTAAATCAAATGCTTCTCTTCTTTCAGTAAATACATATAATGACCTTTTTTAATATGAGGAACTATAGTTATGAATGAAATGTAACTTGACCATAAACAAATCACCTATTCAATTTAATGTTATGGAAATGTGCTAACATTATTTCATAGGACTGGGGTGAATTATTCTGAAAAAAACCCCAACCGTGCAAAAGAAAACTATAGAGAATTATATTCAATAGTAAATTAGCTTCCTCAGAAGGCTTCCTTAAGTGCATGATTAGACATATTTATGTTTTCAGAGCACATTTATGATTTGACACCAAACCATGCAAAATTTGCAGTTTCCTATGACTTTGAATCACAACCAAGTGGAAGTGTCTAAAAGGCTGCCAACATTTACCTCATCATGACAATAGCAGTTGATACTGAAATTGCAACGAAGGTAAAAGACTCTGAAACCAATGGGCTCTAATCTCACCAGGAGAAAAATAGCAAAATGTGGAGAATTAAGTTTGGTCTGAGCAGCTCTCCTTGCTGAATGATTTCACTGAAGGGGTGGGAAAAAGGGTCGGAAAAATAAAGTTTGGACTTTGAATCCTAGAGAGTGGGAGAAGTTTAAAAGTAGTATATTAATATTTCTTCCTTAAGATACTGTCAAGGATCCTGTTCCAATCTTAAAGACCAGTAAATTAAAATTTACTTGAATAAGCAAGCTCTCGTAGATATGTTAGAGACTTATTCACAAGGTGACACATAGCTTCAGAGATGAAAACTGCCAACCAGTTAAATTTTATTAAGGCAGTCACATCTTTAGATATGATCACACTGCAGGCATTGCCTATTAAAATAAGGTAATTTGACCTTCATTGGGGAAAACCACCCTCATAAGCTAAAAGAAAAAAAAAAATTAAGATATTTATACACAGAAGGAAGGCATTTCTACTTCATAGCTCAAATAGCATTATTCTTTGTAGTCTCCAAGACCTTGAACAAAAATGTAAAAAGTTAAGAATGTTTGCTAAAGCAAACAATACGAAGGACAGCACTATCCTGTCTATAAGATTTTCTTATTGGCTGCAAAAAATTCAGAACTAAAGTTCAATTTTCACCTCCAAAAGCTAAAATTCACCCACAACTGTATTTGAGATAACACATTTATTTTCCAGTTTTAGGTTTTTGTTTGCAAATAGCACTGTATGGCAACCACTGGAACAGCGCCCAAGAAAGAAACATTTGATTTCAAATCCTTTGTTCTGGAGCTCCGGCTTGTTTGAACAGGACAAAAGGCTTGCCAGAGAAAATTCTCCAAACAGTTGTTAAATTTCAAAGATAAAACCAAACAATATCTTACAGCAAATTCTCACGACAAAGGGCTGTATTAAGTGGAATATTACTCTGGGATCACACAGGGCTGTGAGTTCTGGTGCTTGGCACATGGGCAGACTAAAGGCCTCACAGTCACTCATGCTGGAGAAGCTTTAGTGACACATAGTGAACAACTGGTTCTTCTATTCTCAAGTCTTTTAGTATCTATCTTCTTTCTGCTGCTCTGAAAGAACTTTATTATAAAGCTATAAGAAACTATTTCTTTTGTTGTCAAGATAACTATTGTCCAAATCAGCAAAATAAAAGCCTTGTGTTTTCAAACATATCATTTTCATGCTGGTTGCATTGTATGAACATGTATATTAGGATACATCCTTTCATATATTCAGAAAATAACTCACTAGGCATTTGAGGCAACCTGTATTAATAACATCAGCATTTCAGCTATTTTATGGATGCTTCCTAGAGAAAAAGTGAAGTACTGAGCAGCAGCAGCAAATGACCCTTGCTATGCATGTGCATGCATTTATATATTGCTAGCTGTCAAGACAAGAAAGCTGATCTCACATCAAAAGGATTCCCAGACAGATCTGGGGAGGGAGAAATAAAATCCCACAAACAAACCTCTTACTCCTTCACTTACAAACAAATAAATAAATAAAACACAGCAGTGAGTCAGTTAATGGCCATTTATCTGAAACCACAAATAAGAAATAAATAAAAAAATCCTTTTGTTTCCCTCTTCCCCTCATGATTCACAGTCTTGGCTCTGCTTCTGGTGACAAATGACGCAGTGGTAAATAGCAGTCCTTGTTATCAGGACAGGTCCATATCAGCTCTATTTAATAAAGCAAGAGTTGTAGTTACTGTCTGTCTGATTTGTACATTTCTTCCTCCTCAGGGAGCTCTTTGGGTAATGCTTTCTTTACCTGGAATCACTCCAGAACAGTCGCCTACCATTTGTTCAGTGCCGGGTTTCCAGCTGCCCCAAGGTGCTTAGGTGGGAGGACTAAGAACCACCAAGCTCCAATAACTCCACTAATTAATTAGGGACTTTGGGGCACAGACAGGATGCTTTACTTTTAACATTTTTATTGAAACATCTGCCCTCTCAGTTGTCTTAGAGGAATTCCTGGGCTAACTGCACTCTTTCAGCTGCCAGAACTGACATTTCAGCTTCTCTTCTAGTCCACGAGGTGGATTTCTCATTAGGGACTGCTAAGGGTCTGTTCATGTGCCAGGGCTTTGAGGAAATTTTTACTGCCCTTTCTGTGATAAAACATTTGCCAGTGCTAGGGCACATTGAAGATAATTTAAATAAGGATGTCTGCTGGAATTTCTAGAATCTTTAAAAAGCAGCTTTTGAAATTATTATGAATATGGTGAAAAAGAGAAAATCAACTCCATAGGTTGAGGTAGTCTATGCTATGAACCTTTTTTCTTCAGGTAAATAAATGGCTTCATTGATTTAGTGTCCTGAAGGCATCATCTTTGACCACATGAGAGAGGAAAAATATATTTTTTCCAGAAAAAAAGAAAAAAGTTTAATCCTAAAGTTTCTGAAATAGGCAGAAGACTGTTCCAGAAGACCAAAAATCCAGAAGAATAAAAATCCTTTGGAATCCCTTAAATGCTGTTCTTATGCCCTTAACCTGCCTCACACACAGCAAAGAAAGTGAAGTGTATTGCACCAGAGCTAACAGGTTGTGTGTTTGGAATCCTCTGTACAGACTAAAATGAGAGGCAGAAGTGAAATCTGTACAGTTGTTACTGCCCTGGTAATGGAAATGCAATGACAAATCATTCTCTGCAGCCCCTCAGTCATACCCCAAATCCTGGTGGACACCACCTTTGCCACCATTGCTATGGCCCTCCTCCTCAGCCCTCTTGTCAAAAGCTTTTAACTCAAAGACTCTTTTTAAATAAAGTACTTGACCTGGGCAAAGGTCTCCTCCAGACTCTATCTAGTAGGATACACTTTAAATGCCAGCAGGGTTTTCCTGCACCTAGAAATTTTACCCCAGTGACTCCCTGGCTCCCACCTCTTTCAGAAAGCTTTCCCAAACAGATATGACAAGGCACTGATGGTTTTGCTCACTTCTCTATATTCACAATATAAAGACAATTCCTGGGTACAGATAACTTCCCGTGTCAAAATCTGCACTACAGAACATTGCCTGTCTAGAAGGGAGCACTCACCCTACAAAGATCACGTTTTCAGAAGTATTGTTGCTTCTTAACCAAGAAACATCTGTGGCATTTAAACGATTATGTTGAAAGAGTTTGGGAGATTCTGAGGGTGTTACTGTACTTCTGTACCTTTGGAAGTAATTGGGAACTTGAACTTGACCCACTCTCACATGACCAACACTTTTGGTCCAAAGGGACCTTCCAAAATCCACCTTCCAGTCACAAACTCATGATGTGGAAATTCTGCTTACAAATCAAACATTCTATTTTATTAAAAAAGGCCCCTAACACATAATGAAAGACAAATAGCATTAATAACTTGGTCCATGTTTTGCCACAGTTTTCTTACCACAATATAATCTAGCAAATGAAAATCTGGTGAAAAAATTCATTCCTTAGGAATATTGCTTCTTAAACATATAGCTTAGACAGCATCCCTATTAACAACTTGCCTGTTTAATCCCATGATTTTTTCTTTGCTCACCACTTGATAAAGTTTGACAATATACAATTCAGCTGCAAAAGTGCCTATAACAAGTGCAGACTGTAACATCACTGTTTTCCTTGGGGCTAATAATTTTATAATGAGTTTAGTGGAAAGCCCCTATGCAATAAGTTGTAGCTGACAGCAGCCCAAGGGAACCTCTAAGTGCGAAAAATTAGCTGCTAAGGGATGTTGAATCTCATTTATTCAGGATAGAAAAACGGTTTCTTTTTGAAAATACACATATTTTCAAGTAGACATAAATCAAACAGCAAAAAAATTGTATTGCTATGGGCTTTATCCTGTTTTTATTCTTACACTCTTATGAGGTAGCATATACTTAAAAAAGAGTAAGATTAGTCATCCTGCTAGATATGCAATTATATTAATTTGTGACACTGTACCACTTGGAATTCGAAAAAGGCTGCTTTGAGTCAACTTGCCTTTGTGAGTACAGAGCTGAAGACCTTTACCCCCTTTTCTGGGGGCAGGATCTCAGAGCAAATAATTCCTCCTAATCAGATTCACAGAGTGGAACCATGACTCTATTATTATTTTTTTCCCAGCAGTAAAAGCTATGTTGCTCTGTACTGTCAATACATTGGTTTGTCAACCTGAACAATTAGTATATAGCATATTACATAAATTTAAGTTATCACAGCAGAAATCTGTGGTTTACTGTTGCAGAGCAAAAAAGCTAGGGAGAAGTTCAGCCCTTTCAGAAACCAGGGATAATGACCACAAAGCAAAATAATTCTGAAACCGTCAACTAGTAGTACACACACATACAGAGCATCTGATTTATAAAACCACTAATTCTTCAGTGAAAATATAGTTTTTGCTGCTGAAATCACTACAATGATGGGCTCTGTGTCTATCTTTGCCAGCACCTTTTCAGGGTGATAACTGTTTAAAATGGTCCCTAGGGAAATGTTATAATACTTATACTACCTGTCCTAGAAATTTGACCAGCACATTTTCAGGATATTAAATAAATCACTTTACAGACTAACCCAACATTCTATAACACAAACTGCCTTAGGAAAGTTATTCTTTACCTGTAGAACTTTTAGATGAACTAATGCATGTAATCCCATCCTGGCCTCCATGGAGCAAATACATTCAGCTGAACAAATACAAATCAGCTGCACGAGATCAGCACTCCCCACTGCATTATGTGTATTCATAACACCTGTTAACCACATCTCCTTAATAAATAACAGAATTATAGTTCAGTTTACCCAACCCCCCACAAATAGAGATAAATGTAACAGATTCAGATGGCCAGCTACTTGGGTACTAGCTGAAAGGTAGAAAACAGTAAAAATGCATCTAAAATAATCATTCTAAGGTCTCTACAACCTGGTTGAAAATGATTCTGTTTTCATATATTGTAATTATACCTGACACAACTAGAGTTAACTTTGATCCTAATTTGCATATCTACCTATATTCATAAAATATATACCTGCTTATTATATTTTCCTTCAGGCTACACTTTTATCTACGCATTCATGAAATATAAACCCACAATTATTAGGAAAAAAACCTTTTTATACAGTGCAGTAGAATGCTTAAACAGCAAGGGAAAATAGTTCAATTTTGCACAAAGAAAATTATTTTCTAAAATTTTGAGAATACAACATCTCAACCTGAATTTTAACACTTATAAATGAATGACTTGGAATTAATTTATGCTGTTTTTTGCCATCAAACCCCGCTAAGATAAATATAAAAAATATTTAATAGCTCCCTCCATTAATTTTTCTGTGTTTTTTTTTTTGATCTGAAGATGAGTTTTCAGAGGCGCAGGAAATCCTTGAAGAATTCTGACAACAGCTTAGTTTTCCGGACCCAGAGCATTCAAGATAAGCTCCAAATATGAAATACTGGCTGCTTATCTGAATTGGAATCCACATTCAAACCATTTCAAGTGAGGCATTATGTCTAGTGGCCCTTAGGTTGCTGTGGCTACCAGCAACACAGACTTCATTTGGAGATGGGATAAAGTTCATAATTCAATTACAAGGATGATTGCCTAATCCACTGAATAAAATGGACATAAAGGGTAAAATAAACAAAAATCCCAGCTTAGTTTAATGAGATTCTTTGACAGAAAAATAAGTAATTTTATTCAATTCTTGCAGAAATACCTGCTGAAAATGTAGATGTTTATCACTGAAGTCAAAATTTAATTGCAGCACAAATTCAATTTAAACAGAGTGCACTGAGTTACAACTATATTGTATTACCTGAAAACATGATTCATCCATGCTTAATGGTTTACAATAGCATGGGAAGAAGAATCACATTTGAATAATGACCACTATTTGAAGTCCTGAGCATGCTAGGTAGAATTCTGCCATCAAATAGAGCAATATAACAATACAAAAACGCTTCCTACATTGTTACAAATTATGGCAATAATTGTTGGTCTATTTTCCAGGGACTATTGATTGCTAGAATTGATGTTGCAATTAATATCTACCAAGATGCACTGAAGTTAATTAAATTAGTGTAAATTAAATTTTCAGAAAGATAATAGCTATTAATCTAACATTAGAACATCAAAGGGAAAAAGGTGGGAAATAAACAATAGTAAAAAAAAAATTGATTTAGTAATGTAGGAAAAAATTCTAAAGACTATGTGAAAACTGCTGTGATCTCACGGCAGGTATGACTAAAACAGTTTAATTTTCATTAAGCATTTTTTAGATTGAATTAACTTTGGTAATGATTTTATGAGATCACCAAGCTTTAGTCTGAGGAAGGGCAGCAAACAGACTCCTTTGAGATTCTGGGTGTTGAGTCTCATGACACACCACGGGCCATGGCTTATGCCAATGTCATTGTGATGAACACCCCAAAGCTCAGCAAGAGCTTCACAGGAAAACTCTGCAAAGAAAAGGAAAGGCCAAAACCTTCCTGTCAAAGGCCTCTCATCTCAGTAGTGTTTTGATAAGTGCATTTATTTCAATTACTGCAGTTCAGTGAATTTATGTTTTAAATTACTTGTGGGAAGTACAAGATTGCTCCCAAGAACTTGAGTCTTTTTGCTGCGTGGGGCAGGTCTCCTCCTCCTAAAGCTCCTCTGGGTCCTCCTCTTCCCCAGACCTACTTTTCATGGTCCTGTACAAGTTTTAGGTGCCTTAGAGACTTAACACCTTTTCTTAGGCTGCATCTGCAGCAGACTGAAGGATCCCAGTTTGCTCTGTTTCTTTAATTTTGTAAAACAGAGGCTCTTCAGAGTAAACATGTGGTGCTTGACCTGGCAGGTATAGAAATCTCTGGCAAAGGAAAAACCAAACCCCTACCTTGCTGCTTTGGAGGAAAAATTGTTCTCCTTGGGCATTGGCTCTCACTCTTAGCTATATCATTAAATGAGGTGAGAGGAGGTACCAGATAGACAAAATAACTTTTGCTTATTAAAAGCATCACCATAAATCTGTGCTATTTACGCTCACACTGAACAAAGATATCCAAAGAATTACATCACCATCTATATTCCAGTTTCTTACAGAGCCCCCAATACCACCATTTATTTTACTCTCTGTTTATACTTAAAATGAAATGGGTGTAAACAAAAGTAATTGCTTTGTTGCTGTCTTGGAAATAAGCCAAGATTGAACATTCAAAAGGCTTTAGAAAAGTAGTTCCTTCAGGAGATATTTAGGAAATTCCTGAAAGTGAGTATACTTTTTAAAAAGAAAACAGTTCTATTATCTCTGTACCAAGACAGAAATTAACCTTGGAATGAGAAAAGAAAAAAATAACCAACAAAACCACAACCAGTTTGACTTTCTGCTTTGATGAAATGTCTTCCAATAATTAAGAATCTTTTTCTATACAAGCTAAAATTTTGGAGTAATATATTCCAACTAAACTAAATCACAGAATTACATAAGTACAGAACCATTTAGGTTAAAAAAGGACTCTAAGAGGCTTCTATCCAGTAGCCCAGTACTGTCAAGTGCCAAGAATGCCTGCAATCATGACTTCCTTTGACATGAGCAGGCAACATTATTGTTTTTTGGCTACACAGGGATGCAAAGTATGCTTTCATCCTGTTGCAGAAATATTACATAATTCTGCTTATACCATTACCATAGTAAATGAACATTTTCTTTACTGCAATTATTTCTACATTATTATTATGTGAATGCAGACTCTTAAGTGTTCACTTTGCTCCAGTCACCAACAAAAATGCCCTTTTTTAGGCATAGGTAAAACAAATTTGCCAAATAAAAATCAAGAAATAGATAGTAGATGAGTAGTAGAAAAAAACTGCAATCTCTCTGTTGCTGTTTACAACTGCAAGAGACTGTTTGAACAGGAGACTTCCTTCTGTGACACAGAATAGGTAGATTTATTTGCTAGTAAGTACAAAGCCTCATAAAAGGCTAAATCTTCAAAGAACATTTTCCTATTGTCTGCTGCTAAGTAAACACAATGTATAAATACCTCCAAGCTTAAATGGCAGGAAGAAAGCCCACTGTTATAATTACAAGTCAAAGATATTAAAACAACTACCCACTTCATAAATAAATACAGAGGGAAAACCTTACACTTGTAGTTGGTAGTGGTACAGCTGCTCCCAGGCGTGAGATAATAACTGGGAAGAAACAGAGACTTGCACTCTCAGCAAAACCAGCAAAGTTTATGATTTATGCAGCTGATTTGGAAATCAGTTCCATAGTCACACATTTTAGTAGCAAGCCATGACCAAGCAGGTCAATGTGTTTTGGCTTCTAACCCTGTCCCTCAGGACCCAGAGGCAAGGCATCAGTGGAAACACAACCTCCCTTTTGTAATGGGCCACTAACTTTGTCACACAGCTAAAATACTGCAAGCATTTCTAGGCTAATAGGTCAAGGAAAGATATAATTTTATATTAGGTCATTTCTGCATTGCACCAAGTTCCCTTTAAAAGAAGCTGTAAAGACAATGATTTCCTAATTTGGGAATGCTCCTGGAGTACAGGGACTGTGGAAGGTAAATTATAAATATATATATAAATATACCCAAGCTCTGTGCTTCAAGGCTTGAAAGGACTGGGACTTGAAATTGTACTCAAGTGGATATTTGTCACAACCTATGTGGCAGCTGAGACAGCCATCATACACAGAGTATCACCATACAATTTCAGAAAGCTTCAACCCATACAGAGTAACACCATACCGTATCAGAAGGCTTCAGACACCTGCCCAGAGTAACAGCAGATCACTTCAGAAAGCTGCAAGCATCTGCCCTTCTTGTTCCTCAGCCCAGCCTTTCATACCCCCATGTTGATGCAGTGCAGCTGTGAGCCCTCTGTTCCCTTTGGTGGCTGCTCAGTGCCCCTGGGCACTCCATGGCTCATTGTGTCAGTGCTGCTCACCTGCTGCTCACAGCTGAGCCCACTGGGGATGGGGCTGGGCCCGGCCCACTCCCAATCACCACACCCTGTGTACCTAAAGATATTGGCATGACACAAGTTCTTGGGACCCCTGTTTGCACTAAAAGTTCAGGTGCTATCATTCCATTTAGATTTTTTGTGAAGTTTATGAGATATCTGCATACAAATATTTAATTCCTATGTGACTTCCAAGTGTCCAAATGCTCTCTGTTGGTATGAGAATGAGAGATGGTCTGTAAACATTTTCACCCCTTATTTATAAGTTATAATGACTTTTAATAAATAAAATCTCCATCCTTAAAGCAGTTTAGTTCACAGGCACTGTTTGACACGTGAGTTCTGATGTGTCCACCTCAAGTAAGTTGAAATCTGACAGCATGAATTTATTGTTACACACAATTTCTCATAAGACAGACAAATCAATGGGAATTCACTTTCATAGCAAAACTGAAGGAGAAAAATTACATGAGCTCAAGTCCTGTTACTGTAGCTCTAAAACTGAAATTTAATTCCTTTTCCAATAACTTGCCAAAAGAGACTTCAACCTCATGATGTAAAGTCCTTATTGCGATGATGTTGCCAAAGCCTGAACTGACATGGCTTGCCCAGCTTAACCTTCCTGTTATGCTGAAAAGCTATTCTGTTATTAAAACATTTATTTTAATCCAAGGAAGGACACACTTTGTCACTGAATTAAGATGACTTTTTGTATCTATAATGCTTACATCATACTGCTTTGTTGATTTATTAAAAAAGCCCTCTCTACCATCTTTCATAATTCTTATTTATCAACACTAAACATACTTATTTGTTCCCATCATTCAAAAATTAATAAGTTAGCTTTTGTGCATTTTCTTCATTGCTCCAAGCCCTGTGCTAAATAGGTGTTCAAAACAAATAAAACAATTACCCTTTTTTCTATCTGCCTCTATTTCCAGCCACCAAAAAAAAAAAAACCCAAAAAACTTCTACTTGTTAATAAACTAAAATATTTAAAAGCAAAAAAGGCAGGCTTCCTTTGCCCTCCAACAGGCATAGAGGTTTCATTTCACCTTTCTCAGTCACAAAAATCGTTCACTACAACATTTACACCAACCTTTCCTAGCACAGTTTTTTCCATGAGTCCCAAGTGCTCCTTTCCATCACCTTCTCCAGACTTGACAGTAATTAGAAACTTGACTTTATTTAATATTACAGAACAAAGTGAGAGCATGTGCTACAATTTTACAACAGGGAAATTTAAATAAATATTAAACATTATTTAATGTTACTGTAATCACTTCAGTTGAGCTTATGTATTGAAACTCCTGTGAACCCCTCCTGACAGCCCCACACATTGAGTATTTATTTACTTGTTACCATCTATTCTATGCTCCTTGGAAGTGCAGAATCAAAACACCAAAAGGATTCATTATCTCAACAGAAACAACAAGACTGGTTTCATGTTGCTTCTAAAATAAACAAACAATTGAACATACTGAAAAACTCTTTCAGAGATGTTTTAAAAGAGTAGCAACACTTGGTTTCTCTACTTCAAAGACTGCTAAAACGTCTTACTTGAATTTAGGTCAACCCCTAGTTTAAAGTATTTAATATAAGAAAAGATGCATTTGTTTAGCACTGTTTGAAACAGAAATGTTTACAACTGGGACTGAGAAAATCAGAAGAAAAGGGATCTCAAAATGGAAATGATAAAAACCCACCCATCTACAAACATATTTGTGGTGACTCATCTTTAGCTCCACATGTCCTTACAAAAGAGGAGAACTGAAAAGTGACTTTATAAAACATGCTGAAAATTAATGTTGAAAATTTTAGAATTTGAAGTTGCATTTACCTGGACAACTGCAATGAAATATTATTACTTTATGAAGTAACAACAAATGAAGAAGGACTATGATTCTCCATTTCACACCTCTTTAATTTCATATAAAATATTGGTACATTTTATTATTATTTTCCTGTGTTTACAATTCTATTACATTATTTCCAAAGGATAGCTGAAGATTACCCAGCACTATTATGCTGCTTTATTATCAGTTAGAACTGGTTTAAGATGATTCCACTCACCACTAAAAGCTTCTTACTTTTATTGTGATTTTTTTTTTTTTTTAATCCCCATAACCATAATATCTCTTAAGGTCTTAGTATATATATGTGCTCTGAGAAACAGTTTGCTTTTATGAGTGTTTATTTCCATTAAAATGGAATTTAATGTGTTTATTTCTATTAATGTCTCTCAGAAAGGCAGCTGGAATCAGCTCTTAGAGCTGTAGCAAAAATGACAGAAGTTGCTGTTTTCACAAACAGGCAGTTTCTATTGACTTTAAAAAGGGTTTTAGAAGACTGTCCCTTCACCCTTTAAGTTGATTAGCACTTGTTTGTAAGACAAATCAATATAACATCCATTTAATCTCAATCTTTAACGTAAAAAAGCCATGAAGGGACTTAAAAAATTTTCTACATCTATTTAATTTATGAAATAATGGTCTCCAAAATTACAACTTAGATAATATCTATTTATAGCAATGACAAGTGTAAACAAACTTTAAGAAACTTTAAATTCTAGGTAGATACTGAACATTAACAAGTGTTTAACCGGAGCTCAAAGAACTGGGTGGATTTTATACTGTTGAGCTCAAATTTTTGAATTCATATTAGTTAATGGAGGTTTGTGAAATTATATAGCTTATTGATAAACGCCTAATTAAACATCCTAGATCACTAGATTATTCCTGCAAAAAGGAGAATAAAGACTTCAATATAACTTCATGTATCAGGAGACCATCCACTCTACCATACAATCCTTTGAGTTTTTTTCAGAGGGAAAGAATCATGTTGCAGATTGCTGCAGTAAATAAGATTTGCTTGATTATGTGCTTTGAAGAAAAAAGTATGTGGGTTAGTTAAACTTTGCCTCGGATTTTTGTCCCTCTGGTCCTCAAATAAAAGCTTTGATTTTGTATAGCTCTGTGGAAGTTAAATCAATTTTCAATTACCAAAAAAAAAAAAAAAATAAAAAAAAATCACTTCTTTTCAGAGGATCAGCTCAGGATCCAAGAAACTTTCTCATCCTTGTTTTAAATGATACAATTCAGGTAGTATCCTCTACCCATTAACCACTGTAATATAAAATCAATTTCTCATGTACTTTATGTCCAGGACAGATGAATAATCTGGTCACAGTCTGAAAATACAATTTGAGACACTTGCATGTATTACCCATTTTAAGGCAGATTTCTGTAGTAGCTTTGATTCTTCCTGTTAAAAGGGCTTAATTAGAATTAAAAACAAAACACAGGCAGAGAATGCACTGGTATTTAATCAAAAATCACTTACATTAATGTGTGATACTTTTATTCATATTAAGAAAGACTCTGTATTTATGCTCTTTCCCTCAAGAAAACATTACCCCAAGTCAGGCTGTTGCAACAAAGCAACTATCAACACAAAGCAGCAAAGCAGATTTCAAACACAAGTGCCCATAAAGATTTTCTCCAACACCACCACTCTGCAACTCCTTTTGTTCAGCTCTGTGAATAACAGAAGTTCCAGTGCAAATAGGAATGCAGCATTTCTGAGCACAGTCTATGTCTGTTTGACTGTAAAGACCTAACAAATGGAGGCAACCCACTTATTAAACTATTGCCACTGTCTTTTATATTTATTTCAATGAGATAACACTCTAGAGATGTCATGTTTATTCCTGTCAGACACATTTCAAATGAACAGCTTATCTCAAAAGTTTTGCTTCTTTTGTGAGGATGTTTTTCCCTGATCCAGACAATAAAAAAGTGTGTTTAAGGACAGCATTGCATTAAAGGCTTCCTATAGAAGTTAGAAAAGAGAGGGCCCTATTTCCAAGCCTTCATTGATGCCCACTTTAAAAACATGCAGTGCAAACAAAACAAGGAAGAGGATAATTTTATGTTTAGCAGGACTCAAAATGCAATAAAATATTAATTGTGTTTTTGTTTTAAAAATTCAAAGGGACCCGATGGATGGATATCCTTTGGGCTGTAACAATGTCACAGGAGTCTGCAATCTGAGGAAAGACCCAGAATTTCCAGCATAATTTTGGACAGCTTCCATGCCAGCACACAGTGATTAAGCAATAATCTCTCTTTCCACTCCTCTGTGAGGAAAGTGCTTTATTTTTTTTGAAACATCTCTCTTTGATCATAGGAAAATTGGCACAATAACCATGCAAACCCCCAAGTACATAAAAAATTTATTGTTTAGGTCAAAAATTCTTGATTGAAAATCCAAATCCCAATATTTTTCTCTTAAGAAATTCAGTGGTGGAAAGAACTGGTGTCTCCATTATGAAGTTCTACCATTCTTGTTGAAAATACCAAGACTAAGAAAAACAGATCCAACAACCGAATTAAGCATCTACCTCGGGTTTTGCACCAATCTCAAAACATGGGTGTTCAGGTCCCAGATTGTATAATTATATTACATCTTTTATTATATACAGATGCCCCCCCTCAAAACAAAACAACTCCCAGCAGCTTTCATTAGTGAAATTATTTTTACTTCTATAGCTTTCCCTTGTTCACCACCTGATTTAAGGGTGAGACGCCTTTTACAGCTCAGATAAGCTTCTGATTTGGAACAGACAGAAAAAGCAAAAATATGCATAAATTTTTCTCTATTGTTTTATGCACATATCAAATAGCTGCAGAGCAAACAACTTGGCCAAGTAAAAGCCTCAAAGGCCCCTTTGTTTCCTGAAGAGTTTTCACGAGGTCTTTCTAGAGCTTTGCTACATAATGAGTTCTTTTAAAATATCCTTTTTATTCCATACTTAGGTTTGAGGGGATGTGCCTAATTAGAGCTAAGACTTTCTGGGTAAAAGCAAGGTTTTAGATCTTTCAAAACCTCCTCAGGATCTCCTTGCAGAGACTTGCATAACAGTGCCTCCAATATAAAAACCTCTTAAAGCACTTTGAAATAAAGTTTTTTTAAGACCAAATATATTCAGATATAATTGAAAACTGTAATTGTCTTGGTTCCCCAGTTAAATATTGTATATTTCAGCATTGGTGTTTATATGGCAAACATTATATTAAAAATAGAAAATTTGGTCAAAAATCTGTCTAAAGATGAGTTCCCTTCGCAGGAGCATCTTGCAAATACTCAAAACATGTTATATGCAAAAGCAGTTTTAGTCAATTCTGTGAGAGTATTGATGCCAGTAAAAATAATTTACACATTATATTTTTATATTTTATATATTTACACAATATATAAATGAAGTATTTATGGAAAAGGAGCTTCTAACTGCAATTAAATTAATTTTATTTTTTCTGTAACAACACTTTCTCCACAAATCAGCATAGGTCTCTGAGACTTATCTCTTCAGGGACTAAAATCCTTTAATAATTTTGTTTTAATTTTCTGAAATTAAAGGAAAAAATGGCATCTAATGCTCCTTGTGGTGTTCAAATACAGTAAAACAAGTTCCTGATTAAGAGAAAGCCTTAATGAAGACTTAGACTTCAGGTAGGTGCCTAAAAGGATGCTGCAGTCAGTAGCTGAAATCTCCTGGGGTTTTTGCATGTGCATAAATTGGTCACATAATCATCCTGATATTTGAATAGTCCCTCCTTTAAAAAAAAAATCTCATTTCTCATCTGTTTACTGTGATCACAAAGCACAGCAGAAAGTGTGATAATAAGCTAAGACTATTGTTACTTATCTATTGCAATTCACAAAACAAGAAATTAGGGAATTATGTTAATGAGACAATATTCAGATACCAGAATTTAAAGAGTTATTATGCAAATTACATCATGAATAGGGAAAGGAAGCAAAAGAAAAGTTTTCATACCACAGTCAAACAATTATCCCAGAAGTCACACAGCCTACTGTACTTTAATTGGAATGAATGGAATTAAATAATGTAGTTTCATACTTCCCTAAATACAAAATACAGCATGCTCAAATCCCCCCAGTCTGGGTAAGTCACCATGTAAATCTGCATGCACAGAGCACATGTAGGCCAGCAAAAAAATTATTTCAAGTTAATAAAAAAAAAAAGAAAATAATGAAATAATGGAATGGCTAAACTATACTGCTTTATATGAAATCCACTTTTTTCTTCAGTTAAAGCTTATGCACTGTTGATACTTCACCAGATGCTCCCTTCTGGCACCATAATATTCCCTCCCACCAAATTCTGTAAATCTGAGAAAAGTAAAAAGGCTCCCAGGTAATGAACACAAGTAACAATTCCAAATAATAGAAAGTCAGAGCCAACAGTAGGGGCAGGTGTGTTTCAATGACCCTGTGATGGAGGCAGTTGTTAACCCCATTGGTAGAAGACTGACTGCCCACAGCTGAACCCAGGCTGAGACAGAAGAATGCCAGGTTTTATTGCAGTTACTTTGCTGCTATCTCTTTCAGTAAGGTGAAGAATGTTTATGTTTGGTTTTTCCCCCCTTTTTTCTTTTTTGTCTTGTTCCTCTCATGATCCTTCCCACCACACACCAGAAAGCTAACAGTATAATAGTGTTCTCAGGAGCTGAGAGATGAGTTGTGAAAATCTCAGATTCAGGTAATATTCAAATATTTGAACTATTTAAATCTGTGCAATTCTAACACACTGACTTTTGCACAGCTTAAAGGTTCAATGACATTATATAGTCTCGAGTAAATTACACCAGTCAGCCAACTTACTCCAAAAGATGTTTGAGCTCTAAAAGAAGAATACTGCAGCTAATTGAGAGATAGCCTGTAACTTTGTAGGGAACCTGTGGAAAAATACATTTACTTGAAGGGTTATTCCACAATGAGACCAACCAAGCCATGAGCAAAACCATCCTGTGATCCCCTTTAAAAAGGTAAGGTCAACACATTCATTTCTCAGTTCGTTAAACCACAATCTCAGTAGCATTTTTTAAAAGCTGCTTTAAAGTGTTGATGAGCTCAGGCTAATTTAAATGACAACGGGAGAAGAGCCAAAGAAAAGTTTGAAACTAAGGAATGGCCTGACCTTGAATAACTGCTTGTGCCTGTCAGGAGTGGGCTGGACAAGCAAAGGAGCAAAAACTGAAGGAAACACACAACGTCCCCAGTTGTATGTGAGATGGACAATACAGAAACAACTCCTATTGATTATCTCATTACTTTAGCACTTGTCTTCCTCATCCAGCAAAAATAAAGGTTACTCCTGGGACAGCTCAGTCTTTCATGAAAGGGAAATCAAATAGGATTTACCATTTCTTTAATGTAAGACTGACTCTCGTAATGAGGAGGAGGGGACTATGATCCTGGGAAAGCTTTCCTCATTAAACTGTCAATTTTGTGTTTCTAAAAAATTGATTAATTGAGGTACACGTTGATGATCTTGTGAATTTTAACAACTTTAAGTCAATTATACCAGCATTCAAGCACAGAGTTTCAGTATTGATGCTGGGATGTTATCTTTTACATCTCATTGAAAGAGTCTGGAAAGCCAAAGCCACAGGAACGGTTTAAAATGTGAACATGCAAAGGGCAGAGCTCTCCACATTGCTGGCACGAACCACATTATGGTTTAAAGCATTTTGTGATAAAATACTAAAAGTTGAAGTCATGAATAAGCATTACTTCTCAAAGCCTAAAATTACTATAGCACAGAAAGCATCTACTCCTGCTTTACCTGTGAATCAGGCTACATAACAGAAAGATAAAATGGAAGTTGGCAGCGGAGAAAGTCTTGAGCTATTTTTATATTTTCAAGCAGGAAATTATGCAGACTACGACTAGGATAAGAAGTCACACATGTCCCCTTAAGTCCCTGTTTGGGAGGAGTACAGCATTCACATACCCTAGCAAAACCTAATTGCAGGATACAACATTAACAAAATTAAAATCAGGAAACAAACAAACAAAAATCAAAACTAAAGAACTAAACCAAGGGGGGAAAAAAAGGGACCAAAAACCCCTCAAACACCCTAAATCAGTTTAAAATATCAGAAAAAGTTCAAAATGTTAGACTGAAATATTTTATCAGTGAGCCCTTGACTTGCAGTCAGGCCTTGTTACATTCTGTGAAAAATATGAATTTATTTTGTTTATCTTTCTCTACTTGCAGCTTCTACCCTTTGAAATTGGGAAGCTGCAATAACAAAAAGCCAGTGCCCTGTTTGTGCATATGGTGTTTCCAGGGCAAGGGAATTACTTTATTCCTCATTTGTTTGGGAACAATGCTGCAGTTATGATGACTGAGAAAGACATTTATTTTAATGGAGCATAGCCTTTTATGCAACAATTTTATCAAATAATAATGTTAGAAAAGTTTTTATTGGTTGGTTTTAGTAATTTCTGACCAGGTTAATGCTTAGGAAACAATTCTTAGGGAATGAGCATATAAATTTCCATCTCATTTCAATACTCTACATAAACATGAAAAGGTAATGCTGTGCCCAACTATTTAGGGAAGAGCAATATGCTGGATAACATATGGAGTTTTTAAAGAGAGACTGACAATTCTCTGCATTCATTCCCTAAATTTCAGTGAACATTTTCCTCTTTTTCTAAATCTGATAAATGCAGAGTATATTGATTTATGTCCCAGACTGGCCACTGCCCCAAAATTATTTCTTACATCCATACTTATGACAGTAGAGCTGATATTTCAGAGAGAAGAATATAATTTATGTCAGAGACAAGCCAGGATTTTCTTGCTCTATATGATTGTGCTATATGTACTTTTTCAATACTGGCTCTATTTTACTTTTAGTACAGAGGCATTCAATACTTTGAACCTATAATTAACAGCTCAAAACAAAAGGGGACTAACACTTTACACTGCATTCCTTCCAGAAGTATTAGTGTCATGTTATAATTTTGTAAGGATTGAAGAAAATGACATCTGTGAATGTGACATGAATGAAATTACTTTATCGTCTTCAGATTCAAAAACCCTAACTTTGGAGAAAAGTAAGGGTTTGTTTTTGTTTTTTAAATTAAGTTTAAATTAAGATTTGATTCAAAAACCAGATTTTCTTTCCACTTCATCTCTATTTAAGATACATTCCAATATTACTCTGGTTCAACAGCAACCATCAGTCCAGGAGCTGATTCCAACCCATGAACTGGTGCATATGTCCCATCCAAGACCAACTTCTCAAGGTCAGGGGAGATATTAATGACAACCATAATAATGGAGAGGAGTACTCCCTGTTGGTTTGATGCAGCTCCCTGCTAAACTGAGCCCAGGAAGCACCAGCAGTTTTTTGTCACCACAGGCCCCCAGCTGGGTAATAATCAGTATTGACTCCGTGATTGCAGAAAGCTGATCAATTCTTTATTATATCATCTTATACTATATTATAGTGTACTTATTAAGAAACTCAGTAACCTTTACAGCCAGTCTGATACAGCTTTGACCTAATTGGTCAATCCATCCAAACACCATCCAGTGTCCAATTAAGAAATCACCCTTTGGTAAACAAATCTCCATAACACTTTCCACATGTGCACAACAGCAGGTGCAGCAAGTGGAGATAAGAATTGTTTCTCATTCGTTTCTCTGATCTTCTCACAGTCTTCCCCAGAAAAATGCCTGGGAAAGTCTGTGCCTGCTCTCTGTAGCCAGAGAGCTGCTGCCACAATTTTTGAGAAGTTTTTTTAAGTCTGTGTTTAATCTTAAGCGATGCCTCTGCAGAGTTGTGCTCATCAACTGACACTGCACCAGTTTCCAACTGATGGCTCAGTTAAGACCAAGGTGTTTCTCATCTACTCTCAGAATTCTGCAGGGATTCTGTATTATTATTAGTGTTTCTTAAACAAACAGGTTTTTGAGAGCTACTGCAATGGAAGAAAAGAAGTATTATTTTTAGTATTAATTGCAATCTGCTATATATTAAAATTATTTTCAACCCCAGTCTTTTTATTATTATTTAATTAAAGACCAATACATGATCAATCATAAGAACAAATGTCAAGCAGCATCTGCCTTGGTAGTATTGTTGGAGTATTTTGAAGAAGTTTATGGACTTATAATATTCTGTCTTGAAGTTATTTTTGATGCAGCGTAGTACCTCAGGTCAGTAATATATAGACCTAAGCTGAATGAATCATACAGTATCAATATGAAGATGGTATAAATAAGTATTTTCTTGGAAGGGTATTCTATGTATGTCAGAACTTAGACATTTTAATGAATGTATGACATTGTATTAAAATTATTTTAAGCATTTAATGCCAAAGCATTTTTGTGAGTGGTTACTGTGCTGTTTCATTATCTACAACCTTCCATGTCTCAGTGGAAGGAATGTTTCTAATTTATTATAACACAAAAGATAAACCAGCAAATATTATATATTAATAATGGCTAACCCTAAGTCAACCTTATGACAGTTTTATATTGATATTCTTAAGTTATTGCTTATTATTATTCTCACATTTCTTCTTTTATTCTCCCAGTGAAATACTAAATTTTCATTGTTTTCTTTTAGATTTAGAGTCATAGAATCATTTACATTGGAAAATACATGAAAGATCAAGTGCCAGCACTGACCTAACACTGCCAAGTCCACCCTTAAACCATGTCCCCAAGTGACCCTTCTGTACAGCTTTTAAGTCCCTCCAGGGACAGTGATTCTGCCCTGGGCTGCTTGTGACAAAGCATGACAAGCTTTTGGATGGAGACATTTTTCCTTATATCCAATCTAAACCTTCTCTGGCACAATTTGAGGTCATTTCCTCTTGTCTTATTGTTGTGGTTTAGGAGAAGAACTCGACCTCTACCTTTATCTTCCTCTACTTGCAGCTTCTACCCTTTGAAATTGGGATGCTGCAATAACGAAAAGGCAGTGCCCTGTTTGTGCATATGGTGTTACCAGGGCTGTAGGTAGACAGTGATGAAGTCCCCCTGGAGCCTCCTTTTCTCCAGACTAAACACCCTCAGCTGCCTCAGCTGCTCCTCCTCAGCCGTGTGCTCCAGAGCCTTCCCAGCTCTGTTCCCGTCTCTGGACACGCTCCAGCCCCACAATGTCCTCCTTGTCCTGAGGGGCCCAGAGCCGAACTCGGGTTTGAGGTGTGGCCCCAGCAGTGCCCAGCACAGGGGATGGTCGCTGCCCTATCCTGTGCCACGCCATGGCGGGACAGGCCGGGTGCCACTGGCCCTTGGCCCCTGGGCACACCTGGCTGTGTTCAGCCACTGCCAGCAGCAGCCCCAGGTCCCTTCAGCCCCTCTGCCCGGCCCGGAGCACTGCAGGGGCTGCTGTGACCCCAGGACAGGATCCAGCACTCGCCCTTATCAAACCTCATCCCCCTCAGGCCACTGCTCCAGCCTGGCCAGGTCCCTGCAGAGCCTTCCTGCCCTCCAGCAGATCAACACTGCCACACAACTGGCTGTTGGCTGCCATCAGATTTGGCTATTGCTATTTACTAGTCCAGATAAATCCAAATCTCTTAAAACTGTAAAAAAAAACCCCACTCACTAAATCAATTAACAAACTTAATTTTTAATAGGTTAGGCCAGTGAGACAAATTCTATAAAGATCTACATTTTTAAGCTCCTTTTATTGGACTGTTTCACTGTTGACCTTAGGGACTTTAAAACATCAGATTAGAGCTTGTGAATTCCAGACTTCTCTTGATAAAATTGGATTCCTCACAGTTTGACCTGTGGCAATTGTTTTGCTTTGCTTTCTTCCCCAGCGGCAGCAGTTTTCAGAAAAAATGAAATACACAACAGCCAGTGGATGACTGAATGCACCAAATATTGTCACAACACCATTCACATGGTAGGAAATGGCTAAAATGACAGTTAAAAAGGACAAAAAATGATCTAATGGTATTCATTTTCTTCTCCCTTGCCCAATGGATTGCCTGTTGGTTCAACACCTGATGTGCAGCACATTTTGCTGATAAATCAAAGTGGCTTATATTAATCTCCAAAATGAGAGTAGTTCAAATCTTTTTATACACAATAAGGGTGATTTTTTTTTCCTACGGTGAAGTCTTGGGGACATGTGAAATACATTTCTGAATGCAGACTGCACAGCAGAGAGCAATTCAGCAAGGGTTAGATTTAGTTCAGCTGTGCAGCCTAACAAATCTATTGGGGACATAAAACTTGGATGCCATTCCCTCTCTGCCCAGGAAACGTGGGTCCTTGCTGCATGCTGAGGGTGCCCTTTTCAGTGCTGGCACTGGGAAGCTGTGCATTTCATCCTAGGAAAAATGCTGTCCTCCCAGCATTCAGTACCACTAAGAAATTACATTTTAGCCTTTCATCATAGGCTTAGACTAGAAAAGAATGAGAAATGTGATTTTCCCCTCCCTACATTTCCCCACTGTTTCACATTTATAATTGCTCACCACAGGTTGCTTTCAATTTTTAAAAAATATTTCCCCATAAAGGTATATATTTTTCTCACATAAATCTTTCTTCTCTCTCTCCATATAAATTCAGGATTATTTTTTTCCTGAATAGCTTTATTAAATCACAGCTGAATTTCCAACATCTGATACCCAGTAGCCACACATTTTTATCATGTGAATAATCAAATCTTAAAAAAAGTTGCCTATAGGTGTGCTGAATACTCCATCACTTGAAGTCTCAAAATCAACATTCAATTTCTCCTAAAAATATTATACCTCATGCAATAGTTACTGCAGCTGATTCTAGGTATGTGTTACACAACAGAACAGAAAAAAAAAAAGACAATTATAGGTCTACTTAACCTTAAAATATTGTAATAAACCCATACAATTGTAGAAAACTAGAAGTAAATGTAAAACATTAAAACTTCTTTCCGTGTGTGATAGCAGAATAGGGAGGCAATTTGGATAAAGCTAGTCTCAGTTAAGAGACTAGCAAACAACTCAGAATTCTCCAAAATTTCTTGAAAATACACTATTTTATACCAGCAAAAGTAAAAGTCTCAAATAGAAAAGATCCTCCCTGGTCTTGAGAGACTGGGGTTGGCATTAGGGTTTTTGGCAAAGGCAAACCTCCACCTCACAAAGCTCTCCCTGTGTCAGCCAGTTTCAGTAGCACCCCATGGAAAGTCACCCAAAACAGGCAATAGCACTGATAAAAATTCTGCACTTCCTGCATCTTCAAGAAACATCTTCCTCTCAAAGTGTCCTTACAAAACAAGGAAAACTAATGAGTTCTGTTCTTCCATTCTCATACTCAGTACGTGCATTTATTTGTTCTTTAATCCATTAACAAACCAGCTCTTCAGCATTCCAGCATTGTTTTTTTTCTCAGGTGATGTTTGTCTGATAAAAAAGAAAGTGATTAAGAGAGAAAAAATGCTGAACTGCTGAGTGTGGTGTTCTGGAGCATTGTGATAAAAACACATTGGTAAAAGATGTCAGGATAAATGCAACTCAGATAAAAAATAATGGACACAAATGAAGTGGGAAACCTGAGTACATTTCTCTGATCTCTACTCTTTCCTTTCAATATATCCTTTTTACACAGCTTTTAGGAGTCACTGAAGCCACTGTGAGACTGATTCTGCTGCAGAAACATCAACAGCCAGACCTTGCAGTAGTGCCAGCAGATTAAATAAATTACTGACTTCTTTAGAAAACCACAGATTTGTCTTCCTATAGCTGAAATTAAAACCAACCAAAATGGAGCCCACTGCAGAGGCAAAACTCAGACTATGAAATTTAAAATCAACGTGGAAGTCAAATTTGCAAAGTTTTCATGTTACAACCATCACTCTGGTAATACAGTCAAATGAGTGAGCAATACATAGGAACACTTCCATTTCTGGACAGTATCATATCTGAGGGGAAGGTGGGGTTATATTAGGTTGCATACCTCTGAATGTATTTTCACTAGAGTCAAAGATAATGAAAAGATGTAAGTATATCATTGTTTGCAAGCAGAAGTATGTCACCCTGATTTTTTAAGATTTTCTAAAGCCTTCTGAGTTTATATTCTTGTAGCAAACTTTCTCATACACTTTCTGTAAATAACTTATTGTTTTTCTATTCCTTCATAGAGGCAGAGAAATTTGATGGCCTGGTAGTTTGTCCAGTGTCGTTGGAGAGGTGGTACTTTCACCCTCCAATCCACTGTCACCTTTGGAAAACTATAAATGCTGGAGTCAGAAATAGCAGCAGTATATGTTGTGCTTTCTCACGTCCTAGAGTGACAGAAGTACATTACACTTAAGAGTGTATCTGGCATCATAAACTGTTCAACATTTTATTTTAATAAATCAAGGCCATCCCTGATTACACTGGGCACACAGAGATTGCATTTAATACTAAGTTGTGTCTGAGGCCATTCACCACTCTTAAAACTCTGAAGGAGACACTGGAGGGATTTATGAGACATCCCATACTTCAAAATTTCTCATGGAAGACAAACTTTGTGCAATAAAGGATCAAAATAGTTCACAAGAGAGTGAGAAAGTTCTTTAATTAGGATGTAGCACCCTGAAGCTCTCCTGTATATTTTATAGAGACAGCACTGATAACATTGGTTTTATTATTTTGATTAATAAAAATTTCTTATAACTCTCCAACAAAATTCTCAAAGCAGGAAATGTGTCCTGTATTATCAGTACTGCTTTCTGAAGACATTCTAGGAAGAGACAGTAAGATAGTGCCAGTTTGGAGGCTGCCACCTTTTTATCAAAGTATAAGGGCATAATCCTAACTAAAGTTAAACTTCTATTGCAAGTGAATGCCAAGGTAAAGAACATTTTATCAAAACTATTTCTCTTAGACCAGCCAATCTAAGTGATTTTCCTCTTGCTTTGCTCTTGCCTGAACTTAGGCAAGACTGTGCTCTTTTCCGACTTGGTGGTGGAAAATTCAGCATCTCTGTTTCTGCCTTTCAGACACGTGGAGCAAAAAAAGTGTTGTTAACTTTCACACTTTGGGAATACACAAAGTTTGAAAAATAGGCATGCAAATTACTTTTTTTTGGGGTTTTTTTGCAGATCAGCTAGATAGAAAGCAGAGGTTATATCTGCTAAAATCAACATATTTTTTCCTCTATTGAAATAAACCAACCTTCATTATTTTTTTTTTCATAACTAGTGTGTTCTGCAAATAGTGTTCAATCCAATAAATCTCTTGAACGTATGCTTACAGGTAAATCGCCTTTCACAGGACTACATTTGCTATTAGACCTGAATTGAATACTGATATTGTCACTATATTACTTCACTGGCCATCTGCACCTGCCAGGCACGTCACAATCATGGTTATACTTATTTCAACATGTATTAGTAATGTAGCACCTGGTACATAGGTTCAATAGAGCGTTATGAAATATTATACCAGAACATTTACTTTATTGGAAAAATTTCTGCAGACAGCCGTATTAGGACCAATCCAATATCCATTAATTTTTAAGAAATCAAAGGCATACACTTATCTTAGGCTATAGAAAAATTCAAGTGACTGAGGACACCTAGATGTCAAGTTTCCCATGCAGAAACTCCATTCTCTAAAACCTTTCAAGACCTTAAAGGCAAAGCAATTTCTATAAACAGAGATTACAAAAAAATAAGTGACTCAAAAAGCCTAAAGAAATGTTTTAAGTTTCTCATTGTTAACTCCAAAAATATATTTATTCATCACAATAAGGAATAGCTGTCAATAGTGCAAGATCAGGTAAAAAAAGGCATTGGATTTGACCAGGAAATTAGCACTGAATCTGATTTTTACATTGTCAAAGTTGAGTCTGGTAAAGCTGTGGTTAAAGAAGGAATGCAAACAAAAAAATGAATTATGTTGCACATAAAAGGTAGTTTCAAAGGGGAAATAAAATATGAGGTATAATTTAATTGAAGTCACTAGACTATTCTTCACATTATGTATAGTGTGCATACAGTCACTCGTGCAAGTAGGTAAAATTCAATAAAAATGAATAAAGTTTCCCAACAAATTTAATGCATTTATCTCTTTTACTATGAATCATATACAGAAGTTGCACAGGTCTCCCAAGGACCCCATTTCCAATTACACCCACCCCAGATAAAGGAGTGCATTGAACACCAGTTTGTTCATCCATTCATTTACAGTGCTCATTCATTATGAAAAAAGGCACAGAAATTGGATTAAGCCAAATCCCATTTCCATTCTTTTCTGCAGCAAAACCTCCACTTACTGGTTGTTTCTGTAACATTTAATTTACAATAAAGTCAAGGACAAACTTGGGGGAGGGGGATATGTGCCTCAACTGCAGCCAGAGATCTTCTACATCTTTATTAACAAAGATAACCACACAAGAAAAGACAGTAATTTTTTTCTTTCATTAATATAATTAATGATTTAGTATAGGAAAAAGTAATAAAAGCATACATATAAGAAACAGATAAGCTAAAAATATCAGCACTGAATTTCCACTAGCTTTCCTTTTACCCAGCCTCAGCCAAGTCAGCTTTCCAAGACCTCTAACTCCACATGGCTACAGGGAGCTGCTGGTAATGGACAATAAACATTTGCAAGGGGTCATCAAGAAAAGAATAATATGTGAATATATGCCTAAGTAATTTCCCCAAGTGAGCTGGTCACGAGTTATACCTACCTCTAGCTATTAGATAGGGAACATACAAATCAGAGACTATCAGATACTGGAGGAAAAAAAAAGCCTAATTTAGCAATTGTCAGCCTATACCTCCAGTTCTGCATTACCAAAAAATGATAAATGCCAGTGACACAGGGACTGACTACTGTGCAAATTATTTTTTATAGTTTTATTTAGAAGATGAAAGCATTTCCTTTGGGACACTGCAGCAGAGGACTTGGCAATACATGGTGCATGAATCATGCAGTACTTTTAAGGCAAATATCTATGTGCCCCTATAGCATAATTTGGTTAGAGAAATTTGTTTTAGAATGTAGTGCTGGAGGGGTCAAAGAAAAACATTACTGGACAATGCTGCCAGCAGACTACAAGTGTGAAGGGTAAATTACATCAATCCAATTATAAAGCAAACCACTGGATAAGTTCTGTCACTGATGTGACACAGATATAATAAAGATTTTTCTGGCACTATGAGAAATATGTTCTGCAGCTTCTCCACTGTGCACAGAGCACATCAGGGTAGCATCTAATAGGGTCCTGCAGAAAAACCCCCATAATTATTTTCAGATGGAAACCATTTCTTATTTTGCGTAAAATGAAGACCCTTTTTCAACTTCCCATTTACAGGACTGATTCAAACCCCTGTTTCCCAAGCCACAGCATCTACTGTAGTTCAAGGAGAAGCGAATCAAAGGTAACATGGGGCTTCTGATTCAGGATTTGTTTTTCAGTGGTGACTAACCACATCTGCATGAATTAGAGTACTAAATAGGTAAACAGCACTGAGACAAACTGAGAAAAGTGTAGTTGAATGATTTAATAATACTATCTAGATGCACTGTAAAGTAAATCAAAGGATATAATTCATTAATATTTGATTGATTGTTACTTATAAATAGTAAAGAAAACCAGCAAGTTCAGTGGTCAGAGTGGGTGTAATAAAGCAAGCTACATAAACCACATATTGCCTCAGAAAAAAAAAAAATAGGAAAACTGAATCTTTAAGTAGTAAAAGACCTACTTTAAAAGCCAGCTCTTTTTGAAAATATCTAAAATACCAAGAGCTAGTTGTGTAGCAGTGTTCACTTGATTGAGAGAAAGAGGGAAGGAGAGGAGGGAAGGAGAGGAGGGAAGGAGAGGGAAAGAAAGAGAGAGAAAAAGAGAGAAAGAAAGAGAGAAAGAGAGAGAGAAAGAGAGAGAAAGAGAGAAAGAAAGAACATTTGCTGAGCTCGCTACCCACAGCAGGACCCCTCCAACCCACGCTGCCTGGTACCTGAGAATGGCATCGTGACACACTTAGGCCTAAGTGTATCTCGCACAAAACCTTCAGATTCATTTTTAGCTCCTTTTATTTTTCAGAGAGAAGATGAAATGTTATTTAATCAATTGAAAATCTTCTAAAAATCTCTATAAACACAAACATTTAGTGTGAGAGTCATCAGGTTTGTCTTCTAGCCACTCTGCAGCCAGAGCCCAGTTCCACAACCTTTGATTTTTGAAGCTGGTGACAAATCTTGATATGTTCAACTGTCCTTGAAGTTAAAGTGACCCAAGCATCTAAGCAAGTGGCCTCGTTTTTCAAACCCTCAAATTGCCTTTTTCACCTTTCAGAATCCCCCTGCTATTACCACAGAGCAGATCCTGACAGACTCTTTGCTGATGCACAGGAGGCAGCATTTTAGCAAAGCTTTCATGTTCTATGTATGGGTTTGTCAGAATTGCAGTGCCAGGAGAGAAAGAATATCTCACAGCAGGAGAGAAGGAGGCATTTTGAACCACCACAAAGGGCTGCATCAAAGCTTGTCCTTTTCCTAGGCACCAAATTAATGCCATGAAAAAAAAAATGGGAAGAAAGAGACCCTCCTTCTCTGAGAGGATGGAGAACTAATAGAGATCTCTGGAAACAATTCACAATTTGGTTACGTGCAAACCTTCACAGAGATAATGTTGATCATGGATCTAACAAGAGGCTGCTGCAGAAATGTTAATAAGGCATGGTGGAAGATGGAAAAGGTGCAGGAATGATGCCCCAAGAAATGACTCATTATTTTGCTGCTTAATTGATGTGCTGGGAAGAAGGTCTGAGATTTAGTGTCGCATTTCCATTGCCGCTGGAATGTCTTATCCCTGCCCCTCATCCCAGTTATAACTGAACATGACTTGCCAAAAACCAGAGTATGCCAGAACCTCAAACACCACCAAGCCTCCAGTGTCTCAGCATGTTGTCAAATGAGCTTTAAAAGTACACCTGGCCACTTCTGGATGTTAGAAATATAGTAAAGGTGCTTAATTAAGAAGGTACTTCCCTGTCAGAAAGTAAAAATTTATGGAAATTTTTACTTATAATTTATCTTGCATTAATCTACAATGAAGAAATAAAAAAAAAACCAATCAGAAATGGCCCACAAACCTTACAGTGATTTTGACATGGAAGTTGATTTCAGAGTCAGGTCTGCTTCTAAGCAATTTCCATGTAAAATCCCATGGCTTTAAGCACTGAGGGGTTTTTCTGGACCATTTATCTGAGACTGTTTTCTCTCACAATCACTCCTACACTGTTGCCCTCTTACCTCCAGCTTTTGAATGCCTTGGCCCTACACTGGAGCAATAGGAGCTGTTTCCATAGCCCCTCTGACATACTGGGAGAGCTGTCACCATACGACACACTATTAACCCCCCAAACAAGAAACATCTGTACAGGGGCTTTTAAACTTTACTTGCACCTGAGTTTAATGTAACAGCAGATCCCCTAACATGCATGAATAATTGTGAAGGCAGAAAGTGCTCACAGACACACTCAACACATCCATTTGGTCAGGTAGTTTGAAAACTAAACATCACATAACAAATATAGGAACATCTGACAGAGGTGGAATACAGTTTTATATGGTGTTACTGTTAATTAGCAAAACAACTTTCAATCTGGTAGGAATTTCTTGAAATTGTTTTAAAATAGAATATTTCTATTTAAGCATTTATTTTGTAAATGCATAGATGCATACGTAAAATTTAATTGTTTTAATTTTGAATTATACTTTTGGTATGAATTCCATACAATTAGTCAGAAGTCCTCTTTTTAGAGTTAATTTTTAACTTTTTTCTGTGCTGAAAGATACATCTAGAATCAGAGAATTCCCATGTACAAATGCTGCCAGACACCCAGCTGCACTGCAAGTTACTAATATACATGATCATGCTTTTACCAGGAAATCAGTTACAGTCCTGAGGGAAGGAGGAATTTTTGTCTGCTTTCAGTATATATTATTATTTAGTACTGATACTTAAAGGATCCTTTTATGGTTCTAGGCATAGATAAGATTATTTACAAGTTAAGAATAGATCACAAGATAATCTTTCATGCCTAATACAGAAAATGCATAAAACCAAGCTAATCCAATATAAATCTGTCAGGGTTTAACCCCAGCTGGCAACTCAGTACCATGCAGCTGCTCCTCCTGTGACTGAGAAGGGAGTCTGGGAGGAAAATAATGTGAACACTAAACCTCGTGAGTTGACATAAAAACAGCTTAATAATTGAAACAAGTTGCATATAACAACAATTATTAGAATGCTGATAATAATCATTGCAATAAAAAGTAATGGAGGAAAGAGAGAAAACCCAAGAAACACAACTGGAGCACAGTCCAGTTGCTCACCACCTGCTGACTGATGCCCAGCCCAGCCCTGAGCAGCTCCCCCAGTTTATAAACTGGGCAGGGCTGTCTGTGGTGTGGAAATCTCTGCTCAGTTCAGGCCAGCTGTCCTGCCATGCTCCCTCCTGGCAGAGCACGAGACACTTGCAGGAGCAGGGTAGGTACAAGGCTCAGGCACAGCCCACTGCCACAGAAATCCTCTAGGATGGACTAGGAACACATTCCTTTCTTTCTCATTATCTCTTGTAGCCATATAATGCCACTTGTGCCCTAGTGGGCTCTGGAAATACATACTGAAGTAAGCAGTAACAAATGCATAATTTTGCCTGAAAATATCTATTTCAACTACCAAGCTACCAGAAATTTTCGTATATTTACTATGTAAAAGACCCCAAACATCCAAACTGTAAGAAGTGCATAGGCAGCAGCAATCATTTTTAAATCAATAACATAATTATTTTACAGAAAAAAGATGAGTCCTAATTTTAACTACTCCATGTAAATTTTGCTACATACTCCCAACCGTAGGATAATTTTGTACTGCATAAGCCTTTAGTGACACAGCTTTTGTGAAAAATACAACTATACCAAAAGCAACACCAAAGGTTTCTGACCAAAAGGTTTTTCCAGCACTTTTGTTAAGGTGTCAGAAAAATTCGGCCTTAGTTTTTGCATCTATAAAAATCTCCAAAATCCACTCAGTAATACTTTTTATATCCAGGTAGTGGGTTACTGTACTGGCTTCCACAGTATGGCCAAGGATTTCAGTTTAAAACTGTGAGAACATAAGCCACCTATTCTCAGGTCTGGCCTGATGTTCAAGGGTCACAACAGAGGATAAAAGCCACAAGAAGATCTATTTACTGCATCTTTGCCAACTGCAAAAAAGCCAGGGAGGACAATGAGAAAAATCCACTATTACTTTAACATTTACTGGGTTTTTATCCCATACAGGACACAGTAGTAGAGCAAACTCTTTACCTGAAAAATACAGTTAATTGTGAAAAGTAGTTCATATGATCAATATATCAAGCTTCACCTATTGTGCAACTGAAGGTATAATAGGGTTAGAAAATTTTTTTTTTTTGCTACAAAGAGTAAATGATGAGTCAACAGGGAAAAAACCCCAAGTCCTGACTTACTCTGACTACTGAGCTCTTGGAGTCCAGTCTCAATTACAAACTTGCCATTCGTGCTTCTATCCAGTCTTTCATTTTGTTTTCTTATTGGAAATAATAGCTAAAGAAAGAAGAAGGAGAACAGGGTATATTCAAGTTGACAACAGATAAATTTCCAAAAAATGTTAATAGAGAAAGAATGAGACAAAAAAAAAAAAAAAAATTTGGATTTCACAATCTTGACAGCGTGACTTTGAGTTTTCTGCTACAGAGGCATTCAAGATCACACACACACCCTGTTAGAACAAGCTCAAGCTTTGCTTATTCAGACACTCATGTGGAACACAACCTTCTGAGCTACTGTTTGACTTTCAGCTCTGTCCCTACAAGTAAAGATTCAGCCCCAATGTATAAAGCATTTTGACATATGGATCATGAAATATTCTCTTATTATGCCAAAATCAATATCTGTAATATAATAATAATAGTTTCCCTACAAACCTTTCATTTAAAGAAGCCAATGCCTTAAGATTAGAATTGCAAAAAGCATTTTTTAAGTAATGGACTGGCCTAACCCACTATAATTTTAGAAGTGTAATTTTCTATAATCTCTTTGCAACACTAATATGCAAACTAAATAAATAGTATTATTATCCAGTATGCATGTCTAAGTTATATACAAATAATTTTCTACTAATCCCCAAAAGTATACATATAGTTCAGGCAAATCAAAAAGACTCAAATAAAAGAAAGTAAAATAAGTCTATAGATCAGGCCTCCAGGAAGTGCAGTGTGTTAGACTGATAACTGCTAATTTCTGAAGATACTTCAGAATACTCCAGGAAGAATATTTCTGGAAAATTAATGTCTTCATAAAAACGTGTAGAAGCAATAAACCCTAGGATTAGCAATAGAGCATCTGTTAAGTAGTTTTATTTTTTATGTTAGTAGAAGTCTGACAAAGGGGTCATGCAGAGTTAGTATGTATGTCACAAGTTACAATACATTTATTTCTCTGTGAATAAAATATTTACTGTACTGTAATATGTTGCTGATATTAAATAATTCTATCAAAGCCAAGACACACATAAGGTTTTGATGATTTCCTGAGAAAACACCAGCATAAATCTTAGGCTTCTGTATAATTATCTCAAACAGCCAATAGACCTCATATGGTTTCTTTGAGCATCTTTATTTTTCAGGGCAAAAAGGGAAATAGTGCTTCTTAAGGGAGAAATTGCTCAAATACAGACATTTACACTTGGACTCTTAGCTCCATGAAACCTCATTAACTCTACTGCTACCCTGAACAAGAACCAAATGTTTCTCAATTACACCAGCCAAAACTGACTCGAAGGTACTAATGGCAGTGTAAATAGAGGGGAAAAGCTTCTTTACACTAAGTGAACATGTACATCTGCCTTTCTAATTTTACCAGTCAGAGCTTAAATCAGCTCTTTCAGGATGTGGCAGGACCTGGACAGAGTTATCTAATGATATAACAGGAAGAGAGTATTCATGCTCTAATCCCCAGGAATTTGTAAACTGATGCACTTCTATTTGCTTTCCAACAAGTTTACACTACCTTGAATATTGTTCTTTCCTAAGCATAACCAAAATATTATTCTGTGCAGTTCTCTGAGCTTCTGTTATTCTTCAAACATCAACAATGTCTAGTGTACCTCTCCGACCTGTCAATTCAGCAACTGTATACTGCTACTCATTGTCTATCAGCAAGAAAGTAGCACAGTCAACACTAAAGAAATTCAAAATTGTTTCAGCCACAATGTTCTACAAATAGTCACTTTCTTCTTTAGTGTCATTTTAAGACTAAAATAATATTTTACTTCATAAAATTATCAGCTAAACATTCTTTGTAAAAGTATAACAGTGGGGAATGTTGAAATTTCTTGGAGTTATAGTGACTGTGTGATAAAAAGCCAACTACTCCATTTAATTCTTTGCAAATTTTGGTACTCCTAAGAAGGTTTCAGAAGCAAATGGATCTTTTCCTTTCTGTGTATCTGTGGCCAGTTGTGTTCATCTAATGTCTACTATCTAACAAATAGCATATTTACTACTGCAATACTATTCTAAAATATGCTGTTTTAACAGCTAGGTTAGGCTGTTTTACAACCAACATTTTCAATTAAAGATTAGATAAACTCAGTCCAATTTAAAATAAATAAATAAATATGTTTTAAAATTAGTAGTACAGCCATACTTATCTACCAAGAGCATTTTTAAGTTTTAACTAGCAATGTTTCCAAGTCTCACACTTTACTGCAGATTTTCTCATTTTCTCTCATCTTTGCCACTGAAATGAGATGTTCTCTCCTAAAACATTAATCAGCACTTTATGGTCATTCAGGGTGAGTCTTAGTTTAGCTCAGAAGTTCTTTCCAGAGCTGTAAAAGCTATTATCTTCCAAGCACAACATGGAAAACAATCCTAAAGTAATCATCAATAGCATCATCAAATTCCAGAGTAAAACTTACTCTTTACAAAGAGTTATCCTTCCAAACTGGTCTCCCCTTCTGACTTCTCTTGTTTGATCTCAGGAAGTATTTGGACAAGCAGTCTTTGCTGTCTGGAGTATGACCAATACATCTGATATTTCTCAAATGAAATTAAAACAACTTTGCTAAGAAAGATGGGACAAAATATTCCATTCTTCAAACATTCACTTATTCCAGCTGTGCACAAGGAGGAGTCCACCAGTCTCTGTTTAATTGGATCTACTTCTCTCAATAGAAGCTGGCTAACCTTTTAAGGACTTATTCAGTAATCTGTACTTGAAGAATGGAAGAAGGAGAAAAAAACTGATTGTAGTTCAACTGCACACAATCAGTTTGTAGCACAGAAATATTTTACTACCAATACAACCTACTCAAGACTAATGTCAGGTTTCCCTTCTTTCACATGCTCCAAAACGAAATGAACCACTTTTTTTTAAATTTCCCAATTCCATCTAAATGTCTTTGAATTTAAAATGTCGCAGATGCATTTTGAATGACAGGGTTAAACATATATTGCTTCAGCACACAGTTTAGATACGTGGATAATGGAACCACAGAAAATAGTGCACTCACCTTTGTCAGATGTATAAAATAAGCACTGGCCCTAAACACCACCATAATCCTCGCCCTGAACACCACACTAACCCTAACCTCTACCTTGGATCCTACCCCTAACCACACTGCCCTAACCACTACCCTTAAAACTACCCACAGCCACTACCCCAACACTTCCACTACAAACTTCACTAACCTCTACCCCTACAAAGTAAACTAACTACTACTGATAATCACTATCCTAACCCTAAAAACATCACCAGGGGGGTGGTCTAGATCAGAAGGATGCAGGAGCAGCAGTGCTGGGGCCTGGCCACAATCACCTTGCCTTGCCTTTCCCAGTCCCAGTGCTCCTGGAGCTGTAGGCTCTGTGCCTCTCTCATCCCTAACCCTGACCACCACCCCTAACCCCCCCAGATGTGTCATGACATGGTTCTGCATGTTTTGCTTCAGCCTACAGTTCAGTCATTCTGAAAATGGGCCTACAGAAAATGGCCTATTCCCCATTCTGAAAATGGGCCCACAGAAAATGGCCTATTCCTCTTTGTCAGATATCAAAGATCTTTACCAAGTTGATCAGGCCAAAAGTGGTCTGCAAGGAAGACAAGTAATGCAATAAATAAGCACAGGTTTAGGATTTCACAAGGACTAGGATCAATCCTTTCAGCTGCCTGACTGATCAGATCACATCCTCAGGCAGCTTGAGACAACTTCCCCAAATAATTGTTTCAGCATGAACTAGCCTGTTCAATGAAAATAGGAGACAATACAGGAATTTCATTATAGGATGCTTACAGTATTCAGTTATAATTCAGATTACAAATGAAAACAGAGTTCCCAGAGAGCCTTGCACTACTGCAGTCAATACTATCTATAAACACAAAGTTTCTGATATCCAACAAAAGTTTCAATTAATTACAGTCTAGCTATAAGATGGAATAATCAGGAGATGAAAGGGCTGAAAGAGACCAGACTTCAAAGAATAAAGTAGGTGGAATTTTGTGACCTATCCTTTTGTTCAATGCTAACTACTTTGCCTAGTGAAAGGGCACAAACTCTCTGATTCTGGTTCAATTAAAGTCTCCAGTGCAATGTTGAAGACTGTAAGCAAGCTGCCCTCTGAGCATCTCATTACAGGCCCTGACAAAGGGATGAAGCCCAAACCCCAGCAGTATAAAATTTCCTAATAACACTCTGGTTACATGTCCACACAGATAATCTTCCTAACTTGTAGAACTCCCTTCTTCATCTCTTCCCAACACTCCCACAGGCTCTGCTCGGGGTGAATTCACGTGGGCAGGTACAAAGAGTAAGTAGGTCTACAGCAACAGAGGCACCCTGGAATCACCTTTGTTCCCACAAGTTTTGTGCAGCCTTTGCAAGCATGTGTTTAATCACAGCCATGTAGAAGAAGGAACACGAATAGGCCAACTCAAGGAGAAAGTGCCCAGTTTGTTTAGTACTCATACAGCAGTTCTGCTGCACATCTCCACTTGCCTACACTGGCTAAGTTTGCAGAGTGAGCTGCCCTGCAAACTCTGACTTAAGGAAAATAAACTGGGAATGCCACGTGAGGATCCATAAACATGTCCCAACACCTGAGCGAGACATAGGGATCCAAAGCAATGAGTTTTCTTTTGGACAGCTTCAAAGAAACCTGGTGGAAATTATTCATCTCAGGGACCAGAGTAAAAACAGGTGAAACAAATACAGCACAGCATAGGTAGAGATGAAAACATCAACTGTTTTGATCTAGTGAACTGTCAGATTGCAGCGAGTTACTTGTTCATGTAAGATGTTATAATTTCTTCTTTTAAAGGGTTCAGAGCTTAGACAATAATAAAAATAGCTGTGAGCTAAGAAGTCAAACACAAAATTTACTATATGTTTATTATACTTTTTCACTTATGAGTTTCCTCCACAATTCTGGGGGGAAAAAAGTTTTATTTCTAAATATAGCCCAGCACATGCCTTCCAAAAATGTACTTGGCCTTGAGAAGACAATAATTCACAACTAGTCTAAATTTTATTGAAGGGCAAAGTTTTCTGAAGAGAAATATTGGTGGCTCCAGTTTTATACCTACAGAAAATTCAAGTCTGAATTAGCTCACTAGTGGTCTCAAATTTTCTAGCTAATCAGATTTAAAGGCAAAGCATGGGAATTTATTGAACAGTTTAATAACATGGATTGCCAAGATCAAATGTGATTGTAGGGAGTGAAATAAAAAGACATTTAGGCTCTAATTATCAGCAGTCTACATGAAGGAGCCTGTCAAAAAATTCTAACAGCTCTTAGAAAAGAAATAATTTTCAGAGGTCAAAACCAAAGACCTATTGCACAGGAAGCCCTCTGTGTCCTGGGGCTGTGCTGATTTGAGGCTTCACAGTCACTTGTTGCTCTCCACAGGAGTCAAAGGACAGGGATGCTCACACACAGGAAATAAGGCAATGCACTGCTTCCTCCAGTGGGCAGAGACCCAGCAAAGTGGGAGGATGGCAAAACACCTGTCACACACACAAAAACTGGGGGTACTTTGAAGTTTGAACATGGCAGAAATCCCCCCAAGTTCTGAGGTTTAGCTATTAATATTTCAGTTTCTTTCTTGTGTACAACTGCAGAGAGGAATAAAAAATATCAGCAAGACCTGATCCCAGCCAGCCACACAAACAAAGATTTGAAACTGCTCGCAAAGAAGGAAAGTCTCAACCAAAGAGCATATCCATGAAGAAGAAAAGGACCATTTCCTGGATACACCAGATTCTTTTCTATGCAATGATGAACAGCACTGGTTGTGCTGTGCTTCAAATACCATGCAGGTGCTGGTCAGCAATGCCTTGGTTATGTTTGTAATTTTATGATGAGCTTTGTGGAGAAAACGAATGATTCTCACTAGATTATTGACTTTTTCAGTCTGTTCATAATCAGTGCACCCATTTCCAATGTCCAATCCCTGGTTCACTTGCTTCACTCTTCCCAAAATTAACGCACACAAAAAGCTCTCTGTGCCATATGAAGCCATGCAAATGGGGATGCTGCCAACAGAAACTGCAGACAGCCCTACGGGACTGTGCTTCATCAGCATCCCTGCCATTTGTTCAATCCCAGCTGATAAAACAATATAATTGATTTAAACCATTATAACAGATAATGCACTTCATTTGATATTAGCAAACAAGAGTCTGGTACACTGGAAATTAAAACAGGCTTGCTGCCTAGAATAGAGAGACTAAAATATAATATTTTTAAAATCTCATACTCTCCAGGTAAGGAACATTTAAAATTTAATTTATATCAATTTTATTATTCCTAATGTGTCCATGTTTAATTTTTTATTTAATTTTAATAATAAGCTTATTAAACTAGGAATTACTTACTTTTATCTACCTTCTTATTGGCAGAAGAAGTGACTGTGATTGGAACCAGGAACCACAATAATGCCATAAAGAAAGATATGAACCTATTTTCAAAGTCTCTTTACACCTGCTTCCTAACATTTTAATTTATTTTCATATTTTGCACATCATGCTTTTATCTTCACCTTCACAGCATCATGTATTTATTACAGTTAAGCAATCAGTGTCTTTATTTTCTAATCTACTGGGTTGTTGTGTTTTAGTCTGTATATAAAGTGAAGGGACTATCAAGTTAAAATCTGATTATTAGAGTACATTAGATATTCTGCATAATTATGGGCCCAGTGGAAGGCTAAGAAGATAATGCATTACAAACCTCATTTACTAGGGGTTATTTTTTTATTACATAAATGAAGCTTTCCTTATCTTAAATTGTATCTCACTAGAATTCTTGCTGAGCTTAACAGTTGTCCTTTTTTTTTTAATGAATGTTGTTGCACTTTGCCATGTGTCAGCAAAAGGGTTCTGAAATGTAAGGACTGTAGAAAAAAAAATAGCAGCAAGACCTTCGCCACTAAGGACCTAATGCTTTATTACTTGTCAAGAAACATAAAAGCAAAATAAATAAATTAAAATGATGCACCACTTTAGTGAGAATGGCAGCCTGTCATATAAATTTAATCCCAAAGATTTAAATTGTGTTCCACAGTAGCATTAGAAAAAGATAGAATCCAATTAAAACCATGCTGGATTTCAAGGACATTGCGATATTCACTCTGCTTCTGTCATGTAAAATAAATTTAGACCTGATTCAGTGCTGAGTACAAGGAATTAGATTTTGTAATGATCTATTTCCTCAGGTATTTTGCAGTATGACCTCAAAATACTGGAAAACAGTCAACAAATTTGATGAGCCATAAGATATATTTATAAAGAAAATCCAACCATTAGGCAAATAATTTTCAGACCCAGATTTAAGTCCCCAAATCCACATGTAAAAGTGAGCATTAAACGGTTTTCAGTAGGTGGGACTCAGAAAAGAAAGAAAGTAAAACTGCAGGGTATAAACAAAGTGTTGGACATTTTGTTAAGGGAAGGGACAGCTGCACAGCAGAAGGAGTTCACTTTGTCCACTTGTCCTGGCTGCCACTCTGCACCAGAGCAAACACGAGCAGGAAGAGAAGATGTCACCTTGTCCTGGCCCAGCTGGGCAGGTGCAGCAGGAGACAGCCCAGCACTGGGCAGAGATGGGGCAGAAGCTGCTGGCACAGACACAGCCTGGGAGAGAGCCTAAAGCAGCTTCCCTCCAGAGCAGGGAGAGGGCAGAGCTGGCACGGAACTGCAAAAGGGAGAACAGCCCCAGAGATCTGTATGGGGGAAAGGCCAGTGCACCATTCCATCTGCAGCCCCAGAGATCTGAATGGGGGAAAGGCCAGTGCACCATTCCATCTGCAGCCCCAGAGATCTGAATAGGGGAACGGCCAGGGCACCATTCCATCTACAGCCCCAGAGGTGATGGAATGGAGGAACCATTCCATCTACAGCCCCAGAGATGCTGATGGGGAAAGGCCATTACACCATTTCATCTACAGCCTGCCACAAGACAATGGAGGGGAAACACATCTTGACCTTGAAGGAGACATTGATCTTCATGACTTGACATGAGAATTATGTCGGGTTGACTTTATAAAGAGGTTATTTCTTACCAAAGTCACTCTTATGACAAACATAATTAAAATATATGCACAAATTCAGTTAGGGGAAAATTAACCTAATTATTTGTAGAAACCTCATAAGAAGAAAGGTATTAAAATCATTTTCTCTGCATGTATTTTAAAAATTAAAATACAGCATGAAGTACAACTACTGTTCTTCAGTGAGCATGTAGTTTACCAGAAAATTAAGAATATGCATATAATATCAGGGTATTATTGCACCATAGGCCAGTCTTCAACAGCCATAGAGCTTTGCACCTTTGTCTAAAACAAATGTAACACAGTTGTGCCATGGGAAAAAAAACAACCCTGTAGCTTGTGTGTGCCTCTATGCATCTTTTAGAAGCAATGAAATAAATGCACTTTTTTCCCTATACATAGATCCTATTACAAGTCTATTTTCACAAATTGCAATATCTCTACAGCTCTGCTGTATTCTAATTAGGTCACAAGAGGAGAAAAAATCTACAGACACATTTCTAATCTCAAATAATGCATGCAACATGTTTTCAATAGAAATTCTCTTTTCAGATGTGGTTGCTTTTTTATCTTTAAAGTAATTTATTCTTTATATCTTGGAGAACACACATAGTATACACTCCACACACATGTTCACTTAATGTATTGGTTTATGTATAATGGTATAATTTGGAACTAATGGTTCCAAAAGTATTTTAGCACAACGAACTGTGGAATGTCTCCAACTATAAATTAGGATAGAGAATACATCAAAGCAATATATTTTAATAACACTTTCATCGCCAGAGATTAATATTTTTTCTAGGTTATAATGTATTTATTTATTGCTGAAAAATTAAATTCTAATCATTGCTTTTCTGTACAAATGTTATCTGATCAGGTCTGGAGGCAAGTCCTTATATATCACATCACTGAATTCAAATGCAGCATCATTTTTTAGATTTATTAGCACTACTATGGTTACTAAAATCTATTATAAAAGTGCAACTTATCCAGCAACTTTAAGAGGAGAAATATATGTCCTGTATCTTCAGTTCAGCATAAAGAAGATTCTAGTTTTTATCATGCCAATCTACTACTGTCAAAGTGAAAAACCTCTTTTCTTCAAGTCAGTCTTTTCCTTTTATCCTCAGTGACCTTTTTAGTAGTCTCAGGTCACAAATGATGTGGCCTGGTGACCTAAGATTAGCCATCAGTGAAAAATAGGCTACATCTCTACTCTGCCTCCAAAGAGCAGAGATTTGACAAGGTAGTGCTTAATAGAATCTCCAGGGTAAATGACACAGTTTTCTATTCTGTGTGGGGAGGAGGGAAAGTCCACCTTGCAGGGCTTAGATTTGGGTCACCAGGTCAGATCCAAACTGCTAACAGGAAGCACTTGGCCAAGTGGAGCAAAATTAAGAAACAGAAATTCAGATCAATTGTATCTACCAAAAATCCATACAGAGTTTGGCATTTTACATAAAGCCACATAAAGGTATCTGAAATATGCATTCATGCTGAATTGAAAGTTTATAATGGGTATAACAGTGTACCCCTAACACAACCAGGATATGCAAGAGACATCAGAAGGCCATCCAGACTTATATATCAACATTTTCTTTGTACTTGTCCAAGTAAATTGCAAAAGATGAAAAAAAACCTGCAGTCAATGAACTGGGTGCAACCCAAGGCCAACCAGAGAATAAGAACAAGATGCACTTTCTGCATCTGTAGAGCTGTTCCATCAAGACTTAGCATTTTTTCTGCTTTTGAGGAAACATAAGGAGCACTCAGGCATCTCATGGTTTGACACCTATCCCACATTGTTAATTGTGTGTATTATTTGTCAATGAAAATTTGGTTCTAGAGTGATTATAATATTACATTTTCTTTTAAGAAGTGCTAAATTTTGCTCTCCTGATGAATATTCCCCCATTTTACCAGATAATCTGTGTAAAGGAAAGCCTTTAAGTAAAGTAGATACTGAGAACTAATCCTTGCATTTGCTTTTCTGAGAGAAGTCAGGAAAGGGGTCAAAAAGTAGCATCCTATTAATATATCTATTAGTTTAATTTCCAGAACATAAATGAAATAGGCTTCTCAATTTCCACAGTGATCAAGGCGAGAGTCACGTTCATATGACTTTTATCTGTAACACTTTGTTTTCTCATCTGTGACAAAAACAGCCTGATAAACTCTTAAATTACTCTGCACCACTGAAGCCTTATGACAGAAGACACGTTTTTAGAAAAGTACATATTTGAACAACATTAATAGATTTGAAGACAACTTATTTTTCAAAGCAGCAAAGACAGCTCACCAATTATCTTGTTGAAAACCAAAGTCTGATGACAATTAAACAGAACACCAGATGTACAAAATGACATTCTATCCTGAAAGTCATTCAGCAGCACAGTCAAACTTAGATACTTTCCATACGGAAACCAAACACAAAGTGTGAATAATGTGCAGAACTTTGACATTTACCAGTACAACATTTCAGAGTGACTTGTGCCCTGTGGAGGGTCAAGTTTTAAAATGCAGAGTTTCTGAACACAAGGGCAGAATCTATTAACACCAAAAACATCAAGAGGCTTTCAAAAAAACATTTCAGCAACTGTTCAAAGCTACACATTCCACATCAGAGTGAAGTGTTCAAAGGGAGAATGGAACAGCCTGTAAGAAGAGATCACTTCTGGTTCTTTATTGTTCACGATATAACCTCGTGCCATTGCTCCATTTAAATAGCTGCACATTTTGTCTCTGCAGACCTCAGAGTTATATGGCACCAGCAGTCAGTAAACAAAAACTGCATTGAATGCTGACTAAATTGCCAGCCAGAAACCAATATCCCTTCTCCCTGCCTCCCCAAACCTTAGGGGCAAAGCTGTAGTGAGGAATGAGGTGCCTCCAGCTGCATGATGAGTGGTGCAGCTCTCACAGTCCTGCTGCAATGTGGCTGCAGGTTTGTATCACATGCAGAGAGGGAACAAGTCACTCAAACCACACTGGAGTACTATTGAAAGAGAGAAGCTTTCTCTTCCTGTTTTGCTGCTGCTAGAAAGAGAAAATTATTTCTATTCTAGCAGAAGGAGTATAATACTGTATTTTAGACTTCAGATCTGCCAGTATTGCTGAGTTACCAGGTCAGGTCACAGTGAAGGCAATAAAACCAGCTTACTAAACCCAAGAATTTTAAAGGTCAAGACTTTAGAACAGGAATTCTTTTGAAATACATTGCAGCTTCAATTTTTTTTTTTTTTTTTATCATAACAAGGGTGATTATCTTGTCATAGCAGTGTTATTTGCTAGGTTTAACATCTAGAAATATACAGGTATGTTCACAGTAATTAAGGTAAAAGAGACAACCTGTGTCCTAGGATGAAATGACTGGCTGTGTTGGCAATTACAGCTATATTCCAAATTCTATTGCTCTTGAATCCATTTTTCTTACAATACACCACTTTATGTCAGGTATCACTTCAGTTTCCTCTAATTTTCCTTGAACCACTTGCCTTTGAAGTGATTTAAAATGCTCCTGGCATTGCTACTCACAGGTGCAATGAATTTGCAAAATACTGCAATTCTCTTACAAATTGTCACATTAGGGCTTATGACTTGTTCCCATAAATGTGTTGGCTGTTGACTGGTTTTTTGGTTTTTTTGCAGTGGGGTTGAGGCAGGGAGCATTCAAGCCTGTTTTCTTTCAACAAGGCTGTGAACGTAAAGCACCATCTTTTCTTAGTCTCTTTCAAATAATGAAGAACCACTTCTTTGGTCCTAGTTTTCACCTCTGGAATTATTTCATAAAAATTAGACATGAAAATATTTTAATATAAATAGAAAACAAGTCCCTCTGAACAATACAAGAGGACTCAGAAAGCTTCTAGGATACCAAGTTTATTTGTCCATTGCAATGACTCATTTGGTAATGAACTGGGAAACAGGTAATTCATGCTAAAGGCAGAATTCTAATAAAGCTATTACAAGTTTATCATTTGCTACTTTTCAGCCGTAAGTAAATAAAATACTTTTGCTCCATGAAATATCCTTATCTGTGGAAGCACAGAGAACTAATCCTGTCTTTGATCTCTGACAGATGCCTCTACCAGAAGAAAATTTGAAGTGGGATGCACATGAAAGAAAATCCATCCGGGGAAAAATGTTATAACTACCCAAAACAAGTGTGCCAGGTACAGAAACCCATTGTAGAGACATGAAAAAATTAAATTAACAATAAGAAATGGATGTAAGGAAGGCAATGTTAGGAACCATAACACAGATGACCCCTTCAAGAAATTACAGAAAACAAAAGGGTTTTTTCTAACTGAAAAGAGACTCTCAGTAAGTTCAGAAGATGTATCTCCAGAAATGAGTGTATCAAAATGTGATCTCCCTCTTCAGATCAGCAACTAAAGGTTACCCTCATTATTTTTAACAGCTAGTCCAAATATCTTTAATCTTTGTGGAACATATTCCAAAATCAGAGGAAGATGTTTATAGGATTCAATAAATATATGAAGAATATCTATAATATGGATGTGAAGTTGTATCCAAAAAGAAAGGAAAACATGGACAGGAACTCTTTTTCATATGTTATACTTCCTTGTTGAAAGTACAGCCTTGATTGCACCAAGATCTTGGAATAAGCAACAATTAAATATGAATTTGAGTAGTTATCAACATTCAAAATATTATGCTGGAAGTACTCTTACTTAAACACACACAGCATAATAGGGCATTAAATATAAAAGAATAGTAGCCCACATGACTTCTTCTAATTATAATATATATATTTTCTGCCATTAAGAAAAGTCAGATCTGGTATGAACTAAGGTGATTATCATCAATCTGAGACAGCTGAAAAGCTAAAAAAAGCACTGTTAAACAATAAAAGTCCCAAGAACAGGGACCAGCCAATATTTGCTGCAATTATGAATTAGAAAGTAGCTTTGGCTTCAGGTCATTGTAGACCACTCTCTTTTTCACCTGCAAATCTCTGCTGGCTCCTAGGAATGGGGCGTGTTACAGAATGTATAGGAATGGTTCATAAGCATCTACCAGAAGGTTAGTGCTCACAGAAAATGCTGCAACTGGTAAGGAATTTTTATTCTTGATAAGTCTTTTGGTACAAAAGCTACATCCTTCCAGGTGAGGATGAAGATTTAAGGAAATGTTCTTGTAATTGTACATTTAGTCTTATGTATTAGAAAGAATTCCTTGAATATTAAATTCACTTTAAAATCTCCAAACCCTAGCACAATACCCACATCCCTTCACACCAAAAAAAAAACAAACCCAAGAGAAAACAACCAAAGAAAACCAAACCAACAACAAAACCAAAAAACCTATCCAACAAAAAAACCTCCAAAACCCCACAAAAAACCAAATACATACTGAAAGAGAACCTTAATCTCCAAGAACACCATGTTCTGGATTAGGAAAAGGTTTTGTTAATAATTAAAAAAACAGGCAATGTATCACTCATTTCTTATACATTATTTATAAATAAACAACACTGCAGTGATGCCTCACTTTCAGGAGTGCAAGAAAAGATTAATACAGAGTTGGGAGGTTTTTTCTATTTTCGTAGCCCTCTTTTGCACAGCACCCAATCAAAGAGACTCTCTAGAATTTTCTTGGAACAAATTTTTTTCAAAACTCTTTCTGATTTTCCCTGGCTTACAGAGATGTGTCTATGATAAGCTCTCATGTTCACAGTCTCTCCCCCTTGCACATCTAGTCAATCACCTTTTTGAGCTTCCTCATATTAAAAAGCATGTCCTCATTTAGGAGGGGGAAGTAAATCTGAACTTGGGAGTGAAGCCAACATAAGTTCATAAAAGAAGCAGACCCGTCTTTTGCGTTTTCAGAAAAATGCAGTGCTTACATTAAATTTATTGGCATTCCATCAAAATTCCACCACCACAAATGAAATAAAACATTCCTGAATTTTAAGTCCACAGAAGTTTCATGCCAAGCTCAGAGAACAGTACATTAGCATAGTTATGAAGCAGGTACCAATTCAACCCTTTTTGTTATGTTTAATTTAACACCCTATAACTTCCAGCAAATATTACACAGCCTTAAATGCATAACCCAATCTAATTCATGGCAAAATTTAATCTATTTCTTAACTACTTTTGAAACATGTATGCATTACATTGTGGATCTGATCCTTTCTAGCTTTGCTCAGCCCAGATACTGCTACTCTCATTTTCTTTTTCAGTTGACAATATTTGGGAACAAATCAGTAGGTGGTTAAATGAATGACCATGATGAGACAGACCAAAGTCCATTTAATCTGCAGTTCCAAATCCCACAACAGCCAGACACTTGTGTCTGAGAAAGAAGTTAGGAGAAAGGCAACTACATAATGACTCTTCAGGTACAGCCCCCCAGGCTCCAGTGGAGCTCAGGAGCCTCCTAAGGCAGAAGTGATGTTTTGTGTTCCAGGGAAACCACAAGTGCCAGAATCTAGCTTAAAGTCCTGCAGCTAATAATCTAAAGTTCAGAAAACTTCCAACTGATAAAGAAAAACTACGTTACAGAACAGCATAAAAAGTAGTTGCATTTAAAAACAAAAAAAGGAAAAAAAAATCTTCTTTTATGGAAGTCTTTTAATAAAAATCTTTGGAGAGTTAACTCTCAAAAGGCACTTTTTTTTTCTTAAAATGTAAATCCACAGCTCAGTCCTGCTCCCCTGTGTGTGTCTATACATTGTCAACTCGGAAGGGAGGGAGGCTCCCTTAACTCCACTGGCATGTACATATTGAAATATTTATCCATATCCCTGTTAAAAAATCACAGAGGTGTTTGGCTCTCCACATTTGCTGTAAAGTGGTACCTTTGTAAAGTGAGGGTTTTTTTTACTTAACTGCCCATCATAAAAATCATCCTTTAGCTGTTAAATATGTTCTATGATGCATTACAGAACTACCACATTATTTTAGCTGGTTCCATGCATGGCTCCTTATCAATGCTTAAAGCCACAGAAGTGCTGTCAGGATCCCATATTTTACTTCTCTTTAGCTGATACTGTACTTCAGGATTTGTACGCTTCAAACTCCTAGATTGCCATCCTCTCAACCATTAATGCTCAAGTCTACCTTTCAGGGTTGCAAATTCTGCTTTACTGCTGCTTTTTCTCAGGAGTTTGTAGATAATGTCCCATCTTGAATTACATCACTGAAATACGGGGTATTTCACTGAAACACAACAGATTATTTTAATGCTGTTATGTTAACAACACTTGGATGAAATCAGGGGGCTGTCAGAAAGTCATCTGGTGAGGGTTTAGCCAGGGATTGCATCCAGAGATTATTCTGATTTAACAACCACTGGTAATCTTTCATTGAGAACTCTTTCAAAGCTCAGTTTAGTGACAAAAATAACTCAATATTTAGTTATCATTAGAACATTAACAGCTGATACCCTACTATCATTCCTGTCAGCTCAATTTATTGGTTAGTTTTGACCAGCAAGTGGCTCTGATTAACAGAGTGATATCAGGAATCATTCCAGGGCAAACCAAAATCAGTGAAACCTTAGGATGCTTCTGAGTGGATTATGATATTGACCATGAAAAAGCTGTTGTCAATTAGGATATTGACAATTAAAAAGCTTAAGTGGAGTTGCCCTTGCTGGTGGCATCATGGTCACATAAGGACATGACGCAGTTACTTAAGGACATCATATCAGACAGACGGTACAAATGCACACAGCACTCATCTAGAAACACTTAGAAAAGAGCAACAGTTGGTGCTAAAGGTAGGAAACAATCTTTGAGAAAGCTGAAGCCATAAAAAAAAAAAATCAGACAGCATCAGAACCAGACAAAATCAAAATCTGGCTGGCACAGTGTGAAAGGATAGACAGGCTAAAAACGTTTAAAGCTGGTGAGTCTTTGAGTCCAGCTTTGGGCATAAGAGAAGCCCTTAAAGAAGATAAGGTGACAGAATGAAAAGCTAGAATACATCCAGCAAGTGGGTCTATAAACTCACTTCAGAAGAGTCAGGCATGAGCTCGAATTTTCAGATACTCTGGCATTGAAAATTTCATGTTTGAACCTCAGCATTCACAGAGTTTATATGCATACTGAAAACTTGTTACCTACTAGTATAACACCTAAAAAAATAGATGTTTTTTTAAATTTCATCTTTAATAAATTTCCATTCTATCATTTTTTTTTCCCTTTTCTTTCTTCTTTCTTCCAAGGAAAAAACAGAGAAGCTCAAATATTTTACCTGAGGCTTTTTTCCCTTCCAAAATACTAGAATGAAAGACATTAGCAGCCAAGAGAACCTGACAATACTGGAACTTTCTGAAACAAGGTTTTGCATATCTCTCTTGGCAGCTGGCAACAGAATGTGACAAATGAGAATTCTCACTCCAAGCTGCTGGCTGCCAGTCATGAGTTATCGTATTCCTTGCAGTGAGAGCAGACCACAGAAAAAACAGGGAAGCAAATAGGCCAGAGATACAGGAAAAAGACAACAGAAGGAAAAAAAAGAGGGGAAAAAAACCCACAACAAAGAAAGCAATCAGATGATGAACACATTCATACTCTTGATGCTTTATTTAGCATCAATAATTTTTGTGTCACATTATCATAGGCTTTAATGAAGGTTATATAAAATTAAAAACATGATCCTTGCTATAGGCATGTTTTAATTTGTTCTTGAGTTCATTTGAAGTGTGTCAACTTTTAATTGTTCTTTTAGAGGAACTCGTGGCTTGCTGAAAACTGCTTATTATAATACAAGGCCTACAGCTAAGCCCAAGTGGCACCCATCAGACTGTCTGCTTGTCACATTACCAGCTTCAGAGCCAAATAAACACTTTTTCTGCAACCATGAACTCAGCTCCCATCAAAGGGGGAATTCAAGGGAGGAATAACATTTCTCTTACTCATTTCCTCCTGTTCAACATGCCATGTATGCTTTTAATGTTTTTTGCATTGTAACTTACCTACTGTAATATTCATTTTTTCTATGTGTGAATCTCATAATCTTTGAGTGATGCACTTGGGTTTAACTTCAGATGTGACCTCCATTTCTCTCAGTACTTTTGTTCACTGCCTGGAAAAAGAGCCCTCTCTTTCACAGCTTTTTATCCATTCATAGATCACTGTTTTGTTCTTGGAATTCCAGCATTCACTCTGTGCACTCACAAATCCTTCGACTCCCACCTCATAAAATGGCAACTGGTAACCAGGGGAAAGCCTAGGTGATGTAGCAACATTTTCAAAAGATTGTTTTTCCAATTGAAGACACTGCAACAGCAGCTAAAACCAAAGAGAGCTTGTTTTCTAAGCAGTCTGGAAAGAGAGAGAGTGATGAGTATTTTCTGCATCTTCCTCCAGCACTGCTCATCCTTTCACAGGGTCTGCATTTCCTCCTGCAGCCATGGCACCCTGGCTCCAAGCATCTCAAATTACCTATGTCTAATTTTTTATGCTAGAAATATGCAGATGTTTTTACAATAAGTTGCCCTGAAGTTTGAAGAAGCAACAGATAAAGAACCAGCTAGCACCACCACCTATTGGTGAAAACAGGGAATTTTAAGTTATTGATTTGTATTATATTATGCAAAGCTGTACTCATTAATACTTCAGCTTTAAAGCGAAGATACAATTTATTGTAAACACTGGGGTGAGGATGTTTAAGAGTAAATAAAGTCCTGAAAATGATAGGTAGCTTGTAAAAAAGTCCTTCAAAAAATTAAGGGAAATAAGTACCAAAGATTTCTATAATCTTTTTTTTTGCATCAGTAACAAAAATTGGGAGTGGGATACCACATACATATGGTTTCTTAAGCTTTTTTTTTTCCCATTGTTTTGATTTATTAAAGTTTAGAAAGACCTAATAATGGGTACTTACTTTCAGAGATGACCACAATTACAATCCCTGAAAGGGATTTGTGACTTTTCAGGCATGTCATGACAATATACAGGAAATTCTCAGAATAGCATTAGATTTTAGAGCAGAACAAAAGTAGATGGAATCCGGTATCTTCTTAATATCTTGATGTTGTGAGGATTTTACTAAGATTTACTCCAATACAATTTAGGGGGGGGGGGGGGGGGAAATCTTGTGGATGATTACTTTTGCCTTCTTAGATTATAGAACTAGGATATTCTTGCTTACTGAGTCTTATTGTGTATTAGCCTCTGAAATAATTTTATCAGGATTAAAAGAGTATGAGTTTTTTTTCCAGTGACACCACTATCTCCTGCTTAGCTCTTCTTACCTATCACTGCCTTTAAGAGCAGAAACTCTGCAGATTAAGAGACACCCCAGGACTGCACAGATAACTTCAGACAGTACACATCACACACAAATATGCTATTTAGTTAAGCACCAAATTTTGCTAAATGGTATTTATTGAAAATAGGGATTCCTCTGGTATTTCCTAACAGCATGAGATAAAAGTAAAGAAACTTAACATTTTCAAACAGTAATGCGAAAAGCTGATTCTCCTTTGGACTGACATCTGAGATAACATTTGAAGACATTCCTTAATAATAAGCATTCTTGGAAATGGCTCTTACCAGTACATGGAATAATAAGACCTGAGATAGCACACTTACCTAGAAATGCACTAGTTCAGGAGTGTAGTAAATGAAGAGATATTTATAAATCTTGTTTTGAAAGATTAACTAATTTTCTAGATCATTAATAAATAACAAGTTCTTTTGAAGTACCTGAAGAAAGAAATTTTGACTGATACCACTCATCTAGGATCCAGCTGCTTAGAATAAAAAATGCTGTTGCTGATTAAAGCCTTGTTGATGTTTACTGAAGACTATTTGTATGTTTCCCTACATAGGAAATGCCTGAAAAAATCTCGGATAAAGATACAGAATAGTGGAGCTACTTATGTTCACTGGCAGCAAAACAAAGGAATCTTTAAGGTGCATTCCTCAGATAACCTTTTTCACAGGTGATCAGTTTCATTTTGGAAGAAAGCTATTTCAAATAGACAAAACACCAGATTAAAAAAAGTTTCCAGAATTAATCAAAATCAATCAATGTACAAAAAGCAGGTGACAGCAGAGCCATGCTTTAAATGAAGAAAGCATTGCTTGGTCATTGAAAGAGGAAGGGACTTAAGACCCTTCTACCTTGGCCAGAAGATGAAAAGCCATCCCCATGGCCTTCTTTCCCATCATGTCTCTGCACACAAACTGTATGACACTGAGAAAGGTGAAGACCCCAGGGCTGTGTGAGCATATGGCTGAATCCATTAGCTGTGGTACTGGCACAGCTTAAAACAGCCATTACAGAAGTGTTCAAATTTTCTTGGACATCATCCATTTAATAACATTCTGAAGACACAAGCACAGTCAGATGGTCGGACTGCATGCAGAAACTGATTTCTGACAGCCACTCAGCCACCTAACTTGGGAGCTTACATCCACTGAAGAGAGGCTCTCCCAAGGGGCAGCACAAACTCCTTATTTTAGTGCCTTTCTCCCCCACCTTCCTTTGCCATTAAGCCATCATTGCTCCTTAGTCCCAAGTGATCATGGTGAGTTTAAATCACACTACCCTACAGGCAAAATAAGGATTGATTCCCCACCCTCATGCCATTTTACACATATATATACAGCAAAATCCATTTGCTGTTTCTTTGTTCAGTCTCATGTCCTGTTAATCCCAACAGGGAGTTGCAGAAAATTTATTTCTCTGATGTGGAATCATCCCTGTCAAAACCAACTGCACCCTCAAATCAGCCTGCTCCTATCTGCATACAGGATAATATTTGCAGAAACACAAACCTCAGCATCCAGTGCCACCCCCTTCACAGACTGCTCAAACACAACCACACAGCTACAGCTCACGTGCAGGTTTATATATCCTAATCAATCAGGCTGATTTTAATTAATCCTAATTGTCCTATTAAGGTTCCTGGCTAACAACAACACAGCAAAAAAGATTCCCTAAGCAGTGTAATTGACTTAATCAGCTCCTTAATAATTCTTCTTCAGGCCTTTAAAATGAACTAACCTCTGGTTCATTTTAATAAGCATATTGAGGAGGAGTACAAAGCCAACTGCTTGACTCCAGGAGTCAGAACTCATCTCTGCAATGAAGAGCGTGGCAGGCAATAGACATGTTCAGGCCCACAGGCAGAGAAGGACTGCATCAGAAATTTGTGACCAGCTATCCTCCCGACAATGGAGAAATTTTAAGGAGACCTAGCTGCATTTCCCTCCAGGGAAACATGGGATTTTAATATTGGACTACAATTACAGTTGTTGATGAGTCTTCAAAAGCTAATTGAAGGTACTGTAGATATTAATATAGCCATGAATTGAAAACTCTATAAATACCCAAGTTAAACTAAAGTGTGAAAAAATAGTAAGCTACTTTACAGTATTTTTAATTCTGAACCTTCATACATTTAAACTGTATTATATACATTTAAACTGTACACATTAGTTATGTGTTAGAGGCCTGGAAGTGCAAGCCAAAGTAATGAAAGGTCAATTGCAAAAGAAATTCTTTTGTTCTGGCCTTCTGATTTATTAAACCTTTTAAACTATGGGAACACAGTAGCATGATATGAAGTAATAAAACAATAATTTGAAGCATTGATTTTGTTAAAGTTCCTCATGTTAAAGTGTCAGAGCGTCTTTATGAAGCCAAGTTTGGTGTGTTTCAGCTCACACAGTGATACCTTTCCTGCAAGCTGCTAAATGTACTCTCTGTAAAGATTTAATTGATGTGAAGGCCAAATTCAACTTGGGAAAGTAGAATTTGGAATTAGAAAAGAAAAAAGCTGAAACACTGTACTTTCAGCTTGTTTCAGCAGACTGCTGTACTTTCAGCAGACTTCTGCTGATGTTTAGCTTCTCCTCTTTCTCAGTGAGAGCAAGAGGCTGGAGGTACCTGTGGATACAATTCAAAATGAGACCGGTTGGTGGCTTAGCCAAAATACCCCACCCAAGCCGCAGAACCAAGCATACTCTCGCTTGGGGGCTGAGGATGTGCTTTCAGCAGAAGTCATAGCAGTAAATAGATGGCAATTTTCCATTCCTAAGAGTCCTTGCTTACATAAGAGTCTTATTCTCCTACTTGGAAATCCACGATTTCAAAAGGTTATGCAATTCTGGCCTCTCCATGACATTTTATCCCCCAAAAGAAAAGCTAAAGTATGTGTAATGGATTATAAAGGGATTCCAGTCAGTTAAATTCAACAGAGAGCAGTTTCCTTTAAAATAGTTACAAGCCTCAAGACTGAAAGTACTGTCCATTCAAAAAATAGTTTTCTAACTGTTCTTTTATAAATCCACTGAAATATTTTTTCAGTGACTTAATGGAGACTTACTATGAGCATTATTTTAAATTAAGTTCTACTAAATGGCAAGAAACCTCTTCTTCATCTTCATTGTCACATTAAAGGAATACACAAGAGTAAAAAATGCTCTGAGTCACAGCATTTGTCTACCTAGCCCAGGAGTCTGTCTTGGATACAAGGAGCAGGAAAGGACAAACAGGAATAATCCCTGGATTAGAGTCCATAAACTGAGTTTGGTTTTTGAACTTGGTGATGCTGTCCACCTGCACAGGCTCCCAGAACACCAAACTCCTGGTACCAGAATCACTAACCCTCTACCTTATCCCTGAAGAAACCTTGGGCTCCCCATCTACTTTATGTAGTTTTCCTTGTGGCATCGTTGAGTATCTGAAGTTCCTCTATTACAGGAATCAACAACTGCTCTGTATTCAGCTTACCAAACCCGCCTGCAGTCTTGTAGACCTCTGTTCTACAGTGCTCTCAGGTTTTCTTCCCTCCAAAGTGGAGAGTTTCAGACTTCTTTTGCTTTCTCTGCAGAGGGCCTGGCCTGCCCTGTACTGCTGTGCTGTAACCATGTCCAGGAAGCCTGGAGGCACCCGAGGTGTCCGGGTAACACAGATGTATTTCCTGTTCTGAATAGCTGCATCAGCACTCCTGCAATATTTCATTTTCACTAATTTACTTTGACATTGCATTCAAGCTTATGAAAATACTTGAAAGGTCTTTGTGTTTCTAGTGGAAGTGCCTAAGTCATCTTGACCAAGAATATTAAACAAAGACTACTCACATAGTTGAGACTTTTCTCTTTCTCTGTAACTTGAGACACTTGCTCTCAAACTATGTGCAAAAAAGCAACCCAAATAACAACAAAATAACCAAACACCAACCCAAATTGTGTAAATGATTCCTGTAACTGTCTCCTTACACCCCACAATCACATTCTCGACACTTTCATCAAGTAAGATATCTTAGTATTTGCTTCAGAAAATAATTGCTTTGGTACGTTCTAAATCATCACAAAGGACCCAGTGACATTCAAATATTATTTGTCCCTCTACTGTAGGTTTGAGGAAAACATCTAAGTTAAACATTTTGAAAGTATTTAATCTTAATCTTTCAAACTCACTTTTATAATTATTTCAAACTGCTGTGACAGTATGATTAATTCCTCTATGAGAGGCAGGAAAAAAATAACACAGTGTTTAGGCTTTGCATACACATACACATTATTGAACTGCTGATTAACATAAAGATTTTGGATATGGTAATAGCCAATTTGCATATACGCCTTCTAATATTTTTTGGAATTTGAGATATTTCACATTTAATTTGCAACAAGATCATCAAAATAGAATTACAGAATCTGAAGGTGACTGCTTTTTAAATCCTCTATTCTTCAGTTGTGCAGGACTTATTTAATGGAAATAATACTTTTCTAGGCTCCAGATGAATTTCAGTGTGCTCACTGTACATTAATAGCCCAAAGAAATTCAACATTAGGTTGCTGTTGAAATGAAACTCCTGTAAGTGTGCTACCATTCTTCCATTCAATAAAGGTCAAGCTGTTAGTTGACTGTCATTAGGCATAGTCTCTTGACTGCTTAAAGGTTATATAAATATTAAAGTTTATGAAGTCAGCCAGGAAACTTTCTTTCCAAATATATGGCCACATTATTTTTATCTTTTACCAGAAACAATTAAACATCATGTGTAATAGGGTGACGTGCTTTTCTTTTGAGACAAACAGCTGGTTTTCCATAAATAATGGCTTTGTCTGAAATCACAGTCAGCAAATAAAAGGAGACAAATCTAAGTTAAAAGTGAGGTTTCTTATTCCTATTAAAAAAACCCAAAGCACCCTATGACTTTATTTCATTTATCTAGACTCTGAAAGAGTGGCTTTCATTATTAGGTTACAATAGATCAAGATTTATGTCCACACTAACATTGCTCTCATTTCCATTTATATTAAACTGGTATTTGTTTTTTAAAAGAGGCACATGAATGAGCAGAAATTTGCCCAATCTCTGTTTGTTCAGCTTGCAACTTGCACAATAGCAAATTCAATCTTGTTAAGAGGCTTATTCTTCCATTTTAGAAGTTACCTGGATTGTAAGCAAGATGGAATCTGCATAGGATATAGGTTTATGTCAAAGGAAAATGACAAATTGGTAAAAGGCAGTTTTGGCTTGCACTAATAAATTTCATATAACTGGCTCATTTCAAATATCCTTTGTAAATTTTATTTCAGAGGTGGAGAAATGCCTTCATCTGACAATGGCAAGTGGAAAGTCCTCTCACAACACTATGGGAATAGCATTGAAATTGGATTTCTCCCCCACATCCCAGCTGCCAGGGCAATGAACATCTCTTCCTGTCCACTGCTCAGGGAGGTAGGTATGAGCCCACACTCCTGGTGTGAAGCCCTGGCCACAAGCAGTTCTTGAAATGCTGATCACTGATCTTAATTGTTTACCTGAACTATTTCCAAGCCTGGCTCCTCCTGGCTTTCTATTGTCCTCAGTAAAACAATTAAACTGTTTCCAACTTCACAGCTTGCAATAGGAAAGAAATAAAGTAGATCTATCTCATAAGGATATAGGGGGTCTTGTTTGTGCGAGGTTCCTGAGCATGAACACGCTGTGACATTTACCTGAACAGTTATGGGGGAAAATATCTGCTGAAACAAGTTTAGTACCTTGTAAACCACACTGATCTTCCTGAACTGAGATTCCAGAGGGAAAATCAAATGCTTCTGGTCTTTTGTTCTATTTTCCTCAGTAAAAAGGAAAAAAAAATTCTTCAGCAATGCTCACTTATTTGAGAGCAAAAAACATAGGAGCATTCAGGTGATCACTAATCAGAACATGTGCTATAATTGAATGTATCAGATACCATTTTTTCCTTTAATAAATCCTTAAAAACATAATAAAAACACTTTTTAAGGTTCTGGTTTCCATTTTCTGTTTTGTGTTTGTTCGGTTTTTTTTTTCTCGGAACCCATAGATAATTCTATTTATACTTTGTAATTAATCTGTCTCATTCAAGCAAATAAAAAATAGCTTCCATTTCTTTGTATTTTGAACTGTTTTATAACTACTTCCATATGACCATATTTGCTTCTCTAGATCCTACATAAGTTCCCTAAGAACCCTTACCATGCCACACCCCCGCTCAAAAAAAAGGAAAAAAAAAAAAGAAAATTAAAACCAAAACTAATTGGTTTTATTTAGGAAAAAAAGTTACACATTTCAGAGGTAAAACTAAGAAAAGGCCAAGTTGCCAGACAGTATATTAGCAAATATCTAGAGAATGTAAACAAGTATTATTTCTGACATAATTTTTGGTTTATGTAACATGTTTCTAATTACATTTGCTATTCTCTCACTGAAGGCAATATATGTGCTATCTATAACTGTTAGTTACATGTTCCCTGAAATGTTGAGAACAGTCATTTTCTAATGAAATAAGGAGTATTTAGACTGTCCCAGTGAGGCTGAAAATGAGTTATCTTACATTAATGTGAAAGTAAATACATAAATGCTTTCCTGTGCCCAGGAGCACCGTTGAGAATTGGAGTGCTAGGTCATTAATTTCTGTGAATGAAGAGAATTGTAAATGTTTCTCCAGAGGAGTTTTCTAAAGATTCAGGGGTTATTAAGGTAAAAAGTTCACTTTCTCTCCTAGAAAGTTCACACTTTGGAACATCTATGGAAATTATATCTGAAGAAAGCTACGGACAGACCTAAAAGTAAAGTGCTTGTTTGACCATTAACTGTGTCTTGCAGGCAGCTCAGCAGAATGATTAAGCTTCTCTTGCTCTCTTTTGCAAAAATTCCAATATAAATACACAGGAATTACACATCACTACAACATCAAATCCACATTCTACACCAGTTCTCTGCAGTTTAACCTAATGTTGAAGAATGGGTGGAATAAAAGCCATCCACCTGAGAGCATGATGTACAAGGAGTTGCAGAGAAGGATTGCACTCCTTGTTTGATGTTCACTTCCAAGATGAACATCAACTGCCTCTTCCAAAAATTAGTTTACATTACAAAATCCAGGAGAAACAGCAATGTTTAGGCAGGTTCTGCATGTTTTTCCTCACAGCCATCCTCAGTGGCTGAAGAATCACACCTGGCTCCTGCCAGCGCTGTCCAACGAACAGAAGAGATCCACTGACGGAAAAGGAATCGTGCTGCTTCTGGACCAGGATGTTTCTCAGGTGTTTGAGAACAGGTGGGAAAGAGCATCTTTGAGATTAGGGATAGGAGGGAAAGCACCTTTTAATGAAGAAGGTACGAGTATGGCATGGCTTATTTGCGTTAACAGAAACAGTCTGACCACTGTTATTGGGTACAACTACTGAAGGGCATTCACAATTTTCTATTAAAATCATAAGACACTTTAGGAATTACCAGACTACTGTTTCTATGAAGATCCTACTATTGTACATCCAAAGGAAATATTGCTCCTTATTTAACTGATGAGACCTCTGGATTTTCCCTGATTTCAGTAGTAGAATACAGTGTGCCATGAGGAAATGTCAATATCATTACTTAACTGGATTTTAGTAAATTTTCCTGTATTTTACACTTAACCACGGCTTCCCAATCATATTTTTGTACCTGATACTTATTTGAAACAGCAGCTGCTTCTAATACCCCCCCTTCCCTCACAAATCAAATAGTTTTAGGTAATAAATCCCCCAATGCAATATTTAATCATCTTTGCTCACAGATCAAACAGGTAATTTCATGAAGGTATGTCAAACCTAGGTTTTTTGTGCCATTTCCTGTGCTAAATATTTATTTCATATTATAATTATGCTATTCAGCATTTACTCCCTGCACATTCATTAATTATTTTAGCAAAACTGGGACTATACCAAAACCTTGTTGTTCAGTTATGGAAAACTGGCATTATATTTAAGACTCCTCAGGACCTCTAGCAAAACAATAACCAACCAAACAAAAAGGATGCCAGTCAAATGTAAGACTGAAAACAAAGGCTGCCACAAAAAAAGCGATTGAATTGTAATCCTTAAACATCACTTTCAATATACTGCAAAACACTGGGTTAATTATCAAAGTTATTATGCACCCCATATCTTTCAGAGCTACAAAAATAATTGAATTTTCATGTGGAAATATCAGCCACAAAGAATATCATCACTAGATATTGAAAAAGAAAATTAATTATTTAAATGCACAAGACCAACATGCTCAGACAGACAATAAAAGAGTCGAGTGAAAAATGCATTATAGCATTTCAATGTTTCATTTTTATACTATATTTAATGAGAAAAAATACTTTGCAAGATATCAGCTGTGAAAAAATGTTACAAATTAATGGTTATTTAATGGGCTTGGAGAAGAAAACAGAAGTGTAACAACATTTTGAACAGCAGCAAGTCTCTGTGAAACCTTTCCTAAATATGCAAGCTCACTGCAAGGGAGAAACTGTTATACAGTACAGCTAACTTGCACCCTGAAATCATCCTGATGACTAAAGCAAATCAAACTAAAATTAGATGGATAACACCTTTCAGATAAAAGGCAGTGATCTCTGGAAAAGCCAAATATTTAGATTAGTAATTTACTGCATCAGTGTTGCAGACTGTAACAGGTTGAAGGAGAAAAAGAAAGGATTCTACAAACTTCCATTTCTATTAAGTTTTCATTGTTTTGGGAGCAATACAAAGACAAACCCTTTTCCAAGCTCAGGCATTATTTGCCGCGATAAATCTGCTGAATTAATCTGGTGTTACATTTCCTATCAGTGGTCTTTGTTGGTTTAGGGGTTTTCTTTTTTTTTTATTATTTTTTTCCCTATTAATGGTGTTTGCAATGGCTGATGTGAGATTATTTGAAAGAATGAGATACAGTGCAAGAAAAATTTAACTACACCAAATGTAACTAGGGCCAGTCCTGGATCTTTAACCTGCATCTTCAAAAGGTGCACAGGCACCTCACTTCTGTGTTGGACAAATGAGAACCAAGCATGTTAAGAGCTTACATAATTCCTGAGTCTGGAAGATTGCATGGATTCCTGCTGACATTTTAAAATGTCATCATTTATTTATTAAACAACTTGAAAACAGTTTAATGATTTAATAAATAGTGCAGACTGCCACAATTAAGACCTATTATATCCTCCAAAATTAATCCCCTGTGTACTAGAACAAAACCTAAGGGGCAGGTAAAACTCCCAAACTTTTTAATATTGCCTAGAACTACACCACGACCTTAAAGAATAAAATCTTTACACAAGCATTCAGATCAATATAGACTGTGGACATTTCCATCTCTCAGAGGAGATGGAATAGTCCAGTATAAATATCTTCTGAAGGCCAAAAGCTCATAGGGAGACTTTTTTCCTTCAGAAGACTATTGAGTAGGTTGTCCACATGGGAGCTCAGCAGGAATACCAAACACATGCTAGATACACAATCTAGTGCCCAAAGGAAAGTCTTCATAGCTGATAACTAATCAGCTTCAGGTTTTCCACATAAAAAAAAAAAATATTGTGGGCAGTTAACACATAATAAATTCAACATTGTTTTTTATTCCCAATTATGGATAAACCCTAATTAAACGCTGCCACTGTAGTTATTTTAGACTATAAAGAGGCTGGCCTACTGAAATGGGTGAAAAAAATTCATGTTGATTCACATCTATTATCTCTAAGATATTCAGAGTCTATTTCCTCAGTTTGTAGTAAAATAAATTTTATTCTCAAAGTTCTCAAAGCTACAGATCCTAGTAAAAACATGAAAGTTAATATCACTGCTTTTTATTGCTTATTTCACTTGTCCAGCATGAAAGTAGAATTGCTTCCTTAACTGGAATATTTACTAGCACAAATACCCAAAGAGAACCCAGCTCAAATGTACACAATGCTGCTGTCCCTGCTGTGAGACTACCACAATTAAAAGCTGGCAGCTACTTGTTTCTTACTGAAATGCACACTGGCAGTACCCAGCCTTAAGTGAAACTTTTCTCCTAAGGGCAAAGTTAAGAACTTCTTCCTACTCTATTTTCAAAACCATAATTCTAATGAAAGAATATATTGCTCATTATAGCAATATTCCTGATTAAGACAGAACCGCTGCAGCCAGTGATTTCCTTGTGATTTATTTTGTGATATGGAATATTAAAACTTATTTAGTGTACTGCAGGTGACATGTGATTTAATATTACTGTAGAACCAAACCTCCCAGAGGGTTTAATCAATACATTTTTATGTTTTCCTATCATATCTGCCTTGTTTTATTTCCTCTGAGCATGCTCTGCCACGATGGGTAGATGGTTTATATTCAAGCAAATATGAAGTGGTGAACCCAATTACTCTTTTTCCCTATTGATATAGAAGCAAAAAAGGACCAAAAAATTCTTATTCTCGTAGCATACACAGAAAAGAAGTCAGGAATGCAAGTGTAAAATCTTCTTTATATAGAACTAGCACTGCATATTTCTATACTAGCAGCAAGTAGAAAACAGGTGTAGTCCTTAAGTTAGGATGTTCACATATTGTAGCTTTTCATTTTTTTTCCACCAGATGGCAGGTGAAAGTTTTTGATTCCATATAGAAATATGTTATAGCAAATTATACTATTTCTACGTTTCTAAGTGTTTTCTTGAATCACGCTAAAAGCTTTGTATTATTCAGGGAAAGGTCAGTGCAAGGTTTTGGCACCCAGATTAGTGGTAACTTAAAGCTTAAAATTTAAACTATATTAAGTTAAAGTTTAAATATTCTGAACCATTCAGATTATAATGCCTTGGGAAAAAAAAATATTGAGGAGAAAAACCCCACATATACATGATGTATTTCTGTACTCATCATTTTAACTACAGGCAAAAGAGCACACAGTAATTTTCTTTCTCCATTATATCCACTCACTTGTGGACTCAAATCCAGTCTCTCAAGTTCATTCCCCTTTTAATTGTCCTACATCTCTAATATGGCTCTTAACCTCAAAAGCAAAGCCGTCACAGGAAAGTGTCTCCAACACACCTGTTGCTCCTATTTTAAATGGAATTAGAAAGTCAATAAAATAAACAGAAAACTAATTATTGCAAAATCTCAGCTCCAGGGGCTAAACCCTGTAAAAATCAGTTTTCTCCATCCACACGAAATGTCTGTCACAGAAGACAAAAAGTGTTCAATTCTACTCTGTTGAGGACAGAAGCCTTCTGGCTGGGGTAGGAACAAAGAGCTCAAGCCAGGTTTGGGACTCCCAGTTCCCCCAGTGCCCTTATCCCAGGGCAGGCTCGGGCCAGAAGAGCCGAACCCTCCTTGGGTGGAGCTGCAGGAGTGAACTGGAGAGGCTCTGATGGGCCCTGAACCCTCACAGCCAGCCCAGAGGCACCAGGAAACAACATTGCTGAGCCTCCCCTGGGGTGGGTGTAGCTCATCCCCACCAGCTCTGCCTCACTGTGCCCAGCCTGAAGCAATTCACCTCTAACCACTGAAGTCAGCCACAGGTGTCCTGGTGCAGCAAACGCTGCCCATTGGCCTGCCCATGTTCAGGCAGCTTAAAAAAATATTGTATTATATACTGAGACTTTCCCACTGAAAGAATAAACGCTCATAACAAATATGTCAGTGTTATACTGGAATAAAGAATATTTCTTGCTGCAGTGGGGCATCTAAATGATGCTATCTTGGCCATTTTTACTGAATTTTATCTCAATACTCTACAGCTTTTCAAATATGTGGCCTTTATCTCCCTTAGTCTGCTACTTAAATATTTCAACAAACAGAACTTACAAAAAACCCCAGGACACAGAATGGAAAATTACAAGGCTGCTGAACCCTCAACCAAACTGAGCAAGCTGTATTTATTACATTCTAGACACAAAAACATATCTGGAAATTTAATGGTGATATTTATTAAAATTAAACATATTTTCAAAATAGATTTAAGCTGTATCTAATATTGCTTAATTAGAGTAATCCACAGAGAATATTTTTATCTCAGTGAGAAGATATGGAATTACATTCAGAAATCCCTGAGCAACAGGATTTAAAAATACCTTTTGGGTTTTATGCTGTTTAAGCTATCTATTTGATAATTTCATATGTTCCTACCTACGGCTCTCCTCCTACAGCTCTGCCTTGAGCTTCATCAAAAGGGTGACATTACCATAAGGACAGTGTTTGTCTGGCTAAGGTGACCTAAACCAGGAGCATTTAAGACCACATTTATCTTTGAAAGCACATTTTATCATGATATAGTATTTACATGAGTTATATAAGGCACATTTACAGATAGACTTCAGGGTAATTGCACAACAGGATGCTTAATAATTTCAATGCAGGTAACAATGTTTAAATTTTGAATTGTAAAGAAATATCGCTGAGACTTCACTTGTTTCTCATTTTAAACAAAATCAACTGAACCTGAAGTATGCTAGTTTAAAGCTTGTCCTTTCAGCTGGACATTGGACTGAATTAATCTAAGGTGCTATACAGTAGGCACCTGCTATTAAAGCAATCATAACTGTTTTCATCATTACTAAAAAAAAAAAAATCAATAGGTCAGGATCTGTGAGGGGAAAAAAAAACCCAAACCCTCACTAAAAGCATTAAATACAAACAAAAAAACCCCAAATACAACCAACCAAAACTATCTCCCCAAATTATCTTTACTTAAGGGTGTGCGTGTCTACCTACCCAGGTGGTGGCACAGTGGTGAGTGCACATGTAATAGAGTGCTCCATTTCTGATGTCAGCAGACAAATGAGGGACACCAAATTAAGCACTGACCAAATTAGTAAAGATTAATTGAACAACTTAATAACTTAATTTCACCCGCTGGTGATCAGGTCAAAAATAAAACTTCTGCTACCATGGCTTTTCACTCCAGCTGTTCAAAATGTCTCACTGTCCTGCCTCAACAGCACTGATGGAGAGAAACACACAAGACTTTTCCATCTAAAGTCGCTGCTCACAGATACTCAGTTGTATAACATTGAAGTTCCACACAGTGCTGACTATCAGTGCCTGATGGCTTGGACTCGGGGCATTTGGTGGCCAAATGGATGAAGTCTAGTGATGAGTTTTCTCCTCTTACACTATGGGATCTTTTTAGGGTTAACATCTCTCAAAGTACTCTCAGGGTGCTCCAGGAACTGAGGAACTCAGTCTCAGCCTGGGGAGAAAAATCTCTTTACCTTTTGTTCCAAGAGCAGAGCACATCTATTCATACTGACTTTCACATCAAACATATAAACACAGTGTTATCTGGAAACAAATAAACTCTATCATAGTCATTGTATGTCTCTGAGAAACAAAGACAGTCAAAGTCACTTTGCTTAATACACTCCTCTCAGGCGTAGTGTTGAGCAGAGTGAAGAAAGAATGTGTACTCCATAATATAAACCATCAACAGCACAATAGAACCCTTCATCCATATGCAATTTACTTGTTATTTGTGAGGGGAAAATGTTTTTGAAACAATACCAAATATGCTAAAGCAAGTCTGTCTTTGGTAATGCCTGCACTCCCCTTTCTGCCCTGTGCACAAGCTGTACCACACAATAAATGAACATTTCACACAGCTGTTTGGAAAAGTCTAAGGAGGCCCATTCCTTTACCCACTTTGCCAGACATTGCAAACACCTGCCTGCCTCATATTTGGTCAAGCAGGTGAAAAAATGGATGAAAGGCTGGCAATGGGATGCAGAACTTATGTATTCCTAGCACTCATTTTGATTCACCACTGATCAAATTATTTCAGTGAATGAGCAGTTTTCAGACTATGCAAAATTCCTGTTTATCTCCTGAAGGAAGAAAATGTGTAAGCAGCTAGGATGAGGAGGGGAAGAGTAGACAACAGACCATTGCACATTTTCACTGCATCTTGCAAAAAACTTTCATCTATTTAGCACTCTGATGCCCATCACAGTGATCTTTCCCGAAGCCTTGTTTTCCTCTTAAATTTTATCTAAATTGATATGACTCTATATTCAAAAGAATAAAGAATAAGAATAACATTACTGAAAATCAAACAGGTGTCTGTTCTAAAATGCCACCTCTGCAATACTCAGTGGACAGATGGGTAATTCTGCACCTTTGGAGTACAGGGACTAAACTGCTGTTTTGATAGTTCTTATTCCCACATTAGAATGATTGAGGAATCCATATCACTGAAAAATAATGTTCTGGTCACACTGTTGGTCTCAATCCCTCCTGTCTACATGTAGGAAGAATATGTAAAAAGCCATACAATATCAAAATTAAGTAAATAGAGGAATGACACTACTTGTTACCGTTTTTATGAAAAAAAAAAAAAATTACAATATACTCCACAAATTCTTTTAGTGTCTCATTTCACAGTCACAAAGTAACCCTGGCCTAGACTGACATACAGTCACATAAAAAAAAAAAAAAAATCAAAGAAACCCCAAAAAAACCAACCAAACCAAAAGCTCTAGTATGTACTGTTGCAATCTTTCAATTTCTGGCTAAATAATGAACCACCTTGAAATAAGAACAGTTTGAATTTTGTTTACGTATTTGTTATTTCATTAGTGCCTTCAAATACAAACCTCATCCCTTCTACAAAATGCTTCCCATCTGAGCTAGCAACAGACTTCAAAAGATGCCAAATTAGGTAGTCCAATCTCAAAATGAAGAAAATATATCAATAACTGCACTTACTGTAATCACACTTACTTCTGACCCTGATGAAATAAAGCTCAAGGGGGAACTGGCACAAAGGCACAACTGGTCTTTTGCCAGGCCACATTCCCTGTAAAGTCAAAAGTGAGAGAAAGTGCTCCAGAAGGTGGATTACTGCAATGAGGTACAGGCAGCAAGAAGAAACAGGAACTGAGGGGCAAGGAAGGCAGAATGCAGCAATTTTAAGATGCAAACAGACTGATTTTGAACCAAAAGAGAACAAGCATTGACATCTGGAAATTTGGATTGGAACAGAGCAGGTCCCTTGAAGTGCTGTTTCCCTGCCTTATATCTGCAGCCCCATGGCTGTCATTGCTGCAGCTGTGCAGTGCACAGGGTGAACATAATGAGCTAATCTGTAACTTGGAGGGGATAAAGGTCCTTCTGCTGCTCTTGGCCCCAGAATTTAGAGAAAGCTGTGGCTCAGCTGAACAGGAAGGCATGGATGTAGCCCCTAAGGGATCCCAGACACGTGGCCGTGTGTCTGGTACCTGCATCCCTGCTCAGTGGTTACCTGGGGCTATGCAATGCAGCTGGCTTTTTAACAAGTGTGCCATAAATTCAAAAATTCTACTTCAGCTTCTTTGTTTGAGAGAAACATTCTGAACAAAGGAATCAGTCACATAGGAAGCTCTGGTAGAATTAGAGTGAGGGTGATAATGGAAAAAGAATTAAAACCTGTTGTGTTAGAACGATGCTTCATTAAGTGTGGAAAGCAGGCCTGTTTGAATCAAAGAGAATATATTTTATTCAAGGAAAGGTTCTTAGGGAGTTTTCAAATGAGCTGAAAGAAAATAGCTTTCTATTTCAATTTTAAATAATGCAGCTGAGGAGATAGCAATTTTTTATCAAAAATAATAAAAATTTCCTTTGATAAGAGAAGCATTTAGAAATTAGTTCTTTAAACATGTCTCACTACAGATTGAAGCCAAATCTGATCAAAATGTTTGCTGGGTCCAGCAACAGCCAGAATAGTTTTCATATTGATCAGATGTGGAATTCAATGCATTTAATCATTTCTCCAGAAAAAGCTTTCAGCACACAGGGTTCCTGTACAATTTCTATTTATCATTAGCCAGCTTTACACTCTTCTGTCCTAAAGAACTATAACACTTGTGTTTGCTCCAGATAAAGGCAAGATTTTTTTGAATGCAATGAACAAGTGTCAAGAAATGTAAGAAAATTTACTACAAGTTGCATGGTCCATCACAGACTAAAGTCCAGGTCTTTTATCATAATATCTCCTCTCTCTCAAACCCAATCCCAAGGGGTTCTGTGGAAGTGAGCACCAAGCAGCACACTGCAACCTCAAACTTACACAGTGGGTTCACCATCATGGTGGAGAGATTCTGAGAACTTCACTCTGGAATTTCACTTTCAGTAACAATGTACCAGCTCTGGTATGAAAAACAAACACATGCTGAGTGGTGAAACATCTGACTTGCTCAAACTAGATATTTCACATCTCTGAGAGGTACCTGATGAGACAGAAAGCTGTTAGAAAGTACAGGTCATAAAAGGCAGGTGATTCCATCCTATAGATCTACAGGAGACACACAAACATTAAGAAATTATTAAGTTAGTTTGTTCACTGGTTTGAAATGGAAAATTTCTAGTACAGCACAGAGAATGCAAAAGTAAACTTCAATTTGTAAACCTGAAAAAAACTGAAAGCAAGTAATCGAGTAGAAAAGTAAACACTGTTGAATAATTTAAAGACACAAAAGCTACTTTTTCATGCTATTTTTCAAAAACTGTATGAAGTGGAATACTCTGTCGTTTGATTTCCATACCTGTCACTCACAATTATTGACACCTTCCCCCCATACAAATGAAAAATATAGTCTCATAAACTGAAGAAAACATGAAATGGGAAAGACAAATTTCAGTGCCATTGATGGCAACAATATATTCACACAGAATCACAGAATGAACTAGCTTGGTAAAGACCTTTAAGATCATCTAGTCCACCCCACAACCTCCTCATCAACTAAACCATGGCACTGAGCCACATTCAGTCTTTTAAACACATCCAGGGATGGTGACTCCACTACCTCCCTGGGCAGATGATTCCATTGCCCAATCACTCTTTCAGTAAAGAACTTTTTTTGACATCTGACCTAAACTTCTCCTGGCACAGCTTAAGACTGTATCCTCAAATTCTGGAAGTTGTTGCCTGCAAGAAGAGGCTGACCCCCATCTGACCACAGCCACCTTTCAGGAAGTTGTAGAGAGTGATAAGGTCACCTCTGAGTCTCCTTTTTTCTGGTCTGAACAATCCCAGCTCCCTCAGTTGTTCCTCACAGGGTTTGTGTTCCCAGCCCCTCACCAGCCTCGTTGCCTCCTCTGGACGTGCTCAAGGGTCTCAACATCACTTAAGTTAACTAAGGCCTACCAAAAGTACTGTAAATTTTAAGGAACAGAACAGACACATTTGACTGCCTTTCTTGAACAGTACAAGCACAGTTCAGAAGACAAAGAAAACCAAAGTCAAAATGCATTGCATTTAATCTTTTGCAGACTTTTGGTACAAGCTATTGATCCCAAATCAGAAATTGGATATCTTTTTTACAAGCCATAATCAAACCCTAATAATCATAAATCAGAGGGAGGCACTACTTTTAGAGACTCTTATGTTAAGAGGTTATATTTAAAAAATAATGATCTTATTCTTCTCTACACAATCAGAGCCAATATTCATTTAGTTCCACTAGGCTGGAACTTAACCTCATAGGACTGAAACATAATATCTAACCTTAATTTTTATTTGGGAATAGAGGAAAGTATTAAGGAAAATTCATGAGTAATCAGAAAGCCAAAAGGATGACATAAAAAAGAAGAAATGTGAAAAACCCTGTTATTTATCTCATAACAGTTGAATGCATTGTTAATCAGTGACTTTTGTTACAGTGACAAAGGAAAATGAGAGCATCCTCCCAAACTAAGACATCTATTCAGCCTGCAGACAGCTCGGTTTTTAAAAGCTGTCTGAATCTGTGAATTTGATTTCAGTGCTCTTTAGAAAAGTAGACTGTACAAGCCATTATACCTCACAATCCTGGCAAATTTTGTGCACCTGTGTCTATGTTATAAAAAATCATTGCTGTAATGATATCAGAGAAGATCATTAAATACATACATATCTTTAAGGCATTGGTATGGCTAGGCTCAACCAACAACTTTTTTTTGGTTACTTGGAATTCCCTGTTTCCTCACAGGGCATGGTTGGTTTTATTGATTAAAGGATCTCATTTGTGCAATCATTTCTCGATGTTTTTTTCTGTTGGCTTAAAAAACTACTCTGGAATTCTTCCCTTATTGCATTTATGCTCCTCCTGTATACAGGTTAGTAGAATTTATAGAAAATTGAAGAGATATGAAGATTTTCCATGGTAAATATAGAAGCTGCTGGAATTTCATCTGCTTATACCAACTCCTAACTTGCTTTACAGTTTTGTGCACTAAAGACCACTGGATGAGGCACTCAGAAAAAGCTCGCTGCAAGATCATCTCCTTGTGACCTGTTTTTCATTTGTTCATCCACTATCTGTATGTTATGTGATGATGTCACCGTGATTGTTTTAGAAAGGATAAAATCTATATGAAAATGCATTTTCTTACGGCTCTCCCATTTTCTCAGAACCCTCAATATGACCCCTCCTTCAAGCTCCCAGTGTCCTTTTTATTATGAACAAAGCCATACTTGGTCCATCACTCAGGTACTGTACAGTAATTAAACCCCAAATGCAGACAAATAATTTCCAGGCGGCCAGCTGGATAAAACGTTCATTACATCTTTTGTTGACATTTGGATTCTGATTTAACTCTTTTTTTTTTTTTTTTTGTCTAAAAATCAAAATAAAGAACATATTGGCAGAGGAAGAGAAAGGAAGATCCCAAGAACTTCATTGTTATGTAGGCCCCATGGTAACTCAAACTTACATGAAATAGAAGAGTTAGTACAGCATATCTGTCAGGCTCAGTAACACAGGTGGGTTTGCCTCTTCAAAATTTCACTCTATTTTTCTTTCCCTTCTTCATCAGCATATTAATACTCTTCATCATCATTCTTTGGAAGTGTAACACATAACACATTTCCCATCCTTCTGAGCATATGGTCTGGAACTATTCAATAGCTGCAGTGTGATGATTCCGGGCTGCTGAGTGCAACTGATAGGCACATTAAACTGCTGGGAGACTCTTATCTGGGGCAGACAGAATTCTTTCCAGTGCAGTCCTGAGGGGCCCTCAGTAATGAAAAATAGTAATTCTAAGTCTTTTCTACCTGTCTGTTGCCAGGCATTTTAAAAAGCAGTTTCAATAGTTTTTCATTCCCCATAACCCTTATTAAAGCAAATCAAGTGTAAGCCAGAAGGACCTGGAGAGTTTCACTAGAGACCCCGCAGTTATTAATTTAAGAATAGGTTTTTCAAAGCTTATTTTCCCTTGCTTTTAACACTGGAAAGCAATCTAATATAGAAAGGATGCTAATACAATTAACTAAGCAAATATAGCATTATGTTTAATTAATAATTTTTTTTAATCTGTTGTTAAAAGAGACTTTTCCCTTCATTATGAAATTAATAGAGTAAAGAAAAACAGAATTTCTTTTGCATATAAACAAAGTTAGGGAACTAAAAATCTCATTGAAGATATTAAGTTTACCAGATCTAAAGAGATTCCTTCATCTTTTTCTGTCTCTTCTTAGCTGTGATTATAGTGATAAGCACTCATGCTCTTGCCTGGAACAACAGTGAATGAAGTATTTGTTTCCAATTCACATTTCTTCAGCTAAAGGGGAAAAAAAAAATCAGCTTCCAGACTCATGACTCCTTACAAACTAAGAGAAGGATTTTCTGAGAACAGTGATTGCCTGAAGAATCACTGTAGGAATTGGATACTGATATCATGAGCTAAAGACAGAGCTTTTGTGGTTGACACAGTGACAATTCAAATGGTTTTACATGTGCTGCCTTTTAACTCAATAAGATGATGCCTCACTTCCTTTCATCTGTAAAACTAGAAAAAACGGATTATTTTCACCTCAGCGCAAGATTTTTTATGCTTAGATCCTTAAATAGTGACTCTGTTGTTCCTTTCCAGGAGATCATGGTAAATTCGGAACAGATATTAGGATGTACAGGACTTCGCAGCAGGTATACCTTCTGCAGTAGTGCACAGAATTAGATAAATGAAGCCTTACTAAGAAGTCTAGGAAATCTTCTCATTTGCTTTATGTTTTTAATGCACACAACTTTCTTACTTACGTTTACAACTTTAGAAACATTTCTTGCACTGGATGACTCACGCTAAATTCTAGTTTCTGTAAGGTTATAAATTTACCACTCTCTGTCAAGGTCTTTCATCTTAGAAAATATGGATACAGTAGGATCTTATTCCATAGGAGTCAGCCATTCATACAACAGACAGCATTGGAAAGTAGAGTTCTTACTTTTGAGATTGCCAAAAGATCCCAGAGAGAATTTCGTACTTAGGTTCTCTTCCCAAGTATTGCTAAAATTTGCAATTACTCCCCATTTTCAGGGATTAAATTTTATCATTTTTTATTTAAAAACTTCTCAACAGGAGAAATAATCACTAATTTTAAGACAGCTGGAAAGAAATCACACACAAATTGCTTATTTTCACATAAAGAGCAATATTTAAGTTATATGCTTGTCTTTATGCCTCATAAAAACTGCATTAACATTTGTATTCTTCATGGACTCACAAATATTTTCTTTAGTTTCCAATGTTTATGTGTTAAATGCTGTATTTTCCTCAGGCATCACTGTAGGTGAGGATCTGGCAATGCTGTTTGCACTCAGCTTGGTAAAACTGAATTCTTTTCAATCACCGTTGCATTAAAGCAGTTGGACACACTAGCATTTGTACAACTCTCCTGCTGGATATTTGTAAAACCATTTATTTTCATGTTTACCTATAAAAGAGAAGATCACTTATTTGGAGAACTTTACAAGAGGCTTCTTGCAGAGCAATCTGCTGTGACAGAGCCATGGATCTCAGAAGGACAGCTCCCTGACATGGAATATCTTACATGCACAGTTGTACCTAAAGAATTTTTTACCCATTTTACCTTTGCCCATGGCTTTTTATTTCTATATAAGCTTCTCTTCAGATAAGAAAGAGGCAAGAATGAGTTACAAGCAGTGCAGTGATCAGCAGTGAGTACAATAAGAATTTCAAGTGCACTGAAAGGGAGCTTTCAGATACTGGGCACAAGCTGTACTTTTTTGGGGCTCTTGGGGAAGAAGCAGCAGTCAGGTAACTCTATCAGCTATGTTCTACTACTGTTAGATGTGTAGGATTTCTGTAACTTGGCAGGCAAGTCTTATTCAGCTGTGCATAAACTGAAATAACAGTTTATCAAATTTATAACAAGCCTCTCATATTTAGCCAGCTCTTGTGTCCTACCTACTCTGCTTTTGGAGAAATTTGTAGTACAGGTCAGAGGATACTTTAGAATTTCAGAATTTTAGTGCGTTTCTTCCACACAAGGGCAGATGTTACATCACCAATATAATGTATTTTTTTCAAACATGCTGCAAATTAGAAGTGGCTATGGCAATCCTAAGTATTCAAGACTTAGAATATCTGCTATATGTATTTTTCAAGTAGTCTAAGCTAAGTCTCTCCCGAAAGACTCTTGAGGGTTGCTGAATTTTTTTTAAAAGCAAATAAAACATCTATTTGACTAAAAACATTTTGCTGACAGAGTTGGAAAATTAGCATTATTGATTTTAATATATTTAATAAACCCTTCTACCAAAAATCAGCAGCTAAACAAAAAGCATTGTATTTTTTTCTTATGTTTTGAGAAATACCCTTTTATGAAGTAAAGTTGTACATTATTGTTGTAGTTGAATTAATATCTTTAATGAATAAAATGTTTAATTATAAGATATATTGGAATTTGGGGGATACTTAAAGAAAATGAAAGCATGGTAAAAGAAAAAGTCCCCATCTATTTAGGCTTCTTCCCACTCAAATCTCAGACATGCTCCTTTTCCCACCTTCACTAGGTATCATGTTCCCTGAATGACTTTAGAAGTATTTTTCCTCCAGTCAAACAGTCTGTCATTAGCACAAAGTAATCCTTACTGTAATGGTCTTTAATTGCCTCTAATTATTTTATATCTGAATTACCGTACACTGCAGGACATTCAAAGCCATAACAATAAAATATCTTATTACAGTGGCTTATTGGAGTACTACTGGGCTCAGACTTCTGGGAATCATTCTAAAGTCCAGCAGTGACTGTAAATCATTCTGATTTCTCTGTGTAAGTCAATGGGGATATTGGGTAAGAAACTCCACTTGTAAACTCTAACATTAAGTCCTACTAGAACCAAAGACATTAAATTCCTTCATTCACTGTACTTGGGTTAGGCTAAATCTCCAAAAGCAAGGCAAACATCAACTATAGCACAAAATCAATGCTTTCTTTTCTCCTAAATATCCAGGATTGGTGACCCATAAACTCCCTGAAGGGACTTGCCCAGAAAAGTAAGCATTGCTCTATAGTTATTAAAGCCACCTATACACAGGCCATGTCCTGAATTTATCACTTTAAATCCATGCTTTGAATCTGGAGAAGTTTTAAGGTAAGGTTATTTCTTGAAAGGCAAAGATAAAAGGCAGCCTATCCTCAGCAAGATCTGAGATAGCAAAATGGCCATTAGAAAAGTTGTTTAATGTATTTGCTAAAGGCAAGTAAGTTTTTAAAAAAATAAGTCAATTATTTTAACAGCAGAGGGGGTTTTAGAATTATTGAATGCTAGCATCAGTAAAGCCTTTAAACAAATTGACTAATACTGTCTCCTAACAGGAGACACAGGATTGCCATCACAGAATCAGGAAATGGTTGGGAGGGACCTTAAAGATCATTTCATTTCCATCCCCAGCTATGGGCAAAGACACCTTCCACTAGAAGACATTGCTCAAATCCCTATCCAGACTGGTCCTAAGCATTTCCAGGGATGGGGCAGCCAGAGCTTCCATGGGCTACCTGTGTTATTGGTCTGCTCTTCTAGCTGACACACAGCTCCTCTTGGAGCCAAAATATTAAAACCTTAAGTACTCAGGAAACTGTGCTTCAGCTGTACATGGGTCTGTGGCCTGTGCTTACGTGGGCTCTGCACTCAGAAACAAGGATTGTCTTCAGAGGACACAAAGCAATGAACATGAGATGCTGTTTTTATCGTGCATCACACCAAGCTTGGTGCTCCAGAGGTGCAGGAGTGGTGAGCACCATGTGTAACTGTGTGTGTACAGAAGAAAGCTGGAGCCCAGGACTTGGATCAGCCCACTCTGGCAGCAGCACAGCAGCAGCAGAGAGGAGGGAAACAGCTCTGATCCATGTCACACATCACATCAGCCAGATCCCATCAGCTGCCAGTGTGCTCTGCTTTGCTAACCCATCCTTCATGCCTTGTATCTGTAGAGACTTCAGCAGCCTGGTCTTCCTGGGGCAGCAGGACAAGGAAACAGGCAGCACCACCACAGCACAGAGCTAAAATCAGCCCCAGCTCTGCCCTCATCACTGTCCCTCTTCCCCTGGAGTTTCTCCCTTTTTTCATTAACAAGCTTAGCAATTGAAAGCCGTGTTGCACTTCCCAATGACATATCACAACTGCCTTTAATGTGACGAAAGTCAAAACCATCTCCTTTAAAATAACAGACTAAATTAAAGCACAATAAAAGCAAAGGACAGTGTTTTACAGGAGCTTCACTGGAAAACAAGACAGACATGGGAATCTCAAGAGAAAGTACCATATAACTGTCCAGTGGTTTCAGATAGTATTTGTAATATTGATATTCAGATAGTATTTGTAATGCCACTACAGAAAATAAATCAATAAAACAGTCTGATTTCAAAGCATTTTTATGCATCTTGAAGGAATTTAGTAAACCTTTGTCTTACCCATCCTTGCAATCATTGTTTTTCTGTCATCAGATACCTCAGGCAAATGTCAAGAAACTGCAATCCTCTCCATCACAAGCTAGTTTTACCATCAAATCTTTTCTACTCAGATGTAATACAGCCATTATGTCAATATTGTCCCAGAGGAAGACCAATATTTTCATTTTATTGTATTGTATTTTGTCTTTCATTAATAGTGTGTATTAAAAAACACTTAGAGAAGAAAGCAAACATGGACTTTGTTCTTTGGAAGACAAAATGTTTGTTAAGTTTGTTGGAACATGCCTATCCAACCAGCACAGCTGAGACTGATAAATAAGAATTTGATTAGCATTCAAATTATAACATCTCCATTCCTCTTCATAATGACAGCTTGACTGAGATTGTGTTTGTCCATTTTCAGAGATGAATAACTGTGGCATTTAGTAAAGAAGTGAGAAAACCATGTTTGGTTTTTAATTTGTTTTAATGACTTTCTTGGCCATGGTTAGTTAAGAAGAATCTAGCCAGATGCCTTTATTTCCCCTTCTGCTAGATATGATCTCTATGAAAACAATACTTGAAAATAGTTCATCTGAACAAAATTCAGAAAGGGCTATAGAGCAGCTGAAAATCAAAAAGAAATTGTGCCAGTATCACTAAGCTAAATTCAGCAGAATGATTTATGCTCAAAAACCTTGAGAAAATTTTTCCTCAATCTTCTTATAAATAATTTGATTTTCAAACACAGTCTAGCACTGGGCTCTTCTGTTTCTCTGTCCTGAGGCACGAAGCACTGTAGTGTTAAACATGTTTTCAAGAGTATATTGCATTCTGCCTTCAGAACCCACAGAAAAGAGAAGGGAATTTCTTTCTGCTGTAGCTCAGGGGTGCACCCTGCACAGCTGTTCCAGGTGTGTGTGAGTCACACATGAAGGTGACTGCCCGGGGAGCAGCAGTTCTGAAGTGCAGGTCAGAAAGTGCCTTCAAGTGCTCTGCACATCAACCATCCTGCAGCGCACCCACTTAGCTAGAGCAGTGCAGGGAGGTGTCAGCCCATCCCTGAGGGCTTCCCCAAAACCTTCTCTCTCTGTTCTTCATCCAATGAAACAATATTTCCACATGTATTATTCTCTCACTTACCACGAGACACACAATTATCTAACAGTTATTCCCATATTTTTATTTCACTGGTGAAGTAGGAGTATTTGTAACTAGAGAAAACTGTCAAGTGGCAAGTCATAAAAAGATGAATTTACCAAAGCATTTGCAGCAATTCTTAGACTATGTATGCTAAGCAGAATATAAACCAGCCCTGCCCAATTTTGTTGGTCATTTTATGAAGTGTTTTAGACAATTTGTTAGTTATGACCAATATCACAAATCAATGGATATTTCTAAACTGTTCTTCAATGTCCTTCTCCCTTCTGTGCTTTATTCATTTACATGTACAATATGGATTTTTACTTTCCTCTGTTACATATTCAATATTACATGCCAACATAATTCAAGCTCAATTTCTCAAATGTGATTAACCCATTTAAAGATATTTAACTATTTTGTCAAATGGCTTACTTGAGGTGCTGCATGCAGAAATGTGCTATTTAAGAGAGAACTGAAATTGTGCAAAAAAGTCAAAGAAGTGAGGCCATAAATCTCAGCTGTCTCAAAGGGTTTCCTCTGTTCATTGCACAGAGTACTAAGTCAGTGCATTATGCAAAATAAAGTTTATATAAACATTGCACTAGCCAATGACCACGCTTACAGGCATAAGTTAGTGGCCATCTAATTAATTGTAATAGTCCCCCTGTGCAGCTAGTGAAAATTACAAGATTAAATTAACTATTTGTGAGTTCCTGAGCATTTGACAATTTCTTCTTGCCAAAGGAAGCAAACATCACTGTACTGAGATACAAAATATTCTCAAGTATGATAATTAATTGAAATGAAGAACTCCCATGTGGCATGCAATTTGCATTGGAGAAGAAAGAGCAAACAGGTTTCCTAGTCAATGGAGTATTTGTTTTACCTTCACATAAAATGTATTAATAACAAAGTAGTTAAGGTTTTCAAAAAGCACCAATTTTACACAATTTTAACCTTTGTAATGTAAATCAAGATAATCTATCTTTGAAAGTACAGAGCCAAGAATTTCTTATTCTAAAAATACACATAATTTTTTTTCCCCTAAGTAGCAGAGGTTTATGCTTGGAGAGAACAGTGTCTGTTTTTACACAAATTCCTGGCTTAGCAGGAGCTCTTAATGTTGCAACACATCTGGAACAATAAGTGTTAATGGGCCAAATTCAGCACAACTTCTGAGGCCCATTCATTACTTTCAATGTGTAGAACTATTACATCCACAAGCAAGTATCCTCTATATATACAGTGCAATCTCATGGAAAGATTTCTGGACTAATTATTTTATTATATTTACATATAAAATTGAATTTTCTAATCAATAAGTTCTGGAGATTTTGAGGGAATGAGTAATTTCAAAATAACTTGTTTCAGATTTCATTTTACTATTGAAATTCATGTCCATATCTGCACCCAGAAACTAAACTGATTTACAGATCTGTTACATTTGAATAGAATATTTGTTATTTGGATATTTACTGTGTTCAATTGATCATTTCTTCTTTTTGACATATTCACACTTCATTAGCATTTTCTCTCTCGCCACAGTTGTGACAGGATCAGCTGAAAATTAATACTCTGAATAGTTTTCTGAATTCTCTTTCCTTCTGTGAGCTACAACTAATTTTGCATGCATTCTGTTAATGCTTCATAATGATCTTATCTCACCAACTGCTGTGCCACAGCAACAATGGCTTCCTGCTACTGGTATGGATGAGGCATTTTCCCTCCTATGAAAGCAGAAGTTGTGGGATCCTCCCTGCTGCCAGCAGGCTCCTGGGGATGGCTACAGACCCCTTGAATATCAGCTCTTATATGACAGAGACTTTTCTACAAACTTAGAACTCTGTAAACAATGAATACATGATGAGGATGTCACAGTGGTAGATAAAAGTCATAGTGAAGACATTAAAATAGCAGCTGTCAACTATTCTCTTTGGTGAGCCTTGCTCTTACAGTTTCTCAGTGTGAGGGAAGACCAGAATGTAACAGCACAGCCCAAAGCAGAATAAGCCCCTTGTTCTCCGATGAATCAGCAACACAAGCCAGAGTCAACATCTGGACACAGCCCCCCTTCCCCTCCTCAGAAATCTGCATTTAAACACAGCCCCTGTGTCCCTCCTCAGAAATGAGAATTTAAACACAGCACAGCCCTGTGCCCCTCCTCAGAAATCTGCATTTAAACACAGCTCCTGTCCCCCTCCTCAGGAATAAGAATTTAAACTCAGCACAGGCCCTGTGCTCCTCCCAGGGGTGTTGCCCTGTGATGGGTGTTGGGCAAAGTAAAATCCATTCTGTTCTGCAGTGCCCAGGTTTGGGGATTCCCATAGCACCTGCTGAGACAGAGCTGAAGTTTTACAAGTGCAGCTGAGCTGTTAAAAACAGCTGAACAGTTCTATTAGTACAGATTTTAGCAAAGGCTGTTGCTGAATTTTAAATACGATCTTCCTTGAAAAATGTGGAAAAGAAAAAAAAAGTGCTTTCCTTGATATGCAAGATGTGATGCATTTACTGCAGGTGCTCTGCTTGTAATCCCACCTGGCCCATTCTGATGGAAAATCATTATGCCTTATGATTTTTTTTTTTTTCGGGCATTTTTGTCCATGCTTAAAAGAAGTGGTGCAGTAGGACTTAAAGACACTGAAATGGTGTGCCCTGGATAGACTCTGAAAGCATCAGTACTTCTTAATAAATAAATAAATTAATTAAATAAATGTATTTGTAATATTAGAAATTGTAAGGATGACTACTTTTAGTGTACATATTTGCACTAATTCCTATATTTGTACAATTCAAGATGTATTCACAGCTGTTCTATAGTCCTGAGCTTAATATCACTTGGCTCATGAAAAAAAATTCTCAGCTGATAAAAATACTGATTGATGTATTGATTCCCTACAGCTATGCTCATTGAAACCAGTCCAGGGATACAGTTGCACAGATATCACTGTAAACTCATCTGCGTGGGCCTAAATGTGTAGCAGAGCAAAAATCACAGGTTCCAATCCTCCTCTATTTTTACATATTTCCTCTTGCCTTGGAGAACTTTAGAAATAGAAGCTGCAGTTTCACATGTCATATATTGAAAGGGAACATTAGAGTGAGTCAAGAAAAAGGATTTTTCTGATCCAGATCCTGACACTTCACCATTACAGAATGTAAAGACATCCCAGTGTCACTGTGGAGCAGCCTGCACTCATCTGACACACTGGATTTACTTCTCCCATCTCTGCACATTCAGTTCACCAAGGGGATTCAAAACCAGGGTGAGAGAAAAGGAGGAAAGAGAGAGGAGGAACTGAAGCACCACTTCATAGCATCTCTGTCAGCAACATAGCCCAGTAACTCCAGTATGATTGAAACATGAATGCAGAGCCCCCAGCAGTGATGCAGGGCTCTAATGCCATCTGATCCAAGCCAAGCACTGCCCTAGCAGTGTATCCATGCAGCTCACACACTGCACCACAAACTGAATGTCAGCTATATAGCATTAACAAAGAAAAAAATCACTTGCTGAACACTGCTAGAGCTAACTTCCTATCTGCTTTCCTCAAGTTTCACCCTTCCTCTGATCACTTTTTACAAACTCTTGTTACAATTATCCATGGCTTTTGAGAAAGAGCAATTGTATCTGAAGCCACTGATAAATATACATATAAATTGTAGTACATAGTCAGAGACATGAGTACACCTTGACATTAATTTATTAGCAATACAGAACTCTCATCACACCACTTACAATTCCATTTTCACCTGCCTAAGGGGATATTGGCATTAACGTTACTTACTGCTTATAAGCACTCCCAGGCTGTAGGTAACCCTTAATATATTCATTATTTCAACCCAGTATTTCATTATTTCAGTCTAATCCTACTTCATATGAAGAGTTTATGAAATCACATAGATTTGGATAGAAGCTGGGGATAGCTGAACTAGGACTATTTTATACCTGTATTTTTTTTAATCCATAGTAGGTTTTTTAAACCACAAATGTATGCTGTTGCTGGTGTGGTTGACCAAACACAAGAAAATAAAATCTGGACATCCAAAAACCCAAAAATGGCTGTGTCTTTAACCTCCAAAACCTCCACAGCCTTTTTCATCTGCATATTGTGGAGTCCTTTTACAAAAACCTAATCATCCAACTGGGAGAAGAAGTGATAAAGATAGGTTCACTTGCTGTTGAGTGCATAAAATAGTTGAGACTAAACACTTAGACTTGGTTTTGTTCCACAAGATCAGAACAACCTTCCCTGTTCTAGAAGTCCTCCATGTAACAACCTTTTGGCACAAAAGATTTCAGATAAGACATCCTGGAGAAGCAGCAACCTTCTGGCACCATTAAAATCTATACTGTCTTATTTTATCTTAGGTGAGACATCATTCAGCTTTCATTTATTCACTTCTATGTTTATTCATTTCTTGCCCTGGTTATGTCCTGGTTACACTTAAATCCTTATGACTCCCAGTTGTGGAATTATGTACTTACACCACAATTTATTGGGTGTCACATTACATATATAATCCAATTACCTCTATCTTTGTTTCCACTGCAGTAAGATAGTGAATTTCAACACCTGGAAAGCAATTTTCATTTAAAATGGAGCCCACTGCAGTTTATGATCCAGGTCAAAACAGTGTTTGTTTGGGGGTGGGAGAGCCATAACAGAATGCATCATTATCTTATTAATGAGAAGGAAACTAAGCAGGTGTGGAAAACTAACTGGCCTTAAAAAGCAATATCTAATGAGTGGCCACCAGGTGTAAAGACCTAGGGCACAGCTCCAACCTCACCAATCCCAAAAGATGAAAAAAACCCATGAGAAAGATATCATTAGAAACCAGTATTTTAAAGTTGAATGATTTAAGGATAGGTGGATGAATATTGAAGCCTAATTCAACCTGCTTAGAAAGTGATACCTGATAATAGCTAAAGGATACCAATCACCTTACATAGTTTAAATTCAGTTCTCAGTATTAAATTGAGTCATAGAAAAATACAGACAGGTAATTGCTCCTCTAGCCTTTCTGAGAGGAAAAAATAAAAAACTGTTAATCTTATATATCACAAGTTCAGACACTGCTATCTTGAAACAGTCATTATGGAACAGTTAAGTGAAATAACCAGTTTCAAAATGCCTTCCTCTTTAACTTGGCTTGCAAAAGACACAGCAGGTGACAAGGAGTCTGTTAACAAGAGTCTCTATCCACATGTGCTTTGCGTTTCGGTACAAAACAAAAGGGCAGAAAAGCCATGAAGCCTTAGCTGTGACACCTCTGTCCTGACAAGCCCTGCATGTCACCCCAGTCCTGCCTGGCCAGCTCAGCCCTGCAGTGCCAGCCAGGCTTCACTCAGAACAGCCTCGTTAGTGAGGCAAGGGGCTGGCAGAGAACTGCTTGGGTTCACTTCATCTGCCAGGGATCAGGGGGCTGAGCATGTTCCTTATTTTTTCTAAAGAGACTGTGAATTCCATCCAGAGAATTACATGCATTTCTCTTTACACTGTCAGGTCACCTCTTCTCTTGATTGTAGAAAAGATAATCCAGGAACACCAGTCTGCTGCATTTCAATAAGAATACAGGTTTACTTATTTTCCCTGCCATACTATAAGATACAGACAAGGTCCCTCCTGCAGCATTTCTTCAAATGGCACTTTATCATATACCCTATGAGCACTTCACATGCACTACTTTCATTTGCCTCCCCACTCCATTTCCAGTTGTGGCTGTTGGGAATTTACATTTGGAAATAGTGAATGTACACAGCATTTGTGTGTGTGAGCAACAGTCCAAGGTAAGCACAGTGACTTTTCTGGAGTAAGGGAAAGATGTTGGTCTACACCGAGGGGATGTGCATGGATACCATCAGGGAGGAGGATTTATCTTTTCTGCACAAAAAAAAAAGCAGGATTTTTTTATTACATTTGAAGCTTCACCTGCCATTCTGTGTGCCAAAAAAAGGCTGGACTTTAATTTTAAAGGGTAAGAAAGACACATATCCTTCCTGGTGATCATAAGACATTATGGCAATTTGTATGCACAGTGTCTTTGCCTCAGTGCATTTTTAGAGAGTTGGAGCCCTCAGTTTCCATCTGTCAGGAATGAGGTGTGTGGATAGGTGCTAGTTTTTGGGGAATTCAGGATTCAGAAGAATTAATCTTAAGAACAGGTGGCATTGTTAGGCTGTGGAGATGTTTGCTAATTTAAGAGACCCACAACCTACTTAGAATTCATTACATTCCAGCAGCGATGAACGGGGTCCTCTGGGCTCATATTTGGGCTTAACCTTCCAAACAGAATAAAATGAAGAAACTAAGCTCAGAGCTTTCACTGAAGTTAGATTTATCTAATACCATCAGCAGTATTTTATAACGAAAGGGGAGAAACAGGGTTAATGCACAGTCATAAAACAAGATTTCGGTTTGAATGTTTGCCATGTTTGAGTGAAATTTTCACTCTGGCTTCAGCACACAAAATACAATTTATTTTTTTTGTGATGAAACTAACAACATTGCTCCAAGTAAAAGTGATTTAACAAAAAGGATTAGTAACTTGTTTCTGTTCCAAAGTTTTCTCCCTGTATTTAGAAAAATATGTGCATAGCACCAAAAATGTTATTTGCCTGTTGTCAATAAAGCACAATAACAAGGTAAACATTAAAAAGGATTAATGATCCAAAAACATCACAGTTTCACAAGCTAATCATTTGTGACAAGTGTAATGTATTGACCAGTAAAAGGCCCCAAGGTTTCATATTCAATCTGAAGTTATTTATTTTTATATTTATTAATGGCAGTGCAGGTGAACAACAAACCAGCAGTATTTGTAAACAACAAATTAAACTCAATGAAAGCTGTGAAGAAATCTGGGGTAATTCTGCCATACTGGGTGAATAGGCAAAGGGTAGAAGTGCAAGGGGAAGGAAAGAATTTAAACTACTTGCACTCCTGCGAGGTTTGGATGTGGCTGTTGTAACACAGGAGGCTCAGTGAGAGTGCCTGCTCAGACTGAGATCACATTAAGATGTGCTAGGTATGAGGGGAAGATGATGTGCAATCCATTCTAATCCAGCCTCCTCTGGAATGCTACGGCTGCACTAAAGGAGGACAATAAAAGCAATACAAGCATAGAGAAACTATCTCACAGAGAGAGACTGCAAGACTTAAACAGTTTGTCTTGGAAAAGAGACAAATAACAAAGGACACAAAAAGGGCATATTCCAAACTAAAATGACAGGGAAGATAGATCTGACATTACCATTCCACACACATCATAAAGCAAGAGTAAAAGGAAAGCTAATGAAAGATGGTGGAATTGAAAATACTGAATAAATGCTTCACTGTTACAATTACACTGTGAAACTCCCTGCCACCAGGTACTGCAGAAGTGCATAGAGGAGTCTATACTATGACATTTGGGATTGGACATTTATGCATGTATAGGAAGGAGATACTGAACTGCAATCATAGGAAAGAACACCAAAAAGAAAATTCTATCTCATCCTCTAAGTTGATATCTAAGTAGGGCAATTTAAAATCTGACCTCAGGAAGAAGAGTATAAAAACTTTATTTTACATGTATCTACTTTTCAGTTCCTCAGTGTCTGCCATAAGCTACTATCAGAAGTAAAATTCTAAGTAAAATGCACTACATTTAGTACAGCAATTCATGCTATTAGTTTTCTCAAACAAATTATGATTTTATACATTTTTAAACAGCATATTTTTCAGTCACTGCTCCAGCAGACACTTTCTGTATCAGAAATTTCTCCAGAGAGGAGCCAGAATGTCTGACTTCTCACACACATGGACCTGCCAGACTCAGAAAGCAAAACAGGGAGGCTTCACTGCTTGAGGTTGTGCAAATCTGTTTAGGCCAGCACAGCTATGTTTATCCTGGTGTCTATCTGGGCTGTCTAGAAACTGTCTTAACATATACTCTGATCCTTCTGCAAATAGGTACATAGTATAACACTCATAGACAGAAGTCTGAAACTAGAAAGTTTAAAGATGCCATACTGTGAAGAGTTGCACTATAATTATAAATTACACATGCCAAAACCCACATCAGGTATATCAAGCAAGCTTAAAGTTGCTCATTAAAGTAAACAAAAGAACATGTTCTGACTCTGATTGTTTCCCTTGGCTAACAAATTTAAATCAATAAGACTGAAGGGAGTTTGCTGTTGCTGTTTTGATCTATTACAAAAATAATACAGAAATCCCCATTCCCCTTAAGCAATCTCAAAACAAGAAGAACCCATATTTCCTCTATCTTTATGTTTCCACAGTTCACTTGCTATGATGCAAGACCACTTTTGTTTCTCCATTTTTTTTCTTTTTTAATAGTGTAGTATAATACAGAGGAAAATGTGACCGTAGAAAAACAGTAAGTCTAATAACCTCACTGCTTGGTGCCTGAAATTACTTTCCAAGAGAAAGGGCTTTCACTGGAAACACATCATTTCAAACTCCTTCTTCTTCAATGACTTTGAGAACACCTCTTTCTCAAAGGGACTGTGGCTAAGATATACACAACAATAATGGTATTATCTTTACCTACACACATATGCTGGATATTCTTGTGTTACCAACTACTTTCCATTTCAGCAAAACGCAACAGAGCAAGGAAAAAGAAAGAAAAAGAACAAACCTCAACACCCCCAAAACCCCTCAGTCTTCTTTGTCAGGTTCCAAGATGACCCAGTCTAAGACTGATTTCTGTAATTCTGTTAAGGGATCAGTGAGATTACAATCTTCCCTTTCACAGCTGCCACAAACCCGCCACCTTTTCCATTTGCACACAGACCAGCACAATTTCCTGCACTTGCAGGGAATAACTAATCCCAACCTGTTACTTCTAAGGAACTGTGAATCTGCCTACCCAAATTAAATACACCTCCTTGCTTTCTTGGTACAGTATGATTTAATGCTCACCTGGCCAGAAGGTTTAATCAGGAGAAAAAACAGCTCTCCAAGAAAACCAATATTTTTGAAATGGTTCCCAAATCCATGTTGAATTAGGGTTTTTATGCTGGAGAAGCTGAATTCATAGTTTTAAATTAATTCCACTAGCATGAAAATGGAAGTGACTGCGGACATGAATTATCACACAGCACAATCAAAACTGAGCTTGGCACCTTGGTCTATGCAGCTTAGGTTTATTAGTGCAGCAACTAAACTTTAAACAGCAGCACATGTGGGATGGATAGTCATCATTATCTATTCAACTGGACACAAAATAATTTGTTACAGCCACTTGGTTTTATCATTACTTGATATTGAAAAATGACAAGCATCATAATTCACTAGCATTTTGAAATCTCTTAATACTTTGATCCTTCAGAAGATTTGTTTTCAGTAAGTAATCTAGGTCTGGCCTGCTAGGCTTATAGTAATTAGTTTCCTAAGTGTATATACTACCTCAATGTGTCTTATGGCAGGAATGAAAATGATGAAAAGGCCTGTCATCGTTCAAACTAATAGTTTCTCCAACCTCTTTGTGAATTCCCCAAGCATATCCTCCTCAGCTGCTACACTTCAAGGCTTTTATCTCAGGTAAATCACATGAAGCTTTCAGACCAGAAAATGTCCTCCTGATTAACCGTTCTTATCAAGAGGGCAGCTCTCTAACCTTATTTATTTTTTTCTACCATCTACTGCCTCCTCTGCATGCTATATTTCTCTCTCCTTTTTACTGGTGCAGAACTCCTCGAACAGGGAGCCCCTGATTTCCTCTGTCCCTGGGCTCTCTGCTGCCAAAATCCTCTGTCCAGGCTCACCCTGCCCTTCCCAGCCACCCATTCCTGTCTCCTCTCCCTCTGCTGTCCTGTGATCTGGCTCCATCCATATTCAATTTCTTCAGTGCACCTGCACCCCTCACTGCTCACTCCTGCCCTGGTGCTGCCTCTCATAACTCTTCTGTGGGACCAAGAAGGGACTAAATATGGGAACTGTTCCAGAAAAAAACTGGAAACCCATTTACAAGCTGGTTCAGTTCCTTGATGTAACACATCAGTTAATGAGCATGGGAACTGAGATTAGAAGTTGGTGCTGCTTTGGGTGGATGAAATTGCTCTTGCCAAATGAGATACCACAGCCCTGGTGTTTTTAATCTCAGTATTTAAAATGAGGGAGCCCTGAAGACACCTGAGAAATGTGCCTTGGTTCCAGTTCCTGGAGGACGTAATTTTTAAACAAAGTCCTTTTTCCACTGTATCCACTTAACTGGGCTTTCAAATTACCAACCTTACATGTAAAACCACAGAAGAAAAAGGGAAGTATTTTATTAGTGCTGATATAGCCAACTTGCTCCCTTCCCCTTCTAGAATTACTCTAGAGTTTCCCAAAATTCCATAAACACCTTCTGACCATTCAGTGAAGCAACTAATTATAGAGTATTCATAATTTCACTTAAAATTCATCACATATAGATTAAAATCTAAATAAATCATAGAATAGCTTATCACATCAGAACTTACACCTTCCTTCCATTTTGAATTCAATTAGCTGTGATAATACGAAGTTCACTTACCAGAAAGAGCCCCAAAATGTTGTGATATATTCTGTATTGGGTGCTACTTCCCTCTAGTGAGCACTCCTTGTAAAGCCTCAGTGACACCAAAGTTCGTAACCTATCACAGCACATGTCACAGTTTAGATGGCCACGATACACAGAGTACCACCATACAATAGCAGAAGGCTGCAAGCACCTGCCCTTCTTGTTCTTCAGCCCAGCCTTTTATCCTCCCATGTTGATGCAGTGCAGCTGTGAGCCCTCTGTTCCCTTTGGTGGCTGCTCAGTGCCCCTGGGCACTCCATGGCTCATTGTGTCAGTGCTGCTCACCTGCTGCTCACAGCTGAGCCCACTGGGGATGAGGCTGGGCCCGGCCCACTCCCAATCACCATGAGCACCACCTGCAATAATCCTTAAAATTTACTCCAGAACAATATCAGCTGCAAAGCTGTTAAGCCTTGCAACATCATCTCATTTCTTTGCAGACTGCAATCAGAATGTAGCCTAGCATCTTTTCCATCTTCCAAGTACAACCAGCATTACTAAATATGATAGAGGAGACGTGAAGCTCAGGCAGAAACCTAAACCAGAAGTTACCTTTAAGATGCTGCAGAAAACCCTGACTGTATCAGCTAGTACTTGTATGAGGAGGTGGTCAGTAATAAGTAACTGATTGTTCCTTGGATTCACTCATCAGACATTTGTAATAATGTACCTTGTCAAAGGAAATTTAAAACACCTGTCAGAATTTATTACAGTCTCGCTCAAAAGAGGTGATTGTTTTGAGTGAATTTGCCACCAGCTCACAGTTAATGCAAAAGTCTGTAGTAAACTAACAAAATCATTTTGAGCATTATTTGAATCAATCTAACACATTTACCATGCTGACAATTTGACTTTTGCCTAAATTGTAGATAACTGACAATAAGCATTAGAGGAAAGATCTATTCCTGTCACTTCAAAGCACAATTGGGTTTCTGCCCTTCCTCTGACTGTTATGGATATTACTTTCAGAAACAGTTATTTAAACTGAGCATTTGAGTCCCCCATTCACATGCAGAAAATGAACATTTAACTTTCCTTTTAGACAATCTCTCAAAATTGTCTTTGAATTTCTTTTTCCCCTCATTTCAAAATCAACCATTAGTGCACTGTATGAACCTGCCACTGGCCATAACAGAGTGGAGAGACAGGGAATGTGTAGACAAAGCAAATAGTCCTTGCTTTCCTCCAACTTCAAGTCCTTCCCGAAGCAAAGGGGACATTATCTTCAGGAATGTTATTAGCTGCCCATACTGGATGACTGTCAAGTACCTAAACAGCTACAGAATAATTTCTTCCTTTTCTCAGTCTGCTTTCATGGGCAGCTCACACATTCCCTGAAGAGAAGTCCCATGACTTCTCTTTAGCTCCTCTTCCACTAACTTGTCAATCAACCAGCTGCATCTGCCACAGCAGGTCTTGGAGCAGGAGAGGAGCTGAGCAGCTGTACAGTTTTGTAGCCTGGAGAGAAGCAAACAATTTTAAGTAAACAGGTTTGATAACAACCGTCAACTTTGCACTAACTGTACAGATGCTAAACTGTTAACAGCAAATAGATAGACATGAACTGTACATGGATGCACGTGGATTCTTTTACTGTTGATGCATAACTTGGGTTCCCGGGGTCCCTGAGAAAGCTGGGAACCCCAAAGTATGAGAGCATGTGTTAACAAGAATACATTAACGCAAGCTGGAATTATTCTGAGAGAACAATAGTGAGATTCTGCATTCTAAATAAATGTAAATCTGTCTCTGAAGAAACATATACCCTGATGGTATTTTTGAAAACTGTTGATTCACAAGATGAACAGGTAATCTAAGCAATAATACATTGATGGATAGGCTGCCTTCACTAAGAAAACCACTTAAACTCTTACAAGAATAATTTAATTTGACTATATGGGGAATCATTAAAGATGATCAAAACTAATGGCATGAGCAGTGTCATCTCTGTGCTGACTCTAAGAACACATCAACCTCCAATGAGCTGCGCAGGCACTTCTTTTTTTTCTGAAGAGAGTATGCAGAATTGTATTTCTGGAAACCACAATTGTATTTCTTCTGTGCTGCTACTTGGAAGCCTTGCTCAATTATTATTATTATCATCCAGGCTGGAATTCGTCACACAAACAGCACTGGCAGAGTATGAGCACCCTCACACCTTCCAGGTGCAGGCTCATAGTGCATGGCCTCTGGGAGTTTTTGTGTCTGAACACTCTTTTAATTAACTCAGCGTCCTCTTTCTTCCACTTGCTTGTTGCAGTACAAGCTGGCTTGTACTGGGCAATTCATTCTGCTATAAATAACAAACCCAGCTCGGCTGCACAAACACGTCCCTGTCTGAGCGATGGTAGCATGGATTTGAATACAGACAGGGACTGCACCCAGTTATATTCCATCTGAGCTGCAGACATCTCACTGGCCCAGGAGCTGGCTGGTGTTACAGCCAGACCAATGAGCTGTTTAGACCCTGTTTTGTTTGGCTCTCCCTAAATAAGAAGGCTCTGAGGAATAAACCACGCTGCTGTCTCCATGCAGCTCTGAGCTGTGTGCGGTCCCTGTCTCTGACCAGTGACTCCAGAAAACTTGTGACTCCCCACACGATACTCACTCAAATCTCTTCTGTTCTCTCAGCCATGGGATTGGGAGCAGAGGCAAGTATAATGGAGTACCTTTCACATAATGTAGGACACACCCCACAAAATCAAGTAAAAATTCTTCATAGCTTATCAAAATATTCAAAAGCTGGGGGAACACAAAGGCTGTTCTTTCCACTATTTCTAGTTCTTTGTCTCCAGTAGTCTTGTATGTGGGAATGAACAACACTATTTCTAGATTCCCCACTAGTGCAAACTGCAATACAAAAGAGCCAAGTATAATCACTTTATCTTTTCAAACCACTTTTCCCTACTCCCATTCTGGGTGTAGCTAAGCCAGCTCTGCTACCTTACCACATAGTCAGCTCCCACCCCTTTCCATTTTGGCCATTTACCCCCACTTCTGAACTCAAGCTCACTGCCACCTAACTTTACTGAAGTGGACCAAGTTAAAAATAAACCTTTAAAAGCAACAGCAGAAATTAAAAGAATAAAAGAAGGGGAATGCACAGCTACATAGCAAGTGTTCAAGGAAAAAGGTGAGAAATTTTTCAGACCACAGTGCCTGTTATAACATGACCCCAGTCACCCATGGGATTCTTGGGTATTATAATAAAAATAATTATAAACTGAAAGCAAAGTCACTGTTTAAATCTTCAGGGTTTCTTTCCTGTTAGGTTCCTTTTAACTTCAGTTGTTTCACCTCCAAGAAACTTGGATTACTGAATCCCTAACTTAATTTTAGCAGTGTAGCAGAAATATTTAATGCTTGTTGCACATTAAATATTGAAAATACTTATTAATAGAACATAAAAGATAATAGAATATAAGCCTTAACACAATAGATCTGTATGAATGAGTGTATTAAAGTCAGCCTCGATTTCAAAATTAACAAAAATATCTTTTTTGTTTTCTCATTAAAACCCCAAGGTCTTTTGGGGTTATCTCTGAAAATATGTAGTTTAAAAAAAAATAATTCTGTAATGACAGGAACTCTTCAAAAATCGTTATACCTTACTTCACATGCCTATATTTAAAATCCATTATCACAATTGTATTCGTATATTTTTTGCATGTTTCTAATAAAGAGCCATGCTCAGACTTGTAATGGTAATGAACTTACAAATGTCCATCTGTCTCCTTTTTTATCCATTCAAAGTGTTTCCAGCCTGTGGCTGTGCCTGAGGCACAGTTATATCATCTTGACACAAAGAAATACCAAGTCTTGCCTTGGAGATTCCCTTGCTTGAAAGCAGCAGTACTGTAAAAGCTCCACAGTGTTACAATTGAAAACATATCAATTATACAGTCAACTAAAAAAAAAAACAAAAAACTGTTCAGAGTTATTTTAATCCATGTAGCAAACCTTTCCTCATTCCTCTGCATTTTTTACTTTTAAATTACTGATTAAAATGCTGTGCTTCTTGCAGAAAAATCATACCAAGTGTGTCTTAAATGCCCCCATGGACTACTAATTTACGAACCTTGTTATGTATATATTTAACATATATTTGAAAATATATCAATTGAGATGCAGATTTTCTGACCACTGCTTTGGGCAGCTGAATACAATCTCTCTCTCTCTAGAAGTGATAATATCATACTAGAAATTGAATTTTAATTAAAGAACACTTTTTAAAATTATTTGATTCTTTTTGGGCATGTATACAAATGTGGAATATAATTAGATACATTGTAATTAAAGAAATAATTAGCACTGCAGGCTAGTAGCACAAACATTTAGGGCAATTTCAAGCTTCTACCACCATGTCACATCAGCAAATTCCCTCCCTCATGCAAAGTTTGCTCAACAAAATCACCATCTCTTTAGTAATTTAAATTGAATAAGATATATTAACAACAAAATGAAAATGTTATCTTGTTGGGAAGGGGAATAAAATTATTCCTGCATAAATTAAACTGCAGAATCAGTTCTAGAATCCGGTTCTACTTGGACAAATAAGAGCAAACAAGTTGCTTTTTACGGACAGCCTTATTTTATTTTAATTAAACAACAGACTCAACCCACTACAAATAATTGTGGTGTTAATCTCACTACATTAATTTGAGCAGAAACTGAAGAAAAACTGGTCAATGTTAATCAAGTGCCTTAGAAAAAGACTACTTTTTGACAGACTTGTATAATGGATGAAGCACAAAATGAGATAATTGGGAGGTGTTTGTCCTAGAGGGTGCAAAGTTTGTAATTACACCTAAAAAGATTCATTATATTCCTACATTAAGTTCTTTCATGCATGATCAGGGTGTGTTCAGAGAAAAACTCAGCAAGGAGGGGGGGTTAATATAATTGTATCAGGTATTTAAAACTATGCTTACTTGATTATGCTAATGAAGGCTTTAGTCAACAGACTTTCACCTTAGGCAATCTTCAGCAAACTAAATTAATACAACAAAAGAAGAATGTTTAAAATTTGCCACTTACTTTGCTTATAATATTTAAAAAACCTGCATAAATTGAAGTGATGTTTACTTAAATCTAACTAAGGAAATTAAAAGTCCCAATATTTACTTTTTTTCCTTTTAAATGAGCCCTACCATTACTGCCAAAATACATAACGATAACAACTGAGCTATAGAAAGCAACATCATAGAGACAGCATTGTCACAGGAAAGTGAATTACTTGGATTAGCTGTCGGATGACACAGTCATCATGGTGCAGATCACCTGTTGGATGATCAGAAGCAAAAGAGTAGCAAATTTGGAGATGGTCTAAAGACACAGGCTTAAAAGAAAAAATTTTCCCCAGGAGAATAACAGAGTCCTTCTCCTTTCATAAAGAGGTTTTGATTACACTCCTTACCAACAGATTCTGGTATTTGCTCTATTTTCACTCTATTTATGGGACAAGATAAGCATTAAGAAAACCCTAATATGTTATTTCATGTATAATTATAATAAGGACTTGGAACCATTTTCTTAATACAAAACCATTATGCACTAATTCTTTCAATTGTAATATTTCACTTTCCAATCTTATAATACTAACATTAGAAAAAATGATACCTAAATCATAACACCAAACATCCCAGGGGAACTTTGCATTTCTGACCATGAGTTTCAGCAATATAAAACTAGAATTAAGGTAGTAAAAAAGAAACATGTTAAAGTACAGCACTTGTTCCAACCACATATTGGATTCAATAATATAAATTATTTGTCTGAAGCTGAAGAGCAGCTTGTTAAATTTTGGAAGTAATCTTGAGAAAGAAATTTCTAAAAAGGAAATGGAGCTGAAGAAAGAGATATCTAGGTCCAGATCTGTATTAACTTTCAAGGATTTAGCAAAAGTTTTGGTTACCACTATAAACTTTAAATTGATGTAAATTCAGCCCTTGGTCAGCTAATAGAAGTATTTCTTATCACAAGACAAAACTGTAACACCTGAGAGATTCAGAAGCCTTTTCATGGGGAGAATTCAACACATTTTGCAGAAAGCTTAAAAAAGTTAATATCTATGGCATGTTACAAGGAACATTATCAACATAATAAAATAATCACATTTTACTAATGACTCAGCTGTGAGGAGAAACAGAGTTTGCTAATTTGCACCTAACTTTTAACAGCACAGCAAAGAAGGCCCCATCCTTCATCTTAGAGCTGTGTTTATCAAACTTGTGGATTGCTTTATCACTTTTTTCTTGGTTTTCTGCCCATCTACAAAAGTACACATCTGTAGCCATCAACACCTAAATTGAATATCAGAGTTTCTGATGGAAAAAGGATGTCATGCCAATAAGAGACTGTTTTGAAAGCAAGCCAATTTGTCAGTAAATTATAAGCTTTATTACAATAAACCTCCAGCAAATTGGACCCACTTCTCCTTAGCTGAAAGCAAAATGGCTGTAGCAATATTCCTCTCCTGAGGGAACACTTATCTATAGGGGGCAGAGATGGAGTTTTGCTGAGATGTGCCACTAATGATAACATTAACTTTACATACTAAAGAATGTCTGAACGTTTCTGAAAATACTCATTTCCACCTTCAACTATGCTGTTCTGATTAAGTTACTGTACTAATGAATTCTATGAATTTTAACTTTTCTCTATCACAGAACTGCACATTAATTTCAAGTCAGAAAAATGTTTTATCTTGGATTTATTTTCATTGGCTTGCAACTTTCCATTTCATCCAGTAGCATAATTTGTAAATTGAACTTGCTCTTGAGCTGCTCTACACTTTGAGCAAATTTAGAAGGAATATTAAAGAAGAACTACTCTGCTGTTATTGAGCTTGCCAGGCTTAGCTTTTATTTCTAAAGAAATTTATTGTATTTCTATAGACTGTTGGAAACTTAATTACAGAGAAATTCTTCTCTGCAATACATGACATAAAGCATTGTAGTGATAGCATTAATTAATGAAGGCAAATATCACATTAGGGTTTCCAATCACTTCACACTTCTTACAAAAGCAATCATTTGGTGATCTCAGCCAGCTTCCCAAACTAGCAAGGAGGTTCCTGCAGCTGTGACAGGACAGAACCACAGCCCCACCATGGTCTGAAACCAGTGTCCTGCCCCAGCACACCTGCACATATGTGCTGCTGTAAGGCAGCATAAAAAATATGATATTAGCTCTGTCAGTCTTTCTCCTGGCCCTTTGTATCTCATGAGCTCTTTGGGAAATGTCAATTGCCAAAAGTCTGGGGAATTTGCTTTGATCTGGGTATCACTCTTGGACTCTCAATTTTGGTACATATGAAACTCTCAAAAGAAACTTTAAGTCTTGAACCACCAATAAATTGAAACGATAAGCCTTAAACCACCAACAAATTGAAACAAGCCATGAAAACACATATCCCTAGAATCTCTAAAAGCACCCCCTTTTCTAGCTGAAATGCATTTTTTTTTTTTGTTTTGTACAGAAACTGCATTCATGGGAATGACAGATATCACAAATAGGTGGAAGGTGTAATTCTAAGGTGATAGTAGGATATAATTTCTTTTTGAAAGCATATCTATCAGAGAAAAATTTACAGGCAAAATGATACTATGAATATAACTTGAAAAGAAATTACTAGTTGTGAAAGTCATATAGCTCTTCTTCCTGTATTCAGTCCAGCCTGCTTGATTTCCTCCTGTGATGGTAATATATATTTAAAAAAAATAACCCCAAAGCAATTTCAAAAGTCTTAAATATCACGTAATAGATTAAAATATTATTGTAATATTCTTTACTTTCCAAAAGTATTTTAGACCTCAATTTTTGATTCTAACTTACAGAACAGTCATAGAAGACAATTTTTAAACTTAGACATCAAAGTAAATATAATTATTTATTTCGAAGGCAAAAGATCAGATCTCTGTAGTGACATTATGGTGATATCAAATGTGTCTTCTTTCTAAACAATATTCAACAGATTAAATTGGCAAATATATACATTCTATGAAATTTAAGACCTTTGAAATTATTTAATATTAGATGTTGTTTACAAATTTATGGGACTAGGGATACAGCAAAAATCATATTGGCCAAAGAGGATAATAAGAAATACAACTAAAGCAAAATAGTCTATCTGCAGTAGGTTAATAGACCCTTGACCAATGTAAATTACAGGAAAATAAAATCCCTGCTAAGAAATCCTTTCCTCTCTGGTGTCTCTCTTCAGATCCCTGGAGCTGACTCTGCACCTGATGCTGTGGCTGTTCCTCCTGCCAAGTCACACTGCCCCGTGCAGCTGCTCACCAAATCAGTGTGGTCTGATAAAGAACAGTGCACTTACTGAGAAAAGTCTCCCTGAAAATGTAAAACTAAGAAAAAAACAGTCTTAATTGCTTGGAAATTTTAAGCCTCATGAAAACCATGATTCTGCTAGGACATTTAGCCTCTTCTGAGCCTTTCAGTAAATCAGATCCTCTTGCATATGTTTCATTTCCTACAGTTTATCTCTTGCATTTATTACCCCGTATGTAGTACAGCAGAGAGACCAGCCCTTGCTTCTGCTATTTTTGTTACCCACAGATGCAGATGTGCAGAAGGTAGAAAGATTATTTTCAAATTTATTTCTTGATCTAAATTTTATTGAACTTTAACCACGAGATTCCAGAAGGCCCTATATCCTAACAGCATCTAGCAGCTCATTTTTTCCTTTTTTTTTTTACTCCAATCTCAGAATTCACCGTGGCTCTAAATCATTTTAGTAGGCTTATACTAATTGTAACACATGGTAAATACAGTTCACAGTTTCCCCAATACAATAGTAATACAAAGAAAAAGATTGTTAGTGATGAGATTCAGAGAATAATCAGGGATCTTTTTCTACTAGGTACTTAAAACTGCAGCTATTAAAGATCATTTTTTGATAGAATATTTTTCTTTTCTCTGTTTTTTCAAATGTTTGGACAGTGAACTGGGAATTGCCAAAAAGCAGAAAGTGATGGAATCCGCTTCATGAAGCACAACCAAATTTAGGTCAATTGTGTGGCTCTTGTTACACTGACGGATCCACACTGGGGAAGGACAGGAGCACACCTGAGGCTGTGAGTTTGGCTAACACAGTGGCTGGACTGGGGTCAACACATACACCGTAAAAAAACCTCTCCCAGACCAGTTCTTTAATATGCCACAAACACAAAATTAGGTAGGTTGAACTCGCATTACTACAAGGGCAAATCATTACCTGTTACATTTCTGGTTTATCAGAATTATAATGATCAGACAATACTGACAATGAAAGGTATTCCCATTTTTTGGAGGATCTGATTCTATAATACTGCAAATAATGTGCTCAGTTAAAAAGACTTGAGCTGGAAAGTGAGCTGAGGCAAATACATTTAAAACCTTATTAAAAATAAAATCTTATTAAATATTAAGTTCATTGCATAGCATTTATGTTTACTATATATCCATTCAAATATCTTTTTCACCCTTGTTTCTGCACGTGTGTTTACACCATTATTCCTGCAACTCAAACAGATTTTTCTGTTGGATCAGTGGCAAAGCTTCAGCTTGATAACCTACCTTCTTAATTACCTTTTCACAACACCATCCACCACTTGTCCTGGTAGACATTAAAAGTAGGAAATAGACAACAAACTGTTCCTGTCTTATTCAAGGAACTCTCCTGGCATCAATGCTGTGTGTATGGCCAGATAGCCACAAACAGAAAGACTGGTCAAACAGTCTTCTATTGCATTTGGTATTTCATTTTGGTCTCTGCCCCTGAGATATTATCCCAATTATGTGTCTTAAATGAGAGGGCTGGTTTGTGGCATTATGTAGCACAGAAAGTATGGAATGGCTGGGCTATGGTGGGATGTGGGAGAGCGAGAAGCAGTTTGGGATAACCTCCAATAAGAGTTCTGAGCAAAGGAGCCAAATCCTGTGTAGATTATCCTTGCTCAAACTGGTCACAGGAGCTGTTTCCTGATCTGAGCTACTCCGTGGGTTTTGCCCAAGCTTTCCTGCCTCAATGTTTTGGAAGGCTTAAAAAACTCCCATATTTGCAGTAGAAAGGTAGAAGACAAAGAGACCTGAAGAACAGTGAATGTGTTCAGTGGTGTTACAGAAGGACACCAGGCCACTCTTCCAGAGATCCATCAAAGAGTTCGGACTTCAGCAACTGCGCTTTTCTGCCAAGCCTGCCACAAGCACTGGCTTTCTGTGTGATCTGCAATCATAGCCTGGCATGCAAAGTCTAAATATTAATAGAATTTACATGTCATTGAAATACTTATTAAAATTTTACAACCTCCTCCTAAAATAACTGAGCCCTTATTTTGGCACAAAAGCCACCACACATTTAATACTTCATCATCTGTGTTACATGGGCAATTGCTCTCAGGATGGCATGCCATATTTTGATTCCATTACAGTATTGCATTAAATCTGAACACTATTTATGAACAGCCCTTCATGGATTGATACTCAAAAGGGATTAGTTTGTACCAAAAATTTTCTGCAATCCTTCCAGAATATTTTTTACTGTCTTTAGAAGACTTTATAAGTTAAAATCTAGACCACAGCCCAGACAAGCTCTGTATTACAATGAATAATAAATACATCACATTGGCACTTCTAAACTTTCCTGTAAATTAGCCAAAGCACATCTGCATTTTAGCTAGGCTAAACAAATATAATTAGTTTTTGCTGAATAAAGTTGTTGTTTGTTTAAAGGTTATAAGCTTTATACTAAATATAAGACAGAAGTTAATTTGATGGCACAAGTAAATATTTCAAAGCAGTTTCATCCAAGTTACCTAATATACCTTTCCTTATTGTTTCCTCATGAAATTTACATTTACATAATTAGAATTCTTCACATTTTCTCCTGGTGTTTCCTACAGATTGGTTAATAGATCTTTCACAAAGAAAAAAGATAAGAACAGGAAAAAAAAGAGCAGCACTTCAGTTAATTTATGAAAGATTTGCTGATTTCTTGGTGTGTACACATTAGATTTTTATGCAGATGTGATGGAGTGAAGAGAAAAAACCAAATAATATACCTGAGATTTTTGGCATGTGATCAAATTGTTTCCAAACACCCATGTCATCCCTGGGAGATGGTTTAACCACAGCCTCTGATGCAGCTCTAGTCCACACTGAAATCTTTGGCATTTTTAAGTCCCCCAGTCTATTAAAGCTTTAGTGCCTGACGGATGTAGGAACAGGGTTTGGTGCAGCACAGAGGGGAATGCTCAGACTGGAGAGCTGCTTCCCAGCTGCTGTGCCAGCTCCCATCAGGCACCCCCACCCTCCGTGTGGCCGAACCCATCTGTTCTCCAGGATCCCTGTGCAGAGCCCCCACTGCAGGCACACCGCACCCGCGGGCAGGAGAGAGAATGGAGGAGCAAAAATGCGTCTGAAAGGTCAAAAGCAATTCACTTTCACAACTTCTGAGCACCTGTGACGTGTTACACAGAGATTCCAGCCATGAATCATCACCAATCCACTTTCAGCAGCAGGAAAATGAAATTTGAGCCATGCTGAATCTTCCACTACTTATTAATATCTGGGGCTTTTTGACAGCCCATTCCTTTTAGCATTTACTAACTGTCCAGGGGAAAAAAATCCTTAACTGGGGATAGGAAACATTCATGTATTGTTACCAAGGATGCGAGAACAATGCCAATTAATATGTACCCTGGCTAGATAATCAGACCAGCACGTGGATGAAAAGCAGAAGGTAAAAAATTCCATTAGGTTCATAGCAAATATTCAGTTCTAGATTTGTTTCTATTCAGATCTCTCTACCTGAAGGGATATCTCACTGCTGAGGCCTAACAATGCAAACTTTATCCCAAACGCTTGGAAAGGAAATAAAAATGAAATGGAAAAGGTAAGAGTGAAATAAAAAACAATTCACCTTCATCAGCTCTTCTCCTGGGACATAGTGGTTTTTCACCCTTTCTGAGATCTATTCCACTGGACAATAGGCTGATTTTGAATAAATACAGCAGAGTTTTCTCTTCCTCAGAGCATTTCCAAGGGATGAAGACTGCCATATTTAAGCCTTCTCTTGACAATTTTGCTCCTAGTTTTGGTGGAACAGCAGTCCCATCTCAAGAGTACAGAAAAAAGACTTTTTTGCTGATACCATTATTAAGGTATGGTTTTCTGCCCATTGGAATCCATCTTATACTTCATTTACATGCTTTAATTGGTTTCAGTACTAAGAGCAACTTCATATTTATGTTTCTATTACACTGTAATTTATTTATTAATTATGAATAATGCACTAAAGTGCAGAACACTGACTAGGAAGGGGAATTTATGAAATGTACCAGCAAATTATTTTTTCTTCAGAAGAACACAATGTCCTTATTCAAAGGCCTTGAAATCAGAGTCTGAGCACTAATTTCTTTAAATAAGATCTGGTGAATCTCTATCCCTCCAAACTATCCCTCCAAATTAGAAAACACTTAGAAAATGGGCTGGACCTGACTGTACCAAGGTGAAAAACAATTAAATCTGTCACTACATTATTAACTAATTAATATGAATTTGCACAGTACTGTTAATACAGGAAGTCAATGGTCTCTCTATTTCAAACAGATCTGCTCCAGCTACATATAGAAGAAGCACTGCAGTAAAAGAAGGTCCTCATGCTTTTCAGTTGGCAGTCAGGCATGTAATTAATCAATTTCTAAATGCTGATGTAAATGCTGGGCTTTGCATGTGCATATTTACCATCTTCAAACACTATTTCAAAATTTAGACCACTCAAGTAAATCATCTATAATTTGCTTCTTGTCCTCTGCTGTGTGTCTCTCTTAGAGCAGTTTAAATTTTACATGCTGGTTTGTACTGAATGCTTTGTTTCTTTGCATAAATAAATAAAATGCACAAAAATAACAATAATCTATTTCCATATAATAGCAAACAATTTCAAGGCAAAACAGCAGCCTTCAACTGACATTGGACCTACAATGGCACTTCAGAACTGAGGAAAAATTTCTCTGTTGTGCAGCTAAAAGCACATTAAAGAAACACATTTTTTTTCCTAAGTTAAATAGATAAAAAAATTTTATATCAAACGACAAGCTAAATACAGAGACAGCAAGACTGGTCAGCACATTTTCTTGCATTTTGAATTATAGGCAGTATATTACATTTCATCTTGCAAGCTGTTTATTTGGCCATGTAAGAAAAAAAATATTACTGAAATTCTTTAATGTATTAAAAACATTTTGTAGATCACATAAGCATTCCCTAAAGGAACAGGAAACAGCCATCCTGGTTCCTCCCTCATTTAACTAAACATCTGAACACTTTCAGTTGCTTTTTTTTCTGGTAAACTAAATGTTCTTGAAATCTGAAAAGCTGATTACAATCGGCAGTCACAAAAAGGGGAGTGCTATGTTACAGAAAATAAAGACACGGATGCTTTCAGGCTCCTGGAAAAATCCACACTTGTTGTGTATTGCAGTCACTAAATGGAAGGAAATTAAAGAGTTCCCATGTCTGGATTAGATACTTTACTATTTTCTTAAGTGTTCTGACAAGAAAAACAACAGCAGCCAGTCACATAGGACTTGAGATTTAAAAAGAAAAATGCTATTTATTTGCTGAGTTTTGAGAGTGTTCAGCACCAGAAATACTCATTTCTGGTCACAACTCATTAGAAGTTAAAATATGCCTTGGCAAGACTACTTTATACTTAATGCAGTGAACAACAAACAGCTGAACCTCAGACAACATTTCTTCTCTAATTTTCATTTTAATAAAGCTCCCTTCATGTTTTTTTGGAACTAAAAGCCTATTCAGAGATTTTATGCTATTCAGAAATACTATATTCTGCAGCATGACCTGTATTCATTTAAGGTACTAGAAAAAGTCCTGTATATTTAAATGGTTGAAAATAAAATTCTTCTTACTGCAGGCCTCAGCACACCTAGGAGTGAGGCAGGAAATCACTCCAATCCTGTCCCTTGGTGCTCTTCTCTAGATCACTTCCTTATCTCATCCTTTCCAAAGTTTCTCCCTCTGCTAAGTGGCAGCAATGCGATCTTTTACATCTGCCTTGCACAATGGATTCACCAAGGACAGAATATTATGTATAAAATGCTCTCCCTAAATCTTTTCATGCCATCTCTCCCCAGCCAGCTTCCCTCTGGTTCCAAACGAGCCAGACAGATCCTAGTAAGAGCAGGAAGAAAAGAGCTAACAAATATAATTATCAGTTTAAAGGGATGCCTGGAGCTATTTGGCTGCTGAAGTAGTTGCTATTGATTTAACTAGAAACTTCTTAGCCTTGAGTCAGTCAGCCCAGTATAACAGAGTTCAGTCTTTCTCTTCTTTGACCTTCTCAGCCTAATTGCAGGAGAGGTTCAGGGGAACACAGGATATCTGCTGACTGGCAGCCCACTTCCACCAATCACAATTCCAAAGCAATTCTAATATGGACAGTTTAACTTTTTAAAAACATTTATTCTTTACTAATTAGAAAACGCCAATCACACAGAACCACACTGGTTCCATTCTCACTGTTCCCTAGCAACACTCAGGAATTGAAGCATGTGCACTGTCTCAAGGCAACACACTTACAGCAGAGCCACATCTGTTAGCAGACCTTTCATTTTTCAGACTTAATCTTTCAGGAACCACAATTATGCTAGAGTTTGGGTTTTTTAGAAGCATTTTGAGACCTACATAATATACAAAATAACACAGAAAAACTTAATTGGCCCTTTCTCTATTACAATATTTGCAAGAAAAATGCATTATTTTGACAATAATTGAAATTTTAACTGCTTCACTGGTATTAAGCTAAAGTAAATATGCACATGTAAGGTTTCCAGCTGGAATTTCACCTCAAACCTCAAAATAGCTCAGCAACATTTTTGAAGTTCATTTCAGTTGAGAGGCCATGGATAATCACTATTGACCAAATACTCAGATGCTTTTCAGGAAAGTTCTCAATCCAACAATCTCAAAGTCAGATATTTAATTTTCTAATTGCGTGTATTTATTCCCCTTCATGAGGGTTTAGAAATTCTATCACACCAAAGTGATCCATTTCACACAGCACCCACAAGGCTGGATTCAGGGTGCTTTGGGATGGAGAACAGAGTCCAACTTCCTGAAAGGCTTCTCACAACAGGCAGATTTAGATGGCATTGGAGTATCTAACATGAGTGAGCCAATAACAGGAGCAGTAGAATCCTGAAATAACAAAGAATTATTTCAAAGCTCCAAGAAGAAAACACCAAGTGACCTCAGAAATCCTTTCTAATGCCAGATAGAAGCTACAGGAGGAATCTGATCTACAAAACCATCTGCAAGAGCACCGGTAGGGCAAGGAGAACAGATTTAGATTAGTATAGCTGTGCTTATTGGATTCTGTGACAGGTTTGTCAGAAACATGACTTATAATCCTGTTACAGAAAGGTAAGGGTCTTGAAGATGCCTAAAATGCACCGGAGATGTGAAGAAAATACTGGAGATGTGAAGAAAATAAAGCTGATTTGAAGATCTTGATCCTCTACCTGTAGATTTCTCAGAATTTTACAATAAAAGCTTCTGATTTTTATAAAATGTGTTAGCACTGCCCAGATTCTATCACTGAGACAGTATTTAACTTTGGAAAATTATTTCCTATCTAATTGGCAGTTAGAGAAGGTGTTTTGCTAGGGCCTCTTGGATCTACTTCCACATGAAGAAATTGTTTTTCATCTAACATCATTATGTTTTGGGTTCATGTATACAATTCACTAAAATATAAAAAATTCAACATTTTATATCGACAGTAAAACCTAAGCATTATCTCAAATAGTCTTGATGAAAACAAGCAGAATTTCTTGGGAGCACTCTAAGAGAAATCAGCAATTAGAGGACAGTGAGCTGAAGTTTTGATAATTTATCTTGATTTCCTTACAGTTTTCAGTAACACAGTCACAGGATTCCTTAAGATGAATAACTTTTTCTTTAATAAGCTATTTCTGCATAGTTATACCAATCTTAACAAATAGCAGAAAGATATTTTGAAAAGGCATCTGGATATTGTTAGATGAACTTCCTGTTGTACTGTGTACATTGTGAAGTGGGAAGTTATTCCAAAAAACAGCAGTGCCTTAAACAGAGACATTTAACAAATCAGGTCCAAAGTTCACCTTGTAAGGAGACCTAGCCACAGTGTGATAACTCCTCCTTCATTTTCAGAGCAAAGGAGCTGGGAATCCTTGTGAACATCAAAAATAATGTCTGTGCTACCTGTCGATGTAAAACCCAAGCCAGATACAGACAATGTGTCAATAGCATCTAATTATCTAGGTCTGTGGACAGTTTTATAAAGGGGTGGTAATGGTTTTATTTCAGGTCTACAAACCTTCTTGAAATCTCATTTTTATTCATGTTATTGGAAGTATCCACATTTATGCACAATTGCCTTTTGTGAAAAAATGTTACCTTTAAGAAGAGAGTGTCCATGGAAGATAGTGCATTTAAGATCCTTGCTGCTTCCAATTATACTTTAAAATCCCTTTCTTCTTTCTTACAGTTACAGATATTTAGAACATACATCCAAGGAAACATCATCTTAATACAGTGAGAATGAGTTGAGAATTTTCTCCCTCTTATACTTGTTACAATCATTATCACAAAAAGAGATTCGTGTTGTGCTGTTTATTATTTATGGTTCTCATTATATTCTTTGTCACAAGACCACAGAATCAGAATTTTAATGCCTCATATATTCTGTGGAAGATAATAGTAAAGTGTACTGCTCTGACCTTTTCAGTGTCCTGCAGTTTGATTCATTAGCCATTCCTATTCTCTCCTATTAACAGCATCAGTAACCTGGGAAGAGGTAGCTCAGGCAACCAACCAAAAAGCAGAATATCGAAAAGGTTAAAATCTAGATTTATAAATCTATTCAGAGTTTACAATCCTTTCCAAATTATGCTTAGTATAAAAATTATATCTCAGTCTTCTGGCAAAAGCTGTCACTGCAATACAAGTTGTGTAAATAAACTACTTACAGTCACTTTTGAGATGGAAAGCCTTTGCTTTTAAAAAAGAGTCAAAGGTGAATAAGCTCAATATATAGTCTATTTGTCACATACCATGACTGTCAATTTATATCCAGGTTATAGGTGCAGTTTGAGGAAATACTGTAACGACTGAATTTTCATGCAGTAATGATATTATAAGTGCCAGAGAGAAGTGCTGCTTGCAAGACATTGTAAGGAAAATACATTGAAAAACAAACTTGTATTTCATTTCACAATAAAGAAGATTTCAAATAGGAGAGCTGAAGCAGCTTATGCACAATTATTTCATGATCAGCAAGTATTCTCAAATGATTTCTTAGGCAGTGTTTACTGTGCAATACAACTAGACTCTTGAGTACAATATAAATGCATTTCTATTATATCAAATATAATGATGCTAATAGCAAATGAAAATAAAATCAGAGTATAGAGGAGAGGTAGGAAATGCATTGTATCATCATTCCATTTTACTACTTCATGGTTACAATTTAAAAGCAAAATTAGTTCAAATTTGGTTAAAAGTTAAGCAAATGATAAAATGGCAGTAAAGCCATATCCTTTATGTGCCGTCACTTAGCTTAAAATAAAATACATTACATGCTATTGTGCATATCGAAGATTCTATAGCTCAACAATTTCCTAAACTAATAAGGATTTTATAAAAATTTGGTTATGCTAAGTCTCCCAGAACAGATGTATTTCTCGGCACAATATAGCATTCTGAATGGAAACTATAAATAAACCAATGAAGTAAACAAATTCTGTAAACTCAGAATTTCTTTGCCTAACACCTATGAAAATGTGATTTTACTGTGTATCCACAGATAAATTAAAAGAAACGTGGGACATCACTAACAAATTAGCTTTGTTAAAGCAATAGGCCCATGGAGGCTTTACTTTCTACTTCAAACACTTTGTCATAGCAGAAACTGATGACTTTGGAATCATGCACTTTTTCCTTTTTGGTTATCTGAGAGCTCATTGTTTCCCTTTTTCACATCCTCAGCAATTGTGTAGTTAACAATATGCAGAGGTGAAGCTAGGAGGGAATATACATGTTTTTATTCAATGCAGTCTTCACCAAACAGCCAATAAATGTGTTTTATTGCACTTCCCACAGTAGGCATTATTGCCTCCTCCATGTAAAAATGGCCATATATTTTGAGTCCTTATAGTCACTCAATAGCTAATCAGGAACTCATACCATTATAAATGTGCTAAAGACAATGCATAATGTCACAGCCTGTGTGTTTATTATTCCTTAAAAGGAAACTTCTACTAGTAATAGGTCACTTGTGCAGTATCATGGCTAACTCTAGGCATAAATTATTTTTTAAAGCCAAATATATTTGAATAATAGGAATTCTTTAAAGATGAACAATAGAACATAATATATTTACAAAAATCACAGGATAAAAATGTTTTTCAGGTACTAATTTAATTCCCTGCTTTTTATTGGACCAATGCATTGACTATATAATATTTCCTCTACACCCAGCACAAGCCCATCTTTGTTAGTTTCTCTACTAATTTTTTTTTTTTGTTAATTAGAAGCAATATTTTCACACAATGCATGAGGCACCTTATTCCTATACAGAGTACTGTGAAGATTTTAGTAGTTTCCTGTCAGCACAAGCCTTTTATTTCATCTGAGCTGCCTGCACTATGCTTGCACTGCATTTGGCTTCGCCAGATGCAGGAGAATTTGCCATTTATCCCAAGGGATTGGAGCCTTTTCTTGTTTGTCTCTCCACACCTGGCAGTGTCCTCCCCCAGCTGCCCAAGAACTGAGCAGCATTTTCCACACCAAGCACTTCCACCCCGCAATCATTGCTGAATTGCTCAGTAACAAGGCAGAAACGAAGCCATCCAAAGAACAATCCTACGTGCCAAACTAACTGAACTCCTTAAGCTCTAAACACTGAACTGTAACAACGCCACATCTGGTGAGACATACTGCACCCTTCCTGCCCACCCATAAGGTTTGGATTACAGGAGGTTACAAGGACCTTTCCTCCACATTCCATCATTCCCAGGCTCCATAGGGATGTTTCTACTCTCCAAAAGGCAATCCATTCTTCAAAATTATGTGGGCGAGGTATGTGATGGAATTTTCCTGGAGCTTCTTTAATTATGAAGTCAGGACCAGAAATACATAAGTATGAACACTGTTGTATTTTCTATTACATTTCCTCCTCAGTATTGTAGAGTTCTTTCTCCTATATTTAGTCTAGAGGTTACATTAAAACAAAATCACACAGAAGAGCCATTGGGATATCCCCAACTGTAAATGTTATTCAGATTTCCTTCTCACCACAACCATCATTTAAGTGGAATCTGAAAACCTCTGCAGATTATAACATTCAGCTTATGTTGTATCTTTGAGAAAAGATAACATTAGCTTTTGAATTATTACAGATGAAAGGTTTAGCTATTAATTCAGCTGCTATGCATTCAGTATATATATGTTCAGAATAAGGATCAAGTGCAATAGCATTTTTAAATTTCATATTTTACCCTAGAAAGGAAGGGTAGATTTACAGTACAAAAACAGCAAAAAGGTGAAATAATTTTCCCCCTAAGTCTTCAATTGTCATCATGGTATTTCTGCAGACTCTTTCACATTTCACCTGTCCCTAACACAGTAGAAAGAGTTGTTAGAGATGCAAAGTAAAACATTTCAGAAATATTCACAGCCAGTGTGATATAGAGGGGTATACAGAAGGTATATATACCTTCTGTAGGCAAAATAATCATTATGGTCCTGAAATATTAAAGCCCTAATGAAACAATTTACATGTAATTTCAGTATCATACAATACTACACACTGAATTTGCAGCAAAAGGGCAATTAAGAATGACACCTTTTCCTCTTTGGTGAGGTAGTTGGAATCAAAAATAGGATAATAATATACTTTCTGTGAATTAAGCAAGTTTCTTGGCAGCTGTCCTTCATTTACCACACTTTGAAAGACCCTGTGTGGCACACAGCTCCTTAAACACAAATCCATCGAGCACTGCAGCTCTATTCCCATTTCAAGTGAGGCAACTTATTTAACAATTTCTTAGGCAATGTCTCTTGGGTTTAGCTGTAGGCAGGAAATGAAGCATAATTAGCACTTTTATGTGGCATTAACAAACAATCTTGTTACTTCATTACTTTTTAATATTTGCACCAGTCTTCTGAAAGCAGATTAAGACCAACTGCAATTTCCATATGTGAGATTCCGTGACTGTAAAGCTCAAAGAACCTTCACTTTAATCAAAACACTATGATGTCTTCCACTAATTTTTTCCTAAAAATCTTTTTGAAAACTTAGCTTTATGTGAATAAAGTGCTAATCAGAAATGTTTATTCACTTGAGTGTAATTTTACAATTCACAAACATGGCCAAGGTCATAAGGAAAGGGCACGTATAGCAGCACAGAGGTAAATCAATTTTTTTATTGGAAACTACAGTAATGTTAACTAAATTGCTGAAATGGGAAAAACAAACAAACATATCCACATACTAACACAGATATTCTGATTTAACAATACATCCAGCCCGGGAAGTTAAATAATTCCTAGGGGTCTCTCAACCCTCTACCTATAGGAATACTTCAATCTTTATTTATTACTACAGCAATTGATGCTGTTGGACAGTTTAGATCCTGGTGTATGGCGGCTTCTATCTTAGTATGTGGATTCTGAGGAACACTCTCCCCAAAACACCTGGCATATGTGCCCTTGGGGTGCTAAGCAAAAGCCAGGGATAATTAGGTTTACTACACTTGCTGTAAATGAAAGCAGAGTGAATCAAGTAGATGAACATTCCCTACAATATGCAAAATAGAAAGAATTTTGAAAAGTTCTTCAAAAGTTTAGCTTCACTGGTGTTAAAAAAAAGCTTTCCTTTTTAATAGTTTGTGCTGCAAAAAAAAAGTTCAGAACTTGTATTTAAATTGAAACTGGCAAAAACAAAATCTTTGTGTGCATGTTTTCCTTAGGCTGGACATTAGGAGATATTTCTTTGCCAAGAGACTGGTCAAACACTGGAACAGGATTCCTCAAGACAGGCCCCCGGCCTGTCAGACATGAAGAGGCATTTGGACCATGCTGTAACTTTCTGCCAGCCCTGACTTGGTCAGGCAGTTGCACTCAGTGGTCACTGTTGCCCCTTCAGTGAAATAGCCTGTTCTATTGTCCTGATTTGCTTCAATCTTGAATTCAAATTATACAAGGTATTCTTTGGAACATATCGTATTACCACTGTAGTCACAGAGAAACCTAAATAAGTCTATTTTTTTTTTTTTTTTTTTTATTTTCAGGACTGTCCTTTAGGCTCAGGTTCTACACTGAATCAAGGATTTTATGTTCATGACATTTTATTTATTAAGGTTTATATCTCTTTATAGGGAACTTATTTTTTCAGGCCAGAACCTGCATCTTCGAAGAGTTCCCTTTTCTTTTGAGTCACTTTGCCCCCTGCTGTACAGAGAGTTAAATACTACAAGAGGGATAGAGCCGTGCCGGGCAGATGTTAGAGCAGCCACCTCTGCATTCCATGTCAAGCACCTCTTTGCAGAGGCTGCTTGTTCTGTAAATAAAATACGATTAGAGCTGGCACTGTGCATTCCACACCTACTCACAGCCCAGGATGCTCTGTGCTACCTCCTCCTGAAGTGAACAGAAACACGCAAGAGGGAAAGGAAACAGCAGGTCACAGCACCTCTGCCATCAGTGAATAAGAAAATTAGCCACTTATATTTGTTTTTAAATCTCCAGGCAAAAATGGTGAGGTAGAAAGTGAAGATGCATGAAAAAATTATCTTAACTGATAGAGGATTTTTTTAAAGATGTGAATAGCACAGGGGCTAAAAGTACTTGGTGTTTATGTTTAGCAGGTGAGAAAAACAGTCTAAACAGTATCTAATCATAGTTTAAAAATCAATTTGCAATTTCTGAGTGAGAAATTTTAGGTAGAGTCTGGTAAAATGTGGAAATATTTATGCTTTGTCATATGAGCTAGAAATACCCAATGCCACCAATGCATGGCATGGCCTGTTCATAAGAAAAGTTTTAGAAAGAGTTGGGTTGTTTTTATTTGAACAGTGTACTTCTGTTGATCCAGATATTTCTTTGTCCAGAGAAAATTTGGTTCAGTTTACATTCATCTTGTCCAAAGCAGAACTGTCCAAATCCTTTCCTACATTCTTAGCAAGTTTTGCTGGTGACCAGAGGCAAATTTTATGCCTTTACCAATGAAGTTTGTCTCTGAATACTACTTGGGATAAGCAGTGTCTAAAAAACTGAAATAGCAGCATGGTTCAGAAATATATACACACATATGTATATATTCTTATAAACTTTAAGAATAAAGAAAACCATAACAAAATAAAATTAATAGAAAAAGAACTCCTATATCCAGCAACTTAGATGCTTCTAATCTTAGCTAAAACAAGGAGCAAGAAAAACCTCTAACATCACTCTGAACAGATAGGAATTGGAAAGAATTGTGTTTATCAACCAGAGAAAATGAAGGCACAATAATCAAAATGTGATGCCAAGGCCTACATGACAGATTTAAATGTTAAATAATTCAGATATTAAATAATTCAATCTCTATTCAACAGATTTGCTGTTTGCTAGACATCCAGAGCTGCATATCAGCAATCACAACTGCATGCAGTTGTTGCATTGTAAGGAGTACCCAACAAATTCTACTTTGAGTGGGTTCTTTTTGAAGGGTGGCAAAACACAACAATAAATTCTAGTGACTTACATTTACAATATTGGTTTGAAACAGTTAACAAAGCCAACCCAGCTCAAAAGTCCCTTCTACTATGGATTTGAGCTGGATTCTTAATGGCATTTGAACATTTTTATTGTGGTAGCATTATGTATTAGCATATTAAATGTTTACTGCTTGCATTTTCTGAATGTGAGGTGAAACACTTCTCAACATCTCTGAAATACTATAAAAATAAATTCATAGAGACTAGATATATCATAAGATTTCTAAATCCAGCCTACATGACAAATGAATGGAATTTGTATTGCAAAAATATTTCCATTTCTTTCTTTCCTTTGAAACACACTTCCTTTAAATTTCACTTCTAATTCTACATTTCACATATCAAAGCTGGCAAAAGGGCATCACTGCTTTCACAATGTCTGTAATTAATACAAGCAGAAATTTAATTGATTACTTAGGCTACAGTCTCCAGATCTACAAAATATTTTGGGCAGCATATATTGAACTCTTGACAATTGGCAACTGGTATCATAATGGGAGGCACTGCTGCTATTCCAGTGCCAACTCGTGGTTAAGTTGCTTCTCAGGCACTCAGAAGTACAGCTGGGCTCTTGGTCATAACTGCAGACAGTGAACTTTTGAAAATGTGGCATTGCATTAACGTTTAAAGCAGTGGCTTGGCTTCATTGCCCACTGTACATTATAAGAACAAATAGTAATATAAAAAGTAATATAACTCAGTCTCCAAGCCAAATGAATACACAAAATAATCTAAAGCCATATATCTAGTCTTAAAGTAGTTTAAATGTGCATATTTTTGAGCATGGCATGAGCTATTTAAAACCTATTTCATGCATCATCTTGCTCTTTCCTAATATCAGCAGATGAGCTGATTTTATAATCAGAGGCACTGTCAGCTTGTCACATTTTGCAGTTCAAAATGTCAGAGGCACTGTAAACAGGCTCAGAGTAAGCCAGGCACCTTAGAACAGAGGGGCTGCATGCTGAGTTTGGATGTAGAGAATAGATGAACCCTCTTTATATTACACAGAATAATACATGAGCTGATACTTGTTACAAGGGCAAATTTCCGTTGAGGGATTATGATGAACAGGATAACTGTGGGCAAAGAAGTACCCATCAATAGAGCCCTACAGTCTCATTCCTTTCCTCTCTCAATTATACTTTTAGAAATGTGTGTGCTATATAAACACACCAAAAGCTGCTCATTTCAATTAATTTTCTATGAGTTTTGGGGGTGTGGTCCCTTTCTCTCTTCCTAATCCACTAAAGTGTTTGACACATGAACAGTGGAGTCAGCTGTGAGTAAATATTTGAAGATTAGCATCTATAGATCTATAGAATATGATATATATATATATATATATATATATATATATATATATATATGTGCTAGATCTATAGAATTATGAGTGTGGAAAACAGCCTTGCATGGCTTTAGAGAAATGAGGAAAAAGATAAGACCACATAGCATGTCATTTGTTGAAACAGCAATTTCCATTATTTTGTTTCTATTTAGTTGAAAAGGTTAGCTTACTCTTTGCATTATATATCTGCCTAAAAGCTACCTGATATATGGACATAGTATAAAAACCAACATTTGATTGAAAGGTCCATGTGAATAGAATTATTTCTTTGAAAAGATCTCTGAGATCCTCAAGTCCAGCCATTAACATAACACTGCCAGATCCACCACTAAACCATGTCCTTAAGCACCACATCTACATGCCCTTTAAATCCCTCCAGGGATGGTGATTTAGCAAAGAAAAATCTTTTTCTAAAGAAAATATTGAATTAACCAAAGCCTGTTAGAATGAGGATAATTTTTTAAAGAAAGTGACTACATTATTATCATAGCTGTACTAAGCCCAAAACATTTAAATCATATTTCCTCTGGGACCAAACAGTGAAATAATAAAAGCCCCATAAATTTGCTTTAAGTATCAGAGAACACATCTAAATTAATCCTTGAGTCCTTCTACTGATGCATTGATGAATAATTATGTCCTAGAGAATAAAAGCAGGATTCCAAAAGACTGGAAAACAGAGAAGCTGAACTACCACTCTTCAAAGGTGCTTGAACACCTTTTACTCTACAACACTAACTCTACAGAAAGTGGGATGGAGTCCATAAAGGACTTAGAATACCAATGTGACTCCCTCTGAAATGTGTCATTCCTACAAAGACATACAGACAGCCATAAACAGATCAGAAAGACACTTCTCATCTGTCACAGAAAGGCTAATTTATACTTCATGCTTAGACAATATTCTTTAAGGCATATAATGCTCAAGTCTACCCAAAAAAGTTGCTGTGAGCAATCTCAGGCATCAATCTGTACTGAGACCACTTTTCACAGGGTAAAGTAAATTTTAAGGAGGAAAATATTATTGATTACACCTCTGGTAATGTGAGTTTTTGCTGTGTCTTTCTCAATCCCTGTAACCTTGCCCTAAAAGTATTACCATCAGTATCTAACATCTTTATTCTAATGGTCAAAATCCATTTCTGTTAATACCAGCAGGTATTAACTAAGGCAGAGCACTGCTCATCATCCTTGGCCAAGCCCTGAAGTATTGCAATCAAATGTTTTCTCCTCATAAAGAATTAACAAAAAAGATAATTGTCACTAGTTTTGTCAGTTCCTGATTTAAAAGCAAAAACTTATCAAGGTTTGGGTCATTAAGTCAAGGGAAATTGGGGAGAAGAAGGGCTCAAGAGTAGCATAATCTGATTAGATATTTCTTTCCATTACACATATATATTATTACAATTATTATTATTTGTAATGCTCCCATATAATTGATACTTTTACCAATTTTTAAAAGGACTTTTATTCATTTAACTTCTATTTTGTGTCCTTTTGTCAATTGGTGTCATTGTGATACCTTGTTCATTTCCATTCTGAAAAGACTTATCTGCAACTCACATGATTTCTTAAGGGCAGTTTATTTTAAATGTGCTTCCAAAAGTATGATCTCAAATCAATAGAAACATTTTTTCTTCAACCTAGGCTTTCTAGGTGTGAACCCCTAAGTTAATCTCTAAATGACTGTTATGTACAAATATCTCTCAATTTACAATGCACTTATCGTGTAGCTACAAATATAGTAATATTTAACCCTGTGAAGAAAACAAAACAGCAGTATAAAAAGATCTCTAAGTATAATGATCAGATTTTATGCATCCATAAGGTACTTGATAATTCTCTGTAAGTGCAATAATGTCTGCATCTGAGAAAAGTAGTGGCCCTTAAATCATGGTTTCTGCACAGATGCAAATCTGGTAAAAGTGGGATAATAATGAAACCTCTGGTAATTGTTATGTGACAACAAATACTACTCTTCTTTAGTAGAAATACTCAAAATTTTACTGATGCTAAGACTGGATTCTCTTCTTCTGTATGACAATATTGCAATATCCAGTTGGGTTGCCATGATTAATTAATCCGTCACCTGGCTAATGAGGAATGGTAGCTGTATGTCACAGAATTTCAAGGATAAGTTCAACTTCTCAAGGATCTCAAGCTGAAATTTTTCTGCTGACAAGTGGTCTAATTGAATTTTAATGAGCTGAAAATCGAGTCTTTTTAAACTTCTTAATTTTCATAAGTAGCTTTCTTTGTGGCAAACCTTTTATAATTGCATATAGTTCAATTGGTTCATGTATGACCCCCAAAACAAGTCTTTCCAAATCTATCACCTTACTTTTGAAAACACATTATCTATTGGCCCCTTAAGGCTTGTTATTGTTGGGTTTGGGTGTTTTCTTTTTACTAGATCTACAGTGGGGAACTTGGAAACACTTCCAAGCATCCATGGCTCTGCTTCTGAACCAATTTTAATTCCACATGAAGTGAATAATGAGACTGCCTTCTAAATCCTTCTTCTCTCCCAGCCAGTGCTCAGAAGAAAGAAACCTGGATGCCTGGGAGCTACAGCACAATCACCAGCTTGGACTAAACAAGTGACAGGATTCCTCTGTGCCCTATGATCCAGGTCATCTATGGGCACCAGGTGAAGTCTCTGCCTACTGCCATGATAGGTGTTTACACCAGTACATCCCAAACTAAATTCAGCTACATTAACTGATTCTTTCCATGATGGCAATACCTGTAGCTAATTGCAGTTGTTAACACTCCAGTTTCTTCTTCAAAACAGAGACTTTTCTTTTTTGTGCATGTCCTCAGTCGATAATAGCAAGGCTTGCTTTCCCAGACATCCTCTCTGAAGTGCATGCAGTGTATTTGGCTCTCAGGCACAGCCTGCACTCCAGTCAAACACAAGCTGTGGTGCTGCATCACATCAAATACTCCCCAGGGCTACAGGCTGTACGTGGAGAGAAGAAAAAATGTTTTTCCTACATTTCTGTGTTCATTGGACATGTCTGCAATTGTAGCTAATACAGTATTGCCACTCAGTATGACCTGAGTAGGAGCAACCTTCTTGATGGAATAATGCATTATTCACAAGGAGGGAAACAGAGAGCTGCCTCTGTGCTGCTGAGTTAGTTCATTCCCTTTCCAAGAACATTCCTTCAGTTTAACATCTCCCTTACTTCAAGTTTTACTGCCTTGGCCTTCTAACTGAAAACCAAACCAGAACAAAAGCCAAACCCCCACAATCTCAGAAAACAAGCTAAAAGAGGCAGTGTGTGGCAAGAGTCTGGGCAAGCACATCCTTCTTGGGACAGCAGCATCATTGGAGAGGACCAGTGATCACTGCTGAGGGTGGATCTGAGGCAGTGTCAGTTCAAACCAAGGGGAACTGGGTAAGCACCTGCTCTCAAAAATGCCATGTTGAAACCATCTGATTATGTGCAAGCAGCACTGAAAATGCTGTTCTGGGGATGAAGGAGGACTGAGTTCAAAGCAAAGCTGTTAATTAGCTATGAAAATCTTAGTCAGCACTAACCCAGAGTAGTATGTCACTGATTTGGGGAATTTTCAGAGCTCCTAATTTTAGAAACAAGCAGACACTAAGACACATTTTACTCTTTTTAATGTTTGAACTTCAAATCCTCTAAGATTTGGCTTCTTGATTAGCTAAACAAGGACAGTCATTTTACTAGCACTGACAAATCAAGCAGTGTCAAGTTGGTTCTTTCTTAAATGTACATCCATTCCCTCAAAGTCAACTAAAACTACTTTTTTATAACCTCATGCTTAACTCTTGGGAGTGTCCTAGAAACCTTTTCCAAGATAATTTCTTGAGTTTTTCAACCACTTTAAAGGCAGGGTTGTCTTTATATTAGCAGCTAAACTAACACAAAGATATTCAGGGTTGAGAGAAACACAGATTCTGCTCACGCACAGAAAACACAAGATATCCAATGTTGTTGCCTCCTTTTGATTATGAACAGGTTTAAAACTTCAGCAAAGTTTTATTCATCTGCATAGTCCTCTGGAGCTACCACATTTCTTTGTTTTTAAGATGGGCCTGCTCAGTCCCTCGGGTGTTTTTCTGGAGTACAGACAGGTTTGGCTGGTTGATTTGGTTTGTTTGATGATCAGCAGCTCTCACACTTGTAATCATTGCAAAGCAGAAGGAAATCATTCTTTTACTAAAAGATCATACAACTTTAAAGAGAAACTTAACCCCATAAGTAATTTTTAAAGAGTATCAGCAGATTGTGACAAGACCACAGATGACAAAAAGTGTCTCTCAGGTTATATATAACCTGATTAAATAAGAACTGTTTCTCTTTACCCACTCCCCAAAGCCCTTTAGGAGCTAAGACAACAGATGTTTGTCACTACAGCCAGTCACATGCTCCAATTTTACTCTGGTGAACATATTTTGGAAACAAGCTAATGAGGTGATCTGCAAGAAATACATTTGGTCCCCTTTGGCTAATATTTCATTACTGATGTCATTTACCCTCTATTATTAGCCAGAAACAACCTGTAATTACTTTATCCTCTAGAAAGAAATACAAAAATTATAAAGAATATTCTCTACAAATGTGTCTAAAAAGTAAGATTTGCACAAGTGTCTCTAGTTCTTCATAACAACAAAACTGAAAAATCAAATATTCAAAAACTCAGTGTTGCCATAAAAATTTGAATTACTTTTCTTTTTATATTCTGTTACATTGTAATGTGATTCCTTCCCAGCTTGGTTCTCTCCTCTGCACTATACTTTCTGGAGCATTGCTTTTACCAAGTTTACCTGTCAATCTCTGTAAAAGTTACACTGATATTTATAAGTTTTCTTGCCAGAAGAGTTTGTGACAGATCTAGACTGCTCATTGGAAATTTTCCAAGGATTGAGGCTCCTTTTACAATTATTTCTAGTAATTACATTTTTAAAAAAGGAAATTATTTTATTTTATTGATTTTTGTCATCAGGATTCAAAATAAATTTTAATTGCACCATTGAAGGCAGCTGCTATTTTCCATTTACTGGCTCAAACTAGATCTGTTCTCTTCTCCATAAGCCACAAGATTGAAAAATTACCTGAAATTTCTAAGCACTTTTGTCAAAGTGGAGCCCTTAAAGCTTTAGGAAGTATTAGAGACAATCTTTAACACCTATTAGTCATGGTGAGATCCTGTTAAAAAATAAAACCAGGATAGCCTTTACCTAAGATAATTGTTATTAAATTAGCTAACAGAATTCTAACAACATTACAGACTGTGTGGAAAGACATTTCTAAAACCTTCACACAATTTCAGCTTTAATTAGGCTGCTCATTTCTGTACTCATCATGGCTAAAAAGACAAAGAAAAACAAGAACTTAAGAAGGAAGACTAAGTGAAATCTGTATTCTGGTGTGCTTTTTTGCTAACAACTTACTATGCATTTCTTTAATGGAATATTTTCACATTTACATCTAGTCAGTTAAAAAGAGAATTAAAAGCAGCATCAAACACTACATCCACCCTTTGGACATTCTGCCAAATTTTGTGATTTTACAAACTCATTTTTTTCCCAAGTGTTTCTTCCTCCTTTGCTGCTGTGTGAAATAATCAGACGTAAAACAGATGAACAGGAAAAAAGTCTTTCATTTATGATCTAGCTGTCATTTGTAAAAATGGTAGGGTAGACTTATTGGAAGGAAGTATAATGTTTATGTAAAAGCATTAACTTTAAGTTGGATATCAAATAATTTTCCATTTATCTACAATGGGGTTAGAGAACACTTGAAAACAGAATAAAAAAATAATTTTACTGGGTGGGACAGCAACTGTGACACTATTGAGTGTGATGAACTGAGCTGCAGTTTGCACAGAATCACAGAATATTCTGAGTTGAAGGGTCCCACAAGGATCAAGGAATCTGACTTTTAAGCAGATAGCCATAGCAGGATAGAACCTTTTTCTTGAAAGAGAGCAAGCAAAACCAGGTTAGCACTGAGTTGGTTCCACATATATACTGTACATTTTGTGTCCAATGAGGTCAGACACAATGAATTTGCAAAGTCCAGGGGTCAGGATGAGAGACAGGTGATGGCCACACCACTGGCAAACCAAACCCTGGGAGCACCAGCCTTTAGGAGAGCACAGAATGCCTGAACCAACTGGCAAACCATAAAATCATCACTGGTAAGTTCAGGTCCTATCAGCATTTCCCCTTACTCATGTTTTTCCTCAAGATTTTTTTTTTTTTTTTAACTGAGATTTTTGGTTTAATGTCATATAAAACTAATACTTTAAAAAATGGTAGATTAACATAGCCTAAATGTTCCTCTGTTTGGAACCTGCTGCTCTACTGGTAACTGAAATTGCACAAAACATCACAGAATTAGTTTGTGTGCCTAGAAACAAAATTCCTAAAAATCACTCACAGTCACTCTCACATGACAACAACCAAAGATGTGACTCAGAAACATGACAGTCACAACTCAGCAAATTCAAGTTAGTGACACAGCCATTTGGGACAGTCTGGAAATAATAGTATTTTAAGTTATACTCAGACCCTTAAGTTCTGTCCAGGACTGAGCAGTCATGAAAAGAAATAAATGGTCACTAATGATCAATTGCTATTGCAGAGATACCACTGACCTCCAAATATTTACATTCTCCGTTACTTCCTCTACACTGCACAGCTCAGTGAGTTTATTGTGTGCTATGCAGCAGTAGGGAACACGAACAAAAGGCTTCCAGGTAATGAAATCACCTGTTTAAACTAAAGCAAATGATGACATTATATGAAATAAATGGGATAGATTGACTGATTAATTTATTGATGAAATTATGAGATATTAACTGCTTATACTATAAAGACATTTTAACACAGTTCATAAGATTGCCAATTAGAAATACATTTACAAAGCAAAAGAAAGGGAATAAGAAGCAAGTATCCCTGGAAAAATGGAATTTATCAAGCAAAATTGAAATCAATTAACAATTAGTAATACTCTAGAACTTAATAAACTTGTGCTTAGGATTATAGAAATAGCCAACATAGTTTTCTTAAATTTAAATTCCAGCCTTTGGCAGACTCCTAAAGTGAACAAGGCTTCACAAGTCTACTTTTATCACATGTAAAACTACATCTCTACCCTTCCATCAAATACTTGATAGACTGTGCCACAGCTAAGAAAGTAACATGAGAATTTATAATAAACGAATCAAGTCAGGATAGATTTAAATACTTCAAACAGGAAAGAATGAAAGTAATCGCTATTTAACTTCATTAATTTATGTAGTCCTAAAATAGAGCCTCTCTAGAGCCTTCTAAGCTATCAACTTTTAAACCTAAATAAAAGAGCTAGAGTTCTTTTTAATCATAAAGTTTTAGTTCATCCTGTCATTATTTACAAATTTCTATCTTAAACTGGTTCAAGTTTAACAGTCATCCAGTTTGATATCAAATGAAAAAAGATCTTTGGATTTATTAATATCAGTAATAGTTGTAAAATTATTTTTCAGCATGTTTTTCACTTTTTTCTAGTTCATTACAAACCTTTTAAAATAATAATATTCTTACCCCTCATCTTTATTCCCTTCTACATGAATATGAAGATCATATCTTTGATAATTAATTTCCTTTGAATATTACTATCATTAAATGCATAATAAAGTCAATAAAAAATGAACTCTAAACTGCAGGCATTTTGCATCTTTGCAGTTTTTCTAACCAGTATGGTTTCCAGTAAATATTTCCTTTATGTTTTTCACATTTTTGAATGAAGTCTAAAGGGAACTCAGTCTTGGTGACACAACTGAGTGTACTCCCATAGTAAAGATTTATGTTGTCGTATAAAATTGCCTTCTTGATTAACAGAACATCACTGTATCCTCTCACAGCAGCCTAGGGACTTTTTTCTTACAGTCAAAGTGTGGATTGAGGAGGGTGAAACTACAAAACAGAAATTTATGCTTTAAATAATTCATCATATGAGTTTCTGCAAAACAAGGGACAGAGTAGGCAGATGTGGAAAGAGTACAATAAGTTTTACTGAGTCATAGAATCATTTAGGTTGGAAAACCCTGTAAGATCAAGTCCAGCTGTTAACCCAACACTTCCACGTTCACCAACTAACCTTGTCCCCAAGTGCCACTTCTACACCTCTTTTGAACACAAGGATGGTGGGGCCACCATTTCCCTGGGCAGCTGTACCAACTCCTCACAACCCTTTCAGTGAGGAATTTTTTGTAAATATCCAACCTAAAATTATGAAGTTATTTGTATTCAAAATTATGGGAATTGAACATTCATTTTTAAAGTGCTAACTAATATCAGATGCCTGATAATTAAGCCAAATCTCTCACCAGGGGCGTACTCAGTGCTTTTATTTGTAGTCACTTCCATGAGTTTATCTGAAATAAAATACTACTGTTTTTAACCAGGTCTACTATATACTAGCCTGCCACTTTCAGCTTGTAGTTGATGAAGTAAATAGGAAAGAGGGATGTCTCAGCTCTAGAAAGCTGGGAATCAAGATGCACAAGTCTATTTTCAAATGGTTCCAAAGTTTTTAATAATATCTTCCCAGAGGAAATGGCTTTTTTACAGCCCAGGCCTAATATTGGCACCAGTGGGCACAGCCTCTGCTCAGCTCCTGTCCAGAACAGCTCTGGGCTGATAATTTGTGGGTCCTCCTGGTGTTTGACTGCCACGAGATTAAAGCAATCTCCTACTATAGCGAGATGTTTGCACCTCCTGACAACTTTCCTTTTAGTTGCTGAATTTTCAGAATAATTGCATATATAAACCAAACACTTTGCTTATTTATATTCTCATATATAATGACATAGTGTTGCAGTAACTTCTGAAATTATAATGAATGATGGTTTAAATTACTATTCCTATTTTTATTATGTATGTACTTGATAGAATCAGGCAAAGTAATATTATTTCATATATATGCAGAAATAATGTTTTTTCAAAAATGCAATCTGAAGAAAAAAACTCATCTATAAACTGTTACAAAAACCTTCTTAATTACATTTTTAACTGAAAATGATGTAATAGTCAAGCCATCACAAGAAGATAAATAGTATTTATTTTTCCTATGTCAAAATGTTTCAGATTGCAATTGTATTACTTGAAACATTTTATAAATTTTATGTGTATTTCTGAGCATTTTCAGTTCCTCCATAGGGTTTAGAAATTTGTTTTTCTCTCACTACCTTTTCTGGCTCTCTGTGATTCAGCCTTGATGCAGACCAAGCAATCTGAAGTGGAAGAGTTGGTCCCCTACAGGAGCTGCCCAAATCCATAACTGCTTTGTTAACCAGCTTGGATGCCACAAGGGCTGTCCATAACATTTTGATACAAAGACTATAAACAAATTCATTCATCAGCTACTAATTGATATTTGCAGCTACTACATAACTGTCTGAAACAAATTTAAGATATATTGATACAAGTATCACTTTATTCTTTTTTAAACATTAATTTTTGGGGTTTAGTGAAGGTTATAGGAAAAGATTTAATAACAGGAAAACTATGTCTTTTCATTATTGACATAGACCATCATAAACTAAATGCCAAATAATACATAAGTGCTAATTTGAACCTACCTTCTCTTCCATGCAGAATGAAGTGTAATGAATAAGTAACAGACTATCCTCTACAAAGCAATATACTCTATCACAAATCTGAGCTCCATTTCCTCCCTTATTTTTAGTCCAAAATTTAGATTCCTAAAAGATATTATTAAGTTATAACACCTTAGTCCTTTTCAAGCTAAAGACACTTAATATGCTGAATTTTAGACAGTTTTTTTTATATTCTGCCTGTTCCTGCCTTCCTTACTGTATGTTAAGGTATTAAAACTGTCTGCTCCAATTTCCCCTCTGCTTAGGGGACAGAGAGATGAAAAATACTACCTTTCATCTTGAAAAGCTAAACAGACCATAAAAAAAAAAAAAAAACCAGTGGAAGCTAATAGTGCCTTACTAGTTTGCATCATGCAGCCACTGAAAATACACTAAAATAAGAGTGTGTGACATAGCTCAAGTCCTGTCAGGTTTCTTCCAGAAAAACTACAACTGCTATTCCTCATATTTTGAGCTTCTATTAGAATGTCCTAATATAAAAGAAATCCTATTAAATTAGTGTCATTAATAAATTTTTTTAAAGCCCTGACAGGTTATTCAGTACAGTGAGAGCACCAATTTTTAAATTTCAGTCTACTTAAAATCATTAATCTGGGGTGAGGAGGGGAAGGCAGTTTCAAAATACCTTTAATGACTAAAATTTAGACTGAATCAATCTCCATTCTCATCGATTTGAATGCTTAAAATTGAATCCTGGCAATACTTTCATGGCATGTCTCTATTTGTAGGTGGAATGGCATGTAGATGGCATGTCTCTATTTGTAGGTGGAATTGAAGGTTGCAATGTGAAATCCTAGAGACTGCTGCACCACAGATAACATAATTTGTGGGGGAAAAAGATAAAAATAAAACAGTCTTTGCATAGATTTTTTGTGTTGGAAGAGAACTTGAAGATCAATACACACACACACAAAGAGGAGACTACTTTCCAGATAGTTTGGGACAAATGACATTTGCCACCACAGACCAGGAGTAGCACTACCCCATGTCTTCAGGCCTTCTGCACAACCAGGAAATTGCCAGAAGGAAGCCAAGAAAGCCAGGCTCTGAGCCATCAGTTTGTACAAAGCCAACAGGCTGATTTTGTTCACTCTCATACAACCTCACAAGAAATACTGAGCCATTAGTAGCACCAAAGGTAATTATTTCAGCTCAGAACAAAAAGTGCTTGAAAAGGCTCATTGCACTAAATGAATTGGCATAGCAGCCTGCCTCAGCTGGAATAGGCTCCACAAGGACACAGCCCAAAGCCCAGAACCAGGGGGCTGCTCCATCCATTGGCGTCATGGAGTCAGAGCTCATGCTGCTGAATGCAGCATCAATCCAGCCCCACACTCTGGGATGCACCAAGCTGCACCACCAAACACCAGAGAGAAGGGGCACACTGAGTTCTTCTCCAAGCTTGAAAAGTAGTTTGATAGTTTTTCCTCAGAGCTTTTGCCATTAATGGTTAAGTGAGCCTGTTCTCCCTCGCCTGCTCAGCAAAGCCTTGGCAAGGCTCAAAGGCAGCTGGTGCCTTGGGGCTGGGGGAATCTCCTGCAGTTTCTGGAGGGCTGGTGACAGCAGCACAGCTGATTTTATGTGAGATATTTGCATTCCTTTCATGCTAACAGCTCACTTTTAATGTTGTGGAAATCAAACATTGCAAGACAGAATAATCAAGCCGCATCTCCCTAAGTAAGACGCTCAGTTAATTACCCTTTTCCACAGAGGTGAAAACAGTAGTGCCTCAGATACCTCTGTAAAGCAAGAGAACATAAGCAATAATTTGAAACAAGTGACTATCTCAAATACACTTATTTTAGATATCAACTGGTGAGAAATTTACTATATAATTGGTGGGGTGGTTTTTTCAGACTGAGAAGATCATTACTTAGTGAAACAGTTCTCCTATTTTGATAATAAAGGGGGAAATGTTTCACTTAGGAAACTTGGAACACTTTCCTACAAGCTCATTTTGACCCCACGTCAGTGGTTATGGCAACATGTTCCAGAATTTTCTCTCACATAATGCTGAACAATCAAGATAAGTTATTTTTTTGCACTGCATAAGCAAATAGAAGAAGTCAGCTCCTGGTCTGCATTCCACAAGCTGCTTATCTGGACAACCTGATAGGGAGAATTTTCTTTTAATTAACAAGTGAGAAGTGCTAATATGAGTATGCTGACATAGGATAAAAATCTACCCATACCATGTTGTACAATGACATATAAATATATATATATATATTCAGCCTATTCTGAGAGGCTTAAAAGGCAAGTGACTCTAATAAAAACTAATATGATCTCTATATCATACAAAGGACAATATGTAGCAGAAGGAGGAGCAAAAATGAGTAATCAAGGTGATTACATATACAACTGTTTTGCATTCAACCTTTTTTTCCTGCCTTATAATGTACTCACTCCCCAGTGCTGTCTTCCTGTGCTAAACCCCACTTCAGAAAAACTTACAAAAACAGTAAAAGGAATAATAAAGGAATTTAACTTGTAGACATGGTACAAACTCTTGCCATGCAGAGAGAAACTGATTAAATTCATATCCTGATAAAATACAACTTCATTAATTGTTCAGACAGTGGGCTTTTGAACTAGAAGAGAAATTAGGTCTCAGTATATTTCACTAATTAAGGTACAGTAAAAAGTCACAGTTCATACCGCTGGACATCCAGTTGATGATTTGTTGCATGTTACTTGTGATGACTTGAAGGAATTATTCTAGATGGAAACCTTTATATATAGGCTATGTAAAAAATTCTCTGTCAATAAACCCATCTTGTCTGCTTACAACCCCTCCAACTTCTGCACGAGGACTGAGCACTTTGCTGTGACTGCTCTTGCAGAGAACTGTAACAACAGATCTCCCCAGCTGCTTGGATCAATACCACGAACTTTGGTCTGAATTCCCAGTGGGAACACACCCACCTGTTAGAACTGGAAAGAGAGGGAACATGATGCCAAGAGCACAAGTGCTGTTTTTGCAGTGTATTTTCACTGTCTGTCTCAACCAGTCTTTTGTCACCCCGCAGCAGACGCGCTCTCCAGATGGATTGTGCAGCTGTGCACGTTCGGCTGAGGTGTGTCAGCTCCTGTCTGCTCTCAAGGCAGCCAGCAGGTTCTTGTCACAGGAGCAGGGGGAAGGATCAATGCAGATGGATGCAAAAAGAGCAAGTCAGTCTGGGTGGGCCATGGTGCCCATGCACAGCCCTTTGTGACTATGGGAGTCACACTCTGGGCACTGGCTCTTTCTCAGGTTCACCCTCTTACCTGGGGTGCTGGAAGGGCAGAGTAATAACCAAAGAAGAATAATCAAGAATAACCCAAATAGAGACTTTACTGTTTGAGGATGTGGGAAATGGTTTTTGATAATTTCTATCACACCAAATACAGTAAATAAATAAATTTGCATTTTTCTAGATATTTTAGTTTCATATTTTAGCTCCAAATACTTTAAAATTGTGATTTTACTTTAATAATTCTTTCCTTCTCTGATATTTAAAAATTACATCAGATTTTAATGTAAATTGTTTTACTATAATTGAGCACTTCTTTCAGTACATACCATAATCCATATAATTATTTCGTGTGACCTTACAGAGGCAGGAGGCAGTGATTCTCAGTGCCCTCAGCCCATTCCAGTACCTCATTCCTATTGCAGTGCTCCAAAACGATGAAATTTAAGATAGTCTCAGGGTTACCCTTCAGTATCTATGGTAGTTCCTAATGTTCTTTTGAAATTGTGCTGCTTCCTCATAAACATAAACATGACAGCTCTTATCATCTCTCTTGCAATTTTCATTTATTGTGAATCTCACTCCTGGGGTGACCAACTGAAAACACCACATTTGATGGTGATTTCATGACTGCAAGATTTTGGGGAAAATTTGAAAATGGAAGTATGCATTTATTCAAAACATCAATGGATATACAAGTATTCAGAATATTTTTTAATAACAGTTCTGACTGAAAGGCCATCTCGTAGCTTTTAAGACTCAATTCGCTATTTTTGAACTCTTACAGCACAAATATTTTTATCTCCATATAAATAAATACAAACGACCTGTCATAAAAATGTGGTCTGGATGTAGTTGTTTGGCTTAGGACTATTTTTGTAGCTAAAATTATAAAGCAATATTTATTTTACAAAATGAATGTATAGATATGAGTATCCATACTTTACTAGACATACTGATAGGTTATTTCTGGTGTGCCACATCCCCCACAACCCATTCACTTCTCATCTAACCTTTCTCAGCTTATTTGTTGATACACATGTTGCATCTAGACTTCTCATTTGCTCTTCAAAACATAATTGCAAAGCTGAGGAAAAGAAATAAAAAATAATAGCAAAGCTCCAAATGCAGCTATTCAATGCCTAGCAACCTGCGAGAGACTGAAGGAAAAAATCACAAATTATCTGCAAGAGGCAGTTGGAACAAGGCTTGGGGTAAATAGACACACAAACAACATGTCAGCCATGATAAAGAGTGTAAATTTGAACAGATGTCACTTCCAGAGCAGCAGCAGGCAGATTAAACTGAATTGGCTTTGGATGAATTCCAAGGAAGAGCGAGAAAATATGATGCTTTTGCCTTGAGCACTTACAGAAATGTAGTCTCCAGAACCTCTTTTCTTTAGTAATCATAATTGAACCAGGCTAAAAATAGGAAGAGTCTTCAAGAAAGGCAGTTTAAAATAAACTAATTCATTGCACATACATATTGTTCTGTAAATGTTTTATTCTAAGGTAAAAAGAACAAAAATGCCTGTCTGCTATGAAAAAAGTGCTAAATGAGGAGCCTTCAAGTTATGATAGTTTACAGTAGCAAAAATGTCACGAACATGCTACTTATGCTTAATGAATCTAGGCCAATACTCTGAAACAAAACATAATGCTGCAATCTTCAAGTTAAATCACACTCATTTATAAATTTTTTGCTGTATTCATTGTTTATTGAATAATTCTGGTTCCCTGTGCTTTGTGCATGTATGTTTTAAAGCACTTTAAAATCACTCATTCTTACTTGCATATTTCAGTTTGTCATATATAATGTACACCAGCAAGAACAGTGAGAATACAGAGCTTTCAACACCCGAGTCAAGGGATAACAGAAATATCTATCTGGACTTCCCCTAAAAACATTCTAAACAAACTTCATCCTCTAATTCTGGTCATTTGCATCATTATTACACTTTCTAAAGTCCTAAATATGGACCAATTTTATCTCTGTCTGTAGCACATAAGATTGTTGGGTTTTGTTTTGCCTTTAATGCTATGTTTTCCCCCCAGACTTCAATGTCTTGGCTTTGAATGCTAAAGAAGGAAACATAACTTTATTCCAGTGGCCACAATTTTAATAAGGACATGCCCAGAAGAATTCTCACTTATTCCATTTAGAAGTGTACAATTATCCTATGAATTTTAAATCATAACACTAGTAGAAATACATGCCAATAAATGTCACCTCTCCATGTTTCCATACTCCAGAATTGAGAAAATTAAATCTAATCCCCATAAATAATTAATTCATCATAATCAAAAGCATTATTATCTTTCACTGTTAGACAAAAAAAAAAAAAAAACAACCAAAAACAAAAACCAAAAGTAGAAAAACAACAATTTGAGAAGTGGCAAAATATAGGAATACTTGCAGAGGAAATTTTATGTTATGAAACCACCTGAATTTTCCATTATTATCACTGGAATGGACTCCACCATATGACCTTTAGATCCTCGAAAAGACCTGCTTTCAGTATGGCCCACAGAACAGCACAATTATTTTCATGAAAGCAAAATGAATGACAAGTCATTACCTCTCAAATTAATTAATATCAGCTCTCCTAGTTAATACTAGGCTCTGTGTGGAAGAGATAAAAATCACACACTTTGTTTAATATTCACAACAGATGCCATCTCCTCACATTTGAATGGAGTTTTCATACTTGTAAGTCAGTATTTCAAGCTGAAACACTGGAGGTTTTTTAAGTCAATAATACAAGCCTACGAAATTAAAATGCACTACTTGTGTGAAACCAACAAAATCATTGTTTGTTTATCTTTAAGGTGATAATAAAAAAGATTAATGATACTGCTGTATAATGAAACAATCTGCCACAAGGCAAGCTGCAGAATATAGAGTGAAGCTCTAGCAAAAATACTACAGAAGGCTTTAGTTTTCTCCCAAACACATTAAGAAGTCCCTTTTATTACCAGGTGACATTTTTACATTTAAAAGAGAGTTGATTTTCATGTGGTTCTTAAAGGTCAAACAGTTAATCTACCTCTGTAAGGGGAGCGTATTCCTCTGAAGAGATTTCTAGGGGACATCAAATCAATAAGAGTCAGACTCAAAAAGAATAAAATCTTTGTCTGTTCTCAAGGCAAAAGCTTATACCAATCCTAAAGAAATTGGATCCAGCTCATGAAAAAATCAGTCATCATGCAGCAAGCAATAAAAAGTAGCAACCTTTAGAGTAGAACAGAGACGTAAAAGATTTTTATATCAATAATTCTGAAGAAAAAACCCTATTCAGAATGGAATCTAGAAAAGTATTGGTTTTCATCATATGTGTTCCCTTTGCTTTTGCATTTGTAAGTGGTAAAAACAATAAGAGAGTGAAAAGCTGAACCTGCCATGGTCAAATACTGGAATGTTCAACAGTGTTCAGCTCTCTCTGATGGACACAAACACCCTGAGCTTCTGCTGGAGGCAAGAGAGGCAAAAGGGACCCCAATGAGAAAGGGACAGGTCCAGGTGTACACTCCAGCTTTGCTCAGTTTACTCAGCATAATAAGCACATTTTTCATCTTCCTGAGAAATCTGCCATATCCCTGCATACAGTGGCTTGAGAAGTTCATTGAGGGTGCCTCAAATGAGAGTAAAAAACTGAATTCTGTAAATTATCATTTCAAAAACATTCTTAGATTTGAAAGTCAGAAAGGCTACTTGTGAATGTGCTATTTTAGAATGGGGTTCAAAAGATCTGGTGTTCTATTCCTGGCTTGATACAACCTTGTACAAGAATTTTTGGTGTCAGTTTCCCATTTAGAACATGATAAGAACAATAATACCATTTTTCAGTCTTTTCCACCGGAACTCTTCAAGACAGTGACTGTGCCAAGACAGGAATAGCACATATAAATATAAACACACAAGTAGAAAGTAAAGCCCATCTTAATATCCTAATTTCACATAAAGCTACCAGGAAACTCTACACAAATGGAAAACTGCACAAATGGAAAGCTGCAAAAAATAAACTCAGGTTTTAACCTTCACTATATGTGCAAAACACTTCTGTACTTGAAAGGAGAGAAGGGTTGAGAATTACATAGGAATATTGAAACTTCCATGAGGACTGCTCTTTAATGTCTTTCTGCAGGTACAAAACAGCACTGGTTATGATGGCTTTGCTTCTGAAGGAAATAAAAAAAAATATACAGGGGAAATAGACTGAAAAAAAATCAAAACTTAGTGGTAAGAGAGCAAGCGAGAATAAAAATTCAGTGAAATCCATAACTACAAGATTATATTATACAGGCACCATTACAGTATGATTATTTAATTTGTTGTAAAGTAATTATTCAAGTGATAGCAAAACAATACAGCTGCTTGGTCTGTATCATATCTTGAGGAATTCACCTTGACACTGACATTGTAATTTCTATCTGAGTTTTATATTGAAGCTATAGTACATACATTTTTAATTCTCATTCCAACTTCAGCTAATCTAGGATAAATCTCAATCATTACTTTACCTAGCTTGCTTTCAAATCCAGGAATAAAAAATCCATAGCCTATAGGCTTTGATGCTCTTTGTTTATATGATAACTGCTTTTAATTACCATTTTGTTTGCCAAGTCTCTTCAATGAAATTTAAAATGCAATTATTTTCCACTCAAACACACAGTAATTTGAATGAATTATATTTTGATCTAATTAAGGTAAAACTAATCATTATATATAAACCATTTTATAACATTTCCTGACAATACATTATTATTATAATTTGTCTTTGAATTCTCATTTCATTCATCATTCATTTTGAAACTGTTTACAAGGTGCACATAGATTGGAAGAAAATAGTGTTTTCCTCTTCTGTCCTCCCCATATACACCATTCCATTAAGTAACTACACTACACTTCAATCCTGCTGCAGACTCAGCCCCAAAGCAGTACCCAGGTTTATAGATGGCTGAAACTTGAGCTAATAAAGGACTGTGAAAAAGGTGTGGGAGAAGGATACCCCAGATTCCAAGGTTTTTGGAGAGATGGAATTTTGGGTATGATTTTGTTCACAATGGAAAAGTGAACACATGTTTTCCAAAAGAATTCAGCTCAGTAAAACAATTCCATCTTGTGAGCAATACAGTCCTTTAGTACTAAAATCTTCCAGGAAAATATTTTTTTCTCTATTATCAAATTAGTTGCATTATAGCATGGCTTCCTGAAAACTGCCTTCTGCACTCCAAAGGACCAAAAGTTCAAACCACACAACATGTTCTCCTATGCTTAAGTCAAGGAGGTATCTCAACCCTATGCTTTGATAATTTTAAGACCTGCCCTTTACAAAACTTACAGAGCTAAAAAAATGTGAATGAAAGCACCCACAGACTTGGAATAATGACAAATACAGCTGACACAACTTTTTCCCTTTTTTCACCTTTAAAGAAGTCCAGTCCCAGGGTGAGACTAAGGGTGCATTTCCACAAGGATGTGGCCAATCTAAACTTTGGACTCTCTCAGTCCTCCTGTCCTCTCAACTCCTCCTCCTCTCTCAGTTGTGTTTCTTGCTCAGTCAACTTCCTGAACTGGTTCACCACTGGACTGCTAAGATAAGTTGAAGATGTTTTTCCCTCCTGCCTACCTGCACTGCAGCTCCTTCTCCCTCCCATCACTGACAATCTGAGACCAGAAGATGAGTGAGTCAGCCAGAGGAACAGATTCAGCTGAAATTGCCACTAAAAACATCCTAGAATTCAGATCAGTTCTTAGCCCATCTTGCACAGAATTGGGTGTGGATAATGAAACAAGATCATCAAAAGAAAGATACTTAAATAGATAAAAAAAAATTCATCCATTTTAAACATTAAAAATGAAAAAAATAATTAATTGTAACAGCATCCTCATTATATAAACGTATCTCTTTGCAGGCTCACAAAGAATGTCAAAGCAAATTTCTCTGTTAGCGAACTCTTTGGTGGATATTCAGACTTAAATATTATGCGTTGTGAGCAATGCAATATAGCCAATATCAAGTCATTCTTTCTTGTCAGGAAGTTAATACATAGTAATAATCACTGTTCACTGAAATTTTAGGGATGGAAAATACACAGTACAAGGACTAATAGGACTCTGATTACAGTATTTTTCCTGATGAAAGCAGTAGAGAAACTCTACAACACAGAAGTCTATATCCTCTGTAAGAGGAACCTGGGGTAGAATAATAGAGGGATAATGATGACATTTCCTTTTGAATGCACAAAGAACAGGGACAGAGATTATTGGAAGACAGGACACAGAAGCAGAGTGAGTTATACCATGGCTTCTGTGGTGGATGAAATATGGTAAATTAGCTACTCCAGCTGATATGGAAAATGATGAATAAATCCCAGAACAGTGGAGTTGGAAGGAACCTCTGCAGATCACCCAGTCCAACTGCCCAGCCAAGGCAGGGTCACCTGGGGCAGGTGACACAGGAGTGCATCCAGGGGGGTTTGCAATGCCTCTGGGGAAGGAGACACCACAACCTCTCAGGGCAGCTGTTCCACCCCAAAAGATTATTCTGTTAGCTGTACAGAGCCATAATTGTTGTCATTTTCATACAAAAAGCGGGGTATAGTTAAAAGTATGTCTTTGCAATACAATGAGGACATGGAATGAAAATTCTGTTCCTATGCCCGAAAAGAAGTTCTGCAGCAAATAAGATTCACCCATTTACTGAGTAATCCATTATACTTAAAAACACAAAGAAATCTTATAGGTTTCACTCATGGAACTTTAAAAACATTTTGACAATATATTTTTTCCCAAATGTGCATTACATACATTCCAGCTTTCACTCCTTCCAACACTTCACAGCAGCATTTTCAGTGTGCTCACTTAAGATGTTTCTTCAAGTTTTAAAGGTCATCAGAGTTCAAGAAGTATGCTCTATACTTGAAATGTTCACAAGAGTTTTTAAGTTATTAATAGATCTCATTATATTTTTCATATATGAGTATATCTCTTAAAGTTTGTGTTCAATTTTAAATAACTAGAATTTCGAAAGGTCAAACAAATAATGAGGTGTCTCATTGCAACAGGAAATATATTCACTATTTTGCCACAAGGTTTTTCTATTTAGTTACTTCTGGAAAAAAATTACTTTGCTCTATTGCCTTGTTGCATGAAATTCTCATCATCCTTATCATTACAGAATATAAAATATAAGCCCATGTTAGACAGAAGCATAATAAAATCTGTAGTGATGTTTATTCATGATAACCTCTCAGAAATTAAAATTTGTTTCAATATTTAGATTAGCACTTCACCACCACCTACGGCATCTATAGTTTCTTTATTGTTGTTTGTTGATGACAACAGCAGAGATTGCAGTCTTAGCTCCCTGCCTAAGATTCTAGAGGACAATGAACCTTTCTGTGTGTGACTACATTGCTCAGAAATCGATTCTCTCCCCATTTAAAAGGCACTGGTCTCTTTTCCCAGCACCCTCCTCTTCCTCAGCCATTACTGACACACACCTGGTGCTCCACTCCACTGGTGACAGGGAGAAATTGATCTGAATTACACAAATCACTCACACTTCTGATCCAGACAAGTAGCACAGAACTCTGGTGTCCCATACCCATTGATTTTTTCTTCACTATATTACATAGTCTCCTGTCAGCTAACAGCTTTCTTATATTCGTTATACACTTCATAATTGGCTAGCATCTTTACTAACTGGGAAAAAATACCTGTGAGGAATTTATTATCAGTAGCACCTCTTTATTTTTTCACATTAAGCCACACAACCTATAAGCTACCTGAACTACTTGTAGGAGCAGAACATCATGACTGTTTAAAGCCTTTTTGTACCAGCTACCTGTCAGAGCACAAAAACATCATGAGGTCTAGACACCTGTCAGTCTTTTGTTCATTTGCCTCTCTTGAGGAAATCAGCCTTTCACAAGTGCAGCTGCACTTGTCTGGTACAATGAAAGGGTTGTCTCCCTTCCACATGCCTGCGCAGTACACTCTGAAGCTCAGAGCCTTACCCTTACTGAATCCCTAAGTACCCCCAAATTAGGATTTTACAAGTAGGTGAAGGAACACTTTGACACTAAGGTTCTAATAATTTAAATCAAGCTCAGGGAAGCCAAGGTCCAAAAGGATTTGTGTAAGTATAAATGAATGTCTGACTATTCATAGCAGGGGCTTGGAACTTCTCTCTCTCTCCCCAGGATTTGAATCAGCAGGTTGGGTATTCTGGGGAATGGTTCTGCGCACTGCCTCGTGAGGTGAAGTCTCTCTATTATATTGGGGAAGTAATCTAAAATCAATTTTTAGTGATTTTATATTACAGATTTGATTTTTTGTGTTCACTGGAAGTTTCAGTTGAAAAAAGAATTCTCACCAGTCCCATCTAAATACTCTTATCACTGGGGTAATTAACTATTCTGAGGACCCCTCTTTTCTCTTATATAAAATCCAGTCAGGAAAGTACATAGATTGTTAGGTTACTCACATGCACAACAAATGGTTTTGCAACACAGGGAGCTCAAAATCTGTTTGATCACATTGGTGCAACTCATTCTTTCTCCTCTTTTTTTCCTCCAGAAGCAATTCCCTGCAGAATTACATCTGCACCTCTTAGTAAATGATCAGTGATGATTGCATTTCGTTGCAGGGTATAACTCAGTAATTCAATACTTACTTCAAAAAGTACTGCTCTGAATATTTTTATATGTATATTCATATATACATATATACAGATATACACATATCCATATATCTCTTTCCAGGAAAAAATGCCTTGTGATTCTTTGAAAGTCTCCATTAGATAAATACTTTCCTTATGTAGCACCACAGCCAAAATACTAGGGTGGCTCTTAACTGAACATTCAGAGACTTTAGTAGTAGAAACAAGAGTCAAATCCCAACCTAAACCTTTTTCAAGTTTGTGTTCATTTGGAATGAAAGGCAAAGACCTTCAGTTAGAATTTTCAAATCTATCTTTTAAAAGTGTTTAGATACTCTGCACTTGGAAGCCTCATTAGCCATATATATGTTAGTTTTTACTGTCTATAAATTTTAGAGCAGTTTTGCATTCTAGTGCTTTCTGTGTAGCTGTCTAAACAGTTTAACTGCCATGTAGCTTTCTACTTGCTAAAACTCTCTGTCAAATTTAAAGCTGCAGAACAGAAATTTAACTCAGCTTTGTGTTCTTTTATTTTTAATAACTCTCTTCATGAATATATTTTGTATTTTGTTTCTTTCCCATAATTGTGTAGAAGAGCCTTGAGGGAAATTAGAATGTAAAAATCAATAACAAAGTTTTATTAAGAGATTGAAGGGTTGAATTTAGATAGACAAGCAAAGTGAACATTAATGTACTGATTTGTTCTGATATGCAATTTCAACATAAGATTTGCTCAGAAATATGCTGAGTGAGACAAAAATATCCTTATTGGGGAGCAACAGTTTCTCACCTTTGAAACAGTTTTCATTTTCTTTTACTCAGCTACAATATGCCACAGGTTACACTTTCAACCAATTCAAGATTTTCTATGCTCCCAAGATTGGCTATTTGCAAGTCTTGTCACTTAGCAACTTCTGAGAAGCAACAACACTTATGTGAATGACCCATATGCTGCCACTCACTAAATTATTTAGGAGATAATGGAGAAGGATGAGCACAAGAGAGATGTGGTAAAAAAAACCCTCAAACCCTCAATTTTTCTCCATTGCTTACTCTAGTGAATTAGGATACAGAAAAACACAATGCAGTTATTTAAATGCCTGCACAGAAATAAGAAATAAATAAAAAAAAAATTTGGCATTGTTGTAATTACAAGAAATATCTAAATATTTTAATATTTGGTCTAATTAGATTGATCAAGAAGAACACCACAACTGAAGGCTCTGTTCTTGTGAAGTCACCACAGTTCAGCCCAGAAGCACAAGGAAGGTCTCAGGACCATAAAAAAGTAAAGTCCCCATACTCGTATCAGAGGACATGAACCTGCATTGGGAGGGACTGGATAATTCTCAGCCTAAATGAGCATTATGTTTTGTCTCCAACATCGCAGGAAGAAACCCCAAAAGGGCTACCAGAACATTGATGATATCAGACTAGCTGGACTGATGTGGGGACATCTGGGAGAGGAACAGATTCAGAGGAAGGCTCTTTCAGCCAGGGGGCCATACAGCCATGGCCATCTTGGCTTCCAGAAGCCTCCTGAATTCTTTTTCATTCCTTCAGCCTCTCCAGAATCTGCTACACTAAAACTTTGCCTGTGAATCATTCTGCTTTGTAGAGGCCACCCTTCCATATCTAGACAGTACTATAATAATTTCACAACAGCAAAGAGCTGAGCCTTCAATCAGGCTATCACTCACTGACATAACCCATTTAATCACAGAAAAGTTAAAAGAAAATATGCAAAGAGGTTTCGCCTTTCCTCCACTTTCAAGTTTCAAAAACACATGAACAAACTGTCTCACAGTAGAGCAGACCTGTCTAACCAGATCTGTATCTCTGGGAGAAAGAGTTTGATGCAAAATAGGAAAGACATAAATTGAAATAGATAAATAATGCCCCAGAGAATGTTGATTTTATTCTATAACAAATTGATCAAATATTTCCAAGAAGTTTAATCAAAAGAAATGTGTGGTTTGAGCTAACATTCCTTTGACCTTTAAGAGTCTGAGATTAACAAATACTTCATTAAAAAGTAGAATCAATACCTGAATGCTTATGAGTTTCTAGGCAATCACGTTTTAAAATTTTAAACTAATGTAACACAAACCAATGGTGAATGTATATATTTTCTCAAAACACTTTCAAACCACACTCTCTAGGTCAATCTCTTCATACCATCCCTATGTCAGATAAGATGGTAGCCAAAAAAATAACAGATCAGACTATATAGATAGTGGTGAAATAGGAACCATTAGTAAAAATGAAAAGAAAACAAAAAATAATTTTCACAGGAAGATCTCAGTGATTTTTGTTTTTTTCTGCTGTTGTTCAAAATGAGTTATTTCACCTACTTGATGTCATCATATCAAGAAAATAGATTGGCTATGATTTAAAAGATCTGTAGACGTGGCATTTGGGGATATGGTTTAGTGGTAGGCTTAGAAACACTGGGTAATCTGTTGAACTTGAAAATCTTGGAGGTCTTTTCCAGCCTTAATGATTCTATGCCTCTAAGTGCATCCATTGAAGTGCAATCACTGTCAGTACTCCGAATCCTTTGTCTCAGATGGGGAAGACCATTACACTCAATGTTAGCACAGATTGTAAGTCATTATTAGATTGTGGGGTTGAGATATCTGAAGACATCTTGTTTGGTGCATACTAAATCTAACGGTCTAACTGAATTTTCATAACAAGTTATATGATATACTACTACACAGCTCCAGTAAGCAGCCATGAGGAAATCCTAATGTTTGTGAGTTCTTGAATGCATTAACTGAATATAAGAAATATATGTTGCTTTACTCGATTTGCTTTTCAGGTTTTTCATAAATAATGTCTCAGTTCCATCTTCAGAGTTCCATCTTTACGGTTCTGTTATGTTGTCCAAATTTTTACTTCCAGCCTAGAAAATTCAGAGCCAGAGCTCTGACACATCAGTCACACAATCAGCTAAATTAGGCTACTCCAGTTGGTTTAACTGGCAACTTTCAAGCACACAAAACAAAGCAGCAAGGTTTTAATAGTTTAAACCCTCCAAAGTGGATCATAATACAAAATGTATTGCTCATCAGCTGGCAGAGAAGGCAAGGAATGCCATATGCTTTCAATTTCATTTGTGTTGTTTATCTCTAATACTAAACCCTAATGCAATACACTTTCTATTACTCTGCCATGTCAATCTTTTTTATGTGCAAGGGGATCAGGAAAACAAGACAATATTGGTTTCAATAGTAACAAGCCAATACAGACTCTGCTAATTCAAGGGTAGCTCAGAGCTGTGGAGTAGTAAATTACTACTCCATGCATGAATTAGAAAACACAGGTAAAAGCAACATAGTCAAAATACTTGTTTTAATGGTTAGCTGATGGCTTAATCAGCTTAGACAAACTGAAAACTAAACAGCAATAGGTCAAAAATATGGCTGAAACATGAGTTTCAAAGCACTGGGGATAAAGTTCTGCATGTAACTACAGGTTAACCAGTATGTGAGCAAGTGGTTTCCTGCAAGACTGCACTGCATTCATAGATTTAGGAGACCACTTTTCCCACTTACTATGGGGGACAAACGACAGTGCCTTGGTGATAGCAACTCACCACATTGCAGGGCAAGAAGTCAGCATCTGTGAAAAGCCAAACTCCATCTCATCCATATCCCTACCAGGTTGCTGGTGTTTTCTTTTATCATGCTCAATGCCCATGCAGACAAACATCCAGGTGGAGACAGTCAGAATTGAGCACCTCTGAAAGCAAGTTTCAAAAGGCAAAAGATTTAATTCCAAGCACATTAGGGATTCTTAACCCCACTCATCTTTGTAATTGACAAAGATGAAGACACAAACAGAGGCAATTTTCTGAGGAGCTCTTTGCCCCTAAATAATCATCTCAGTTGCCAATCTTTTCCTCTGTGTGAGATGGTGGAGGTTACTTCTTGATGACAAAATGTTTCCTTGAGTATGTACACTACAGTCACCTGACAGAAGGTGCTACTTGGCTGCTTTGCTCTCCTCACCCTTGGTACAGAACTTGAAGTACTAGTCTTGATCCTGTTGCAATCTATTTTAGTTCTCTACCTTTCTGTGGACCTGAACTACCCATTTTAAAGAAAGAAAGGACATGGTAAGAGCCCAGAGGTGGCAGATTGCCAGCTGGCCAATGTCCTGAAAACTCTCCAGGAGAATGACAGAAGGCGCCAATCGGAACTGCTGAAAACAGTCATGGGGGGAAGACAGAAAATGCAGCTTAAGAGAGAAGCTGTAGGAACTAAAGCAGGAAACAATATGATAAATTTAATGATCACTGGGGAAATGATCACTTAAAACTTCGTTCAAACTCCAGACCTAAGATATTCATCTTGAATCAGGAAAACAGAAATTGCTTTAACCAGAAACTTTTGTTTAGCTGGTAAGGACATGAGAAGAAATCATAGACCAGAAAAAATTCTGTGGATGATGGAAGTTTTTTGGAAGATGGAAAACTGGCAGACATACAGCTGATTTAGGAAAAAAAAAAAAAAAAAAAAAAAAAAAAAAAAAAAAGAGAGAAAAAGTAAAGCAGATTTTGCTGTATAAAAGCACATTAATTATCTTCTAGAGAGAATTAAGTCCCTGAAGTCTTAAAACTCTTTGAACAGTTTCACTGGGATAAGGTCAGAAAAGCAACTGCTTTGTTCTCAGTTAAAACAGAATAAAAGAACACAAACAAACAAAAAACCTCACAAAACAAACAAACAAAATGAATCAGAGAGCCCCTGGAAGCCATGTATTTTCTGAACTGTCTGTTGTAGTTTAGAAGAAAAGAATTAGAAATAAAAACTCAACCCTTCTTCATGTATTGATCAACTGAACAATTATATATGTCCAGTATTGCTTAAGAGTTTCTAAATAAAACAACCACTATAATCTACATTTTCTTCTTGGTTAGGAGACCCACCTGCAGACAAAGATGACTTTCAAAACATTTGCTGGAGGTGTCCCAGAGAGTGAAAAATTCCTAGTAAAAGGTCTTTGCTTTGGTGATTTTAAAAAAGATTTTGATCTTACTCTCAGGGCTCATGACACAGCATTTTCTGCAGGTTTTACAGTCATCTCTACTGCTTAGCTTAGAGACCATCACCTCAGTACATATAAATGTGCTAAGACACAGATTAAAGTTTAATTAACCAGATTCATGTTTTTCAGTGACATCCTTGCAAGGACAGCTTAAATAATTATTTATAGAATTTCAAAATTAAGTTTCAGATACTACATCAGTAATATAATTCTTTCTAAAAAGTTATTTTACTCTTAATCTTAAGGTGACATTATCCAATCCTACCCAGCTGCGAATTTTTGAAAGGTTCTGACTTGCATTAAAAATTATCATTAAAAATTATCTATATTTGAATTAAGTTCACTTTTTGTGAAAACATTTAACTCTCGGTGTAAAATCTTTGCAGCTGTAGAATTTATCAGGATCCTTGGCAAATATTTAAAAATTAATTGCCTTCTCTTAAAAATGTACTTATGGTCTGAATTTATATAAGTTAAACATCTGCCCAAACAGCCTTATCACAGAAGAGCTGAGGTCTGCAGGGACCTCTGGAGATCACCTAAAGGCTACCTACTAAAGCAGGTTGCCCAGGACTGTTTCCCATCAGGTTTTGGATATTGCAAAGGATGGTGATTGCACAACCTTTCTTGGCAGTTGTTTCAGTGTCCAACACCCATTACATAAAAAGAAAAACAAACAAAAAAAAAACCCAAGAAAACCAACCAAACAAAAGTTGTTGCTTTCCTTTGTTTAAATGGAATTTCCCAAATTTCAGTTTGTGGCAGTTGACTCTTGTCCTGTCCCTGATCACCACTGTGAAGATCCTATCTCCATAGGTTACCACCTTCCACTAGGGATGCAAACTCATTGATAAGATCCCCCTGAGCCCTTTCTACTTCTACTGAAACCAAATCCAACTCAGCCTCTTCTAGTATGTCAGATGCTCCACTCCTCAGTCACCTTTCCTGGCCTTCTGCTGAACCTGTCCATGTCTCTATTGAGCAAGGAAGCCAAGAACTGGACATGGTGTTCCAGTTTCAGTCTCAGCAGCGTATTCCCATATGTGTTTATAAAGCAGAACAAACTTCACACTGATTTATCCAAGGTATTCATAGAGGTTCACCCTAACCTCTTCTGTGTTTATCTAACACAGTTACAAAAGAACTTCTTTCTCTACTCTCTCAATTGCTCAGCTGAGCTGAATAATGTTCTCTGTTGCTTTTAGATGGCACGTTTAGATTGCCATTCTTTCTCTAAGACCCCTCTCTTTATATCTCAGAGAAATGAATTTCTATTATGCATGAATTCTGCTTTGCTCATTTCAAGAGCTGTATTCTCTGACACGAGATTTTTAGCCCTGGATGGGCACAGATGTTGTCTCTACTGTTCTGGCAAAGAGCACAAGCACTAACAGGTGCTCCATTTGTTTGGCCTTTAAAACAAGAGCCAAAAGGGATCAGCATCTCTAGGATTTTAAAATTCCCAAATCTTCCAGCTCTTTGGTAATTTGCAGCTCTTGTGTGCCCAGAGTCTCAACCCCACCATTCTCCTGAAAAAGAAAAGGAGCTGAATGAAAAGCCTCACATGCTTCCAAGGCCAGTCTGTGCCTTGCACACCCATCCCCATCAGTGCAGTCTGTTCTCCAGCCTGCTCCCCGATTTTGGCTGCCGTGGACCTACCAGAGCAGCCACGACCAGCTCTGTCCTCAGTATGGGGGTTGGTAATTACTGCTCACATCTCTGCCAGCCATCACCTCCTCCCTGAACTGGGCTGGCACTCTGAAATGCAGCGAGTTTCCAGGAGTAGAAACCAGCACCGTTTCAGAATTCCCTTCTTCAGGGGAGTGTAAGAAAAGAGGCTGACATTAAAGATCTATAACTCAAGTTTTGATTATATACTGCCATGCATCTGTGTGTAGTGACCTAGATAGCACTGTGAGCAAATTCTCAACAGGAAGCTAAAGCAAGCTTGGGAATTTTCTTTATGTTATCAAAGTACAAGAAGCAAAGGTAAAAAAATTATATCTGCTTATTCCTTGCTGAAGTTTGCAGTTTCCATACACCCGCAGAAGGTGTTGTAGACTAATGTTACTGTCATGAAAGGCCATTATTAATGATAGTTTTTATTTTTCTGATATACAGAATGCAGAATTATGTGCACAAAAATTAAATGTCAGAGTAAATCCTACCTGGTATTGCCATAATTTTGGAATAATTTCTCAGGATAGTTTAGACTGTCCCAATCATCATTATTCTTGGCTATGTTCAGATGGAGAACAAATGCAGACAACTCTTAGAAATATTAGCATTATTTTTTCCCCAGAACAATCTTTAGTTTTTTGGATTTTTTTTGTTTGGTTTTTAATACTACTCATTAGTTCCCTAGTATCCTATTGCTTATTAATCCAGCGGTTTTAAACATGAAATGACTATTTAGCAAAAACCTTTTGTCATCTTTCAAAGGGAGATCTAGAGAAGCAGAGAGAAAACACTTTATTAACTAAGAGATGAAATTTTTTTCTTTGTTTATACAATCTAATCCTTCTTTCCTAAAAGCTTTGCCATCCATGAAACAAACCAACTGAATCCCTAATAAATGAATATAAACATATTAAATCCAATGATAAAAGTTCTATTTTTCAGTCTCAGTGGAACTGGGAGTTTCTAGCATCCCTCGATGCTTCTGACAGTGGCTTGTTCACTCCCAGTAGGATCTCTGGGCATTTTTCATGCCAGACACCAAGAGAAGGTCCTCGGACCATCTGTACTTCTGTCCATGTTAGAGCTCATTAACCAGACAAATGCATCTCCCCAAGTCTGAACCCTCAATAATGGAATGGAGACCTGAGCTTTCAGCTGCAGCTCTCAGCACCAAGCCAGCTGACAGTGTGTGCTGGAGAGCATTGAGAGGATTCCTCTTTTCCATCAGTCACTAAGTCACTGCTGAGTGGTTTGCAGTGGACTGAAACTCCTTACCAGGCTTTGCAATTTACAGATCTGAAACATGAATTTCAGCTGTTGTTTCATGATGTTGCCACCTGCCATCTCTCTCTGTCTTTTCAGACACTTCAATTTGCTTTATTAGGAGAAAAAACTTGTATTGAAGAGAAAAAAAATTACTACACTGCCATATAAATATATGATGAGCCTGCATCTTGTGTGCTGCATGCAGCTCTGGTCTCCCCAGCTCAGCAAAATTATAAACAAGAGGGGAAAAAATAGTAAATAATTCTGATGAATGATGCAGAACTGCTTCCCAACAAGAAGCCAATCAAAGAGACTCGAATTCCTCAGCTTAGACCACAGATGCACAAGATGTACCTGCAGTATATGCACTCACAATACCATATTCCCTTTCTATACCAGGTTTTGTGGCATAGCACAGTTTAGATTTTAGAAAATTTTACCTTAGAAATTCTACACGAGGTTTCTTTGGGAAGTTTGAGTGCCACAGAAGGTTTTGGAAGAGTTTCTGACCAAATATAAAACCTTGATTCTTGGTATTTTAAAATTGGACAGTAATAAAGATATATAATTTAATGAACACTTAGTCATGTAAACTTTTAGTTAATCATAGAATCAATTTAATTTCAGATTACTACAGGTTGTATAAAATATCTTTGTTTTTTAACCTCTTCCTATTCTCATCAGTTCATCTTTCTAATGAAGTCACTTAGAATTTCTGTGTAAAAGTCTTAAATTAAGAAAGAATTAATTTCAATATACCAGAGTGCTATATTGAGAGCTAAGAACTCACCGAATATTAATGAATTTTTTGAATAATCTAGTGTGTTATTGTTTAACAAGAAAAAAATGACCTTTAGATGAATAAAATCTTTAGACTTTTTTTTATTTTACATTGCTATGAATGTGTATACCAATTTTCTCACAAAAATAGTTCTGAAAAATGAAAAGGTATTTACTGAGAAAGAACTGAGTAGCCTGGAGGTAAAAAAACATAGAGGCAATTAGTAAAAATAGTATGTGAACAGATCTAGTATAAAAGATCTATTATTTCCTCACTTGTTTTTTTCCCAAGCTCATTAGAAAAAATCCAGCAAAACACAAATGTCTGCAATATTTTCAATGGACATTGACTAAGTTTAATAGAAATTGCTTCAATTGTTTTGAGATAGGGCTACGTTATAACATTACTTGCGTCCCTATTTTGGGGGAATAAAGTAGCTTCATAGAATAACTAAATAAAACAATCTATCTAAATAATTACTATTTTCAGAGGGAAGGGATTGCTTTTGAGCCCAAATACATTTAAATCAGTGCAGAAAGCTGGCCATTTACTAAATACTGTATTACCAGCTTACAAATGCATCTGCTGTCTCACTAGAACAGGTGGTAATAAACAAACCCATCTGCCATCATACACTGCAGGTAAAATTCACTTGCTTTGGAGTCTGGGCATTATTACAATCAATAGTTATATTTTCAAAGACCTTTTTTCCCCACTTAACACAATATTTAATTTATGAAATGAAAGCTTTCATGAGACCCAAAGAGAGCCCAGGTGAACAAAAAGGCTCTGTGAGGTTGGAAGATGCTGAGTGGACCCCACAACCCCTCACCCTCATCCCTTCCAGTGCACAGCCAGGAGCAGCCTGGTGCCTCCTCCCCCAGAAGCAATTTTCTTTGTGCTTACAAAGAATGTAAATATTCCCAGAACTCTACTTGAGAGTTAATTGTATCGTTTCTTCTGTCTTTTCACAAGACAAGTGTTTTTAAGAACAGTCAGGTATTTGGCTAATCTTGTAAAACAAAGAGAAGACTTAGATGACCATTCAATTTTATCACTGGCAATTCCACCTGTAGGAGTATTTCTGCATAAACACATAACATACATAGTTCTGGCCTCTGATTTCAATATGTGTCCCAGTGAATATGATGGGTTACACTGGTATTCCTTCAAGGCTATTTGGAGACCTTTCTCTCCTCTACAAGATCTTGTTTTCTATTGCTCAAAGCAGCAACAAATCTCACTAATGCAGACCAGTTCTTTTCAGGGAGCAGGATATCCTGGAAGATCTTTGGATGACATGGCTTAAACAATGGGAAGGCCTCCTCCATATACGTCACTATTCCCACTGACATGATAAATGCAGTCACTCTGAAGCTTAAACGGGCAAAAAACACCAAACAAACCCCAAAACAAACCAAAAACAGTAAAAATCAAACAAAACAAACACCTCCCCCCCAAAAAACCTAGAAAACCCCAAACAAGTAAATCCCACACAAAGAAGACCAGGTCAAAAAAGAAAAAAAAAATCCCCAAAAAAATCCAATCACCAAAAAACCAAAACAAACCAAACAAAAAACCCTAAAAATAAACAAAACTCCATCTTTATAAGTTTTAAAGTTGGAGTTTTGCCATTATTAGTCACACCCACAGGCAGATAAGCTCAGTTTCAAAGCCTTAGCAGGGGAAATTATAAGTATTCCCAGTAGGGAACAGGTCAAAATGGAGAGCTTTAGAGGCTCACTGTTCATACACTCTCCTGTGGTATTTGTAAGCTGTGGGTAGGTGGGGCTCTCCAAGCATTCACTATGTTCATGCTCCAAGTTATTTTTATAAAGCAAAGCCAGATAACCCTTTTATGAACACAACATTGTTACAGGGATAAAAACAAATATTAGTACCACTTTTAATAGACATATCACCCATTCAGTCAAAAATGTAGAAGAATAATAGCTAAGCTATTATAAAGGTCATAAGCATCTTGTTGATTTGTCAGCTGACAGAGCATTTTAATGCATTCAATGTGTTCTCCCTTCCTTTTAATTGTTTGATGAATGCACATCATAGATTCTCCCTTACCAGAGGCTGAGTAGCAATATATAAAACATGTTAATATTTTTACCCATTACTCATAACTTGATAGAAGAGGATGAGTATGTTTTCCTACTTAAAATAGAAAGATGGCCAAGATTGTCAGCAGGAACTTGATTGGTTTGCAAAATAAACTTGCCCAAGAGACACACTGTGAAAGCTCTGTGAGATTAAAGACCTATGTGCCATTGGAGTACACAGGCAAAGAATGTAAATATAAACACACCATCAATGCTGAGATTCACATTCTTCAAAGAGCACAATCTAATTCAGAAAGGTCTAAATGCTCTTCTCCAAAGTGTAGTAACCCTGTCAGTGCAAAGTATTACCCCCAGAGAGATTTCTCATGGCAGTTTTAGATTGACTGACATCCTGAAATATTCTTTTTTCACTCTTTGAGCTGTAGCAATGTAAACCTTTCTTATTCTGGATGTGATAAAAGGTACACAGAAATTCTTTTGGATGAGGAAATCTTTGTTCTAAAGACTGGGAAACAAAATGAAACTGCAATGAAGTTCACTATTCCACATCCCCATAGCCACTCATTTATTGCAGCATTCTAAGACAGCCATAATAATAACTCAAGCAAGGCTAGTTATGGACAGACCTTCACTCTTCCCTGTGACCTCTACAGAACCTGCTGAAGTCAAGGCTGTGGTGACTAATGCATCAGGAAATCTCCTTCTGAATGACTGGTTCTGATGAGGCAGGGGACAGATGCAGAGGGAATGTGTGGGGGTCGTGGGAAGTTAAACATGGGAATGCACTGCCAGGTGTCAGGCAGTGCTGATCTAAGGCACCTGTGCTGGCACACTTTGTATGCCAAGATGCTGGAAGAACATGCTTTATTTGGAGTAGAAATACACAATATTCATAAACATCTTAAGTCCTTTTTCTTCCTAAACCAGCATGCCTTGGCTGGTTTAGGAAGAACATCACTCCAGGCTTCTTATATTTCAGTTAACTCAGAAGTGATCTGTACAAATCAATAAACCTTGCATAAACAAGTGAGAAAAAGTCTAAGCAAGCCTGAGCTTGTCAAGTGGAAAGTGCTGAAGGAAAAGTACAAGTTACAAACAATTTCTCTTGATTTGCCTTTGAAATTCTTCTTTAGTATGCTGAACTGAATCAGGGCAGAAAAGCGGTGGTGGTACTAAATACCCAGTACGACAAGTAAACACCAAGAAATTTCTTTGCCTATCTCAGTGAAACTTCTAATCAATTTGTTGGACTGTACATGCTTGCAGCCAATTTACATGTACTACTTACAAGTCAAAGAAACTTTTGGAAAATACATCAGAAACACAATTCAAATACAGTAGAGATGAATGGGAACAAAATAAGCAAATCACAATTAATTACCTTCTTAGTCCTGGAATGCATATCAATAGCTAGAAACAATTGTTTTAGTTTAATTAATAATAGTTTAAGTTCTATGAATTTTCAATATTATGCTCATAACAAACTCTTCTGATATTTTACAGGAAAAAACTCCAGTTATTTTAAACAATTTTGGGGAAGATTCAATCTAATCATGACTAGCAACTGTTTGGTCTGATTCTCAGATGAATAAAGACAGAGAAATGGGTGGACTACTCATCATGGTTCAGAAAAAGAGAATTGGTCTATTAATTTCTCTTAGCTGTACATAGAAGTGGAATCCTACCCAGCAATACCAAAACTTCAGATTGGTTGTGCATGTGAAGCACATCAGCTGTGATCACTGCTCTGCTATTTAATTAGACATTATTCTGTAAAGCTACTGCATTAACAAATCTACCACCAACAGTCAGGCAATGCAAGGAAAGTCCAGAATTTCTATTGTGGAGGATAACAAGCCTAGAAGGAGCATTGATACCCATTTAGGCATCCAGAAGCAGATGGAACTGCCTTGCCATCTCATGAGATATTGCCATGTGGACACCCGAAATCCTATTAATAACATCTGTTAAACTAATTACAAAAAATGTGCATCGATAATAAATTATTTTCTAAATCAAATATCATCCAGCACATCTCTTATGACTGCTGATTTGAAAGGCTGATAACTCAGTTTTTTCAACCAAAACAACAAAGTGCCTTCTCACCTGCCAGAGATTTAAAAGTCTTAAGAGATCAAACATTGATCCTTTTGTTAGGATACAAACCTTCAACTTGTACACACATGGCATCAAACATAACAACAACTACAAACATTTCTTAAAGCTAATATTCAGACTTAAAGGTATTTGGACTCAGTTTGAGTTTTCTTACCAATGTCTCTATTTTCTTTGTGAAACTGGCTCTCAGATGAATTTAGCAGTTGTTACTAATGATGCACATGTGTGAGAGAAGATAAATGGGTATGGTTAATTATGCAGTATATGGTGAGATTAATGTTGTATCTGTATTATGCACATGTATCATTGAGAAAGACAATTTTATACACGAGACCAGGCAATTGATTAAGATGAATTATCAGGTCACTGAAGCTCATTTTACCAGCCAGTACAATGGGCTCTATCTGGCAATTTCAGCAATTTGGGTTAACATGAACCTCTTTTCTCAAGCTGTTTTGAGGGGTAATTCAAGATCAGAAAGGCTCAATCTTTACTGTCAGATAGATGATGTTAGAGGGGGAAATTGTCATTATAAACTATCTCCAGTGTACAGATTATCTTTCATTTTACAACATCTCTTTTTAGGGTGAAGCAATTAAATGTCTCCCCATTAGAGCAGGTAAGGCTATCACCTCCTGGCTAAGTACAATCTAGCAGTTAAATTAGTCTAGGTATAAAGAAGATTCATCAACACCATGAAAAAGACCTGGCAAACTTGCACTATGAGATTCACTACATCTGAGATACTGCAGTGATTTTCATTCTAAATGAATGATTTGCTTTTACTGTCTCCAACACTGTCAACAGGATTTACAATTCTCTCCTTTTTAAACAAAGGCTCAAAGGCATGCAGTGGTATTCATACTGGAAGCTACAATTCCAGGACAGGTGAAATTTTGCCACTGCTTTTATACTTCTGTGTTGTTGGGTATTCAGTCTTGACCTCTGTGTTTGCCAACAGTAATGAAGAAACAGATATTTTTAATGTATATTTAAGCACCATTACAAATTGACAGTAGCAGTCACATCTGATGGATTTTTACAAATGGACCCAATTGGGTCCTGCACATCTGCCACAAACGTAGCAGGCAAAGTTAATGGCATCTTTATTGCCCACAAGACAAAATGTTTGGATTAGGTTTTTATTTCTAGATTGAAATTAATCTGCACTCACTGGAGATTGAGCTTGCATTAAGAAAAAGATTGAAGAAGTCTGTCTTGCATCTGGAATGGAAGCTTTGTAATGACACTCAACTCTTGTGGGAATTTTTCCCACAATTTAGCACTATTCCCTGGAAGATCTGTTTGCTGAATAAACAGGTTTAACTCTTTCCAGAGAACATTCCACATGCTTCTTCCTAGAAATCACTCTCACCTAAATGTTATTGGAGAATACCAAATGGATAAAACTAGCCTAGAAATTTAAACTTGTTTATATACCATGGGCACAGTAAGAATTCAGCAGGGAGAGGGATGTTGAGAGACTTGCTGGTGTATTGCCTCACCTACATAAAATGATGTCATTCTAATGTTTGTAACATGTTTCTATTTGGAGGACCTTTACAAATTTAAGGGGATGGGAAAAACGATATGTTTAAAAGACCAGTATATTAAAAATCAGGCAGTTGTAAAAATATTTTTGGAAGTGTTAATGCTTTTCATGTATCAAGTTGTGTGTCATAATATAAAATTTTAATATCCCTTAAAGAATAGTATAAGCAGATGGTTGATGTTTTAGTGGCAATCTCTTCTACGTACCTTTCCAATAAAATACAAAATGAAACCTTCCCTGGCCTGTGATGTTATGATGATACAGATAACTGAACTGTGCTGTGACATAAGCATTTAATAATGCTTCCTATAAATTGTACTTTTAAAATGTAGAGGAACACCTGCATCTACTACTTAGGGAGATTCCATTCACATTTCATGCAACTAAAACATAAGAGTGAATCATTACTTAGGAAAGTCTCTCTGATGCATTTTTGTATTGGTGCAAGAGAAAATTAAGAAATAAATGTCTGGAGAAAGCACAAAGAAATTCCATTTTTCTGCAGAATGTATGGCCAGTGTTGAATTAGCCTATGGTCAAGCCATGTATTTTTCAGAAACCCTGAAGAGTTCTTCAGCACCTGAAGGTGCTCAGGCCATTGCATTGGCAAGGTCCCAACATGTTTTGGCTAACTAAACTCTCCCAAAAGATGCTGACACTTCCCCAGGTCTCTGCTCTGTCCTGACTGCAGTGTTCTCTCTGCTGCTGCTCTGCTCCTCCTCAGCCATGGACAGCAAACCAAAATTTCAAACCCCAGGCACCAACAGATGCACCAAGCTGCCAATCACTCTTGAGCCAATTCAACACACTTAAACCTAACACCAATACCCTTTATGACCATATTTACAGCATGACACAGCAGCACCAGTGAGGGCTCCTGCATGGTGGGGATATTAGTTCACAGTCAGAGACAATCCACTTTGTAGACAAGCTGTCCTTTTGTCATTTAAAACTGATAATTAAATGCTGTTTTTTCTTATTGGCCATGCAGGATGCTGTTATTCCTATGACCCTTTCCATACTGAATTTCTAGTGAAGAATACAGCAAGGCAGCTCTCAGGGCTTCCCACAGCATGAATTAAGAGGGTTGTGGTTTGGCTTTGTTTCTCCACCTGTCTTCTTTCAGCTTAACTTCTAGTCAGATTTGGGGGCTATTTTCTCATTATCTCACATAGGCGTTATAAGGTTAATAGAAATTGTAAAATATTTTAAGCTTGTTGAATGAAAAACACTGCAAAACATAAATACCACAAAAGATGAGTATTAGCAGCTGAGACTCCCACTTGCTATGTTGAAAAAAAGACCAGCAGTACTCCTGATATTGCAATACTCCTCTCTTGCTGCAAGGACTTTATGTACAATGTGAAATTAATAATACTCTAAAATACTGACAGTCTAAAAGAGGTAAGCAAGTAAAAAAGTTTAGCACTGGCTTACAGTCATCTGCTCTGAGCTTAAATGATTCAGAATTACATAAATTTAGTGACTGTGGATAGATAGAAAGATGGCCCTCTAATCCTGCAGTGGGAAAAACAAAACAAAACAATATTATTGACATTAATGAGATCAGAAACAAATTCATCTGTTGGTCACAATTTGAACATTTGAAGACCAGACTTGTGACAGCTCAGAGAAAATTGGGGATTTTTTTTCCCTTTCATTTCCCTCTGACATTTCCTATTGAATTACAGACTTTACTACGTTGTTTCATGTTGCAAGGAATAGTGGCCACCCAGATGGATAATGTTGCCTTTCCCCTGCAAAAAGGACATGAGATTTACACATCCTATAAAGGAAGACATCAGAACATCTAAATGCTTTTAAAATTACATTCTTCACTTTTCTGTAAATATATTTCTTTGACTGTGTGTATCCTACAACATAAAGTACATTTATAGAATCCAAAGTGGCTTACATTAGGATGCTTTTCAACAGGAAAATAAAGGATAAAAGCAGAGCACTACTTCTCAAGTATTTTGAACTTTCAGGCAACACCAAAGATGGAAACTTTTTTTTTTCCCAGTCATTTTTCAAAGTATCAGACTATGCCTTTATTTTTCCTGTATGGCTGATAAAATGCTAAGTGCTGCACCTCATCTATCTCCCTGCATAGAGTTACAGAGCAGCTGTCAGAGGCTCTGTGCACCTCTGAAAAGGTGATGAAGCTCCACTTGTGGAAATGACCGTTTGTTGCAAAAGACACTTCAACGTTTTCTATCTTTTCCTCTGTATGAAAGTCATTGTTGAGATACCAGCTATAAATAGAGTTTTCTTTGTACACTGGGTGCTTTTCTCTCATCCTTTCTTCCTCCCTGACTCTGCCCACTGAATAAGCACTTTGCTGAAGCAATTCAGCTGCTCAGTAAAATCAAACGTTCTGCTTTTAAAAATAATGAGGGTTGGTTGCAATTTTTTAATGTTTTCATCTACTGTGATAAGCCAGCAATCTTTTTCAATTATTTTCCTGTGTGATGGCTAATGGTCTTGATTTTGGACGTTTCAAGTGTGAGTTTGAGGATTAGGATTGCTTAATTATAGTTTTATTCCTGTAAAAGTTAATGCTAAAATTACATTTTTTATTAAAAAATCCAAAACATTAGGCATCCTGGTAGTGAAAAATATCACTCAAATAGACCAGGCCCTGTTTGAATGACTTTTCAGTCCAAGACTCATAATCTCCTGAGATCCCATTCTACCTTAATGATTTTTCATTAAAAAAAAAAAAAAAAAAAAATTATTTGGCAGACAAGATAGTGTCAAAACACAGAGAAAAGAGGTATGCCATGTCAAAATAGTGCAGGAAAACAAAAGGTAAAGTCTTCCACTCACTCTGAAAACAGCAGAAATCAAACTCAGTCAGACATTGCTGCTGCTACAGGAACCTTCCAGCAAAGAGGATTGAAGACTGCATATCACCACTCACAGAGTTATGTCCTCTGAAATTTTAAAAGCTTAAGCTAAATATTGAAAGAACATCAGTTTAGAATATTCATGGCTCTGATAATGATATTTAAAGAGCTTCCTTCGTAGCAAGACATAAAAGCACACGACAGCTCCTGATCCATTGCTGGCTGTAAAACAACGTTCATTACAATCCTTAGTGTGTTTCCCACACAATGTGACTTGGAAAACTGATAGGCAACCTTAATCGAGTACACATCTACATCATTGAATATTTCATGCTAAAAACTATGAGAGGCAAACCTTAGATAGCAAAACTCATATAACATTAAACACTGTTAGACAAGGTATTTTTCCTGTTTCTGCTGTCATAGATATTAAATGTGTGCCACTGCATCTTGAAGAGACAAGTTTAAGATCAGAGTAAACATTCCCCCTTCACCCCATTCAACTGTCCCCTATGACCACTCAGTTTGAAAATGTTACATTCTGGTATATTATCTGGAGAACAATAATACTTTATCTGGGCTTACTGCTTTTATTCAACACCCAGAACAATCTCTGTCTATTCCTTTAAGCTCCTTTGGATGTGAAAAAATATGGTTACATAAATCTTTGTAATCCTGAGGGGAGGATAGCATATAAAGAGTTTACTGGCATTAGGATTAAGTCTAGTGTATTACAGTGCAATCTTTAATCTCCTAAAATCTACCTCACCATTCCAAGCTGTTTCGTGCTAGTAGATGAAGCTTTGGAAATAGGACACAGCTGGCAAGAGTGATAGACAGAAAGACTTTAAAAAAATAAGAAAAGAAAAGGAAAAGAGAGAAAAGAAGCAATTGGTAAAACTGTTAATGGGCTGATTTAACACAGTGACATGCATAACATTATTTTTATTAATTAAGAAATGACACGAGTTGAATGAAGTTCTTGTAAAACAAATTACGAAGAAAAAAAAATCAAAGTTTGAAAACAAGGAAGATTCAAACTTGGACCAAAACACATCTAAAACCACACTACAAGATAGCAAAGTCTTGTTTAGTTCTGAGACTCCTTGATCCAAACAAATATAATAAATGTTTCTTAGGTAACAAAAAAGGACACAACTGCATCCTGAAATGGACTTTTTGCTCTCTTTTGATCAAAGTGTATGGAATGAAAGCGCTGCTGAAGCCATGTATTACTCAAGAGAAAAATGTAGGAAAATGTTATTATTAGGCATATTTCTAAAGAATACTACAGCCCTGTTTGGACTTGTGATTTCCCATTCAGAATTTCCTGTTGAGGTACCCGTGGCCTCTGCTGAGTTTAGAGGTCCAAAAGGCCAAAGGCAGTGCAGCTCAGGAATACACAGGCTTGGCTGGGTGAGGTACTGGGGCTCTGACCCCCAGCTCTGCAGCCTCAGCTGAGGGATCTCTCTGCTAAAGTCTCACTTTCCTTTGGCTCTGGTAAGCTCAGGAAAGTATGTATACTGACAACAAAATGAAAACATTTGCTTAAGGGCTATTGTGACCAATGGTATTTACATATGTGATAAAATGATAACTAAATTAGGCCTTACATAGTAAATACAGAGTGCATGCTCATGCTGTATTTGGAAAAGACAAATTTCCTCACTCCTTCCCTGTGGCTGCATTCCCAAGGCACAGGAGTATCACACAATGAATCAAAAAACAATGAAGCAAATTCTTCCACTTCTGTCCTGAAGTGATACTTAAATTTTGAACCTGAAATCACTGTTTTGAAAAGTCACAAGTGTCAGTGCAACAAATCATTAGACACCAGCACAAACCTCTGTATCTGCCTGGGATACTGCCAGCATAGTCTGTTTTTTTTCTTCCCACCCACTCCTTTTTCTCTTAAAAGAAGATGCCAACTTTTCTATATCTCAGATTGTTCAACCTGCCTTTTCTAATCTTTTAATACACTAAAGGTTTGGCTGAAGATGAGCCATAGTACACATAAATATGTTTATCTGATTTATGAAAATAAATCTGTGCAAATTATTCTGCATATAACTGATATTTACCAGCATTTCAACTGTTAGGTAAATTTTATGTATTTCCAGCACTGAAGAGAAATATGAGCAGGAAGTAATCATGGTACTGCAGAACCCACAAGACAGTACAATGATAGCATTTCTTTCTTATTTAGTAGTTTGTATTTCCAAAGCACCACAAAATCATGAACAAATTAATCTAGGGCTTACACTGAATTTTACTGATAAGGACATTAAAAGCCTTTAGCAAATGTTTAATTGAAATAACTGGTGCACATTAATTCCAAGAAACTTGTTTTAGTATCTTAGAGATTTAGCAAACACCTAATGAGAGAACTCAATATGCCCCAGTGCACAGAACTCTGAGCGTGCTCTTCTTGAGTCTCAACTAGCAAGAAAATGCTTTGAAATGACATCTTAGAAAGAAAGGAAGGGAACATTTAGAGAAAGAATCTAATGAAAACACTGTCCCATGAACCATGAGCAGAAACCACAGTCTTTAAGGTTGTCTTTTAGCTGACGGTATAGTTTTTCATGGAGGGAAAAAAAAAATCACTCTGTCACTTCAGTAATTCTGAATTTGACTCTCAAATCCCAAAGTTTGCCCTTTTTAAAGCAAAAGTGTAACGGTCGCACATTTTCCCCTTCAAAACCAGTAAATTAATTGTGATAACTCAGTAAAACCTAGCAGAGAATGCACTGTGATGAACCCAAGGAGTTTCTTAGGAAATTATTTTTCAAGAAAAGGCATCACTGCTTTTTTTGCTGTCTCCTGATAGAAATCTGAATCCTTCGGGTTCCCCACTGAACACCACTGCCATGAATGCAATTTTTATTTTGAATTTGTTCTTCTTGCACACTCATTTTTGACTACAGTGTCTGGCATTTAACCCATTTGTCTCTCTCCCCAGTAAAAGTTCAATGTAAAGAAAAAAGGGGGGATCCTTCACATCCATGTCTCAAAACACTGTCTGGGTTTCATTTGACAACTTCTCAGGGTACACCTGATCCAAGCTTTTAGAAGACAAATAATGACAGTAACCAGTGTCAGGCCATTCATGATCCCTGGTGACCCCACTTGTGCCAGGTTGCCAGTTTGAGGAGCCACTTCCCACCCACTGCAGGGACTGTGACACATCAGCTTCTCAGCAAGGAGACTGTGGGAAACTCTATTAAAAGCATTGGAAAAAGCCAGTCAGTTGATATTTATTGCTCAACTCAATTCAACAAACAGGTTACTCAGTCGTAGAAGGTGATCAGTTTTTTCAAGCATGATTTGCCCTCAGTGATTCCAGGCTGGTTTTTCCAATCATGTCCTTCATCTGACCTGTAACAGCCCCAGGGGATCCATTCTCGAAACTCCCCAGGGGCTGAAGTAAGACTGATGGGCCAGTAATTTCCTGAATACCCCTTTAAAATTTGTAGATGGGTGTGGCAATAGCCTTCTTCCATCTTGTGGACATCCCCTGATGTCGCAGAATTTCTGAGAGAGAGAGGGCATGATTTATGTCTGGAGTGAGAATTGAGCCTCAGACTAGGCCCCTGATAAGCGGCCTTGCTGGGGCCTAGCAGCCTTTGACGCAGTAAGAAATTAGTTGTGGTGCAGTTAGAAATTATGTTAAGGTAACTACAAAGTAATGAGCTGAGTGTGAATGAGAATAGACCTGCAGTGTGAAAAGCCTGACCACCTTAAGACAAAGACAAACAATATTCGCTTACCAATCAGAGTGCCTTTGTAAACTGCAAACAATGTAGAAGTGTATATAAACTGCCATCTTCTCTCGAATAAATGGAGAACGTTGCATTAATCATATTGGTTTGACGTGCGTTCTGTCCTGTCCAGCTTTCCTGTTTTATGAGGACCCTGAGTTCACCCCGACCTCCAGAATTACTCAGAGATTAGGGAGAACGGCCTCCCAGGGATGTCAGCAGCTCCATAAACTCTCTCAGCTGCACTCAGGGCCCAGCAATTTGCAGCTCGAGTTCCTGCAAAGTTCCTGTACCAACTCTCCCTGCACTGACAGTGATGCTCTGTCCTCTTGGTCTCCTCAGCAGGACAGGTTAGGTCATTAATATGGTTTACACCTTTGCTTACCCAGATTTGGGGCACAATCAGCAGTGGAGGATCTGGGATATTTTGAGAGTGGAAGAGGAGGGAAGGCAGTTGGCTGAGTAGGAACTGAAGAGTAGGAGACCAAATGACAGCTTTCATGGAAAGAAGGTAGAAAGAAAGTGTATTAATCCTTAGAAGAAGGTGTCCTGCAGTTGCAAGCTTGAAGCTCATTGGAGATCCACCCATTCAGCCTACCTGAATATTTTGCTAAATCTCTGACACATTTTCTGAATTATGTTTCTGCCAGCATCTCTTGAGGAAAACATCTGCGCTTTCATATGAAAGAAAAAAATGACAATGTATTTTTCCTATATGTAGATAGCATGCTGAATTTCAATTTAACATCAATCCCTCCTTGAATAAATATACAGAAACAGTAGGAAGTATGCCAAGAAAAGAAACAAAACCTAAAATTGCTTAGACAGTAAGTAAAATAAAAATGATACCTAACAGAACAGCAGAACTTACCAGGCAGATATGAAGTGGATTCATTGCTCTCAATGGATATTCAAATGCAAATATTTGCCTTAGTTATAAATATATGAACATTTAAGTTACACTGCCTTATATTATGTTGTTTCTATCCTAAATGTTGTCAGAGACAGTATTTTTCATCAACTCAAATGGAATTCAAATTTCTTTAAAATATTCTTTAAAATTTCACTAAACAGTTTTAAAATCCATGAGTTATTTTATTTTCAACATTTTAATGAAAGAAGGGAAAGGTAAAAACCTTATGTATTCACATTCACAAAAGACTACACCTTAGGAGAGTTAAAATTGAATAAATTGTGAACAAATGTTGATTTGGGGGGTGGGGTTAAAGAAACTTCACATTAGTGAAATATCCTATGGTGCCTTACATTATTGATTCTCTGTCAACATCATGTTAGTTCTTTTCTAAATTAGTTCTGTGGCTTGACCTTGGAAAGATTGTGATGCAGAGTCCACAGGTTCATTCTAATTGCTGTTTTTCCTGGTGGACTTAACCATGCCAACCTGTCACTCATCAAGACCATTTGTCTGTGAACAGACTTAATTAAACACCTCAAATCCAATTTCTCTGATCCTTTCCACTATTAAAAACCCCACATGTGCTCCATTAGCTATTAGGAGTTTTCTAAAGGAAAAACTCTTAACATTCTCATTGGCATTACTCTCTACTGTTGAAAAAAAGGTAGAATTCAAAACTAAGATTATTAATTAGGATGGGAAAATAAGAAATTTCTAGAGACAACAAAGAATTGGCTAACTCCTAAACATACAGTAGAAGATTAAAGAATGATTCAAAGCATCTACACAACTTTTCCCTGTTCTCTTTTTTCCCTCATCTCCTTTAAATAAGATCTTCAACATGCTGTACAGGCTTGACTTGAATATGAATTTTAATTTATCTTCAGGTTTAAACAGGTAACTGCATTACTTTTTATGAAAGCACTAGGCATTTTCAGCTTCCTTTTTTTGTGATTTAAGTATCCAGTACATGGATAGAAAGAGTGTAAGTTAAAATACCTCAAATATAAATGTGCAGTTTCATTAAAATTATTGACAAGGTGCTTTTGCTTTCTATTCTTAACAAATTTTCTTGCCCTTTTAACTTTAGTTATTAAATTGTTTCTAAATTGCATTTAACCATGTCTTGTCTTATAACTGCATTCCAAAGTACTTTACGTTTTAAAAAACTAATCTCACAGTTTTATAAAAGATTATTCTTCATTTAATAGATATTCATTGCACCATCAAGTACAGTCTTCAATGTAGATTGCTGAGAGTTATAATTTAAAAGCATTTCTTAATAATTAATTTATGAATAATTAATATCTCCTACATTGGGAAATATTTAGAAAAAGCTATTCCTATAACAGCTTCCATGAAAGAAAAGTTACTGGTTATGGCTGGTTTTATTATTGCCAAGTATTTAATGCCTGTTGAGGCAATTCTCTATTCTTGCTTTCAGTTACATATTTTCCAGAATTTTATGGCTGCACCAAGACCCAGTCTCTGCAGCAATGTTTGAAGAGAAGTTCCTTCATGACAGATACTTAACAGGCTAAGTACTATTTTACCACTCTAATTAAGGCTGCAGTAACATGCACTAAATAAATGCTCAGCCCAGCCTCTAAATTTGAACTATACTATGAAGACATCTCTGAATTCAAACCATTCTGAAGCACAGCAACAGTTTTTTGTTTTATAGCTTTAGCAATTTGGAGTTTGGGAATACAAGGTTTATGTCATAAAGCCATTTAAAGGAAAAGGGACTGAAGTTTCAGAATTACTGTGAGCTTCTAAAGCAGTGTTCAAATATTGCCTCAATGGGTTCTGTCATTAGAATTTAGATCCTTGATGTTAGAAAAACCTAGAGGCTTATTTTCATGTTTGGTGCAACAAATTATGTGAGCTGCCTTATAATACAACAGTAATCAATCTAGGAAAGACACATATACCCAAAACAATGCATGGGTCTAATCTGTGTACTGCCAGGCTTGATAATTCTCTTCTGTTGAGTTTGTATCACCTCCAAGAAATATAAACTAACATGACAGTGTCAAATAAAGCAAACTAATGTAGCATGATTGATCTCTGGTGTCAGGACAGCCAGACTCATCCCTATGTCATTCCTGGGGCCAGACAAGAGACATTTCCTTTAACACTCAATAACATATTGTATTTCAACAGCTGCTATAATGTCTGCCTCATACAAATGCACACATTCACTTTTTATAATACTGGTAAATCTTCCTGCATACAAAGGTTTTATTAACCCTACACGTCACTGGAATTGGAAGGAGGAGAAAAAAATATTTGTTCATCTCAATACAATCTTTTCTATGAATGAAAACCACTGCCTGAAATAAGAGAGCAGAAGCCAATATTCAAAGTACTATTGGAGGTGATGGCTCTGCTGCACACGAGCAATGCAGTTTATTTGAGACTGAGAAAGCCTGAGCATTCTTATATCAGGTCTGCTCTTTTCACAGAGACACATCCCTGAATTTGAAGGCCAAAAATATCTATGCTGAAAGTGCCAGTCCATTCTCTCTTGTGGTGACTACAATTCTCTTACAATTCATTTCTCCCATTCTTTAAATACTATTTTACATCACACCAATGTACATGTGAGCAGCATCACTAATATAAATGGAATTAATCAGTATTCAGCCTGATATGCTTGGCAGCAGTACGTTATTTTTCTAACTGTTCTAGTTTATTAGGCTTCCACACATCAGTTCTCATTTGCAGGGAAGGATAATGAGAGTAGAATCCAAAAAATTGTATCTGGCAAGACTCGTACAAACCAGATATGTGCTATGACAATGCTCCTGTCCTGCAAATTAATTAAAGAAAAGAAAGTACCCTGAGTCAGAGCACTTGTCTTTGTGGCTGCTCTGGTGCCTCTGACCTGTTCAATTGGTGAAGCTGTCACAGGAGCAGAGAACCTGTCTGCTCCCCCTGCATTGACCCAGAATCCACAACTGTAGGACTGGGGTTTTTACTGGGTTCAAATTGTCTCTGTGCTTTCAGCACTTTCAGGGATGAAAAAAACCCCATCTAATACCAGCCAAACTGCCAGACACTCTATTGCTCTATTATTTGTTCTCATTATTACCCTTGTCCTGCCAGTGTTAGCCCTTTACAGACATCAGAGACACCCTGCCTTGCAAAGAGAGGAACTTCCACAGCACAGCCCAAGCAAAGCTGCTGCAGCCTGCTCAGACCTGCCCAAAGTGCAGGGAGGATCATTCCAGCAAGGATGTGGGTGATGAGCTGCCTGTGAAAGGCTCCCAAATTGGCACGTGCTGAACCCCAGAGGTGCCTGGCAGGGCGAGGGGCAGCTGGGTTGGGAGAGCCAGCTAACCTCTGCGTCCATGAGATTTACTAATGTGATAGTTTTTGTTCTTACATGTTGCTACTGCAGCTGGTGCTCAGCAATTATCTCCTTTACCTTAGAATTCCACACCTTTCAAGCTCATCCTGACTCAGAAGATTCATTGCTCCTCTTTCAGATTTAGCATTTAAAAAAAAAAAAAAAAAAAAAAAAAGAAGCAGTATAATATTTGAACATATAAAATATCAAACCAACAAAGACAGGAGAGAAAAATCAATTCATAGATAAATTACAATCAATTGCAAGTGGGAGGTCTGATGCTTGCCAAACTAACAATAAATCCCAGTTCAAAATCTTTTGTTCTATAATTGCACTAGGAAACTTTTTCTGATTACTCAAATAGACAAAAGCACAACTTAAACACCCTAATTTATGGGTACAGGAACAATAAGTTAAATATTGAAGGTCTTTTGTCCCTCAGAATAAGGACTGAGAGGTCAAGTTTTCTAAATTGTCTCCTTTTTATGCTACCCCTTAAGAAGAGTTAGCGTTAGCTTTTTCTGTAGTTCTAAGTATTATTAGAAATAAACTTTGGACATATAGTTGTATATAAAATATTTACTTTCTCTTTAGTTTGAATGTTTCATCTATTAATAATCCATTATGAAAGACAGAAATGTAATAGAAGCAGAAATCTCTTTAGAGTACAGTATACTTTGTTTACTAATTTTTTAGATAATGAAAATTTGATATGGAGAATGCAATAATTCAAATAGTGTTTTTAGAAGCACTTTTGTTTCTTTACACAATTAAAATATAGAATTTATTTTAGGGTTTACTTTTGCTAAAGTTGTAATGCTTATGACAGAGATTTCTAGATTAGATAATAGCACAGGGTTGCCTTCATTACTCTGCCATTCTCTATAAAAACAGAAGGTATTCTTGAAAATTTGAGGAATTGTGGTATAAAACTTATCATGATCAAAGCTGAAAACTGGCATTAGATTTGATTTAATAAATCAGTGTTAAAAGAAGGTAGAAGAAACCCTGAGCAAAACAGTAAATTTCACATAGGATCAAAAAATTCCCTTTCCAGCCTGCAATGATGCTCATCTGTGTTGTCGCTTGTTAAAAGAGTTCCACAAACAAAGCACAGCCAGACCTGCTGCATTTCCTTCTGAGCCTCACCAAATTACCAACACAGATTATTCTCTGTACACATGCAGAGGCAGACTGCACTTTTTTATCTTTTTCAAAATACCAGCCTTTTGGTCCTTCATCCTTAAAATAAATATGAGAAGAAGGATCTTACGGTTTTTAGGTGTCTTAGCAATAAGTCCCCACGTTTTTCCAAGGCATAATGACTCAGAGTTTCTGAAGATGGGACTTACTTGTGACATGTGCTTTGAACACTAGAGTGTAAAGTGTAGCAAGTTCTACTACTTCAGAAGTTATCAGAAAGTGTAGTGGCAAATCCAGTTGCTCTACAAACCACAACTTTGTCTTAAGAACACTTTTAAAAGATTTCAAATAACAGTTTCTTGTACATTGAAATGGCAAGTGGTTAAACTGCAATTTATAAAATGTCACTTCACTCTTTAATCCCCTGATCTCCAAAGTATTAGGATTTGATCTGTATTACAAATAGCACAGGTCAATTTCTTCTTTGGTATGTGGCTACAAACAGTTGGAGGTTATGTGCCAAAACCAAAAATGTACATTTTTCTCTGCTTCCAAACAGTGTAAACTGACAGAATTTGACTGAATACTGAGGTGGTACCATCAGTACTGAAGTGTTACAAGAGTCACATGTGGCTGAATGCACAAAATACTCTCATCTACCTCATTATCCCCAGCAAGTCCTATAAACAGTTGGTTGTTAGAAGATGATTATCAAAACAATATCAAGCACAGGTAGCATGTCTCCTGAATAAAAAATAACTTTCATGTAGAGAATGTAAATAACTTTTTTTTTTTCAAGAGAAACTAAGAAAGTTGTACTGAAATAGGCTGTTGGTCTGCCCACTTTATCAACTAGTGACCTTACTTTAAAATAGAATCAACAGGACTTTTTTTTCTTATTTTTTAAACAGTCCACTAGAATTTTCTAAGAAAAAAAATCACTGAAAATAAGCTAAATAAACTGAGTGAGTACAGAGGAAAGAGATGGTTGACACAGCCAGCTCTGGTTTCCATGAAGTATTCAACTAGCTCCAATCACCAAAGGCCCTTAAATTAAGCTGACATAGGATAAGAGGGAAGTCCTCACAGGGATAACTAAATAAAAGATCAGGAAGAAAGAGTTGCAATGAATAGTCCATTTTCTCAGTGAAAAGAAGGTACAAGTGGAATCCCACAGGGATCCTTGCTAAGGTCTCAGCTGCTCACATTCAGGAATGATCAGGAAAAGAGAATGAAAAAGAGATTGAGTTTGCTACTGAAAACAAGTTTTTCAGGGGAAGAAAACCAATAGTGGACTGAAAAAAAAAAGAAAAGTTGCAGAAAGACTCCTTGGCACTGACTGATTGAGGATAAAATGGCAGATGACATTGGAACCAAACAAATGTAAAGTGATGAACTTGGCAAAAAAGAAAAAAAAAGCAAACAAAACAAAACCCCAAAACCCCACACCAAAAAAACCCCCCAAACAGTTATAACTTTATGTACTCAGGAATTGATTCTGAGACAGCTACTGCCAGAGGCAACAGATCGTAGGTTAAAATCACAGCATTAGGAATATAGCAGTTCAGTGGCTTCAGATTTATAATCATAGGGAAACCTCAAAGTGTAAGGATACTGTGTAAAGTTTGCATTGTGTCCACATAATGATTGTTATGTGGTCCTTTCATCTGAGAAAAAGCATTTCAGCAGAATTTGAAATAGAACTTGACAAAAATTATTAAAGGTAACCAAGTAACTTCCACAGAAAGAAGATATTTAGCCTAGCACTCGCAAACTAGAAAAACATCAATGACAGGCATGAAAAAGGTGAAGGAATTGGTTAGCTGCCCCTTCCATTGCAATAATGAGAAACCCTGAAATACAGATTCACAGGTGAAGGTTCAAATCAAAACCAGGCAGGCACCACTTCAGGTAATGCAAAGATGGACTGTGGAACTCCCTGACACAAGATATAGAATGAATGCTATAAACAGGCATGAATTCACAAACTTTGGAAAATACTATTAAAACAAAAATCTCACCATCTTCTTAAGACCAAAAAGCCTACCCTGGACTCAAGTAAGTCCTTTTTCCTGAGATGCCATGAAATATCCACAGAATTACCACAAAGTGTCACCTTCTCACCTGCATTCATCTACACCCACGTCTGAGCTGGGCTCCCAAAGCAGAGGGACCTTACTCTGACCTGTTGTGGGTATTTCCATGGGCAGGCTGCCAGTAGCCAGAGCAGGCTCCATGTCCCATAAAGCACTGCAGGGCCAGAATCCCAAGGATAACCATTTCCAAATCCTCTCTCAGCAGGACTAATTCAGGGTGTGCTAACCAAGCAGTCTATCTTCAGCAATTCTCCTTAGCTTTGGGTTTTAAAAGACTTCTAGAAACAAACATTTTCTTTTTGGAGAACAGATTTTCATTCTGGTGACAAAAAGAATTTCAAATGAGGAGGAAATAATAATCAGCATATTAATAACTTCACAGTTATTTGTGATTTCAAAAGTACTTTATAAGGGAAATAAATATTAATCATCTGTTCTCCAGAGCAGGAAAAAATGGCAGAGCAAGCTGTACATGAACTCAAATGCTGGTTTAGTGTTCTGTAAATTGAGCAATGCAATCTCCTTGGATATATAGGAGAACTTCAGTGAGAGTTAGAACAGAGATTTTATTCTATACATTATAATAAAAGGTGTTTTTTCCTTCATTCAGAATGATTTATCCTCCAGTCTTACAGCTGGTTTTAGCTGCAAGAAAAATGCTATAAAAGCATATTGTAAAAAAAATAGTGGAAAAAATAGGAACGTTGCCTCTCAGTTCACCTATGCTAATAACTGTAATGAATTCAAGAGTTTTTAATTACAATCCCTAGCAAATTGGATGTTCCAAAATGGTATAGGTTTTTTCTTTCTTTTTTCATGAGATATACCCAAAACATTTATCTACGTTGCAATTCTACGAAGAGAAAACAAAAGCTACAGTCTTACAAAACAAAAACATATTTGAACTTGAAGATTGACCTGCATGTTCTGTATAAGGCTTTTAAAATCCTATCAAATGCATTTTAGTTTTCAGAGCACTGTTTTGAACTGTTGTCTGTGACCTAGAACTAAAATCTGTAAAACAGTTAACAGAGTCAGGGGGTTTAGGTTTTTGGGGTTTTTTGTTTGATTGGTTTTTGTGTGGTTTTTTTTTCAAATTCAAAACAAAATCACATAATTGCACTTAATGGGTTTAGGTTTGCTTATCCTAATATTGAGAATTTGGTCAACTATCCAGCTATATCTTAAACAGCCTGTTCTCTTTACTGAAAAAGATTATGCTATGATAAACAGAAATGCAGGACAACTTTGATCATCCATCTGTGTGCTGATCAGCTAAGACAACTTCACAGCAGTTGGTACTGAGGATCCAAAAATAACAACTGAAGTTGAACATTTTGGGCAATGGGCGAATGTAACTCAGTAAATATTGAGTTATATATTTCTCCTCATCTCCCATTGCATGATTAGAAAACTAAAATATTAAAAAAAAAATCCACAACCTCTGAAAAATTAGTTGTGGCATTTAAATGCTATAGTTTGCTAAAAAGCGCTTGATAAAATTCTTCAACTTTTGTCTCACATTATCTTTTAAAAGGGGCCAAAAACATTCAACCCAGTCCATAACAGGCAAAATCTCCCCTGCACAGTCTATGAATTTGAATTCATTCTGTCCATCATATCATCGACCATTTAGATTTTTTACTTTAGGCTCCAGGCAATAGCTATTCAATTGTTCTTAGTAACATTTCTCACTTCCCTACACTGATTTTACAACAGCATGTTCAATAACTGATATACTAGAAGTCCTGAACAAAAACATCCCAAATTTTACATCAAAGTCATGCTAGGGATAACATAAAAGTAATGGAATATATAATGAGAAATGAGCTGAAATTCAAATATTTAACAGCTAAATGCCTCTGGCTACCCAGCGCACGCACCAACAACAAGCCTGTGGGAACAGTAGGGGAATAGGCAATGAAATTGTGATGTTTAAAGACCAGCACCTTCAAAGAAATAGCAAAAAAATAACTGGGAGCTAAGCACAAACACCTGAGATGCTTAAAGCTTCCTTAACTTTGTAAGCAGCACAAAGTCCCAGGTAATCCCAACAAGGAGCTCATTACCATGCAGGCTGAGCTTAGATCAGTCAAACCTCCCTAAGCCTTGCTCGCTGATCATCTCTGAGCTGAGCTGATTCACTTTAAAGATCAAAGTGAGCAGCTGCTGGAAGGAGCTCCAACTAAGTCCATTAACATTCCTCCTCCTGAGAATGTCTTCTCATACAAGGCTCAAAATGCAGCCAAACCCACACACTCAGAGGATCAACAGGTTAGAAATGCATGGCAGTGGGAGAACTGTTCTGGGGTTACAAATACAGGTAAGGAAGGAAATGGACACTGCTCTCATATCAACTCATTTAGCATTAGATGAGGATTCCAAACAGTTTGAAAACAGATGGTTATGCCAGAATTTTGCAGTGTAGGAAGAATTTATTGCATTGCTAACAGGAGCTTAAATTTTACATTCAAATCCTCGTTATAATTTATTCAGGAACGTACTCTACCTTTCTGGTGCTCTGTTGCCTTCAATGGCATTAATTTGTGTTTTCCCCTGATATCTGAAACAAAAAACTGAGTGCAGGTAAAAGATTAGAGCAGACAGAATCAGCATTCCTTTACTGGCATTAACCCTGCCCTCATTTATTTATGGATGAAGCTCTGTGGTTTAACAAACACAGGCACTAGCAGGGTAATGAGAGGATGCACACTCTGATATTTACTGTACAAAATTCAAATTGGGAGCTGAAGGTGTCATAATTGATTTTGTTGTGGGTTTTTCTAGAGTGCTCATCACTGTGGTATTTAAATTATTCTCCAAATTATAATTGATTAGATTCCATAATGCTCCTTAAGGACAATTAAAGCTGAAAATCTCAATGCAGTGAGTATTATAGTATGATACAGCCAAAACAATACATGAGATACAAGTTTCTGATGTTTTGTTGGTTTTGGCTTTTTATTCTCGTGGTTGGTTTTTTGGTTTTCTTTTTTTAACCTCTGATTCTAGATTGGGGGCAGACAATTATTTTTAAGGAAATGGGAGCTTTGGATTCACTTCGCAATCTTCTGACTCTTGATTACACAGTTACTGACAGAAGGAGTGTATATTTTAAAATTTCCCAGTAAAATTGAAAATAAAGAATTATTTTGACTTTAACTATTTTATTTTCCAAAGTAGGGAACATGGCACTTATTCTAAAAGAATATGATATTCATAAAAGTACTTTGACTTACAAAAGTAAAAATCTGTGGGATTTAAATAATGCAACCAGCTGATTTGGGAACATTTGAATTAACATTAGTGATAAATTATTTCACAGTAAAATTATTCATACTCAGCAGGAAATTAACTTGTCATAATATGCTAGTGTTAAAGAAAGTGTGTCTCTTATCTACGCCTACATATGTTGCATGAAATCACTGAATAGTGATTTCTCGTGGTGTTATCTAGAACATATTCCCCTCCATACATGGGATAAAGCTATGTTGCTTATTTATTACAAATTACTGTTTTCATCAACCTTATATTAAAGTCCTACCTCACTCAGTAAGTGAACAATGAAGGAGTTCTAGAAGAGCTGCTCAGTGACAGCATTTTTTCAGAACAATTAAGGTAAAAGAAGAAAATGTGATCAATATTAGAACATTTTCTGCTCAACTTCTGGGAGACAATCCTAAAAAAAACTGGTACATTTAAGTCCAGCTTTCACAAAGTACAGGAAAAATAATGTAATTTCTGTCCTGTGTAAGTCTGTACCACCTAATTTTAAAAAATCTATTCTGTGTACTAGAAATTAATGAACTTGCTGTTTACAAAGTTGTCATTAGATGCATCTATAACAATGTTTCCTAAAGCATAATTTTTCTAAGGAAACAAATGCACTGAAAGGCAAAATTCACAAAGTACTAAAGACAATGGTGTGGTGATGCCTTGAGAGGTTCCTAGAACAGAGGCTGGACAGTGCTGGAAGAATAAAGTAGGGATTTATTAAAAAGGCCTTCAAAGGAAACACCTTGGGCAGTGCAAAAGTCTGGCTGAGGCTGCACCCAAGATGGACAATGGGTCACAACTTTTCACACTTTCATGTTTTGGGCCATTTCCATATTGGGGTTAATTGTCCAATTACAGCTCCAGGTTATGCACTCCCATCCTCCCAGTTTGCTCTCCTCAATTCACTGCTGTTTATATTTTTAGACCTAAAGCTGCACCAGTGTCCTTGGTTCTCAGGCTGGGAAAGGCTGGTTCTCAGTTTTGTCTGACTGAACTGTGAGGAGAATTACTAACACCTCATATGAAGTTCAGAATCACACACTAAAAGCAGTACAGAATCTAAAAAATATGAAAGTTAAAACTTAAGGCATCAGTGGGAGTTCTTATGCTTAGTAATTCAGGCGTTTTTGGCAAATGAAATCTTCCTGCTGAAGAAAAAAGTCAAATTAAATTGGGATTTGGAAGAGGTCTACAATAGAATTTTGGTTTTAAGGACTGTTTGCTAGTCCTTGATGTAACAATTTAACATGGTCCTAATCTTGTTATTTTCTTCCTAATAACTAAAGCACTCACTAAAAATGTGAAAAGGAATGAATAACTTTTGCTTAAGGCATAAATAAGTCAATCAGTTTTGCTTTACTAGATAAATAAAAAGAACTATTTCTCTCTTATAAACCGCTTTTGAGTGAGCAAAGTCATCATTATGATTATATTTGACCTTCACTGCTCAAACTTCAGGAAAAATAATCACAATTCAGACAGTTAATTAAAAACACACAATGATACAAAAAATTGAAAACTGCTTGAAAATAAAGAGAAACTTTTATTTGTAAAGTAAAGCTCCAGGTGCAGCTGTTTCTTAGGAAAAATTTAAAAAAATACTTTTCTTGAAATATCTCTGCTGTTATAATGATAGTAATTATTTTTATTCTGCAGTTGCCCAAACTTGCCAGTCTCTTGAATACTATGGTATAAACCTACTGGCAAAAGTGCATCTGTTGATAAACCAGATGTTCCATAGATTGGCCTGAAGTGTAAGGTGGAATTTTGCAAATCTGACAGGTTTGTCCTGATATTAAAATCAGTGTATGTCTCACAAAGACACATGGTTTGTGTATGTCCCTCTTCAAACATTACTACTGGGTCTCATGTAGACCCCAAAGCAACACTAAAATAGCTGGTTCTATTTTTTAAACAGATTTAAAATATATTAGTGGAATTATTTATTTGCCTGTTTGGGGAGGCTTCTGATGGTTTTATAATGTTGTTACTTTAGCATTCAGTGCTTAGAATAAACAGACAGAAGAGCTGCAGCCGAAGGGCTTGGTCAGAACTGGGATCTCAGTAACTATTCACTAAATATTCACTCTATCCACTGAATAAGGCAAATACTCTGCCTGTCCTGCAGACTGACACCTGCACAGTGTGGGCATTCCATCACATCAGAGGGCTGCAACAGCCTGCTCTCTATAGGAAAAAAAGGGTTGAATTAAATTTTCTATAGGTAGCAGAGCCATGGGTAGAGAAGTATTTTACCTTTAGACAAATAAGCTGTCCTGAAAAGCCATTTCCCAGCTTATTGTCACAGAGGTCTTCTATTGATCACAGCAAACAGCACTGTGATTGATTCTTCTTGGTTTTACTGTTTCCAATATGCTCATAAACTACAAGCCTAGATACCATTTATGAGGAAGATAACAGGACAACGTGCTTGAGCCTAGGTTACTCATATGAAATTTTGTAAAATAGAGTCCAGCTTCTTCACATCTATTGGTTTTATTGCAAAGGACAAGTAGACTATTTAAATAGCACTGCACATAAAAATATTGCTTGATAAACCTATCAATAGATATACTTCTCCATTGAATCATACTGATTTTATACATCATCCCAGCCTTAGGAGCACAGCAGCTGTCATATTTATCACCTCTGTGTTCAATGCTGCCTTCAAGTCTTACCTTCTTTTCTATCAGGCTGTGTTCCAGCTCCTCTGTTTATGCTTGCCCTTGATTTTCATGGTGACAACTGGGAAGGCTTTATTGCTCTTTAGAATTCATCCTTCCTGTTGACACATTCTATGCAAACACACAATCTTTTGCCTGATGGAGCTTAGCACATTGGCATGTAGCTCAACAAAAAGTGGACATTTGGCAAGGAAAGGAGAACAGGAAAGGCCACAGTTAAACTGGTGCTTGCCAAGACAACAGGATAAAGTTTGCATGCCATGTTGTCAGCACCAAAGCACTTGCTTTACTCTTTCACACCTTGGAAATTCTGTCCTTAGTCCTCTAAAACTGATGTACACACACACACTTGTCTGTCTTTCTGCTGCTGTGAATGACTGCATTGAGAAAGTCATGAACATCCTGAAAGGTTCTGCCATGTCAAGTGCTGCCAGACAGGACAAAGCATCTCCATCAGCAGTGCTGGGCTGATGCCTTTCTCAGAACTTCCACTTTTCAGGATGCTTTGGGAACCAAGGTTAAGAAAATTAATTTCCCATTGAAAAGCCATCTTCTTGTTATGTGAAAAGAATGAGTACAAGAAAAGACTAAAATGAGCTAATATTTGCCAACATTACTGATTAAGAGGACAGAGAATATTAAGCAGTGATGCAAGTAACATTATCTAGAATTGGTTCTGACACAATGACAATATATATTTTTTTGTTACTGATGCCCCACTCAGGCATGTGCAGTGTGCTCTACCATCATTAACACACATTTGAAACAGGAAAAAACAACATCTAAATCAAACTATACTACAGCACAGGTTTGGTTTCAATTGCATGGGCCAAGGCAGCCACAGTTTCATATAAACTATGTGAAATTATATATGGCTTCAGGCACTACCAATCAGCCAGTGAATGAGATGCCCTTTTATTCTGTCACTCTATCAAGCCTAAATCCACCCCTGTAAATGCACTTGAAGCAAAGACAGTGTAAAAAAAGAAGCTAAAGGAGGTAAAGATGAACTGTGCAGAGAAAACAAACTGAAATCCATATGGAGCAGACTCTTACCTTACTGCAATCTTACCATAATTTTACTTTTTTAATTGAATTAAGTACTCCCTGTAACCTGAGATCTGTTATTGTAATCCTATACTCTAGAAGAAGTTACAGAATTGACAGGAATTATGGTCATACTCAATTGTCCCCTGAAGAAAATTCCTTCACTTCCAAAATAAAATCTAGAGGAAAAAAAAACCCACTTTTTTTTTTGCAGCATTAGTTTTATTTCATTATGTCTTCTTTAATTTTGCTGCTCTTTTTTCCCCAGTAAAATTTTATTTATTCTAAACCAAAATTAACTAAAATCAAACACTTGTTTCCCCCCCACAAACCAGGTATGAAAAGGACTGCAAATATTCATTTTAAGGATAAACTCTTGGAACTGGAAAACAATCTGAAATTTTGTCAGCACCATTAAGTCAATTTACAGAGACTTCCAGCTGCATTCTGAGGCATCAATGACCTTTCCAGAGAAAGTAATATATATATATATATATTCAGTATGGTTTTTTTTTTTCCTTGTAAAGCAGAAACATCAGTCCATTCACCCAGCACAAACTATACTTCTCATGACAGAGGGCTGTCCCAGTCTGAAATAGATTGCAGAGGTGTGCTGACAGAAAGGAGAGAGCAGCACTTAACTTGTGAAGAATTCTCTCCCAAGGAGCAATGGGCAAAGCTCGATATCCATATGCTGTTACTAAAATGGCTGGAACAAAGATCAGCTGTGGAACTGACACTAGCTCAAAACCCAATCCTTTTATGGCACCTGCCCTCTTTGGAATTTAGAATTAAACCGAAATATGTATGCTTTATCAGCAATGAAGCTTGAGAATACTTCCAAACACTATAAGCAAATAAATGCTTCTTTGAATGTTCAGCTAAAATCCTGAATCTAATTATCAGTTTGTCTTCACACTGCCCAGCTTAATTTGTAATACATTTCCAGCTCAGAAGTCAGTTAACAGGATTTCTACAGCATTGGTAAAAATAATGAAAAAATAAAGGAAAAAAAAAGTATGCCTGGAAAGTGAATCTTTAGTTAATTATTTTGCTGATATTTTAAACTTGGTTCTGAATGAAGTAATTCCTTTGGTGTAGAAAAACTTACTTGTTGACCTATGAAACCAAACCAGTTTTCTCACACAGATTTTGAGTAAGTAGTCTTTGCTCACAATGACTTGTATGCATATACATAATCTGCATATTAAATCTTATTTGGAAGTAACTTTGAAAAATGTGAGTTCTGTACAAATCAGTCTATAAGGAACAAACTATTAATTAAATTCTTAGGTCTAATAATTCACTGACTTTTTATGCCTACATTTTTCCCAGATTTTAATGTGATATCGCACCTGAGACCAGGCAATTCGTAGCAAAATCTTGCTGCAGTTGCTTTTTTTAAACTCACCTAATTATTAATTTGAAAATTCTTCCCTTTGTGAAGACTCAATGAAGCCTCTCTCCAGCTCCTGAAGCTCAGCTGAAGACTGTGGCTGCTGTAACAAAAATGACAGATGAAGACAATTTTATTCAAATCTGAAAAATAAATTTGACTTGTAACACAGCTGTAAAATATAGTATATGTGTTCAAAACAATCATTTTAAAGTAAATGCAAGTCACTGTTTTAATACAATGACCTCAGCATATTGCTTAATCAAAGAATTAATGATATTTGTGACCCTGCATATTCTGCAGTAGCCTCCACTCCTGGATAGCCCTACACATTAAAAATACTTGCTTTTACTAACACTAAATATAGCAAATATTTAGGAATAACAGAGAAACAATGTGTAAAAGCAAGATACACTCTAAAGAAAAATTCTATAGCAGATTTTTTTTAATTAAGAAAATATCGAGAAGAAAAATAATCAGTTCTGTGTTCTGCCAGGCTAAATCTACTAGAACTCCATGTGATTTGCACCAGGACAGCTGCAACATCAAAGTCCCCTTCTCTGCTTCATGACAACACAGACTGTGTCCATTAATTACTAGGTTTGGAATTGGGCTGAAGAGTCATCAGTTTGCACAATTTTTGAAGGTCAAGATATTGTCTGAAAAGAGATTCTTTTGCACGAATGTGTTTATATAAGACAGATTAACCAGGCAGCAAGATATTGAAAAATGAATAAAGGTTGTTATTAACACATATTGCTTGTCTGGGGAACTGTGAATAACGCTACTTTGAAATTCTCTTCTACATAGGAAAAAATGAAGCTTTGTTTCCACTTGCACTATTGCATTTTTTTAATTTTTCATATGCATTAGAATATTTTTCATACTGTGAAAAATAAATATATTCAGAACAGTTGCAAAACATTGCAAAGAATTATTGTGTTAAAGCTGGCACTGATTTCAAGCAGATAGAATGTTTATTATTTCATGCAACAACCAGCATACTCAGGATCAGGAAAAAACCAAACAGATAAGCATTCTGAATGCATTACTTTATTTCAGTTGCCCATTTTGGTGAAAAAATATAATATGGGTTCATCTACATCAGAAAGCATCCCTAGTGATATGTAGGGAAAATAAATTCAATAAGCAGAAGATGAAAAGTATCTATTTAATTAATCATAAGTTAGATGAGCTTATTTGGTAGGCAAAAAAATATCAAGGCTTTCACTAAGTTCTGGTAACAACTAGAAAACATCAGGTGTTTTAATTGTCTTTTCTCTTCCTTAACTTCAATCAGTCCCACAAAGACAAAAGTATTGCCTGCTTATTTTACCAAGAGATACTTGTTTTCTGGCTATTTAAAAATAAAAAATATTATTCACAGAAATAACGTTTGTGTGGCTGCTCCTGCATACACTTGCATAAAGCAATATAAAAAAAGATGCAGGTCTTGAATCAAAACTGTTCCCTACTGAGTCTGTAGGGCAAACCTTTAAACAATACCAGATATTATTAAAACAAAATAAAAGCTGAATGACTCTTGCACCACATTTGCTATTAGTGACCTAAACCTGACTTCTGTTTGTGTAGTTCTTGTGGTCTTGCTTCCATTACAGGTGCTAACAGGTCCACAAAATATGGAATTAAAATTGCTTTTTCCCCAGCCCAGTAAATACATCAGCATCACTTCTTAAAAACAGCTAGGACAGAGGTGGCCAAAAATCATAGAATGATTTTGGTCAGAAGAGGCTTTTAAAGGTCATTTATTCCAACAACCCTGCCATGAGCAGGGACATCTTCAACTAGATCACATTGCTCAGGGCCTCATCCAACCTGGCCTTGAATGTTCCAGGGGGTGTGGCGTGCATCTATCACCCCTCTGGGCAACCTGTCCAAGGTTCTTGTAAAACCCTTTTTGTAAAAAAATTCTTCCTAATACCCAGTCTGAATCTACCCTCTTTTAGTTTAAAAGCAGTACCTTGTCCTTGCATAGTTGAAAAGCATTATCTTGTCCTTGCACAGTATGTGCTCTATCTTTATTATGAGCCCCATTTGAATACTGAAGGACCACAACAAGATTTCCCCAGGGCCTTCTCCTCTCCAGGCTAAGCAGCCCCAACTCTCCCAGCCTTTCCTCACCAGAGAGGTGCTCCAGCCCTCTGATATTTCGTCACCCTCCTCTGTGTCCTTTGTGTGCTGGGGTCCCCAGAGCTGGATGCAACACTGCAGGTGGGGTCTCACCAGAGCTGGGCAGAGGGGCAGAATCCCTTCCATCCCCTGCTGCCCACAGGGCTCTGGATCCTTCCAGAATCCCTTCCATCTCCTGCTGCCCACAAGGCTCTGGATCCTTCCAGAATCCCTTCCATCCCCTGCTGCCCACAGGGCTCTGGTGCAGCCCAGGACACCTCTGGCTTTCTGCACTGTGAGTGCCCATGGCTGGCTCATGCCCAGTCCTTCTGGGCAGGGCTGCTCTCCATCTCTCCATCCCCAGCCTGGGCTGACAACGGGAGAAGCCCCGCCCCAGGGGCACAGCTCACATTTGGTCTTAGTGAGATTCCTCTGGGCCACTTCTGGAGCTTGTGTGGGTCCCTCTGGTTGGCATCCTGTCCTTCAGGTGTGCCAGCTGCAGCAAACGGCTGGGAGCTGTCTAAAAACTCGCTGAGGGTGTGCTCAGTCCCACTGACCCTGGCACTGATGATGTTCAAGAGTCCTGGGCTGGTGCACACTCTCAGGGACACCACTCGTTACCAGCCTCCATCCAGGCACTAAGAAGTGGAGCACTGCCTTTTGGATGCAGCTGATTCCTTTTCCACCAAACAGTCCATCCATCAAATCCACATCACTTCAGAGAGAAGGAGGCTGTGGGCACCATGTCCATGCACCACAGAGCTGCAGGCAGCTATCCACAGCCCTTCCCTGTTGGCTGATGTTGTCACTCCATTAGGGAAGGTCACTTACTGGTTTTTGCCCCTCTCGTTGGGCCCCAGGGGCTCCCCTGATGGGGGAAAAACCTCCTTTAACAGTTCTGTGCCAGGATTGAGACACTTATAGGACCTTTTTCAGTCTTCAGGTTGCTGTTTATTTTTATCTTATCAAAAGTTTTGGCACACTATCTGTACCAGACTTTGCACGCAGGAAAACACAGCAAAATGGCTACAAGATGTACAGCTTCAAGGTCTTTTAAAGTGGTTCCATCCAGTTAATTATTAAAACGTACTTTCTTTCTACCTTTCTACCAATAACTCATCCCTTGTCTGTCCACGTAACCTCTGCACCACAGCTTTCCTAAACCAAGCACCCTTTGCCACCAACACTGCAGAAAACGGAGCAGATGAAGAAGAGGCTCGAGACAAGGCTGAAGAACCTCCATCCTGCCTCCCATCTACTTCCACACTAAAACATCCCAAAATCTAAATCTCTCACCCTGCGACAAACTACACTGTTCTCCATAATCTATCTTGTAGACTCTAGTCTATCCCAAAGTCTTGGAAGCCCTTTCCATGGGCAAAGGTCCAAGTCAGTGCTTCTTCAGAGCAGACAGAGAAATATTCCCTGTGCCCTGGGTTCCAGCAGTCTCTGGGTGGCCTTGCCCTTGGTGAAGCCGTGCTGCTGTTTTCAGTCACCTCCCTGTGCCTCGGCAGAGCACCAGGGGATCTGTTCCCTGATTGTCCCAGGATGGAGGGGAGGCTGACTGGCCAGTAGTTCCCAGGGTCTTCCTTTCTAAGTGAAAAGCTTAACATTTTTTATAATGTATTGCCTAAACCAATAAAAAAAAAAAACTCCAATGGAAACTAAAATATTAACACATTTGAAACACTCTTTCGGTCAAATCCTGCAAGTCTGAGGTCATACATTTGATTATTTGCAATTTTTTTTCTGTTTCAAACCACCAAACAACTCTATTTAACCACCATCTCCCCATCAATTTTTTCCACTCAGACCTATTTCCATTGCAATTTTCTAGAGGTCAGCTTAAACATATATAGAATATATATCATTTTAACCTGAGCAACAAACTATAAGACATGAAACTGCTGGTGGAGCTAGTAATTTGTCTCTGCAATTGACCTTTCAGTGCTCCATCTATTTCATATTTCTATTTAATCACAAAGCCAGGGTTATTCTCACTCAGTTACTCTATTTGCATTTTACCATTTTGTTCAAATCCTTACCTTTGTTCTTTTCAAATCAAGTTTGAAAATGTTCTTGAATTTTTCACCAAATAGAAGAATTATAACATTCCATGGTGCTCAGAAGTGGTATATTCTTTCCTATGCTATAATCAGCTGTATGGACTATTTTTAGTTTTGAAAACAAAATAGATGGAATTGAATTAATCACTGCTGAGTCAGGCCTTATTTCTCCATTAAAAAACATGGAATGGCAGTTTTAACATGAACATTTAGGAAGTCATTCAACATAAAAATTGAAATACTTTTGCTTGCACCTATTATGAAACATTCTCACAGGTCATGTGGGAGAAAACTCAATTCAATGAGCTTAACTGCACCACAAAGATGACCAACGCTGTCTTTAGATCCACCATCAGAAATGCTGTGTTTAAAGAGATGTGCTCAAAAATAGAAGATTGAAACTTAAATTAGAGAATCTATTTTAAAATATTTATAAATTTCCACTCTGTTTAGAGTGCTAGCAATTATATAATTTTTCTTAAATGTAATTATATACCTCAATTTCATCACCTGCTCTTAGTCAGGAAGTAAAATACCTTTTATGAAATAAGATCAGATTTGCTGACTGTGCAAAGGTGACATTAATTCTTAGAGAAGTCATCAAGGACAAAAGCTGTTTGCCTCCAAGTTTTCCTTAGCCTTCTACGAGCATGGCCATTTCTCCTGCATAATTTGTACCCCGGTATCAGAGTGTGTCAAAGTTTATCCCCTGCTTGTCAGGAGCATGCCCATTGTGTCAATATCCTGCTTTAAAATGCGTGCATTTATCGATAATGTATTTAAAAATGGGAGTATTTATTAACAACTAGTTTTTACTATGCTAAGGCTGTCTCACACCCAGCAGAGTCCAGTGTACAAATGGGAAATGATCTGATACTGTGGTAGCAACACCCTGGGTGAACAGGCAGTGGTTCAAGGATCTGCAGTTAAAAGTAATATTCAAACATGATTCTCCCTCAGAGCTGCTGCCCTGGACTGCCATTAGCAAACCCAGTTCCTGTTCCAGCCTGTCTGTATTTATGCGTAAAAGCAACCATCTCTGTGCATTTAAAGGCCAGTCAATGTTTTGTTTTAAGCTTAATAATGCCTTATTAAAAACAAACAAGCAAACTATAATTTATCAGAAATCAGTTTTGTTTGGTATTACAAGGTTTCTTTCCAGAAAACAAAAAAAAACCCCAATATTTTCGTTGAAACAAAACAACATGAAATCCAAACAATTACCAATTTTTTCAAATAATGAAAATAATTTATTTTCTACAGGAAATACTTATTTTCACAATGAGGTTTTTTTTCCAAGTTAGTTAAAGTATAGTTCACAACATGACAGAAGGATAATTGGGCTACCACTTCTGAGGATGCTTTTTTATAGACAGATGTAGGCTCACAGCAGTGAGAGAAAAATAAATGAGGGCCCATGAGTAACTCAAAGAAGGACTTCTCAGTAACTTCTGATTGAGAAAATGTCAACTGTATTCTTAAATGTTTTGTCCATAGGACAGAAAACTATCCAGACTGGAGTGTAAATAATTCACCTTTCAACTTCCTAGCTTTAAGCTACTAAATCTTCATTTATATCTTGGGTAGTTCACTAGGAAACGGGTCTTATTTTTATATCAACTTTCATGATTTTTCAATATATAGAGTATAGCAGCTTGATTAACATTTTTGAGGTGGGAAATTGGAATTTGAAGTGATATTGTTCAGGAAAACTTGAGATTTCTTTCTCCCATCTGTTTTGCTTTCTCTGCTTGTCCTAGGGGCCAGTTGCTGTGGTAACTGAGCTCCAGGATGACTCCAGAGCTGTTTGCTGCAGGAGCAGTGTCCACCTTGAAGGAGGAAGCTGTCATGACAACACTGAATTCCCCAAACAGAGCAACTTTGAGCTTAACCTGTTTAATCATATACGTGGTTTGATAAAGAATACAAAGGAACAAGAAGTTAATAAAAATATGGAAAACAGTCTCCAATTTAGGCTGATTGTTCAGCCTGTGCTACGTCAGGAAAGAAGTTCACTTTCCTTTCTGCTTCCTGGTTTCTCTTTAACAGCTCTCAGAGTCCTTACTTCATCACATTACCTTCATTTTATATATACTCCCCAACAACTTAGATTAATATGACGCTTCACAGCAAAATCCTCACCTTTCAGAAGTTAATAAGTGTTTTATCACTCAGCTTCCTAAGGCCATGATTACATTGCTAGCAAAGGAAAGACCAGTCTACAAAATATGCAGGTGTCACCTCTGTAATGTACTCTCCAAGGTAAACAAAATCCTGAAAATAACTTACTATAAATCTAAATTCTTTTAGCTCAAAAAGGGGCTTGTGTTCATTAAAATTGCATAGAGACATCACTTATCAATTTGGAAGATCTAATTATTTAGATTTTTGCCTTTAAAATCTAATCAGCATCTTCCTCCCAAATCATTTTTATGCTCCTTCCTCATTACAAAAACTGCTATTTTCAACTTAATCAGTTTCACCGCACAGTTATATTTCATTAGCCACTAAAGAGCTGTGAGATTGGGGTAGTCTATTAAAGAAAACATTAAACATAGAGCTTGATTTCTGAGAAATAAAGTGCTCTACAGGACTCCTAATGGAAGAGATCGGTGGAAACATCATCCTAACAGAAATTTAGGAAGTATACCTTGCAATATATAATTAGGTTTTAAAAGCATTGTTTGAAAGAATTCTCAAATACATTCAAATGGAATTATGGCTAGTCTATAATTAAAGCCACAGCTATCTTTCCTGTGTACAAACCTAAATCAAGAGTAGCATTCCAACCTCAGGTATATTTTGACACAAAAGGCTGATCACATATCAGCTTTACTGGCATAGGCAAGATGGGGATGAGGAAGGAGCAAATCAGGAACCCAGAAAAGATTTCAAGCTTTTTTTGGATCTGACAGCCATGTCAGAGATCATTGAACAAAATCCCACTGTTTTCATGGTTGTTTGAAGGTTATGAGTTTGCTGAGGCAAGCTGAAATTCTCCTGAAAGTCTCATGAAACAAATTTTGTGGGACCTTATAGAAGAGATATGTAACTGCACTACACAGCACATGCCTGTTACTATCTTTTGGTGCTCCTCTGACTGTATGATACACACCTAAAGATGAACACAATAATTTTGTTTAACAGCAGAAAGAAATTGGTTTATTTTTTGTTCAAAAAGTCTTGCTTCAGTTCAATTCACCTATTTTAAGAGAAATAAAAGCAAACAACAGAGAAGATCAATGTGAAAACCCCAAATCCCATAATGGTACTGTAGAGGAGACACTATTCAAACTGAAGTGTATCTGAGCAAAGAGTGATAATGGGTCCATCAAGCTCAAGACTACGATTTTAGATAATAATGAGATACCAAATGTTCAAGTATTAACTTCTTAAAATGACTGATTTTCAAAAAGCACCAAGGGTCAGGTGAAAAGAGCCCAGGTTCTACAAGTTTATTTCAGCCCACGTTGCTGTTTTGAATACAGCAGGTGTTCAGGGCATTTGCCCAGCCCAGAAACAATTTAAATTATACATCAGGAATAGACCTACAAGTTTATACCAGCAAGATTGCTAATGTTTTGTCTTTGGCAACAAGCTTTTATTTTCAAGGAAATAATACATTTCCCTCAATGTTACTTTATGGAAAACAGGAAAACACTAGCATTAAAATATTGCTTCCCAAGGATAAAACAAACTAGGCCATAGCACTGCTTGAATACAGGTGAAAATGTGCAGAATATTTAGATATGCAAGGGATATTGCTGATGTGTCTGCAGCTCAGAGAAAATTTACAGCACAAACTTTGCATGAGTCAGTGTGATGGCTGCTGTCAGCAACAAAAATCATCTGCATCTTACACATCTACCACATGCAAAACACTTCTGCAATGATCTCAGTAAGGAGGCTGTGCCATATATCAAAATAATGTTATACCTACAGCAGCCTATAGATACTAAAATATGCCCTCCCTGCTTATTTTGTACGCAGTGAAAAATGAGACACTTGTGGGTAAGCTTGCTCATTAATTCTGACACATAATTGAGAGTACATGCTTGATACCACAACTTAAGTATTTGAAAGCCACAGAAATATAAATGTTTGTGGAAAAGAGAGAAAGGGAGAGGAACAGAGACAGCAATTATTTGAACTACACAGAATTTTAAATGGGTAATAATTAACTTGATGGTGAGTAGCTGAGATGAGCCACGAAAAATTTCACAAGCTTTCTTGAGCAGTATCTAAAAATAGGGCTGAAACAGAATAAACACTTTTTCAGCAATTCTGAGTTTCTTTCATTCTTTGTTGAAACACCAATATCTATTTACTTTAAAAAAGCTGAGGAAGTTCTGTATATACACAGAAAAGAATTGAGCACTGACTTTGACTTATTCATGACCTTGAGTAGATCAGCATTCATTAAGATGGAATAAAACTGAAGAGAAAAATTCCTAAGAGTTTTCTCTCAAAAAGACACAGCCAATCCCAGAGGTGCCTTCTATGGCTGAGATCATTCATATCTCAGCACCTTTGTGCAGCATGGATATTCCTCTCCATTTGTAGTTAAGGTTCCATGCACAGCACAGAGCACAGCTTCATTTCCTGCACAGGAACACCCTTTGAATAGCAACATGCTAGAATGGCCCTTTGAGTACCAGGCAGCTGCAAGAGAAGCTTTGGCAGAGCTGCCTCTTCATTCCTTAATCAGAAGGGGAAAGCAGCCCCCATCCCTCCATTCATGGGCAAACGTGTCCAGAGAAGAGGAAAAACCTGTAGCAACAGGAAAAACCTGCTGGGATCAGTCATAATCAAAGCATCTCTTGGAATGGCTTTGTGTCTAGAACTGATCCTGCTCCTCACGAACCAAGTGGATTCCTCTCCTCCAATTTTCCTTTGAATGAACAATGTGATGAGTGCTGCTTACAAAATATGGAACAGAGTGGATTAGGTAAATTATACCTAAACCACTCTGTTCCATATTTTCTAAGCAGCACCCGTCACATTGTTCATTCAAAGGTCAGGCCAACACATATGGCATGCAATTCAGAACAGCAAACATGAAAACATTTGTCATTAGTCATTAAAAAACCCTAAGTATAAACATAAATAGTTACCTAGAAAGGATATTTCATTTCCTAGGAAAGGAGGTGGCAGTGGATGCTCACTAGCAATGAGTTGCAGCCAGTACAATAATTTGAAAATTTATATACACAGACAGTGCTCCAGCCAACAAATAACACAGGCAATTACTGCTTCTGTTAATGTGCCTGTGTGCCTAATTCTGGGAGCAGCATGCCCAGTGCTTTCCCCTTAAGGTGGCTTGAGCAACTGGTCTGTATTTTAATGGAGAGGACCATATGTAATGAAAGCAGAACTTCCAGGAGACAAGCCACAATTTCAACTTGTTCTTATTGCCAGAGTAATAATTACAGTGAAATGGGAAAAATACCCAAGTACACACCTACTATAAACAGATGGCTAATAAAAATTTGGGGAGCTCTTTCAGTACAGAAATTGAATGCTCTGAAAAGACACCTACATAACAAATGCTTGGACATTTTGTCTCCTTTTATAGGCTACTTAAAGATGTGCCCTCTACCTCAGGAGCTGAACTGCTTTTTCTTTTATTGACAATTATATGCAGAAGTGTCAGAATATGTTTATACTAAATATTAATCTTTATAATAGAATGTTTCAAATATTTTCATGAAATACAAGCAGTAGATATTAACTATTAATGTGACATACTCTAACATGGTCATGAATTTTTGTTATTGATCACGGACTTTTGGTCTACCATCTTTAAATAAAGAATAATCTTAATGAAATTAGGAGTTTACAATATATATTGTAAGCTTGGTCCACTGAGATTTACTCATGCCTGCAAACATCTGCTCTGTTTTGTGCTTCCATTTGAAGACAAGAACAAATATTTCCATTTACTCAAAAATGCTGACAGTTGAATCAATGTTTCTGGATTCAAATAGGTCAGCCCGTGTTGCATTATTCAGTGTAGCAACATGACTTCTCAACAATAAAATATGGTCTAATACAAATTTGAAGTGATACAAGCAAATATCTGTTTTCCTTGCAGAAGAAAAGCTGCTTTAATTTGAAATTGTCCCTCCTCCATCTGTAAGAAGAATGTGAAATATTACAAATTAATTACTTTTGCCTGCCTACCTTCATCCCAGTTGATAGCAGAGCAAACACAAGAAATAAGAAGAAATCTATCTTTTCCCAGGCAGCACAAGTGACAGCAGAATTAAAGAGACATCATCACCTTCAAATGCTGCCAAGTAGAAGCGAAAAGAATAAAAGCTATTTCAGGTAGCACAAACTACTTGAAGTCTTCCCTACCAATTTGGGAGGCAAACCCAAGCCATTTTCTGTTTCTTAGAATGCTTTTTTACCCTGTCTGTGTTTGAAAAGTTGTGCCCTTAAGGGAAATGTAGTCTCAATATTCCACATTATCTGTACACAGAAACACTTGTCAGGGGGGAAAATAAACAAAGCAAAGGTGGCACCTCTCACCTGCCTCATTTGCAGTAATTCTATGTAGCACTTTTGTAACAGGAAACTGGATATTCTCAGAAAGTGTTTATCAAACAAATAGTTGCCCCAGAATACAACAAAGAGAAATCAAAAGCATACGAAGAAATCTATGACGTGATTTACACCACAAAATGCCCTTACATTCTCTTTTTAGAATATGTTATTCTGTCACAGATTTCTGACACCAAATGTCTACCACAGTTTCCTACACGAAACGAAAAGACATTGTTAAGATTGCAAACACAGACCTTGAGTAGTTTCTAAGACCATGTGCTACTTTTTTGGAAAGAGAAGAGTCAAATCCTTTTACAAGAAAAAAACTAGAAAATTTGGTATATAATTAAAATACAACACTGTAATTTAAAAAAATCCCAACCAACCATCAAGAAAAACAAACACCCACAGAAAACCAAGAATATTTTAGTGTTTTATTAATAATACAATATTTATTAATTAAATAAGTGAGCAAGGTGTTTGCACACAGTCTTAAACATTAATTTATGGAGTAACCAGTCTGAAATGCCATTTTTTGGCATTGGGGAGGATAAGCTTCACAACTTTAAGTCTGTTCATTCATCTTTGTGAGCAAGCCATCTGATTATTCAGCAAAATGTACGTACATGCTTAAAGTTAAATATACCTGAAATATCCTTGCAGATGGAACTGCCCATAATCATAGTTGCAGTGGATATGATTGGAGAACTTTACAGCCTCTTAAAGCAATATTGGTATTAGAAATTGGTATAGTTTTATCCAAGAATGGAGAAAGAAAAGCTAAGTATTTCATTGTATTACACATTACCTGCCCACCAGCAGAATGTTTTTGGGTGGTGGTTTTATTTGCCTCTGACCCCTAACAGATGGGATACAATAGATTCAGCTCTTCCCTGCCACACTTCATAAAACCTCCAAAATGACAAATGGATCCCAACCAAGGAGAAGAGGGAGGGCTGAGACACTACAGGTAAAACAGTGTTCACATAAGGCCACAGTTATGTAAACTGATTTTTTGATAAAAACCCAACCAACCCCTCACCCTCAAACTGATTACAGTAATAGGGTCATTCCACACAACACTCCTGTCAAACGCTTACCTGCACAAATTACAAAGATATTTTACCTCTGATCACCTTCCAGATTAGCCACACTATGATTATTCTTTTAAACTTTCTGATAAACTGCATCTTACCAGATTTATCATGTGAACAGGCTTCATTGCTCTATTTGTTCCCCTCACTGTATTTATTAAGGAGTTCCTCTGATTATTTTTTTAAGCAGTCTTGTTTCTCTTTCCTAGGTCAGTTATCCGAGTGTAGTTTAGTTATTTGAGTGTAATCAGTTATTTGAGTGTAATTTAGACACTCAAAATGCTGTATATGTCCATCATGTTGTCACGCAGCACCAAACTGGGAGCATTTAAAACACCCCTGACAGCTCTCACTGCCATCCAGGTGATTCTAATTATGTTACTGAGACAAATTTCTCTAGTATCACCATACAAAAACATGGATGAAAGGTTCAGAAGCAGTTTATCCAGGCAGAAGTTGGCAGTGCCTGCACTGGAAAAGAAAAATAGCATTTGTCTGAGGTTTTTCACTTAGGTTTTGCTCATCTTTTCCCACACACAGTTCCCTTCACTAATGGCAGTGGAACGGATGGCAAAGAAAGAAAGAAAACATATGATAAGATGACACATGAGTTACTAATTTTAATTTGTTTATTTTGCTATGTCTTTAGAACACAAGAAACCTCATTGTTTTTCCTACTGGAGTGTGATTCTCCAGAGAAAACTGACTAAACAGTGACACCATAGGGTACTCTGCCTATTCATGCTAATTAATTTTTACCTAAAAATTGCAGCATGTTAAACATTTCTACTGCTACCCCCTCCAGAAAGGATAAACAGCAGCATTGGACACACCAGGCAATGACACCTTTACAGGGACTTAATATTGTTGTAGAGGTACAACAGGTCCCTGCACAGAGCAACTCCAGCCTCACATTCCTCCATTTTCCAGAGACATTGTATAAAAACTGTTCTATTGCTTTCTCAATCAATACTTCCCAAAACAGCAAAATAGCTCTGAATGCAAATTAGGCTGAGGAAGCTGGAACAGATCTAAGTTCGGAGACAGCAAAGTTGTAAAGTGATCATTAAAATGCTGGTGACAGAAAGAAGCAGACAGATACATTTGTTTTCCTGCATGGAACCTTTGCCCCTTTTTTTAAAACTTTTTTCCTATTTTAAACCACAAATTATTTGTGTTCATTTTCACTTTTAGGGGGAAAAAACCCAATCAAGTTAAAGTGCTGGTTTAAGAACAGACATTAAAAGATACTTCTGGAGATGGAGACAGAAGTACAGATTAAGTTCTATATTTTTAAAACACTTTTGAGAGCTAAATTTATGGCTAACCCATTAATTTTAATGTCTGTTATAATTACAGCTTGATCATGTCTCCAGTAGAATTTATGAGTCCAGAATCACATTAATGTTTATTACTTTGATTTTAGTTATGAATGGATCCCAAATAAGGGTTTATAGCCACTTTTTTTTTTTTTATGTATGAACAAGTGTTTCTCTCACTGTTACTGATCAATATTTTTTCCATTTCAATGGAATTTTCAGTTCTCACTTTCTTAGCTGATAGTAATAGGTGGTTTTTCACAGGCTCAACATCCTTCAGAGGTACTTCACATGGTATGTCTTATCCAATTGTCACTTGAACCAGCTGGACAATTTTTTCAAACAACTTCAAGTTGAGCAAGTCCCTGGAGCGACCTCTGCACGTCTGAGCCTGCCCTGCTGAAGAGAATGGGAAACTTGGGACTGACTTCAGTGGACCCCAGAATTCACATGCTGTTCTAGAGGCCAGGAAAGCTAAAGCTGAGATTTGGATCAATAAATACAAGAAAACTTGAAAAATCATCAGGTCCAGTTGAGCACCTGCCTCTAATGATCAGAGAAGTTATCTCTGCTCTGCCTACACATCAAGGAGTATAAATACAAGCTTTGCTTGCATCTGGGCATTTCAGCTGCAGCAACTGAACTCTGAGAATAGTAAAATAAATTCAAAATGCCATCAATGAATGGAACTGAAACCAACATGGAAAAAATTATGCATTGATGCTACTCGGTGTCTTCCAAAGTTAAAATGTCCTTTGGGGAGTTGTTTGGACATTCTCAACTTTGAAAGCCACTGAAACCCAAAGCACTGTGAAGGTCACAAGCTGGGTATCCCAAAATGGGAAGCACTCAAAATACGTTTTTGAGATGGACATCATTGTGCTTTAGGTAAGGAACAGAAAGAGAAATTACTGTTGCAGAAAGTTGCAGTAACCACCTATAAATGAGGTTCATTCAAGTGGGTCCAAAACGCCCCTTATATTCCCTAAGGAAATGAATTTAGCACACTTGTTTTGTTCTGTTCAGAAGGACCTACTTATTTTGGGTGCCTGTCTGTAGACACAATGCCATGGGTTATTATTTCTTTTGTTAAACAACCCTTAACTTTGTTTTTCTGAAACCTGTGTCTCTTTATATTTCTCAGGGTGACACTGTGCATTGTGAGAGACATCATGTCTGATTACATCAGTCAGACTGCGTTAAGCTGTGTCAGTAATGACTGCCAATGTGACTGATATAACTGGATGTGACACACCATCACTCTGTCTCCTGGTCTGTGAAATATGAGATGGATTTTGGGGGCAAGAGGAAAAAGAAAAATCACAAAAATTCTATACGAGTAGGGAATGAATTTAAAGAACTGTTCCTGTGCTTCCTTTCAAAACCAAAACTGATTGAATACCTTTTATTATTTTAGAGACTAAAATAGTGGGGCTTTAGATATCTCCACAGTCAGATGTGCAGATGCATACCTTTTCAGAGGAAAATCATGAAAATTGCAGGATGAAACCTAATGAGTTTCACACAAGGAAGTACTGCTTTTTTGAAAACCTTCATGACCACCCCTTTGACACTTCCACAAGAATGCTCTTGTTCATTTCATATATGTGTAAAATATATATATATTATATATATATGTGTGTATATATATATATCAAAACTTCTGCAAAACTAAAAATTTGGTGCACCCTAATGGCTTCTAGTTACTGCTTTATGATGAAGTATTTTAAAACTCTTAACATGCCAGTCACTCACAAATTTCCAAGAACTCTTTTTGTGGCTATTTGATTCTTTTGGCACTGGCTCAGGACCATCACAGGCAGGGATTAGGATCCGAGCGTGCCCAGGCTGCAGAGCAGGGGCCAGAAAAGCCCCTGGTCCCAGACCTTTTAAAAGCCTCACACTTTCAATGCTGATGTAAGCTCACAAACAAAATTTAAGCTATCTTCAGCAATGCCAATATTACAGAAGCCAGCACATTATTTGCCATGGATACATCCTCCCTAACCCTCAAACTAAGCAGTCATGAGAATCCAAAACAAATCAAAGCCTGGAAAGCTGCTAGAACAGTAAGACTTTCATATGGTGCACAGCAGAAAAAAATCAGCCTTTCAAAGCAGATCACTTTCAAAAATCCCATGTGAAACTAAGGCACAAAAATCATGAGTAATAACAAGCACTTCAGGGACATTTACCCTTTTAACTTCCTGCTATATTTGTTTTCCTCTGGCCAGTTAGGGAATTGTCACAGCCAAATTCTCAGGATGGCTGTAGGAGCTGCCACACTGCTCCTTCCAACACAGAACACTCAATGTGAATTAGCAGAGCCATCCTGAGCAACAAGATGAATCAGGGGCTCTTCATCTTCCATCTTTGCCTCTCTGCTCAAATTGCATGAGGCGTGTTCAAGTCCTTAGTACCACTAACATTAGGAAACGGAGTTACCAAACATTTTGTATGGGCTGACACCTACCTGATCATAAGAACTAAATAGTGTCACATTGCTATCAAAAAATAAATCACACATAATCAACATAATCAGGCATCAGCCATCATACTTATGCATGTAATAACATGTAATACTTTTTGCTTATTATTACATATTGATTTTCTATTTTTTTTTAAGTAATAAGACCCAGCATTTCTGAGTGTAATACTACCCAGTGCATGGGAAGCAGAGTACAGCACCGCCAGGTAAATTAACCTATATTAATTATCAAGTCCATTACAAGCAGCAGGAATTACATCCCATGCAATTGTGGGGAAATAAAATCTTGATTTTCTTTTTTTTCCTTTTCTTCCAGTTGCCTCAACAGTTCTGAATATCATGACCTAACAGAACGATACAGCAGCAGCCATTTGGTGGGGTAGAGAAAATATGCCTTGCAGGGGTAAGAAGATAAAGGTGCAGCAAGCACAGCCACACAGAGAAATGCAGGACATGTTCAAAGCATACACAGACACAGAGACTGGCAGTGCCCAGCCCAACAGCACTCTCTGCTCAGCCCTGGATCCTCAGCTGCAGGCTGGATTTGTCTGTAAACCCCTAAGCTCATATGGCCTGTGATTTGCAGAGGGGAAGAGGATTGTTTGAGTTAAAGAGATCTTTGCTCTGTTTACAGCAAAACAGCCAACGAGTCTTTGCCCTGTATACAAATGACTGTGTGCAGGTCCTTAAGCAGCTTTGTGGTTCAGTGGGAACTTGACCATATATAAGCAGAGGATAAAAATAATCTTTTGAGTTTATTTGCTGCAGAAATAAAATAGACTGAAATATGTTTTTATATGTGCACAAAAATAAATTGCTAAAAAAAAAGATTCATTTGTATTAAAGCATCCTATTTAAAAAATGTTTTCATATTTAGACACAGAGAAATACCTCTCCCAGACTGCACACAAGGCATTTAACTGCCTTGATCATGCTGAGATTTCACCTCAAAGACTAGTATATGACAAGCAGGGGAAAAATAATTGGCCAGGTAATGTTTAGAGTTATGCAGGTACATTTGAAGGTCCATCCCTGTTCTTAAATTCCTTTTCTAAATGCATCCAAGTGTTCTGATAAAAATCAGCCTCGATGTGAAATAGAAGAGAATGCATTTTTGCTTGATTTTAGCCTTATCTCTGAAGGTCATCTCTCCCCCCAACACATTTTGCTTACAACAGAAAAGAGACTATATTTTCCATGATGCTGCCTCACTAAATTGTATGAGTCAAATTAGTTTGTGTGCCTATATTCCACAAAAAGTTTTCTGAAGCCTAGAGCTCTGTACAAGTATGTATAAATTAATCATCTTCAGAGAGAAATCATGCGAATATTGAAACTGGGAGCTCGGTATGCAAACTTCAGCATTAAGGAGATGAACAGAATGCACAGTATAAGCCCACTAGTGGAAATATGAGTTCCCACAAATGTCTTTATATCTCATGCAGAAAAGTTGCATTTATGTCTTCTCCAACTTACAGTCCATTGAGCAGAAATGGAGTTACAAGATATTGCTCACTGGACTTGTGGCAGGTAAGAAATTAGTGATATTTCAAAATTTATCTCATCAAACTTGAATAGCAGTTTTTAATTTTTATTCTGCTTTTTAAATTCACAAGCCTTGGAGAGATTGTTTTTATTTCTGTTTGAATATCTGCTTCCATTGACACTCAAACACCATTTCTAGGTCATAGGAATCCTTGCTGCTTTCAAGAGGTTTCTCCTGTCCAGAACAGTCACAAAGCTCCACAATGTATTGCCAAGTACCAGTGCATACATTAGAAAGCAATAAGGTCAAAAATTCAAGAATTTATCAACTTCTTATTCAGTGTCATGAATAAGCCTATGTTATACTTCAAAATACTTCTCCAGAATGTTAAAAGACAAAACAAAGCTACAAAGAAACTAAGAGAGAAAAAAAATAATCTCCTTCAGATAAATGCAATAGAATCTTGCACTCTCCCATGATCCAGAGTAAACTTAGAACTGACTTTAGTATCCTTTGATAACCCTAATCCTAACCCAAGGGCATCTCAGCTGGTTTTATGCAGAGGTTGCTGTATCAGAGAGCACATCCTAAGGAACAGAAACCTACAGCTGTGCTTGGAACATGGACTCCCAGTCTCCTTTCTGGTCATGTGGTAGCTGAGCCAGCCATGCTTGGTTCCAGAAGCTCCCAAACACTGAATTAGATTTCAAACACTGCCAGCAGCAGCCAAGGAAGAAATGCTGATGCGGTGTTTCTATGAGTATTCCTAATTTGCTACAGACCCAGAGTGTTCTTGAGCACATGCAGAGCACAAAGGAAGCTATCAGCACTCTCCAGAGCACATGATGATCTGAAAAGAGTTTTAAACATATGGAACAGTAGACCAGAACTTGCTCTCTAGAATTGCACATGCTAAAAAGCTAACTCTTTGCACCTATGAGCATATTAGAAATGAAATTGTGAAAAGTTAATAATGCCTTGTTGTCCTGCTGTGAGCAATGAACACTGACACAGCTGAGATGTCTGCCTGGAAGCTCTCTTCTAACCCACATGACAGCAATATTAAAAAAATACATTCAAGAGCTTGGCATCTGAGTCTTGCAGCTGTCAGAGCACAGAGTGGCCACAGGTGCTACTCCCAACCATGAAATCCACCAGGGAGGGAGAAGTACAAATGCTACCAGCAAAACAGGGAGTAAAGGGCAAGCATAAAATCCCCGTTAACTGCCAACACACTGCTACAGATGTCTTCTGAATGTACTTACATGGTGACATAGAAACAGCAGTCAAATTGGAAATCTTAATGTATGGAGTATTTGCTTTTGATGTAGGCAAGTCAGCATTTGCCAGAGAGTCTCAAAAAAATAAGAGGGATGGGTGTGTAAAAATTATAAATAAATAAATATGTATAGTCAGAGCATTACATGTCTGAGGGGAGAAAACACAGCAGTTCACTTCTTTCTTCAGTGATTGCTCAGTGATGTGGAGATGTACCCATTTCTATTCATTTTTCCTCTTGCTCTCTTTAGGCCTTCTTTCATCCCTGTGGTCAGCTGTCATTTCTCATTACATGAATCATACATGCAAGATGCTACCTCTGAGTGTCACCCTTACAACTGTGCTCATGTCCTCCACAGTGCTACACAAATAGCTCCATAAAAACCAGCAATGTTAGAGGTGACTATGAAATGGCCAAGGAACTCGAGCCAGCTCTCTGCAGTTACAAAATTAGGGTCAGGGATCATTTGCAGCACTCATAATGGAAGAAACACCACTCCCAGTGAACCCAAGTCAAGTCATTCCCTCCCTTTTCCTTCTTCCGAAATACACCCGTGCATAAGCTAGAAAGTCTCAGCAGCAGAATGCTGGAAAAGCCATTAAAAGATGCAGTTCTGCAACATACAAAAATAAATCAGACAGACTTGCTATTGCAGCTAAAGGAAGATGAAGGTCTCAGCTAGTCTCCTGTAAGCTGCTTACTCACTCCAGGAATGGAATCCACCATTATCTCATCTCTATATTTTAATTCCCCTATTTTAAAAATAGAACTTAGCATGAGAGCAATAAAAGGCCACATGTCTCATGAAAATACCCTAATAGAAAGCATTACTTCCAGCTCATGGAATTTCAATTTTAAAAAGTCTTTTGATTTTCCTATAAAAATACTGAATATGAATTACTATAAGGAGTATCAAATCCAAATGTTTTGACAGACATTTCCCTAACTTTCTATTTGTTCCCTTAATTTCTAGATACTTCTATAATAATCAAGTGTATACGCAATACTAACAGACTTGATTCCTTAATCCACACAAATTCTGAAGAATTAGCTAAATCCCTTCCTGTTATTTCCTATCCAACTAAACAAAAAAAAAAAAAAACCCAACACATTTGCCCCAGACAAAACAGCTGGATGTAAATTCTTTCATGTACTCTTTCAACAATGCAAGAAATCAGTTGCTGTGTTAGCACAATGATTAGATCAAGGAGTCCATTATATATATGAATCAGGGCATGGTGTCTGCCTAGTTTTTAACTATTCCATGGTGGCAGATCCATGTGAGCCTTTGCAAATGTAAAAGTAAAACACGGATTAATCTCATGCAGTACTTTCTACAGCTGCATAAAAGAGGCTAATTCCATTAACAGCCTTCACATTACAACTGGTTTCCATGTTCATTTACTCCAAAGCTTTTCCACTTAGCAATCACATTTTGCAACATAGTCTGTGGCCATGAGTACCTGGCTGATTTACTCAAACTGAAAAGCTGATGCTGATGTTGCACACAGTTAATGCCTAACATCTCATCTGATGAGATTTCCCAGGGTGGTTTACTTGATGGGATTGTTGGTGTGCACAGGATCCACACTGCCAGAGCTGCTGAGAGCACAGAGGTTCAAACACCAGCCCATGGCTGTGAATCTCACTAGGCATTAAAAAATTCTGTAGCAATTAGTGATTAAAAATGTTTTCAAGGCACTGCTGGCATTTGTGATTCCATAGCTCTAGCTCAGTGCATCAGAAGATTCAGATGTCTATAGCATGTAAGAGATTTACAAACACTATTTAAATACAATGGAATTTATGCCTTCAACTTGTTTAAGCATTTTGTTATCTCACCTGTCACCAATTTGCAGCTAACAGTGCCTAAAGATGTTAATAATGAATCCCTTTTATCAATTTGCATCATACAATCCAGTTTCACTTTAGGGACAAACTAATTTCATGGTACAACACTACATTTTCATTTGTATTCTGGTGTAAGTAAAATTCATCAACTAAAAGACTTCTAAACTACGTAAATCCAGGTAACAATGCATATAGTCTGGAGACAAAAAAAAGATTATCACAAGACAAAAGCACATGTTAGCTACAATTTGGTGTCTGGGAAATCATTCAGGTGCTCCCTCTCCTCAAGGACCTGTAGGGGTGCAGGGAGACTTCAGCGTGGCACAGTGCAGTGAGACGGCAAAAGTGATTCCATGTTACTGTCAGAAACTGAGACCACTGAAATTCTCAAAATAAAGGCTACTGTAAGGTTTGCTAGATTACAGATTAAATACCAGTTTCCAGTCTGCAAATCAAGAGCATTTCCCTGGGTGAAATCCAGTTGGATCAGGGCTGGTATCATTTGCTAACTCTCAATGCCTGTAGGTTTTATAAGAAAACTTTCAATTAATTAAAGCTACATTCACAATTGCTCTTTGCTTGTTTGTCATCAGCTCTAAGCAACACAATATTTCATCTAGAACAACCCAACTCTGTAAAGTTTCAGTTTCTCCTCATAAGAGACGTGGGAAAAAATACTTAACATTTGATATCAAATGTTCCACTTGATCAAATGTGAAATACTAAGGACAGCTGTGAATATAATCATCTGGATAAAGGAAACTATCATACATAATAACATAGAACATTTTATAACATATTAATGTAACATATATTATTTCTGATCATTTCTCCTCTCTACAGGCCTACTAAACATTCAAAAATATTACGAGCATTTTATTTGCTATATACAACGTCGCTAAGCAAAATCTTGACTTCTCTGAAGAGAAACCTTGAAAGAGCTCATAATCCACAGACCATGTGCATTCACCTCAGCCATGGGAAATTACCAGGAAATCTATAGCTATTTGCTACCTCTTCCAGACCTTGCAGGCATCAAGGTCATGACTTGGACTACGGAATGATTTTGAAGCTACGGAAAACAAAAAAAAAGACTTCAGTTTGTATGTGCTTTTTAAAAGCAATAGAACTTTCTACATGTTGATCAAAATCTCACATCCACCACGTTAATGAGCCCGTAAAGCACTTTTAAATGAATGCTAACATCATGGATGTCAAAATCACTTCACGTGCAGTGCAAAGGCAAAGACTTTTGAGGTCAGACCTAGCAACAAAGCTGCATAGGAAAACTAGTTAGAAGGATAAGAAAGACCTCCCATTCATGAGAAACTTTATCTAAGCTTTTTTTGGCCCAAAACAAAAGTGTTGCACCTGTACTTTTCCCTTAGGATCCTTCCTGAACCCCACACTCCTTTCCCTCTCAAGTACTCTGCCTCCCTCCCTGTCCCATCCTCTCTGTTTTTACTCCCAAGTGTCAGTCCTATATCACTTCTCCATCCTTATTCAGTTTCTTATTTCTTGCCAGCAATCATCTCTACAGAAGCTTCTCCTTCACCAGATGAGATTTCCAAAATGTAGTTCTATAAACTGTGTTTCTCTATAAACTCCTTGGGGAAAATTTGGCTACATCTTGAATTAAAGACTGAAAAATGGAAAATGCATGTAATCTGCAAAGGTTATCATTATAATACTATGCCCACTGTTCCTTGTAACATAGTTCCACCAAAGCAAACCCAGAGAACAGGAATTAAGTAAAATCTTTCTAAAAGCTAGAGCTTTAAAATGGGAGAAACATCATTGTTTGAATTAAGCAGGACAGTGGTTTTCTCAGCTCACAGACTCCCATATAAACTCCCCTGTTTCCATTTAGGGGTCACACAAGCACAAAGGACAGACAGTGCTGGACTCTCTGCAGGGCCAGAGACAAACTCCATTATTGTGATTAGAGTTTTGTGACACCAAAAACGCTTGTATGAAGATCTGAAACCCACAGGACCTAGAAAACTAATGCATACATTTAATCTTAACATAGACATTTGTTTCTTTTCACACTGAATTTCAAGGAGAGACATAATATTTTATCATTTACATGTGGAGGATTCTCTTAGTATCTCCTGTGTGCAAATTTGTTTACCATGAAGCGAGCTCATTTATTTTGGGGCAGAATTGTCAATTTCTTCTAAAAACAAATAGAATTTCTGACTTAATAAGGAGATTATGTCTCTATCAGATTTATGAGACTATAGAAAATATTAAACCCATGAGAACTTAACTTCCAGTGGTTCATAAATGTTATTTCCAACTGCTAAGTTAATGTCTTATGGTATCATTATGGAACCTTTTCAATCCCATTGGAGAATTTCATCTATTCCCACTTCTGGAATAAATAGCCTGAAACGATGTACTCCCAAACTGTTCTGGCTGAAAATCTTATGACACCCTATTGAGAATCATAGTTAGATTATTATTTCTTGCAAATACAAATATTTGCCTCTCAAAACATCCAAGGAAGAGATATTACTGAACAGTTACTTCTTATTCATGTCCCAGCTATCTTATTAAACCTTTCAGAAGTTATTTCAAAGTGATGGATAATAGAAAGTGAAGTATTACCAGCCATCTCACCAAGCTTAAATGTTATGAAAAGCATGGGGATGATTGTTTGATCTTCATATCTTCATTTAGAACATGACTGACAGTTTTCAGTATTTTTCTCATGTCATAGTGAGTGACTGCAAGCAGGGGTTCCACACAGAGGAGGTGCCCTCCTAGGGCAGTGCCACTTCAGGTTCACACTGGCTTTCGTCATGGACAGGGCTGAAACAACCAGAGTGAACAAAAGGACACCCAGAAACCCTTATCAAGAGATGAACAACAAATCAGAACCATTTGCACAGGTGTTAGCTTGGTGTTAGCTTATGTAAATCTTTTCTATTTTAAACTGTGTGAATTTTAATTTAGACAGGGTTTCTTTGTGTCATTCTATTGCCACCTTCAAGACTACGTTGTCCTTACCCTTTGGCTATTTTTAGGGTGTAAATAAATTGACATTAAACACTAGGTCCTTGTTTGAGAATGTTTTTTTCTGCTTTGGCATTCAGTCACTTGTGTTAAATGCATGTACTGTGTTTCCTCTGACAGCAAACTTCCCCTGCTGAGAAAAAAAGAAATGCACAGAGCACCATTTGTTCACCCAAATCTAACAAAAGGTTCATTTGGTGCATTAACCTGTGCACTAATGAAATATATATTGTATATGTGGCAATTACTTTTAATTAATTTTTAGCACTATTGTATTAATGGGGTTTTGAAGCTGACCTCAGATGAAATAAAATTTTCCTCCAGTACCTTATCACCACTTTCTGAGAAAGGTGTCTGCAGTTTCATAGCATCTCTGCAAGAAAACTACATGTTCAGTTCCGGCTGGGACAAAGATTACAAACTACCAAAAAAATGGTAACTGAAACTAACTTTTTTCTTTTAATTGCTGAAGTAAACATCTGTTGAAGATCAAATCCTTTGAAATAAAAGCATTGTGTTATGTTGATATCTAGAATCTTCCTGTTGTAATTCAATAGCAAATTAATCTCTGTAAAAATTAAAATATAGTCTTGCCAATATGCTGTCATGGAACAGTTTTGTGCATGTTTTCCAAGAAAAAAAAAAATCCACTAAGAAAGAAGAAAGCATTAGCTCCTCACTAGAAAAACTTTCTGACAACTTCAGCTTTCTACATGTCCGTCCATTCAGGGGCAAATGCTTCTACTTTCCTCTGATAACCTTCTCATACTCTGCTTTACATGTGTTTCACAAAAGATCTGGGCACCACTCTGGTTCAAATTAGACAGAAAACTAATACATTGGATCCTTCCTTTAATCTTCTTTTTTAAAATTGCACTATGTTAGAACTTTAAATGTAGTCCATATTGTTAAGAAAAAAAAGTTTTTTCCAAATGACAGTTAATTTAGATAAAGATGCAGACTAGATTAAACAGATAGCAGACAAAAAATATATGATAGTAGAAAATTGGTTTCTATCTACTTTATCAAGATCTGAATCAATGTTTTGCACAAAATGCTAAGTAAATCAAACTGCCAGAGAGAAACATTTGTTCTCTCTGATGGAGAAGTGAAAGCCAGCAATGCGACATCATGGTGTTCATGTAGAGATCAACAAAACTGCATCACTGGTCCATGCACTGCTGACAGAAGCTTCAGCTCTTTTCTTAGCATGAAATCCTAAAACACAACTAAGAAAGACACTTTCAGATGGAAAAAGAAATACCTTGATAAAACTCACTAGTCTATAGTTTGCAAAGAACTTCTCTAAAGGATTTTAGCAATCACTATGTTTATTAAAAAAAAAAATTACACCAAATATGAGCAAGTCCCACTGAGATCCATACTGGAGATAGGAACTGTTGCAACAATTTACTGTGAATTAGTTGCACTTCCCCCTAAGTGCAATGTCCAGTCCTGCTATGACTGAAGTAATGAGGATTTAGGTCATAGTTTTCAATGGAAATAACTTTTATTCACTCACACAGTCAACCTGAGTAATAACAAGCATTAGATTTTTCTTGCAGCAGGTGGTAAGAAAATACACAAAATCAGACACATTCTGTCTTTGTGGCTGTTTTACTTTTCCCAAAAATATATTATTGAAGAGGTAGGTGATAGGTTATTCAGGGTTTTTCGTTTGTGTTCCCTGTCATTATATATCATCTGCAAGCTTCATTCCTTCTAAAATTGGTCTGGTCATTATTTCTTAGTTACACTATGACAAGCCTCCATTGCAGATGACTTTCAAAAATACAATAATTCCCTCTCTAAAGCTAACAACATTACATGCCACTCAAACTTCAGGATGACATAAATCATAATAGTCTTCTTTATTTTTTTCCTTCAAATTATTTAATATTTAGAAGCTTCTTAATTCCTTCTAGCACAGAAAAATTACTGCTTGGAGACAAGTTTTCCATATTAGTTTTCAGCATCCCTGTCCATATGCCTGATTATATTTCAAAGATAGATAATTGTATTTCTAAATTAACTTTGCATTTTAGCTAATTGATTGTATTCTGCATGCCAGCAATGCAGTTTGTGAACTGTTTACATTTCAAAACTTTTCCTGCTCTATGTTTTAAAAGGAGGCAAAAAACTTCTTTTCTGTTATAGTCCTGAGGGGGTCTTTGCTTTGTCATCCATCTGTACACTGAGTAAACACATGGATCATCTTTAAGCCTTTTACATAATTCCAGCGTTGTGCAAAGATGCTGTATTTTAAGTGCCCATACATTTCACCATTTCAGGTTTGATTTATATTGTTACTTTAAAAGGTTTTGAGCTTGTAAAACTTGGCGCCAAACCCTGAAATATGCTGGTAAAAACAAATGATCAAGTCAACAATGAAGTTCAAAATGGTCTCTGATTTGATGGAGAATTGGCAGAGATTGAGATAGATTAAGGGAAAATTAAATAATATGTACTGAAAAATAGAGATTATAACTCTCAGGATGGCGGGAACAGAACAGGTGAATGTGAGAAGCTGAAAGGAAAAAAACAACCAAACAACAAAATAAAACTGAAATTCACATAACTTGGTTTGCTAAAGGTCCAGTCCATAGGAAGCATTCTGACTCCAGGCCCACGCTTAATACAAGACTTTTACCAAAAACTTGGTAAGCAATTTTTTTAGAATAAACATGTCACCCTTCATTCACTTCTAATCATAAAACTGAAAAAATATAAAAATATCTGGAAAATGTATGTGACTGAACACAAACTCCAAAGTCTTCAGGAAAGTGCAGTAAGCAGTAAGCTGTTCAATCATACTGACTATTTCCACAGTGTTTTTCACACATACACTCTCATCAGTACAAACCATTAGGGCTGGATATTGTGCTCATCTGTAATGCAGAAATATTTCACTAACACAGAGCAATGGACTACGTGTGCAGAGGAAAAGTTATGAATACACACCTGGAGAGAAAGAAAATAAAACACTGCAGCATTCATTGATCCCCACCTGGCAGCATGGGGTCAGAGACTCAAATATTTTATTTTATGAACTGATTACAGCACTTGTGCTTTTAATTTTTTGGCATTAAAATTTCATAAGAACTTTAATGTTGACTTACTGCACTTTTACAACAACCACACAGATCCAATCGACCACAATGGCTCTAAAAGCTTTTTAACAAACTGTGTGGACAATTAACTAGCCTTGACAAAGGAACCTTGAGAGCCTCCCCAGTGTAGTATTGTAGGCTTTAAATGGTCTGTTGATAATTCTTTACAGAACTCTGAAATTCCATTAGACTACTGTTTCTCTTTGCTAGACCTTGCTAAACTTCAGGGTTGTCAAAAAGCTGCGTGAACAGGGCAAGGTGGGACCCTTTGTGGACAGCTTTGAAACTTCTTACACTTGCATTATTTCCTATCACCTCAGTTTGAGTTGAAGTTCTAGTTTCAGGATATACAATAAAAAAGCCAGAAAACAACACAATGCTCACACTCCTCAATAATTAAGCATAATTACTTTTTTCAATTTTTTGCTTCAATCCATAAACAACAAATTCACGAGAAAGCATTTCATGGGCTGATTTTTGAGAATATTCATCTCTTCTTACTTCACAGCTAATAACTTAAATTGCAAAAAGCTTTTAGTTTAACTACTCAAAATCCATAGTAAGATAATTCATTCTAATTGGAAATTCAGTTAATGTGTTATTATTTCTCCTCTAAATTAATGTAATTCTTCAATTCAATGTGCAAACACCTAAATTTCTATAGGCAATTTCAACTATTTTTAGTATTTCCTAAAATTTGCTTTTGTTTATCAGTTTTCAACTTTTATACTTGCTTCCACACATGATCTTATGAAGAGCAACAAGTCTTTTTTTTACTGTTTTGCAATTTAAACAATCTACACAGATTAAAACTGGTGGTAAAAATAGCAATCAACTCATTTTGGTATTTTTCACTTTTACAAACAGATTTCTTAAAAAGATATCAGAAACTAATATGTTTCAGGTTTTTTATTCATATCGAGTAGTCTAGGCAATCCTCCAGGAAACTAAAAGGAAGGACTGAAAAAGGCAACTGTACTTTAAAGTACCTTCAATACTTAATCACAAGGAGGCTGACACATTAACAAACAGCTCTAAACTGCTCTGTTTAAACACATGGGCTAATAAAAAATGGTCATTTCCACCACCTAATTTCCAGCATTTAGGCTTCATCAGAATTCATGACGAACCCTTGAATTCCACTTCAGTCAACCTGTGTCACCTCCATCAGCCTGAAGGCTGCAGCTGCCTCCATGAGCCCTGCCCATGGTAAAGCACTGTTGGAGAACTGCTTTCACCCTGATAATTCACGTGCCAAGACAGAATGCAAAGTGCTATCTCAGCAAAAAACTCAGCGAGATAAATAATGCAGCAGAAACTTAAAGCACCCCTCTTCATATTTCCTACCACTCTAAAGAAAACTACAATTCACACAGAATTTTTGCATGTAGATATTTTTTAATGTTTCCATATTATATGCATATATTATATACACATATAGTATAGATATATAAATAAGGCAGTGTACCTTATCTTTCAGGAAAAAAAAATTACAGTATGCCAGCTTTCTCCAAAGGTGACAAAGAGAACACTTCCTCCCAAACCATAATCCTTTGCTTCATCCATACACTTCTTTCTTTTTAAAAATACATTTTTCATTAACTGCCCAGAGCATAAGAAATGTAATACCAATATTACAAGTAGAAAAATTGTTTGCAAATGGGATTGGGAAAGGCAACTCAAAGACAAGTGGAAAGGTGAAGAGTTGAAATATCTGCTGGAGTCTTGTTTGTTTAGATTAGCAGCTGATTACCACTTGCCCACATCAATTGCAATCAACTGTATTTATATTTATCCTTGGCATTTTCTTCTGAGATATCAATCAAAACATTTCTTTCTGGTTTTTGTGTTAACACACACTTCTAATCTCCAATCTGCGTTTAAGACTTTTGCTTTAAGTGTTTTTAAGCCACTTACACTTAAAAACACATGATTAAAAACAAGAAAGAGCTAAACATTTTAGTAAATATGAGTGGAAGTCGATTCTTTCCTTTAAAACTTAACTAATTTGAAGCTTTATGAAGATCAAAATTGCTCCAAACATTGGAAAATTTACAGTAAAATCACTAATATTAAAATTCTGTTTTTCTGTATATTGCTGTATACTACCAAAAAACCCCTGTTATTTCATTTCCATAAAATAAATTTTTAACTCATAAAGTTTGAGCTTTACATCCATCAGCCCTTCATGCCAAGGTCAAAATATTCACCTTTATGACCATTCTTTAGAAGTGATAAAAGGCACATGGTGCAGTTCTGCACTGGCGAGGTGCCCATGTAAAAATTGCTCACTAGAGATTTGCTCTTTCTAAGTCCAAGTATTTACAGAAAATATGGGCCTTTAGTGGATATTGAGTATAAGAAATATAAAGGAATGCACACAGTGTGGATTATTTTGCACATTCACTTCACGTCCCTGGGTACGCAGACATTGCCACCAACTTGCACCAGTTCTTCCAAGAGAGTTCTACCAAGAGTCAAAGAATTTACTTTCTGGTGTTGCCAGAATTTCCCTAGAGCTCCCAATTTGTATGATATTCAGCTCCCAACAATGTACTGGATTACTATTTTAAATACAAGTATACAGAACTTTTAGACTGATATAACCTTCTGAATTACTTCTGAAAACTTAAAAGCCAGGCAAAGACTTTGCATTTAAATTGATTTTTTGAAGGGTTTCCTGAAAAGGCCTATTTTCTTGACCATACTTTGTGATATCTAGCAGGATCCCATAAAGCATGGGTAGCCTAGAATAGAATGACAGTCATTTACATACAAATGAGCTCATTACTATTGCATTTTTTACCAGCTGTTGATTCAAAATTTGAAAGATGTTTTACGAATCTACATAAAATATTAAGTGATGGCCATTCTATTATCAGTGTCCCTTATTAATTCTTTGTACTAGTTTTCATCTGCATTTTAGTAACTGTCACTCCATATATTGATTTTAATCAAAGCCATTACATCCCTAGATTTTAATCTATGTTAAGAACTATTTCCAACTGGAATGCATACTAAATTGCCTAGCCATGAGTTTAAGTTAAAGCAAGGACATAACATGCTAACAAAATGCACACTCATTTTTAATGAAGCCAATATGCTACAATTCCTTTCAAGTTAATAAGTATTCTATCCATTGCTTAAAGCAGCATCAAATTTATGGGCCATCTCTGCAGAAACTTCCTTGAATAAACATTCATTTCAAAAGGATTAGCCTACATCTTTTCAGGAGCAGCTCTTAATAATTCTGATTGCCTTGTTCTGAAGCAGCAGGAACTCTTACTCTTCCCTCTACTGTACAACAGGTAACATCCTACAGCCCCTTCCAGAACCCTCATTTGGTTAACTCCAGGGAAGCCTGAATTTACACACCCTCAGTGCTGCTGGCAGCACTTGCCTCTGCAGATGAGCAACACTAATTTGTATTACTCATTTAATATGAAAAACTTTAAAAATATCGTGGAAAAAAAATCTTTTCTTAATGAAGAAGCACAACTTCTGGATCTCATGAAATAAGCAAACATAGTGTTGAAAACTATCTCAAAAGAAATAAGGTCCTCCAAAGCAGGGGTGGTCTCTCTAGGAATGTGATGTCTCAAACAGCAAAGAGATGAAGCCATGAATATAACATGAGGAGAAAAATGCCTATCCCTGCTCCCAAATTACTACCCTTAATCAGAAGCACCCAATGATAACTAGAAGCTGCTCATGTGGCAGTTTCTTACATCCCAGAGGTACCAGATTTTGTTGCTTTGCTATCTCAGAAAACCCAGCTCTTCCTCGTGCCATGCATAGATCTATTCCTCATCTTGCTCGCCACCTCTTCCAATCTTGGCCAAAGTCAGAATTCACCCTCTCATCACTGTGAGGCACAATTTGTTTAAGCAGCAATTAGGCACCCACAGAATCAAAATATGAACAGTGCAGGACAAAGAAAACAAAGCAGACTTGGAGCTTGCCAAGCAGTGACTAAGAAACCAGCCCAGTTTGCAGGCCTAACAAAATTCCAGAGAAATTTCAAACAGTGGTTTAGACAGACACTATTCTTGCATGCCAGCTTTTGATTGTCAGACCTGCAGTGATGATGCAGCAGTGCATCCTCCTACTCCACTGTTCTTTGGAGTACAAACTTTCCCATCACAGAGCATAAACTACAATATCTAAAGAGGTGGATTTTCATTTAAACATTACAGCATACTCTTGTTAACACTATAGCCTCTGCAACTGCAGACTGTGTGGTATTGTTCATGAGTTTCCTTCCTGCAGTTTTTGGAGGAATCAAGCATTCGTGAACAAAGCCTTGCTAATTAGCTCAGAGCCTGCCTGTCTGGAGGGGCCATCAGTAATGAAAAATGAGAAGCAATCAGTGAGAGACTTCAAAACACAAGAAACTGGCAAGAAGAGCACAGCAAACCAAAACATAATTGTATTCTAAATATTGCATTACCCCAGAAATTAAAAACAAATAAATATAGGAACATTCTTTAACAGATATAGCATAATTGAAAGGTATATAGAGCTGATTAACACATTCAGGAAAAAAACACTTTTATATATTGAATACATTATATGGATTGTGTGCTGATGGGTGTGTTTCTAGTTTTAATTTCACACTTTTCATGAGCAGCCAAGCTAGGAAACCACTGAGGGTAATTCAAACTCTGTTTGTCATTGAGAAGATCTTGACACATGCACCAAAATGTAACCTCACCCCAAGGGAGGCTGGTGTGGTGTTATGTGGAACATTTAAGAGGAGATGCAAACACGATTTACTCCACACAAACACAATAAAACCTGTCATTCCCACTTCACACTGCAATACTGATCTATCTTCACACCAAAATAAATCCAAACTGGTAGATTAAGAAAGGCATATCCAAAATCCCACTGTTGCATATGATTAATAATGATGTATAATAAAGACTGCCCTACTTCAGGTATTAACCAAGGAAATTATTACAAACTTGTACTACTGCAGAGGCAAAGCATGGAACAGTGATCCAGGCTCGCCCATGACCCTAACATACCTGCAATCAGTCAGCTGTATCCTGAATTGTTTCTGAGAAATTGTTTACACTTACAGAAACACAAGGGTTATTCAGACACCTTTTAGATCTAATGTTTTTTTATGTTCTCTGCCATGTGTTTTTCTGTGCTAAGTTTCTCAGTAAAATTCAAAAGCCAAACAGAAGTATCTCCATCAGAAGAGATTTGCTTATTTTATGCTTTAACTATTCCCTTAAGAGATAAATGTTGTCAGAGGTTCAGTGGTGAAAATGAAAATATTTCCACTACATTTAACTTTCCAAAAACATCTTATTTAAGCCAGGATTGTTATCCTTGATGAGTAAGACAGATATGAGTTGGACTAGACTTTGAGAGAAGACATTCTTCCACTGTACTTTATACTTCATTAATGTCTATCTTCATTTGATATAAAGAGGCTGCGTCAAACCAGAAATCCAAAATACTAAGAGAAATCCTTGCTTTAAATTTTAAAGCTTCTAGAAGAAAGAAAACAGATGTTAATTAAAATCTCAGATTTGAATTCTTCAGAGAAGTCACATGCAGATATTATTTTTATTATATCTATTCAAAGCTTAACTGAGTCTTTAAACCTGCCAAACTTTGACTAATTGTCTGTGCAACTGCTGATAATTTTCTAGAAGTTATCAAGGTCTATTGCATAAAGTTCTTCATGGACTTAAAAAATTCAGATTATTAACATGATAGAACATATAATCTTTGAAATGGTTTCGGAGCAGACAGAACAGGAAGTATTAAATACAATGCATACACGTACTTAACACAAAAAATAGTCAATAATATAAAAACTACTGTGAGAATGGAGAGGTGACCCCCACCTCCCTGTCCTGATCCAAAATTATACAGAAGCAAGAAAATTCAGAGCAAAAAGTGTACTATAAAGTTTATGCACCATATTTTTATATTCCCAACTGTCTGGCTTCTGTCATCATTTTTTTGTCAGAGTCCTTGTGTCAGTTCTCCTGAAGGGCACAAATATTGGCTTGCCCTTTCTGTACTGCTGGCACAAAACAGTCCCCAGGCTCCAGGAACTATTTTCAAAAATACCACAAAATAATATTTATGTACATAATACAAATACAGATTTGTGTCAGGTATAAGCAACTTAGAAAATGGGCCATTAAGTTGGATAGAAGTGACAGAAACCAAAGAGAGAAGTAAAGTAGATTCTGTAATCCCATATTATTTGCTTCACACAATAGTAAAATATTACAGATCATTTCTGTAACAGTGAAAGACATAAAATCCAGAATATTGAAACCTTTGCAGAGTTCAATGGATTACTCATGCAAATAACCAGGAAAAATAACAGTAATTTTTAAGATAAGAAGGCCAGTGAGAGAGTATATTAATCTGTAAAGACTATTTTTTTCCTCTTTTAGTAGTAATTTTTAAGAAGCAGTCAGATCATATTCCAGTTTTTAAAATTTGCATTCCAAGAGAAATAAAGCTTTTCTATTCAAAAATAAGTATAATAAAAATACTGAAAATTGTGTGTTCAATTGAAAGCCATAAAATGGTTTCAAAATATTTTTCTTGATTGCAAGGAAGAGTCCAAGTAAGGATCAAGGAACAGCTATATTAAATAACTATGCACAGAGTAATATTTGCCTTCATAAAATACTTCACTAGTCAAAACACGTTTTCCACACACAAAACAACCGTAGGTGAATGAAAGGGTGACACAAGCACCAAACTTCAATAGAAAAACTTAATTTTTACTCATAGATCTGAGTAGGAATGCAAAGAACCAGGAAGGAGGTAAAACTGCCCACAGTATTGGTTTCAGCTGCCAGGTTCTGAGGAATTCCCCCTTTCCACAGACTCATCCTGATTAAGACATTTCCTGCACACCCAAAACAGAGTCACATCCTGCAGCAGAAAAGGCTGTGTAAGAAAAGCCACATCTACTTTTCCCTAAAAGAAAGCTGGGCTTCCCTGAAAATACATCACAATGACCTCAAGCCAAGAAAACTAAGGAAATTATTTGCCAGATTTAGGCAGAATCTAACCAAAATTTGCATGATTTGAACCAGAGTGGACAAGAGGGAACTGTGGGTTGATTTGTTACTGTGTATAGAATTGGCAAGACACCAGGAGCTGAATTTCTGAACACTAACAGTAAATATTAAATAACAGCTTGATTTAAGCTACAGTCATCACTTTACAATGAGATGATCCCCATAAACAAAATTAAATAATTAAAATAGCAAGAACATAAAGCCATAATTTTCATGGTATAGATAGGTATTTTGCTGATGAGTTTAGGCTGTTCTTTATACAACCAGATTATTTGACAGACCATCTTAGAGTCAACCACGTCAGATACAAACTCATTCAACAGATCAATGTCCAATTGCATTCCAGAAACTCAAGGGTTTCTAAAAGCTCTTTATTCCAATTGTTAAAGCAGAAGCCTTTATTGTTGTCCCATAGGGCTCAAAATAACCTTGAATATTTTTGCCAAGACATTAGGGTATAAACAATTTCTACCTTTAATGAAAAATTGTATTGCTCGTATTAGTATCAGTAGGACACTTTTAATCTTGTGTTTGGTTTTTTTTTCAAATGAGAAAGAAGATTAATTTTTTTTATCATTGAAAGAACTTGTACAGTTGCAAAGGATACATGTGGGAAATAACAATGGAAACTTTGCTGATGGCAACATTTTTACTAATTGCTTCAATCCACAGGAAGTAGAAAAATATCCACAAATTGTTGGCTTTAACCTCCATATTCTAACAACTTTTTGATAATTAGCTCTTAAGCATCTCCTGATACATTAAGTTATCTCCTATAGCTTCATGAATTTAAGAGATAAACTATAGATGTTTGGTATTGTTCAGGGCTTGAAATCTTGCATTTAGATTTTTAAAAATAGTTTTAACTTTTTCTTTGAGCTTGCAAAATTTATCAAAATGATAAAACTATCTCACGTCAAGAGCTAAGAGATTTAAAGGTAGTATTTGCAGTACTTTATTTTTTAGCTATAACCACTCTCAGTCTTTTTGTTCTCAACATTTTTACTACATGCTTCACATTTGATTTATGAAAGCACAAACAGCTAATGAAGAATAGGTCACATTCGATAAGGACTGGAAACACACTGGAGAGTTTTATCCTGAGGAGCGACAAAGCAGAAAACGTTTCCCTTTTCATGCCTCAATGCAAATCTTGATTCCTCCTAAGTGGACCCTGGAGAATCATGACATAGAAGGCAGCTGTAGAATCAAGCAAGTTTTGTACTTTCTCGGGATTTTTCCTCTCACTTGTATCCCTTACAGATCTATAACACACAACTCCTCGTGTGTAATCAACTTGCATCAGGAGAAAAAAAAAAAACACTGCTCACAGAGCACAAACTGATTTTTGTGTGTGTGTTTAAATGAGATTGTTACTTTCAGGTTCCCCTCAGTTTTCAATATTGAGGTTTTGTTCAAGTTTCTTGCCATTTTCATCACTTCATTCATCGAATGAAAAAGATTCCCTTCTCTTTGTTTGAGCAAATTACATCCCAGAGAAAGTAAAATAACACTCAAAATTAGAGTTGCTAATACATTCCCACATAAGAGCTCGAACAATTCCTTTAAGGAACTTGATTTTTAATTTTCAGGAATAAAAATAGGCATTCAGTGTTGTAAGATAAAGTACCATGGAGACATTTTCGCCCTTACTTGTATCTCTGAAGCTGAAGTTATAATCATAGAAGTGATTTGACAAATTTTGGTTCACTTGGGTTGTGAAAATATGCACAAGCAGAATTTTATTTCCTCTCTATTGATCATGTATACTTGACCAGAGTGGAAAGGCTCCATTACGGTTTTATTTTTAGGAGCTGCAAGAAAAAATAGTGTTCAAACAATGAAAACCAAAATGCACTCAGAATACTTCCCAGGAGATGATGACTTGAAAGAGCCAAAAGAAGATTTAGGGAGCAAGATCAGGTGTTGGATAGCCCTGTACCCAGACAGGACCCAAGGGCTTTGCAGAATACACCCACAGCTAAATGGAACAGTTAATTTCATTTAAAACCTCTTTGCACTTAAACTCATTTTTTCCTTCAGCTAGGACCTGACAACTGAGAGGAAGATGCTGTTCTTGAAATATCTTTCAGGACATGGATCTACTGGGGTCACAACATGTCAAACTTAAAGTCTAACATAGTTATTGCTAAGGTCAAAAGGGGTTTAGTCAAAAAACCTTTGCCTGATCAAGTCTGAGTAATAAAACTCCATTTATAGAGAAATATTCAACAGGTTATTCAATAGGGAACTAAATGCTGTAAATATGAGCAAAAACCACTGCAAAAAATGGGGAACTCTCTGCAGCAGTACAAGTGAACTTCTCCCAGCTATCACCAGAGAGCAACAATTTGGAGAGAATTCTCTTATCTGTATGAGACAGCTCTCAGACTCAAATCCACAAGCAGGTATGCTTTTAGGAAAGTTCTCCTGAAATAAACATCCCTTTTGTTCAAATACATACAATCTTATTTCAAGCAAAAAGCACAAGATTTGTTAGTAACTAATGATTTCTAAAATATTAATAGCCCAATGAAGTGAGAAGGGAACACTTGTGTAAGGACAGGGACCCATGTTTTCCAGCTGCACAACTGAGACACCAGAACAATGTACATCAGTCTCCACTCGTGCTCAGAGGGTACTGGGTATCTGTTTCCCTGCCCAAAAGAGAGAGCTCATATCAAAGTTCTAACAGCTTTCCAAGTTTCTTTTCCTTCGTAGAAGTTTCCTGCATACTGAGGTCATCTAAAAGAGGTTTAATGTCCATGTACTGAAACAAATGACAACTGAACTACATGTAAGTATGTGTTCAGTACTTTAAATTTTGTAATTTTCAGTAAGCACTACAGGCTGCCAGAGAACCTGGTTGAGAATATTGATGAAATACACACATTTATCTCTGTTTTAATAAACTGTGAGTATATGAATATATGAAGTTCATGGAAAAAAAAAGAAGCCCAAACAAAAACATCTCCACATCCTGCCCAAAACACACCAAGCAGAAAAACCATCCCACCCCTGCAGCTGGAAAAAGATTTAACTAGGTCTACAAAAGGCTCAAAAAAGACCCCAAGAAACAAAACAAGCTGCCAAGTACAGTCCAGCCATGTTGTCCCATCCTAAAGAGAAATAGAGGTGAGACAGCAAATTACACATAATTCAGCACACATAATGCAGTTCTACCTTTAAATCTCCAGTTTCTCTAAATGGATCAATGGTAATTGTTTTTAAAAAGGGTAGTTCCCAGCCCTTCTAGTTTGAGGATTTTTAAGAAGGTTTACACAGTTTTATAGTGCATCTCAAAACAGCCATTCTGAATTAACCATTTCCACTATTTTCCATTGAATATTTAATTGAAAATATGTCAGAAATCCTTAATTCTTTGGGTTTTGCTTTTTTCTCCTCTTTGTTCTCAAGATTGCCTTTCCTGAAGCTGTATCTGAGCTGCTGCCACTGCTCGTCATTTTGGGAGCCAAACTGAGCCTAGAGAAGATCCATCAGCAGTCTGACCTAATAAAAGCTGCCAGATCTGGCTGACTCCTCTCACTACAGCTGAGCACCTGCTCCCCAGGAACCCTGATTCTGGAAGTGTGGTGCAAAACCCCAAACCAACCCTGTGTATACCTAAACCAGATCTGTCTTGCCTGTGGTCCACAACTCTCTTATGCCTTTTTAGGAGGTTTATTCACTCAAACCCCCAACTTTTTGTGTCCAAACTCCCCATGTGATTGTAACATCTGCCATGTCACTAATGAGAGCTTTGTTGGAAGCACCTTGGACACCTCTGGCTACACAAACCCTGGTGAGCCCTGCCCACAACAGATTCTGTTCCCCTGCAGAACAGACTGAGGTGAACACTCAAACCACCAGTAACCACACACACCCCTCATGGAGGACACCATAATCCTGAATAGTTGCATGGATACCACAGGCAGAAACAGTCTGTATTTACCCCAATTCATTCCCAACTGCAGACTGATCTGTGGAGTGAATTGCAATAGGTCTGCAACAAAAGTATTTCCTTCACAAGGAGTCAGAGAAATAATGCTGTTAAAGGAGCTATTCAAAGTTTGTGCCTTGCTGAACACTGCACCCCTCCTCTGTTCAGGTTTCATGGATTAGGGGGGATTTATGCTGCAAACACCAATCCAAGCCCTGGTGTGGCAAGGACTTTGACAATGCTTGATGGAATTTATTTAAATGCCATGGGACTTTTTAAAAATATTTTTGATAAGAGGCAGCTCACATTGCATATTTCCATGACTGCCCAGAATCAGATTGAAAACAACAACAAATCATTCCTAGGTGTCAAAGAAATCAAAGGCAACATTGAAGAAGACAGATTTTTTTTCCCCCATTTTTTAAATAGAGAGTAAATCAGATTGTTTTCTGACACCTCTTATTTTCCCTTTTCTCTGCATACACCTACATAAAAACATGAATTTATATTCCCAAAAATTTTTGTCAAACTATTACAATGCATAATTTCAAATGAAAATTAACTTTAAATAGTTAAAAGTATATGCTAGTTATAATTTAATTCTTTTTATATTTTTATAAAATATAAAGAGAGCATTTTTATTGCTTCATTTTACACTTTACCTTATTGCTTATTGGGTCCTATAATGAAAATCTAATTCCTTATTGCATTATTTACTAAGCAAAGTGGCAAACTATGGAAATACAGCCATAAAATTAAGGTGTCTTAACAAAAAAGGCAGAATTTTAATCAAGTTATGGGAAGATGGTGTTGAAGATACTAAAGCAAGACAATTTACTCAACAAAGACAAGAAAGGTTGTTCTTTCCCACATGACAGAAATTAGGAAAAAAATCTAGTAATTTCTTCATGTGAAGAAAAAAAAGAGGAAGGAAAAATGAAAGAAAAAGCCAATAGTGCTTTTCCTCAACAGAATGAATATGGATTAAAGCACATGCCTTAATATGGATTGAGACAGTTCTGGGAGGAAAATTAAAATTAACGTTCTAGCATATCCCCTTGCCATCAGCATTTTTTCAAGTCTTTATTCTCCAAGAGAGACATTCACAAAACCCACAAGTGATGATTATGATGAAAAAACCTGAAAACCCCAAATACATAACCCCCATATGGTCTACAAGTATTAACACATGCACAACATTTATACAGCTTTCCATTCATGTAAAGGTGAGAAGATTTTTCAGCTTCTCATTCCTTTTTATAATATGCTTCATATCTGCAATACGAGCACTGGATTTTGCAAGGCAGCTTTCCTGGATTTCCTACTACTTGGAAAAACTCCACTGGTACAGAGCTCTGAGTCCTGATGCATTTCCTGAGCTTCTGCACCCCCCTTGGCTCTATCTTGGTGTCAGTGCCCTGTTGTTTCTCCACCAGACACAGTTCTTGTGCCTTCTCATCAGAACCAAGGCTCCAGCCTGGCAATGGGGTCACTCTCTGGGCACACAGTGCCTTGGGAATCTCCTGAAGAAGTCAGTGGGTGTTCTCTGGAAAGCTCTTTCTATAATCTACCTAATTAACAAACAAATTTTTTCTCTTTAATAAAGACATCAGGAGTTTGCTTTCCCTACAACATATGTTGGCATGTTTGGGTCTCTCTGCAAGTTGGGGAACAGACCAAGCACACAGAGCAGGCTCCTTCACTGCAAGGAAGAGTCAAATCCCAGTGGAGCAGCCTATGACAATCAAAGGCTCTCTCATACTGAGCCAGGTGGGCAAGCAGGATGGAAGGGTCTGCAATATCCTGCTGTTACTTCTGGCAAAATGTAGATCTCATATTCAGGCATATCCACAAAATCAAAACAAAACACCAAGTTTTGACAGGTATTATCAAAGTTTGGATTTAAAATTAACTATTTCAACCAATATCTAGGTGTCTCCATTCTGAAGTAATGCCAACGGATACAAAAATTTCTGTGAAAAACAACACTGTTCTAGAGAGCTTATACTTCTTATATCAGTGATGTTTTATGTTGTCTCCAGGCCTCTCTCTTATTCAAAAAGGTATGCCAGTTTTTCTCAGACATGGAATAAATCCCTTGGTTTTTGGAATCTAATTTACCTTCTTTCTAGATAATGGCAGCACGAGATTATCTTGGTTCTTAGGATTGCCCTTTCTGAAAGTAGAAGAAAAAAATTTATATCTGATGTTTCAGAAAGATCATATTCTCCTGACTAGAACAAAATAACCCAATCAAACACGAAGACCAAAGGCTTTTTCTTGCTACTGCAATGACATTATGTAATTTTTCTTCTCTTCTGGAATGAACATAAAGGAAACAGAAATACAGCACTCTCCATGGCCTAAGGTAAAATAGGTTCTGTCCTTTTCTGAAAGGACATTCACCACTTGCAATAGGGTGCACACAGAGTGAAGGTAAATCTCAGTCATGGATTTTTTCCCTTTGAACCAATCTTCAGGTATGCTATTTTCAGAGTAGGACAGAGAGGTAGCAACACCATGAGCCAACATAACACACTGAAATGACAGAGTGACAGTGGTGACTGAGATGACAAATTACAACATCCATATTACTAAGTGCTAGATGGCATTCAGTGACTGTCCAGTCCTGGCTACAGTGAAAGACAATACAACATTTTGGAACAGCAGCAGATGAGAAATGACTTTTTAAAGTCTTCCACAACTTCAAAAGTCAGCAGGGAACGGACAATGCTACATACATCTGTAAAGAGCTCTTGTGGAGTTCAGAAAAACAGAAATTACTCAGAAAATGTATATGCAGAATTTTTAATTGACCTAGTTAGCTGTGTTTTCTTCTTTTGAATCCATAAATCCAAAGTTCTCCCATCACATACAAAAGAAAAATGAATTATTTCCCACCCTGAAATAGAGGCAGGAGAATTTTCTAGGTCTTCCAAATCAATCTTTTAATATACTTTTTGCTAATTTAATCCATATTCTTTGTGGACCAAATTGCTGAGCTGATCCTATTCAGGCTGCAGACTGAGTTTTACAACAGGAGCATTCAAATTCCCTTCTGCTCCTTGTTACCTCTCCTGTCCTTGGTCCTTCCTCCAGGGAGCTACAGCATGTATTTCAGCCTCTGTGCCAGAACCCACCAAAATGAAATGCTGCCCCTTCTTTGAAGCAGGTGGCCTTTCCCACCCTGCCAGCTGGGACAGACCCACAGAACCTTTCAGACATTCCCTGGTACAACCTGGATCCCGTTTTGCTCAGACTGACAACTCCCAGAGCAGCTGCTTCTCCTGGCTGCTTGCTAAGAGCTGCAGAAAGTAATGAGGTCCTTCAATGTCACCTTCCAGGCTGCTATTTGGAGTGGTTATATCCCACAGTATATTTATTTCCATCAGACAGTGTTTTTCATGGATTTTCCATTTTGGTTCTGCTAAGAAAGCTTTTCCCAAGCCAGAGTGAAACACTCAGAATCTACCATGTTCAGTGGGGCTGTACACTGAGGTCCAATAAAATAAATGAAGCACTTCCAACAGAATAAAAATATCCTCACAGCTGAATGCATTTTTAAACCTTAAGAAATACACATTAAAATAGAGACATGAAAAGATGGAGCTTTCTCTCTACAGGCTGTAGGCCAGTGCAGCCAGAACTGGAAGTCAGTTTCAGATGAGTGAATAATCAATGTTAAACTACACTGCTACAAACACTTTCCTGCCCCAGGCTGCAGCTCAGCTGCTCTTCAGCCAAGCCCCAACTGCCTCCCCAAGCTTGACCACGGGCAATCTCCACCTCTGCAGGAAGGGAAATCAAAAGCAAATGCTCTTCCTTACAAGAGGATATCAAAATAAAGACATTTAGCCTGAATTTTCTAACCTGCTAGAGCACAGTTTAGCTTTCAGACACTATACATTCCATTCATTATTATTCCAGCAAGCTTTGCTCCTGCTCTTGCATAAAACAATGTTAAGGCTGTGTTTTTCATATACTGGCAATGCAGGGAGATATCCATCATCTTCCAAATCTTTAAATCTTTTTTTTGGGCATGAAAGCCATGAGATCTTGATTCTAAGCAGTCATTATTACTGGGGGGGTGAGGGGCAGATAAACAGCTGAAGCAAACAATCCTCAAAACCTGTTTTATAAATATGTACTCACTGATTTTATGAAATATACAGAAAATCCACTGGAAGTTTGGTGTAGAGATGCTCTACAGTCCAAGTACTAACACAAAGTTAATAATCTCATAAAGAAAGTTGCCCATAGTAGTTAAAGAACAGATGAATAGGAAGATATAATTTATATATTTGTGTATTATTTATATAATACTATTAGCAAGTATGGTGCAGTGATTTAAATTACTCAGTGTTAATCTGAAATATATATTATTTTTATGGCATGTTTTCATGTTTTGCTACTACAGAATACAGGCCCAATACTCATTTCAACATACAAAGCAAAAATAACTACCTACCATATGCTCTGAATCTCCTTTTATCAAAAACCTGTTCATCATTTCAGGTGTTCATATTTCCCACCAAGAGAAGCAAAGATAGTTTAGAATTGGAGTGCTTTAGCAATTAGTAACCATCATTAAAAATAGTTACAGAAAATATTGAAGTCTTTTACATTCCAAATTACTCCAGGATTTTAATCTGTGGAAAATATTCCAAATTCTGGGTGTAATCAGATTGTACTACTATGCTGAAGCAGACAATACAATAGTTATTGCAATAGTTTAGTGTCCATATAAAGAAATTATGAATCAAACAGACCACAGGCAGTTATTATAAATAAATTAATGAAATTAGAAAATAACCAGCAGCTTACTCTATGCACAGTTTAATATTATATGGAGAGCTTCTAACCAAAAGCCAAAAATTTTAGTTAGAGCTGACAAAGGAAATACCAAACATATACCTACTATATATATATATGGACAGCTTTACTACTCCTCTTGTTAGAACTTCTTTACTTATTTTTGATCAAAATCTATAAGACTATATTTCATTTAAAAAATTGATATTGAAACATGACCACCAATTAATGGGAATCTTAAAATTCCTAACACACACTGTGATGATTCAGAAATGCACAAAGCAGACAAAACTTGGGCCCTTAACAAAGCCAGCCCATTGAATGCTCAGCCACCTGAAAATTACTTTTGTGTAAAGAAATATTTCATCCACTCTGCCTTAAGAATAGATCATGATCATTCTCCCCTGCTTTGTCTTCCTGCAGAGGTGTTTGTGATCCAGAAGCTCAGCTTTGGTACAGAAAATTTTAGAAATCTGACCATTTCTCAGCCTCTTACCATGTTTACACCATGCATCAATTCTTTGTTTTTCCTCTGTCTGCCAGAGAAGAATGCTAATGACCATCATGGGTGTGTTAATTTGTGCTACAGTTGCATATAAAACCACAGAACAGAGATACAAGTCTGTGGTCTTCATAAATTTCAGCAGGGCTACTCTGGCTGATCAGGCACTGTGATATTAGAACATGACCAGGAAGCCTCCAGAACACAGCAGAAAAAAGCCCTAATGCAGGCAATGAATGCATGGGGGAAACAAATTACAGAAATATAATCAAAACATATCATGTCTAAGTGCTTAGAATAGTCAGGAAAGCTGCTGAGACAGAACAGCCAGGGAAACATTTTTTTTCCTGTATTTTGGCAAAAGCAATGCAGACAGGAATTTTATACCTAGCTGATGAGTCCAGTGCAGTACTAAATCCAACCTGTTAGCACTAGAAAATAGCTTTTCATGGTGATGGGATGAATGTCTGATAAGCTGCATGGGATGGTTGCAAATTCAGCATAGCTTGAAAACTGCAAACTAGTTTGAGATGTACAGCACACCTGTGTGGACCCAGCCACAACCCTCCTGTGAGATGCTCAGTGATGATTAAGGATAAATTCAAACCACACAAGGAAGACTGACTTCCTACAAGAAAGGATGAAATATGTCTTTTCATACTCCACTGAACTGCACAGGAAAAGTATGCAATAAATTGTCTTGGCAATTTATAGTAAAAGTTTTCCTCTTAGAAATCACTAGTTTTCACTAAAACCACAGTGCATAATATCCATTACCACTTTGAAAATCCTGCAGAAAATTAAAAATAATAGTGTTTCCTTGTTTGGTCTCCTTCATAGTTATTTTGGTTTAGAACAAATTTTTGGAGGAAATTTTGGAAGTGGTCTCTTTTAGAGAGCAAATTTAAGCTGCCCTTTTCCTAACTTGTTCAGGAGAAAAATCTTTTTTGAGAGAAGTGGAAAAAAATGTTTATTTAATACCAAAGTACTCACAAGCATCAAAAAATTGTTAATAAACAATTAAATCTCTCATTGTTCTGAAGATATGGCAAATACAGAAAATCCTTTTGTGGTGTGTAGCTTGGTTTGTTCAGTCTGTTTTCAGTCCTTCCTGCACTGGAAAATTTTGCATCCCCAGCCCTGGAGGGCCACAGGTGTGAGCTTTTGGCTTTTTTTTTTTTTTTTTTTTGAGTTTTTAGTGCAGAGTAGGTTTGAAAATTTTCAGCAAAAAATAAAAACTACAATTTGGGGAACTTCTCTGCCTCAGGTAGCTAAAAGAAACTAACCAAAAAGCAAAGGAGAGCTCTGTCCTGCTGTCTGTCCATGCTGCAGACAGCACAGTGCAGGAGCAGGAATGTGTGGGAGCGAGTGCAGTTTCTGCAGACAAACTGTGCACTTCTGCCCCATTTGCTCTCAGAACTGATCTGAGTGGTGCAGAACTTAATATCCAGCATGAACAGAACAGACACCTGGGGATATCAGCATCATAAAGTCACCCCAGACAGTTATCAAGCCATTTACTCTTACTGCTTTCTTTGATGAAAGTCTGAAGTTCTATTATTAGGCTGACACCACACTAAAACTTTAATCAAGTTTCTTCTCGAGGCTGACTGTGATCCATCACAAAGGCCATTAATTGTAAGCACAGCCACTTTTTTTCGGTCATATTCACCTAATTGCAAACGTGCATCATGTGTTTACATGATTAAGGGCTGCCACTTTTATGTTTAACTGGTTTCATAGATAAAACTAGGTGCCAGATTACAATCTAGAAGTCAAACTTTAACAGCAAAAGAATCCCTAACGAACAAGGGAAAAAAACCTGTGAGGGATTATCACTGTGGATGGTCTTTGCTGGCATTGTTCAAAGTGCTGATGCTGACTATCAAAATAAAGCCTGCAGCAGGTGAAATGACTGCTTCCAGCCACTGGAGCACTGCTTGGCTGGTTCTGATCTGTCAGGACTCCTCAGTATTGGGGATTCAGGCACATGAAGGGGCACTGGGGGCAAGGCAAGTGGCACAGAAGCTCTCTGCTGTGAGTGATAGGCCCTTAAGAATGTCCAAATCTTATTCAAACTAAAAGAGGATCCAGGAAAGCTCCTACAATCTAAAATCCTAACAGTTTAAAACTTGCTATATGTTTAAGTAGAATAACAAGTTCCTTTCAGTGAAATCAATTTAGATGAGAGATTGTGGAGGGCTGGGAAGAGGTAACTGACCTTCATCTGGCCATTTGCACACACCTTTTCTTAGCATGAGTTTGCAGGGCTGAAAAATACCTTTAACCTTTAGCACTTTTTTCAGCTTTGTTGCAATGCACATTCTGAACCTCATGATGAAAACAAGGCAGGCCTGAGCATACATTGCAAAAAGATGCTCCTAAAGGCTCTTTTATTCTTTTTTATTTTCCTTCCCCACCCCACAATAGCTATCAATTTATTGAATGACATTTGATACCAAGAGGGAACTACTATGTTTCTTTCTCTGTATTAAACTTCCATACCAAATAAAAAAGTATGACTTATAAAGGTCATTTTCTTAACTGTTGCATTAGCATGCTTTATATTCTGTTTACTTGAGTGATTTCATTTAGTTGTTACCCTTTTTTCTTTTAGCTGACAATCTATTTTATGATAAGCAGTGAGCTATATGTATTAGCTTTATTCTAACAAGTGAATCAGAACACTTTTCAAACACACACCATTACAGCATAGACAAATCTACTAAAGAAATCAGAAGCTGTTCCACAATACTACTCATTCCTAATTTCAACTTTGTAACCCAAAACCTGTGTTGTCAGTATCTTTTTTCTGGATAATAGGTTTATTCGGGTCCTAATTTGTACAAACATAAATGTAAGACGAATTATTCAGCAATATCTTAAATCAATGGGTAGACCATAAAATGGTTAAACCAGAGATCAGAATAATTCTAATTAATCACAATACATCATATTTTACAGTAAATTAAACTTACTATTTTGTGGAAATGAAATAGAAGGGATCCAAATCCCTGCTGGAGCCTTACCTTTTAGCTCTCTTTGGGTCTGCTGGCTCAGCGGCTCTTAAAAGCCCATCCCCAGCAATGCCCTGAGTTTTTATATAGATGTAAAGGGTGGCTGATGGGGGTCATCACTTTAAGTGAAATCAGGTGTGGGTTTGGCTGTGATCACATTCACCTGGACACCTGACAAAGGGCTAACGATGAACAGCAGAACAAAGTATTTCACTACAGAGAAATCAGCTTTCTGATTTTTTTATGAGAGTTTTACAAACTACATCCTTCTCTCAGAAATATGAATTTTCCTTGCTGGTCAACTGTTTTGTTCCTTCTGTTGTTTGTTTGTCCCTAGTATTAGTATGGGAAAAAAAAAATTATACAGTAGATGGAAACAGTGAGTTCACTATATCCAGTACTGGACAACAATACTGAAGGGAGCTGTAAAAAAGAAGCAGTGTTACTTTGAAAAAAAAGTCATATATTTGTACTGTTCTACCTTTTTCAGACAATACTGCTGCTGTCCAAAACATAATAAACTGCAATAATTAAAATTATGGTTCATCTGAATATGATGACAAAGAAAAAATAAACCAAACTGGCAAGACAAACAAGTTGCAATTAAGAAAACCCCAAAAACCTATCATGATATATGGTGAAATTCTTTATGGCTTAGTAATTATCTGATAGCTAGATTGGTTCAATAAATCAGAAAGGGAAAGAAATAGAAAGACAAAGTATTGCTACATTGTGACAACTTAGACATGCAAAAGAAGGAAGAAACACCAACAATTCACATAAAATGAAGATCTACGAAAAGCAAATGGTTCACTGCCATTGATCTCATAAACATAAGAACAGTTTTTGATGGTTTTTTTCTCCTGAAAGTATGAAATACTGCACTTTCTTTTAGTAAATTGTAGAATTAGTTGTACAATCACAAATCCCTGTATCTGCAGTGGACAGGGAGAGAGCAAGAGCAAACAAGACAGGAAGAAAGATGGACAGTTGTGTGCTTTTTTAAAAAGAAAGAAAGAGATCAAAAATGTGAAACCCAAAGTGGGGAAGATGCTTGCCAAAGGACAATCTGCAGACCTTTAGGTGAGCAAGAGAGTCCAGCAGCCTGAACTCCAGCTCAGTACCTCTCAGTCACACCACATCAGAAATGAATAATTTAGTGTCTTCAGCTATTAAAGGTGAGACATTAAAGAATGGGACCTTTACTTCTGTTTTTCAAAACACCACTTCTAAAGCATGCACAGCCAAGCTCAAACAACAACAAATGAAGCTATGAAATAGGAACACCATCACTTTTAGAACAGCACACTGCTGTTGTACAGGAGACCTTATCATTCAGTATTTGCTTTAAAAAAACTGCCAGGCTCAGTTTGTAGCTCTTGTAGCTCATGCTGCTTGAAGCCCAGCCATCATTCCAGCTCTCTGTGTCTCGATTAGCTCATCTGTAAATTGCACAGTGAATTCAGAGTATGCTGTTGGAAGAAAATGCTCCATTGAAAATAAGCATTTTTAACTTCAAAATCCAAATATGTCCCTTTCTCCATTTCCAAAAATAAGTATAGTAAGTGACCTTGTTTTACATGGAAAGTCTCTGGGTGTCACTTTCAATAGAAGAGTTTAGGCAGTGCAATCACAGAACAGCTGTATCTGCTGACAGCAATGGCTGCATCGGGGCTGAATAAAAGATCTTTTCTCTTTTCAATATGCTTTAGTTTTCAAAAACTTCTTTCCTCAGCTGATTGGAAAATCTTTCCCACTCCCTTGGACAAATCATTACAAGTTAAATGGATTTAGTAATAGCTTGTTGAACACATCTGAAAGAAGAGGCTGAGCACGTGGCCCTCATGACTAAGTACAGCAAAGTTTTCATACAGGAATCCTCACTACACTGTTTTGGTATTAATCTTACTTCTCCAACATTTTAAAAATTACATCTGTTTGACATCATTTACAGTCAGTCTCTCTCAGCTGAGTATGATTCACAGCTGAATATGCCAGCAGTTACTAGCCAATTACGTGTAGTTCATGCTTACTTGTATATTCTTGTAGTTGTTATTTATTCTTGCTGCATTTCCAGGGTGACCTGCAGCCCACACTAATACATAGCTCCTAAATCACAGGCTAATTTTTCAGAAATGCTGAGCTTTAAAACAGCATGAAAAAATCTTCTACTGCTTAATATTAGACTGTCAGCTTCTTATGTGGCCATGCAGTTATTACATACACGCTCTCAACAGCTTAAACAGAGCAATACATAAAGGCTCTGATTTAAAACATCACATAAATGTATGCTGCTAAATAGGTATAGGATTCTCCACAATCTTCAGCCAAGATGTGAGCTTGTGATTAAATACTCTGCTAAAGAATACAGCCAGTTTTTTATTATCATTATTATTATTATTATTATTATTGTTACAAATTCTTGTAGGTAAGAACTCCATAGTTAGTCCACAGAGCTTTATGTAAAAACAACAGAAACAACATTTTCTTTAATATACTCTGTTTTTCCATTTATCACAAAATATTCATTAATCAATACAAAGCATAATAAATATTTTATCATTATGGTTTATTTTACAGTAGCCACATTTCTCAATATATTCCTATAAAGTAGTAAAATATATTTCTCTGGCAATAAAAAGGGTGCCACAGCAGTATGTTAGTTGATGAAATTCTAATTTAATAGTATATATGCAAGCATAAAATGAATAAACCTGAACTGGAGTACAAAAATATAGTTGAAGATATTTATAAAAAACTGTGTGTTTACACAATCCCTGGAACATTAATTAAACAGAATTAAAATTACTAATATTGAATGCAGTTACTCTTGTTTTGAAATGCTTCCTCACAGGGGTTCTTCTATGAAATGCTTTGTCTAACTCTAAAATTTCTCTTTAGCATTTTAACTGAGTGGTAGGATTTCCTGCCAGAGCAACATTTGCCAGAAAACTCTGAAATCAGGTATTAACATACAAAGTTTAGAACACCAAACACAAGTTCTAAGTGTTAACACAAGTGTTAATTAAACAATTACCAATGATCAGATTTTTAAGTCCTAAAACTGAAGGATGTCAAATTATCACACACAATAGTTAAGTTAGGATACAAACTTTAGCAGTAAAAATAATTTTTTTGCCACTTTTATTACCTTTGTAACCAAAACAACAGTTGCTTAAACTGTTGATGACAACAACTTAATTTGATGAGTTAGCAGTACTGAATGAAGAGTGACAGGTCACTAAAAAGTGAATTTAGTTTTCACATGTTTGGAATTGCACAATAAAACTTGATTCAACCACTGCAACATTATGAATAGTTCAGTCAGCAATATTAATACAGCTGGACAAGTAATACACATCTATTTGTGAGAGGTGTGGAATGGATACATCAGGAGCACTGTTACTTAAAAAAGGACAAAAAACAGAGATGAAAATTCAGTTCACCTTACCATAACCTTCCATTTGAAGCTGTAAAGATCTGAGACTGCCAGTTTACCATATAAAATAGAAACTTTATTCCTTCTGCTGCCCATTTCTAGTTTTCTGTGAATGCTACCAGTTTTCTGGTTAAAGTAGCTACAGTGATACCATCTACTACACAGGTAAGTATTAATTCACTGTTGATTTTTATGTAGACAGTAATTTATTGCATTGGCATTTTCTTTATCTGGTTAACAAAGGATATGACTATTACAGGTCCTAAAAGGAATCTTGGTGACATGTGACAGTTTACACCTTTAATTTCATATACATAAAGAAATCTGGGTTTTGGTGCTTTTTCTATCAGCTCAGAAAAAGTGATGACCATTTTATTTACACAACAAAATCTCTGCTTCTCAGCCTCGGTCTTCAATCTGCTCAATGTTGCAGGCATGTAACAGTATGTTTAGTTTTCTTGTCCCTGGAGACCCAAATTCTAACCCCAAGAGCCAGCCACATTCTAAATGAGATCAGGAATTTACAACTGAACAAAATCCAAGCCATTTGCCCTTTTTCTTTACTGCATAAGACTTGTATGACTTAGTGGTAAGATTTCATTTTTGGCCCTAACAATACAAAATCCTTCACCCCTAGTCAAGCCTGGAAAACCATACTTAGCCTGAATTTACCATAAACCTTTACTGTTAATAATATTCTCCCTCACTGAAAATCAGTAAGCCTGTCTGAGCCCTCAGATTACCTGAGATTTATTCTAAATCTAATCCTAGCCTACTCTGAAACAACTGATAAACTCTTTTTCTCTGCTGGCATTTCACCCCAGCAAGACTTCTAGAATCTCAAAGAAAAATTTTGCATTTTTATAACCAAAGTATATTCAGCACAGATAATATGTTACAGGCCAACACCAACTCAACAGCTAAATCATCTGAGGACACACTACAAAAAGAATGCATTGGTCTGAAGCTGACAGCATCAGTTACCCCTTCTCCCTTCAAAACTTTCTGGCCAGGCTCTGCAATCCTGGACAATCACATTGGATGCACACCTGAGGCTTACACTGGACTTGAATTTATCCCATGGACATCTGGTTCTTTGCTCTCAATCCCAGCTCTAGTTTCACACCAAGGCAATGGATTCCAGCCACAGGCATTATCCCAGACTTGTGAACCTTGAAGGATAAATTGATGAAACTTTTGCTCTGCAATTCAAAGCTCTAACATCAGAGATCCCTTTTGGTCAACAGAACTTGTCAAGAAACACTAGAGACCACAGAGAAGTTTTGATCTCAGCCCCAAGATCTGTCACCACTACCTTCACCTTTTCTATTCCAACACCTAATGTCACTAAAATATAAAACCAGGCAAATATAAAACAAGGCTTCCTTGCATGTCCTGGGGTCACAAGGGTCTATTCATCTCCACTGCAACCAGCTGGAAGCTACACTACAAGCACTAATCCTAAAATCAGTCTAAAGGATCCTGAGTTTATTTGACCTTGGGGATATTTACCCAACCATTAACCATAAGTTCTCCAATACTATCACCACTGGATTTTATCTTATTTCTGTCCTAAAATGTAGACCATAACAGGTATTACCTGATCTTTCCTTTCAAAGGATTCTACAAGGTATTCTTGGACTACACATTTATCTAGGACTCAGGAAAGAAACACAAGATCTTGATATATTCCTTGATCTTGCAAGGCTGCCGGACTAACATGGAGTGTGGCAGCAGTAAAAAATATGTGATTGTTATTTCTCAGTAGACAGAGCAACACTCACAGCTAGAGTGTGAAATAGGTTGGAATTCACTAAGGAGGACAAACATTTATTGCTGTATCTCAAAAAGCAGCCAGAACTAAAATGGATGCTGGTGTGGGTGGGCCAGATTGTTTGCAGCTACCTTCAAGCAAACATATATCCACTGGACTGTGGCTACATCTAGAATTAGAGGTGATTTGGGAAAAAGAGATTGAGGATCTCAATTTACTGCAGGCTTCTATGCCTTTAAGCCTTCTGAGATCCAGGAATAATCTTAGCTGCTCAAGCACTGCTTTCTCAAAGGCCGGTCCCTATTTCATCATTAACTCCAAATTTACTCTAGAAATGAATTTTCTCTTTCTCACCCACCCTCATTGTAAGCCTTTTATCCCCACCTAAACCACCTTCTTCACACTAAATCCTACAACATCCAGAAACAAATGTACCCTTTGTCACTCTATAGTCTTCAACACTAATCTTTAACACATCCCTAACTTTAACCTTAACATCACAGCAAAGAGATTTTGCAATTCTGGAGCTAAGCACAGTCCAGTTATTCTACTATATTTCCATTCTGGACGGTGATAGAGAAAAAAGATCAAGTTTTTCAACCTTTTTCTCATTTTGCTATTTTTATAGAGTTTAAAATGTTCTTTTTTTTTTTTTTTTTTTTTTTTTGGTGATGTTTTCATGTGTGTTCGTATATCTTGATAGGTCTGGCTAAAAAAAAATCCGTCATTTCTATTACAGATATTAGTGCATATAAAGTCAGAATGGTTTAACTTTCAGCAAAATGACAGTGTGTGTTTTTATAATGGCACATGTAAAGTAATGATAGAGCATTAATTTGTTTACCTGAAGTGTTTGTAATGGGGCAATGAGGATATTTGAGCACCAAATGTTGTAAGACATTTGTGGCGTCACTCAGAGCTAAATGTAGAGTTTTTAAGGTGCTTCTAAGATTAAATACTTAAAATAATGCATATAGGTTTATGCTGCTATTAATACCCACAGAAAGTAAATTTAGTGCTAATTAACAGAATGAGATCTCCTAAGTATATATTATCAGATAAGTGGGCATGTATTTGGGATGAAAATATATGTATTTTCATCCCAAATACATTCTCACTTATCAATGTAACTGGTTTGAATGGTATTTACTAAAAAGCACATCACTTTTGGTCTTAATCACCAAAAACCAAAGGACTAGTGAGCATATGAAACTGTTGTTGAATATTTGTTCAATTAAACTCTCAGAGAATGAAGTAATATCTAGGTTGTTTTAACTGTGAAAACACTAAGCACAAAAACAAAATTAATTTTTTCATATGCCTCATCAAGGTTTCAACCTGATCATGAAATATTTTAAATATTGATCTAATTTATTTTTTTGGCATCACAGTAAACAGATAAAAAAATCCTGGTAGTAATAAGGCAAGCAAAGTCTCAGACTGTGAACTCTTGACCAAAACCTCAGTGTTCCTCATTCTCAGCTCACAGTAGTTGCTCATTGTGTGATCCCTCACATTCACACAAGATCATCCTGCACATGCAGGTGGTACTCAATGCATACAAGAACAGATTCCAGCATACAGTACAAATATGCAATTACAGTAATCTGCTACTCATAGACACAGTTATCACACATCCATGCAATAGCACAGAACTTGCATTCAAGTTCAGAGAAATTCCTTCACAGTAAATAATTACCATGAAGGTAGAAAAGAATGACTAGAATAGAAAGCACTTCTTATGTAATGACATGAAAAAAAATATATATGGAATTAACGTATTACAAAATCACCCACTGAAAATCTAGCATATGCCAAAATATGCCATAAGATGCACATAAAGAAAAAGATTTTCCTTATCCTGCAATACCCCGTCTGACTTCTTTTACCATTCCTACAGCATATGTTTATTATTTTCACATGGTATATGTTACTTCTCATTAGCCAATGGTAGATTTTTTGAAACCTCACAAGCCTAATTAAAAAGTGATTAACAGTTCTTTTTCATCTCATCTTTGGTTAAACCTTGCATTCATTGCTCCCTCAAACTTGGAATAATCAGCAGATTTGCTGCTTCATGTTTGTATTCTGCCCCCTGAACCATTTATATAGGTTAGAAATGGGGATAACAAGTAACTCCTAATAGAACACTATTCTCTCTGCGCTTTAATGTCCTGAATGAGTTGATTCACAAGCACTCTGTTCCTTCTATTTCAAAACCCAATTCTTTATCTGTCTTCATCCTCTGCACTCTGGCTTTAAAAAGTATATGCTATGTATGGAAGCCTGCCATGTGGAACAGAACTTTATATAAATCCTAATGGTGTGTGGATCATACTGGCCACTGGAATCTAAGGTCAAATTCTGCTTCTCTTATTTGCACACAGCTCTGAACAGGAGGAGTGTGAAGCAAACCCGGGTTTCTTTGCAGCTCTGAAAAACAATGGAATGGATTCTGTTACACAATGGATGTCAAAAGAGAACTGCAGCAAGAGCACCTAAACCAGAGCATTTTGTGGAGAAAACTATAAACAACATGCATGACACAGTGTAACTCAACAGCACATTGGAATGAAATCATTACAAGATGATGTAATTAGTGCTGCAAAACATCTCAGTGCAGGAGAGATGGAAGCAAGTGCTTAGACTTTTCAATGAGAAATGTGCTTCAGAATGAGGCACCAATGAGGCTCAAACAAGAGGTTTTTTCACTGTAGCATAAAACATTTTGTCTTTTGAAACAGATTTCTCTGACTTCTCAAAGACATGTTCTAGAATGAGTTGCAGGAAGGACAGTGAGACAGTGATGTCTGGGGAGATATATGCTTCAAATATCACAAGGGATAAACTCAACAGTATAAATCCTCATATGAGGCAATAGTGAGAGATTAAATAAAACACTTCTCTGCTGCAATATAAGTCAATGCATACTGTGGGATATTTCTCAGATTCATCTTTATTCAAGCTCTCAAGTTGGTCATTGAGTGACTTGTCCCTACATTGCTTTGAAAAAAGTGCAAAGAGCCATTAAGTCAGTCCTTAAACCAGCAAGCTTTGAAGAGTATCCTGCACAGAGGACTGCAAGTTGCTTCTTGCCCGAGCAAGCTAAATCAGATAATTGTGAGATATCGATTCTAAAGAGATCCCAAAGCTTTCTTAGTGGTAGCATATTTACATGTGCACAGACTATCCTCATTTTGGAGGATTAACCAAGATGAATGAACAGGAAAGAGATGCTGATGTCACTCTAATGCAGCCACAGACAGCGTTAACTCCAACCAGCACCAATTGCTCTTGTTCTGTCTATGAAGGCCAGGTTGGATGGGGCTTTGAACAACCTGGTCCAGTGGAAGGTGCCCCTGCACATGGCAGGGGGATTGGAGCAAGATGATCTTTAAGATCTTTCCCACCCCAAACCATCCTGCAATTTTGTGACTGGTCTGTTGTCAGGCTCCATCGCATCCAACAGAATGATGGCTGAGCATCCTTGGCTGAGTGTCTCTTCCATGAGGTCTGGCAGCATTAATAATACACTTACACAGAACTGAATGTGATGACCCAGCAGTGTTTCTTTGGAGCTATTCTAAAAAGCAGTGCCTTCTACTGTAATACTTTAGCTTATTCTGCAAAGTTGCCTTCAGGCAAGTCCTGAGGACCACTGGGAAGTTTGTAGCAGAATACAATAATCATATTTTAAAGTAATTTTGATGACAATATTTGATATCTGATTTATACATAATAACCACAGAATGCATGATTTAAATGCTGACCACTATTAACATACATTGAATGAGATGTTTAAAATGGATGTAATAGTATTTAGAGACAAGTTTCTGAACCAAAAAAGTTTCAGTTCCAGCAAACACAGAACTGTGGTGTTTGCAAGCACATTGGTAGACTGTGAAATTTAGCTAGGGGAACAGCTAAATGCCATATGATGCTATTTCTTAATGTCATTCATACTTTTTTTCAATTTCTCATTGAAAAGAAACTTGGTTTCTTTTAGTATTCTTAGAAACCTTCAACTAGATAGTAACTACTAATGCTACCCGTTTCTTTTTCAAGTCAGCACCTTACAAGAGAACAGCTGTATTTACCTTCTTTTGTTCTTTGTAATCTGTGTTGATTACAGAGTAAGCTCCTAACTTGTCACTCCAGTATACTCAGTATTCCAATAATGTCAGAACGTTGCTACCATTTAAAATCGTGTTCTTATACTGCCTCTGCTCTAAAATCTCAGTTGCTCCTCTAATGTGAAATTTGCTTTATAATGGAAGATACTATGAAGTTAGTCCCAGCACCACAATGGACAAAAACACCCTCAGGGCACAAGTGTCTAACAAGCAGGATCAGGTGGCATTAAAGGACATTTCTTTTGTAGTGGCAACAATTTCTACGTGTGCATGGAGGTTCAGGTCTCCTGAGGAACGTGAGTACCATGCTATAGTGATTCTCAGACACACAAGATGCACACAGACGTACAAATTTCTCATAACAAAAAGACATGCCAAAGACAAAGAATTCAAATAATCAGGCAGTTTCAGTTCACTGCAGATTTTGCTGAGAAAGGGGCTTAAAATCAGATACACCATTATCAGTACAACTCCCACTAGGATCTGCAAGGCAGAAAGGATGCCAGTGACTGATTTCTACCACAGAATACTCAGGCTCTGTGTGTACCCATGGTTATTGATCTTCCTGTTGATGTACATGGGGAGAAATATAAGCTAGAAATATTAATTGACTCATTTTCTGAAATGTAATCATGTATTTACATGAAAATCATTGTAAATATTAACTGGGCTTGAATGAAAATAGAAATAGATAAGGCTTAGGCTCAAATTTTATAAACAGAAGTAAAACTCATGTAGTATCAGTGAGACATTTGAGACAATAACAGAAGAACTTGAGAGTACTCCTTCATATTTAAACAAACTAAATTAATGGTTTTGTTGTTGCTAACAAAGCACATATGCAGACAAATTTCCTGGGAAAATTTGGACAATGGTTGATGGGCAAGAGCCTTGGAACACCTCTCCTCATTTTCCTGTATTCCCATAAAGGGCTGACCACAGTCTTAATCCTTGGGCTCTGAAAAATCATAGTCACATTCAAAGGGTCTGGACAAGACCCTGACTCAATCTTTGGTCTTATCAAACAATATAAACAAATTGGCACTAAAACTTGCAGAATGACCAGAATGCAAACCCCAAAACTACCATCTCTCTAAATACACCTTACACATGTGCAAACTGGAATTGAGTCCTTCTTGAATCAGCAAGCCTAATTTTTACTTTGTGCTTTTGCAAGACATGAAATAAGCACACACCCATGTACCACAGGTTTATTTTGTGTAATTTTGCTCAGTGGAACTCTTCATCCCTCATTCTAATCTTAAACAGGTCTCAAAGTTTAAGACAGCTCAGAATTCTAATTTTGAAATTAACACGTATTATAAAAGCAAAGAAAAACCAAACCAGGTGAAGCTGTAATTAATGTATATGCTGACTGTAGCAGCAGTGAAGTCTGCTTTTTTTTTGCTTTTACTCTGGTCAAGTGCACACAATCAATGTGAATTATTACAAAAGAGTTAGGAGATAATTTTGAAAATATGTCTGAAATGCAAAAATTTGAACGTTAGATGAATTCATGATGGCTGTATTGATTTTACACAGAAATATCACTCTGTTTCAAAGTGGATCTCAAACCTTTTAAAGAAAGGTCTAATATTATAAATGGCTTCCAGTGCTGTGTTTCCAGCTCTGAGCAGACATTGTCTTCACCCTTAACCAGTCTGTAGATGGGTGGCTTCTGAAAGTGAGAATGAGGTCCTGAGTTACTAATGCAGGCCTGGATTATGGCTGTGATCTTTTGGAAGCTTTCTAGCCCAGTTCAGTAAGGAGCACAGCCTCAATATTGTTAATATATACTGACATTGCAAAGCCTTTCTGTATACACTGAAAAATGTACCCTGAGACCTCCATTTTTCACAGGAATCGAAAACATTCAATTGTAGCATTTAAATGTTCCAAAATTTACTTAAAGAGCAAAGAACTGTAACAAGTCAAAAGTCATAGATACATTAAAAAATATAAATATACAAAAGATATATGTGTATATACATAGATACATTTAAAAAAAACCAAACAAATACACAATATCATCAAAAGAAAAATGTAATTCTAGGCTTAATTATAATATAAAATTTATCTGGTGTTCAAATTATCCATGTCAGGTTGCTGAGAAATCAAGTATACTTTGTTTTTAAATACAATAACAGCAGACAATTCAAGGAAATAATTTCTCAGACTTCTCTCAGATAAACCTACCTCAGTAGGAATAATGTCAAACAGAACATTTTATCTCTAGTATTTTCAGAAAAAAATATCTGCTGTTTTCCCTCGTGACTATGTGCTGATAAATATGGGAACACTCAAAAGGCAGAGCATGCAGCAAGAGAAGCAGTTTGCACTTCCAGATGAAATCACCAGTCCAAACTCTCTGGGGAGGGGGCATTTTAATTAATCTGATAATACATAGTATTATATATATTTATGGTGATCTAAGCACAGTAACACATTCTAATTAGTGTAGTGGAATAGGGTGAGTAACACTGAGGCTGATTGCTGTTTGCAATGAGTGAAATGTTTATTTGCCATTTTCTGTGGTGGCCATTTTGGTAACAATGAGCCTCCTGGCTTCTCCAAGCAAATATTCTTAGAGGAGGAGAGCCCCAGCTCTCTTCCCTCTCACACCCTCATGCTGTACTAGAAGAGGAACAACCTTGTAAAGAATAGCTGTGATTTCCCATTTCACCTTCAACAATTGTCTCTGTCTTCCAAGAATTTTCCTAACCTATTGGAGTTATCAATCACCAATTGCAGCTCACTTTCAGTACCTTTAAATTGCATGACTGAGAATCAAGAATTGAGGTTGAGATCAGCAGTATAATGTTTACCCATTTGATGATTGAGTTGGCTCAGAGAATAAATTTAATATGTTAGAAACATTTAAAATACCCTGAAGCTATGGAGGTAGAATGAAAAAAAAATTGAAAGGGTAAATATATCACATATTATTTGAAATTTAATGCACAAATATTAAATTCCTCCTTTTTTCAGTAAACAATCAGATTAGAGTGCAATTATCATTAAAGAGAATTAAATAATGATTACTAGAAATTATTAGCGGTAATTACAAAAGATATTAAATGTAAAGAGAAACTCATCTTCAAAGAATAATATTTTTCCTATGCATTTAAACTATGCCTTTATTTCTATTAACGAGGTGCATAATGATGACTGGCCATTTGAAAAGCTAAAAGTCTTTAATTGAACAATTATTAGTGTCATGCTGCCTTAGGGCACTATTTGTCAAGAGATTTATATTATGGTAATTATATCCACTCAGGCTTGAAGGATAGGTAACATCTTCTAATGAAAATAAATTACACTTTAAGTTAATTTTTTTTTAAATTCTAAGTTTAGATTCTTTCTTTTATTATTTAGACCCCCCATACTATAGCTTTGAGAATAGCTTTTTTCTCCCACTATAAAACACTATCCATTTCCCTAGGATACAATGTGGAAGAAATGCCCAGTCAACTCATTACGTTAATTATCTCACTACAGGAAAAACAACAACAACAACAAAAAGAGGATTCCTTTAATTCATGTCTTTGGCCTAATATGTTTTATTTAACTTTAGTAATGTACAGAATTGCATCTATAATCCCTACTGAAAGCCAGAAGAAATTTAATGAATACACAAAAATTCTTCAAACCTTTGAATCTATTTAATTACAAACTCATTCATTCTTTGATACTAAATGAATCAACAGAATGTCATGGTAAAGCAAGGCATCCAAGTCCCTGACTATTCTTTCCTAAATGCTTTTCAAGTCCTCAAGAACTGTAGAGATGATCTCCACTTCCACCTCCAAATGCTGCTTAATCTCTCACAAGTAAGAAAATAAAAAAAGGAAAAAAGGAAAGAAAAGAAGAAAAGCCTTGCAATTGCTTCTGATAACAGAGACTGTGGGTGGGCTGTCACAGCCTAATTCATTTTGTGAGGTCCAAATGCTAAAGCATATTAAAAAGAGCTTCAAAAATATAACAATAATGATTTCTAAATGCAGAGCGTTTTTCTTCTGTTTTCTGTTGATTTTCCAACTGGCATTAATTGAGCTCAAAAAACCTGATTGGACTTAGTAGATAATGATTTGTAGGAAAAACACTTAAATAAAGGAGCTTCAAACACTGGCGGGATGCTGAGGCAGAGCCTGAAGGACACTACAGAGCACTAAAGGCATAAAGGTGCATTTCCTCCCTCTATCCACCTGTTGTGAAGAGTGGTTATTCCTGGAACCATCCTTAACCCTGCACATTGAGTGCTTTAACTGCTGCCCATCCCCAGAGAGGTGAGCTGCACACTGGCAATCTTGCAATAGATTTTCAGAGCAGAAAGGTCCATATGTCTCCTTAAACCCTTCCAACACAGGTGTCATCAACTTAGAACCTACAGAGGAGGCCAAAACCCACCGATATAGCTGTCACAAAGAGTGCAGAGTGATCCCTATATAAACATTGTGTATTTCCCATAGAGAAATATGGAAAACCCCCACAATGTAACAAGCCCGGCCATCCTTCAGCAGCAGATGGGGCAGGACGAGCAGTGCCCTGACAAGGACTGACAGTGATTACTGCAAGCATGAGCCAGACAGAATTAGGAAATGGAATTCATCATTACATCAGGACTGTTATGACCGTGCACACTGCATGACATGATAGGAAAATCAATAGCCACATATTAACGAGCATGACCACGGGCCCACTTCACACATAAAAAACCCCAAACCTTTTCCAGGAAGGATCTGAAATCTGCCACTCATTAACTTTGGCCTCCAAAAAGAATTGCCTTTGGAAGACTTACTTCAGTGTGCTCCACTGACACATTGCTACTATCAAAGTCTGAAATGCTCTTCACTATTATTATTTGTGTTAAATAAAACATAGTGGTAAACACTTCATTCTTTTCACAAATTCTATTTCTGTCAGCTCAACCATTATTGCTTTTCTTCTTGTCAGTTTTAGCAAATAGCCTACTAAAAAGCTATCTGCAACTTAATTAAAACACACATTATTAATGTCATGTTTATATGGAAAATCTTTGGCAAAATAAGTAGCCTCTAGCTTTTGAAGTAACTGCAATTAAGTCTGTCAATATGTACTCATTGCTGAATACCTGAAGAAAACAAGACTAAGTGAAGCAATTTGACCTCTTTCAACCATCTCTGCATAAACTGCCTTTTCACAGAATACTGGACTTAGAAAACTACCCATGGATCAATTATAAGAAACTGTCACTTGTGCAATATAATGTAAAACTAAAGGTGCTAGCTAATTTTCCTTAAAGTGAATAAGTAAAATCCTATCTCATACATGGAAAATATACCACTAATTTCAATAAAACCCATAATTTATTGGTAGTACATAAGAAGTAACCTTAATTTTACTATAGAATAAGAAGTGGCTGCTCAAAATATATGTAGCTAGATGAAACCATCCTAAATCCCAAGGCTAGTATTTTGAAATATTTGTTGGTGGTGCAGGTTTCCCTGCTGCCATTCCTCAAGTTCATGACTGCTGTCTCTAATTTGATCAGTAGGTAGCTCAGCCTTTTTTCCTGGATGCCAAACATCACCACAGTTCTTATATTACCTTCTGCCTCTGAATCACTGTAAAGGGCTGTGAAAACTTGCATTGAATAATCTTTATGTCAGTAAGATTTTATACACAGATTTTGTTTGTTTGTTTGTTTTTGTCTTTGAAGAGTGAATTTTCCACTCCTTTTCTTCTTGTTTCTTTCCTGGTACCCCTGACAGCACACTATGCCTAAGACACACAGGTAATTTCTTTCTCATGAAGTAGGAACTTAGGGAAGGTGAGATGGAGGATCAGGGGGATTACTTTCCACTTGGAAAGTGGCAGGAAGAGAATTCAGCAGCTGAGAGGCCATGTCAGAGCACCGTGGAAGATACAGACAAGTGTGTGTGCTCAGGCAGCTGCTGTGGAACAAAATCAAGAAGCAGATTCAAGTAGTGGACTTCTCAACATTTTGTTTTAGATGTTAGAGCCCTGAAAAACAGAGGGATCTTGTTCTTTTATTTTGAACATAGCTCTGAAATGTTATCAAGTAGGACATATCTCTAATATTATGTCTAATACTCATGATACACACAGAAATACATAAAATCATCAGCCTATTGGTATAAACACAATACACATGAATCAGTGCCACCCTTTGGGAACTGTGCATCTCACACCATTTGCAAGTTCAGTTTTTTTCTCCTCTCCTACAGCAAGACTAGATGAGAGGAAGTCTCAAGGTTTGAGTCACTCAGTGTTAAAATGATTGAGGTTAGGAATGAACAAGTCATTAGAATGCACTTCCCACCCCTAGAAAGCAGCGTCAGGTAAGAGGGGCAGGGGCACATGAGCAGCACAGGGTGGGACAGCCAGAGAGACGGGGAGAGGAGATGTGCTGGTGAATGCTCTGCTCTTCAAAAGGTCCCAGCAGAGAGCAGTGACAAGGTTTACAGCCACATCTGAAGCAGACGTTGCTGTTAAAGAGCAGGAGAGAAATCCAAGAACACGGGCATGGTGTCATGAGCGCAGTGAGCTGTGCAGCAGTACTGCTAAATGCACGTATCTGACAGGTCAAAGAAACTCAGCAGGTTTTATTCATTCTCTGTTTTTGTGAGTGCCAATATCTAGATTTATGTGTTTGAACTTTGTAAAACATTAGATGTAATTAAAAGTGTTGTTATTGAGCAATTTAGATAAATAAAGTGTTAAACCACTGGCAGAAAGACATTTAAATACCATATTTTAAAAGCAGATCAAGTGTTTAAGTTTTATAAAAGGTGATTGATATCTGGTATTTATATTTACTCTCTTGAATTCCCATAGTGATCAGGGAGAGAAAACAAACAAAGTATCCACTATTCTCTAGGATGGAAGTCCCAAGAGTTTATTAACTCTAGTACCAAGCACACATATATTGTAGTAACTCTACTGGGAAAAAATCTGATTTGCCTTCTAAAGTTTTACATGAGTTACTATTTTTATCTCTCTGTTGTTCCACATCCATCAACACAGGATAGAAAAGAGAATTATCACTCATAGTAACCAATTACACCTTCAGTCATCGCTGTTTCTTTCTTAGGACATTAAAAAAAAATCACATTTAAGGCAATTATCAGTTTTTCAGAAAAATAATAATTGTAGAAATTCTTGTATAGTCAAGGAAAAAACTAATAGCTATGTAACATGGCTGAAGTTAATGCAAGATCAGAAGCAGATAACTGCAAACCTCTTCATAGCCTAGACACATTAGCGGGAGATTTCCAATAAAGATAATCCAAACTGTGTGCATTTAAAGTGTCAAAAATAAGACATAGAATTCTGTATCTGGTGAAATTACCACTGGCACTCTTGTTTCACATATTTTCAGACTCAAGCCCTGCCCTCCCTGTGATTGCCATCAATCCTCTCTGTGATGCACCTGTGGCAATGCTGGGTGTCCATGTTCCATCACTTTACAGCCAGATGCAAAATGGTAAGTACAGGCCAGGTGCCTTCTGTAACAGGAAACATGCAGGAGTTCTGAGGAACTGTGAATGCAATGAAATACGAGAAAACTTCAAAAAGTCACAATTCCTTCACAGTAGCAAACAACATGAGTTTGGAATGAGCAAAATACCCACAAAACACATGCCTTATAAAACAAACCCAAAGTAGCTTAAAATATGTGTTTTGACTCCATGGTTTCCTCAAGAACAAACCCTTGCATCACACTGGATGGAACTCTAGACTCAGTGAGTGCAGTGGAAACTTCTGATTTCAACAGTCACAACTTTATCTTAGAGCCACTCACTTCACCACGGTCCTTGTCTGCACTCCATGAGCTAGAAAAGAGCATAGGGCTGTTCAGAGGTATGAGGGATGCAAGATGAACCTTCAAGAGTACAAAAATGTGCAATAGGACATTATTTAGAGCACAAAACGCCCAGTAATTCAATTATGTTTTAAATATGTTAATTTAATAAATGTTCAAGCACCATTTAATGATATTATATGATGTAATGCCTAATACTGGCAAATATGGGATAGGATTATGGGATTAGAACAAGCAAATACCTCAGATGATTCTCAAAGGGTAGAATCAATGCTATAACAGTTCACAGCTGTTATACTGATCAATGCTCTCTGAGATCATCAACAGGACAGCAGACCATTTTACAACAAAAAAATTAGATGGTCTGGGCAAAAGAAGGGATGATCACAAAAACAACTTGTAAAAGTTGTTGGTTTATATGCTGAAATTATATTTAATCTCTATACTCAGACATGGGAACAAGAATCCCTTGAGTAATGTGGATATAAATGTATTTTCAAGGTAAGGGGTGTACAACCTCATCAATGTGTATAACAAAAAACCTGAAGACTAAGGTAAATAAGAAGAGAAAATGAATCCTATACTAACTGCAAATAATTACACTTATCAGTGTAAATCCTAAGGTGCTACCAGAGAAGAATTTCATGCAAGTAGACAACAAATGCCATGTTTCTCAACTTCTCCTGGCTGAGCATAGGCTAATGGCAGCAAAATAACATTTAGTTAATTATGAAAAGTTCTATAAATTTAAGCACTGCAAAATGTAAGAGTTCAATCCACAATATACATCTTGCTAGATCCCATTTTCCGCTAGCAAAATACTGGATCAACATTTCACTGCAAATCACTAATGGATTTTTTTATAGATGACAAAGCACAAATAAAGGCTTCCCTCCCTACTCTCTGTCAAGACTTCCATTTAACTGTAAGAGTCATTAAAGACACAACTTCCAAATTATTGAAATTGCTTAGGTAAATGAAGTCATCATAAATCAGAAGAAAATGAAATATTCAAACACACACTAAAATTATTATCCAAGACCAATTCCAACAAGCTGCCTCTGATTACTGTAGTATGCACTTAGGAAAGTCCAAGTAAATTCAGAACTGCTGAGAACAAAAAGCTCCTTTGTCTCCAACCTGCAAAAGTGCTGCATTCCCCAAACACAGGTTCAGTAGTAAAATACCAGTTACAATGTTAAAGTTTCATTTTCACTGGCAAGAAAAAGTAGATAAGCTTTCAGGAAAAATCAAGTATTTCACTGTTTTATTAAATGCTGTGTCTTCAAAGATATCTTCAAAGGAAAGCAAATCCCAAATTGTTTTCATGCCTTGAAAAGACTATATTAAACATTTTTCACTCTGACAGAGGAGCAATGAAGATAATATATATCTTACAGAATATCTGTATGGTCAGACATTCACATTTGCTGATGTACTATTGTCTATGGGAGCAAAATATACGATTTTTCCCTTTCTGAAAGTGTTTATATCTCCTCCCAATAATGAATTAGTGCAACAAATGTTTCTTACAGAATAAAATAAAATCTTAATATTTCCTAGAGGGAAGAAAGGAAAATTATTACAACATTTCAGTATTACAGTATTTCAGACAAAGGGGTGGTTTGACTGAAGTGACATGTGAGACACAAAGACTGCCTCATCTCTTTGAGTTATGGGTCTACAACTTTTTCTGTGCTAAAGTCCTAATCTATTAATAGTTAAAATACATCCTAACACAGAAATATGAAAGTCACTAAGAAACTTTTCAGAAGTGGTAGTCTTACAACCCAGTGAAAAACTGAAGCAGAAACATTTTGTAATGCTAAGTACCTAGAACCCGAAAGCAGTCAGATCAATCTTCTCACACACAGATGCCCACAAAGTATTATCTGCCTCAGTGTAACAATGAAAGCTAAAATGCCTTGGATAAAAACCCCTCACTGAAGTAATAAGCTCGCCAAAAAGAAAGGAAAAGCAGGTCAGGCTTCCTGTGCCTGTGTGATTTCTCAGGGCAGCTCAGTGTGCCAGATGCTGAATAAAGCCCAAGGAGGCAATATCCCTGCTAGCTGAATCATCCTTATCCTCATCACTCAGAAGGTACAAGCTGTGTTTTATTTGGTATAACAATGTTTCTTAAGTGACAAGTCACAGAATGGCTGTGGGTTCAATGGGAATTGCAGCAAATCTTTTGATTTAATACTTGGACCATGCTTCAACCTAAATTCACCAGTAATTTTTTACACTCAAGGTTCAAAAAGAATTCTATAAGCTTTCAAGTGTCCTTGAACAAACTCCATTTCTTCTTCATCTCAAACTTATCAGTGTGGTTTGGGTTCTTCACAAGATACTTTTGTATAATGTGTGATAATTTTATGTGACCCATACAAATTTAATGTATTCTCATGTTTCTGGAAACATTTCACATCCCTTTTGCCCAGTAAAAAAATCAACATGGCTAGGGTAGAATAGGATTAAACATTTTACGTGCTGATAAAAACTTAGTTGTAATCTCTTGAAAAAATTGGTATGTACTAAATCAGGAAATTGAAATACAGTCCTTCCTTCCAAGTGGAAAAGGCTGAGAAATGCTTGTTCTGCATTATCTGAGATATATTTATAAGCTTCCAAAATAATCTAAAAATAGGGATAACCTGAAAATCTCGAAGCTCAAGACAGGATACTCACATTTATAGTGACTGACAAGAGAAACTAGGGCTATGAAGGGAGGCTTCAGGCTAGAAGATATTTGCTGTAAGAAAAGAAAACTGAACTCAGAATAAGTTTATACAACGGATACCATGAACAAGTGAGACTTTTTTTAACTTCTGCATAAATACGTGATTATTTAGAAAAGGACAGAATTGTCATTGGAATTTCAAACATTCTAGATAATTTACTATATAAATGACACTTCTAATTCAGAATAGGCAGGGATACATCTGGATTGCTTTTCTATTTAACTCTCTGATGTGACTGACCTTTAGATTAAATTTGGTGGAATAGATTTCCCATTTATATTAAATGACATCAAGGAGTTTACCTCTGAACTCCAGACTTAGATTTCCTTGGGTTTGAGATTATTTCCTATGTTCTAGTTATTTACTGAGCCTAGTAATATGAAATACCCAAATCAACATCATGACTATCATGACAATTTCATAATTAAACATAACAGAACTCTGATCCAGAGAGAAAACCTCTCATTCATCTTTCATCATTAATTCAAATAATTTCCTGGCTGTTTTGTCTGCAAGTTATTGTTTTCCACTCCTGAAGAAGGTTCCTTTCCTTGTTACCAGAGGTAAACAAGTAGATGTGTGAGCAGCAGAACTAATGAAGCCTGGTTTACAAATCTCCATGGGAAGGTCCTGATGTTTAATAAAGGAATGCTAATTAGCTCTGGGGTTAATAGGTTTAGATATTAATAGGGTCTTTCTCCTCCACTCAGAAACCTGTATTCAGAGCTTGAAAATTTGATTCTTCCAGGTTTCTGTCAGATATAAAATATTGGCCAGACAAAGAACAAGATACATACAGTGTGATTGAAAAGCCTTATTTTGGGGGAAGCAGTGATAAAAAAAAAAAAATCTTATTTCCTTTCATAGCAAAAAGAAAAAGCATTTCATCAAACTGGATAAATAAATAATACTGACGATAAAACACATTATTAAATATTTTGCAGCAAACATTCACAGAAGTCAGCAGTGTATGGAAAGAAAGGATGCCAACAAAATGCTCATGGGAGCATGCAAAGAAATAATTGCAGGTGAAGTAATTCCTACAATCATGCAGGGGAAGGATCCACATGTCACTAACAGAGGGACAATTATGGTGGAAGGAACAGCTGTGTCTATTTGCACCACTGGCCAAATCTGAGCACTCTGCCACTACTGCTGCATTGCTGCTTGCTGCAGTACTTGATAAACTTCCAGCCCCTGTGGCATTTTAACAGCTATTTAGATGATAAAAGCAATCTGAAATTCCTGTAGAAATTTCACGTTCATAACAGGCATCTTCACATTTTTATTAGGAACAAGAGTTTGTTTGATTCACATGGTTGCAAGACAGGTAAGACAGTGCTGGGATGGGGTTTCCTCTGCTCTATCCATTTCTGCAGTCTGGGCTTGTACAATGCTCAGTTACACAAATCAGGAGCTCTGAATCCCATATCAAAACTGTTTGTGCAAAGAAATGGGAAATCATTTCTCTGGATTTTGAAAGCTACTTGTAGATTCACAGAGCTGTCAGACATCTCATCATAATGAATATGATTATGATCCTGCCTCTCTTTTTCCATCACTTCATGACAAAAAGAAACCAAGTATCACAAATAAGGAGAAGACCTCAATATATTGAGCCTGTCATTTACAGGTATATAGATTTATGCAGTAATACCATAAAACTGAAACCCTTATTCCACCCTTGAAATGTGCTTTGATTCATCATATTACATTTCAGAGAGAAGTGAAGCAACTGTTTAATCCAGTAGTTGTTCGCATTACACCACAGTGCAGAATACTTAATGTGTATATTAATGCTTGTGACTAAGCCCAAATCATAATGCTAATAAAGAAAGGAGAAGCACAAAATTACGTAAGGAATACTAAAAAAATTAACGTTATAATTCCTTAATCTGTTTTTGAGGGGTGGTGGGGTGGAGTAAAGGTGGAAGTTCACTGTAGATATATGGTTTAAAAACACAGTCAAACCAAGATTTTTAGAACGAGCTGATACTTTTTAGTTAGACCAGCAGGTGTAGAAAAAGTAGATAAAAGTTCTGGGAAGTACTTTTTCAGATCTGAAACAAAAGGAGAAAATTTTAAAAATAACTGTAATTAGACATGAAAGGCAATTGCTTAGAATTTAATTAGATATGAATGACACTACTCAGGAGAAGAGGAAAGTTTGCCTGGGGAGTGAAAGACACTCAGTAAGGACCTGAGGTGAGAGGGGGCTGCCCTCTCTCAGGGGAAGGAGCTCCGTGTAATCTGTAACCGGTGGAACTCTGTAACACTGATGGGAGACTGAGGGTGGACAAGGACTTGGACAAGTAAAGGACAAGAAAAACAGTATCTGCAATAGCTCCATAGCTTTTGGTATTTACTAAGTTATGAATTTGAGTTTCAGGGCTTATCTTTCAAAAGTATTTTGTAGGTCATTCTTTAATTAAGTCAGAGCAGTTGCTTCCAACTTGAATTTTACTTTGAAGTTTCCTACTTCTGTTTCAGACCTCAAGAACTACTTATGTGCCTGAGAGCTTATCTGTTTTTTATTTCCCAACTATACTTAGTCTAATTAAAGATGTTACCCCTACCTGTAAATCTTCTCCTAATTAGCAACTTCATGGATTTGCTGATGGCAAGTGCAAGAGTGGATCACTCCACTGCTATCAAACCAATAGGGAATTAAACTAAGCATGCTGAAATGTTATTTCCTCATTAAGAAAATGCAGAAACACCTTTTCCTCTCTAACAAGACCATTACTGCAAAATTCTGCCCTCCAAGACTGGAGTGTTCTTGTTGAATTCTAAGAGAACATCTTTCTCATGCTGTAGTGGTTGCTGAACAACAAAACTATGGTTAAAAAGATTGTTTCTCTAGTACACACAGGTGTCACAGAGGAAAAGATGACATAGAAGCACTAACACCTGTAAAGAGTCAAATCAAAACAGAATTAATTAAAAAATAATATGTTGTTAGTGAAATGGAATAAAACATAAAAGAGTAATGTTGGAAGAGACAGAGGGAGAGTAAACACTGAGTGGACTGGCACACTGATGAAGAGGGAAGGTCTCCACGGTCAGTGAATATTCCCTACAGAAGTTAAATAGGAATGACAATCAAAGAAAATGTTTCCAATCTCCTGGGTTTAAAAAATTCCCACTGAAGGATCTATATGCTCTCCCAGGCAAAGCCAGAGGACTCAAAAGGCAAATTAAGCAGATGGGACATTGTGAATGATCCAAGAACTGACTTAATTGTACAGCAGAGCATAGTATGTATAATCAGCTTTAAAGATTTACACACAATGTCAAGAGATGGAGAGGCTCCTGAGCTCATCTGAGAAATTTTGCCCCGCAAGGGGAAAAGAAGAGCAAATAAATCTGATATACTATAGAAGAAAAATTTTATAATTTAATTTTACATTTCTTAAGGAAGCTCTCAACATTTCAGAGATATAATGTACAATGATGCTCTGTAAAAAGATCCAGAAAAAATGTAATATGATTTCAGTTCTTGTCATGTATTTATCATTTAAAACAAATTAAACATCTTTGCAGGCTAAACAAGCAAAGAAGCATAGCTACCTTCTCCATTCTGGCTTTCTATTAAAAATCAAAACAAAACAAAAAAAAAATGAAACTAAAGACAAGATATAAAATACTAAGAAGATAATTGGATGAAGACGGTGCAAATGCCAAAATTGTGATTTATTTTAGTCTGTTCTCTGGAGCTTCTCTCTGCCAATTTTCTTTCTTCCTTCGAGGATAATTGTTTAATATTTTATATTATAGATCAGCTACAGTTTCAAAAGGAGGTAAATATAGTTCAGTAACAGGATTCCTTAGATAGAATTCCCAAAACTGAAACATAAATACAGGATTATGGAAACCACTGTAAGATGGAAGAGAACAGGAACTTGATTTCCCAGTTTGTTTGCTGCAGGCACTGACAGGAACAAGAAAAAGGACTCAGACTCCATCTGTGGATGAGCACTGACAGCAACACGGGGTCAGCTGCAGCAGCTGCTGGGCCATACAGTGAGACAGGAGGAACCACACACAAAGTTCCCAACCCAACAGCAAAAAAAGCCAAAGCCAGGTTAGTCAGTGATCTGTGCTCTTTTGGAGAAGGAGCTGGACCTGCAGAGACCTAAAAATAGGAAAGCAAATCCCACTGTTTTCTTAATACAGTGACTCATGCCCTACACTTCTGGTACCAGTACTCCTTTGTGATCTCTTTCCCCGCTCACAGTCTAGACTTGAAATAATTTTCCCACCTTCCTGACTTGCATACCCACATTTCTACAAGTCACTTGGACATTACCTGCACCTTAGACAGTTTTTTCTTAGTCTGCATGTCTATTTTTTCTGGAGGAATCAGAGTTAAACTCAAGAAGTGGCTTTACTTGCCTATTTTACAAAGTTAACTTTCACCGGAATTACTAGAACATATCAAACAACAATTGACAGATTAAAATATAATTTATCACAGGTTCTCTGAGGCACATCTGTCCTGATATTTATTTTCTTCAGTGTGGCTGCTTACCTTCCTAGCATAGAAACTTCTGTTCCTTGCTCACAAGGGTCTCTGGTACATATTTCTAACAGATGTCTTCCTGTGACTGTCATCTTCATAAAGCCCCAGTGAGATGATAAACATCCCAGCAGCTTTCAGTTTATTCTAAGAATATTCTCTTACTTAAAACTTTTTCTTTGCCTCACGAAAATCAAACCTTTTTTAACAACAGAGTCCCTCTGTCAGGCGTATTCTCCTGATTTCAAATTTCATCCCTCTAACAAGTTTATAAGCAAAATAGCCAACGTTTCTTTTGAAAATACCAATGTCTTTGATCCACACCTCTCTTCTACAAGAACCTTTTATTAGCTATTGAAACAGGTTAGCAACAAAAAAATAAGTAAGAAAAAAACTTGTCATCTCTAGTACAATGAATGTTGTAATCTTTGGATGTTTGTTTTTTGAGCCCAGGTTTAGAATCCAAAAACCAAAATTATATTCTCCTGGGTTATATCCCTGAGACAAGACATGGAAACTCTGTATGCTGAGAATAGTATCCTTGAGCCACACTGAGGTCCACGTGCTCACCCGTCTCTTGAACAGGCTCCTGCAGGAAAGCAAAGTGACAGTTTTTCCTATCACAGCCTCATCACTGAAACATTCATAAAAGTTGGAGACTTCATTCAAATCCTTCCTCAGAGCCCAAGGGGACTCAAATCCTAATGTCTTAGCTTCCCATGACTATCCTAAAGATTAGACATGTGAGATTTTCTGGGACTGCAGGAAACCACATACTGTTTACTTGCAACTTCTATTGAGGCTGTAATACTGAATCCAAAGAAATAGCAGATTCATATTGCCAAAAGGGGACAAAGAGAAAGATTATGTAGAAAGAGGCCATTTTATGGTCCCTACTCTTCACTGATTTACAACCCATTAACTATATCCTGAGAAAAGGAACTGGAATATGAATCTTCATCACACATTTGTCTCAGATGACATTTTCAAAAGACTGATTTGTGTATAGTAGAGGAAATTAACCCCTACTACTTTTTTTTGTTCTTTTCTTTGCGTTTATTCATGTCTTTGAGAATACTAAAAAAAGTTTCCAAAGAATCTGAAATTCTCCATAGGGTTTTTTTCACTATTATCACACTCTTTTTTAGTAGTCCTATCTGAACATCTTCCCCTCTAAGCAGAGCACACTATTGTCACTTTTATCAAGACGGAAGTGAAAAACTCCAAACGTGAAAATAAGTTCAGTGTTAACACTGCTGGGAATCGAGGCTCGAGTTACCAGGGATTACCTGTCCTGCTCTGATAGGTGATGGCCACACACTGCCATTAATGGGTTAACTTAGCAAACACACTGTATGAGATGTACCTGTCTTGAACTGGGGGAGGTCATTACTTCTCAGAAGGAAAACTATGGGTGATGGTGACATTTCTTTTATTTAATCTGCAAGGACAGTGCTATGATTAAAAGTGATGAAGTTTTCAGAGATGTGCTGGTTTTGGCTGTGAAAGTTTTCTTCCAAGTATGGGGTTGTGTTTGTGATTCATGCTGAAAACATGAATTTTGTGTTGGTTTATTTTTGTCACTTCTTAGCAGGGCTTACCCAGGGCCAAGGCCTTCTCTGCTCCTCACCCCACTCCAGGGGCCAGGAGGTTGGGGGTGCACATGGAGCAGGGAGGGGACACAGCCAGGACAGCTGACCCAAAATGATGTTAAGGATACCCCAGACCATAGGCTCTCATGCTCAGCATACAAAGTGGGGGAGGAGGAAGAAGGTGAAATATTTGGAGTGATGGTGTTTGTCTTCCTGTCACCATTATGTGGGATGGGGATGCTGAGCACCTGTCTGCCCTGGGGAAATGAGGAATGAATTCCTTGTTTTGATTTCCTTGTGCACATGGCTTTTGCTTCACTTATTAAACTGTCTTTATCTTGAGTCATGAATTTTGTCACTTTTGTCCTTTGCTTCTCTTCTTCACCCTCCCAAACAGGATTGAGTCTGTTGATGTGTGAGGCTGAGTTGCTGGCTGGGGTTAAAATATGACAGGAGATTTCTTTATTAAGCTCCCCCCTTATTTATCAAAGGACTTGTTAAAAATAAAGAGAAGAGATGTCAGATTTTTGTTTAGGGAATTCAGTTTGTCCCATCAAAGGAACCCTTTGCTGTTTCAGGATGCCTTTGTTACTGCCTTTACTTCTTCCTGTTTCTGACATTACTGCATGTTCTCTACCAAGGGACATCAGTATCTGAAGTGAAAACAAGCAAGAAACCTGGCACACAGACAAAAATCAATATCATTTTGAAAAAACAAATTGATAGGTAGCCAACAAAGGGCTCTGTATTTGGAGGTAAAAGAAAATATCTCCTTCCTTCCCCGCATCCTAAATGTCGTGGTTTAGGAATGATATTCTCCAATTTCATAGACCCCTAAAACTATACCACAACTTGCTCCCCCTTTCCCACTGACTGGAAGCACAAAAAATGAAGATCACAGGCTGGGGATAAGAAAAATTTACTGGAAACAGCAATCAGATAAAATGAATAGCAACAACAAAAATACTAATAACACATGGCCTGGCTAAAAGTCTACATCTTAAATTCTCTTTTTTCTATTAGATCCCCTAGTTCATGTTTATTTTATTTCTGATAAACAGTATTTCATAAAAGGTTTCTATAAAAATTCTACATTCATTTTTACTATTCATTCAGATTGAAGTAAGTTACATCATACAATTTATAATTTTTCTTGTCAAGGACAAGCACTACTTTTGTTTGCTTTGATATAGCAGTAGATATTCCTAGCCTTGATTCATTGCAAACGCCTGTCCTATACCAGCCATGAACTCTGACAAGGATCTCCACCCTCTGCAGGTGTACCTACACAATTCTGATGCAAACCTAAGCCCTTATCCAGGCTTTGTGCCTTTAAGGAAGAATCATCTCACAGCACACAATTCTCTGCTGTTTTGAGACACCTAAACAGACACAATCATAAGCTTTTACAGAATATAAACTGTGTTCCTGAACTGAATGGTTTCAAACTCAGTCTCCATAGTAATTTGTTCTCCAAAATCATGACTTCACTAACTTATTAATCTTCCTCTGCTTTTGAACAACAGCTAATTATTTTTGCTTCACAGTGTTATGAACGAGGTTTAGCAGTTTACGTTGTTGCTCTGACTCTTTCATTTATAGAAACTGTCTGTAAATAATAAACCTCCATTTTTAAAGGCTGCTAGGTAGGTTATATACCAACATAAGACAAAAGTTTTAAGATAAAGGATTAATTAAAAAAAAAACTCCAAACAGAAAATACACTGAAATCGCTAAATCCCTCTCATCAATCCAAAATGGCATTGCAAAGGAACATCAAATTCATATCTATTTATGTTTTAACTTACTGTTCATCACCGTGAATAAATTAGCACTTTTGCCACTTCCACTCTTGGCCTCTTATTTTTGAAATGCAAAAGATTTATAGAAGCAAAGACGTCACTTGTACTCCAGTCCAACAGATTTCACTCATGCTGCACTAATTCATGTCATTACAGTCAACTCTGACACTGTTTTCTGAATCATAAAAATTCAACACTAGAACCAACATATTTCTGTTCAATATTTGCCTTGAGGCTGAATATCATACACAAACAGGGAATGTAATACTTCTGACTGTAATCATTGCTAACTGAATAATGTGATGTGAAAACAAATGCTTCTTATTTCACAACAAGGTAGAGAAGCTGTCATTTGATAGGCAATTATAACTATAGTTTTGGTCATTAAAAAAACAGACTAAAATATTCATAATATTTTTGTAAAACTGCATGGAAGATACATTAAAAAGTCATAAATGATTACAAAATATATTCATGAGAGCTAATATAAGCAGGAATATTATAAAATGCAGTCTCTATTGCATGTTACTGAACAGCCTTGAAACTCTTTCCACTGAAACCTAAATCTTACACACAGAATACCACCACCTACTTCTCAATCCCCTAATTATAACTGAACAAAATGAACTTGTGAGATGTCAGCATCACTTCCAGTTCTAATTTGGGAAAACCACATAACTTGTTCTGAGTGGGGAAAAAAGGTATTACTCTAGTTGAAATGGTGCAATCACAGCATGTAAAGGAAATGTGTTAAACCCAGACTCCACCTGGCTCAGGAGCAAGGCTTGTGTATACCACAGAGACTGCAGCTACCAGTGGTGTCATTTCAGCAATCTCAAAATCAGAACTGAAAAGTAGCAACGTTTTAATGCACTGCACATTTCTAAAGGAATGTATTACTTTCATTAATTCCAACAAAATCTTGCTCCTGTCTGGAAAGTTCACTTAGCAGCCCAAGCACACAGATGTACTCAGTCTGCCAGCAACAATGCTCAGCAGTCTCAGGCTACTAAAGCAACACGGCCTGTCAAGCTCAGAGAGATTTAGGGCTATTTACAGTAGATTAATATTTTTCAGTTTTGTCAATATGAAGTCTCCAAATCTTTTATTTGCTGGGCTTAAAATAAAAATTTGTTCCATTAGAGACCTTTAAATTATGTTATGACTTCTTCCAAAAGAAGTTTTGTTCCAGCCACCTCCTTTTAGCATTCACAATGCAAATATTGCACTGAAATGATAGGCAAGTCTCACCCTGCCAAACAGGTATCTTTAGAAGAACCACAAAAGTCCTCTAAGTAGACCTTAATCACAACTGTATACTCTTAGGAAATAGTCATTTTTAAAGACTCACATCTTGCAACCACTTGAACAGAGGCAATTTTGCTCATGGTAACAAACCCACAGGATGAAGAGTAATACACACGAACACAACGTTATTTTGTGTTCAAGAGTTTGCTAAATCTTCACCTTTTCAGTACTTGAATGTATCTGATTATGCCCCGGCTTCCCAATTTGAAATGAAGCCGCCCTCAGACTGTACCTACTGGGTCTTTTCATGGACACTTAGCAGATCTGAAGGCTTCCATTTCAGAATAAACCAAACTGTTTGAGTACCTCTATATAAATATGTCACTGCATCCAGAGTGAGGTACTTCTCAACTTCTCTGCAGTGTTTCCAGGGACATACATGTGTTGTACAAATTCAGCCGTGGAAAGATAGCAGGAAATGAAGTGCGTATTCTGAAGGTTGTGTTTGGGGAGAGTTAAAGATGATTTTATGTTCTGCTGAATTTCTTGCGGGGAAGAAACAGACAATGACAATTCAACTAGCAGATTGAAAACTCTCGTACATTTTCAAGTAGCAGAAAAAGAGTAGACCAATGTGCTATGTCTCTCATGCCTTTCTCTTACCAATGTATTTTCCCAATAAGAGAAAAAAAATCTGTGAATTAATCACATTTTCAGGAGGGTCATGGTCCATATGGCCCATGAGACAATCTGTCTCAACATCTAATATTACAATTGCTCATGCAGGCAACAAGAACATATCACTAGAAAAAAAAACATCCAGCACAATTCTAGATTGGCATGAACCCATTACAAAACAGCACACAACATTCTTACACTGATTTTGATAATTTGGTCTAGCTGTCTATTAATTTATTATTTTCACTAAAGTCTTTAGGCTAGTACAAGAATTCTGCTCCTTAAGTTGCAAAACTCTCATGCACGTTAGTAGGAGAAAAGGCTATATATGACTTAGTCCAGTATTCAGAATGACTTCAGCAGCTTTCAGATTATGCCTCATTCACAAGGTTATCTAAAACCTAACTATGTAAAACTCAGGGTTCTGGGAGATGCTCTGTGTCTCCTTGCTCAAAGGCAACAGGAATCACCTAGAACTGAATATTTAAAAGTCTGTATCCACTTTTTTCCACTATTAGTATTCATTATCAGGCTGTTACAAGATGGGACCTAAGTACATAAATAAAACTCAGGTAATGGTTTAGGAATTTAATCCTTCAACCTTTCATCTTTAGAGCTATCCTTCTCCATGTAGGGATCTCTCAGCATGAGAGTTACAGCAGCTCAGGTCCAGGAAGAGGTTTTCCCCTTTAAAATGCAACACTTCACACTGAGAAATTACTTAGTGGTTTTTGCTGTTTTTAAATGAGACATTGCGAGCTGCTGTATCTTCCAATCCCATTGGATTTAATGGGTAAAATTCTAAGGTTATGATTTAGTCGTGCTTCAGCTCCTGCTGAGATGAATAGACAAAAACTTTGTACTGCTTTCAGTCAAACAGGATTGGGAGTTCAGTTTCACCTCAGGCCTGGCTCATGCAAGTTTTACACCGAAGTCAGCGGGACGTGGCTTGAACAAAGATTAAGGACTTCAAGATCCAGCCTAGCGTGAGCTGAATCCTTCGGCACCTAACAGGATCAGGCACACATACATTACTTTAAGTGGAAAATTATGACAGAAAATGAAACCTATTTCTATTTGACTCATTTTTCTGAGATATGAGGAAGAGATTTACTATTTCAGAATAATATTAGAAAGTACATTATAATCCAGTAAAATATAAAGACGTATGGAAGAACTCTGTTCATCCACATATTCATCAAAATAAAACTTATTTGCAACTCGTATGGCTATCAGCTGCAGCAGGCAAATAACTTTCAAGCTCCAGCAATGGCATTATGAGCTCAAAGGCAGTAATATATTTCATCTATTTAATGCAGTGGAAAAAGGCTTGTATACCTCTTCATTTGTAAATTGAAATGCATTGTGAGGCTACATGAATAATGAATATTAAGAAAAGACACCTGCTGCCAACAGGTCTAAGAAACCCAAACTGTAACACAAACAGGTTTAAAATTCATTTCAGAGCTTTTCCATTTTTCCCAACATGACAGCTTTGAGAGAAAAGACTCTACCAAGCAAAATGGGTGCTGCTTCTTTTAGAATTTATTATTTCATTTCCTCTGACATTTGGAAAATTCTCACTCCATTCTGCTCTTTCTCCTGCCTGTATTATTTCTTAGACTCTCCTTTTCCTTTCTTGCCTTTTATGTCAGGAAATAGATGAAATTATTTGTCTCATCACTATAAAAGTATGGCTCATAATGTTTTTCTTTCAATTTTAGTTCTCTATTACTTAACTGCAGTCCTGCCTAGTTCTTTGTATTATGGTTTTCATCTTGGGAATTAATAAATTAAACAGAACAAAAATTTAATTAGACTTGGCAGGTTTGCAATAGCAGTGATTTAGGTGCTTTCTCACATCAAATTGAGATGGAATGTTTCTGTATCCTAAGGGAGACCAAATGAGATGAATATCTTAAAAGAGATTAAAATTTGTTAGGAAGACAGAAAGAATAGGGAGCCACTTTGGAAAAAGATCTGAGGTGCAGCAGTTTTATTTTTTCAAAATCTCTTTGAGAAAGGACTTATCTGATCAATCCAAATACCCCTTTCTGAAACTTGGCATACTAAAAGTACAAAAAAAATCACATACTTTCTGACAACCTGATATCCTTTCCACTAAAATTTTCATTTTAAATTCTAAGTAGGAAAAAAACCCCATCAATTTTATTGGTGTTATACTAAAAGGGAAATTGCAGAATTAAAAGTATGGACTTCAAATGATTTTGTGTGCTCTTAGTTGGTATGTTACACTTGTTTAAACATAACTGGGTCAGGGCAATTCCCAGTTCAGAATGCTGACACAGGTGATTTTGCACTACAATATCAGGCCTATGACTGACATGTGAGGCATCCAATTTGTTTTGCAATTTTTATTAGGGAGGCAGTTACCACCCAGAAGTGCTGCATACCAAGAGTTAATAAGATGCCAGGTGAACTGGGGCAGTCACCCGGCAAGATTTAGCAGAGGACTCCTGTCATGGCTCTGATACATGAGCAGAAAGCACATCTTTATCATCTTTATATTCGTGCAGCAGCACTGACAGACTAAAGGAAATCACACATGCAGGCACGAGACTAAGGGAAAGGAATAGTATGAAGTGTGCTTTGCTGTTTATTTTGCCCAACCAATTTTTACCTTATGATGAGGAGGTTTGCAATAAAGATGGGGATGCCTTTTAGAAGGGCTTGTTGCCATACAAAGGAAAATGATTTTAACTTAAGAGGGTAGATTTAGATTAGGCAAGAGGAAGAAAGGATGATGAAACATTGAAACAGGTTGCCCAGAGAGGTGGTGGATACCCTTTTCCTGAGAATATTCCAGGCCAGGTTGGAGGCAGCTCTGAGCAATCCCACATAGCTGAAGATGTCCCTGCTCCTTCCAGAGGGGTTGGACTAGATCACCTCCAAAAGGGACATTAAAAGGTCCCTTCCAAGCCAAACTCTTTTGTGATTCTATGAACTGTAAGCTGTTCTGTAAATCAAGTAAATTGGAGCCAACCCAACATAAACACAAGAATATTTTTTAAAATGCATTGATCCAACAGAAAAGCATGTCTTCATGTTTTTGTCTGAAAATGAAGTCTAGTTAAGTTAGTAGTACAGGCAAGAGTTGCAGTCAAACTGAAATGTATGTTACTGCTCCATCGAATACATCACTAATACCTCAAGAACAAATCCCAATTGGTTTAAACTATTAAAGTCACTCTATTTAATATTCTGAAGGATTTTGCACCTGATGACAGTATCACAGAAATAACATGTAAAATTATATAAAGTATTCAATGGAAAGGTCTGGGCAAAGGAAAAAAAAAAACTACAGGGAAATTAAATATAAAAAAATTATATCTTGTTGCTATCCAGTTTAGAATTACTAATTAAAATTAAATAATTACTCTATCACTTTTTCATTGGGAATTATTTCAGTATTGAAAACCTTTTCTTATTATTCACACAAGCAGGCCTGTGATCATTCCACAGAAATCAGTTCCTCCTGAACTGACCTGTATTGTTTTATTTGTAACTGCAGGAAATACATTTGTAGTGATGGTCACACAAAGCCAGCCCACTATTAGCCATGGGGGCACAATGATCAAGCAGGATTTATTACTACAATTTACTCTAAGTGTGGATATAATCATAGCCCTTCTTTCTCCAGCAGAGCTGAGAAAACCATTAGGTGACCAGCTATTACTTTGTCTCTGTTCACTTTGGTTTCTAAACAAACGCACAGAACTGTGCTGCTTTTCAGACAGGACTTTTGTGTTCAAGTATATTCAATTCTAAGTGAATGCAGCTACAAACCACATTGAACCATGCCATTTATTTGGCTTTGGGTCTGGCCTGCTAGATAACAATCCTGATTTTTCATGGCAAATGTGACCAGTCAATGAGAAAAGTTAAATAAAGATATCTCTGCTAACAAGCAAAATTGGAATAATACATTACAAAGCAGAGTCAGCTTTTCAGACCTTTCATTATAAAACCTAAGAGGTCATTTGATTAAAGCTGAATAGAAATAGCTATACATCCTTGTTTAAAATGCACACCAAGCTTAATACATTTAATGATGTTAGCTCTGGCTTATAAAGCCAGGTCTAACAGAAGTATTTTAGCACCAAAGCTTCAGATTTCCTGTCCTCTAGGATGAACCCATACCCTTCTTAGGTTCTGTACAGCACACAAGAGAGAACAGACCCTTCAAAATTGAGACAAAGGTCCAGGCAAGAGAGCTTCCTCTTACCATAAGTAACTTTACTGGAGACAGGAATAAATATTAAATTTGAATTAGGACACTTTTGTCTGCTTGGTTATGGCTGCAACAGTTGGAAAATGGTATCCACACAGTCTCTTTTGAAGGCCTGCGCAGGCCAGCACTTCTCTTTTAAAAGATTTCTATTACTATTAAGAATAGACAGGTAATAGTATTTATATGTTTCATATAATTAGACCATTTACCCAGCAATAACTCTCCATGGGGGGATTTTAAGCAAACAGGATAAGGTAGCATGTTGAGTAGCAATTAAGTGGTGTTTCAAAAGGTTTATAATTGTGGCCTAGAGTTTTCACATAAATTTCATTTTCTATCTAGCCCTAAGGATACCAACTGGGTGAGAAAAACACATCAAAAAAATCTTTCTAAAACCCCCTTTTTCTTTCCCAGCCCATCCACAGACAATAACTGAAATCCCTTTGCAATAACTGTCAAAACACTGAACCTAATTTTATTTCTTTGTTAATCAAAATGGTCATTTGAGAAGCAGTGATCATCCTGAACACTCTCTAAAGACTACAGAGGAATTATCCTAAATGTAATGAGTGCTGGATAAGGCTACAGAGCATCTTCATTTCAATTTGTGAAATTGGTTATTTCATTTCTTCACCATTTGGACATGTTCTAAAAAAAGAATTCATCGTAGATATCCAGAGTTAATTGATGTGTTCATTAAAACTGTAGGCCCATAGGTAAAACTGCATGCCCATAAACTTCAATGAAAAAGCCATACTTAAATCTCTCACTCATTAAAAACATTACAAGTTATTTATTGCAGTACTGCAAGACTGGAAATCAGTTCCTGGATGAACTTTACACTTTCCATAACATCATTTAGCTCTGATACTTAGACACTACTGACCTCATGATTTTGCCAACTAATAACTGCTAAAAGTTTTCTAGGAATTAAAAAAAAAAACAAAACCAAACCCAATCTTTTCCACTTGACTTAACATTCTACTCTTTGCAGTCTCATGCTTCTTATTTCCAAAAAAAAGTGATATATGCATTTCTATCAATTTTCCTGTAAAATTAACTGGGGTGATCAGGCTACTGTTGAGGCACCTGCAAATCGACGTGTGATACAAACCTCCATCTTTCTCATTCTGAAAACAGAGGGTTCATTTATGTAAAGGCATAATACCTTAGCTCTCATCATATTCTGTATGTTTCTTCTGAAACAATTTCCTTCTTAATAAAGTGTGAGGGAAGTCATGGCCACACTGAAAAAAAACCAAAAAAACAATTTCCCCTCCGACAATTCTCGTGTCTGAAATTCACCTAAGATTTTGTACATGTTAATATATTTTTTGATCAGAGAATTTCTACCACCAGCAAGTCACAGCCTCTCTCAGGCCCCCTCTCAAAGAGAAAGGCATTATTGTCTGCACATTAACAAGCAGAAGCAAATGTGCAAACATCGATGCGAAACATTTCTAATATTGCTTTCATCCTTTGACAGTCAGATGCCCCAAGGCCATTGCTATAATCTAACCATCACCAGGGTTTTCTCCAAATTTACAGTTCTCCCCATAAGAATTGAGAGTCTCTCAAGCAGCCTCTTCTTTTCACATACTGAAATAATGTTCCATCCACTCCTACAACAAGGAATGTGACATGATCCTTTGAAATCAACCCTTCAAGTTATGCATACAGTGTTTTCTTTTACCTTAGCATCAATAGCAGGAAAATCATGCTGATGTCTCATCCTCCAGCTTCTAATACACAATACAGCATCACTGCTGACCAGTCCTTGCTGTTTGCAATGAATACATTCACCCAGTTGGAAGCAACGTGCCATATCATGTGTTTCTAGATGGTGAAATAAGCTACAGACTCTCCAAATTCGGAAAGATCTTGAGACTGAATGAGAATATGATAATTTATTTTTCAAACCAGCAACACTATGGTCAACATACATTCAGGGATGATTAGTTAGTCAGACAAAGTACTTGGAGGTATGCTATGGCAAATAAATCAGCCAATACTGTTGTGGTAATGATTTTGAAATATTAAAATATTGGCTGTATAAATTGCACAAAAAGCTAAGTCAGTTCTATAAAGTTCCCAATGTTCATGCCTGCATTGCATATTGCAGTTCTACTTGCATTTATTTCTGGTTAGAAGTGCATGTTTTCTCTCCCAAGGGTAAAGTCTAACTCAAAAGTGGGAATTTCCTGTTGACAAGTGGGAGCACATTGCTTTTGACAAGGAAAAAAGGTGGAATATGATTTATGAAGATCTAATACCATTTGAAACTACTCACATCTATCTCACTTAAAGAAAAGCCCAAAGGAAATTTAGTAAAGAACTATTCAATCTGACATTTGCTGTCCTGAGTATGAAAAAGCATTCCTTGTAAACATTACACTTCATAGCTCTATGAGAAGCTGTAATCAAAATTAATATGGACAAAAACCTCTTTTGATTACAAAAACCCAACCACACCACACTGAACAGGTTGATAATGGCATTCCATCAAAAGCATTAACTCTAGAAAAGACACGAAGTAGTTATCATTTAGCTCTAAATCTGAAAGCATTAAACAAGGGCAACTCACATTCATGGTGCCAGGACTTGCCTCTATTATTAACTGTGCTGCTACTTCTGAAAGATCTCAAAGAACCCTGTTTTCTTCTAAGCCCATGTGATCTAAGACTGTTGTATCTATGTCAGCTTTCAATACAGATAGACCTAAGCCACACACACAGCAAATCCAAAACTGTTCCCAAGTCTTATTTCCCAGTGTATTTTAGTGAAAGGGGTCAAGCGTAACACAGGAGTTTGGAGATTCTGAGCTCCTAACAAGTCCTTATCATTATGAATGCTGAAAGCTTTTCAGAGACAAGGGCAATACTGTCATATCTGTTGCAAGGGATAAGATCTTCTCTTTGAACCTCTGCCACTTAACTCAATTGATTGTTAACTTTTTTTGAATTCTAGTTAAGATGAGCATTATTCTCAGATGACATTCTCAGAAATGCAAGGTTAGACATATCTGATAAATTAATTCCCTTTGGATGTTACAAATATCCCTCTTTGCAGGCCTCAGCTCTATTAATTACCAGTGTTTTGCTTTACGACCTGACATTTAAGCTAGAACTGCAATAGCTTTATTGTGAGATCCATGAGCTGGTGAAGAGCTCTGTATGTGCAGGGTACATACTGAAGGAAACACACACCAGACATTCCAAAGACAATCCTGTGCGAGAAAAAGAGGACTAGGATAGAAAAGGAGACAGAGTACCAGAACTGCTGTTTAAACCTATTCATAAACCATAAAATTAGGACGTTGATAAAAGCCTGAAACATAGCACTATAATCCTCAGCTACTGTGCTCCTTCAATAGAGAGTGTTGTGCAATGTGTCTGAACAACTTTTATGTTGGGATGCAGCCTATTATTTATACAAAAGTGAAAAAGAGATGATAAATACAGAAAAGACGTGTTTTAATTAAACAAAGGGGAAACATTAATGTCTTAGGAGAAAGCAGTTTTTGTTTGGTTGAGGAGTCAGAATGCAGCAATACAAAGTCCAGAGAGATCTACTTGCTGGTTGGAATGATAGTGCTGCCTACAGATGTCACAGGGAAAAGTTCAGTTTTTTTCCTTAAACTGGGCTTGGACCAGAGCTGGGACTGCCAAACTGAGGTGCAGGAAAATACTGTGTTGGCTGTGGGAATGGGAAAGGGAAATGGGCTTATTTAAACTGTGTTTTAATGGACAATTTACACAAGCATTTTAAATAAATTATGCAAAGTTTTCTTTCCCTTTCAAGAAAAAGAGCTTTTTAGAATTATTTCGTTGTTTACTCTCCCAACACAGATGGGTTTTATACCAACTTTCATTTCTTCAACATCAGCTATTGCTGGCCTGTAGTGTGAGATAAATCTTGCCTTCAGCTCTAGGGCTCGTTCAGGCACCCTGACTTAAAATTCCTTTCTATTTATTTACAAACGGCTCCTGAACAAACTGCTCCACTCAGGCCCGGCCTGGCCCTTTCTGCCTGCTCAGGGCCAAGGTTCTGCCCGGCTCGAGCCCAGTGGGCCAGTGGCCATCGTCCTCCCCGAGCCCACGGCTGTTCATCCTCTCAGCTGTTTGTCCCCACAGCTGTTCATCCCCACAGCTGTTCATCCCCTCAGCTGTTTGTCCCCACAGCTGTTCATCCCCACAGCTGTTCATCCCCACAGCTGTTCATCCCCATGGCTGTTCATCCCCACAGCTGTTCATCCCCATGGCTATTCATCCCCATGGCTGTTTGTCCCCATGGCTGTTTTGTCCCCACGGCTATTTGTCCCCTCAGCTGTTCGTCCTCATCCTTGTTGAGGACAAGCTGAGAAGCTCAGAGCCGCTTCCCCTCAGGAAGATGTGCAGAATCAACTCCTGCTTAGCGGTATTCCTGAGGAAAAGAGGATTACAGCCAGTTGGTTCAAAATCCATCATGGAAGATACTTTAGAAAGGGAAAGGGAAAAAAATAAATAGAAAAAGACGATGAGGCAAAGGATGGGGAGAGTGGTGGGTGGCTTGGCCCTGGGTAGGAATTGTTGTCTCAATGAGCTCCACCTCAGGATGGCCACACACATTTCTCAGCTATTATGTTTTAGACTCTTATTTGTGCTGTAGTAGGAGCTGTTCGGGAGATTTGGGGGGAAAGAAATACAGATTAAAAAAAAAAAAAAAAAGAAAAAGAGCCAAACAAACAGATGTTGAAAGAATCATTTGGGGATATGAATGTTTTGAAGTGAGTGGGGTTCTGCAGGCCTGGCAGCCCAGGGAATGCCTCAGGCTTCCAGCAGGTGCACTTAACTCTCCTGCTCTCTTGTGAGGAAATATCCCGCCTGCTCCAGTGAGAAAATACTGGAGGAGTCAGTATTGACTTGCATTAAATTAGAATGTAATCTTTTCATAAAGCAGAGAGAACACAGAATTTTTAAGTAAATTGGGGAGAGGATAATTTCTGCTCTGAGTTAAGACACCTCTAACTCAGTTTTTCATTCTAATGGTTGTGGAAATGTATATGTGTCTACCTCATTTCTGCTACAGAACAAGCTGCCTTTAGCTCATCTAGACAGTTTTTCTAGCTGACATTGGGAAACATACATACAGATACACACAGTGACAACTAGTGCTTTTAACAAATTATAACCCTTCAGACTCCTTTTTGACACCAGATCTCTTTCAGTCCTCTCCTCACTGTGTCCTGAGCCTGCAGAGAACATGGCACTTTCTGCTTCCATTCAGAGCCGTGAAGCTGAGGATGTTCAGTGTCTTTGGGGATCTACTTGATACTTCACAGAACTGTGTCTAAATCCACTTATGGCTGGTTCTGGTGAATTATTCTCTACAATGCAAAATCGAAGGGTCTTATTGCTGAGCTGTGGTTAGGGGGATGTTAATAACCCTCTTAATGTGAGTCAGTCTCCAGGCATCTAAGGGCAGGAGAGGAAGTCAGAACAACAAGCAAAAAAATAATTTTGACAATTAATATTTAATATATTAATATTAATTAATATTTATTAATATTAATTAATATTAATATTTACCTTTTTCTTCCTCCTTTATGCTGCTTTCCTGCTAAAAGACCTGGGATGAAAAGTGCTTTCACTGGCCTTTAGGGAAACAGCTTTTTGTTATATTACCATTATATTTTGTTATAGTTCCATGAACCCTGGAAACTGCAGAAGCAGATAAATCCCTTTGTCAAGAAGACATACTCAGGGTTCCAGGGAAAAACAGATCTTTGCCTCATGGGTTAATGACATTAATAATTGCCATTTTGATAAGTCTAAATATAAAAAGCCTGCTTAAACAAAAGAGTCAACCCTTCAAAAATGACTATCCATGATAAATTTTCAAGAGCAATGAAAATTGTCACTCTGCCAACTTGATAAATTGTAGCCCCAACTGGCAGAGCCATTTGCCTTGCAGTAAGCACAAAATGACAGATCTTTGCTGAATACAAACTATATGCTTGCACCTTTCACAGCTGGTTTAGCTTGTAAACGCAGCAAAAAAAAAGAGGCTTTAATAAAAACTGAAGGTTATGCACAAAAAAAAAATGGTTTCACATCTAACTGCTTCTTTCAGTTTTTAAAGACATTTCTTTCATATTGGTAAGTAATCTTGAAAGAAACCCTCCAGCAGACTGTGGGATCATGCTCTAAAAATACATGTACTACCACACTGTGGTGGTCTCTTCACCACTATTAAAATGATTCAACAGTACAAGTACAATCATTTCAGGGAGAGAAAAATCACGTTTAGTAACGCATCAGTATTTACCAAAACACACGCACACCCCTCACATGGGAAGAAGATACGAGCCCTTGTACTGAACTCTGTATCACGATACAAATAAATACAGCACCTACTCTAATTCCATTGTTCAGCTGCTGATCTGTCTCCCTGATGACTCATCTAATCTTCCAAGTTGCAGAGCATCTTTTTCATGCTCTTTGAAAAAAAGAAATTTTTGCTTTATCAGAGCTATGTTCAATTCTTCAATAGATGGAATCTCTTCTTAAAAAAAAATAAAAAACTACACTTGCCTGAAGTCACTTTTGCATAATATGTACATTATGCAGACACAGTGAAGTTGATATCTATGGCTTTATGTTGCTATAAATGGGTGCTTTATGTCTTCAAAAGGAGATTTCCACGTACTTGACACAAGCAGTCACTCCTAGTCCTGGCAAAACTTGATATTAAAAATGTACGAATGTAAAGATGTGATACACATGAGCTATTCTAGGGTAAGCTTAAGGATTCTCAGTTCTCCCGAGCCACAGCAGACTCACAACATCTTGGCACACAACTTCACAAGCAAGAATTGTACAAAGCTCTTCCAGCTTCCTGATAGTAACCTGCAGATATTGCAATGGACAAGAGAGGCTTATTTTAAAGTCTGCTTACTTGGTCTGTCCTGTCCAGTTCAGAGGGGTTTTTTTTCTCTTTAAAAAGCTACCTCCAGCCAGCTTATTTTATGTTCTACTAAAACACAGCTTCAAAGATCAGAGGGCTTCTGGTGTATTTTGACGTGTTCACTTCAAAGAAAGCTCTTGAAGCTCCACCTCGAGGCTCTGGCTGACTCAGTACCTCTGCTGTACTGCTGTGGGCAAATATGCAGACAGATCTTGAAAGCAAAGGGTACAACTGAGTTCACATATTAAACTGCAAATTCCAGATGAACAGACAACCAGTATCCTTTAATTCTGTAGTTTCTCACTCCCTCAATCTGCATCTTTGTTTAAATTCATGCGCAGTTCATACTGTCTGGATCTGCCTTGTTTACCCCTCTCTGTACTCTTCCTCACCCCATTAAAAAAAAACCTACAAACAAACAAGTAACAAAAAATGAACCAAGCAACTCCCCAAAACCTGCAGAGTAATCTCATCAAGATCAGAGATTAAGCATGGGTAAAAAACCTCAGTAAAAACAGTTAATGTCTTTGAAAATGGTAAGCTACAAGTCAGTCACATAGCTTTGCAATTTATATTTCCTAGGAAATCTCAGTGATAGGCTCACTATTTGCTATGCTTGTTAATGTAAAGTTACAGACATGCAGTTTGTCTCACTAAAATGATTTGTATGGGACAAATTTTGCCAAAACTATCTTATTGTTTTACTTTGCTTATGTAATAAGATTTCTTTTTGCCTTGTCTTGCAGAGAGAGAACTTAAGTATGTATGATACAGCCCAGAAAATCTGCATCACGCTATCAAGAACTGCTCGGCTCTTGGATCTTCTTGCTATCCTGTAGTTGACAAGTTGGTCGTGCTTCATGAAGCTTGGTATTTAAGGAATTTAGTGTATACACTGTATGAAAAAATACACACTATAAAAGGAAAGACAGAAAATGAAACAAGTGATATTGGGTTGCCACTTCCATTATGGGGAGTGCAGTGGACCTGAATTTGTGCCAGGTAGAGCCCACAGCTGAGCTCCTGCTGGGAGGATGAGGACCAGCAGCTGGACTCACCTCTGGAGCTGGTGGAGCGACAGTGACCTTCCTGCACACCTCTTTTAGCTGTCTCTACTTTAACTATGCTAACAGTGTGTAGGTCCAAAGGGAAAGGGCTTTACTGAGGCAGCCACCCAATTAAATTATGCTCACAGATTAGCATATTCCTCAGTATGCCAGCCTGTTAACCTGCTGACAAAATTCAACACATCATAAGTGAAAGTACTGTAGTTTATGACGACGTGGCTAATTATCGCCTATCAGAGAATGTATAATAATCAACAATGCTTTTCATCAATTCAAATAGTAGATCAATTAAATATTAAGCTTAAGAAAACAGATTGTGGGAGGAAATTAATTCTATCTGAAAAGAATGTATTCTTTTCTATCTGAAAAAGAATATATCTTTTAACATGCGTACAAAAAATATAGAAAATAATGATGACACTCAGATGACACTGTAGTTAATGGTCAAGGTGAAAATATGATAGAGCTGATAGAAGATGGGCATTTGCTGTGTGGAGGAAGCATATATAGAATGGGAAGAATGTCAGGAAATGTGTGACAATATCCCCAAAATAGTAGCTTAACCAGACATCTTTAGTACAATAAAATGGATCTTTAACACAATAAAATTGTCATTGCTTTCCAGAGGGACAGTTAATGGTTATAGTGAATCAGATACTTGGGTAACATATATAAAATGCTGTGAATAATTTTGTCTACTTGCCCAGGCATAAATGGGCACCAGTGGTTTAAAAAAACACTTTCTAAGAAAAGATAAGACATTTCTAAACCCCACATTTAAGAGTTTGACATAGCCCTCCAAAGGAGAGGTGTGCAAGGGAACGATACCAAATTTTAGAAGGAAAGATATATGATGCTGCTGTCCAAAATAATAGCAGACTATGATTTGACCCAGAAAATCCTTTCACTTCTTACATTTATAGTGCTGCCAGTAAAAGCAGGAAGAACATGCAGTCAAAAGAGAAAGAGAAAAATGGGGAAAGTGTCTAGATTCTTGACTGAACTGAAAGCATATAGCATGAGGGGAGGGAAAAAAAAGTGGAAAAAAAAAAAGAAACACAAAAAAGAATGAAAGGAAAAAAATCTTTTTTACTGTGCTACTAGGGTAAAGATAAGGAGCTTTCTTTTTCCATTCTATGAAATGAACTTTATTGCATATGGCCTAAGGCTCTTCTCTCCCCACCCTCTAAGTTTTTTTTAATTTTTAATCTGAAAAAGTCAGATAACTGCAGGGTTATCACAAAGAAAATGTCGTCATAAGTTGAGGTCATTTTCCTGAGGAGAGAAAAAATGCTCTTCAGCTGCAATAACAGATTGATGGATGAACATGTCCAGACAACACGCTCCACACTGTGTGTGCAAGTAACTCCATGTGCAGTGTGACTTCCTAAGCAGGATACGAGCTGGGGAGTTGCTTCTAAAGGTTTAATATAAGAAGAAAGTGGTTGGCTGGTTGGTTTTCCCCAAAGCACATAACAGGAACCCAAACATTAGAAGACTTTTGAAATCCCCTTCTAGAAATCAAATGGTAATCCTATTTCAACTGCAAGGAACCCAAAGCTAATGAAGGCAGGTTTTTTCCAGTCATGCCCTGATGAAATGCCCTCCATGAAGTACACAAGTACTTCACTGTAGCAGGTTAATCCAGACCAAATTGTTATATTTGCAAAAATTTTTCTTTTCACATTGTCAGAGCTTATCGTACTTGTATTATTTGATCCAACAGATGATTTCCTTTAAATCATAGCTTTTTCAACTGGAGAAAGAAACTTGGAACTGAATATAGGACTGTTCTACAGAGAAAAAAGTATTTCTGTGTGCAGAAAGTCAGGGAAAACGCTATTTTTATGGTATCAGGATTAAAAGTATATGAAAGCATCTAGGAACAATAAATTCTAGAAAAACAAACACACAACAAAACTACTATTTGAACTATTACAACATCCTTCTATAGTGGTTGGCATTTCCCTTTATGTGTCTTACACAGAATAGCTTAGCCAAGGCTTTTCTTCTATAATTCAAGATAGAATCTTTTAGACAGCAGTATGTGTATACTGAAAGAAAATAGTTTAAAAATATTATGAAATCAGTGTTCATTACCATTGTTTAATGGCTTCCTTCTTTTCTCATGTACCATTTCTCTGATTTCACTATTATATGTAAACAGAAGCAGAGGGATATCATGTTTTCTTCTGGGCCACAGGTACTAAAATTTCTAATAATAAAGGGATGAAAATACATATTTGTGAAACCTCTTTAATCATACACCTCTAGCAATACCAACATCTTCTGATCAGTTCAGCATTTGCTATCATTAATTTCTATAATTCCAATGTCTCAGACAAAATTCTTTACAGTATCAAGTCAAACATCTTGTTTGGTTCTGTATATATACCTATGCTGTTAATTTAAGCAGTATGATTAGTAAAACAACAGACTGCTATAACCTCAAAGTTGTAAGCTTGCCTGTGCTGCCCGTGTTGAGTTATTTTGTTTAATGCCAGCACTAGTCTGGCATTCTTGCTGTTACTGGGGCTGTCTACCTTTAATCTTTATAAAATATTGTTGCAACATTTCTTTCATGTTTCTGGCCTTCAGTATTTGCTACCTTACTAAAAGCTGATACTTTCTAAGCCGAATATTTCATATCAAGGAGAAAACCAATTTAGATTCTTGGTAGAGCACTCACTCTGGTCCTGATGTTCTTTTCTATTTGGATTGCCTTTAAAGAAGAATAAACTACAGAACATGATATTCTTATGGTGAAAAACTTTGTGAAACAGCAAAAAAAAATTACAAGGACCATGTTAAAAACTGGTTTTTTTTCAGAGATCTGCAGCAGATTGAATCATTAAGGTTTATTTTGTGCTAGTTTTGACATATTTGTGAAATATTTTTTTATGAACAAACTTCTATAATTGAAAATACTGTATCTATTAGAAGTGCCTCTATGTCAGTAGCTTAGACCTTACAGAGAACTGAAAATTGCAGTAGTGAAGAAGGCAGGAGGCTTTGTATTTGAAACCACTGTTGGCTGTCTTATCTAATATTTTATCAAAGGTAGTAGGAACTCAAACTATGCAAGTCATTATTTTCAGTGGGCAACAGAGAAGCATAGAAACAATATGTTACTGCAGATAATAGTCTTTCATTAATGACCATAACTTACTGCAGATGATCAGGGTATATCATTTAGAGTTGATAACTGAGCATGTGAATTAAAGGAACTGACAGTCAGAAACTTCAATAGAAAGTTTAAGGTGGAAATTCAATGCCTCACTTTGTAGCCTAAGCACTGGCAGGTCTTCAGTGACTCAAATGAAAAAATGATGTTCTACATTAGATGCACAGTACTAATTTCAGTATGGAATTTACACTTACACCTGTTATATTTTTTGACTAATTATGATTTGAAAAAGCAACCAATCCACTCTTCACCCCTGCCACCCAAAAAACCCCACCAGCTCGTGTTTTCATGTTAAAAGTTCTGCATGCTACCTACAGTGATGATAACCATAGTAATGTCCATGATTAGAAAAAAAAAAAAAAGGAAAAAAAATAACTGAAAGGGAAAACAAAAGAAATACTAGAAATTTACTAAAGCCTTGGAAAATAATAAAAAAATCTCCCCATCAGTTGGAGAGAATCTCTTGTGCAGCATCTGACTTGGCTTTAAAATGCTGTCATTTAAAAATGTGAACCATAATATTTATGAAATTGCAAAAACATTTCCTTGCTGACATATTTTTTCCCCTATTAAGAGGATTAGCACACCTTTTTATTGAAAGAATGCTTGCAAATGTTGAATTGCTGGCAAAGAATTATCTCTTCTGCTATTTAAAAATGGCCCTGAAGATTTAGTTCGGAGTATAAAAACACTTAAAGAAGCAAATGAACTCTACAAAAACAGATGACAAAAAAGAAGAGCCTTGGCAGCTGCTAGGCTAAACACTTCTGCCGTAGTTACAAAAGTAGCAGGATAATCGACTTTCATGATCACTTAATATTTTGCTTTATCCTGCTGCTTCTATTCCTCCTGCTACATCCTGGGGCTGTATCAACAGGAGGACACAGCCTCATAATTTAGCAGTTTTTAACATGGAAAAAAAATAAAATAAGATGAGTTTGACCACATAAATAGCCCCGAATATTTGCCTGTTTCATTTCATTTTGAAGCTGAGCATATGGTGAAAATGATGTGTGACAGCCAGCTTTTGGTACAGCATGTTTTCTGCAGCAATGTATGGAAGTTCGCTGGCAGAGGAACAAGCTGTACAATGAGCTTCCTTCCCCACGGTGAGATCCGTGGATCTGAATGAACTGACAGCAGCAGCAGAGGGGCCTGTGCAGGTGTGTGCTGTGCTGGGCTCACAGCTCCAGAGGCAGAGCCTTTGCTCAGGCCATGGCCTCATCTGCTTCACATTCATTTGGCCCAGTAAATGGCACCACTTTATCATGAAGAGTCAAAATAGCTTTGATAGAAAAATGCAAGGATGCAATTTTATTTACATTCTGGGAAAACTCATTAAAACTTGATGAGTGGTGCCTTTTAAACAGCCTCATTTGACTTTTCTCTGCCTTCTCCTATGCAGCACAGAGACCTAAAACTGATGAGTTCAACTCAGTCCCATGCTTATGGTGCAAGCCTTCATCATGTGCACTTAGTGCCTGTTCTTCAGCCATGAAGAATACAGGTATCAAGTGCTACACATAGAACACTGTAGTTTCTCTTCAACTCAGTCTATATATTTTTAAAGCACATAAATAAGGAAATGGACTGACTGCCACTATCACAATGAATGAGGTTTGCATTTACACCAGAACACAGACACATTGATAAAGGAGCAAAAATTGCTGGTGCTCAGGGGAAAAAAACTGGCACGAGGGCTGCAGCTTCATAGTTCAGGGTAAGGAGGCTCTCAGATCAGGGAAAATGAGAATTTATTAGTACAAGAATACAAAAATGTAAATTCAGACCTATTTCAGGTAAGAAACTATTTCCCTCAATTTGCTCCTGGCTTCCTTGTTTAGAAAATAAAGTGTTCCTCCTAGAAAGCAATACTTTTTGGGCAGAATAGGCATCTTTGAAGTTCAGTATTAGATCAGTCCTTTTCAGTAATGAGACAATGAAGTAGCATTGGTAGCATGCTGCTGTGTCTCTTTGAGAAATAAGTGTAGACTCTACTGCTAGATACAGCTCATGTAAGATCTCATTTATTTACAAATAAATAAAACACATGAGGAATATGAAGGAGTGAAAGAAGAAACCCCCCCCCAAAAAAAACCCAAAAAAACCAACCAAACAAACAAAAAAACCCCACAAAAACAAAAACCCGTAGGCAAAAAAGAAATATTATTACACTGGATCCTGTGATCTTGGGTAGCCTGATAAGCTGTTTGTGGCTTGCTGAGGGTGCTTTCAGGTCTCCCTTCTGAAGGCCACTTGCACACTGTCACCAATTAGTATTGCATTGTGGAGCTCAACAAGCTGTTAAGTGTCTTTTGAGCTACCATTCTGTAACCTTTCCAAACCTGACCTTTTCATTATCATTTCTCACCACTCTGTATGTGTATGAGAGAAAAACAGCCTTTTTAATGTCATGCTTATTTCCACCGGCTTTTAAACTTCTTGTCAAAACATTCTGATTTATTGTACATTAAGTGAGAAAGAAAGATCTGATCTTTCAAATACATTCAACACAAAACGAAACATTTTGTTCTCTTTTTCAGGAGAGGTATAACTCTGCATCATGGTCATCAGCACACAGTGCATAAACATTATTGCTAATAGTGGCATATCATATTTCAAGTCTAGAAGCAAATGTTGGTTCCTCTCGGAGTGAATTGCAATGAGGCCCCTTCTCAAGTGGAGCTGGCTGCAAATGCCCTGTGCCTTCATGGGGAGCTGTTTGTCACAACAGTTGTTCATATTCTAAGGCATCACTGCTGATAGGTCTTATAAAGCTTTTATAGAGTGCATTTGGTTTCTTAAAATTCATCAAAAATACTCTTGTAAAAATTCCTCCGTAGCTGTGGGACAAGTGTTGGGAAAACTACATACTGACCAAAACTTTTCTATCCATTTCTGTTTCTCAGTTCTAAAGAAGAAATGCCTATGACAGAATTCCTAAGACTGAATCAAAACCAGCAGCTCCCTCTGCTTCTGTAAAAACATGTGTTGAATGGATCTGGATACACTGAGACTAGTTGCTGTTTTCTGGCAGCTTTAGCCTACCAGATGATTTGAATTTGTCCATTCCTATTGGTGCAATATTTCTATTGACTGTAATAGTGAAAGACAGCTATTTGCAGAAATATGAGCATTTCAGTGTCAATCCGTAACTATCAAAAATACTTTATTAGTACCTCTAGAATCTTAATAATTTCTCAAAGACAGGGCATTGTACTAATATGCACACACAAAAATTTAACGTTCATTTTCTCTTTTACAGTATATGGAAAAAACTTCTATGATGCATTCAACTTTAAGACTTTGAAAGAGGGTCTATACTACAAAATCATGTACAAAGTAGCACATAAACACTCACAGTAAGTGCTAGTTTCCACACATACAACTGTTATAGGCAAGCGATATTTTTACTTTAGATATGATATAGGTGACCTTTTGTTTTGTGTGCTGAATATTTATTTATCTAGTCTCATATCTGTCCTACATACAAAACTCTTTGGTGCAATAAAAAGTACTGAAATAAAATGCCCCCTCACAAAACCAAAAACAGAAGTCTTACATTCAAACTCAGAATATTCTGTAATTCTAATAATTACCCAGTAGTGCGGTAAATTGAAGAAAAGATAAAAATCACAGTTCCACCCAAAGCATTTTGATCTCACCACACACAAATCACTACCCAGACCAAGACCTGTGTACATAAATCAGTTTGACACTTTACATTCCAGTGACAAACATAACTCCAACAAGTAAACTCAGTATGAGTGAAGGACTTGGGAGAATGAGCAGATGAAGGACATTATATAGACAGATTGTGTGGTTACTTAGCTAGTCCTCATGAAATTAATTTCTTTAAATAATTATGTAATTTCTTCATGAAATAACTTTCTTTACCTCCTGAGAACTGGGCTCCAGTGCACTCGCTGTCTCTCACATCTTTGATTTCTAGAACCATCAGGCTTACATGTCAGCTGCCCCAATTGCTTTTTATTTTTTCACATCCTCTGCTGAAATTCCCTTATTTTTTAGCTTTTTGTTTCTTTCATTTGCCTTTGCCTCATGGTGAAGACCATGTGCCTACAAAGGTCACACTGCTTGTCTAAAGATCTGCCTTTAGGTCCTAGCCATAGGTCAAGAAATTTCTAGTTACTCATGAAATATGGGGATTTTTTCCTACTCTCCTCCCTCAAATTCTCTAAACTCTCCTGTAGTGCCTACTCTCAGCTATGTTTGGTCCTTGAATCTTCTTTTACAGATTCCACAAATTTCAGGCAACACTTCACAAGTAAACAAATACTGTCAAGCGCCTACTTGAGAGTACTATTGGTTCTTCACCTTCTCCACGCAGTTCTGTTTTCATTATTTACTCTACTATTAGGATCACCTCCAGTCCTGCATCAAAATTGTCTTTTCAGAGAAAAAGATATATTGGCTCCCATCAGCCCTCTCTTGCCTCCTCACTGCAACCCAAGAATAGCCACACATCCAAGAACAAGTTGACTCTGCTGCTAAATATGAGCAATAGTCTAAAAGAATTTCTCTCCAGAGCAAAGTTAATCATCAGTGGATGAGCCTAAATAAAATATTAGTAGGTTCAAAAGCTGTGATTCATTCTGTGTTTTCTGTTTTAGGTCAGAGAAGGATTCAGCAATTCTTTATAATTTTGTTATAATGATTATTCTTGTATATCCACCAGGTAATGTTTACAGGCACTTGTAAAACACAACATCTTTATTTTACACAGCAGGACAAAGAAAGACTGATATTACCAACTCCTATTAACTCTGCCCTGAGACCAGTCAGAGGAGAAAATGGGTTTGTTTCCAAGCCATCACCTTCTCTCTAACCTCATGGCCTCCTTCAATGAGAAAGACTATTCAAAGCTTAAAGACAAGAAGGCATTAATGCAGCAGCACAGCAATCCTATTTACAGTACTAATTTCTTTATGACACTTTTGAAGCTGGAGAAAAGGATAATTTCAGAGAATTCTAAAAGAAACAGGAATCTGAAGTGATAGTCACAGATTTCAACTACATTTACCTTTTTTTGAAACCAAAATAAATTTTTTTAATCTTATATTCCACTATAAACATTTGTCTTGGTAGATTTTCCCTTTCCAGAATTATCTCATTCTTTCTGTTGAAACCTTTCTGTCTTTCAACTTCCTCTCTCCTTTTTCTTGCCCCTCCAGCTCCAGCCAGCAGCACCTTCTCCCACTTTTTATGCATAGCAGCCTATGACATTGCTGTGTTGAATGATAGGTGCCCTCTATATATTCAAATATTTGGCAGATATTCTTTGATTCAAAGATAGATAGACCTTCTTGATAGAAGGCCTCCTTCTAAGAGTAATTAGAAAAACTTCATTTAATGGACTATTAAAATCTCTCTTTAACCCAGAACTTTCAAATAGAAAAGTTTTTATTCTGGGTGGGAAGACAGTTTATAGATTTCTCCTTGTAGAAACATTTTTTCTCGCTGCAAAACTAAGTATCTTCAACAATACTCACTCTCAGAGGATTTCTACTCCAGTTCTGTATTTCAAAAACTTCAGATGATGAGCTGCTGGCAGACCCAGAGTATGCACACAGCCAATATTTTTGGTTGATGGCTCACCAGATTTCAGCAGAGAGGAGCCCAGAAGAGAGAACTGGGGTGAAGACAGTGCAGGCTTCACCCATGAAGTAGCTTGCAATGGGTGGGTTTTTTAAGAACCTAAGCTACTCAGTGGGTGCTACGTTCCCCCAGCAGCTGACAGACACACCCCTAAAACAAGCCCCTGAAAAATGCAGGGGCCATGGACACTACACATAGGAACAGATTAAGTGTGTTCACAAATATTACTTAGGACTAACTTTCAAGGACATGTAAAGGAGGCTCTTGCTGAGATACTGCATGACACTAAAGATTTAAAAGAAGAAAACTAATGCAAAGGGTTTAAATTTCTAACCTTGTGCAAATTCATAGCTATTATCATAAAACAGTTTAGTCAGAAATTCTTTGTGACCGCACATACCATTAAAACTGTCTTAAAGCTGATGACATTTTCATATTGACCTGTTTGTAGATATCATTACCATCCCTTTTATTGATACACATGAGGAAAGTGTTTACATTAAGTAGAAAAGGTCACAAATATAATGTGTGTACATGTGCAAGACTTTTGAGAAATGTAAGTACATTGCATTAATAACAAGTCATCATTAAATTCTTCATTTATTCTTATTCTTGTATGAATAAAGAAAAGAAAATTAAATTTATTTGCAAACTAGAATTAAAACATCCTCCCTAACCTTCCATCACTGTCTTGCTCATCTATGGAGCTCCTTCTTTGGCGTGTGACAAAGATCCCAGAAAAGGGGGAGAAATGCTGAGGATTCTGCTGAGCAGAACATCACCAAGCATATTGTTCTGGACTGAGTCTCCTGGAAACTTACAGTATTCTTACTAGCAGCATCTGTTTTATGCTGACTTCCACACTATCTTAATGGAAAGTATTTTATTAAAGCAAAACTTGTTAAATATGATGAAGAGCTATTTCCCAGCATTAAACAATTCCTGTTTGTTTGTGTAGCCATGTAGGACCCTTTGCCATTTAAAATCTGTTCATTTATGCCTCAGGACAAATAAATATTAGATAATTTACTTTTAAAAAAGAGTATTATTGCTCTCCTAGTTGTGGGTTATATGTGCTGGGTTAAAAAAAATTGGGGGCCCTACTGTGAAGATTACAAATAGCTCTAGGACATATTGCATATTTCAAGAGATTTTATTGTATAGATATACTCGAGAAAAATGGATTTCTGAGTTCATGGGAGGTAAACTGTGGACAATATAATCAAGATCAACCCAAATACAGAGTCTGGGCTAAGACCATGGGCTATTCACTGAGATCCAAGTGATAAATGTACTTTCTCTGAAAGTGAAAATTACTGTTCTTGCAGTTTTTCCCTTTTGCAAGGTAGTATGAGAAATTTCAGGTTCGATACTTGCAAGTCAGCCACACTCAGCGTCTAAGAAAACCTTCTAATTTCAGTGTTCTGGGCATTATTAATGAAATAATATGTACTCCACAAGAAATTTGGGAATATACAATTAAAATACAGGCACAATTTAAAGTATTACTAAACTAGAGGTGAACAACCAGATTTTAGTGACAGAGAGACTCAATACAAGAGGTGAACCTCTGTTTGTTCTGCTGATATAGTTGAAATCACTTATTGTCAATACCAAGAATACAGTTTTGTGTAATCCCAAATGCAATGAGTGTTTTTTTTTACTCTAAAGAGGTTTTTCTTTAAGAAGTTCTCTGTTTTGTCCTGGCTTCAGGTAAGAGCTTACAGCCCCCTTGGGGAAAAAAAAAAAAAAAAAAAAAAAAAAGAATCTAAGCATCTAAGCTAGTTTTTCTTGCAGTGAGTAATAAAAAAAAAGTAAGATAGAAGAATTATTAGTTTCCACCCTGCTCTACTTGCTGCCTATGTAGAATTGTTCCCTATGGCATACTATGTACTGTTTCATCCAGACTTATTTTAAGTGTTCAGCTCAATTTCAGCCATGAAATGGCAGCTAACGAATAATCTCCTTTGGTTTATTTTTATCACATTCTCAAGTATGCATTAAAATTAACATAATTGATGGTGTAATTAAAGATGTCAGCACAGCCCTGAATACAGAGTTTGCCAGTTTACTTGTACTCTTAGGATTTTTTCCTGAAAGCTTTCTGCCAACATCACACTGGATTACTTTAAAGACATTTTTAATTCCTGAATTATTGTGCAGGAGATCACAAGATGTTTTAAAAGCTTTCAGAATTACAGTCATATGAAAAGTTTCATCCTATGAATACCAGGTAAGGACACAATTCCACCTGCTCCCATTCCATCTCTCCATTTCTGATATAAAATTGATTCAGTCAGGCAGGTAGAGCCTCCCTATTCTTCTTTTGTAAGAATTGATCTGTACTAACAGAATGGGAGCACAGCCACCTCAACAGGCACAGCAATTTCCAATTGCCTATGCTGGTGTCAAAGTTTAAGCGCCTACTGTTAAGAAAACATCTCTCTTGAAGCTGTGAAGGAAGAAAGCCACAGGCTCACTACAGCTCTGAACAGAGTGGCAGCCTTATACTTCCTTTTCACATATGCCCTGGATCATAAAGATTCCAGGGACCAGCACTGAAATTCAGCTTGAGCTGTTAAAATGACATGGGGAATGAAGGAAGGAAGAATAGTCCTACATGCCATATCACTGAGGGTTTTTTCCTTCCGTGTATGTCCTGACAAACCCAGAGTGACAAACGCCCTGCTTCGAAGATTACACTAGTTGCAATAACCTTCCTCACAGCTTACTGTTTATTATATTAACAATATAATTTAGGATAGTTCTCATTTCACAGTCAACTTTTGGATCTTGCAGAACTTTTGGTTTAACCTGATCTCACGCATGGAGTGCTCTCATGCATTCAGTAAGAAATGTTCTTGTGCTGTCCCATTGTACCAGCCAAAGCAGATACTTGCTGCCCTCAAAGTAAGGTGGCACATTCATGAAGCAGATCACTAACTCATACATGAACAGTATGAAGAGGTGGCATGTTTTTAAATCTATGACATTTTTTTTTCCTGCTAAGGCACTATTTCCTGTTGTACCCTTCCCATTGTACCAGAAATCTCCCACAGCTATTAGTGCTAGCTCCATTGATCTGCCAGAATTCACAAGGCTTGAGGAATAAGTGGATTCTGGAAAAAAAATGGTTTAGAGGCCACAAGTGTATTTTCTTGCACATATCCTGCTGAATATCATGGGGTTCCACAATGAATGGCCTGTTCCCAACTTATGAGGAAGTCAGCCAAACTTGTCACAGTTGTTAGTAAGTTCAGTTAGAAAAGTTTTCTCTTTTCGTCAAATTAAGTAGAAAGAAATAGTAAAAATTTTAGTATAAAGTATAAAACAATCTCTCTTTTCCCTAAATGGCAAACTAAAGCAAAGACAGAACTGGGAATACCTGAGAGCATCAAGCATGCATCCCCAGCTTGAAAAGCCACTGGCTATGAAATGAGCTCAGAGCTGTCCCTCCTTTGGTGCACAGCAGAACTGTAGGATCTCATGTGCTTGAAGATAACCACACTGGGATTTTAATCAAGGGTGATGCACAAGAATGATGCAGTGGCAAAGCAGAGATCTTGACATCCATGCAGATATGTATGACAGTTATAAGAGCCCTTAATAAGAATTAATGGAATGCTTCCATCTCTTTAAACTCTTTATTCAATCAAAAACCCACTGTAAGTCCAAAACTCTTGATTTGTACAAAGCAGAAAAAGAAGTTTTGAATCTCTGCAGGTCTTTCTCAGGCCTGAGTTTATGGCTGTACATTCAAGAGTCTTGAAGATTGACTGATGTTTAAACATAATTTGTACAAATAATAAAAATGCAGTATGTTACCTTGTCTTGGTTTCTGATATGTAAACCAAGAAAAAAAAATTTCTGTTATTTGGCACAATTCCATTATAATTTTCCATTTAATTCTTTCATATGCTCTATTGTTGCATTTCAGCTACCTTAGAGATCTCCTCTCACTCTGCTTCCTTTTCATGGATCCGTTGCAAAAGATACTTTACCTGTCTTATACTTCAAAATACCTTTGTTTCAAAAAAAGATAAAAGAGGATAAAAACCATCAGAAGTAAGTTTTGATAAAAAGGCAGACTTTGAAGCTCTGATATAAATACAGCATGATGCTTTCTAACAGATTTTTAATTTAAACTCTCACATTAAAACAGAATAATTACTAGGCCCAGAGGCAATGCAGGAAATATGTGGCTTGTATGTGGCTTCCTTCCCTGCTTCTGTTACTTTAATGACATTTCAGCTATATAATGGTTCTGGCAACTGCCCCCTCTAAAAAGCTTTTTGAAAACAGAATCAGTCCATACAGAACTGGATTGATCAAGCAGTGCAAGTTGTATCCAGAAGGACACTCTGGGAAAACATGTTTGGGCTTCATTTGAATAAAGTTTAATAGGTACTTCTCAAATATATAAGTGGACAACTTTACCCTGAAGTTCTTAAGGATCAGGAAATGCCATTCAAAAATAGTCCCACTAGCACACCTTTATATAAGAACAAAGCCCTTTTGGCAGCCATGCCATCACCTAACAAAGATATAGTGTCTAAATGTAATTTGTTGTCAGTAGTTATTAGGAAAACAAAGCATCTGTCTTGGTAACAAGACTTAATAACATAGGCCATGGAGGTCGTGAGTTTTCAATAGAATTCAAAAGCAATTATAAATTTACTTTGGTTACCTTGGATTGCTTTAAAATTAAAGCAGTAATTATATCACAGGTAAGGTTATATTCTCAGATGAATTACAAGCATTCAGGTAGCAAAGTCATATGGCCAAAAAACCCCAAAAAAACCCTAAAAGCATCACACGCGGGCAATGGGAACACAGACCACAAGGAGGCTGTGATGTGCTAAACTGGGACCTCCACTATGGACCATTAACCTCAGCAAATCAAATGACTGCATGCTTAAATTGATTCTGAATCAGGGAGTCTTGGAGTCTAACTGATTAGGAATTCATAAATTATCACACACAGCTAACCTATAAGGACGGTTGTAGCTCTTTGGGAGAGCTCTAAAGAGCTACATCTAATTTCAACAGGTATGGGTACCTATCATGTTAGTTTAGTTTAATTCATTTTATTTCTAACTCACAAGATAAATAGGTAAAAGAGCTCTTTCATTTTAAAATATCAATCTTACTTATTTCTTACTACTTTTTAAAAACATTAATGTATTTTGAAATAGACATCCTCTAATCAAATTAGATTTAGGCTTTCGAGTGTGGCAATACCAGCAAGTTTTTGTAGACAAGTGTGTAGGCATATAAATAAGTTTATTCCATGTTAAATGAAAATAGAAAGTGTGAAATGAACTGGATTAAGAGTCAAACCGAAGTATAACCACTTAATCTACAATTTCTCTGCGGTTATATGTATAGTCAAAACTTAATTCATGTGCGCAATTATAGTTGGCAAATACCTAGTATAAGCCAATATTCTGTGCAACTATCTTTCCATCTGCAATTCTGGAAGCGAACTAGGAAAAATGCCTGAGAATAATATCTACAAGTTGGAGGTTATGGCACTGAATAACAAGAATGACAAAGTGAAAGCACAGAAAATCTGATTGAGTGACAACCACTGACAAAACTTTGGAAGAAGAAAGGGATGCGTAAGCAAGGAGACAAGAAAAAGCAGAAGTATTCCTAATCACTTCCACTATGTATAAACTGATTAATGCTTAAAAATAACCAGCACGCTGTCATCTCACACTTCCAAATACAACTCCTCAAAGCAGTTTCTAATGTATGCTTCTGACAGCCATGAATCAAAGAGATCTGCTATTTGGCATGAAAATCTAGAAACCAAATTGTACACTGCCAGCATAAATGTACCACAAGTAGCGAGAGTTTGAAGGCAATACATCAAGTTGTCCACACAGTCCTCTAGACTGAATATTTTGTCAAGATGTGTGTCACACAGATAACAGGAAAATAGTTTAAAGGAATATATTCCTCCTAGTGAAATACTTTAGTATAATTATAAATCAGTTATCCATTGCTCTGGATTACCTAGTGGTATAGCACACCTTAAATGGACAGATACTTCAACATATTTTTTAACCTCCATAGTAGGTCAATGCCCTACCCATCAATTTTACTATTCCTTCCAGATAAATGAGGCAATGACCCTATTAACTGTTTCCTTGAGCAGCTCAGTGATGGCACAGTGCTCGCTTTGCAGAGCATGTTACAAATACAGTAATGATGTGGCCTGACAAGCTGCTTGACTGCATATTATTTAATGCTCACAGGGCCACTAAGTGTGCAGTGAAATTTGTGCTCATAAGATAAACTAGGCAGCATTGGCAATTGTTTCATTCAGTGGCTTGAATTCTCAAGAGAATGTTACCTAAATCATCTCAGAGCTGATGAGCCAGAAGTGTAGGCAGAGGAGAAAAGGACAAAAGCATAGAGGGCACCAGGGAAAATGCAGGGACTCAGAGCAGCCTTGAGTCAGACGCCTTAGGTAAATTCTGAAATCCAACTTATTTGAGAGAGGCTTTTTGGGGTGTTTCTAAAGTTCTGAGACACTACCAGGAAAAATCTGAAAAAAATTCATATGCTAAGCTTATGAGTATCACATACACAGCTCATCACATACAAAACTACAGGAATCAAAACTGGCAATATTCCTTATTCATTACTGTGCTTCAGTCAACTTTCAAATCAAATTAGAAGAGCTGAGGTGCATTCATCCTAGCTCCATTGCAGAAAAAAAAAATTGAGATTATTGCTTGACACTTGTCATTTTTCCACCGCATCACTATAATCAGAGGTGTACATTCATTGTACATACATATCCTGGGCACGTGCCAGTTCAACAGCTGGAGGCTGTTGGTGCAGAGGGCTGAAAGGAAATACACTGGTCTTTAACAGCATCCACGCAGTGTTTTCAGGGACAAAACACATTAAATACCTGGCTGAAAAATACAGTCTTTATTTGCACCATTTGGTTACTTCACCTTTTGCCATTCTGAGGAAAGAATTTTTTTTTCCTCCATTTTAAAGAACAACTATGATGATCCTGAAATAACAACAACAACAACAACAACAAAAAGAATTTCGTATGTCTGGGACATTTGCCTTAAACTAAGCAACAGATGTGAAAAACTCCAGGATAGGTTCCATGTGTTGATAACTGCTGCTTAGAGAAGTCAGAAAGAGCAGAAAATATGGATAACAGAAAAGTGAAGAACTGTTGCTCCCTAGTGCCTAAAGAAAGTAATCCCTTGACTACGGAGCTGAGCAGTACTGTAAAGCAAAAACAATTAGGTGATCCATGTATCTCAAGCATTTAACTGTAAGCAACACGAGATGTTTCATGGTATTAACATTTGCTCCAAGATAAGTATTTCAGAAACAGTGATCTATACAAAATAGAAATAGCTTCCCAATTCAATCATGCTTCAACCATCTTGCAAATAATTCACAGATAATAGAAAGTAGTAAAGGTAACTGTCAGAAGCTGGCTTGGAGTGTCTGTGTTGTGTGCATGTATTACAGTGTTTACAAAGAATGGATTAAATTTAGGTGATACCGCATTTGAATTTAGTATTTATATTATGAATTAACATGAAATTTTAATGCATGTACTGCTTTAAATGTATTTTCATTCATGTATCAAGGAGTACAAGTGCAGAAAATAGTACATTTATCCATTCTTAAGGCATTAAGAACATAATCGCCTTGTGATTGTAAGCTGTTTTGTTCTGTTTTATTTATTATTTGACACAGTACTTTGGTTTTGTAGATTGGGCTACAGCATTTGCTGGCAGAAGATGAACCTGACATAATTTTAACTATTTTAGGCTTTTAATGCTGTTGTAGTCAGTGCTCTGTTTGTTGTCCAAACTATGAAAATTACAATACACCTTCAACTAAAATTACTCTTTATTTCTCCAAGCCCATTAAATGTTACCCTAAAATTATCCTATTTTAAATGTAGTGCCTCTGTGGGGTACTTCCAAAGTCCTTTCAAACCATTAGTGAATCATTTAACATTTCATCAAGCCATTTGGTATATTTTTACACATTTCAAACAAGACCTTCTGTGCTTGACCACAGTAAACAGGACAGTGCTGTGAGAACCTCATACCAAGGTCCAGCCAAAATGGACTGCTGCATTTATTTAATACTCCAAGGGTTCCACACAACTCTCCCACTCTTCTTTCTGCACAGATCTCACTCTTCAGCTGTTAACCCTGGCCAGCCTCGCCATGCCATGGGAGTCAGGACACATCCAGCCTCTCTGGCCACGGGAGTCAGGACACCTCCAGGCTCTGTGGCCATGGGAGTCAGGACACCTCCAGGCTCTGTGGCCATGGGAGTCAGGACACCTCCAGGCTCTCTGGCCACGGGAGTCAGGACACCTCCAGGCTCTCTGGCCATGGGAGTCAGGACACCTCCAGGCTCTCTGGCCATGGGAGTCAGGACACCTCCAGGCTCTCTGGACTCCTCCTGAGCAGAGGGGCAGTCAAAGGGCCCTCCACTCACACAAATTTGAGATTGACCACTCAGAGCAGGGAGCCAAACTGGGAAAAGGTCAAGGTGGCCAGCCTCCACAAGAGGGGAGAAGAGGGAAAAGCTGTCAGCCCTGCTGAGCCCATCCTCAGGAGCCTGCTGGCCACTGGGAGCAGACTGGCTCTGCAAGTGCAGCCCACAGCTACACCCTGCTCCTGTGAGAATTGGAAATGATCTGCCCCACACCGGTGGGATGGTGGCTGCACCGTGTGGGGTTTTTTCTCTCTCAACCCTTGTTACTGTGTTGGGTTTGACCTTGGCAGCATCTGAGAGTCTCCTGCTCCTGACAGCCAGTGCTGGCCTGTTGTATCCCGCAATAATGAGCTCCACCTTAGCGGAGCCTGGATCGATTTCCCTGCCAGTTGTCAGCCCTTACTTATTCATTTCACAGCACTACAGTAAGATCAACAGTGCTATAACCGTGCCACCCAGATCATTGAAATATGCACTGTGATATAATAAAGTGACACACTTTGCATTTAAGCAATGGCCTAGCAAAAATAAATAAATAAATAAAAAAATCCTGATAGTGCAGTAATGCAGAAACTGTTTCTCCTCATAAGATTGATGGCAATATCATGCAGGAAAAGAATAATTAGTTTTGCTCTGGTTTTATGTAGAAAGTATAATAGGCTTAAAATATTACCATGCTTTTTTTCAAATGAGTTCAAAAATTAAAAAGTATGATAATTTACGTATGCAAAAAAAAAAAAAGAAAGAAAATATCAGCAAAATCCTTAGAAATTTTAATTTCTACTTTGTTTTCTCTATAGAGCATGCATTCATCACATCTATGCACTATGAGTGGGTGTGACTCATCGCAATAATAGACCAATTATGAAAATGAAGGAGCATAACAATCACAAATGCAATAAAAAGTATTTTAAAAATCTCAAACAAAATCAACTATAAAGGTCTGGTTTGCCAACTTCAATACTCATGCCCTCTCTAATACCATTAACCACTACTCAGTTTATATTTAGAAATATCCCAAACTATTTATTTTTAGGAAGACAAAAAAATGAGGATTATTTTCATGTGCTTAATTTCACGATAGTGAAATTGTCCTTATTTAAACCAAACCATTAACAGTGTTTCCTAAGCAATGCAATATTTCTGCCCACAAAAAGTCTTGCCAAAAAGTGAAGAAAACCTGCTGCCACAAATGGACAAGACAAAAGGTTTTTCACCAAATTAGGTTACATTTTAATCCTGAAGTACAGCTGAAGAGTGTTTTGTGTCATATCATTTCAGCCTTCAAGTGAACTGAAACAAAACTGAAACTGGAAACAAAACAGAGGCAAATGTGGAAACAAAATATAGTCAAAACTGAGAATTAGAAGCAAGGGTATTTATGTTGCCCAAGCTCAGGGGTTTCTCCTCAAGAACGCATCTTCCAACGCCTCACATAGACAACAGTGAAAACTGAGCAGGAGAACAAATAGAGATTGTGGCTTTGAAGTGTGGCCGGCACAGAGGTTGTACAAAGAGTTCAGCAGAGACAGGGATGATGGAGATGTTATCACACCCAAAATGTCATTTGAGTGGTAGATTCTGAAAGGCAGGGGTGACAGCTGCCTGGGAAAGACAAGGAGACTGGAATTAATGAAACACAGATGAGATCAACAGTGGTGCCTTTTGACACACTGGTCTTTTGTAGGTAGAGCATGTAAAGACCTCTCTCAAATGCAGACCTCTCCCGTGCAAATGTGGAGAGATTAACATCTTTAGAACTGCCAAAAGCAGAGTGGAGAAAATGAAGAGTCATGAAGTTATCACACAGATTCATTAACCAACTGATTGGCGCTTTCCTATTGCTGCTGTCATGAAAAGGGACAGGAAGACAGATTCACATTTATCTTCAACACCTCATAGCAGCAATTCTCAGGGAAAGTACATAATCTTGTCTTTGAAAGGTCTCTAACGTATTTTCAAGATAGCACGTGCTAACTGATGAAAGAGCAACTTTTAGGAAGTACAAACTTACTAAGAAAACTTGGTATTTCCCATGGTGTTTGTGTTATTGCCATTCTGACCGTAATGGCAAATGCTAGCAATCCAACCACTAAAGACCTAGATATTAACAAACAGGACCTAAAAACCACAGCAAATACTACACCAAAAAAAAAAAATTTATTTTTTAAATTTTTTAATTTTTCAATTAAAAAAAAAACCAAAAACAACCAAACAGTAAATGGTGGCAAAGTAATATAAGCCTAGAGGTTTGAGGCATACTTTATATCATCTACTTACTGACAAAATCATAATCATTAACTAAAAACTAATTGTACCAAAATTTTACACAAGAAATAAGATTGCAAATCACTAAGATAAACATCAAATGGTAATGAAGAATTCCTGAAGCTAAGCTGAGTATTCTAGAAGAATATAACATTGGTACAAAGACACACCCTTCACCAGCAAATCATTTACACATTGTTCTGGGCAAGCCTTTATATATCACAAGCCTTTGCAGAGTATGCTTCAGAAAGGAAGTATTCCTATTTTCTGTCTTTTTACCTTCATAAAGCTTGAGTTCTCTATACAGAATAGCCTTAAAATCTTTCCAATAGCACAAACCATGAGGTTTTACAGCTAGCACAAAAATAGGCTAGTTAAAATGCCAACAGAGATACTACAGTTACACTGCTATCTACTGGTAGATTTCTTCTCTGTGAGGTGCTGGAATCCACACAGGCACATTGAGAAAAGTGGTTATTGATAAGAACATGTCATTTTCTTCTGCATAGACATTGACATTTAAAAAACTATCAAAATCTGAGTACCATCAGTAATTATACTTTTTATATGGCAATATTATTCAGAGTGTTCAATTAACTGCAAGGTTATATCTTACTGCATGGAGATACACAAAGAAATGGCTCTTTTCAAATAGCTTAAAATCTAAACAGACAGTTGACACAAGAAGCCGGAAGACAAGATGGGAAGAGTCTACTGTAGACAATTAAATATACACAGAAACATATGTGAAAATACTAAACACATATGGAGAACTTACTAGAGTTAAGAAATGAAAAAAAAAAAAAAAGGCTCAATGATAAACAAAGAGAAATAGAGCTGAGAATTGCTGCTCTCCTCCCTGCCACTACCAACGTGCAATTCTGATTCATTTTCTCTCCAAGGTGTGTCAGTATAGCAGGAGCAGATGCCATAAACGCTACTGTGCTAAGAGCACTAACTGTGACAGAGCAGAGGAGCAAACAGTGAGGTTCAGCATGCAGCAGCAGTTTCTGCAGCAGGAACTGCCCACTTTCCCTCTTCAGGAGCAGCTCCAGACCTTGGTTTTCACGAGAGCATAAAAGAACCTGCCATAGATAACATTAAACTATGGGGCCACAACTCGCTATTGTCACAGCCCTGCAAGCACTCAACTGCAGTACAGCAATAAGAATCACAGGGTGGGATTTTTGGCTTTGTCTGGTGCAGGGCCAGGAACTGGACTCGATGGTTCTTGTGGATTCCTTCCAACTCAGAATATTTTATGATTCTGTAATAAGAGCAGCACTCCAAGTTATGAATAAATGGCCTCTGTTCAGTGCTGCTGAACAAAGATAACCAAGTGTTTGACACTTTCAGTAATAAGCCATGTGCTCTAAGAGGGTCAAGGAAAGTTCTCTTTGAAAAGCCCAAGTAACACCCGGCTGCTGTCAGGATGTTTGTTCTCGCCTTTTCTGCATTCATCTCCACTCTGCATTGTGTTCTCATCAGCAAGTTCATGTACCTTAACAAAAATGCAAGAAGGTGGCTCTACTGAATATATTTTTAATGTGTTTGAAAAGATTCAAAGTAATTATAAGGTATATTGGCACTTGGCTGCAGTAGGACTAATCGCTTGCTTTATCTCTTTGCCTGCAGTTCTGTAGCATGACTGTTCAGCACCAGCAGCTCCTGGAGTCTGGTGTGAACCCAACACAGATGTTTTCCAGTAGTTAATCTGTGACTGTGAGCAATGTCTCCCAACAGGAGCCTGTTCTAGCTCCAGAAAGACTGAAGGCAATGCAAAGTGAGACTGGCACAACTTTATATTTTGCAGCGCTCTCAATAATACTTCCAAACCATGTCTTTGGACTTAAATTTTTTCCCATGTTCACAATAACTGTGGCTTATAAAACTGTCACATTTTAACACAACTATTGTATTCTCCACACCTGCAGCTAAAATAATTACTTCCAAAAGCACAGGTTAAGACCCATGTCTCTCTGAAGTAAGACAACTTACCCTAAATCAATTCAAGCAATACTCCTTGAGATAAATTTATGTGAAAGTTTGTCAGCTGTGTAATTCAAGAACTGAAACTCTTTGTGAAGCACAGGCAGAGATTTTTGAATGGTGTGAGAAGACATGGGAGATATGAAGAGTCATTTCTATTCCTTCAGTCTTCATGTAATCATGCATTTTTCCGATAGCAAATGTACTAGAAGTACATATCTCCTAATCAATCTGTCACAGTGCTTCATTTTTATACATCATGCTGTCATTCTCTACATTATGCTATAAAAAGAAGTTGAATTTTCAAGCTTCAATGAAGAACACTTGAATTTGCAGTATTAAATTAGTATCTTATTCTAATATTTCCCCCAAAAGTCAAGATGTCTCTTACTTGCTACCTCTTCTTAGGTATTAAAATGGCAAACAAGCCAGTAAAATCCACCCTATCCTGGCAATACCTGTATTTTGAGAGCATGCTTAGGGTTGTAGGGGTTGGTTTTGGTTCTGTATCAGCCTTTGATTCTGTGGCAGAGATATATTATTTCACCTTCTGAGGACAAAGAATTAGTCACTTTCCACTGAAGCAGGAATTGTCTAATTATCACAGGCTTAGAACATATGCAGAGGAGTATCTCTCTGACTTTCATTATGAAAAGCACATATACAGTCAACATAAGAATAAATTTTAAAGGAGCAAAATAGAACATTATTCTGGAATAGGAGTATTTCTTGTTAAAAGTTACTTCATGATCACCTTCAAACACAGTCTAAAAGAAAACATCTTTGCTTCTCATCATTGGCTGCCTAAGTGCTCCCCATTAACTAGGTACAACCAGTAGTGCAGTAACAAAATCAAAAGACAAACAAGTGTTAATATGGAAGGTGAAGAAGATATAATCCAACAAAAACTCAAATTAGGGGGAAGAAAAGAAAAATTCTGTACGTGGGTATGGTGGTTCTAGGAATTCCCTCCCAGCAATTCTACTTTGTGACAATAAAGCTGCAATTTGAGCCCACAATTACCATTTGACAGCATTTGAGGAACTTCAGTTATTATCTGCTCTCAGAGCTGCTCCAGTACCCTCAGGCATTATAGAATTTCTCAACTGATTTCACTGTAGAAATTCTACTGCTATAGCCTGTAAGTATGCACACAAGGGGGATCAGATACAATAAGCATTCTACAAGCAAAAGAATTGTGTTCTCCCAAGGTGACTGAGCTTGCAGGGATGTCAATCCCAATATGAAAACTTGGGAAGGAATAGGATAATGTGATAGCATAACACAAGAGCTCAGTGGAGTCAGGAGTTTGTCCTTCAGGGCTCACTGTCCTGGCAGCATTCCTGGGCACCTTTTCTCACTGCAGTGGCACAACACTCCTGTAAGAAAGTCTGTCAGCTGTGGAAAGGTTCTTCTGTCCTGGGAGACTGTCCTGGAGGAATAGCTATCAGCTCCCTACCCTTGCATGTGAAGAAATCATTGAAAAACTGGAAATGGCTACAAAAAGATCACAACTCTGGGGTGGCAAAACAGCCAGTGCAGACCAGGCTTCGGGCTGCAGGATCTTCAGGCCAGGTTTAAAAATAGCCTTAAACATGAGTGGATGATTTTGAGCTTCCTTCAATGCAGCAATAGCACTGGACACTTCTCAGGAGCAGGCTGACAGACACTTTCAGCTATATAAAATTTAGGTCTACTACAAACTTTGCAGTACAAATTAAAATTGATGTGACTTGAGGCAATTCTTTTCAGCCAAAATAAGTAGAAGGGGTCATTTTGCTGTGCTTATGTTGGTCTTGTTTTTATTAATATTTCTGCTCCTCTTCCCTGTTTTTCATTGTAAACCTTTCTGTCTTCATGGTTTTTTTCTTCATCCTAGTCTCCATTGTGTTTGTCACACACATTTTTCACTCTTCCCCTTTTCTCCAAAATAGCTCTCCATGGCCATCCTGAATGGAATGCAAAGAAAGCAGTTCCTCCTGTTTCATGCCCACTGACTTCCCACACCAGAGAAAAGATGCTGTTTTTCTAAGTCCTAGTTCAGCTCAGCAAGGAGGAAGTGGCCAAGAACAGCAAAAAATGTTAGTGTCAGCTCATTATGAGGAAAAAAAAAAAAAAGAGGAAAAAAACCGCAAAACACCCAACACCTGCAAAGCTAGAATTTCTGATCAGCAGGATGGCAGAGATGGTAATTTTACGGGAGTTCATTAATACCATTAAGGCAAATTTTCAAGAAAAAAAATGTTCTCATGACAGGAGTTTAAGCCTTTCTTTGCTCTATTTGTGATCAGCATGGGGTCCAGTCAGGTCTAAGCCATTGGGATTTAGAAAAATGAGATTAAAAGTAGATTGGAATGCAATATTTCAATGGAGCAAATATCCAGCAAGTTATTTGCAGGATGTGTCCTTACAGAGAGAACAGAAAGAGAGTATGTCAGTGAGCATAAACTGTGTTATCAATGCCATTATAGCACTGTGGCTCTTCCCAGTCTGACAACACCATTCTGGCAGTTTGTGACTTAGGATGATTTCTTCCATCTCCAATACAATCCAAATAAACACAAGTTGAACCACACATGAACCCAGCAGCACCTGAATTACAGAACTGATTTCAATATTGGCTTTTCCTTATAAATGCTTAGAGGCACTGGAAATGATTGCTCTTGAGCTCCCTTGCTATTTGGCTCCCTTCAGTCACTAGCAGGCAAGTTAGATTTTCCCCTTTAAGTCAAAAGGATCTTAGTAGCAAAGGCTGGTAGTCTGTGGGGGGTTTTGACCACCATTAAAATTGGGTCTGAAATATCACACTGCTGAGAGCTGGACACATTTATTTCCAACATATATATATTTATATAATTTTTATTAATTTATTGATCAACTTCTGATAGATTTATCTGGTTGTACTAAGCGCAACAAAGTCTCTCAGACTCTTCTTATAAGACTTCCCATTCTCCTGAAGATTATAGTAACCTTTCTTTACACTAGTTCCAGTTTGAATTCACCTCAATTAAAAGCAGGAAAACAAAATTATTACAAATATCCCACATTAATGTTTCTGTGGGACCTAGTCCAGGTGTTTGTATTTCCTTTACTAACGCAGATATCTCATCCAGCACAGTGTAAGATCGTATTTTCCTTATTCATTGATGTTTTGCACTGATGGCTTGCAGTCATCCTATGACTTTCTCCTCTTCTGTCATTTCCAATTAACAAGCTCCTAGCTTATAACAGAATTGTATTGTTTTTGTGCATGATCTTGCACTTTGTCCTATTGAATTTCATTCAGATAGTATTACTGTAGTCCTCAAGGTCATTTTATTCTTCCTGTATGGAATTCTGAACTCCCCCTGTGACAGGGCCCACAAACATTTTAGGCTTCAAAAAAATTGTTTTTGCTAATTTCTTTTTTTCAAGGGAATTACTAAATTTTTAAAACAAGATATGCCAGGATCATTTCTTGAGGGACTGACCTGTAGCCTCACTACCTGATATAACCCCAGTGTGTCCCTGGCAGATTACAGTAATGGATATTGTCACTGCAATGACTTTGAAGTACTTGAAGAAAAATTCCAGACTATTTTGGTCTTTCTCTCTTAAAAACAGCCAGAGTTTTCAGAGACATCCAGGCACTCTATTTATCCATGTTATCAGTTGTTTTATGCATCTTTCACATCTCTGACTACCTCCATACAGCAATGGTCTAAACCAAGCTCATCATACTTAAAACTTCACAGCACTGCAGTTGTGACACCTCTATACTAAACAGGTACCTGTACCTGAAGATGTCCCAGGTGACTGCACATATTTACTGGATATAGAGTAACTACTTCTTTTATCATGAAAAAAGTTACCACAAGGAAAACCATATGTCTCTAAAGGCAAGTCTAACCATTATCAGTTTGTGGCACTGGAAACTTCCTCAAGTTTAGAGAAAACACATGTGTATGCTAGGTCCAGGACACTGGAAAATTGAAATATAAACTTGAGTGATGAACAAACCAGTGCTAACCCCAAGAAAATGAAGTTCTTGGTCTATCTCTGATGATCAATCTACCTGTTCTACAAAGAAACCTATTTTTTAGAGTTTTTTCCTCCTGCTTTTGGGTTTTCCATCTCAAAGGTTTGAATGATGACCTATCTTGAAAATAACTGTTTTCATAGTATTTTACCAGGCAGTTCAGAAATAATTAAAAAACTGCAGTTGATACACATCAGGGCTGTTACACTAAATACTACATTTGGGAACAGGTATTCTAATGTGCTGCATAGCAAAAATCCAGCACCTTGTGAGAATCCTTTCTTCCTGTCCTTTCTGCCTGTCAGCATCCTTCTTCCTCTAGAAACACAGAGAGGACACAACATTTATGGGCTTGGGTGTCACCTTCAGTCTGCCTTCTGACCACGTGTAATTATGGGAGGCCAGAGGACACATCTACACTGATCCTCCCCTGTAACCTGCAGTGATCACACTTGCCAAGGTACAGGAGGTAGCCGTGCAGACCTTTACACCAGTTCTTAACACCTCTTTTCTTAAATGTTACAGAAGATTTAACAATGTCACTTTCTCAACACATGGTATTCACTGGACTCTATTCTCATGTACTGTTTCACTGCTCAAAATGCAAATGCAGCTCCAAAACATTCCAAAATAATTAGGCAAACTTCATGAACTTCAAGAGTGTAATTAATTGATAGTGAATTGGGAAAATTGGAGGTTTTCCAAGCTATTTTCCTCCTGGAGCACTCACCTGAGTCTAATAAGCAAAACCCTTCCAGTGTCACATCAAACTCTAAACACATTCATTCCAAAGACTGTAACGAGAATACAGTTCTGAAAATCAAAATAGTCTTAAAATTAAGCAGTGAGTTTTCTATATTTTTTAATTTTTTCCTCTGGCTTTTTTACATTTTTCATTACATAACTGGAAGAATTGCCTTCAAACAATTTTATGAGATCTACAAAAACTCATTTTTACCTCTCTGTGGAATACTATATATTTAGATTTTTAATAATTAAGCATTACAGCTCCTTGTCACATTGTCTCATAGAATTTCAGAGAGGAAAGTTACACAGAGAAAAAGATTATTCAAATTTACTACAGAAAGAGAAACAAACTCGGAGTGCATGTCCTATTGTAATTATCTTCAAAATTGCCAACAGTCATGGCAGTAAAAAATTTTTAGTGTCTTGGGCTACTTAAATTAATTCCTTTCAGCTCATTCCTTCAGTTTTAAAAATGAGCAAATTAAATAAAAAATGGAAGGAGAAAAAGAATGAAACACAGGCGTAAGTGACAGGGACTGCTCTTACTGCCTCATACACAAACAAATGTCCTGAGGAAGACAGGTTTTGTCACTAGCCCCACGTCTACCAAGTTCCAGAATTCTATGTGAACTAGCATTCTTGAAAGGAAATTGCCATGTGGAGCACAATTGTGGATAAGCATCTAAAGACAGGAGAGAACAGGCTTATTTGCAAAACAACATGGGAAGGTCTCCTGTGGTGTTATCCTTGGTGCAGATATCCAAATACCTTTTGCATGAATCAGGAAATTTCAGCATCATGCCAGATGGATACTAAGAAAGACCATGTTATGCAAGGACAGAGCATGTAAAGAAAACATTCTCCCATTACTGTGATTTATTCCTTACCTCCCACCTACAAATTCAAAACATGAGGTGTATTTGATGGGTTATTGAAGGGAAGAGTACAAATAAGTACTTTTTAAATAACGCCCTAAAAAGCTCAGTGTCTTCTTATGAATCAAGACGAACGCTCCAGCTGCCAGGAAGCCCTGGGTGTTTGGCACTGCAGCCCATACCTGAAAAGGAATGAGCTCTGGCATGCTGTGTCTGGGGACAGGGTGTGATCATGGACATCAGAGTTAGGGATCTCTCATGTTTAGGCTACCTTGTAAGGAGCTTCTTAGGAAACTTAACTAAAAATGAGGGCAATTTTCCTGGTTAACAGAGAAATACTCAAGTGCAGCTGTTCTGTCTGGCTGCAGAGGCTCCCAGTGGTGAACAATGGCTGGAACCCCAACACAGCTGATAATTTAGCTTCAAGCAGTTGACCTTTCATTTTTGTTGCAGTAAAATCACAGTGAACTGTTTGGGTGCCATGTCAGTGCAACATGTAATTCATCTGTCATTCTGCCTGAATTATGCTCCCTTACAAAAAATGTTGATCTTAGTATACCAAAGAACAATTAATTTCAAATATTTGAGTATTTAAAGGCCACAATTCATTTGAAAGGGGTTTCTAACTTCCTTACCTTTATATGCTGTGTAACGTCTATTCTTTCTGATTTCTAGGCCTACAGATAAAGTATTACTAAGGCCAAATTAATTTTGTTCTATGCAAAAAATGTTTGTGTTTTATTAACCTACACAGGTATTCTTTCATCCTGGCAATAGAAAACACAGAAGCCTGTCATTCATTCCTGCCAACTTAAAGATCCATTATATTGTGTGGTGATTTGCTGTTAAATCTGGCAGGTGTTTTGTTGGCAAATGTAAATAAAGGTACAGCCAGTCTGGAACACTAGGCTATGCCTCACGTTCAACAAAGCACTCATGTCAACAGCTTGATGGATATACTTTATACCAAGAAAACCTATTTCAATTAAATACCTGTCATTTTAAGAAAGGACATCACAAAATAAACAAGTTGTCTGTAAGAACAACGGTTTTACCTTTACTCCTTCTCTTGAATGATGTCTGTCTTCTCCAAGAAATTTGTACCTGTCTGATTGACACTGAAGTGAAAAGAAAAAAGCACAGAAGGAAACTACACCCAACAGCATGGCCATTTCACAAAAGTAATTTCTTTCTCAGAATTTGTGTTGCTTTCTTCTGCTTCTTTACAGGTACCTTCAAATTGCTGCACATTGTGCTACGTAGGGTGCTGAACACAGTGATCCTCCTTCTCTCCACCTCCCATACTTTCCACAATCAGTTGTTTTATCCAAAGAGGTACTTCAGAGATGCTTTATTGTACCAAACTAATGCACCATAATATAATAAAAATTGTGCTCCCATCTTTCTGCCTCCCTTGCAGCTCTACAATAAGTAACCTTAATCCTGACAAATTTTACCAGCCATACAGCCTGGTTGCTTAAAATAAATATAAAACCAAGAGTTTTTGAACTGTAAAGAGAGTGATTTATTTTTCATAGAATCATAGAATGGCTTGGGTCAGAAGGGACTTTGAAGATAATCTGGTTCCACCCACCCTGCCATGAGCAGGGACACCTTCCACTAGACCAGGAGCCCCATCCAACGTGGCCTTTAACACTTCCATTGATGGGGCATTCACAAATACTCTGGGCAACCTGTTTCTTTGCCTCATCACACTCACAGGGAAGAATTTCTTCCTGACATCTCATCTAAAGTCGCTCTATCAATTCAAAGCCATTGCCTCTTCTCCTATCACTCTGTGCCTGTATAAAAAGTCCCTCTCCAGCTCTCTTGTATCCCCTTTAGGCACTGGAGGGCTGCAATGAGATATCCCTGGACCCTCCTTTTCTTCAGGCTGAGCAAGTCCAACTTTCCCACCGTGTTCAGAGGAGAGCCGCTCCAGCCCCCTGAGCACTTTTGTAGCTTCTGTGGACCCAGTCCAACAGGCCCATGTCCTTCTCAGGCTGTGGCCCTGGGGTGGATGCAGTGCTCCAGGCAGGGTTTCAGCAGAGCAGAGAGGGTCAATCCCTCCTCGGCATTCCTTGGACACGGCCCAGGACACGTTTAGCAACATTGCTGGGTCTCACAGAGCTGCTCATCCCCTACAGCCCCAAGTCCTTCTCCTCAGGGCTGCTCTCAATCAATTCTCCACTCAGGCTGTGCTTGTCTGGACCCGTGTGAGGAGCCCACACGTGGCCTGGCTGCTGAGGTTTGCACAGAGCCCCTGCCCAGCCTGCCTGGCTCCCTCGGGTCCATCCCTTCCCCCAGCACCCACCACACCAGTGGTCACTGCTCAGTGTCACTGCCAAACCTGCTGAGGGTGAACTGTACAAATCCTTATGTCATATTTCCTTTTGCTTTGTAAAAATAGCATCATTTTCTGTCCTAGGTAAGATTCAGACTAAAGAATCATCTAAGCCAGTGTCTCGGTTGGTTTTTTATTCTAAGTTACTCAGATTACATATTTAACTTTTAAGAGGTTTTCTTTGTTCCTGCCAGTATTTTATGTGGGGCTCATTAAATAATGACCTAAATCCATCTCTCTGCATTTCATTGTAGTATGGCAGATTTTGTGATGGTTCTAATCAGGCTTAGTAGAGCTGCCCACCTCAATTCCATTAAGGAAAAGTCAACACATGCGCACTTGCACCCTAAGCTATTGGTGATTCCTGGATCAAGCAAGCAAAGCTCATAGAGATAAAACGGCTGTCCTACTTTATAAAAAATATAATTTTATATCTAGCCTTCTTCTTTCCTTTTATTTTTCTCACCCCTTAAAAGTAAAACAATGAAATAGAATACAGCATTAAATAAAACCAGAACTTTAAACGAACTTATTAAAATAGCTGGTTTTCAGCTTCCAGTTTATTTTATGTGTCTCTCGCCATCCAGTTTTGCTTTTCATTTTAAACTCTAAATGAGGCTGAGGACATTGAGAAGGCAAGAATATGACAAGCTATTTTTTCCAATTCTGCTTATTCTACAAATGACCTTTATCAGAACTTCCTTGTGCTAAACACTGCTGCTAGGACTGATTGAATCAGATCAGAGCTGTTAAAATTTTATTTAGGGAAGAAAAAAAGTTTTAAGAAATCAGATATATATTTGATTTTAAATTATTATTTAAACATAAATATTGCATTAAGTGTCTTTTTAAAAGCAGCAATAATGTTTCAGGCAAAAAATAACAAATTTTTCACATTCTGCCTGAAGTGTAGGCTTATAGATATGATAAATACAGTTCCTACCTCACAGCCTTGCCACATAGCATCAAAAGGCACTAACAGAGAATAAATTATTTAATGAGTCCTTCACTGTTAAAAAAGTGTAGGGCATATTAAAAACTTATATAACACAAAAGCCGCAGTCAGAGCAAATACATATGTCAGAATTGGTTGTTGCTGTTGCTGTAGTTAACAGTCAGTTTGTTAGAACATTAATGGTCCAACAACCCACAAACCAACAGTTAATTGCTAGTAATGATTGGCTTCTTGGGGATTATTGCTTAAATAAATCTTAAAAGTTGTGTGCTGTTAAGTAACTTACAATTTTCTTGAAGTTGGCAGTGAAGTCCAATGGTTAGTGTAGTCAGCCTTACCATTAATCCTGATCCCCTGAGTCCAACCATTAATTCTAATCCCTTGCATATATCGAAAGTCAAATACAAAAGCCCCTGATTGTCTTCAACTATTCATTTGGAAAAATGTTACCAAATATCTTGAGAGTGGAAAAAGAAAAAATTAGCCTTATGGTCCTATTCATGCTCACAGTAGAAGGAAGACAAGCCTGAGTGCTGACATGTCTGCTCAGTATAATTGCCACCTCTGAGGTAGTTTAGAGGTGGCATATATATATATAAATCCTCATATATAAATTTGCAGTCATCACACATTACTGGGACTGTGTGTTTAGTGTGTTTAGTGTTTTGCTTCCAAAAATACCAGGAAATTATTAAAATTAACTAAACCTAGATCAAAAGATTATGGCCACTCTGGGGACCCACAGTAATACACAATTTTATCAACACATGGAATGTCATACATTGCATTTAATAGTCCCTTTACTAACATCAGACTCTCAGGTCAGGCCAATTATTTGATAGAATAAAATGTCAAAAAGCACTAAGAAACATCAATTAGCTGTAGAGAGGGATTTTTCTTTTCATAGATCAAGAGATAAGACTCTTGCAACAAATGTGAAACTTTGTCATGTAATTTCCAAAGGCACTAGGACTCCAAGTTTTCCATCTTAAAAAAGTAGTTCTGGGAACTGATAGAGAGATTTGGTCAAAGCCATCAATGTAAAGGAGTACCCACACATTGCAATATGACAATACAATGCCAGCTAAGTTCGATACCTCTGGATAATCAGATTTGTCTGGTATTCTATTTTAAAAAGCTACACAGAACCAATTGCACCATTTCTGCTGAGAAATCGTAAGATTTCTGGGAGAGTAAATCCAACCCCCTTTTAGATACACAGACATTATAGATTTGCTATCAGTGACTCCAGAGCTTCTGAAGGGTTTTGTTAAAGGTAACAGGTTCCCCCCACAGACAGGGCCATCCCATATCCCCACCAAGCTCTCTGCAGTAAGGGGAATCTCTTCGGGGTAGGGGTGAAGCATAAAGATTTCTGCTATATGTTTTATAGTTTAAAACATGATTTACAGTCATGAAGAAAACCGCATTTGTTCAGCAGGTTTTTAGTAGGGTAAACAACAGGTAATAAACCCAGAGAAATAATTAAACCAAGTTCATAAGATACAAGGTGAACCAGAGTCACAAAAAAACAAATCTACATAAAGCACTACTAGAGGGAGTGAGGATAATCCAGAAAAACTCATATCTGCAATATGTTCCCAAAGAGGCAGCTGCCAGCACCTGTACTTGAATAAACTGAGGCATAGAAATGTAGTGACCTACAAGCAATACCTAAGAAACCTATAGATCCCCACACAGAGTCCATGTGATCCCTTTCTCTCAGAGAAACCTACAAAGTGTGACAATGCATTAGTAAATAATAAATATTTCAAGTAAAAATTTAAGGCCTAAGTCAATTAATAATTTTTTAAAGATTGTTTGCAAATTCTACATATCCCTAGGGTGAGCATTTGAACTGGAAGTTAAAATAAAAAAATTTTAAAAAACCATAAAAAAACATAAATCCCAAACCTACCAACTGTAATTCGCCTTAAATGTTCCTGAAATCTGAATTTTATGAGTCTCTACTGAAATGCATTGATGTGTTCAACTTATTACCTCCTTTTTCTCTTCAAGGTAATGATTCACTTCAGTTTTACATCAACCTGTTAAAACAACCTGAAGGGCGTGATTATAATTTTCATTATCCCAAATTTTATATATCAAGAGAAGCTAAAGGAGTCAAGACATCACTTTCCCATTCTAGTTTCCATCCCATCTAGGTTGCTAATTGAACTGGTTCTTTCCAAGTGTGAATTTTCTGAAGCATTGAATTTCTCAGAACGGATGAAACACAGGGTAAAACTGTTCTCACCTACTGCCAGATCCTCTCTAACCAGTGCTGGTCACTGACAAGATCTCACCTCTGTTTCACAGCTGTAATTTTCAGAGCTATTTCTTTTGTACCTCCTTAGCTTTTATAGCTATCAGATACAATTCTCATTTTCTAAGAACTGTTTTTTCATTATGCTCGTCAGAAAAAAAAGGCTACGGATTTAGACATACTCAATAGTTTTTCCTCCAGATAAGAGCCACAAGATACCTTTAAGCAAAATATATGGAGCTATTTCTGCATAGAGCAATTACATACAAGAAAAGGTTGTGTGGGTATTGAGAGAGCTGTGCTATTATCAGTATTTATTTCTTTATTACAGCAGTGGTACCTAAGGTCTGACTATTTTGAACACTGTTTTCAGGTATTTTTGCAAGCAACAGAATCCTTAGGCATGGTATACTTGCTGGCATCGCTGCTTACACTTTGTATATATATAGATATTTACCCTTAAGAATTCCTTGTCTGGGGAATTCTAGTCTGATGTATAGAAGAAAATGTTAAAGATTGCAAAAGTTTGCCTCGGACTCCCTTAGCTACTCAGAAAACAACAACCTACACTGATCACACAATGAAACTCTGAGTCTCACAGACACCACGGTGACCCTCACAGGACTGACTCTTAACCTCAGACCTCATGGAAATGCTATTCCTGTTTTTAATAAATTTATTAAGTCCCATCCCTGTCACAATACACACAGTACAGGTGGAAGAGATATCACCTAACCATTCATTCCTGTGAGCGAACACAAATCAAAGTACAAGGAGGAAAACACTGCACAACGGGGTCACAAAGAGCAATGCCAGCTTTCACCTCCTCCTCACTCTGCCCTCTGTCCTGTAGATGAAATGAGCATTTGAGACCTCGGGCTCCATCCCACCCCAGCCCTCAGACACCTCAGGAGGTGCCTGCGTTCCCACAGGCTTGCAGCAGGCGACCCTGTAAAGCGAATATCGTAACCACTCACTGCAATAGTACATCAATTATTTGTTAGCAGCAATACTAACCTGCCACAAGACAGCTGCCTCGGGAAAGTTTAGAAAAGTCTTAATAAAATATGCATAAGTAACTATGAAAATATAGTAGATAACTGTCAAAATAACTTTGAATACAGCAAAGCATATCTGCTGACTTTCCAGCACAAAAAGAATTTATGGTAATAAGTTTTGGAAAGTAATACAGCCGTGTTGCTAAAAATGCAGAGCAGCTGCTTCAGTTATTATAAAATGGCTAATTTTTACTCATTTGTGACATGGTTTTGTAGATGGGTAACAGCTGCAGTTTCACCCAGCTGCATCCTGATGCTAAATGCACACTTTAAGCCATCAGATGAAAGTATAGACTGCTTTACTTTACAGCACTAAGTACCAGCGCCTTTCTAAGAAATACCCTGAAGGTCATTGGCAATTAAAGCTCCCCAAGGTCTCTTTCACTCGGGGATGGTGACAGGCAGACACAAGGTCTCCACAAGTCAGACACTGTATAGCAACATAGCAAGTAGTAACTGAGCTGCATGGATTTAAAAGGATGTTGAAAGGGCTTCCTACCTGGTACAAGTTGCTACTCCCCCTCACAGCCTGGAACCCTAGATGCTGGCTCTTCTCCTTAATTGCTGAGGTAACACGAATTTCTCTAGTAAGAAGTGGGGAAAAAAAAAAAAAAGGAAAAAAAAAAAAGAAAGAAAGGTTCTATTGGCTGCTGCCTCCTTCTTATAAAGGTTACTTCAAATGCCTCTCTCACTCCCTATTTATTTTCTCTCCCTCCCAGAAGAGCAGTTTAGAGGGAGAGTAACGGAGTGTTTATCCTGGCTCTGAGGATGCACGCGTGTGCGATAACTGCCTGCTCCCTGCAGTATAGCCGGCATGATGTGATGTGCATACTAAAGCAGTTTGCATTAGGCAAGGCTTAGCAGAGCCAGCTTCCCAGTCTCCACCTTCTGTATCACACAACCAGCTTGCTGCCCTGAAAAGAGTGGGGATGTAATGACAGGACGATAGGGCTCTGGTTGGAGTATAAATGCATTTTCTTTGAAGATAGTCTTTAAGGAAAAGGTTATATTTATGTACCTATGAGAACACAGCAGCAGCTGTGAGTGAAAATGCAATACAGTCATACAAATGTGCAAAAATTCCCTGTTGTTTGCTGTCATATGACAGATGATACTAAAAGCAAAAACTAATGAGACATCTCCAGTTAGGAAACATTTATCTGCTGCCATCTATCAAGCAAGCAAAGGCGTAAATAAATAAATAACGCCCCGAAGAACAGAGAGGCTTAAATGTCTACAGGCTCAAAGATAAATGCGTGATATTTATACACTTTAGTCATGACTGAACAACAGATACATTATGAACAAGAATTAGCTCTAAAGTACTACATTTATCATAAATCTGAATAAATATTAGAGAAGGGCTCAAGCTGTAAAGCCCTGATTTGGATTTTGAACACTCCACAGCTCAGGAGTGCCTCAATCTGGGGATTTGGCTCTGGCCTCTCTGTCCATATTAGCTGTTCATGCATACACTTACAGAAGTACACAAAATAAATAAGACTATACACGATTATATGAGAAATCTCTTTGCTTGCCCAGGTGTAAGAGTACAGTAGTAAGGGCTACTCTGTTGGCTGCTTATACTTATACTTTTCTTTTTTTTTTTTTAATCAGGGATGTAGTTCTTAGTTACAAAGCATATTTCCAAAATACCCATAGAGTTGGACTACTGTGCAACTCTATAAACTATCTGGGCATCCTTTCTGGATGATCCCCTTAGGAGCATCAGGAGTCATCAGGGACATGTTTCTTCCTCTGGGCTACACTAAACCTCACCAACCTAGAGGTAGGGAACTTCTCCTTAATTCTCTGTCTATTCAGAGTAATTTTATAGCCATATATTCTTTGCTCTATATTCAACGGTTCTACAATTAATTTTTCTCCCTCCATGCTGTTTACCTCTCTGGCATGTTTATAAACATTTAAATCACCTTTGGATAGATGATTTAAGGGAGCTACCTCAGTCTTTTCCTTATGTGGACACTTCTGACCTGCCTGGCAGCAGTATCAAGTGGGGAGGTTGGTGTGGTTGGTTTTGTTTTTATATTAAGCATGAGTGACTAAGACTGTGCTGATGTTCCAGCAGACAGCTGAAAAACATTTTGTGTAATTACAATGTTAGTATATTTTCCTCTCTATTAGAAAAAGATTGCAGTGCTTTGAAAGATTGTGTTTACCTTTTTATGGCTCCATCACTCAGGGAACCACAATCATCTTGTATCAACTCGTACAGCTAAAGCCTTCCCACTGGATGAGTTCTCACCTTGCAGAAGTTAATGTTAGAGTTTCCCACATCCGTGGATCTGATTTCCATACCAGATTTTACTTTCATTCACAAAGTTCTTGCTGGTCTCTATTTTGTATATGATATTATAATACTCTTTTATACTGACAATGCCTCTTATTTTCCCATGCAGCAGATTTTATCATACAGCATTTATTGCAAGGATTTTAAATATATGTTTTATTATTCCCAAGACTGATTATTGATGAATTGTACTAGTAAATTTCTTCCAGTCTATTACTTCCAATGTAAAGCTTCAAGTCTGCAAAAAGTGCTGGGATATGGATGCAAAAAACACTTACACAAAATATCTCCATTCAATGCCACAGTGCCATATAGCGTGATAAATATATAGCTGGACATCCACATAATGAACTGCCCTTTCATTTCCATGTCTTGACTGAAAGTTCTCAAAAAAGTTCTGGAAACATTGTGTTAAAGCAAAAACAAACAAACAAACAAACAAGACAGCCCCACACTTGAATTAGTGCCACTACTTGAGGACAGACTACAGGTCTGTTTTTTATTTCTGTATTAAAAATCTGGGGATCTAGTTAAAGTCTTCATCAGAACATTGGCAGTGATGCTGATGTGTGCAGACACAGGTGCACAATAATACATCTGTATTATTCACAGCAAGTACTGAAGCTTCACAACCTTACAATATGACAAAAGACTCTTGGGTTGTTTCTTCTCTTTTGCTGTGTGTAGCTTTGATATGTTTTTAAATATTGTGGGTTTTGCTCACTATTAGTTATGAAGCTTGAAATCTCTATTCCAAGTATAGTCTAAATTGACTCAAATATTGTCACTATGGACATAAATAATTTAAGTCAGGAACTGCTGAAATTAATTGCAAGCCTTAACCATTTTTCATGCATTTTTGCTTAAGACCCAGCGTATCACTTTGAAGATATCCATTAAGATATCTATATCAAACATATATATATGCACAGACATCTGTGTACAGATTGTAAATTACCCTAAGATTTTCAATAGAGCACTCCACTACCCACAGTCAGTTAAAGAAGACTGGAAAAGAAGGTGTTTTATATATAGATATATATACACAATTGCTGCCAGGGGTTCCTCAAAAGGCTAGCAACAGGGAAAAAATTAAACTGCCTGTAGCAAATTTTAATACAACCTGTTATTCCTCCGATCCTATGACAGACATGAGTTCTGAGTGAAATAGAAGTAACATTTGGCTGGCTAAAAAATCTTTACAGACAACTCTGCCAACAGACATTACACATTAACATTGACAATGTCTGATGTTCATTGTGCAAACATTCTCCTTGTGTTTCAAGTCAGAGCCAAAAGATATTTTATGGCTTACATAAAGTTTAGTGGCAACAGCAGAGGCATATTTTTATGGACAGTAGAGTAAAAGTCCCCCTGTTCCTGAAAAGGCTATTGGGAAACAGCTGGCAGTCACTGCCTGTTGAAAAGTGCAGATATTGGAATGGAGTATAAAATATACCTGTCACTCGTGCTTGCAAGGGTGGACACAAGCAGCAGTCACCAAATATTTTCTAGGCATTAATCACATCTTCCAAGAAAACTTTAGAATCTGAGTAAAAAAATAATTAATTCCCACTGAAATAAAATAGAGGTGGGTTTGGTTGGTTATTTTTTGGGGGTGGTTAGGAAGGAAACGGGAAGGAGCCATTCTAAAAATCCTGATTCCTTTGAAACACAAAGGTCAGCTGCTCACCCAGACTTTCAAAGATTAAAGCTACACAGCTGTATAGGTCAAGAGAAGCACAAAGGTTTTTCAAAAGGCACTTTCTGCCTTACTAGACAAAAGGAAGAAAAAGCACATATTCAAAGTGAAAATAAAGTCTTAAAAAAATCCAAATTCATAAAAGTTTGAAACCAAAGGTTATTTTTAAAATAAAAGGAGTATATGTAATTAATAGCAATGTTACTGTTACTGTCTTACATAGCTAGGCTTTAATCATTGCTTACCAAAATGTGGTATATTATGTGTATTTCAAATATTTTAGTGCTTTCTTTCTTTATTCTTGAAGTTGGCAGGTATGAAAGGCAAAAAAAAAGACTCTGTGCCTCTTGGTGTTTAACTTTTGGAAGTCTTATTTCAGAATGGCAACATCACCATTCCATGCTGACAAACTTTATTGGCGATAATTTCAATGCAGGATAACTAGAAAAGTTTGACATGTAATTATAGACTGAGAATTGGAAGTGAAGAGGCGCCAAAGCTGCTCTCATTCCTTACTTGCTCAGGAGCATGAGATGTTTTTAACAAGGACACAGCATTTTGGCCCACTAAGGAAAGTTTGAGACTATTTCTATTTCAAGCCAATAACTTCTCTTGACATACAGGTAGATCTCCCTCTCCATCTCAAAAGGAAATAAAGTGAAATCCTTCATAGATACAGTAGAGAAGTCTGCAATTGACATATGACCAGCTTAAAGATGAAACTGATTGGTATTCAAGAAGGAAAAAAAAAAAAAAAAGGAAAAAAAATCCTGCTTTTTTGCTCACACAGTTTGCTTTAGCAATAGGCAAATTATTATGCATCTTCATTAAACAGTGTCTATATTTGAAAAGAATGTTCCTGTTCATTACCTGACAGAGCTTAAGTGTAAAAAGGCTGAAGGCCAAAAAAAGTGCTCCATATGATTAGCTCTGATTTTCTGTTCTACATGAAGTACATCATTAAAATGAAATTACTGTTCAGTGTAACCAATATAATTCAGTCCAACTGTTAGAATTAGTGTTTTCTCAAACTCCATTCTGGGAGAATGATCCAGTCTCCTCCTCAAATACATATTTGCTCAGGGACAGAGAAGAGCAGGGTACCAAACTCTCATCACCTTTGGACACAAGCCAGTAGGAGATGGATAGAAAATTTTGCTCGGGGTACTAGCTTCTGTGATAAAAATGTTTAAATACTTTTGGTTGAAATTTTATTATTCAAACTAAAAGTTGTAGTCTTGTGGGTGAGAATAATAAAAGAAGTTCTGCAAAATATTTAGGAGAACAATAAGAAAGATCTAAAATATCAGAACATGATAGCACTTCTTTTCTTTCCAGGAAAGCTAATCTATATTTAATAACAAAGCACCAGGAGAGGGGCACTCATAACAGGATGAGAAATATTACAGTGTTTCTCTTGTTAAGCATGAAATATAGCCATTAAATCATTAAAACCTCTGTAGTGCTTAAATATGACAGAAGAAAATTGGTCCCAATGAGATGATATGATCCTATTACAGTCTTTTAGAATGGTGAATGTGGACAGCAAGATTGGGAACTACTCTACTTTTCAGTGAAATTTCAGGGCATAACCACTATGATGTGAATCAATTTTGACTTCCCAGAGAGATTTACACAGAGATGCAGAATATAGCACATCAATCTCTTCATGTGTCCCCAGAGGGGAAACATTTTGTTTAATTAGCAACTCTTTAAAACAAAAAATTGTTTTCAGATACACATATTTGTTCTCCAAAACCAAAGTTAACAATTTGGATGATAGCAATATTTTTACTGAGATAAAAGTAACATGATTTCCACACATGGACAATAACATACATGACAATGTGCAGGTTCTGCAGAGGCCTTGCAGTTTGCCATTCTGTGTCTGCCTCTGCAGAGCTCTGGGCCTGATGGCACAGATGTGGCCAGAACCCCTGAAATGTTGCTTTAGGGACTGGCTCTTTGAGCCTCAAACAGCTGAGCAAAATCTGAAGCAGATCTGAGGCTGTTCAGTGCTGCTCTGGGATGGATGAGACACAGCCAGTCCCTCAATTCCCGAGGCAGGTGTGGTGAAGAAGAATAATGTTTTCAAATATTTCAGAAGCACGAGGGTTTTCTGGGTTGTTTCTTTTAATTATTTATTTTAATAGCAGTTCGCCAGTTGAAGTATCTCCCCCATGTGAAAAAAACCACCAAAAATCCACAAAACCTGTGAGTCCTGCAAGTGTTTAACTGCCCTCCCTATAAATCAGGGAGGTGTTAGAATGTCTGTAACCCAGGAGGCACACAGCCAGCCTGCCAGCTTCCCTCTGTGCATCTGTTCAGCCCAAGCACAGCCAAGAGATATTAGCAGACTTCTTTGAAGACAGGAACAGCACCAGCCAAGTACCAGAAGCATTGCAAAATGGTCACAAACAAACTTCTGTCAGGTAATTAATAAGCAGTGTTTCTAAAATTTCAATTTTAATTACCTGCAGACTGTTTACACATACCAGAAATGCTATTCAGTATTATCATCACTTCTGCATTTTTACCCAAACTATATATTGATAGAAGCACAATCCTACAATTCTACTCATTTTTAATTTCCTGTCATCAGCCATTGAAAATAAAACAAATGTCAACAAATACCATTTCCACTGTAATTTTATAGACCCTGACAGCCTTCAGCATCTCAGTGTCTGCTAATTCCTTTAATAACCTTATTTCTCTGTGTCATGTGTTCTAGTTTATGACTTCCTTTTTAAATCAAGTTGTATCACCCCAGAGGAAACAAAGCATCTACTCCTGGCAGTGTGGTGGAAACAGCACAGCTGGAGAAAACTGGTATCTAATCATAAGCCATTATTGCTTTTCCAGCAATGGTACCACCAGCGGCCCTATAGTGCTTTCCTGAAACATCAGGTTCCTTCTTTTTTTATGTTAAGTAACTTGACTTCTATTTCATTTTTATTAGGTGCATCAAAAATAATATTTATGAAATGGATTGCATTCTAAATCTAAGACTCTTGAGCTAGCTCCAAAATCTTGAGGGGTTTTTTGTTTGTTTTTTTAATCTTTTTTAGAAAGGCAGTACGCATATTTACCACCACTCCCCGTCCCTGTGGCATGAGTTTGTCAGTGGCATTTTTTCTTCTGGGGAAACAGGCTGAAAATTCCAGGTTAGAAGACAGTAACTTAGTCAGGAAAACCTACATTCTGATGTCCCACGCCAAAACTGCATCCTGAAAAACCCAACTGGGATTGGCTCAGGATCACAGTGGAGACCCTGGCTGCAGAGCCAGCCCAGGCATCCAAGAGGAGCCAAAAGTCACAACTTGGCTGAGTGGTGTGACAGAAATGTTCAAATTCATGTGGAATTGTGCTAAAAAGTCTGGGTAAAACCAAGGAATGGGATTATGACACAGCCCAGAAAGTTTCTCAGGTCCCAGCATGCAGACATTAATTAATGCTGCCACAAAAATCTTCCATTTCCATATCATAGGAAGAAAATCAAAAATCATTAAAGAATGTAAGACTTGTGAAAGGATGGACAGGAGACCCATGTGATGTTTTACTCATGTGGACTTGTGCTCTGTATGTAATTGTGAGCTATTTCCAATCACTTTTCTGCACATTACACTACATATGGTGGTAGGAGGACCCATATTTTAATTCAGCATTGGAGACAACCAATACTTATTTTTATTCAGAATACTTATTTCAGGTTCCTCCCCGTGTACTAGGGTGCTCTTGTGAGAAAGCCCCGGTTCAATAACCTTTGCAAAGATAAGAATTTATAACTTAGATTTTGTAGAACTCAGTCAAAAATACCAATATACCTTCTACATGCAGTAATGTCAAAGTAGGTCATAAAACATTAATAGAAGAAAGTGAGATTAAATTATGCTTAAGACTTAATTCAATATCTGTTCTGTCCCAAGTATTTTATTCTTATAGGAGTGGTCAGTGTAAAATTTGCCTCCATATCTCTTGTCTTTTCACCTTTCTTGCTAATTTGAACATAGAAATGCAGATATAAGATCCAAGTAATACAAAACTTTTCAGAGAAACTTTGCAAACTTTACATTTTTTAAATTAGATTTTGTTACGTAAATATTTGCTCCTTACTCTAAAGAAGGGGTTCTTATAGCTTCCCCTCTTGAAAACAGATCCAAAAATATATTTAGGGATTTAGCCAGTTATTTCTTCTGTAGAAATATAGCAACTCTGATACTCAGAAGATATATGCCTCCATATATATAGGAATTAGTGGAACAGAAGAGTTTGTTTAAGCATATAGGATTTAACATTGTGGGGGTTTTTGTACCGTTTTCCTTTGTGATTCACCGACACAAAACCCTCAGTATCATTATAGAATTAATATTGTGAGAAAACTATTTTTAATTTTATTGAAAAAATATATTTTAATCAATATAATCCAAATCAGCTCCTCTGCTCCTTGTTTTCTTTTCAGAACAAAATGAAAACAAATTCTCATGGGTAAAGAATTATTATCTGCAGAGGAGAATCAAACAAGATGATTCAACAGAAGGGAGATTGACACTAGCAGACACCAAGTACTCTGTCAGAAACTCAGCATAACTAAAATAGCTAAACTTTTGTTTTAAGATGAGCACAAGTTTGTTTTTTTATTACAGAATTAAAATTATTCATGGCTCAATAGATGGAGAATAAGTCACTGAAATCAAATAAGCTATTAAATTGGGGAAAAACCAGCAGAATGGCCAATCTGTTTGATTAGCAAGGTGACTCAGCTCCTTTTGTTCATCACAGATATCAGTATTGTTTTTAGATAAGTCGATAATAAGACCTCAGTGAGGTCTGGAATCTGTCACATGTGCCATCCATTAAAGCTATTCAGGTCAGTACTGCCAATGTGAGCACTGCACAAGCTGGACTGGCAACTTGCAATAGCTCACAAGAGACATCCCATGCCTTAAATAGAGTGGCAGAAGTGGGCCAAATTTGGTTAGAGCTGAACTCTGCTTTTCCATATGGTTACACAATAGCCACCCTCTTAGGGAGAAGGGCAAAGACACAAAACTCTGCTCTTTTTTGCAAAACAATAAGTAGTTTATCACACCCTTCTGTATCATCTGAAAAAGTGCACATCACAGCATGGGAAACCAAGAATCCTTTTCAATGTTCTTTCTGCCCCTGGGCAGATACAAGGGCAGCTGCTCAAAGCACACATCTCATGCACAGACCTGTGAGGAAAGGTCTCCAGCAGTAATGGGCTCTTCTGCAACATGCCACCTCTAGGTACAAGACTTCTTCCACACTTAATTCTGAGTCTAAGCACCACTCACCCATTGTACTCCAGCCCAGCCAGTTCCTGGGCCTGGCTTAACCAGTGACACCTTAAATTTACCCATTCATTATTCTGAGGTCAAGGTGGCAGAACAGCACTGCAGTAACCACCTGGACTCTTTCCAGAGGACATGTGCAACCTTGCTTCTGAGAATCAGAGATTTGTTTCAGATGAGAAACACCTTTAGGATCATTAAGTCCAACCATTAAGGTGGACACTGCAAAGTCCACCACTAAGGCACATACACACCTCTTTTAAATTCCCTCGGATTTAAAACACTTTGCTGAAATACATGTTCCAGTGTTTGGCAACTCCTTTTGTGAATAAATTTCTTCATTGCAGACACTGTTTTTGTGATCTTTTCCAGCATACTTGATTAATTTTGAATGCCTATATATAGTTTAACAGAGTAATCACCATCCCCAGTGAATTTCATATAGCAAATGCATGTTTTTAAAAAGTCTGTTTTACTTAGTCTGTTTTGGTGGGTTTTATGTATAGTTGCTAAAACCCTTTAGCAAATGAAGACATTTGCAGTAAGCACTGAAACATTAAACATAGATACTTTGGAAAAAAATAATCAAACCAAAATAAAACCCACAACAGCACAGAAGTAAGAGAAGGGAAATCTGTTGTCAGTCACTACATAAAGCTGTATGACCCAGCTAACACCACCTCCAGATTAAGAGGTGATATAGTCTCTCTATCAAAATATAAAAATCAAATAAAAAGAAAAAAAAATTAAAAGCCTAAAGAGCTCAGCCAGCGCAACAGAAGACATGGGACCACAACACTGCAATTCTGTGCTCTGTGTCACAGATGATAGTGCTGGATGTTCTTTCAGACACTTTTCATCCTCGCCTCTGCCTCTGGCTACCACAGGATATTTTGTGATTTTCTCACATAGCAAGCAGTAGCTCATGCCTCAGAATCCCAGGCACGTTGTATAAAAGCCCGGAAGGCACCCCCGGGGAGGCAGGAGGGAGCACAAGGAGCTGCACAGGAGCAGACACAGCCTGTGTCTCCCTCTGCATGGAATTGGGCTTCTCATGCCTGCCAGCGAGGAGAAATCCTAAATGGCTTGGAAGTAACGACTCTAAACATTTAATTTACACTTGCTGTTTCTGTTCCTAATTTTGCCTTTCAGTGAAATGGTGTTTATCCCGTCTTTATTGTTAGCATGCAAATGCTGTCCCCATTTCCTCCACAGCCATGCCATCATTATACTGTAAGATATTTTACATTAATGCTAAATGAAGGTTTATGAACTATTGCAAAACAAACTGATCTGCATCCTCAACCTAGCATGCCACACACAGGCCTCACTCACAAGCATCACTGATATATTTCTATCATGACAGAGAGAGGGCCTTTTTCATCTGACTCTGGAATATGTGAAATTCATGCATAGGAAGGGAATTTACAGAAGGCACACATTGATTTGGAAATCTGCCTGATTTTTATGCAAGTTGCATAGAAAAATGCTGCATATCTCTAAGCTGAGAGGCAGTCCCCAAGTAAACCTTTTGTCTGCAGCATGAAATTGCCTGCATAATATACTAAGCAACAGCATCTCATGCAAACAAGTATCTACCATTAAAGGAAATTACTGTGGAAGCCAGTTGTGCTTAGCAGACAGACCTGGAACTTTATCTCTTTTCTTGCTAGATATGTGGCATTTACTGAGATACCAACAAGTCTCTACTTTTTTCTTATTGTATCAACACACACATTCAGCAGACACAAAACCTGTGTGTTATTACACAGCAAACACATTATGAAACATATTCCATTTGGATTCACTTTGATGAACTCTGTGTACTTCAGACCTGAATAACTAATACATTCCCATCAGACTTTCAAAAGTACATCAAGACAAAAAAAAAGTGAAGAAAAAATAAGCTATTTAAATAATTGAATTTCATTAGATTTGTTCATTTAAGTGCTTATTTCCTTCCACATCTGACAACTGCACAGAAAACATCTCTGAGTTTATCTAAGAGATACTGGGAATGCTTTATGAGAGCTGCATCCTTCCTTCTTGAATGCACCCTGTATGAACTTATTTATTTGTACTTGAATAATGTGTGGAGCTACAGACATGGAATCAGAAATTGGCTGTCCCTGGTGTCAAATAAACCAGTAACAGCAACAACAACAAGGCTTCTTTCCTCAAGAGAGGTCATACAACAGACAACACATGGAGACAGAAAAAACAAAGGGAGCACAAAAACCTCTGAGAACACTCTTCTCAGCAGGGAGGCAATCCTGATACTAAATCACCCACTCCCTCCTTGTCAAGTTTTTGCAGGCTCTTGCACAGAAGATCTCGGAGGGGGCTATGAAGTAGGATGCTTGCAGATGTTTACAAAGAGCTCATCTTACGTGAGCAAAGCAACCGGGCAAAAAATGTGACAAGCTTGTTTAGAAACACACACAAGCAAAAACACAGAATAAACCTTTTTTTTTTATTACTGAGTTGGAGTTCATTCTTAATCAAGAGCAATAACTATATTTGTAATTCTCACATGTCATAACAAAGCTTAAAAAAATCTTTAATTACACTGACAATTACCAGAATTGTTGTGTTTTTTTCTAAATAAATGCCCTGTTTCTCTAGAGGGGCAAAGAGATATGAAGGGAAAAGGAAAAGGATTTACCAAGTGGCTTTGTGATGAGCAGCTCTACTAATTCAGGGTAGTGCAAGTCTTATATTACTGCACATTCCCCCTGACCCAGATTTAGATGGCAAAATGCATTAGCAAAACTGAAGATTATCCATCAGCTATTACAAACCAAGTATCATAAGAGCTGGATTTGGGGGTGTGTGCCAGAAAAGGGGGAGAATGTGCCTAGTGAGAACAATCAATATTACTAAACTTGTGCTCTGAGATTCATTCCTTTTATACCACCTAAGTGGCCCAAAGGAGCCTAAACCGGACACAAGTTGTCCATCAAGAGCAACCTACAAATGGAAAGTGCTGCAGCATTTGTGTGGGGCCCTGGTCCTACAAACACCACAAGACAAGCTCCAAGAATTTCCTGAGATGGAAGACACCCACAAGGATGACCAAAGTCCAGCTCCTTGTCCTGCACAAGACAGCCCCAAGAATCACACCATGTGCCCGAGAGTGTTGTCCAAATGCACTCTGTCAGGCTTGGTGCTGTGATCAGTTCTCTGAGGACAAGTCCCTGTGCCCAGCCACCCTCCGGGTGAGGAACCTTTTCCTGACATCTACCCTAAACCTCTCCTGACACACACAAGGATGAGAATTCTCTCCAGCTTTATCTCACATCTACTTGAGCCATTTTGGACTGCCTTTGAACTTTTCCAGGGGACACAGTGAGATGGCTGCGATACCCTCAAGTCTTTGTACACCCAGGAAAGTCAGGTAGTACCAGCCCAACGAGGGCAAGGCCAAGCCACAGCTGGGCCAGCACCACTGGAACATGAAACTAATTTTCATTTGTTTCAAACTGTCTAGAACCACATCTACATGATCACAAAATGGATGAGGTTGGATGAATCCAGAGTGGGTCACCTGCTCCAACCTCTCTGCTCCAGCAGGGTCATCCCAGAGCACAGGATTGTGTCCAGACATCTGTTTGTGCCTTCCTACCACAATTCTGCAAGAATGCAGCACCAATTTATGGTCAACTGTGAAAAACACAGCTAGCAGGTTCCACTGAAATTACTTGGGCTTCCAGTTTCATTGTTACATGCTTGAGAGGTAGGTAAATGGAGTGAGCATTTTTCCCCTTCTATTTAGGACTTGTACCATAACAAATCTGTCTAGTTTTAAAGGAAGGGCACAGGGAAGTACTAAAAAAATAAATATCAGATTACAGAGGCCTCAGTAAAGTAAGAAAACAGGAGTAGCACTACATTTGTAGCTAGAGAACTCTATAATAAGCACAGATTCTGGAATAATAAAAAAACTAGTCAATGTTTCATTCTTTAATTTCTTTAAAAGTCATTTGGAACTGCTTTATAAAAAAATCCCAATTTTAACCCCGTGTGAAGATAATGTTGTTCAACTACAGCCAGGATTTATCCTGTCAGCTTTTCCTATACTGTGTGTGTTCTGTGTGTTTTACTTCCACCAACTGCAAATACCTCTTTGCACTTAAGATATGGCTCCTGGCAGTTGTCCAGCTTATTTCTGTGTCTATGCTCCATCAAAGCTCAATTACCCTGAAAACTTCAATAAATGTTACCAGGATCTCTGTGGCAGTTTCTTAGAGGACAAGCAGAAAGGGTGTTTTTAAGTAACAGTATCACAGTAAGAAAAAAGTACTTACAGAGCTGCATATTTTCTAGGGAGGGGGTAAACAAAAAAATATCCAGGTTATAAAAATATATTAAAAGTGGAATTTTAAGTGTATCTTATAATGAGTGTCATTGTTTTTCTACATCTATTCTCTGGACTAATTTCTGGAGTACTTACCTTCTTTTGGGCTGCTCACCAGCCACATTACAGATACTTTATGGTCCTACAAATCATTTTCTGCCCTATGAATGTTTAAGCAGAAAAACTCTGAATGTGATACTAGTGGAGTTTATTAAAAAATATAAAGCAAGGTGAAAGGAATATAAGTAGAAAATACTCTAATGGAATATTATGGTCCCAATGAAAAGTGCTGTACACAGGTGGAATCCTTGGTGAAGGTTAGTTTGCACTGCTGACACTGGAGGCACAGAAATTCCTGGGGTTTTGCAGACACATCTGTCCAAAGCAGAGTAGTTTTGAAGACATCACAACAAGCATTCTAACACTCCCACTGGGAGTGCAGGGAGACCATGAAGGGTAGTTCTAAGCACAGGACAGAGCAGACACCACAAACAAGCAGCCAGGGAGAGCTCTGCAGTAAACGTGACAAAATGGAACTTCCAGGGACGCTGCTGCTGGAAATCCCTAAGGCACAGATCCCAAACCACAGCCATGCAGCCAATTACACTCTTTGGCTGTAAAATTTAGAGATGAACATGGGGGGTTTTCTCTAGTTCTATTACAGACAAACTACAGGAGAGGAGCAGCTGTGAGGGAGCAGAACAGAGACTCTGCAGGATGAGCTGGGACTCCATAGGAAGCACTTAGCGCTGCTGAGGCTTCATGAATGATAACAAATACTCTCCAATTTTAGATACTGATATAAACAGCTTCTTAATGACCACACCAATATGAACAGTATCCCATGTGAACATACATTATAACATTCTGTATTTTCAATTTTTAGATACTCTGTTATCACTGACCTAATTATAGAAAAGCTTGTAAAATTTTACCCCAGCTCCACAGAGCCTGAATGCCTGCACCATCCAAAACTGAGCAAAAATCTGTTTCCAAACAAAAATTTGTGGTAAAAAGTGCTATAATTGTAATAGTTACTGATGCACCATAAAATCCAACTTATTTGATATACAAAATTATACACTTATGTTATATACTATATATGATCCTGGATCAAACCCCCTATTCTGTTAAACTCATTTTAAACTGTGAGCAAATTGACATCCAAGCTGAGGCACTGATCCCCAAGCCAAGAGGATTGCTCAGTGTAAAAATTCTTAGAAAATGGCCATATCCAGAACAAGATAATGTGCTCAGGGTTAAATGCTAATTTCAGCTATTCACTTCCATGACTGAGGCAGTTGCAGGGCAGGCTTCTCATCTTGGATGAGGAATCTGCCCCTCAGGGTATATTAGATGATGAAATCTGTGCACACATATACCTGTCCCTTCATTTCATTCATATTTTGCACATTTTTGTGACTCAAAGGCACTGTAAGTAGCTCCTACTCTGGATAAGACCCTTCCAGAAATTTATAAGTAATGGTTTAATAAATGGGGTTTAAATTTTGTGGGTTGAAACATCTTTTCCTCTTTGAGAACAAATGTGGCTCTAAATTCTGCAGAAGCTAATGAAGATTCCCAGCTGAAGATTCCCACAAATCCCAAAGGTCATGACATCTGCCAGAGTATAGATAAAGAACAGGACATTTTGCAATAATGTGGTTTTAGTACTGGGTGACTGAAATTCATTGTGCACATTTGCTGAACAGAGTGGGATTTTTGTTTCTTTGTTTGGGAGGTTATTTGGGGTTTTTAATATTTTTGGTGGGTTTTAATAATAAGTAAGCTAACTCCTGGCCTTTAAAATGCAGATTTAAGATGATCTTAATATCTAGAGCACGCATCTCAAAATCCTAAAATTTTATCCAATGAGTCATCACAGCCCTGGGGGCACTAATACATCTCCATGACTGTGTCAGGCATCCCCTGAGCCCCCCAGCCAGCGCTGCTCTGGAGCCTGTTCTGGCTCAGCCCAGGGTCCCCACCATGTCCGAGGCTGTTGCTGGACCTTGTTGGCAGCACCTGGTTCTGCCACCCATCCATGGTGAACCCATTTGGTGCTTCCTGGCCAGAAGGAGACTAAGAAGGTTCAGGGTGAAGCTGAAGGAGATGGAGGAACCAGTTTCTCCCCCTCACACTTGCTTGAGCATGGGGCAGCTGACCCAGCAAACCCAGAAGAACTTTGCAGGCTCTGTGCTAAAAGTTTAAACAGAGCTTGAGCTGAGTGATAAGCTTCAGGTTTTGTACAGCCTGGTGCTCCCCTGCTGCCTAGAAAGTGTCAGAGACTGGCTGCAGGAGAAGCAGTTCAGGGGGAAAAGATAAAAGTTTTTGAGAAAGAGCAAAACCACAGCAGAAGAAGTAAAAGTAGCTATGGAAAATATGAAACATCAATATCATTAGCTGGAAATAAACAAAACTGACCCATAAAGTCCACAACTGTATTTCTACTGAATTGCATTAGATTAAATTGTTTTTTGGAAGAACATATTTTGAGCGCTACTTTGAAAATTTTGCACTATACTAGAGAAGGCCACAGCCAGCAATCATACTGGCAAAGTCAGCTCTGGTCAGAGAGTGAGCAGCAGAAACTTGGCACTCCTGACCTCCCAAGCCCAAAGAAGCAGCAGAGGGGAGAAGTCAGTGGTGCCTGTGCTGCTGTGAAGAAAGGCAAGTCCCAGCTGACTGTGTGAGAATCTCCCTTCAGCCGCCCTTCTCAGCCATGGCAAACCCAGAAGTACAAGAGAACACTAGAAAAACCCTGACTCCCGTGCATCCAGTGTGACAGGGGTGCACATGGGTCCTGCTGCAGGTGCTGGCACAGGTATGCCATGAGGGTAGCACCACCAGGCTGTCCCCACACATCCTGTCCTGTGTGTGGGATGGCTCTGCATCAGCCCTGACCCTCAAGGGCATCACCTTGCCAGCCCAAACACACGGTCTGGATGGCAAACCTGCACACCCTGAGCCCCAGAGGGATCTATTATCCTGCTTTTTTCACCTTTACAGTACCCAACATTCTTAGCTTTAAAGGAAAGGTCAGACAGTTCCCTGGCTCTAATTCAGTTGTATTTATACTGAGCTTTATTTTAAGGATTCTGTTGAGAGACCTTGGGTAGTGTCTTCTATTGATGTGTCCAAGAAAGCAGAGAAGCACAGTTCGCATTTTTCTAAATACTTACACCTTGTTTTAACCTACATCTCCCCTCTGAGACCCAGACTCTCCCCTGCACTCCTGCTGGAGCAAGTCCTTTCTGTAACTTTTCCCTACTCATAGGCAAAATCCTCAACTTCCAACAGAACAGCTGGCTGGCACCAAAAATACATGAAAATACGAATTGTGTATTTGGTTTTGAGAGCATAAAAACACACAAGGAGATACCAAGATATTCTTCTTTACCATGTTTCTTTGAATTAAGTAAAAGAACCCAAAGGTGGGTGCAATTTCTGGCAGCTGCTGTGACCCTCGGGGGAGCAGCAAGGCAGCCCCAGTACACAGGGACAGACTGGGGACCCTTTTTGGGCTGGTGAGACACAGCACACACAGCTCTGCCCCCTCCCACACCCTTCAACAGCTGCCTGTGAGGAGCTGCTGGAGGAGTGATAAGAATTAAAGTGCTTCCATTGCAGTACACACAGGCACCAATTTAGAATTAGATGTGTTTGCTGATAGGAAAAACAAAGTCCAAGAGGTTCAGATTTCTGGATGGCTCATACTAAAACCATCAATCAATTTAAAAACCTAATAAAATTCATGAAGGAGTATAATTATCTATAGAGTCTATTCAATTATAAAACAGAAAGAAAACACTGACAAAATAAAATTGGTGCCTTGTATTTACCAATCCATGTAATGTGTCAGGCTGTACACACTAAATTAATATTTTCCTCTTGAAGATCACTGGGGTATGTATTCAGGATACCAAGAAAAACAATCATAATTTAAAGAGAGTAGTAAGAGCTATGGTAGCATAAGAAGTTTTTATCTATTATCGACAAATTCAAAGTATATATAGACATACATACATACATTTAGATACACATTAAATGCCTGCATAAGCACAAGTGTTTATACATGCTTACATATCCATTTATAGATTTACATGCTTACACAAACATCCATGTGTATATAGAAAAAAATCAATTTTGGTATTTTTTGTGGTTGATCAAATCTATACAAGAAATTAATTTGTGATTAGGAGAAGCCATATACTGTCAAACTTTTCATATTAAGGTCATTATTAGTGTTTATTTGATGCAGTCCCAGGGGAGGTTTCATCAGAGTTTTTAATAAGTTGTTAATTAAAGTTTACAGTTTTGGGAGTTTCTTTTCTGACTGAAAAAATAGTTTTGGCCAGCTCTATTCTCAGAGGTTTTTGGCCTATGATTGCCAGATCCTGCCTCTTCCTTTAAAAAAAAACACATAAAACACATTTTTAATGAGTGGTGAACTACCATAGCTTCACCACAACTGGATCTGTGACTTCTCACCATTAAAAAAATATAGTATATGTTTGATTAGTTGTTGATGAAGACTTGGATTGTTCCAGTTCATTAGATTTACATGAAGGAGGATTTGAAAAGAAAGTTGATGCAAAGGCAAATATAACCCCCAAGCAGTTTCAATTATCTTCTTTGACTGGTCTTCATTATTTGTACCTTCTCTATTCTTCAACCACACCACAGCACCACTTTAACTTAAATATCCAATAATTATGCCTGGGAGTACTAAAATTATATTAAAAATAGCAAACTATCTGAAGCATACATTACGCCTTAGGTCATCCAGAAGTAAGTTTTCATAGTTAGAAAACACAGATGAGATTTCACACTCTTCTGAAGTGTGGGGTTGTTGTTTTGTTTTTTTAAATCTCTACTGAGAAAATCAAATACTGGAATTACCTACCTAGAAACTCACATTTTAGCTCAGGGTGAGCTAATTTTGATGTCACTCATGGAAATCAGCCAAATTTCCAAAGAAGGTATTTTGCTAAAATACAAGTTCTATAGAGAGGGGGAAACTAGCTGTACAGAAAAACCCCAAACAAACCAGTAATCATCAGCAAAAGACCACACAGATAACACCACAGCAATATGAAGAGAGAAGAAAACAGATTTATTACCTGCCATGGCTGCCACTGTGGGAACCTGAAACTGAGGAGCTGCAATCAGCAGCTCACAGAACTTGGAGAATTTTAGTCATGAGATCGGCTGGCACAGGCAATGTATTTTAATCGTATTCAAGCTGCCAATGCCAGAAAGAAAAACAGACAAGAAAACTCCTGGAAAAAGGTTTTCTCAGAAAATAACCTCAGTGAGGAAAACACAAAGACAGGATTTCCAGCAGGGTTTTAACTACTCTTGACTGCACTCTTGAAGCAAAGAGGCAAAAACGTGTAAACAAGGGAACGGTTCAGACTTCTGAAAAGGTCATTAAAATTAAACTGGTTTTCTCCCAAAAGTAGTGCTATTTGAATTACCTTCTCAATTACCTGAGCCTTTCTGGCATGTTTTGAAAATTTGTTTTCAGGAAGTAAAGGAAAGTCTAATCCTCAGAATGCACCAGCACTTAGGTACCTGTACATTCTAAGTGGTAAATTAGAGTCAGTTGTTTAATCCCCTTCCCTTTGTGATTTATTTTAGGCAAATATAATTACTTTTCCACTTGGCTTGGGTATTGAGAGATCTAAATTCAAAGACAGGTTTCTCACAAAATTCTAAGATTGCTCATTTGATCTCTAGGTATAAATTTCACATCTAATTCAATCACCCTAGAAAATAAAGGTACAGAAATACAGAGCTACTGAAAAGAAACATCTTCCATGATTTATAGATGTGGAAGCTTTTCTTTTTTCATGTTTTCTTTTTGACAGTACACTTTTCTCCATTTGCCTAAAAGTTAAAGCTACTTTATTGCTTCAAATGATGCAAAATTAAATAAACTTAAGTTTATTTATTAAATCAGTAACTTTTATATTATAAAGGCCCCATCTAAAATTAAACCATAGAAAAGTGTGTGCAAATACAAAACTCCATGTCTTCGCATGTCTGTTACAAGATGAAATCCAGGTGTCTTTGGCATTTCTGAACCCAATTTCCATGCTTTTGAAAAGTTGTACTTCTAAACTCTCCTCTTTCTGGTGGTTTTTGTGAATACCAAAATTAATTAAAATGAAATCAATTAAGAGGCAATATTTGACAGGTTTGACAACATAAAGCTCACTAACTACAATACAGTGATTTATCTTAGATCATAATGCTTGTCACCAAAACCCATTCACATCACTGTCTGGAAGCCAATTCTTCAGGTTGCTGAGAAGAACAATAACCTGGAAATTAAATCACTATCAGATATTCTAAGCAAATTATTTCATAATAGAATACATTAATCAAAAATACATCATTAACTGTAAGTGCAATAGAACCAATTACTGAAATTCTTAGAGATAGAATTATTTTTAAAAGGCAGTAAAAAGTGAAGAGAAGAGCAAATTGAATTTTGCCAGAGGTTATTCTCCATGAAAATATGAAAATCAGTATTTTTCAAGTGTGCTGTGTCCTGTGTTTCATAAATTAAGGTGGCATATTGCCTTTGCTGAGTCTGTGTCAAACTGTTCAAGGTGTCCCAGGTGTATGCACACCTTTGCACCCTGCTCGAAGGCTGTGATCATCTCTCATTCCCATGAGTGCCACAGGCTTGGTGTTCTTACCCTTTGTATTAAAATGCAAAAACAAGACAAGCCATTAGTTGCCTGCTGTGCCAATAAAAGCAAATTTCTGGTGAAAAGTCTATGATGTTATTGAGAAAAAGAATCTCAAGTGCCATTATTTAAATCCCCAGTTAGGCACAATCGGATCTGGGACAGTTTCCCCATTGCAGGGAGAGGTTGCTGCATTCCTGTTTGTTTGGGGATCTGCTTTTTGATTGATTGATTGATTTATTCCATACCATAGTCTGCAAGCACTGAGAAGTACTATTCATGAAACTGTCATTCATTATCATTCTTGTAATCACTTCTTTAGAAGTGTGTACTTAAAAAGAATCAGTACTGAAATTGGTGAGTTGGGGAAGTATGGGTAGATATTGAATAGTTTACCGAAATGTCTCTGTCAATTCTTCCTGTATGTACACAGTGATCACATAGAAACCAGAAACTGAAAGAATCAATATAAACTTGAAGCCTTGGGTCGTTCCTGGAGCTGGCATTATAAAACGAATCCTTTTTATTCTTTCCACTTCCAACATGTTTTAATAGTAATGAATACTAATGCAATATCACTCCATGATGGGTTTTTTTTTTTCCTAATGATACAGAGCACTTTAAAGATTTTTTCCCCTCCACCAAGTGTAATGGTATTTTAATTATGTAGTTCTAAATGCTCAAGAACTTTAATGAGGAATTTGATAGACTAATTGAATGAGATGCAGCCAAATATAAAAATTTAAATGGATGCTCCACACACTTTACGATTCCTGGCAAAGGTGTCTGAAAAACGTGTTGACCCATTTACACATCACCATGGGGATTTCACTTCACTGCTTCACTTTCTACATCAACAACCCATCAGATGGCAAAGCAAAAGAGGGTATTAAACTGCAGTGGCAGTATCAGCACCTCCATCTGAACATTAATAGCATAGAAACAACAATTCTGCATGTTGGAATGAGAGGTTCCAGCACAGAAATGGGAGGTATAAAGAAACTAGAAATGTAGTTAACTTACTTCAACAGCTGAGACCAAATCTTGGGGTGAAAAGTGCAAATTTAGAACATACAAAAAGCTTTCCCCCCCCTCCTCAAGGGCTCTTACTGTGTACTTATGCAAGCCTTTAAGGACATTTGTTTAAAGTTACCCATCTCATTTCCAGCAGCTTGTTAATGTGTGGGAGAACAGGAATGGGGTGCAGCTGTGCAGGACAGGTGACCAGCATTGAAGGAGAAGTGTGGGATGCTGATGTGTACTGACCAACCACAAAAGAGTAAAAGGGCATGCAGGGGTTATGCATGTGAGAAAAAAGGTATAAAGAGTTCTACTGGGCAATAATAGAGGCCTGATGCTTGCCACCATTTTTGGTGTCAGTCCTGTGTCCACCATCAGTAACATAACAGTAACTTTGCAGAAAGTACTGTAAGTACAGGAGAATAAAGCTCCTGTGACAGAAAAATCTGGGTGAGAATCCCCCAATACCCTCAATTCCAGTTTTACACCATAAACCTTTCAGCTTGTAAAGGCCAGCACAGCAATAGGTATTTGAAGGCTAGAAGTTCTGTTTTCCTGGTTTTAACCATTTAACTTGGACAGCAAAAGGACAAGGTGTTTAAAGTGTCCTTCACTTCAGTGTCTTAGCACAATTGCTGTCACAGGAATGTCATGGCAGTCTCACTGGGAATTCACCACTGTCAGTTTAAGATGGAACTTTGTCTCTTGCTTCTTACTGAGTGTTGCCCTGACCACAGCAGAATGAATTTTAAATTAAAGCAAAGCTATCCTTACCATTTAATACTCCTTTTTATGCATTAGGACAACAATACACATTATTGAAGAGCATTACTTATTAAAGATGAATATTTAACTATTTGCTAAATTTTCTTTTAATTTTAAATCTTCAAAAGCTACATGACACAAGCTGAAGATCTTCTGTTTATTTATATATATATGCATTTATCCTTATGCAAACATTGGTTCACCTTCTATCGGTTCACCTTGCAAGGACTGATAATTTCGTATTGCTTTTAAGTTCATTTCCATTTCAGATTTCTTCCAATACAGCTCCATTAGCTTAAAAAAAGTGCACTTTAAAGTCTGAAATAAATTTCTCTTTTTGAAATTTTTGAAAGCAACTCAGCAGAGGTCAAAGGGCATCATGTAAGCCAGGTGGAGTTGATAAGGTGCCAAAATTTCTGGTTATGATGGAGAAGCTGAAGGTTGAAGAGCTTCTCTGCAGGTGCAGTAGCACTCAGGGAGCCCAGGAAAACTCCAGCTTTACTCCATCCAGGAGGTGTCTACCAGGGTTTCTCACTGTTCCCTGTCTCTCTGTTGACAGAATGCAGTGGGCTGGAGACTTCTGCACCACCACCAGATTTGTCCAATATTAGCCACACTACTCAGCAGCTCTGGGGAGGAATGGCAGCATCTCATGGAGAGAGCAGGATGGGGAAAGAGTCCTACACATTGTAATAAAGTAAAAGCATTTCTATATGTGGCACCAGGGTGTTCCGTAAACTGCTGCCCACCACCTCTCCTCTCCCAGACACCAGCTCAAGCATCAGGACAGGTGTTCTAGGGGCCTGCTCAGACCTCAGTGCCTTCCAGGACAAGCAACTGACTGAGCACTGGTGAACAGCTTGGTTGTCATTAAATCACTAATAAGACTGAACTTAACTTCTGTGCTGTGTCAGACAGAATCCATCTCCCAGAGCAACCAGAGGCAACTAAAGATTCAGGACATCCTATAATGGATGATTATGAAATAACTCGTTTTCTGGGGAGGGTTTCTTTCCAATTTGCAGGCTCTGAGAGAATTTGCAATAGTCAGAACTATTCTTGCACAGTGCCCATCATGCCTGTGACATTCAATAGCCATATAAATATCTGGTCAATGAATTCCATTAAGAGCTTACTACTTTTTGGCAATGAGTTCTATAGATTAATTCTGTGTTTGGGAGAAAGTGGATTCAATATATTTGTAGCCGAGCAATGTGAATCAAGTTACTTTTGCTGGTGTTAAATTTAAGCTGCCTTGCTAATTTATTTGCATCTTCTTTTGTGTTTACATTTGTTTTAAACTGTCCAGAAAGCCACTAGTAATACCTAAATAATTGCACTGCAGATGAAAATTGGTCCTACATGGCTATACTCTCCTATAGTGCTAAGTGAGTAGTAAGTATGATATCAACAGCTGAAGAAAAAAGGAAAAAAGATACTGAGAAATTATACTTTCAGGCCTTCAATATTCTTACTAGATGTCTTGAAGCAGCACTTCATATTTTTAAGGCCATTTTAAGTGTTCTGCAACTGGTAGATAGACCAATATGGGTTTTGCAATCTTAAGAAAAATAAATATCTGATGATTCATGCAGAAACATGATGACTGAGTGAAATACTGCAGGATGACAGTTTATTTTTATTATAAAACTCCTGAGGATTCCTGGCTTAGAAAGTCAGCAGCATAATTTCAGGAAGAAATATGTTGTGTGCTTTTCTCTTTATACACTTTGCCCATCTCTCAACACAAAACAAAGTGTCAGAACTGCAACCTCTCCTGCCCTCCTAGCCTTGGTACACATGTAAACCTGGGAATCATCGACTGAGGTGATGCACAAGTTATCTTGTGGAATCTCTTCTCCCCAGGTGCAACCTTTCTTCCATGAACAGCCATTTGTCTTAATAACAAGTTATGACACATCTACAGCATGACTAACGTGCTCCAAAGTACAGTGCACACTGCTGTGACTAATCACAATAACAAGGAAGCTTATGCAAAGAAGTCAATATTACACCCTAAATAACAGTGTCTGCTCAAGTTGCACAGGCACATTAGCTGTAAGAACTGGGGAGCTTCTAACATGTGGCACTTGGTCAACCCATGAGAATTGGTAGTCAAAAATGTTGCTCAGGGCAATATACACACCTTACTCTGATTAAAGATTTATGGCTCGTGCCATTTCCCCTCATTATGCCTCTCCTGAATTCAGATTCTTGCCAATGAATCTCAGTGTAAAGATGTGCAGCAATCTGTGCTTTTCCTTGGAGAGGTTACAGAAAGACTTGCACCTAAATTTCAGGTACAATTCTAAGCCTTCCTGAAGACTGTAAGTGGTTGAGGTCAGAATGAAGTTTTGTGGCCTATAAAGTTTTGTGTTCACAAAGAGACGTGTCACAAACACTTTTGTCAGTGATTAAGTAACACCTTTTTGAATAATTAATTCAAAGGGGAGGGAGGAAAACCTCTAGGTTCTAGGTGCTGAAAAATTTTGTCTGAGAAGAAACATTAGAAAAGGTTGTACAGGATAAATATTGAATAAATTCATTATTAAGAGTTGCAAATTGCATTCTATGGTTTTTTTTTTTAGTTTTCTCCTTCAAGAAAAGTATTTCCTGTACAACACTAAAAGGAGCTCCAGTGCCTCAGTGCTATATTTTAAGGATCCACAGGGCTGAAGACACACCTGGTTCCCACTCCATCTGATTAAAGCAGTACTGTAGATTTACACTGAACTTGCATATTAAGGGAACAGATGTGAAGAATAGGGAGAGGAAATATGCCCAACCATCCTACTCTTCCTGGAATTCCCATTGATCTGAAGAAGCAATGGGGAAGAACACAAAAGGCACGTGTGTGTCTCGGCCTGATCAAACCACAGGAGTTCAAATGCAAAGCTGTTGGTTCAGTTCAGTGCCTGCTGTATTCAGAAAAATCAACCTGTGCAATATGCAGTTACATCTACCCTGCTGAGACTCTGAAAAAAGTACAGAGAATATATCAAGAAAAAAAAAGGATCAGATCATTCCTTCAGCTATGTAGAAAGTCCCAGTGATGTTCAGGTGTCTATTTTTAATGAACAGATGTACATTGCTGAGAAATTCCCTAACTTGGGTTAGGTTGTTGCTCTAATCCCCTCCTTCTGGCATGTTAAGAAACCCCTAGAATCAATGCTGATACATTTTACTTAAGTGCAAGATACTTGTACACCTGCAATGGGAATGGGGCAGTAATTCTTATTACTGATACTACAAGCAAGATGAAAGTCTTATTTCTCTCACATAGAAGTGCTTTCCATTTTTCCAGTTCTAATTTCTTAATGTGTTTCTTCCAGTAAAAATGTACATATTTTTTGTACCTCCATTCTGTATGGATGGATATACATAAATACCTGTAAACATGTATGTGCTCACTAATTAGGCATCTCTGATGGTGCCAAATGTTACCAAATAGTTCTGTCTCTAGGAAGTCAAACATTGGCAGTTATGCTTTGCACTTTTAAAATCCTCCAGCATTTATTCTATGATAATCACAATCCTCGCCATGCCTTATTACACAAAGAGTCATCCCAGGCTCTGAAACTGGAGGAACGTGACCTATAAAGTTTATCTAGTGCAGCAGTTTTCTTCCTTGGTGATTTTGCAGTCAACATTGCATTAATCTATGTCTATTTTTGAGCAAGATACAAACAGCCCATTATTATGGTGAAGAAGAAACAAATGTTAATGAAGCACAAGATCAGTGTGTGTTTCTGAAAATAGGATTTTGGAACAGAAGAGATCAATAGCCACAGTTCTGGGCTCTTCACTCATGACCCAAGACTTGGCAAGGCAGAAGGGCCTTCATATTAGAAAGTGGAAATTTAGCACAATATTTTTATTACTCAAGAAATAAAGAGGAAAAAAATTGTCAGATAGTACATAAATAATGGCAAATATATAATAAAGGTGTTCTTATATGTTTTTACAAAGTGCAGTGTTTTGGCAGCCTTCTGCAGAGCACTAGAACAGGGTCAACCTGATGAAGGTGCAGGATGAGAAAGTATTGCTACAGTCCCACTTCAGTGTATTTTCAGTTTGATTAGACTGTTTGCTTGATGTTCGTCTCTTATTATTCATTCCAAAATGTCAACAGCCACTTGTGAAATTAAGATTTAACAAAAGGCAGTAAAAAAAAAATAGTTACCTCAAGTGTGTTGGAATATAAACACTTGTATTGACTGTCAGTGAGGAAACAAAGGGTCTTCACGGCCTTATCACAATTCAAGATTGTCATCTGATTCCTACTAATTAATTGTTATAGCTTTTTCCATAGATCCAAGTTGACCTTTTTCCATTGTATTTGTACATCAATTGTGTAAGTGCTGAGCAGATTTTACCACAAAGGGAACAGCAGAAATAGTTAGACAAACTGATATAGAAAATACTTTTTGAATCTCTGTAAACAGTACAGAATTCCTGAGTATTTGAATTATCTGATGACCACCTCTCAGATTATCACTCAATGGATATGTGCCACTTGTACCACTCTGCCAGAACGATCCACACAACATTAGCGCTTCCACATACCCATACTTACGGATTTGTAATACAAAAAGCCTAATTATGCATTTAACATACATACAGAGAGGTTCTATAATAATCCATCATCATTTGCCACACCAGGATCACGGCACAATTGTCCTACATCGACATTCCTCCAGAAGCGTGAGGGATGGGGAAATAACCCTCCCTCTGCATGGGAGCTTGCATGGGAGCAAGCAGAGCCTGCTGCAAAGGGCTGGAGAGCTGCCCCCATGTTCCTGCTGTGCCCTTGCACTGCTGCAGGAGCTACCCTGGCCACCCTGCAGGAGTGCAAGCAGCTGCTCCGTGCTCATTAACAGCAGCTCCTGCTACGCAAGGTGAGCCCTGAGAAACTCCACACGAAGGACTACTCCAGCCTTAACTACCAAAACCATGGAATGCAGTGACAAGCAGCCTGTCTGCTGGGTGATGATGTATAATGTGCCTTTCAGTATGGCCAGCAGGTGTTAAACAAATACTTTGAAACTTTCAAGAGTGTTTGTTATAGATATCATTTCTTACTTCACACAAAACATCTCAGAGAACGCCTTCAAGTGAAAGCAAACCAAAAGCTCACTGGTACCAGCACACATCACTGTCTGGTTGTATTGATGACCTGTATTTTCAATAAGCATCCCTTCTGCAGAATATCCAGGTAAACATCCTATTTTTCTGTGTCACAGCCTATACTGCTTCTGCTTAAAAATATGACAGATAAAGCTGTGACATTATCACCCCAAGCTTCCCTAAATTATCTCTGCTGCCTCTCAGTACTTCATTTTCCTCCTACAATAAAAAGAAATGCTCAAGTAACACCCCCCCACCGCCAATTACTCTTGTTCGGTCCAATATCCCTATAATCTATTTGGATTAAAAACAACAACAACAAAAAAAAACCCAGTCAAAACCCCAACCTTGAGAGAGTTGAAAATTCAGCTCCTCAGTGATACAGCCAACATCTACTTGGTAATGGCCTGTTCTGTAATCCAGCTGCCCCACAGAAATCTGATTTTTCATTGTACATCTTCTTTGCCCGTGCTATGGTATGACTCACTCCTTTCCTGAGAGTATGAATAAATCTTTGCAGCAATGCACTGTCAGAGTGGTGAGGAGCTGCTCTGACATTCTGCTTATTTCAAAAAACAATTAGGGCCCTCAAGGTGAGAATAACATTCTGCTCTTTAAATTCATGCCATTTTTCCAAGTTCAGAAATGAGAATTTTACACTTTCCAGTCCCTGCACTGCTATATCCTGGGCATTAATTAATATCTAAAGAAGTTAAAGTATTAGATTCCACAAATAGAGAGATGTACATACCTAATAAATGGCCCAGCATAGTCAAAACAAAACACTGCTAGTTAAACTGGTGAAAATTTAAAATATTTAGGCATAAGATGGATTTTTAAAACCCTTGAGACATTATGCTGTATTTTCTATTTCTGTAGAAGTCCCTCACCACTGAGATAGAGGAGTGAGACCAACAACCTGGACTTCAAATATTCCCTGTACTTGGAACTTGAAAAAAAACAGGCCTTTTAAAAATCACATCTTGATTGTAACTGAGACCCAGCAAGTCTTCTTAATACAATAGAATTAAAAATTGAGCTATCTTAAGCATGGTTTCTAGGTGATGACTCTCTAATGAAAGAACAATAGGAGCAATCAAATTTTACAAGGCTTATCTTGTAACTTCTCAGGTACTTTGCAGAATGCCATCTCTGAGATTAAACATGCCTGGTTTAACTGTTTCCATCCTCCATCCACTTCTATATCCACCCACTGAATGCACCCAAACCTGACACATCAGTAAAACACAAAGATTTTAATTCCTTAAGAAACAAAACCACAAAAAAAAAAAAAACCCAAAACCAAAAAAAAATCCAAAAAACCAAAAACTACTTCACCAGCCAAACTATAAAAAAAAAAAAAAACACCCACAACAAAACCACCCAAACACAATCCCCCCCAGCCACTTCTTCCCTTTCTCATGAAACAGGAGACAACAGAAACAGGTGTGATGGAAATTATTAGGGGCCAGTACATGACTGCATACACAATGGGAAGGACTAAGTTGTAGAAGTCACAGAGGAACGCAAAATTCTTCCAAAGATGAAAGAGTTGCAAGACACATATTTGTAGGAAGAAGGATGCTATGTTGCTGATGAACCAGTTTGTTTGTATGTACAAATGTGCCTACTTTGTGTTGTGCAAATTTTAATCTTCAGATTACTTTTGTGTTTTAATGCATTTTTCAAGACTTTGATTTTGTGCCATGAAGAGTCTATAGGACCCCCCTTAATGATGATTTTTTTCTGTGAAAAGTTTGCCAGACAAAAATTTGTGAAGCTGTTGATAGTTTTGAAATCAATTCAGTTGAGCCATCTTCCTGTCCTGAAAGCTTTGCAATAGTCAACACTGGAACACTTTTTTGAGGGATTAAAGCTGAAAGTACAGTTGATGATCTTCAACCAGCATAAATCATTACCTATATAACACTGGTGAAAAGTTTTAAACTGCCAAGAATAGCTCAGAGATCCTTTCTTAATTTCCATGCAGCTCCATTTTGCCAAAGTAAGGAATTTAGAGGCAAAGGCAATGAACCTTTCACTCTGATCTTCCATCAGATGTGAAATTACTGCTCCCATTCCAGTTAGGGAAGCATCATAAGGTAGCTTTATAGAGAAAGGTGTATAAGGACTTTCTCACACAATATGAGCACCATCACTCATGAGAAGTCCCAAAATGCTACGTGAATCAATGTGTTTCTATTCATTCTGTAACAGTTCATTCTGCAGATCGAACACTGTTGCTGCTGTAGGCAAAACCCTACAGAAATAATGGACTGACTGCAAACAGGGGCTCACATGGGCAACATTGGGAGGTTAAGGTTCCTCAAGATAAATCACAAGGCTTAGGTGAAACTCTGCCAGCCATAATATAGTAGAATATCCAAAAAAAAAAAAGAAAAAAAACTGTTATTTTTTCATATTATCTTCAAATTCTTGACAATTTCTCAGCAGTGCTATTTTAGGTGCACTGCTGGTAACTTCCAGTACCACTGAGTGCTAAGAATGTCATAAAGCATCAGTTTTATTGTTCAGTGCTAAAAAACAAGTACTGATGACATTGATAGGATTAGCTGTTGATATTGCAACTGTCTTTGAAGAGGTATTTCTTGCCATCAACTTCAATTTTATAGATCTATTTCTCTAGGTAGATTTGGGAGCTTTCCACCAACTAATGGAGTAAGTTTAGCCACTGTTTCTGTTAAAAGTTACTAAATTGCAGGTATGAGTTATTGAACTCAGTTTAGATGCACAGAGCCTTAACTGGTTTCCAGCTGGTGGAAACACCTTGCAGTGTTCCACTAAGGTGGAAGATAAGATTTCTGAGAGGGGCTTATATTCCACCTTTTCCTTTTTTTTCTAATTCCTGCAAAAGCCTAGAATCCTGTATGTTTAGTTGCTCCCAAAACCACAGTTTTAAGATATTAATGTCCTCCTAAAACATGTAGGAAACTTCCCAACATGCTACAGAAGAATACAGAATTTATTTTACGCATTACACCTTCATTGCAATAGTACTTGGAAGATGCAGATTTTCTTTCCATCCATTTAAAACATCATGAACTTGATGCTTCATTCCTGGTATGTGAGCATACTGCCAAAAATACATTCCACATTCCATTCCCTCCACTTCTAACAAAATCCAATAACATTTTGGCTATTGCAGCCTAACTTAAACCGCTGTAAAGATGTTTTAAAAGTGCTTTTGCAATACCCTACAGCAGAACACAATAGACACCGTCCTCTGCAGCACTGCAGCTCCGAATGCTGTTTATGTCACCCTTGTAAGGGGTAATAGGTTTGAAACCTGCATGTTTTATCTGCATAGCTCATTTTCTCTTAGCTATTTCAGATCAACACTCATTTGCATAGAGACAAACATGCTGCTTTGCTTGTCTGGTTTGGGGTTTCAGCTTTGGACACACAGGTTGCCCACAGCATTTTAGTGTCTCCCACAGCCCCGCCACTCTCAATGTCCTGTCCTGGATCAATTACTCCAGTCAATAACTATTTTCAGACTGTTTCATTTCTGCATATAATAGACCATCCAGTCTCTTTAACACATCATTTAAAGCCTTTCTGAACTGACAAATTCAAGAATTGTCTCATTTTCTCTTTTGATCCTCTTCATAAAAGCAGATACACTCAGCAGATACCAGAAAGGTAATTTTGAAGACTTTCCACAATCTCAGCAAATGTTTTGTCTGCTGATTTAATACCAACTGTTAAGCTATCCAGCACATTATAGGCTTTAGCCCTCATTACACTCTGTAAAAGCGTCACCTTTTTCTCATTACTCATATCATTTGCTATAATACATTGCTCCTATTGCCTGACACAGAGCAGTTCTCCAGAGCAGCATGAAGCATCCCTGCTTTACCCCATCCCTGTGAGCTCCTCTCTATCCATTTGCCATTCTCAAGGTGCAAACCCCAGGCTCTCTGTAACCCCTTGCTCCTGCTGCATGCTGGAATCAGCCCACCACAAGCATCCACAATGCCTTATCTCTTCATGTTAGATGGAAATTGGAAATGACACAATCCAATTCCCAAACTTGTTTGGAGTAATTTCGGAAAAAAGACAAACAAAAAAACACCAACCAAACAAAAAACCCCCCAAAACAACCCACCAAGCAAAAACCAGAATTACAGACACACAGAGATGTTCTGTCATCGCCTAGTGTCTTCTACCAAGAAATTAAAACTGTTAGAAATTTATAAGTTATTTAAAGGGGTAGCATAACTGGGTTTGAAAGAATTACTGATCCATTATTAATCAAATTCAGTTTTATTCAGCGTCTGTAATTACTCTGGAAAATTTAGGCTTATATTGAACAGTACTGTATTAGAGACACCAAGCACCAGAAAAGTTATATTTGAGAAAAGTGGGTACGAAAATCTCAAATTGGTGCAAGCTATCAGCAATGAGAAGTGCCTACCACAAAGATTCAGATATTCCTGAATATATGTACTGGGAAAATATGTACTGGGAATATAACAAGGGAACTTATTGGGAACTTAAAGGACGCAGTCCTTTATTGATAAAAAATTTACCATGAAATTTATAATTACAAAAGTCTTCCTTCTATCCATGCAAGTTCTCCATAATGATTTTTTTTTATTGTCTAGCAATATTAACAGAAAATTTGCTGTAGCCTCTACTGCCAATACAGCTTGCTTGGAAAATATTTTTACTCCAACCCCCTAAATAACCAAAGCATGTTAAGTTTTATCAAGTCATAATAAAAGCTTCAAATTTAGATTTTTCCAAAAGATAACAAATATTTTAATTAAACAAAAAAACCCAATCACCAGACTGCTGCCTTCAGAGAATCTTAATGGTCAGTTTGTTTTGGAAATCAAGACAGAGGAATACTTAAAAATCTAAAATGCTGATGCAATCCTTTGAAAGCATCTCTTTTGAGGGAAACAGATAAGCTGTAGTTTTAAGAAACTTCTTACATGAGGTTTAAAGGCTTTTTGATTGCAAAAGGGAGTAATTCATGATAAATAAATTGGGGAGGGGTTAGAACAGTGGTATATCTGGGTTTAAGTTGTGGTATTTACTGGGTAAACAAACAGTCCTGTAAATAACACACTGTATATTTGAGTCTACTTAAAATGATAGCTCACTGAAAGCAAAACTGAGATTAAGAGCTATATGTACCTTCATACCAGAGGATTTTTAGGCTGTAAAAACTTATCTGAGAAAATATTAGGGGGAAAAGCTAAATGTATAAAGTTGTCAGAAGGATTATTAATTCCTTTCTGAGACCAAGAGATAAAGCCTAGAAGACACAGAGAGCATTAGCAAGGGAATTGTGAGTATGATGCAACAAACTCATGGAAGGAAACACAAGTTAAAAGGAAGAGGGGAAATTTTGAGATTAGAAAGCAGCTTGTCTCAGATAGCAGAAATTAAGTGTATTATTGAAGGTCTGGTAGAGGAGCAGTAGAGGACAGGAGAGTGTAGTAACAAGATCAGCCAGAAATAAGGAAAAAGTATTTCTTCACATTAAAGTTCACAGTAATAGCCCTCCACACCTCAACCTTTATTCCAGAATAAAAAGAATGAACTCAAAAAATATTTAACTTGCTGCAAAGCAGAATTCAAGGCTACATAGAGCTGGGAGGGCAATACCAGCATTTGGGGCCAGCTGCTGCACAACACTACCTTGCCTGACTTGGGGGGAGTCAAACCAGAAAACCTGGCCTTTCTACCCCAATACATCTGCTTGCAGATTGTTACCATTTCTGGTAACAAAAATGGCTTTTGACAGAGTTTAGAATATCCTTAGATCATTTGAAAAGTTGGAAATTATGAAATTTGGGTTTTTTTCCCCAGCAAATAATAGGTGCAATCAGAAAGTCAACAAAACAAAAAGATTCTGTAAAGAGTACTCCCAAGTTGTAAACCTTGCAGGCATAAACCTACTGTCTTTGCTTAATATGCCTAAGGAAAAGGAAAAATATTGGATTTCCTGAGAATTTTTAAAACTAGGAATACTGAACACCTCTCCAAAGACAGTCTCTTTCAAAGCTGAAGCACCAGAAGCTATCCACTACATTTCCATACTTGTTCCTGCATTTATTTAGGAGGAAATCTCTATTGCTAACAACCGTGATGAGAAAAAAAAAAAAAAAAAAAGAAAAAAAAGAAAAAAAAAGAGAAACAAAGAAAGATGAGACTTGGTCATTATAGACATAAATCTTCACAGAACCAAATCAATTATTTTGAACACACTATGAATGTCTAAGCAGAGAGAAGAAAAGAGGGAATGAGTTCAAAGGAATATCAGAGGAAAGGCAAACAAATAAAGCACAAGGTATCCTTCAGGAAGAACTGGGCTGATGCCAGTATGAATGAGCATTATGAAATCCCTGTTATTCTCTAAGCTTAAATAAGTGTCCATGACACAACTGACATTGCTTCTCAATGGATCAGCTAAGCCACTTACCAGCTAATTCATCATCTTCCTAGAAATAAAATTGCTTAGGTATGAACAACAGCAGGAAAATTAATGACAGTTTTATCCTGGTACTGTCTTGAATCAAGATGTTCAAACCTTCTGTTAAATCCCTATACCTGCAAATATTTGCATGAATTGAAATTTTCTCCTCATAAATCTTTCTGCAACTTTAATTCCAGTTAATTTTGGGTAAGCATTTGCACGTTCACAAGGAAACATTGTGATTAAGTCACAATTATCCAGCTAAAAACCAGAAAAGACCATCAAACCACGAGATACAGTTCCAGCCAGGCAGCTAGACACAAACAAAGCAGGAAGTGTATGATAGAGTGCTTACAATTTACAGAGAGCTACAAATACTCTCAGAAATTAAAAAACCGTTTGTGGGTAATTGGAAAACAGAAAGCACAGAATACTACTGTTGACTCACGAACATTTCATTTATCTTTCAGCTTCATTTCAGCACTGAGAAAACAACATTACATTCTTTGCAGTGTTCAGGAATCCCTTATGTCCTGAAGATTGCAGTTAAATCCACACTTTTCTGTTAGGAGTAGTGGAGATCTTAATTTTCTCTATCTTCACCATTTCCTAACACTTTTGATTCACTAGGCTGCAATGCTATCAGAAAACACTTTAGCTAAACAAGCACATCTTAGTATTATTCTATTTTCAGTCATCTGCTATTTTTGCTTTTAGGCCATTGTGGTTATCTGTAATGGCAAACAATAACTGTGACATTTTAAGGCATTGAGGTGAACCTGAAGATGGAAAATTACAGGAGATTACTTGAAAGTTAAGCCTACAAATCCTAGAACTTTGTATTTAGGACAGACCATCTTTGATAGTGAAATATTGGAAGTAAAAACTTCCATAAAGCAAAGTCTGACTTATGGGGTTCTCAATATAAACACTAGTATTTTGATTCCCAGAGGAATATCCCTGCTATTTCAGTCCATTGTTTATCCTTTCTTTCTCCTAATGCAAAAAAATAGTTGAGCTAGTAGTCACTGAATGAGACAAGAGCAAATATACCCAAAAAGGGAACAATAGAGAGAAATTATGACATTTATAAAGTGATTGGCTTGGGCAGAAGGGATATAGAGTGAGATCCATTTCACTTAAGCCTCACACAAAGGACCCATAAAGGAAGGAAGGAGTTACAAAGACATGGTTTATTGACTGCTCACCACTGAGACAGAGTTTTCCTGTATAAATTCTTACTTAGAAGGTTAATTAAAAAAGGGTTAGGGCCATGATCCGAAAACCCTTTATTCACTAGCATAATCCTTACTCACACAAGGGATTCCATTGATTTCAGTGGACACAGGATTGCTCATGGGTCTTAAGGTTTGCAGAACTAGACCTCATGGTTCTGAAGCATTAAATTTGGAAATACTTTTAGATAACAATACACCCAGTCCAGGCAGAACAGCACAGCTTAGCCTGAGCACAGGAGCAATGTGGAGTTGTGCTATGGGCTAATTTTTATTACTGAGGACAGAACAAATGGATGTCAAGCATGTTAAAAACCTGCCTGCATGCATACACAGTAGAGAAAAAACATTTTATAGTTTAGGCTTGGTTTAGTACTCAGAGCATACATGCCAAAGTGACACCCCTTTGTCCAGAACACTGCTTGTGTGTCTGTGCCAAGGCAGGGCTAAAAAGAACAACATGGGGCTACAGTGGGTATCACTGCACACTGCAGAGGATGGAGACTGAAAGCATCACCTCTCCTTAACCTCAGCATGAATTTCCATAGCACCAGGATCAGCAGCAAGAGCTCTCTACAAATACACCTGCTCTTAATCTCATCACTAATATCCTGTTTAGAGCCCACTCTTTCCCCCAACCTGCTTCTTTGCCTTGCCTTGTCCTGCCTCTCTATCCCTTTAGAAATGCCAGCTGGAAAATGTACAAAAAACATTCAAGTCATCTTTATGCATCATGTGTTTGCTCCATAAAGTTATTCCATACATCATTAGTAGGAAGGACAGGAATATAAAAAAAATATGTTGTGTATGTGTGAAATGTGGGATGACACTTCTTGGCAGAATTAAAGGATTAACCAAAGCAGGAATGCTGTACCTTAAACACTGGCACTTCTAGCAACATAGGAAAAACAGACTTTTGGAGAAATAAAAGTGATTCATTAAATGAAAACTATTTTTGAGAAGGCCAAGACCTTATATAAAATAAGCCCTTTACAAACATCAGCCTAATCTATACCACAACCAGAAAATCACTGTGATGCTTTTTCTTTAAGAAATTCCATAGAGTTATGGGGACAGGAAATCACTGGCATTATTATCAAAATACAAGGGCACAGATAACTATATATAGAAGACTTCCAAACATAAGGTACTGCTTTCGTAGGCACAAGAAACAGAGACCCACAGTTCTCTTCCCAGATAACACAGGAATATCAGGGGCACAGACTACTTCCAATACAAGAATCATTAAAAAAAACAACTCAAAAAATATTGTAACATCATTTTTCTTCAAACCTCCTCATATTCAAGTATAACAACAACAAAAAGAGAAAGAAAAGGTTCAATCTGTGCTTCAGGAAAGGTACTGCAGGCCGCAGCATAGAAAATCTTATCGGATCTTTTGCAGCCTGCTCTGAGGAACAGTTCAAACACAGGCAGGTGATCAATAAATCCTCACGAAAGTTAAGCCAAGAGCACTCAAAGCCTTCCCACCTCTGTAGCTGGCCTCACACCCATCCTTTGGTAGCAGGACACTCCAACACAACAACGATTTACTGCAGCACCAACACAGGCACCTCTCCACTTCTGATGAGCCAGCACTTAACCATGAACATAAGGAGAAATACAGGTGTTGATCCTTTCCTAATGGCCCGAGCTTTAGGGGATTTGTGGTGAGTAACCTGAATCTGAGGTTCTAGCTCTTTGCTAGTTCTGTGGAGTTCACTCCCCATTGTTTTGTCTATTCACTCTTGAGCCCATCAAGCTTTCAGCATCCCCAATATCTGTTAGCAGTGAGCATTTTAGTTAAGCTTTGTGAAAACATTTACTTCCTCCTGGGTTTCCTTTTTTTTTGTTGGATTTTATTTTTGAGCAGCGTACCTGAAAAGTTCACAAGATGCCCCAAATCATGGAAACAAGGAGCAAACTCATAGAGCTACAGCAAGGCCAGAGAGGGGCAGGAAAGCCACTGCATATGGAGCACCATGGCACTTCCTGGGGCAAAGCTTCCTCCTGGGAAAGGAGCTACTGGCAGGCACAGAATACAAGATTATAAAAACACAGTGCAATATGAAGAAGGCAATAAGGATCAGTTTTTTTTTCTCTTGAGATTAGGACCAGACTACGGAGGCAATGTTATTTTACATTAACAACTACTGGGAAGTATATTGTCTTTATATAGCCACAACTGAGGAAAGTGTGTGATTGACTACTTAGATTTTATAGCTCTAAGAATAATTAAAGTCTAGGCATATGCTTTATAATTAAAAAAAAAAAAAAGGGGAAATGCAAATATTTATTTATCCAAAAAGGTTTAGAAGCAACAAGCATAGGTTTTAAGAACTTATGGAAAAGCTAGCAAGGGCATGGAAAAGATTTTCATTCTAAATAAAATATTTGCTGTCAAAATTCAAAAGTATTTTTGGACTGAGAAATAAGGTGCAAATTTTTCTCAGGGAGAGCAAATACCCAGGATAACAATGTGAATTTATGGTAAGTTAAAAGTTAAGCAGAAACTAACTTTTTTTTCTAACAGACAGATCTTGGTCAAGTATTAGTATTAAAATCATATCAGGATCTAGAGCAGTGAAATTTTATGGATGGTGTTAGAAGGAGCCAGGGCAGATAATAATCCTTTCCGGTCTTAAAATATACAATCACTTCAGTTTTCTGTGAATGTATTAAATAACCTCAGTTTCCAACAAGTACATTCACCAATGACAAATCTCCAGTGGAAAAATGTTGATAGCTGCACAGATGTGAGAATAAAAAATGGCTAAATCTGTTTTCTAGGTGGGAACAGAAGGTGGATTCTGCTGGAGATTTGTTTAATTGTTATGAATACCAGACACAAGACAATGTCAGTTAAAGATGACTTAAGCAGATGGATGGCAGAGTGCATGCACTGTGATGTTAATTGAACGGCCTGTGATCTTGTTTAAAAATCTTAAAATGAATAATTGGAAAACAATTAAAGAAGCTACTACAATCTGCAAATTCCAGGGTTGCCAGCTGGGAAGGTGGGATTGGAGCTACATGAAACAGAACTTTGGGGGTTTCCCTGATTTTCACACAAGAAAGCTCAAGATAGACATTTCTGTGTATTTCTCTAGGAGCATAAGTGACTGTTTTGATGCAAAATAGGTTTTTTTTACAATAGGTTTCATATTGCCAGGATCTCAAACTATCCTACTCTATTTGGAGTATCACCATTTCTGTAAGCAAAACATAAGCCTGCTAGAGCTGAGCTTCCTTAACCTTTCATCAGCAAATTTGAATGAATGGGCTGCAGAGACAGGGACTGCTGTCAGCGACCAGGCTGCTCTGGCAGGGCTGTAAGGGTGGCAGACATGGTACCAGATCTGTCATCCCTGCTGGCAAGAACACTGATTTACACGTGTGTTCAGAGCCATCTGGATTCACTGCACACATGGGGTGGAGTTGACTTTCACTGCACAGGTGGCCAGAAGTGATGCACACATAGGAATGCTGACCCCAGGTTTTCGGCCAAAAGAGCTAACAGGTTTTTCCCTTTTATGTTCTGCTTGTCAAAACCAGTGTTAAGTCAAGCAGTGCACATTCCGTGTGCTAGTCTCCTTCCTCAGGCTCTCTTTTCCTCCCTAAGTTGATGCTGAATAGAAATAGTGTTTTCACTAATAAAATGAGACACAAAATATAGAAAAGGGCCAGATGCTCAGCAGTCCTAGAATAGAAGAGTCACCTTTTCAGAGTTCTCCCTGCATGGTGCTGTGGCTGTTAACCTGTACTAATCTCTACAGTGCTCATTTTCAATATGCTTAGCCTTTCCTTTTCCTTTTCCTTTTCCTTTTCCTTTTCCTTTTCCTTTTCCTTTTCCTTTTCCTTTTCCTTTTCCTTTTCCTTTTCCTTTTCCTTTTCCTTTTCCTTTCCCTGTGATGTCAAAGGGTCTGAGTTTGTTTCCACATGTGTGATTGCCAAGCAAGCCCCTGCTGAGGGCTTCATCACCCTGCACTTACCCCTGCTCTGACTCCAGGGATGGGGTTACATGTGACAAGCCAGGATTTCCTGCCTGTGCAATAGGAAATGCTGGATATCTCTGGTACCACTATGTGGCAGCTGTTGAGAAATGGTGACTTTTCTAGTTGGTACTGCTGAAACATCTCACACCTCTTGCAATTCCTAAAGTGCAGCCTCAGCATCAACGCACTGAAATGGTTCCCATTAACCACTTGCCCCAGCTCCTGCCTTAGTGCATTCCCACCAGCTCTCTATGCTGCTTCACAGCATTCCCATCCAGAGCACCTCTGTTTCAGGAAATGCATTTTGGGGACTGCTAAAGCCCTGATGCCTCTTATAGCTCCAGTAAAGAGCAGCAATAAATGTAAGGAAGGGAGCATGGTGCACTGAGCATGCAGGCAGCTCCTGTTCTCTGCAGCTGCCTGTGGAGACACAATGTGAGGAGGGAAGCTCAGCTCAGCTCCTCACCATGCTCAGGAAACAGCCCAAAACCAAACACTCACCTGCTTAGACTGGTACAGCAAGGAGAACAGCATGAAAGCATTGAAATACAGAAAAAAAAAAATTATCCAAGTATTTTGAATCTGAGAACTGATGGACTGAATCCCAGTTTGAGTTAACTTTCAGAAATGTTTCTCTTTCTGATGTAGGCATTTTATTGATTAACAACAGCCTGTAGTGCTTGATGCCAAGGCTCCTTCCCCAGCAGCAGTGGGATTGATGTGCTCACCTGTCCCTCTGATGTGCTCCTGGCCACTGGCCTGACTCAGTGCTGCCAAAAGTGTGTCTTCACAGAAATATCCCAGTACTTCTTTGTCTGCTTCCCAAATAAGTTCTGGAAAATGTTCTTTCTAGAGGGAGTGTTTACAGAAGATCTAATAAAAGTGACTGAGACTAGAAAGATAAATATTGTCAGTAACTTTGTGGGCTTTCAAAGCAGCAAAAGGGAAGCACATATTGAGAACCTCCAGCAGAAAAGTGTCTAAAATCGTAAAGCAGGAGCTGGGGTTAAAGCTACCCTCTGTCCCCCAAAGGCCTCTAAAATGGCTGCACTGGGATAGGGGGTCTTTTAAGCTTCTCAGATGTATAAATGATATGAGTTAGAAACATGCTGTATTTCCTGGAATGTCTTGAAGGTTTGCCAACTTCTTAGCTCAATTTTGAGGAAACTCCACTGAAAGCAAAGCAAATTAATGCTGTCAAAAACCTCTGCATTTCTAGAAAGTGGATGCTTTTCCAGACAGTGCAGCCATACCCTGGGTGGCAGGGATGCCCTGCAGTGCCATGGCTCCAGGGGTGCTCCCCAGATCCCAGGCACATTCCTCTTTTCTCCAGCCCACACCTGAGTCCCATGAGGTGCCTTGCTGGTCCTGACTTTGTTTTATGAACTCAACTCTCAGCTGCACCTTGGGCCTCCATGACATACCGCTGAAGGTGGCCATTCCCAAGGCCATGGAGCAGGTAGGGATGGTGGGGGAACAGGAAGTATTTAGATCACCACAGAGTGATGGAAAGGGACTAGAAGTGCACTGGAAGGGACCTTAAAGATCACCTAATTCCAACTCCCTGCCATGCACAGGGATGCCCCCCACCAGATCAGGTTGCTCCAAGCACCATTGAACCTAGCCTTGAACACTTCCAGAGACAGAATATCCAATTTACCTGAGCAACCTGTTCCAGCACCTCACTACTCTCACAGGGAAGAATTTCTTCCCCTTATGTAATCTAAACCTAGCCTCTTTCAGTTTAAAGCCATTCCTCCTTGTTCTATTACTTCATGCCCTTATCAAAAGTCCCTCTCCAGCTCTCTTGTAGCACCTTTAGGTACTGGAAGGTGCCATAAGGTTTCCCTGAAGCCTTCTCTTCTCCAGGCTGAACAACCTTAACTCTCTCAGCTTGCATTCACAGGAGCAGTGCTCCAGCCCCTCTGTGATGCCGTATTGAGCATAAGCTCTGGAAAGATGATCTCTGAACTCTACCTGAATTTTCAAGGGGGAAGAAGTGTGTCCGTGCTGGCTCTGTGCAGGGGTCCCTCTGAGGAGAGCTGAAGCACAGTCCCACTACCAATTCCCTCAGTGAGGCTGGTGGCACCCACAGGTCCCAGGGAGGTGACTTCATTCAGCAGACCCTGATAAACCTTGTCATGTCTTTTCACTGATAATTTAAAGCTCGTACATTCTTCACTTCTTATCTGAAGTGACATTTAATTGCAATGAGAGCTACACACATTTATACCTATAGACTTTGTCCTTAAATTTTCTGCCAAAAGGGCCCCTCTTTTCTGATAACAATATTGTATCTTTGAGGTGTGTTTCTTGTCATGACGTACTGTGATGAATCACACAGTGCCATGTCAGTCACCATAGGGAAGCAGATATAAAACAAATGAACCTCCAAAAAGGAACAAAATGTTTATAAAACTAAGCATTGGGTGTTCCTTTTTTCAGCTTTGCTAATATTGAGGTGCTGTTTTCCATCCAATACAGACAGTGCAGTCTGCAGGCTTTACAACACAAATCACCTCCACGGAGTGACTTGCAAGTTTCAAACAGATTTTTTCGAGTTGAGTTTTTGAGACCTGCACTTCAAAGCCATAAGGGAAAATATATTGTATTACATTATCAATATGTGTAGCAGGCTGGAAAAGCTTCTCCTTAGGGATCTGAAAACCATTATAGTAAATTTGTGCTTCATAATAAAAAATGTTTATTTCTAGAATAAATCAAAACCAGAAGCACTTTTCTCTTTAGAGCTGGTGAGATGAGTGAGGGTTTCAGGTGTCTGAATCCAATGGCTTGAGAGCTCAACCATAAATCACAGAGATAAGACGAAAAGCACTGTCCTGTCCTCCAATTCCTAATGTGTAATCAGCTGCTTGGGAAAGTTAAATTGCATCTTAAAAGACAAAGAATAAAGCACCGCTTATGTTCTTAATCTTAAAGATAATATGAAAAGGCAGATACCCAACCTGCCTGTTGCTTTCAAAGGAATATCTATCTTTTCTTGGGCATATGTGAGCAGGCAGGACTTGACTGCAAGTCCTGTGTGACAGAGCTTGTGCATCTGGTCCTGCATTATTTCTGCAACACGCAGCTGCAGGAGACACATGCAGACATAGCAAAGGAAATGTAGTCTTTCTCCCCCAGAGGAAACAAGACATCTGCCCTTGTACTGGGCAAAGCTGCACTGTCAATCTTGACACCTTGTGTTTAAAGAATGGATCAAAGTGGTTGCTTTGTTACATGCAGATGCTAAAACTCCATCTGCACATACTGTTCCACACATTGCTAAAGGAAAGTTGAACCCTGAACATATCAAGGCTCAACATTTTTTAGTCTCCCGGTGCTGCTGCAGCATTTCCCTTGTTCTCTCCCTCACAGTTCTGCTCTCGCTTGTCATCTCCCCTCTCTTTTGATCCTGTCTCTTCCTTTGCCTTTATCTTTCCTCTTTGTGCTCCTCCTCCTCTTCCCACTGCTATATCAAATTATTTCTCCTGCTAGACCTTCCTTCTGTCATCGGGGGGGTTCTTTCTTTCTCTAGAAATGCTTGATTCTACTAAGTGCAGACAAGGCTCCCCGTTGCCTCACGACAAGAGAGGCTGAAGGATGCTGTGTTAGATTGCAGAGGAAGGCTGCCACAAGTGGAACCCTGCTCCAGAAGCAGCAGAACAAACAACAAAAAGTCTGAGGAGTGGATAACACAAAGGTATGACATGTTGGGTACTCATCTGCTCCTGGAGAGACCTTAAAACTCTTCTGCCTTGCCTTGCCTTCACTGGGGTTTTGTGCTGCCACAGCTGTGGTAACCAAAATAAACAAAAGCAAACAAGCAAAAACCAAAACAAAAACAAAGAAACAAAATCAAACCAAAAGAACCCAACAAAAACAGGCAGGCAACTTCATGATGGTCATCCCAAGAAACACAGAATGCAAGAGGAAATATGGGAGTGATGATGCTGCTGAGCCTTTCAGGTGATTCTTTTCTGCAGACAAATGTGACAGTCTGTAAAGTGGATGGAAGATGACAGCTACCATGACTGACCTCTCCCACGAGGGGGGTGTGGTGTGACTGCTGCTCCTTTCCTGGTGAGCTGTGCAATTTCCCAATTTCCAACAAAAATGACAGTATTTTAATATTTCTTTCTTAGATAACAAATAAAAACTTAAGCCATCTATCTACATTTTCTTCTGGGTTTCCAGACAATATTAAGTTTGAAAATTCTGAAATTGTTTATGTCCTTCAATCACCAACCAGCCACTGATACCCTTCAGTGCCAGAGAGGAGCAGCTGTGGGGGAATTCCTTCATTCTGCTGCAGTCACAGAATCCATTGTGCAGGTCAGAAGTGAGTCTGTGCTGCTAGAAACCAGTGAACATAGTTTTAAAAGTTTGTGTTAACACTTTTTCCACTGAAGAAGAAAAAGTAATAAAGTATTTTTTGAATTCTCATGTGGATGCAAATAAATGCATAATCAAAAACAAAACATGCTTTAGCTGCATGAAGCAGGAAATATTTCAATTATACTTAAATTTTTTCATTGAAAAAAAGAGGAAACAACAAAAAAAAAAAAAGGAAAAAAGAAAAACTGGGAATGTACTTTTCAATTACATAATCATAAGGGAAGGAAATTCTTGGCTACCTCTGAGTTACTTTTCACATTGAAATGCTACTGGGCCAAAGTCCACAACCTTGAAATGAGTTCTCACACATGGAAAGGTGAATCAAAACTTTTCTTTTCTTTCTCCTCTGAATAAAATATACAGTCTTTTAAGCATACTTTTTCTAAAAGCTGAAAAACAAGGATATCTAAAAAACAAGCAAAGCATTTTACCCATCACTCCAGTCATTAGAAAAAGAAAGAGAAAAATGGCACAATTTTGATGTTAATGTTGTTCCATGAGCTATCCAAGTTATACAAATCTCCTAAGTGTAGTAGAGAAACCATACAGCATGAGTTAAAATAAAAAAAAAAACTTAGCAGATAAATTTTACTCTACTTTGGTTATTTCTACTTAGCAAAAATCCTGTGATAATATAATAGCTCAGGATTACAGCACCTTACTTCATCACCACCAGAAAGGACTTGTTGGCCTCAAGTGCTTTACTACAAGGCAATTGATGGCTAAAGGACTCAAACTATGTAATGGAGTTACAGGCAGCATTGCAAGTAGATGCTTTGCTTTGTTCCACCTAATGATGTTTTGTGCAGTCTGTCTTAATTAGGATGGATGGAGAGCTTTCTGCAGCAGTGCTACTCACTTGAATGAGCTATAACAAGGTACAAGACAGGCAGAGATGAGGATTAGTACATTTGCCTTTGTGTAAAAAGAGAAAGAGAATAGAGACTTGACCCCATCTGAAATTTACAGGATTTTCATTAAGCTTTCTATCCAAGTCGCCCATCTTGACTTGGCCAATTGAAAGACTCCATGTTTTTAGAGGTTTTTTCCCAATGAGGACAGAGCAGTAGCCTATTTTTCTCAGCTAAGTAACATACTAAATTTCCAGCTTCTTGGCCATGACAATATTTTACCTTACACTAATCGGCCAGTGTTAGCAAAATTGTTGGGAGTGAAGAGGGGGAGAGGAGGATTAAGACAAGGTCATCTTTCTTCCCATCATGGATATAAAAGCCAAAGACTTTTCCTCTTGTTTTTTCTCATTATCACTTCCAGAAACCTCAGCTCCTGTGTCTGCAAATCCAAAAAACGTGCAGCAAATCAAGGGAGTGCCATATAACACTGGGACTGATTCTCACATAGACAAAACTCCCTTTCCATCATTTTTGAAGATATGTTTTCTGCACTGCAAAACCACTTTATGCTAACCTTTTTATGAATCAGTGTCAGGACTGTGGTACTTAATCGATTAAGATGCTGGGGGGTCTGAAAGGAAAATGGTTATACTATAAAAAAGCACAGCTCCTTCAAGGTGTTAAAATCTAATGAGATTTTCCACTTGTTTGTGCACAACTGGCTCAGGGCATCTTTTATAAAGTCCTCCCCTAGCTGAGGAGCTGGAGAAGAAAAACACGTAAAGCTGCTTAGTTATTGTTTCTTGCTTTGAAGGACAAGTCCCATTATTAGATTTTTCTGGTGCTCTGTATGGCTGTAGGATGTGGGCTTTCTCATTTAGAGGTTCTGAAGTAGTAGCTGGTAGGATCCTGACTAGCTAATTGTAAATAGCTACACTACCACTGACAATTCCTTACTCAGTACATGCCTACCTTGTGTCCAGCAGTCACATTAGGTCCCTTTGTTCCTCCAATTTTATTAAAGAAATTAATCTTCTTAAAAGCACCCCCTCACCCCACCCCAGTAAACCCTTCCTCTTTATCCACCCTCAAACAAGGTCTTGTTTACCAAGTAAAACAGGAGCTTCAGCCCTGGGTTTTCATGCCACCACTGGTAGCAGGAGAAAAATGAGATAGGAAGTGTGATTAAAATGGAGACAAAATAAGAAGGGATGAAGGGAAATGAACTGGCAGACCATAGAAGAATAAATTGTGGCAATAATGACCAGAAGGTTAAAATCTGTTCCCTGCAGTACTCTTCATTTAAAAATTTTCCTCTCCTGATTAAAACTTTGTAAATAGCAATTATTATCACAAAGATATTCATAAACAGATGTTTTAAAAAATGCAAATTAGGCCACAATTCAGAAAATATGCAGTTTGTGTGCCACAGGGAATTTAATCTTTGAAAGCATAAAAATGCATCAGACCCCATTTCCAGTAGAACACCGTAACTCAGGACTGGAAGCAGTGTTTTTTTTTCCTCTACTTGTTAAATATGGTAATGGGGTGAAAAACCTATTATTTACTGAAGACTAGTGCTTTTATATTGCATTTGTATTAATAAAAAAACTATAGAATATACCTAATTCCAAGCTGCTTTATTCGTTTAGCATAAAACTGAAGCATATTTATATAAACAAAAGCAAAAATAGTTTCCATTAAGATATGTAAGTATCTACAAATAATTCAAAAGGTACATACTATTTTTCTCATCTTTCCCTGGAAACATTTGTTCAAATCAGATGCATTTCTGATAAGAGCAGCTTTCCTGATTGTCATTTGTTTGTGAAATACAACATGGATTATTGTTTCTGTGAGGGTAATTGGCTGTAGAGTCTCTTCTATTTCATACCACTAGAAATGATGAAATACTATAGATTCTAAAATGAGTACGGTCACTTAATTTTAAAACAAAGCAATTACTGCTCTATTACTAGGTATTCTGAATCAATATATTGTCTTGCAACTTGCACTCACATCCAGAATAAATCTATAATATTACAAGTAGTAGGAAGTGAATAGCAACTGAGCAGAACAGATATTCAACAGGAGTCCTTGGATATAGTTTGTACAGGTTACACACTCAGATTGGCCAGCAGTGAAAATAGAGGGTGGTTATTGGTCTTTCAGGTGTCTCAAAATATCCAGCTTGCCCAGGGATATACAGAATTTATGGAGCTTCTGGAAGCAGTAAATTATAATTCTTATCTTATTTTCAAAAGCTAGATTTGGTCCCTTTGACATCAAAGGAACTAATAAAGCACAAAGAGTGCATTGGATTTGACCCAAGAGACACACATGCACTTTTATATACAAGGTAAAATTTTATTGGTGACGGTAAGCCGCATGGCTTTCTTACTGGTCTGGATCTTTCTGCCTGTCTCTTTTTTTCTACAGTTCTTAGAATAAACAGTATATGGTTCTCATTTCTTCCTGATGGGAAAACAATCTGCTTCTCAAAAGGGAAAAATAAAAATTTCACAGTGGTTTAGTAATAATTAAAATAGTTAACATAAATAATGAGTAAGCAATGAAGAAAAGTGATCACTGCTACAAGTGTCAAAACTAGAAAAGTAGATGAGAGCTGGTTTTTTTTGCACTGAAAGAAATTTTCACAATGCTATATTTGCTCCTTTAATTGAAGCTTTATAGATTAGCATTTCTACAGCTGATTTTTATAATGCTTAATATTAATAAAGGATTACACAACTCAAGCCCCCAAATTATAAAAATAATTACAAAATTAAACCTCCTCAAGCTCTCTGAACAGCAGGTAACTGCCATTTCCTCTGTGGAAGCTGAAGGAGTGGATACAAGGATGTGTAGGGATGCTTCTCTTTATTCAAAATGACAGAGAGCAGGCTTAGAGTAGGTATTACAAAAAATCTTCCCTATGAGAGTGCTAAGCCACTAACACAGGTTTCCCTTAGAAGCTGTGGCTGCCCCTGGATCCCAGAAAGTGTCCAAGGCTAGGCTGGATGGGGCTTGGAGCAGCCTGGGATAGTGGAAGGTGTCCCTGCCCATGGCAGGGGGTAGAACAGGATGAGATTAAGCCCCTTCAAACCCAAATATTTTATGATGTGATTCTAGAACCAAAAGAAATTCCCTCAAGTTGCACTCAGGGGAGACTGGATATCAGGAAAAGTTTCTTCATCAAAAGGGCTGTCAAGCATTGAACAGGCTGCCCAGGGCAGTGGTGGAGTCACGCTCCCCAGAGACATTTAGAAGATGTGCAGATGCAGCATTTGGGGACATCTTAGTCGTGGGTTTGGCAGTGCTGGGTTAACAGTTGGACTCCACGATCTTAGAAGTATTTTCCAACAGAAATAATTCTGTAATTTCCCACACACACTCCCAGCCCATAAGTAGCACACAAAGGGGTGTCTTACACCTTGTCCTTTTCACTAGAGAAGGGTAGACATTTAATCCCTAAGCAAACAGATTCCTTTATGCCCCTTAAACTTGCACAGGGCCAGCCCAGTAACAAGATGTACCACACAGTTCTCTAGAGACTCACCCTATGTGGTATTTCAAAGTATTTTCAATTATTAATGCAACATAACTATAGTGAACCAGAGCCTATATTTCTTCATACAAAACAATGTTCCACTTTCCACCTTACACTGATATTTCTCCTTGACTGAAGATTAAACACATGATCTCAAGAGTGAATTTGTGACAGTGGGAGACATGGAGAGCAGTCCCAGTGAGCACAGGACTAAATCACCCTGCCAACACAAAAAATTATAGCATCTAAAATTAATTAGCAAATACTGCACTGAATTGGGTCTAAATTTGGTTCCCCTACTCCTCCTGCAAGTAGACAGTGAGGCCCAGCAAAGCAGAAGTCTGGGTCTTACAAGGAACAGCTTGTCTGAGCTTACCTCCACAATTTCCCTTCAGCTGAAAAAGATCTCTCACTCTGAGGAGGAAATTAATCCAGAAAGCAAACTGAATTTATTCATGACCATCTCAACAGTCACACATATGAACATACCTGTATTCCAAGTGCTCCTCTGACATCTCTCTCCATCCCTGATAAGGATTCACCTTCCTTCCACGCTGATGTTACCCATCCCCAGACAATCGACTTCTAGGGTGTGAGGAGCCCATTTATTCATCTCAACCCTGGTTGTCAGACGTCTGTGGGGAAGGGCTTCCACATGTGTCGTGTCCAAGAAGTACCAAGAAGAAGGTGGAGGAAAGCCTTGCCTCTGGGGAGACTGTGCCTGGCAGCCAATTCACGTCTGGCACGGGACGGGCAGTCAGCAGGGGACACCAGGGACACTGTACCCCAGGGACACTCTGCAATCCATGGCAAATGTCTCTGCCATTGTCTCTGCAGTGGGAGGCTGGACTGGGCCAATGCGCTCCTGCCAGCGGGCGGACATGGAGGAGACAAGGGCATACAAAGTAACTGCCACTGGCCTCGGGGGCTTTTCCAACTTGCTTATTGAATATCAGTTTTTGGCTTGGGGCCATGCTTTTGCTTTTGAGGCTTGGTGATTAGAGGGCTTTTTGAGACTTGCTTGTCAAAACTTGCTTTTGAGTGAGGGCTTGTTGAGTCTTACACGTTTCGCCCTGGCCCCAGCCTGCCTTTTGGCTATCCTGCCCTCGCTGGCTCTTGCTCACCCTCACGTCTGTCCTGCCTCTGTGTGTCCCTGACCAGCGCCCTGCCTGCTCCGTCCCTGCCTGAGCCACCTGCACCTGCCAGCCCTCCTCCAAGCCAGCCCACGGCCATGATCCTCGCTGCCAGCGTGCCCAGGCTGCCGGCACTGCCACCCAATGCCCTCAGCCGATGCCCTCAGCTGATCCCCTCGGCCGATCCCTTTAGCTGATCCCCTCAGCCGATCCCCTCACTGATCCCCTCAGCCGATCCCCTCACTGATCCCCCTCAGCTGATCGCCTCAACTGGTCCCCTCACTGATCCCTCACTGATCCCCTCAGCTGATCCCTTCACTGATCCCCCTCAGCCCATCCCCTCAGCCCATCCCCTCAGCTGATCCCCCTCAGCCGATCCCCTCAGCTGGTCCCCTCATTGATCCCTCATTGATCCCCTCACTGATCCCCACACTGATCCCCTCAGCCCTGTCCAGCAGGCCCAGCCCGGCCTCGGGCCATGGGCCACACTGCCGAGCCCTGCTGGGAACTTTCCCTCTGTCTCCTCTCTTTCCCCCATCTCTCTCCCATTTTTCTTCCTCCCTTGATGTCTGTTATAGGCCTCTTTAGCAGGATAACTCCTTTCTATTTAGGTTTGTTGGGTTTTTTTCATTACCAATAAACAGTTCTCTGGTATAATATTTATTTAATTGACTTGATTTCGTTCATGACAACCTATCTTTAAAATAACTCCTCCCAGTTCCTTACAGTGGAACGTGACATGGGGTTAACATGTGGAGAGGATTTGCCACTAGCACAAGGAAAGTTGGCTTTCCTTCTTTAAACCAAGCTTCTGGGAACAGGCAGCAGCCTTTTCTACATATGTTTATACCTTACATTTAAATCCATCATTGCACGTCATTTACTGATGCTGTGTAAAACCACATAACCAGCACCTTGAAGATGAAAAGGACAAAGACACAGCTGATTCCTCCAGCACCCAGCTCCTTGACAAGAAATTTCTCATACTGTGTGTTAGTTTAATCCTGAAGTTTCTCACTGCAGCTGCTGGAAGACTGACTTTCTAAATACTGTTTTGATAGCACTGTTTTAGACAGCATCTTAAAACAGGATTATTGTGAGCACACAGGTTGTCAGTAAGTCCTAAACCAGTCTGTTGGTGTTTTAAAAGTGTGACATTATGCTCAGGTCCACCTCACTTTCCAGAATACCTGATCAGGGGGAATAAAGCAATTCTATCTCATCTGAATTCTACGAGGACATTGGAAAACTCTGAGCCACTAAGAAAAAATGACATCTTCGTGATGGTAGCCTCATGTTGATGCAGTCACAGATTAACTCACCTCCTGAATATAGTAGGAAGTAAAAAATTGAGCTGAAAACTGCCATTCTAGGAAGATTCACATGCTAGTGCATGAATATCAGCAGTGTTTGTGTCCACAGGGATTTTATAGAGTGGTTTTGAAACAATCTGTGCATCAGAAAATACCACATTTTTCAATGAGCACAGGAAGTCTGCAATGCTTTTTGTGCAAAAAGCAAGGTTAAAACTCATTAGAGCTCACATCAGGCATTTGATGGGCTTTACAGGCTGTCTTACTGTCTTAAAGTGAAAAATAACTGTTAGGAATTGGTTTATATTTTTAAATGTCTTGGATTCTCCTTCTCTAGCAAGGAAGCAAAATTGCCCCATGCCAGACACTTATTCTCCTGATAATTCTTCACCTGTTGTTTTAAAAATATGAGTTCTGGCAAGGTTATAAAGATTGCCACTAAACTGTGCTTGAGATCTACAATGGAGCACAGGGAAGAAAGTAAAAATAGTGAGGATCTGGGCCCTATTTGCTTCAGAGCAGAAGAAGGAATCAGTGGCAGGAACATTGAGGCCTTTTCCAGCTCAAGATCAGGTTTACACTGTGACCTGCATTTTTGAGTGGCCCTGGTCACTGGGACAGAGCTACACCAGGAAAGATCCTTGTTCATGACTTTCTTTGGAAGACTGAACAAATCAGGGCCTCCTCCAGACTGCTCCTTTGATTATAGAGAAATCATACGTTTGCTCCCAAATAAAGTGATTTGCAAACAGTAAACTATTCTCTTACAAAGACTAAAATATTCTGAGATTAAGTCTGTGATCTATAATTCCCAATGTACACAGGCCAGATTAAATTTTCCTTTTTAGTTTCAAAAGCTGTCAGCAAAACTACAATACAAAAAGATATGTTTGATACAAGAAAGAACAAATAAAAAATTATTGGTAAAGAAAAGTCAAAACATTAATAAAACATCACCAGCATCTCTTTGTAATTTCTAGTATTTCTATCTGATTTAGCACATCACTGAAAATCCTGAAATCCTTGAATTTTAATTTCGAAGTTTGACTGATTTTTTTTTTCTGTATTCAGCAGTGTCAGTACACAAACTGTGTTTGTGTACTTTGTTAAATCCATGTAAAAATTTAAATTTGTTTCAAGGGAACTCTGGATGTGATCTAAATAATTGTGCAAGAGAATCTTGTTAAATATTTAGAAAACATATATTGGCATTTTTATATTTTGCAGTACTGCCCTATTAAAATTTATGGTAAGGAAGATTTCTATTAAGCTTCTGAGACACTAAGTACTAAATAATCCCAGAAGAGAAGAGAGGAGGGAATGTAAGTATTTCCTTGTTATTGACTGTTCCCAGAGTTTTCAAGCAAATAACACTACAATCCAATCTGCATTTAAAACAGTTGACACTGCGGTTGGGTGCAATGAAAATCATTTTATCTAAAACTTACTCATCTACCAAGACCTATTGTGTCTGCAAATACAAAGAATCAGCACATATACAGTGGCAACAGTTATTCCATCTACATGTTTCCATCTTGAACTCATCCACTGCAGCTTCAGTGGATTGCCTGAAGTCATGTGTTGCATGGGTATGAGGGGAGGAAAAAATAAAGAAAAACTGAAAACCCTTGGTCCCATGTCACAGAAATAGTGGTAAAGAAAGAGAAAATATCTGAAGACACTCATGATGTGGAACAGATCTCATATTTACACAACAGAGAGCAGCCATGCATGATTTAAATGGCTTCTGCATCACATCATTAATATTTTGAGATTCAGAATGGAGAAGCCAAGCAGGACTTCATCAGCAAGTCAAGCTGAGGTCTTATGAATTTGACTCCAAAAATATGGGGGAATAATCAGCAGACTCTTTGACTGACAGTGTTTGCACCAATAAATCTCTCATGGTAGTGGCATGAACCTCTGCCCAGCTACTGCTGCATGCAAACCAAGTACACATAAATAAATCTGTACCTGCATACACACACTGAGCGAAGTGAGATATTCTCTTTCAGGACTCCATGTCCTTTTTAATAGCTTGAAACATGCAACTGAGAATAGAAATTTGATTGCTTTTACAAATTATTTGTAATAAAAGAACATCAGATTTAGAAAACAGGAGCATGTTGTACTACATTAAAGGAAAGCAAATGTTGCACAAACCATGAACCAATGCACTTCTGGCCTGTGCAGATTAACTTTGTCAGTACAGCACATACTCATCCTGAGTTTTCTGGATTGATTTTAGAGACAGAATCTGTCAGATAGCTAATGCAAAGCTACCCAAGGCGAGAACAAGGTGAATGATCACTACCTCTGTAACTGCCGTCAAAAACAGTCCAAGCCTTGGATTTCTGAAATTATTTTTTAAATGGCTTCCTTGGCAATTTTCCCTTTGACTAGCAATAGCACTGACACATTTTCTTAGTCACTTTTCTGATTTGTTTGCCAAAAAATGCTGCAGCAGAGATGCTGTCAGGATGACAAGAGTCTCAAGACACCTGGAAAATGTTTTGCAATGCTGACAAGTGTTACCAAATAAGAGGTTGTGTCAAACAGTATTAAACAGGTTTGGGAGGGTCACTCCTTGACTTCAGGTTTTTGACATTGTCTCAAATTGCTCAGTTCTTTCCTCCTTTGCACTCTGCTGTCATTAGAATGCTATGAAAAGTGTCTGTCTTTGTAACTACAGCTATTTTATTTCATTATTTTATATTCTGCAGCTATTCCACACAAGCTACTGGGGCCACAATTCCTATATCACATCCAGCTAAATTCCAGACGTCACAAGGTTATTTATAATTTTATATAACAGTCAATTCAATGACGAAGTGAGAAGGGATGACTCAGATTCACTGACTTTTACTGACCAGAATGTACATTCCATATCTGTATTTGGTAAATCTTGATTTCTAGTTCCCCCTTGAACTTGCCTGATGTTTGCTAAATTAAATACAAAATTAGGAAACAAAATCTAGTCTCAAATTTTTAACACTTATAACACATTAATTGTCATCATTATCCATAAATCACACAACAGCCTTTATGCCCTCAAATTAGAGCTTGTGCAAGCACTGTCAACACAATAGTGATACTAATTTCACATTGACACACCTGTGTTCCTTAGTATTCTGTCTGATGTACTCAGAATGTTCTTTCTAGAAGCATGCAAGAGAAGAAAATAACTAAATATCAAGTATAACATGACATATGCAAAACAGGAGGGGAAGAAGTCTTACTCTATGACCAGAAAAATTTGGGGGTTTTTTTTCATTTTTTCAAACTAACAGTTATCTGGAAATGGACTACATTCATTCTACCACTAATGCAATCATTAGGTATCTTGAATTTAAACATTTCAAGCAATTAAATCTTAATATAGCTGTATGAATTACTTCTACATAAAACATGGGGGCTTTACACACCCTCTTGCCTCCTCAACTGAAAGTGGTAAGTTAATAATGGCCATAAGAAACAGCATTTATTATACACAACTTGCCTCCGAAGCTCTGAGCACAGAGATTTTCTCTTCCATACTGTTTAAATATAGATGAGTGGTTTTTCAAAAATGGTAGAATTATTCAGTTCTTTGTTATTGATAAAATACTCACAAAGGTCGCAGATGCAGCACTTTATAGATGATAAATATTCCCAACAGGAAAATTCACTGAAAAAAAGCTACTCTGACCTTTTATCCATTGCAAAATGACTTCTCAGGCGGTAACAGCCCCATTTTGTTTGGTTTGGTTTTTTGTTTGTTCTCCTATGAACTTCAAAGATGTATTTTATTAGTCATTCCAGGGAAAAAAATAAAACAACTCAGCAACATTGCTAGTAAAATTCAGGAAGATATTGCAGAAAATTCCTGCTGAAGAAAAGAAAGCAAAGCACTATGCATGGGGAGAATCAGTGAAATTAGGATGTCCTTCACAAAATTATTCCTTCATTATTTGTTACCCTGATGTTCTTACATCTTTTGCTGTGTAATCAAGCCATACCTATCCAAACTATTTCTCTATATTTACATTAATACATTTATCACATCATATCCCTGCACCTCAAAAATACATGTGCAGCTACATATGATTTGCATGGAAACAGAAGAAATATAATATTAAAATAAATTCCTATTATTTATAAGCCAAACTCGGAACTTGGAAGACTTTTAAAGCATATTTTCACTGGCTTGAATGTGACAGTGGGTGAAGGCATTGCACACAAGTGCTGACAGTGCTGGTTTGTTGTACCACACCGTCAGTAGTGCTACATGCACAGTATATTTTACAATAAAAACTTGGAGGTACTCAGGAGCACCTTAAAATGTTAATGATGCCATCTTTTGTACTAGACAAGTAAGCTTAAATCCAATCCCCCATGCTCTCAGACAGGGCAAATATTGTTAGCACTAGTCAAGAAACTCACAAAATTAGGTAAAATAGTTTTCCCTTAGGAAGCAAGCCTGCAGCACTATGATCCAGCATTTGAGGACACTCCAAGTATGAAAGTTGTAAATATGTCATTACTAAATACCACATCAAAGCCCAGGAGAGGTTATTGCTCTACAAGAACAGAAGCCAGAGCAGATGATTTCACTGACCTGCAGTGGCCACAAGCACAGCTCACAGTAGGAACTCCAGGGTGCAGGGGGCTGGTTTGGAAGGAAGAGCGCTCAAGCAGCTCCATTGACAGGACAATCTATTTTCAAGTGCTTGCTAATTACTATCAGGAGTCAAGGGGCAGGTTTAGGTTTGCCATGGTAGTCCTGATGCCTTGGCTGAGCCTTAGGCAAAGCCCAAAGTCTTCCTCACACACCAAGAGAGCAAAGTGTAGGTGCAATCCAGTTTCCAGCACTTTCTGTCACAGAATGACAGCTCAGCTCCAGTTTCTTCCTTTGCTTCCTGCACAACATGGAGTGGGGGTGGATGGTGCTTTTCATTCCAGTTTGGGCCCTAAGAGAGACTGTGGCATCACAATTTACAAACACCAAGTTGAACACAAGGCAGCAATTTCCCCAGAGGCACTGGAACCTCAGACAGGCTTTGGATGCAGTGATTTTTGCTTACTACATTACAATGGAAACATCTTTTAATACATATCCTTTGGGTCCCATATTCCTGTAACAGCTTTATCTCTTCAACTTAGTCTAGCACAGTCCTACCAAGTAATCACATATAAATTAAGACCTAATAATCATTATTTTTTGTTGACTGGCAAGGGTGATATGGCTGATCTATTCATTATTAGCTATGGCTCATATAGGTCTTCACCAGAAATGATATAAATACATTTTTAAATGAACTCAGGATCTCATGCCAGCTCTTTTACTCACATATGCCTATCAAATCCCCTGCATGTCTTTGCTGACTGGAAGTGGCCTATGCACTTGAGCAAAGGCTACATACATAAGTGAGAGAATATAGATCTAGACTTTCTTTTTCATGTTTTCTTTACACAGACTTGTGATTATCTTATGTTAAATGTATTGTTAACACATTTCCTTATAGCTGCTCCACTTATAATTTATTTGTGTAAAGGATATTATAGCATCCTCTTATTACAAGAAGAGGTTCTGAAGTTCTGGGATTGCTGTCAATGAAATCTAGGGATTATTTGGGTTATCCATGTGTGAATTCCCTCCTTGTCAGTGAGCAGATTCACTTAGAAGACATTTGTGCATTCTTCAAGCTTCACTTTTAATTCTCCACTTGGAGAGCAGCAATGCAAGGCATTGACAGGACAAAAACACAGAAAAAAATTAACCAATCAATTTAAAAAAACCCACAAAAAACAATCACAAACCCCAAAAAATAAGGAAGAGACTGAAAAAGAATTGAACCTTAGAGAAATCTAAGCCTGCAGACGCACTGGATTGAGGAATAGAAATAAGCAAACCAGCTGTCTATGGCAGAAAAGTTCCTTTAATCTGTAATCTGATCTCACCCCAAGCAGCTATAAGATGATTTTTTAGCAAGACTGTGTGTTCATATATATTGGCATAACCCAAAAAAAAAAAAAAAAGGTGAGAGTCCATCAGAGGCCCTAAATATCAGCATTTCGATACAATGCATTTGTTAATGAAAACAGGGCTTGAGCATAGCTTGAGAAGGAGCTGATGGAGAGCTCCCCAGTCACAAAACACCTCACCAGCATGCAAAGCAGAGCTGTGTAGTGCCTGGCTTGCAGCACCAACACTAGCAGATCAAGTCTGTGCTGTGCCCTGTGCCAAGGCTGGGAGTGCAGGAGCTCTGGGCAGGTTTCTGCCAGACACTGCAAACTAGATGTGCTCAGCTCTATTGCTGCACTAACACCTCTGGCCTCTTGAGGTTATCCAAGGCTAGGCATCCCCCTCTTATTTGCAAAATCTTCTACAGAGAAAATGGTCAAACAAAAAGAAACAATTTCAGACCCTAGAAATGCAAACCTATTGCGAAGCAGTTTACTTGGCATACACATCCTGCCTTACTTATGGTTTGAGAGGAAGGTACTGAAAGACCAATTTTGTACCTCTTAACTTCCTATGTATTTCTTCTTATTTCTTCATTTCTTATGTGAATCTCTTGAAGAGAACGCATTTTCATAGAAGCTTAAAACCTTGGCAAAATACAGCCCAGAGCTATGCTTCCTGGTGTGGGGCATAGAATATGGGAAGGATCATGGCAGCAGCAGGGACAGAGCATCAGCCTCTGCAGGCATACCTCACCTCAGAGGGAACGGGCAGGAAAATTTAAGAGATCTCCTCCAGGACAGTAGAGAACAATGTTGATGTTGTTCTTTTTAAGTTCTTGTCAGATCTGTTGAGCAATAAGTCAGTATTTATTGTTTCACTCCCCTTCAGAGTCCCTGTAGCAGCCAGTGTCAAGACTGCTCCTTCAGGCACAGGCAGAAAGAGAGTAAGGCTATGTGGAACAGCCAAGTCCACATCAATCCATACTGGTTTATAGTTTCAATAATGGATTATAGCCACAAATAAAGCATGGCAAGTTGTCAAGAAAACTTGGAGTTTGCATAGCTGCATTTTTACCTGAATCACTTCTCTGCATATCAGATTTTTTGATCAAGCCTCATAATGTTTGAAACACTGTCTCCATGGCCCTCTGAGCACTTGCAGGCACCCAACACTGAAATAATGAAAAGCAAAGCTACTACTTTTTACAAAGAATCAAGATTAGTAAACTTACAGAAAGATTTTTGTTATCTTTTTGCTTGAACTAAAAAGATAAAATCTTTTTTATGTGCTACTCTGCAAATTATTCAGAGGCTCATTGTTAGCATGACCTGCAGAAGACAATCTCATGCCAACAGCACCTGGTCTGAATGCAAATATTCTTTGTCCTCCCACCACCAGCAAGAAGCCAAACACTTGGAGCCCTTAGCCAGGGAAGCAGTCATTGTAGGTACAATCATAAGTTATAATTGGAAGCTACCGTAGTCTTAGATGAGGGATCAATGCTTTCACAAACGGGCAAGGAGAGGAGATACATCTGTCTCTGTACACTTCATTGAAGTATGATTCAAAGTGCAATGTTGGTGGTTTAACATAAATGCAACACATTTTTATAATCCTTATCAAACGTTCACTCACTAGATCAGCATAAAGCACAGCTTATTAAAATGGATAAGAGGGGATTATGTGATTCCCATTGTGAAGAAATAAAAAGTATTTAAAATGCAGAGATTCTTTAATCTGTTGCTCAGAAGACACCATGCACATTGCTGATGGAACAATGTGTGTGCATCCAACTTTTAATCACACAAGTCCTGACAAAGAGAATAGAGAAATGATTCTTTCCAGCACGCAGGATAAGCTGTTAACAATATAATCCTGATTGCATGTCAAACTTTGATGATTTTGGTTTGGTTACTGTATAAGTATTTAATTACACTTTGCAAGTTACAACAGCAAGGATGAGATTTCAGAGTCTAAACCCTCATTCCAAAGTTTTGTGTATCTATTTTCAGCATAGTGTTTTCTGACAAAATTTTATATGATTTCTGAGATTTAGCAAGCAAATCAAACAAAATTTGAGCACTCACAAGTAAAGACCATATTTTTCTACAAAACCATATCCCAAATAAAGACATCTCTGATAAAAAAATAGAATATTCATCAAGACCTAAACTAAGCTTTAAAAAAAATCAGATCACCATTGATAAAATTGTCTTCATTTAGAAAGAGAGTATTATAACTAAAAATTTTAAAAGGTTAGATTTCCTCAGCTGTGCTATTCTTAAAGACATATTTAGAAAAAAGCTAAAAGCAAAGGGAAGGGACATATCTCTTCTTGGAAAATATTGAGGAACCTGCCACCAGAGTTCTCCACAAATTAAGCAGAGTTGATGTCTTGAGACAGTTACATAGGACTTGAAACAGTACCTATAGGACTAAAAAATGCACTTTAAGGAGCTCAGAAGTTAAATAGATTCCCACATTAGACTTTATCTAGGCTTTGTTTTCATAAAACTTCTCATTTATTTTGTCACAGGTTGACTCAGGGTATGAGCTGACAGACACTTGAGAAAATCCAAAATGAGGATGTACGAAAAAACCTCAAAGTTTATTTATTTCTGCAAAAGAAGTCACAGATTAAACAGAAGTTCTTAACATTTGTAGCTAGATGACTGTGACATCCTAATTCGGTATCAATGACAAATATATTTCGCAAATCTCGTCTGCTGAGTAAGAACAATTCCTGTACTGCTGTGGTGAGAGTGTTGTATGAAATCACAGACCTATAGTTAAAATATTTAGCAATTAATGTTTAGCAATTGGAGCTTCTTTACAATATATGATAAGTATCAGAGGTTGGAGGAAATTATGACTCTCATAGTTTTTTCAGGTCAGTGATAAACTCTGGTCTAACTTAGAAGCAACCTTGCACAGAAGTTTGTATTTTCCAAATCATACTTAGGGGAAGTGGATTTGTAAAATTACAAGTGGGATCAGAAAGAAGCTGAGGACACCACAGTAAAGAAAAGATAAAAATACAACAGTGTTCCTGCATAAAGGGAGTTTTACTGCTTTCACATATTTGTGCTTTCACATTGGTTCTGAAAATAAGCTGATGCCTTCAGCAGTTGTACTTGCACTTAAATATCCTTTGATCACTCAGAATTTGTCTTGTGACTGGGAGCAAATTAGAAGAGAGTGCTTTCAATTTACGTTCTTCTGACAAGAATTAAAAATAAATACTGTAGTAATGAATCCTAATAAAACTATACCTTCCTTAAAATGAGGTCATACCAACATATTATCATCAGATGGATTAAATTTTGTATTAAACCTAGGAAATAGAAGAGCTCAGCAGTGGAAATTACTCCTTTTCAAGAGCCATTGGTGTTGATAGAAGTGTATATGCTGTTGGCAGAACTCTCTCAGTAGTGCTCTGCTTGAGCCCAAGGGCAGAACAAACAAGAGCAAATCATTAGTGAAACCAACTGCTCCACCTGCCACCTGCATAAGTTTACGCAAACAGATAAGGAAACTGTGTTAACAGCTAGAAAGCGCCATCAGAAATATCAATACCTTGAGTGAAGTGACTGGCAGGGCCAAGTCTTTTGACCAGAGTGGTCAGAGTGGTACAGTGGCCCTGATGGACTTCTGACCCTTCAGCATTGTAGGAAAGAGGTAACATGTATCCAAATATAAATTCAAATGTTACTCATGGTCTTTTCAAACACACTGCAACTTGAACTTTAATTGCTGTTTCTTTAGCATTAAAGGTGACTAAGTACATTTTATCTCTTCCATCAAGAAGAAGGAAAAGTCACTGCCATGGCTCAAATCACTACAGGTCGGAGAACCAAGTGGAACAACTGCTTTTCACGGTTTCTACAGTAACTCACCACCCATGTCTTTTATTTTGTACACTGCTCAGCACAAGTCAGTAGTTTAATTTTTGCCCTGTTCGTTGCATGAAGAGAGCCAATATGAGTAATGCTGAGCTATCCAAGCCTGGCATCACTTAAATCAATTCTGTCTTTTTGTTAATCTTTGAAGGGTTAATTCTTCAGGTGAAACAGCAAACAGTATTTTTTTACTTACATTGATAAAATAAATTATCATAGGGCTATTTTATTCTTAAATATTGATTTTAGAAAGGGAATGCATGAGTTCCTTGATAAACAGTCTAGAACATCAATCATGTAATTTACTCTGACATTGAGTGAGATACGATGTCAAAAACAGGAGTATCTGAAGGTGGCAACTTGTTGATTAAGGCCAACAATACAGCACAATCTATGCACACAGGAGTGGACTCCCTACTTCAAATCACTGCTGTTTTCATTGTGAGCCAAACCGGATGGCCACTCACCAAAGCAGTGCATGAGGTCATGAGCTGGATTATGTTAGTGAACCAGCATTATTATTTAATGCTAACAAAAGCCATGGTGAGAGTTATAAGTCCTTGCTACTTTAAATAGAAATCACAAATCATGGTAAATCTATAAAAAAAATTTAAGTGTTTCAAAACATATTTTAATAATGATTTTGAGCAAAAAGGAAGATCTGAAACAGAACGCGACACAAACCTAAGTTGGCAACAACTCATATTCACCTGAAGAAAAAGAACACACTTCTTAGACCAGGTCCTTTGTAACCTTGCCATAATTTTGGGTTTGTATGTTTTATTCATTTCAAGAGGTGGTATTAGCCACATAATTGTTGTTGTAATTCATTCCTTGTGTTGCTATGGATTAAACAGTAACTTATCTGTAGTAATTATACAATAGGCTGTAACTACTGAAATATGAATACTGCCAGTTTGTCCCACTGTGTTTCAGATCTGCTACATAATTGTTAATGTTCACAACAGTGCAGTAATTGAATTACAGAACATTAGCCACATGATTATTATGATCGTAAACTGCTATCAAAGGGAAGACTGTAATAAGACTCCAAGCTCTGAAGTTATGAAGTTCATACCAGCTGTATCAGTCCCACTCTTACACTCAGACTTGTTTAATCACTATGATAGCCATTACTTCCTTCACCTGTAAAATTTCAGCACACACAACCAGTCTTATCTTCTGAAAGAGTTTCTGGTTCCTAGTTTTAAGTTTGATTTTGATGCAACCCACATAAGTCTTCCATGTTGCTAAATTGGCCAAGTTTCCAATTCTGAAAAAATCTTAATATATTTATTTGAATGAGCCTACCTTCAAGAATTGAGCAGATATCCATCTGCTCCAGGTTATCAAACTAGGGTCCTGGTGGGATTCACTTGACCTAATGCCAGCTTTAGGTTGGATACCCAGTCTAAAGCAACAAAACGTTAAAAAGTTATGTCTAAAGCAGACATAAAGTTTCAAAATACACATACAGGGGAAAAAAAACCCCAAAACATTTCAGGGGAGAATTCTTCACAAAGCAATATGTTTAAGAACCTGCAAGTAGATGTTCTTGAGAAATATTTCTGCTGAAGAGCTTTGGTTAAAAGACAGGTAATGTAGACCTGCATGAGCAAAGAGAAATCAGTGTGAAAACAGCAAGTGTGAACTCTTCACCCACTGAGGCTTTCTACATCTGGAACCTCTGGGTTGTTCTTCCACCACTACACAGCTTTCCTGAGTTCTTTTAATGCATGAAGCTGCAGATTATTTGTGGTGAATAAAGCCCTAACGGATTACTCATTGTTAATTAAATAACCTGATTCTGTCCACTGAATCTAATGCATTATAGTATTTAATGTTTGTTTGGTAAACTGCTTTGCTAAATGCTCCTTTGACTTTTATTGGTAATAAACATTAAGCATTTATGGCCTGTGAAAGCAGTTTCACATCTAGCTTATGCTGTTACTATTTACAGTTTGTTAATGAAATACCATTAACTTGCTCCAAACTGCAACTTGTTTTTGTTCTACTCCTTAACTTTTATTATATAGCATATAGAATAAGTCAATGGAAATCACATGAGCTATTAGAAACAATGGTACTTGTTACAAAAAAACAAAACTTTATGCTGTCAAATCCAAATATGTTCTTAACTATATAAAGCCCCAACTGGTATTTTTTTCCTTTTAATTTCTGCTTTTGCTATGTGCACACATACATTTATTTGCATGTGTTATTCCCAGTCTCTGTTCCCTGCAAAGGGAGATCACCAGTTCCCAGGAAAAGTGCATTTGAGACACAAACATGGAAAGCCTGGCTCAGTCCAAAATTAAACCTTTGCTGTGCATGACAGTGGCTTCACACAACTGCAGCTATCTGATCTTAGTAGGTAAAATGTGCCTGCTTAAAAATAATAACCTTTCTTCCTCCCTCCACAAAAATAGACACATGCTTCTCTTTCTCTGTACTAACACAACACAACTCCTGAGAGCTCTTGAAATTTAAGAGCAGCAGCCTGTGTGTGCAAGTGATTTGTGTTGCTGCACTGAACAAGCAATGCATTTTATCTGCCAGGGGTATAAAATACAGGGTTCTGCCAATTTAACAGTCTCCTATCTGTCGTGTGCAGTGGCAAACAACTTAAGTGAGCCCAGCTTTCTATAAGGAGGAAGCATGTGCTGTATTTATGAGAGAAGACACACAAACATTGTGCTTTTCAGGATAGTTCTTTTGGTTTTGCATTGTCAAATTATTTTCTTTGACTGTTAGATGTGCCCAACAAACATAATATTGAATATATTATGTGATCATCCTATATGTTTATCTGCTTGGTCTGTGTCTACAAATGGGAACATACTGCCCAACACTTACATTCTCTTTGCAACACAGACTTGAAAAGTTTAAAAAATGCTTTGGTCTTTAATTCCTGTAAAGAAACCATTACTGTGACAGTGAAGTTTTCTCTAATGGAAGTAGCTGAGTGATTCATTATCCTCCTAAGGAAATGTCTAGTTTTGTTAAAAAAATCATGAAATAAATGAGATGGCAAGAATTCCAGCTGTTGTGTGCTTAAGAACAACAACACATCCATCAAGCAATGAACACTATACAGTTTCAAAAGAGGTGACATCTCAGGAAGGCTGAGGGGAGACCTCCTTGCTCTCTACAGTTACCTGAAAGGAGGCTGTACCCAGGTAGGAGTCAGCTGCTTCTCCAACTAGCAAGCAACAGGACAAGAAGAAGTGGCCTCACATCACACTAGGGAGGTTTAGAATAGATATTAAGAAATGTTGCTTCACCAAAAGAGGTGTCAAGCCCTGCGCCAGGCTGCCCAAGGCGGTCACCACACCTCTGAAGGATTTAGCGATGTGTAGATGTGGCACTGGGAGATGTGGTTTAGTGGTGTGTAAGTTGAGTAAGAAATGACACAGACTCACCAGAAGGCTGTTTTGCACAGCATCCCATGTCTTTACTTGGGATCCTCTTTTATACTTTGCTCTGATACAGATAGACCAGATTGGTCAATTAATCAATACATCTCACCTGATTGGCTAAATAACAAAAAACCTTTCTTATAAACAATCTTTGAGAAAAACAGGGAAACAGAAAGTAGGAAAAGAATACCTGCAGGTCTTTTATAATAATAAGGTATCATTGTTTATCTTCAACTCCCTAAAGTCTCACAAGCCAATTCTGGGAAAACTTACCTAGTTTTCTGGCTCTCTGATTATGCTGTCACATCCACAGCAGTGGACTTGGCAGTGCTGGGTTAACAGAATTTATTATCATAAAGGGCTTTTCCAGCCTAAATATTCTGTGATTCCATGAGGGCAATACTCAGACAAGGAGGTGCCTTTGGGGCACCAGGCAGAGCTCAGAAGGGTTCCAGTCTCAGACCTGCTGATGCCAATGGAGCCCGAGTGCAAGGCTCAGTGCTCAGCCAGGCCACCACATGCACAAGGAAACAGAAACCACCAAGGAGGCACAGACCAGAACTTCAGAGGGAGCCTTGTCCTTAGGCTGCTCTTTGGGGGGCTTCATTGGCATTTTAAGGTCTCCAAATTTGCATCACTGCCTTTGGGTACTGCTCAAGGCTGAGTAGTACAACCTTCTCCTTGGCTGATTTACTGAGCTGCGACTTTTTTGCTTGAAGTTATTTTTATTTAATATTGATTATTGCAGAGTGCTGTAAGGTAACAGCATGAAAATGTTATTAACTTACTGGTAGGGTACATTTTATCTTTGAAAAAAAAATAGAAATATTTGTATGTGAAGGTTTTAATCTTCATGAATAGCTCCATGATGAATAAGTGTTAAGTGCAACATTGAGAAATTCTGATTTTTAGACTCAAGTCATACAATCATAGAGGGAAAAAGAAGAAACAATCTCACATTCTCCTATCCACCTACCTCCCGAAAATCCAGGCAAGAGCAAGCTAAGAGGTGTCTAAAAGAAGCTAATCTATTCTTAACCTTGCTTCCTAAGTGACAGCAAAATTAAATTGAAGCAATCATGAATCATAGGAGGATCAGAGCTGAGTAACTAATTGGCCTATTTTCTGTACTGTCAGAATCCTCTCGAGCAATTTTCCTCAATTATAACTGCAAATCAGCATGTTATTTCCTCCTCACAAACTACCCATTGCTGAGGGACTAACTAGGTGTCCCAGGATATTTCCGATCTATTGCTAGAGACCAATTCCCACTGTTAAATAATTACAGAAAGTTCAGAGTCCTGTGTTGAAGGGCAAAAGGAAGAAAAACCCTTTTACCTATAAAAAGACAATAAGCCTTCTTTTTATTAACAGGCTTTCCCAATAACTGGGCATCTTCTTTGATCAAAACTAGGGACAGCCTCAACAGAAGATTCTCAACACTTGCTCTTCAGATATTGATTTCCCTTCAGTATGAAGGCTATAATACTAAAAATCTGCCAAATTCAGGGTCCATTGGAAAAAAAGACAGCAGTTATTCACTGCCATTGTTCAGGGAGATCAAAGATGATTAAACTTGAATTCAATTACACCAACCAAGAGAAGCTGCTGACTTTCCTGGCTAGCTGCTCATCACACATGATGTACATTCCACCTGCTATTTGTATTCTTCAAGATACATTTCTATGTCTACTATTTAGTTAACATCAATTTGCCCTTGTAATAGCAAATCTGTAATGAAAACACAAAACCTCATCTATTATAAAGTATAAATAAAACCTCAAAGAGATCCCTTTGGAAAAAGGAAGGTGATAAAACAATTGACCCCTCTAAAACAAAACATCCAAATTTCCTCACTTCAACCAGACTATACAATATATGGTTTAACAAGACTGATCTGGAATGAAATGTAGAAAAAAAAAGAGGTTAAAAAAATAAAATTCCTTAGCAGGTGTACTTCAGTGGATGACAAAGCATTTGGGTCTCCCAGGTGACAGGGCCAGCAGATTCACCCTGACCTGGCAGGACAGTGAGGAAAATCTACACATAACAGCCTTAGGGCTTTTGTTTGCTTGCTTGTTTTTTAAAATCTTTCCCACTACTAGCAGCTTGCCTGCCCAGGGGCTGAGCTGGATTTGCTTTCAGAGCAATTCCTTCTGGCTCATTAGTAATGACAGGCTCATTTTCCCCAGTGACACCAATGCTAGTGCCACAGAGGCCTTTACTCATCTTTCACATACACTTGACATGAGAGAAGAATTGTTATAAGAAGTATTCAGGCATCTTTATCTGTTGTTTGAGCTGAGAAAGAGATTTTGGATTCAGCATAAGTAGTACAGCTTCAAGCCCCATCCTATATCACATAAAATAATGGCTTCGAATTGGAAACACTTTCATCTCAGAGAGTCAAGAGCTTAAAAAAAAGGCACTAAAAAACCCCATAAATTGTGTGTATGCACATGTGTTAATTATCTTAACATTCTTTTCTACATCATGAAGAGTTTAACTTTTCCAAACAGTGCTCTCAGTGGTGACATTTTACCATTTTTTCAGTAGGGTTTTTTGTTGGTGTTTTTTTTTTTTTTTTTTTTGGCTGGTTGGTTAATTTTTGGGATTTCTCTTAAAAAGGCAGCTATCTATAAACTAAAAGGAAGTAGATTATTGAAATGTCACAGAGCTACTAGAATATATTTAATGTTTCTTAGTTCTCATTAGCTGCAGTTTTCCTGTCACACTTAGAGCAACTCAGCAGCCAAAGCTCCATCGTTGCTGTCTGGGAATAGCTGAATGACCATCAGCATCTCCAAGAACATCTTATTCACTTTGCTGGAAGTTGTGCTGCACTGTAACCTTTTCTAAAGATTGGGCTATATAGCTCATATCCTGTTTTAATTTGGTCTAGTGAGATTCTGGGAGTTTCTATAGTAATAGAATAGTACTACTTCCTAGACACTACCCTCTTCAGGTCAGAAATTGTGCCTCAAAATTTTCAATTAATTTCTAAAACCCATAGAAATATTCATCAAGTTTTTGGGTGGCATATTGCAGCTCTCCAATATAGCACCTACAATGTCTGGAGAGGAGTTTCATTGAAGGTGTTGAAATGGTCATGCTTAAATAAGTAATTTCAGATGGCCTTGATTCAGTAATTTTTGAAAGTAAAAGCTGTGCTATGGTCATAATCTGTGTTCAAGAAACACTTTTTACCCTGTCCAGTTAAGAAACAGAATGTTCGTCTGAGGTCAACAGGGAAAACATTTGAAGACAGAAATTATCTAAGGAATACTTCAAACATGTATCATCTGGCAATTTTTCTATGTCCTTAAATTTTATTGTGTTTTGGCAATGAGCCATTGCAGTTCCAAAGCAGCAGCTTTTATTCAGCTGTGGACCACAGGGCACAGCATCTCCTTTTCTTGTTGCCTGTAGGGAATTTCAGATATGCATAAAAAAAAGAAAGCAAGCATAACACTATTGACTTCAGTGATGTTTTGATGTTTTGCTGGTACAACAGAGTATCATCTAGCTTAAAGCAAGCGAATGTGAAATCTAATCAAGAGAACCCCAAGGAGAGCCCAGGATTTACAGCTCTCTAACAAAGATAAGCTGACAGAAGGTTAAATGATGTCATTTCTAAAGTACTAAAGCATTGTCTGATGGGGGGAACTGCAGCACTGGAAAGATGCCTTGAACTTATTCACAGTGGTAGGAGGTGTGCTAGAGATTTCAGATCTAAAATAGGTCAAAATTTCTCCCAAGAGAGTAAGAGCACACATAGCACCAGAACCATGGCAGAACTCCATACTTAGGCTCACATACTTTGCCAAGAACCAAGGCTGCTCAGTGGATGCACTACTTGGTGGACTCTGATAACCCACATCAGAACCTCCTAGTCTGGTTGATCTGTATTGTGCCTTCACACAAAATGTCAAAACAAAAAACATTCCTAAAAACACCCCTACAAAGTGGCCAGTATTTAAGGAGGACAGGATTGTCACTCCATTTTGAAAGGTGCAACAGAAGATAGCATTAAACTTTAGGCTGACAGAGAGCAGGCTTAAATTAGATAGTAGGAAGAATTCTTCCCTGTGAGTGTGGTGGGGTCCTGACACAGGCTGCCCAGAGAAGTGGATGCCCCAACCTTGGGAGGGTTTAAGGCCAGAATGGATGGGCCCTTGAGCAACCAGCCCTAGTGGAAGGTGTCCCTCCCTATGGCAGGGGGTTGCAGCTGATGGTCTCTAAGATCCCTTCCACCCTAAACCCTTCTGTGATTCTACAATTTGCTGGAAGAGGCAGATGAACTGTAAATTCACAATTCAGTGTGTAGGATGATGCAAATCAGGACACATGCTGTAGAAATCAAAAATCAGAGCTAGCTTCGAATGTCTCAAATTGTGCTACTGAATCATACATATTGATGTTGTTTATTTTTCTGATCATTTTTAAAATGTGTTTATCAATCAGTTGCCATAACTATTTGTCATAAGCTCCAGTATTGCTGTCCCACACATTAGCTCTCTGATGCCAACCAAAGCAAAGCTGATTCCAGTTTGCTGCTCCAGGACAAGGATCTGGAAACAGTCTTTTCAAGCCTTCCACTCCTGCCACACACAGTGCACAACATGACAATACAGATGACAAGCACATGAAAGTAGATGATAATGGGGCTCCAACCTCTGTTCCTCACATCTTCCCCCAATGGCTGGCTCTAAACAAAGGCTCTGGTATTAGAATTTTTTTCCTGCAATGTAGCCTGTTCATGCTCTGGCCTTACATGTTGAAGCTTCCTGGTTTAATTCACATCCATGAACACAGCTGTAGAATTTGAATTGTTAAAGAAGATTAATTTGAATTGTTAAAGAAGCTCTGGAGTAGAATTTGCATGAGACAGCAATGCCTGGTAATTGTTCCTTCTCAGCACTGTGTGTCATATAATCCTATCTCTCACCATACCATCAGTGCTGTGCTGAGCAAAGCAAACTAACAAACTGCAGCTCAAGCCTTTTATACTGCAAACCATTGCAGTCACACTAAACTTCATCACAAATGGTCATACTGATTCATTAAAAGCTGTTACTGCCCTGGAGGTTAAAAACACCTGTGTGGCTCACCTTCTCTGGGGGTAAAAGCCTCCATCTCACCAGAACATAAATCACTATAAAGCCTTCTAAAAAGAAAACAAAGCCAGCCTCTCCTCAAAGAGTTTGAATCTGTTTTTTACCCTGATTTTTTGCCAATGTTGTCACAGTCATAAGCAACGTGTCTTCTAATATTCTCTCCTCCATAAAGCACAGACCATGCATGTGCTGGTACCAGGCCAACACCAGGCTGGAAAAACATCATATGGCAGAGGAGCTCCCATGAGCATGGACATCAATAGCTGCCCCCAAGCTCAGAGGAAGGGTGGGGAAGCTGAGAAAGTTGAAAGACAAAAGCCCTTTTTTCCTGCTTTCCAAAAAACAAAGCTACAAGGTTAACTCCAGGACAGCTCAAGAAGTGTTTGGGCAATGCTCTCAGGAACCTGGAGTGATTTTTAGGCTTGTCCAGAGCAATGTCCGGAGTTGGATTCAAAGGTCATTGTAGATTCCTTCCAGATCAGGTTATTGTGTGAATTTTTTTCCAGGTTAGTATTATTTTGATAAAAACCTACTCCGATTTTTTGTATAATATTGTTCTCTTCAGTTTCTACTGTGTTATGTACACATGAATGCAATGACTCACACACCAGAAAACACCTCCCTGAGATCATCACCAGCTAAAATACAATACAGTCTTTCGGAGCATATGTTAGTATAAAAAACACCCTTACTTTGCTCTTTCATTTTCTTGTATTAGTGGCATCTATTGGATCTTACCTCAACTAGAATGTTTACATTTTATCTCCACTAAAGTGCAATACAACAGAACTTGTGCCAGATGACACTTCCCTTCTCTCTTGCATGCAGTTACCATCAGCTTAAGTGCACAAAGAAAGCCAAAACATTGCTGCACTATTTTAAGAGAAGCTAGAACTTACACCAATGTATTGAATAAATCCTAGAAATTAATCAGTGTTTTCCCTGCTTGAAAAATACAGATGCCCTGACAATGAAAAATACATGGCCCTGAGTGTACCAGTAGGCTTTGACCACCTTGAACAGCTTTACCTGAGCCTTACCCCCAAAACAGCCTTTGCCTTTGGCTCCTGCTTTGCTGCCTCAGTGGGACAGCCCCACTTGTGCTACTCCACCTCAAAGGACTCCAAGCATTTCTCCCTAAAAACATCCTTTTATATATGGTGTCATGTCAAGTGTATAATGCCTGTGTGCATAACAACAGCTGTAGACAACAGTGATTCAATAAAATAAAAAAATCTATAAATGGTATCACCTTGCATTAAACTTTTGACTCGAGGTGAATGTGGAGTAGACTTGACATTCACAGTTATTCAGGTCAGACATTTAACTCTGCGTGGTCCAGGTCCATCTCTCCCCAAGGAAAGGCTGTTCTCTCCTAATGAATGCATATACTCGCTTTACATTTTCCCAAAGCCAAAAGAGGTTTGGATTGAGTTTGGCTGATATCCAAGCTCAAGCTGCACAGAAACACGAGGTGACTGCGAATACACTAATCAAAAATGTAGAGTAAAGAAAGGAACAGAGTATTATCTCTTAAGAAGGGAGTTTAATTCTGGTTTCTACCCTGATTTCATACCAATGTTGTCTCACAGGTATTAGCGATGTTATTTCTAATCACCCCTAATATGAAAGAAAAGATAATTAGATTAAGTATAGCCAAAGCCTTTGACTTCTTTTGAGCACACAAATGATAGCAGCAGAATGCTAACAAAAATCATGTACTTCCTCAAATAATCCTTTTGAGTTCAGAAATAAATATGGGCAAGTAAATTTCAAAATTAAGACCCATATTTCAGAATAGGCAAACCAGATTAAAGAAGGTGGGACAAAAATGCAACCCCTCACAGCTAGCAAAAAAAAAAAAAAAAAAAAAAAAAAACCAAAAACCAAAAAAAACCACCATAGACCACAGAAATTAGGATTAGGGGTTTTTTTCTATTAATGAAGGTTTAAAGATTATGTTCAGAAGTTTACAGATGATTTCTGGAAAAGAAACAAGATGCCTAAGTGACCTGTGGTCAGTTTATTAAAAGAAATAAACAAAATATCAGTTTTAACACCAATATCTATGCAAGTAAATCAATCCAATCTGAGCATGCTTTGGATTAACATAGAGGGTTTTTTGCTAAACCATTGTCTTATTCAACACATTTATTATCCACATAACTGGAAAACCTGAAGTTTTAAAGTAAACAGAACTTCAATACTGCAAACCTGAATAGGAAATGGACTCATTCAACTACTCTGAAATGTTAACTTTTGCATCTCTCTGAGTTCAAGGTGGTCTGTGCACATGTCCTGGAGATTTCTGCTGGGCTGAAGCTATGCTCCTCCTGAATCTGTTATAATGATACAACAGATGCAGATGTGTTTAAAACAGAAGAATATTTGACATTAGAGGCTTGTCAGACCCTCCAGGTGCCACCCAGTCAAAGGTCTGACAGAGACCTAAAGCTCTGTTTGGATCCCACCACCTGTTAATCTCCCTGCAAGGCTGCTTGGAGCCTCACTTCATCTTCCATACTCCAGTGTGTTTGATTTTATTAGATGCTCTCATTGATTCCACTTAGTGATTTCTATATTATCTATAGTCTAGGTGAATTGGCATTTTTCTACTGAAGGTAAGACAAATTACAAAAGGAACCCACAATGGGTCACATAAAACAACCACAGTGATCTCCAAGGAGATATTAATTGCCAAGTTGTGGAAACAGGGTAACCAAAGAGAAATAATACAACAGAACTGAAGTCAATTAGGGTGTTTCACATTATAGATGGGAACCCAAGGACCTCAGATTGATAACAGTGGACTTGAAAACCAGTGAAGGTGTTATTAAAATGACAGACTGGCAATTTGTGTGCACCTGGTTGGTGTAACAGTAATGTTCTACAGCTCTCAGGATCTACAATTCCAGATGGGAACAAGGACCAAAAGCAGCAGCATGGATGTAAGGGGCTCAACCTACAGAAGCCTCTGCCAGTTCTTCATGCTAGTCTGAAAGACCTGAGGCTATAATTCCCTCTGAAGCAAGATGGAATTAGTAAAATTATTTATTTTCCCAGAAGAACACCCAGTGCTCCAGGAGATACGGTAAAACAACCTTTCCACATCATAATAGATGCTGTGCTGCAGCATACAATCCAAAAGAAACGAAAACAAAAAAAATATTTATCTTGGTTAAGTGATAGCTCAGCATGAATAATCCAAAAGTAGGAAAAATGAAGTATTAATAGCAGATAATTTGTAATTCAATATAAGCATTATTATACATGGCATTACAGGTATTAGCATTTCACTAACAAGTGGAGAAATAATTCTTTGGGAACCACCATTTCACTATTCCTGACTAAATAGGCCTTCTTTATATCCTATCTGAACAGTGCCTATACTTGAACTTGTTTCCATAAGTCATCTCTGTTTCTTAAGTAGCAAAAAATATAATTATTATTAATTAAAAGGGGAAACAAGTTTAAAATAAATAGTATTTTTATATGTATTGAATCAGGTAAGCTGGGAAATCACATTTGTGTTGAAGTTGAGTAAAGGCTAAGAATGAGGCAAGATTCCAATGCAGAATTATGCATTATGCCAAGAATCAATGAGCCAGAGACAACATCTCTGGAAAAGATGGGGAAAAGATGACCACCCTTCCCAGGAGAGGCTCAGCCCACACCTGCTCTGCTCTCCCCAGCAGAGAGAACCGCGTTATTCGCATGGAGAGCGTTGGAGAGCCGCAGCCCTGCTCGGGCAGGACGGTGCCATGGTCCTGAGCTGAACGTGCCCCAGTGAGAGCCCTGTGCCACAATCCCTCAGCCACAGGGCCAGGAAAGCACCAGCTGTGCCAGCTGTGCCCCTCAGGGCCATGGCCACCTCCCAAAATCCAGAGGCAGTCCCTGATGGCAGCAACACTGAGCAAAGCACAGGTGATTTAAGGGGATGTGTGAAACACAACGGGCTTCCATTACAACCTGTCATCCTTTTTATGCCTTTCCTACATGAGAACCTATTGAAAAAACCCCACCACTATAATCACAAATAAAGCCACAAATAGGAAAACAAATAAGAGGTGAAGCACCACACGCTGTTATTCCAGGGCACCATACAAATTCAAGCCATAAAGAACGAGAGGAGGAGCGAGGGGAGGGAAGGAGCCTGCTGCAGTCCTCCTATGTGGACTGCTGTCCCCATTAGTGCAGCAGCAGTGACTCGAGGGGACAATTAAACCATTGCTGCTCCCGTTCCCCCTGCAGAGCCCCCCGGGAGAGCTGCGTGGTGCCGCAGCCCTGAGTGCACAGGCAGCGCTCAAACATCTCCTCCAGTCACTGCATCTCCTGCCTTCCCCTATTACACTGCGCAAACATCAAAGCCGCCCTTATTCCAGCGTTTACTCAGGAACCATTGAGGTTTCAGTGAAACTGGGAAGATTAATTAAGTGATAGCAGGTTTGAATGTGGGAGATGAATGATTAAAAGTTCTCAAGGTAAGAGTAGGTACTATCTTTTCAGCAAATGGTGCCTACTTATATTGATGAATTTCTTGCTCAGTGGTCTATAATGTCACTTCAAGATGAGAAGCTGGAGTACTGTAAAGAGAAATTTTATAAAAAGTACTCTGCTGACACTGTAACACCACTTAAGTACAAAGTCAGATAATGCAGTATCACTCAAATACTGCCAGACTGATAATATTTTTAAGCTAAGGAAATGAAAGAAAGACTTCTGATTTATTTGTATTGCTGTAAAAATTATCAGAGCAGTTAAAAAAAAAAAAAAAAAAGTGTAGCAGTTCAAATTATTACGTTCAAGTTATATTTTCTACTTTTTCTCATTTACAAGCTGATCTGCACTTCTAAAAACTGCATGACTGTTAGAAACGTGCCTCTGTCTGGTAAATTCTGAATGTGTGGATAGAAAGGGAGGGGAGTTCAGCCACTAGCAGCACAAGTTTTTCCATCCACAGCCCAGTTCTGCATCAGGAGGATGAACTGAGAGGCAGCAGCATAGCAATGTCTCCACAAGATTATTTGCCCTTTGCTGAGCTCAGGGACCTGGTCCTGGAGAGCACATGGTGGTGGCAAGGGCTGCCTGGCACAGAGAGCACACAGGACAAATAACAGCATTCTGTATAGGACTAGTGGCCAGGAAAGCTGAACAGAGAGAACAGGCTCAGTCTCCCATTAGTAATGGTTGCTGGTGCTATCAGCTACTTTTGAATTCCTTAATATATCAAAAGTGATGTAAAATTTAAGTATTTCCAGTTTATCTGATCTTTAATCCAACAAAGGTTAACAGGGCCACACTGGTGGCGTATACATATTCACCCCAGTCATCTGAAGAGGGACAAAAGTGAACAACTGCTCTAAATTTCAGGCATTCCTGCTTTTTCTTTCTAAATCTCTTGCTCTGCTATTTTTCATAGGGCAATCACAGGTCAAACATCCCTAACTAAACACAAACAACCCTCTGCTGTGCAGTATAATGAGCCTCAGCTAGGAATCAGTCATCGATGGAGCAATCAATAGCACACGTCTGAAGAAAGCACGGAGGTTGTAATATCATCTCTATGCCTGACACTTACCAGAGATAACATTAATCCCTCGAAGAAATCTGTGATACCTCTCAGTATTACTTTTTACCCAGAAGTATCCAAAGAATTAATTATAAAGTTGATTTTGAATAGTGCTTTAAACTGGAAATTACTCTAGAGTTTAAATTAAGCAGTAGATTGAAATGACTAATGGTTATTAACCAATGATTAAATAAAAGAGCTGCAGCTACTGACTATAAAAAGGTTTGTGCTGCTTATCACCATGTCCTGAGACAGGTGACTGATGCTGAGATGCTGAGTGTGTGCTAATTCCTGCAACATCTTTAGCAGTGGGGTGAGTGACATTCATAGCCTCTCAAAATAACATCTCAGGCTATTTAAATCAGTAATTTTCAGCTGTTTCCAGAGACAGGACGACTCAAGAGCTCACTCAGACATCAGCCACTTTACGCTCACGCAGCTCCAAGCAACCTCTTGTTTATTCCCATCATGCTGCAGAACAGGAAAAGGGGAGAGAAAGCGAGCACAGAAAAGCAGTAGCAGCAGGAATGAAGTCCAGTCCAGAGAGGCATCTTGGACCAATTTGCCTTTCGTGTAAAAAAACCCTGATTTACTTCCTATCTGTTTGGAGATGTCATGGAGTAAAAATCTGCCTGCACGAGGAATGGATGACTACAGCAATGTCTTTATATCACAAACTTTCCTGTGCACTGCAACCTGTGGCACAAAACAAGAAAAACTGCTTGAAATTCATGCCTCCCAGAATCTTATCTATTGAATGCTTCTTGCCTGGCAGGAAGCTGGAACAATAGGTGAATCAAAGGCAGCAGAAAAATCACCCTGTCGGGGGCAGAGAATAGGAGCTGAGAGGCAAGCACCAGAAATAGCCCAAAAATTGATATTATTTCTGTAAAAAGAAAAATGTGAAGGCTTTGCTGGGGGGAGAAAGAGAGGGGATGGGGAAAGAAATCCCAGACAAGAACACTTGGTTATTCTGAAACATCACTAAGGAATTTCAACTCTAAATATGTGCTCTATCAGCTAAGCTGAATTATATGCCTAAACACGTTGGATGTTGTGGTCAAAATAAACTACTGATTTACTAAAAAACCATAAATCACAATGTACTTAACAAAAAAAAAAAAATCAATTAACTTGATTTTTTGTTTGTTTGTTTTAGCACCTAACATCCATTCATTCAGAGTCCCACCATCCCATGATGCCCTCAGCAAAAGCATTCTCCAGTGATTCCAACTGCAGGGGGAATTTGCTCATTTGCTTTACAGGGGGATGCCCAGGTCCCACAGATCTCTCATCAGAATGCAGAGTGGGGGGAAAGAGCAGTTTCTTGCTGTTCTTTTCTACTCAAATTCTACTCAGAAACCTTATCAACAAGCTGGCTCTGTCACTCAGGTACAATCTGTGATGGTGATCTCTATTGTATTAAAAGGAAGGCTAATAGAAGTGGCCAAGTCAAGAACTGAAGTGTTAGTAAATATCAGAGGTTGGCACTTTTAGCTTAGCCCACCCCTCCTGGGACATATAACAATATACTATGATTTAAGTGTGCTTAGTTTATAATTTACTGTTCCAGAAAGGCTATTTTCCCTACTCAGACCATGAAATAATGTGGCATCAGCAAAATAACTAGTGTTATGTGGACTGAGGTAGTTTTGTTGTTTGTTTTTGGTCCTTTTCAGAAAAACACCAAACAAACAAATATGATGTGGACTGAGGGATTTTTTTCAGCAACCAGATCCAGAGAGGTTTCTGGGAGAGCACAAAGGGACACTTTTGACAGAGGTGACATTTAGCTGCTAGATTCCAGTCTCTCTTCCAAAGTACATGTGAAATCATTTCACAGAGATGTACTTACTAACACAGACCAAGTTGTAGGATCTCCTGGATTCAGTCCTAGTGATGATCAAAATATTTTAATTAAACACTCCTGGAATGGGGATATGCAAGTACAGCAAATTCAGCCAAGAGGATGCCAAGCAGAATGATTTATGTCCATCAAAGCTATCAGGGACTGGGAACAGGACTTCTAAGTGAAAGGTGTTAGACCCTCGACTGTGGGCACAGCGCCTGTGTACTGCCTGTTTCCCTCTCTCCTCCAGCATCTGTAGCCCCTTCCCTTGCATTCTAGAGAGGCCATGGGTGAGTGCTGATTTTCTCCTGGCTGTGCCATCCCGTGGCACTGCCCAGAGCTGTGTGTCCCTGTGCTCGCAGCGCTGCTGGCTCCGCAGGGCTGGGGCTCCCCGTGTGCCCTGCCCTGGTCTGATACACCAGATGCCACTCAATCAAAGCACTGATATTAAGAAGCATAATTACCAATTTATATCACACAGCAGCAATGGTAATTTTAGTGCCTTGAACACAAGAAGTTGGAATACCAGTAGGAACCGCTGCACGGAGCTGTGTGTTTCATGGGAACAAAAATTACATCTAAATGAACAAATACCAAAAATGGAGACGGATACTGCCACCAGATGAGCCTGATACTCGTATCTGATAATGACATTGCTGGGAGAAACATGCAGTTAAGAGACAAAATAAAACAGGAGAGCTGCACTTGCAATTATAGGGTGACAAGGCTGTAACACCACAACATTTACACTACATATAAATCAGCTTCTCAGATGGCCCCTACTTGTAAAAGTATCAGTCAGTCAAACTCTCTCCTCAAACTACCAGAGTTTTTCAGAATCATTTCCCTGCACATTTGGACACTCCTGATGCCAACTAAAGAGCTTCTCAGTCAAACAAAAAGCAAAAAGCACTTGGAAAGTTTGCTGCCTTCCAAAGGGAAAACCTACAGAAGCAAACCACATGTTTGTGTTTTGCTGTGATCATCTGTTTCATTCTCCTTGAACAGGAAACTTTTGGAAAAACAATTACACAAAACTGCAGGTCAAAATATTTTTTGCATTTACAAATAAGACTATATTTATAAAAATGTGTATGTTTGGGCTTAGCAGGAGTCTCCAAGCCATTTTCATATTTGGTTTAAGCATTATAGTACAAATGTCCTTAAAGTAGACCCCTTTAGCAGACAGTATTTACCAAGTTTGATTGTGCTATGTGGAGTTCATTCCTGAGTTTCAGATTAACCCCATTTCCATGACCTGTTTTATCACAGTGTTCTGATAATTTAACTTATATTTTTAATACTCATTCAGTTCTCCAGTCTCCAGAGTACTTGATGTTAATAATGCATCCTATCCTGAGGATTGTGGTGAAAACAAAAGACACCATGAGAGAATCCTGACGAGTGACAGCATCTCCTGTGGCTCGGAGAGCTGAATTAATTTGTCCACGTTGACAAAGGGAGTTCATTAGACAATCTCTGCTGAATCATGATGGGGAAATCTAAGAGGTTGCTGCCCTTGTCTGTTCAACTGACTCCACCCTATAATTGATGGCAACATGAGTTAATACGCCCTGTAGGAGCCATTCTCTCCTGCCAAATTGCAGGATTAGGTAAGGAGCAGAGGATGCGGCCTCCCTGCTCACCCTCAGGTTAACAGGCAGAGCTCACCTGCCACAATGGTTTGCACTGCCAGTGCAAAGGAGTTGTCCTTCTCCTGGCTCCTAACACCCTGTTCAGCTCACCTCATCCCTTGAACATAGTCTTGTTTTTGCCATATTAATAGACAACTCAGAACAGAATGTTTTCCATTATTCTAGATAGTCATTTGTTGCATTATTATATATATGAAGAATCTAGGATACAAAGCACAAAGCAACCAAAGCAATTAAGAACAAATCTTTGTGCACCTTTAAATGCCCTTTCTGAGTGTCCTCAGGGTAGTAAGAAGGGTAAAATGATACACTGCAGATAAGGTCCCAGCCTTGCATAGGGTACATATCCATTCATAAGAAAAAAAGTTCAACAAATCCTATGCCAAAACAAAGTAGAATCTTAACAACATTCCCCATAATTAGTTTTATTTAATCATAAGAATAGCAAATGCAACATTAAACAAAGATTTAGGAACAGAAGACACAAACCTGTCGCGGTCTGGTAACAAGACTGTTTACTTAGGGTGAAAAGCAGCTTCCCATTATGGTATCCTTGTTAATACTATTATTTATAATCACAAGGATAACTTAACCAAGTTTTATATTAGTCTGAAATCAAAGGGCACTTCCCCATCCAATGAGAGATATTTCAAGAGTGAAAGATACAGTAGATACACATCTGAAAATAACATCCAATTAGCTTAAGGGAACAGAGACAAACCCATCCCTCTGCAATGTTCTCAGTATTAGATAAGAAAGCCATTGTGGCAACTGCAGTTGTCTCTTCCCCAGCTTTTAAATTCCCATTTTATAGGGGGAGCAAAACCCATCAGAACCCATTCACCAGAGGAGCTCTGACCAGGTTTGAAGCACTCACACTGCACAGCTGACCAGGCCAGATCCAGCTCCCTGCCCTTCTCAGCCCTGCCCACAGCAACAGAGCAGGAGCCTGGCACCTCTTCAGTTCCCTGAGCTGAGGCAACTCCTTGCACTTCTTAGTCAATGCCACAGCAAAAAAAACATCTCTCTGCTGAGGTCATTCTGTTTTAAAGCACAGCAATGGCCTTCCTGTTTCTCTGGGGTCAGCACCATCAGCCACTGCCCAAGAAGAGATGCTGCAGTGCTGATTTAAAACTCTGAGCAGGAAAACATGGACACAGGGTATAGCAAAATGTGGCAAATCCCAGCTCAGGGAAGAAATGATGATGTCTGGCTCCAGATCAGGAGGCTAAAGCATTGCTTTATGAAAACTATACTATATTACATTAACATACTATTTAAAGATATACTATAATATTCTACATTCTTACTTACCTAACTCGCAAACTTGTGACTCTCTGCTGAGTCCGAGCCACAGCTGGATCCCATTGGTCACTGAACCCAAACCACCTTCACCAGAATCCAATCCAGCAATCACTGCAGGTAAACAATCCCTATACCACGTTCCACATGGAGAAAACAAAGGAGCAGAGATAAAGATTGTTTTCTCTTCTTCTCTCTGTGCTTCTCCAAGAAATCCTGAGACAGAATTATGTCTCTCTGTCCAGAGAATGTGAATGTCACACACAGGGCAGCAGCCTTCCATTTTACTCTGAATTTTACTTCCTCACTCATTCTTGCCTGTGTTCGATGCTCCCCAAGGAGCTCACTTGTGAGATCTGCACATCCTAACAGCAAAGGTGCTGACAATATTTGCTGAATATTTTTTTGCTAAAATCAGTCTCTAACAGTGACCACAATAAGCAAGTTAGACTTTTTCTTTTTAATTCATACTTAAAACAGCCATGAATTTTCTTTATGCATAAAAGGAAAAATAAAGTCTAAACTTGTGCTTTACTGAGAAAACAAAAAAACCCCAAAGCATAACAAAACTTTTATAGATGGAGAGAATGAGAAAGAAGGTCTTTAAGCCAGTGGCCATAAAGGGAAGTCCAACAAAGCATCCTAGTCTTCAGGATTTGGAGACTTTTGAAAGCTCATTAAAAGTCTAGCAGTATGGAAAGCCCACCAAAATAAAGAGAAATCTTTTCATTTAGTAGAGCAGTCTTGAATGAGGCCTCTAGAAATTAAGCTCACAGACACTGTCTCCCACCAAGTACTCTGAGTAATCTCTATTAATACTCCTTTCATAACAAGCTGACAGCAAAGGTGCTGAAAGTATTTGCTGAATGTTTTTTTGCTAAAATCAATCTCTAACAGTGACCACAATAAGCGAGTTAGGCCTTTTTTTTTAAATTCATACTTAAAATAGCCATGAATCTTCTTAATGTGTCATTTGACATTTGTTATTACTTGGCTGTGGACTGGCTTTGAATATTTTATGAAATATTTATGGCAGAAGGGGATATGGGATTCATAAGAGCAAGACACATACAATATGTGGAACATTAGTGACAATTACCACAAGGGTAAAATTAGTATAATCAGCCATCACTTTCTTATGAAAAAATACAGACTTAATTGGTGGCAAGCAGATATTTCTTCCATTTTAATACTGCAATTTTTAAGGACTTATTTGCATAGTTTTCTTCACTTTTACAGGATTAAATAAAATTCTACTTAAATGTGAACTTTGGCTAATTAACTCATGGTAAACAGAAATGTCCTGTTCTCTTTTAAGAAATATTTAGCAAATTCCCTTTTTGTTCCTAATAATTTGTTGAAAGGAGAGAATAGTAATTATGTGCATCACATCCAGCTAATGTGCAAACAGATTGTGAGCAGGTGAAACTGAAATTTATGAAAAAAGACATTTGTGTTTTGTGTTTGTTGGAAGGTGGATTGAATCCAAAGTCTTTAATTAAAAATTATTGTAAGAGTCTCATGATTCAAAAATATTCTCAAGTGATAATGACAGATCCCATTTTAGTAAAAGAAACATTGAGTCCCTGCAGTGTCTCCAAAGCAAAGTGTATTTGGACTTCCCAAAGGATATTCTGCACTGGCTGTCAAGGTGTAAAATCCCACCGTGTCCCAGCTGAGTACCATGAAATACCCGAAGCTGTGGGGGCACATTGCCCAGGGCCAGCAGCTCAGCCTGTGAGCCAAATTCAGGCAGCTTCCATTGGAAGAAATGTTCAAGCAGTCACTAGGTGAGATTTCTCAGGCTGGATGGAAATTCACCTGCTTTTATTTGTGCAGGGCTTGAGACAACATGCACACTTCGAGGAGATTTTGCTTCTAGATTTATATCCACTGCTAGAGCAGAGGCAGGGAAAATAAGTCAAAACCTGCTGCTGTGTGTGCTGCTGCACCATCCACCAGGGTCATATATTTAAAGTAAAGCTGGAGTTTGCTTTGTGTATCAAATCTGTAGTTGCTACTCCTGCAACAAGGCTTTCAAGGGATAGCTGGGGCTGAAGGGCCACTAAACACCTTCCTTTCACAGAAGCTTGGATTGGACTATCTCAAATTACTCACATTTTTAGGTTGTGCCCCTTTTAACTGGGCTCAAGAAAGCAACACATTCAGAAGAAAATTAGTCTATAATTACATTACCCGAATTCATGTATCACCTAATTAATAAATGAAATTCCAGGGCTTGCTGTTGGTTTGACCTGGGATTAGTACTCCCATGGAGGTTTACACTCATACTTTCCTTGCTATACACTTTTCCCTGCAGGAAGATTAGCATCTTTAGGGTCATATTTATTTATATGTGTGTATTTATATGTACCAAATATTTATTCATTTTTTAAACAATAAGAGTCAAAGCCATTTAATACCAATTTTCCCTTGCCCACTAAAACAGTGTTTCTCATGCAAATACTTGTACCAGTGTGATTGTGTTCTCTTGAAATCTCTAGGGGTTAGGTGCTTTAACACCTCCTGGGATTATGGCATCAAAACAGCAATGTATTCTGCATAATAACACTCCATCTTAATGCATTTTGTTGCTTTTATCTAGGAGCAGACCTATAGAGCTCTCTCTCAGGGAAAAAAAATTAAAATATATATATTTAAGCAGATAATGCAATTCCTTTGGAGGCCCAAAGTTCTTCTCCAAGTATGTGCATACAATTTCCATTAGCATTTAAAGGAACATGAAATGAGGAAAGATCTCTGAGCCTGTTCCATTGGCTGTTGTGAATACCCTGGCTGCAAAAATGTTAATGTTTTTATGTATTACCTCCATCTGCTTCAATCCTGTGAAACTTGGGTGTGCTATTTATAAATATGAATATGTTGAGTTAGTATATGTTTTGCCTGTTCTGTAGGCACTATTCATTTTCTTGCAGAAAGCACATCTGTCACTGCTTTCATTAGCAAAAGGTCCTTTTTACATTCTTTTTGAATTATAATATTGATTTTTTTCCCAGCATCTCTGTTTTGCATAGTGTATTGTTAAACCACTCAAATATAAACCCTTGAAAATGGGGTTGGTAGTGGAAGTCCTAGCACACCCTGAGCTACATTGCCATGAGCCCTGATGCTGTGCTAAATGGATTGAGCCACACTGACACCCCCCACCTCAGGTCTGAAGTCCCAAACACCTTGAAATACTATTTCAGCAACACAGTTATGTGGTGATACACTGCTTGGATTCAAAATAAATTCTATGAAATTCAAAGAAGCTGTGGGAATGAATAACCACAACTGAGGTGCTGGAAATGTCTCACAAATCAATCATCCCAGGTGTGAACAGAATTTCCAGGTTGGTTTCCTACATATTTTATTTTCACGGGTTTCTTTGAAGTTGAAATCTCTTTTTATTTGTAACATCCTTGCCCTTGAGTCTTTCTTCTTTTCTAAATATTCACTGATTCCCCATAATCCCTTTATTCCAATCTATTTTCCAGCCATACCTCCCCTGATACGCCTTTGAAAGGCCAGGTGTGCTCAGCCCCATCTGGCTGTGCTGGAGTTTTGTCTCCGCTCGCCTCCCACGGGAAGTGAGAGGCTGGAGCCCCTCTGGATGCTGCTGACCCAGCCTTGGGGCAGAAATACTCTGCTGGAAGGGGGAGTTAGAGCAGGCTGTGAGCCCACCCCTGCCCTGCAGTACCCAAATTTGGATCTCCCATGGAGGTGTTCACCCCAGCACGTACAGCGCATTCACCGATTGCTGCAGTGCCACACATAAACTCAACATAAAACACCTTTGTGTGCCTATTCCTTTGGAAAAAAAAGAAAATCACATCTCTGCAGTGCCTGTGACAGTGTAATAGTCTAGTATTTCTAGTATAATTATATTCCCTTTAATAGTCACTATACCAGGATGCCTTTTTTATGGAAGATATATAGACAACATTATACACACTTTCTGAGGCCTTTTCTGAAGTACAAAAAAATACAATCCAATGAGGGCTTGGAGGCATTCTGGCTTTACTAATATTCATATGTTAGAACAAACAAATGTGGAATTTTGGATTATAGCCAACTGAAATATCACATCAGCCTGTGGTTTCCTTTTGAATGATTAAATATTGTACCAAAATAATGTTACTGCTTCTATTCAGGGAGAAAACATGATGAGAAAAAGCAGAGAAAAATATATGTATCAGTGGGCTATGCAGCAGATTGCAATGGAGGTACCCTGCTTTCAGTGCATTTGTTTCCCTGCTGCAAGGAACTCCTAAAATCTTGGTGGGAGGACAGGCAGAGTTCATGTGATCAGGACAGGGAACAGCTGTCCCAGAGCCACAATTCTGATGGGGGCTGGCTGAGACCCTCTCCTGCACCAGGCTGGACCCACGCCCAAGGCTCCCCCCTGCTTTTGCTGCTTGAGCAGCCCCACACTTGCACTTGGATCAAGGAAGGCTGGGGTATTCTGAGCCCAAAATACCAGGTAGAACAGTCATGGCTGTTCCCAAAGGTTGGCTAGAAAAGCCCCATCCCCACTTCTTGCCTATATAAGCCTGTTCTGGAAGTGAAGGGGTTAAAAGTAAAACCATTTGCAGCTCTATTTCACTTTTGAAATGCTAGATTTCTGAGATACTCATTAAAAGATGAATTCAGACAGTGTCCTTGAGACAGTTAATGAGATATGCTAATTTAAAATAAATAGGTCTGGTATGAATTCTTGATAAGAAAACATCTGCTTGGATCTGTGCTCACTTTCAAGGGAGGTAACTGGGTCTGAAGGCAGCAAGATAGGATAAGGAATATGTGGCCATCTTGAAGGCAACAGTTTAAAACAACTGATTGTTTTTCAGGTTAACTCTTGAAGACATTTATTTCTTCTGTCTGACTTTCTGTATATAGGGACTAAGAGAGGCAGGCCCAGGGTCAGGAAGGCACTAAATGCATTAAGGGGCCTCCTCAGCCACCAAAGCCACGGGGGTGAAAAACAGTTCCAAAGCACTCCCTGTTCCCCAAACAGCTCTGTCCTGTCTGCAAAGAGAAGGATTTTGCCTGAAGGTCACGAAAGGAGCTGACACTAAACACCCCCCACAAGAACTGCAGAGCTTGTCACCCCGACTGCCACCTGTGTGACACAGTGTGGGTGGCAGCCAGCGTGTCCCCCTGGCTGAGCCAGCAGCACGGGCATTTTACCTCCCCTGACCTTGGCAGTGAAGCAGAGTGGCTTTACAATACAGATGGACACATAGGTTTGTGTCCTGGGTGTGCTGCAGGGTTTATTATTGGGTTGGGGTGTTTTTTGACTCAGTCACAGAAAGGTGCTATCTCATTTTATACAGAGATCCTTGCACCATCCCTGCCTTAGAAACAGCAGTTTGAGTAACACCTTGTAGCAGTCACAGAGCAGCAAAAGGTGGCAGGAGAAATCCTACCACTCTCAGTATCTGCTCAGCTCTCCTCTGAACAGTAAAAATTGTCATCCCCAAGATGGTCATTTTGTCCAATAGCACAGAAGTGAAGTGCTATGGAACAGGCAGTGCAACTCTCTGGCTAGCACTTACAACAAACTTATGGACTTATGTGGGGTTTGAGCTTCACAGTCATATAATGGTGTAGTGCACAAGCTACAAAATTTTCTAGAATTTTAGAGGTTCAATAGTCAAAGATTATTTATACCATTCAAAAATTTCTGATCCATTTGTTTTTATTTTTAAGTCTACGCACCATACCTGTTACAGTGTTTTACTGAACACTGTCAGGCAGTGTCAAAATCCACTGGGTATTCAATCCCTTGTACTCAATAATATGAAATTAGGACTTTAATTCCCTTCCACCAAACCATTTTTTCCAGCTGCACCTGTGCAGCCAGGCTGTCTGTGTGCCTGAGGGGATGAGGAGATTCTGTGTGAGAAGTACAATTTGCACTCACCTGCCTGACGTGGACTGAGCTTGTTCTCTGTGGTAATCTGAGATCAAAATATGGCTGAAAGATGCTATTGCACTGTGACATTTTGCACCTCTGTCTGCACCAGCTTTAGGGCTGTGGCAAAAATCAATGAGCTGCACAGGCAGGCCTGAGCTCAGCCTTTAGATTTTCCTTTCCCAAAATACTGATGCCTCCAAAACGGATCTGAGAGGGTGTTTGGAAAATATGACAGTACCTGCCCATGTGCAAGCACCTGAGTGCCAGCTTTCTTGGGTGATCAGAACATGCTTACACAGATTCCTATTCCTTGATTTCATGTCTAATAATAGATTCCAAATTTCTGTTTCTGTCTGGTAAAATCTAAATACTCAAGAAGGTAAACCAGATAATATGACATAAAATATCTGTTCTTTGCCTCCCATTATTTAACAATCACGTTACAAATATTTTTTCTCCAAAATATTTTGTTGAGGTAATTTTTGGCAAAAAATATTATTATTATAAAATCATAATATAATTTGCTACAATTATTGTCAGACACATCATCTTTCCTTATCATATTTTTTCTCTCCTGATCCTGAGTTTCTTTGTTCAGTGCTGTGTACATGTGCAGTCAGCATCATGCTGAGTCACTTAATAAGTGAATCAGAGACATTTTTATAGCCCAGAATTTTATGTTTGTGCTGGAAGCTTACAGCTCCCAGTAACCTGAGCTTCAAATCCACTCTACTCATGTCTTTAACATGGAGTTTGATCCCTGAGTTTATTTGTGACAATAAACAGAGAATTTTATAACAAATAGTATGCACTGATGGTTAGTTGTAATTATGAAAGATGATTGCCTCCTCAGTGAGTGCTGCTGCTGCAGAGGGTTACTGGACTTCATGAATAAATTGTCTATACCAATACAGCAAGTTCTGTTACCCTGAATATTTTGTTCAAATGGTGTGAATGCCAGTACTCAATATATGAAATGCAAGGAGAAATGATCCAAAATATTCTATACAATTAGTGTTTATCAAAACTGTCATACTGATTCTAAACCCTTACATATGCATAATGTTAAATGGGACTATCTGAATATGTTACATTTGTCTAGAAGAAGGTCTGAAATCAGGTCCAGATTTCATCTTAGCTGGTATTAACCGAGCTTTCATTAAGCCATCTCCTTTTAATTTAGAAAACACAGAGTCATATCTCTAGCTGATATAAATCAGAACCACTTCCAAAGCTGCATTATATATGTAATTTACAGAGATACAAAGACTTCATTCTCAAGTCATCTAAGCTTGAACTTTACTATGTAAAGGACAACAGAAGTCAATTTTTATTATGATTGCTGAGTAATTAATGAGAAAAGGAAAATCTAGGCTGCATTATCCTTCACACTGGATAAATTGCTTTCTATGCCTTTAATAAGGTGGGCTAATGGCCAGTCATTAACATGTTTATATATTTAGCAAATAGTCTATTATATAATTTCAAGATTAATTTTGAGGAATACCCTTGTCATAATTCCCTTTGCTACAGCTTAATTCAAGGGTTCCACTTGCACTTTCAGCTGGGTTGCAGGAGTGCTAATGAAGCACACACAAAGTCCTTGCTTTTCTGCTACTTGGACCTCGCTTAATCCGCTTTATGAACGTGCCACTCACTCCTGTAAAACATCTTAATGGGGTGTCTGTGCCGTGCTGGGAGCCAGCTGGGAGCTCTTCATGTGCCATGGAGGGGATAAAGGTGGCACTGGCAGCCCTCACCGGGCTTGCACCGCCCTGCTCTGGTGGCTCAGACTTTGGTTGTGGTGCCTGGTAAATATTAATTGCATTGCTTGTGCTGCCCGGAGGGGAACAGCTCTGCTGCTCCTTCTGCTGCACAGACACAAGAGACAGAGCTGCCCTGGCAGGGTGGGACAGCAGAGGGGAATGTGGGGGACAGGAACATGACATGAGGGACACACAGCCTGAGGGCCAGGGAGGAGCACGACCCCTCTGTCCTGAGCTCTGCTACCTCCTCCTGTCCCCATCCCTTCGCTCACTCAGCCCCTTTCTGGGCTGGCTTTCACCAGCCGGTCCCGGCACTCCAAAGTGCTGGACTCAGGAGCCAAGCCAGACCTCCCCACATCATTTCTGGGTGACAGCTCCCTCATCACTAAGCCTTGCAGATACCTGCAGTACAGGGACATTTGGCAAATCCTGCTAGTGCCTGTAATATCATAATAAACTGACATATTTATGTACATTTTATGTCTTTTTGTGATGCGTTTTGGGGATATGATTTTTCATTGTTGTCATAATCAGTCAGTCAGAGAACTGGTACCTTTCCACAGACAGAAATAATGCATTGACACTGCCTGACTGCAATATATTAAAATTTAAATCACCGTCTGGTCTGCTGTAGGAATCATATTAACTGGTCCTAAACACACAAAAAAGGCAGAACAATAAAATTCAGAGAATGATAAATTACTGATGTTCTTTCATATTTCATAATGAAAAGGTTTTATAATAGCCTGAAGTTTACTTACTAAATGTTTATAGATGCTAAGATAATTTTTTTTAAAAATCAGAATAATGTAAGTTAAGAGGACATTTCTCTGACATTTGTCAGCTTCACAGCCTGGGTGAAAAAGAATTTGCAGTAACTATGAATTGTCATTCAATCTGGGACATGAACAGCTTAATTGAGAAAGTGTGTTAGAAGCCAACAAGCCAGAGTGACAAGTAGTAACTTGAGTTCCCAGTGGCAAGCCCACCATGATCTAAGGATCAAACTGTAGCACCTTTGTTTCAGTAATTAAGCATACAGTGGCAGCAAATACTATTTTTGTTCCCATATTGAGCTCCTGCAATAGAAAGCTGCATGAGCTTTCAGACTGAGATACATGTGTGAATTAATTTGTATAACGGTCCAAGAGATATTTTGCAGATTTCTGTTCCTTTTCCAGATACTTTTCTATCTGAAAAAAGTGCATTTTTCAGTACATGTTATTCTAGTCCAAGTGCCTGGGTCCTTTCCATTCTGATAATTTCAATACTTGTGTATACAACATGAAACCAGTCCCCCATTGTTAACATGTCTGTTTAAGTAGAGAAAATGGGGCATTTGTGGTGGTTTTATTACAGTTTATCTTCATGTTGGTATGTTTGGGATCAGTCTGGGCTTTGGCTATAGAGAATCAAATAAAATGCATTTTGATGCTCACATGAAAGAGCAGCTGTTACTTCCCAGCTCTACCTTCTACATGTGTCTGCCTTTCCCTCTCCCCACCATGGCTAATATAGCGTCTCTGGCCTATTAAACAAGAAATCAAACCTGAGTTTGGCTGATGGTTTTTTGAAATGTATTTAAAAATAATCAATGCTGCCTTTAATTTTGGGAAATTATCAAACAACCTTTTATGAGATTTCCAACGTTGTGGGACAACTGACACTAAAACTTTCTTACTACATAGAAGGAAAGAGTGTTAGAGCAGGCAATGCCCATTACACACAAGTCTTTTGTTTCAGTCTCTGAGTTCTACTAAAGTCTTTTTGATAGGAAAAAAAAAAAAAAAGCTGGTTCATAATGAGGTCCAAAGACCAACTGCTTTTGCAATGGGCAGGGTAGCACAACATGTCAGATTTTTTCTCTCCAGCTCAGCCAACATTTCTCCTCAGTCATATTGATGTTCTTTCACAAGCTTAGTATATTTTTAAAGTATTTGCTGCAAATGTATCTCAGACATTTGCTTGCTATACTGAGCTGCTTTATTAAAGCCAAACTCAGCAAATCACTTAATAAAGTGCAATATCATTAAGAGACTCCCTGGAGTTTTGTGGGAGTGTCTTGCTGCATATCCACCTCTCACACATGGTGTGCATCTCAGGGTTAAGGGAAAATTGCAAAAAGCTGGCAGGACACCGTCTGTGTTGGCATCACTACTACAGTTTTTGAGTTTTGAGTTACAGTTTTGAGCTAACAAACTACAATACTGCAGCACGAAAAAAAGTAAAGGATCATGGCTTGAACCCTGCCAGATGGAATATGGAGACAGCTCAGGAGAACTTGCCAAAAAAATGTGTGTGTGCATGCATGTGTGTGCACAAACCCTTTATAAAATTAAGCAATCTCTTGAAATTTCTCCATTTCAAGAAGCTTCAAATCCAACGCTCTTTCACTTGCCAACACCAAGAGAAAGTTATCACCATTTATATTCAGATACACATAAGTTTCATCCAGATGGTTTTACACACTGTTTCCTGTAATCTAATGCATTTTTCTGCTTGTGAATTAGAGAGAGATGATTCTGGTTATGACAATTATATTCACACTTGTAACTGCCTGATAAGCACATAGGTAAGTGCTTTAAAGCCAACATCAGCTTCAAACTTTCTACTTTTATTAATTATCTGCTCTTTGTAGTTGGTCACCTAATCACAGGACATTATTTCAATTTCAAATGTGTGAATAAAACTTTCTAGAATAGCAGAGTATGGAACACAAAGCATCTCATTCTCACACAAATACATATTAATTTCTGAAAGACTAGGAAACTGATAACAGGAACGTTAATGGCTGGGGAATCATTGCTTCAATAACTGACACAAAGCTAAGCCTCAGTTGGCGCTCATCTGCATAACTCCAGTGTCTCGTAGGAAGATACAGCAGTTTACACAGGCTGAGAGGATCTGAACTTTTGCTTCTTGTGTCTCTGCTGTATTCTCCTATTGTCATGGCCTTTTTACCTTGCATAAATGTGTGTTAATTAGCTTTAATTAGGATAATTGCATCATAGCTATTCTACTCACACTTTCAATGGTATTAAAGAGAGTCAGCCCCTTTAGATTTTTGCTAATGATGCTGGTTCACTTGGAGAGCAGAGTAATATTGCCAGGTCTGATATCAAAATCTTTTTTTTTTTTTTTTAATTAAGAATTTGGTCATGCTCTAAAGATGAATGAAGGTCAAAATCTCAAATATTTACAAAAAACCTGAAATATAGCTAGGTATATACCTATTAAAATAATGAAACAAGACATATAAATGTGCATTAGAATAGGTAACAGAAGAAAATGACAATGCAGTTGTTGCAAGACTTTTTCCAGTGGATTACGTTTTTAGTAACACCAGCAATTATATTCTTTAATCTCATTTGGTCATGTGCAAATCAACTATTTTTAACACAGATTAACACTGTGCAGGAATGGAATAGAATAGTTCAGTTGGAAGGGTCCTACAAAAACCATCTACCCCTACTGCCAACTTCCAGATTTTAAGAAAAATCCTTGTCTGCCTTAATATTTGCTTTAAATAGGCTGGGTGGGCAGAGCAATGCAAGTCATCTTTTGACTCTGCTGGAAACCAATTTGGGTTTTATCATAGAGAGCCATCTCAGGTCTGGTCAAATTTGTGTCTGCTCCAGAAAATAATTTCATAGCTTTGGGCTTTTGCTGCAGCTGGTGCCCCATCAGCTGAAGTAAACAGGAGAGTGTTTAGAGCAGGCTGTGTTCCTCAAGATTACCTGCAAGCAAGAAATTCCTGGATGTTGAGTTAGAGCAGTTTGGGAGCTGTAGAAATGAGACTTAGCAAGAACCACTCACCCTTAGCCAGTAATTAATAATACACAGGTGTCCTAGTGCCTTGTGATTACATTATCAAGCAGTGCAGTGATCCTGTGCCACAGAGGGGTCCTGCAGTGCCCTGCACTCCTGCTCAGAGCTCGCTCAGTTATGTCCCCTCTCATTCTCTCAGCTGTGGAATCACCAGTCCCACGGAGGTTTCTGCAGAACATCAGCAAAACCAGCCCCAAATTCATCACTGCAGCAGCATAATGTAGCTTGGCACAACTGTATTACACTATTGCATTCTTGTGCTGTAGTTAAGGCCTGTCAGCAATTTCATTATTGAGTCCTATTTTTAGCCATTCATAACTTTTAAAAAAATAAAAGCATTTACAGAGCAGGCTTAATCTGAACAGTATTTTCTCTCAGTGGGAAAGGTAATGATATACACTCTATGTGTGTATGACAGCACAAGTAGTTCCTTCATCTACATAAAAAATCTGCTGACTTGTGTTTCCTTATTTTTTTTCTGTGATTTACTCTTATTCTCAAATGGATTCTAATAAATTTGCAATTTATTGCAAAACTTTCATAGCAACACAGTAGTACTAATGTGGAATAATGTTATACATGGGCTCCATAAAGGTGAAATTCACAGGGTGCAGCAGTCAGTGATACAGAGCTGATGATTATTGATGAAGAAATTCCCCTTGACTTCATGGGTGTAGTATATACCATGACAACTTTAAGCATCATGAAGAAAAGTTTTCTTGTGCCAAAAAATAAGCAGGGTTTTATTCCTTTCCATAAAAAACACAATGTAAATCCAGATAATCTTTGGACGAGCTCTGAAGATTTTAGTATCTAAATTGATTAAGAGCCACATTTCCTATTTGCTTTCTACACAAAATGATTTTACCATCTATTTTGTGTTATATGACAAATTCTGTCTTGAACTGCATCTCTGGAAATCCACACTAACTTAAAGGATCCTGGTGGACTGCTGCCAACTCATCCTTCGTGTAACAGAGCTCACGGATTGGCCTCTCTACCTTGAAGGTGAAAAAGCATTTTTCATGTGATGGCTGAGATTACAAAACTAAAGGCAATTCACAACTTGTACAACAAGACACAATTCATCTATATATTGTTTTTGGAACAAAGGCTTGCTTTTAAAGGTGGAAATTACAAGTAATTGCATCTCTAATAATGATATGTAGCTCAATTATCAAGGCCTTCCGAAAGAAGTGAGAACAGAAGTACATGGAATAGCTTACTTTTTATTTATTTGCTAACATTTTTAAAAATTTATTTACTCTGAGCCTTCTACACTTGCTTAAACTGACTTATGATGACCTGTTCTAATGCAACACTGATGGGAATGTTTATTAATGGCTACTTAATTGCAGAATGTCACAAAGAGCACTATAAATATAAGAAACTGGGATAATTAGATTAAATTTTAAACACCGAATTTATGCTTGACAAAATTCAAATATGTAAAATCTTCTCAAAACCAGTTCTTCATACAGCAAGTTCAGCACATTTTTAGGCGAGTATTTGCTATGTGCCAGCTTCCACACCTGGGTCCCCTCCTCACAGGAGTTCCATTAGCTGGCACACTTTAGCTGCAGCCTCCTCCCAGACCTCTCTAGAAGAGTCAGTGGCAAGAGAAGACTTCAGCAATAAACAGAGACACAGGCCAGCAGCAGAAAACCTGCAGCAGCATCAGTTTGTGCTAAAGCATCAATTTTGATTAGTTACTGGCCAGTAGCTCCAAGATATTTTTCAATTCTAGCAAAGCTTCTTGAATTTTACACTATTTCTGCTAATTCCCTACAAACAAGGGTTTGCATTCCTCAGACTTTTGTAACCATCTTTACCTGCACATCTTCAGTACTTGGCTTTCTTAGAGCTGCTCCTCTCCACTCAAAGGTACATCCTGGTGGAGCCTGTCAGGTGAGAGAGAGACAAGACCTGCTCAGCATCAGCAAAGCTGATGTTTGAAACAGGTTTATGATTTAGATTTCTCCATTGCTCTCAAATTCCCAATAAACACTTGATGCTTTATGATACTGAGACGTTAATCATTTTCCACAGGCACAGTGAGGTTGTAGGGGAAATATCGAGCACCTGCTCCCAAAACAAACAACTTTGTGTGCTGTGATGACCCAGGTGATGAGCTATGAGTCCTTACCCAGCCTGGATCCTGCAGGGTCCACAGGGGCAGCATCACCAGGTGTGCCAGGGCTCAGCGGGCCCAGTCCAGCTGCTGTTCACAGCACCTTTCCTTCTGGGGCAAAACCACTAAAACAGATAATTTTGAGAGCATGTTTCAGGAAACTGCTAAATCCGATTGCCTAGGTGGGAAAAATGTCATTTTGTGTACAGTTGCAATGGAGACAACTTCCATATTACTGTCACAGAAGGAGCCTGTGTGAATGCCACAGCACAGTTACAGGAAAATAGTTCTGGCATGTGGGGCTGTCCTGTCATTTTGTGGAGGATGAAGATCTATATGAGTATATTTTTTCTAGGGAAAGGATGAGCAGGCACACACTGTGTTGGCAGCTCTGTACATTTTCAGCACTTTTTTTTACCTACATAACTAATGCAGACTCTAATTTGGTGTTCTCAGATTTTCATCAAAGCAGCAAGAGCCTCACACTACAGAGCAGTGTGGAGCGGCCAGGCAAACATCATCCTAACAGCAAAAGTGCAACTTCGTAGTTTGTGCCAGAGAAACTCCATTTGCCACACCTTAAAAATGATTCTTTTGCTTTAATTTTGCCCAGAGATGGAATCAGTTTTAATACAACACAACTAAAAATATATCCTCTTTCTGAAAAAGAATATATATATTTAAATATGTTACATCACATATATCAATATATAAAAGGATTTTATATATAGATACTCTATCAGAAATATATATGCTTGTAGCCACATCATCCTATTTATTGGCATGAATTAATTTATTTTTAAATTAATTTTTTACTTTCTGCCAGCTTATTAATCAGTTCTGTAATTTAATTACCTGTTGGGAAGAACAGCCCCTCCTGGTAAAAACAATTGGCTAACATTTTCATAGGGAAATTTATGTCTCCAAGAAGAGATTTTCTAAAATCTATGCTTTATAGAAAATTTGATGATTCACAATTCACTTCCTCAACCTGCTGACAATTTTGTAGGCTCCTGTTAGATCCTTACTGCAGTCATCAGTTTTCCAACACAGCAGTCCACCTAGTACGTGCTACAAACAGATGCCATTTCATTTTATGGTCATTCTGATGGTCTTCCTGCTATGTTTTCTAGGTCTCCTGCAGCCTTATGAAAATAGAATAAGAGGCATTCTGTACAGTATACATATTTACTACTGATAGATACAGTGCTATAATGAGGCATGCTGGTTTGCTCTCTTTGTCTCCCAAACAGCGATCAAATTGTTCATTAGGAAACAATGAGTATGATATCATAGAGTTCCCCTGATTTTGGGGTTTTTTTTCCTTGCTAGCTGTAAGTTTGATTGCGAAATTCACCATCTAAGGAAGAGACCCCGATGGCAATGTCAGAAAATAATTTATGTCACTGCTGTGCAGTGGAAGAAAACTTTTGAGGTTTCCATAGCTCTGAACTCATGTAACCTCCTACTGGACCAGTGTGGAAAATAATCCTCACCAAAAAAAACTCTTCAGGTACCATAAGGAAATCTCTGGTTTTGCAAGAAATTGCCTGCAGGGTTGCTGCTTGTGTTGCTCATGGCAGGATAATGTGCATCAGCTCTCGGTACTGTCAGTAGGGTGCTTTTCATCACCACATAATCTATGCATAAATCTAATGATCCATAAATTTGTCCATGGCTTGAACAAGTGACTCTAAGCAAGGGAGCAGACCTATTAACAAGCAGAGATGCTGCACGAGTAGCAGGACCATGGGGTCACTGCCAGCAATCACCTGGGCTCAGCACTGAACTGGCCTGGCTGGGCTTGCTGGAGCTGTCTGCTGGTGGGAGTGTACAGACACAGATACACACACTAAGGCATGAATATATGGGTAGAGACATATAATAATAATTTAAGAAAAAAAACCCTTCTAAAGGATCAGGATTAGCACCTCACAGGTGATGAAGAACTCATTATCAGGATCACTGCCCTTAGAGCACTTCATTGCCTGTCTGGCACATAGCCAGAAAAAAAGTATGCTGCTGCCTGGGTGAGGTTCTGCAGAATATTAATGGCTTTCATAGTCCACACTCTCCTGGATTCATAACTTCCCCAGGAGTGGGCAGGCAATGGTATTTCTCCTTTAGCCTTTTCTTTCACAACATCCAACATACCCCCAATCCAAGATGCAGACAGAGGTGTCACATCCAGTAGGGCAGGCCAAGGGCAGAGCTGCTCCAGCCCTGGCAGTTCCACAGAAAAATTGGTCTCAGGAGGCAGGTTTGGGAATAGGGGAACTTCATTATTTCAGCTAGATGCAGGTGGAGCTGAAGAAGTGACTCTGGGTCACTCAGTGCAAACAGATGGATATGGCTGGGGCACACACTGTGTCCCTGCTTGTCCCAGCCCAGCTCTGCCTGCTGGCACAGGAACTGCCATGGACAAGTGGCTGAATCAACAGCAACAGCGAGGAAGAGCTTGAAAAATGTCATGTCTTGTTCCACTTGGTGAAAGAAATGCAGGATAAATACAACATCCCTTTGCTTCTGTAGCAGGCAAGTGTCCTCTTCACAGAAGGCACCAAGACATGAGCAGTAGTCTCCTAGAAGGGGGGACCACAAGGATGAGGGAAACCTGCATCCCCGAGAGCCCAGGGAAGGGTCCTGGGTGGTGTCTGTGGTGCTTGTATCTATCTGTACCTGTACCTACCTTGTGTGCAGTCAGACCACAATCCCCAGGTTCCTTAGAAGTAATGAATAAATGCAGAAATACATATGTACAAAGCAGTTTCTTAATATACTAATTATTCATTCATGTATAAAACAGTATAGTATGTTAATTCAGGTCCACCGTGTCAAGGCAACACTCCCCACTTCCATTTCTGAAGGCAAAATATCACTTGGTACATTTAACTTACACTTTTAACAACAGAGCTGGACAGATTTCAGATATGTTTTTAAACCTCCAGAAAATATGCATCACACTTGTTTTTCATGCTTGAGCCTAATGTGATTTGAATGAGAGGAGAAAATAAGCCTGACAACTAATATATTTATTGTAATAGACAGTAAATATGAAATACAAGTATTTATATGGGACATAAAACGTGTGTATAAGAGGAAGAGGAATGGTGTATACGAGTCAGGGATCTGTTGTTAACCCCATGGCAAATGTAACTGTATTCTGCTGCTCCAAGGAGCAGGGGTAGCAACACAAGAGCCAAAGCTCTTTGCTAGAGTTTCATACCTCATTAATAATATCACAGGTCTTGAAAAGGAATCTTTTTCCCAGTATGAGAGGAAATTATTTCCCTTGTTGTTCTCTATCACAGCACCTCCCCGATGCATCATTTTGCATTTGCTTCCCCTTCCCTCCCACACTTCAGGGTAACTAAGCAAAGGTGGGTTTGGCAGATTTTCACACTGCCTCACAAGAGGCAGATAATCATGATTAAATTCCTCACTCTCCAAGCTCTACTTTTTTTTTTTTTACACAGTTTTTCTAATCATAATTGGATCATCTGAGAATTGGAGTTCTGTTCCCCCCCTTGTTTCTAGTAACCAGAATCACTCTCTCTTTTTTCCTCCCTAGAGATAATCCCCTGGAGATGGGAAAGGTTTTCTGTTGTGGTTTTTGCTTCCATGTAAGCTTTGAACAATGACTGCTGAGCTAGCTCTGACAGGTGTTAAAATATCTTGGAGCCGGCTGAACATTTGTATTGATTAACTAATACATGGACAGAGGTTTTTAGAACTGATTGCTTTACACTGTTTCAGAAGGAAGTGGAGAAAATATGCTACATTATCACTTTCTTTCTCATCCATTTTCATGTACTATATTCCATGTTCATCCAGTTTAACTGCTAAGCTGTCAAAAACCAGAAAATAGTGAAGAATGTAGTTATGTGCTTATTCAGAAGATTGAATCTCGCTGTTTATTGCAGCTGCTTATTCATGATATAATTAGGCAGAAATATACAGCTTATGGAAAAGTTAATAAATTCCTGAGACAGTCCTAAATGATTGATGAATATTTTTCTACCAGTCTATCTGATAGAAATGCCTTTTCAAAACAGAGACTCTTCAAATTTGCAATTATCAGTGTGTCTTTGCTTCATCACTACAGCTAAGTAGGAATAATAAATACCAGCCAAAAAGATTTACCTTGTAATCCAAATACCTGATTTTATACTTGTGTTTTATACCTCCCTTGTGACATGGTCCTCAGTGAAAATGTTCAGTGCAGAAAAGATGCAAGATGACACCCCTTTAGGAGACAAAGTTGAAATAAATTTATCACACAGACTTTAACAATGAGTTGCATTCACAGCTGACAATAAGAGAGTAGGGCCTCACTCTCCTACTGAAGGGTGCATCATGGTTTAAAAAGACAAAACTTAATAGCACTAAAGTAAATGTTTGATGACAAAAAGTGAATATTAAACATTTTTATTTTAGAGATACCCCACAGCTAGCCTCTCAGTTGGGATTCAGACAGATACATAAAAGTTTGTGATATTTAGATCCATTTTGCCCATAACAGTAATACATTTCTCTAAAAGATAAAAGCTTGGAATTTCCAGGCTGTTCACACGCATAACAGCACCAAAGCCACCTCCTTCAGAAAATGCTACATACACATCTCTAAGAAAATACAAATCATCTGCCCTTATATGTCAGCACTTGCAACTAATTTAACAACCAATTCCCACTTGAATTGCTAATGAAAAATGTAAATATATACATTATATATTGCATGATATAAAATAAGAGTGTTATCACCAGGCAAAACAGATGCTAATTTTTTTTTCTTCTCTTTTGGCATTCTGCATTCCTGTGTGTGCCCAGCAGACAGCCCAGGCCAATAAAAAGACTGATTTTACCTGCACTTTATGCCCAGCATGGCCCTCACTGGATGGGGGCACATCCTCCTTTACTCTGGGAGAATTCAGCTTTACCCTCCTGCATGAAAGTTCCCTTCTGGGAGGCAGAGGTTCCCTGCTGGTGGAACAGAGACGCTGAATTTCAACTGACTTCAGGCCTGTGCATTCCTGGCTCCTTTTTCTGCCAGGATGGTTTGTGGAACAATTCTTTTCTTAGAGTCATGACTACTAAATACAAACTTTTTTCTATTTTCCTTTAATGCTATTAATGAGTTATTATGCTTTAAGTACCTTTTCTAACTCAAATTAAAAGTTTACACTGTCAAGTCGTGTGTAATCAACTGAACAGTTCTTAAATTTAAAGAGTATTAGTTAATTTTTAACTCAGGAACAATAAAAAGTAAGAATATGCTTCTTTAAGCCCAAGAATGTGGCTTCAGAACCCTTTTTACTTAATTTTTATTATTTGGTTTATCTTTGTTTTTCCTATTTTTTTATTATCCTTTCAGAGTTGATTGAAACAAAACACAATTGGGCCCTTATAGAAACCTGTTTTCTGTTAATGAATGCATGAGTATATGAGAGTTATCATAAAGTCATTGTAAACAAGGCATTAACTTTATTCTTCCTTCTTTTTTAAATGGATTTTATGGATTAAATAATTAAATTATGAGCTGTCCACTCTTTATGACTGCACACAAATCATGCACTTTGAAGACATAAGGGATGCATAAGTTATGGTTATAATAGATAATAAAGTCATGTCAAGGGAAAAAGGTGAGACAATTCCAAAAGTTCTTTGTTTTTATTTATTATACATTTAAGTATGCTTAGTTTTCCAGATAAGCATTAAATGGATGCACTACTTTTCAGAAAACCTTCACTTATTTTACATTTGTTGAAGCTATGATGCTCTTAGCACAATTTGTGGTAATTTTGTTAAAGACTAAGCTTCACTGCATTACCCCACAGGTCTTTTGTCAAGTCTGAGGAGCCATTTGCACAATTTCATCTAGAATTATCAAAATTAGAAAATGAAGATATTTTCCATTTTCAGGGAAACAAACAGGGAAACAACAAGTCAAGGGGAAAAAAGCTAACAGGGAAAAAAAAGCTAACTAAGAAAGCTAAACCTACTCAGGGTGCAGCAGGGAAGTGGTGGAATCATTATTCCTGGAAGTGTTCTAAAAGCATATGGATGTGGCACCTGGGGATATGGTTTAGTGGTGAGCACAGTGGTGCTGGGTTAATGCTTGGACTCGATTACCTCCGAGGTCTTTTCCAGCCTTAGCAGCTCTGTGACTCTGTGATCCCTGGTTAGCCTCCATCTGCAGACAATTAATCATGCAGACAATTAATCATGCAGCATGTCCCGACCTGTGCACAGAGCACTCAGCACAGCAAGGTCCTTGCTGTGGGAGCATCCCCAGCAGCAGGGGGGAGGGAGTGGGATGGTAACATATCTCAGACACTCAGGTCTTCCAGACCCTTCTCCTTTCCTGGCTCACCTTTCAAGAAGTGTTTTGGACTTACCAGGGTGACACTGTTTGCACTGACATCCAAACCAGGCTCCAGCTACCCTTCCATACTGGGCTGGACCTTCTGCTCCCTGCACACTTCAGCACTCCCTCAGCCATGGCTTGAAAAAGTGCAAACCAGAGCCCACAAGAACATTTTCACTGAAGTCCTGTAATGGGAATAAGAGATGTTAAAGTAGACCAGTATTTCACACCTTACTGAGCTGATAATTTACCATAGAAATATCTTTATCTTAATAACGAACAATTAGATTGGTGAAGTTCACGTCTCACTTTTAAAAAATGTTCTCTTCTCAAACTGCTCATCTGAGATGGCCTACATTTGCACATTGCACTATTAGCAAAATGACTGTGATCATTTTAATTTAACAAATGGAAATGCACAAACACCTGCCTTTGTGCTAATGAGCTTGGCCTTTGGAACTCGTAGTGAATGGCTGCAGGTTATTAGACATGCCCAGCAAAACAGTGGCTGCAGCTTCCATTTGCAGCTCTGTAATTCACTGAAGTTATCTCATTTTCTCAATTGGGTCCAATTACAACAGTCATGATAAATAACCTTCCATTGCTGGTACATTTTAGCCTCAGGAAAAATAGCTAGGAAATGGGTCTGGGGTACTTATATGACTAGGAAAGATTGTGTTGTGCATCTTGGGGGTGGGGGATGTACAGGAGAGGAAAACAGTTCCATAAAGTCTCTGTATATTAAAATAGAAATTTTTCTTAATAAGAAAACCTGGAAATGTTTACCTCTGCTTTTTTTCTCATGCATCTCTGTTTGTCCCCAGACAGATTTCCCTCCAGTCATATCATCATAAACCTTTGCCTTGTAGATGACAACTCCTTGCTTTTCAACACTTCAAATCAAGATTACCTGACCTGAAGGAAAAGAAAAACCTTGGTTTTTTTTTTTTTTCTTTTCTACTACATATTCTTTATTTCAATCCCTCTAAAATATGATAACATTTTATATATATTTTTAAGGAAAATATTCTATTCCATTCTTTCATACTTTATCCTAAGGAAACCAGCCTGTTTATCTCAGATTAAACTGGTACTTCAGACAAATCACTTGCACTGGAAAGGAGCTGTCCTAGGCCCCTGGCTGTTACTCACCAACAGGTGCTGCCATCTCGTAACTCAGCATTGTCAGAAAACCAGTTTTCATTAGCCTGTCCTGGTATTTCAGCATTAGGGAAAAAAAAAAAAAAAAAAAGGTTATTTCCTATATTCAGGGCTTTCTGCTCCCTGCACTATTTTGTTGATGTTCATTTTGTATTTCTATACATTCCCCCTGAGCATTGAACTAGAAAATAAAACTGAAGCTATTATTCCTCTCTATAAAAATAAAAATCTCACATGCTGAGCACTCATCCGGCCTTCATAACACTCTTTTGGTTTTTCCACATTGTGTGACTGGATGCAAGAAAATAGCTCAATTATCTATTGGACATGGGCACTAATGAGGCCCAGGTCACTCTCAGCTAATTAGAAGCAGCCCAGTTTTTTAATGATTGCAGCCTTAATACAGCTAAGAACCAGGATGGCAGCAAAATTAGCTGGTGCCACCCTTCCTATGCTTCCCATTCTACCCATTCTGGCACGTAAATTCTTCCTTATTGTTACCCATGGCTGACTGCCCCACTAATGAATGTGATTTCTCCAGTCAGATGCTTATGAAAATGTCACACCCTCCACGCAAGATGCAGCCACTGAAGGAACCCTCCTTCAGAGCAAACTTGGTCTCAGGGAGCCACAAACAGAAAGGCTGGCAGGAAAATGACTCAGTGGTGAAACTCCAAACTGTCCTGATCACACAGAGCTCCTAGGATGATTCTTGCTCTGTCCCGGCTGATTTTTCCTGTAGCTCTTGGAGCAATGCAATTAGTGGCGGTATGAGCACTAATTGACCCAACCACTGAATCAGAAAGGCAGGGCCTGGAGAAGGACTGCAAGACTGACAGCCCTGGAGGAAAAACCCTGACATTTCCAGTTAGTGTTTCCACAAGCAGGTAAACAAATGAACAGAAATTGGGCTGTGTCACCACGTGTAGATGTCCCATTAACAAGCCCAGGGGAAATATTTTCTAGGAGCATCAGCAAATGTGTTTTATGTGGTAAGCAAGCTGCCATTCTGGGGAATTGATGGTTTTCATGCATAGTCAGGAAGAGCCCTTGTTTATGCACTGCCAGGCCACGTCCCATTCCCAGCTGTGCTTTAATGCCTTTGGAAACACAACTGACAGAGAAAAATGCTATTTCAGAGCTCAGTCCAACACACTGACATCTACCTGCTCAGCTTTAACCCATTGCATTGTGGAAAGAAAACTCCCTATTTTCACAAAAACTCAATTAAAATATTATGGGATTACATCACCATATCACAGAATCATGAAATGAGTTGGGTTGGAAGGCACTTTGAGGATTATCTATGTGACTGTGACTGTGGTTTCCTAGCTGGCAGCATCAACCATTTCAAGTAATAATGTTCCACAAAGTAACAAAGTACAGTTAATTATCATGGTGCAATTTTTTTAGGGAGTTCAGTCTTTAAAAGTGTCATTTGTGGTTTTGTTCAGACCTCTCCACAGAGTTTCAGTTCCGAGGCAGCCTGTGCAGAGCAGCAACTCCTGTGACAGTCCTTGTTTATCTTATCTCCAGCTCTCAGGCTGAGAGCCTCCTGTCACTGAGTCCTGGACGAGTCTGAACAAATGACAGATGTGAAAATGTTCTGCCAGGGAGGACAGCCCTGCTCTCCCACATCTTACCTTCCCTGCAGGAAGCTTGGTCAGCTTTACCTGTCACTACTTACAAAATCTTTTAAGCATTTCAGCATTTCAGACCACTTTCATTGCCACGCTGACAATGCAGGGGATTTTTGTGGTCTGATAGCTACCTCTGTCTTGCAGTTAGGCAATTTGGAGGACTGGACATTCCCACCACCACCACTCAGATGGATTATGAGGGATTATGAGGTTCAAACCAACCCATCTGTGCCATCCTCTGCACCCGTGGCAGGCAGAAGAGGACTGGGACAATCTGCCCTGGTCCCCTGCACAGCCCCAGGGCTCCTGCTTGGTCTGGGGGGCTCCTGCAAGGCCCTGCTGGCTGCCAGACCCTCTCCACCGTGCCAGAGGGGCTGGCAGGTCCTCCCCAGTGCCACCTGCCTGGTGCAGAGCCCTTCTCAGGCTGTTGGCAGGGCACAGAGGAAGAAGGGGTGGCCTGGGGGCAGCCAGGGGTTTGTGTCCCCCCCAGTGACAGGGACAGGGGGCAGAGGGGCTCAGGGAGCTCTGCCAGGCAGATCTCTCTACCCTCAGACTGTGGGGGAGCATCGGAGCAGATGCTCTTCCCTCACCACCTTTGCCATTGCCCTGCCCTTTCCATGCCTGAAATACATCTCCTGCCTGTCACAGTCTTTTCCATTGGATATTCACACCATCAGCTTTAGGCACCTACTTTAGCTGGCTAATTTAAGAGCTTGGGTCCGTCTCATTGGGTACCAACAACAAGTTGTAATTAAATGACATTTTCTATGCTATATTAAACTCTTTCAGTCAAAAAATATCTCATTGAAAAATCAGGAAATAAGTCCCCAGGGCTATCATTATCCATCTGCTTTCCTAGCAACTTTAGGCAACTGCAAATTTTAAAATAAATTTATACAGGATGCCTCCCGCTCTCGTGTGATATGGACATGATATCTTTCATGTTGCCTTCTTGGAGAACAAAAGCTCCAGAGATATCATTTTGCAGCAAAGTGTCCCCAGCCAGCCATAAAGGCAGCAATCTCCTGCATTCCCAGGTGGCCTTTGACTATTTAGAACCTAACACTGAGCTGCTCCTCAGCACCTCACAGATCCATAAAGGAGGGAAGATGGTTACATCCTCTTTGAACAGGCAGATGAGAGAACAGTTGACAGCTGATGTTCAAGGAAAATAAACAGAAACAAATCAGATCAGAAAGTCTGAGAGACTAAAGTGGGAAGGTTCAGCTTTGGGAGACCAGTAGGAAGATAAGAGGTTTTCTAGCATCTAGATTGACTTTCACATGACCCACAACATCCTTTTTTTTAATTTCAAGCACTGCAGAACTTGAGCTGGAACAATTAGCCTACTCACACAGAAATGCATGGAGCACCCCAATACTGCTTAGGAAGAGGCTGAGATGCTGAGGAGGGAGTAAGTTAACAGATTTTAAACAATTTAGGGACAGATTAAATCATCCAAATAGTCACAGTGTCTCTGCATTGCACACACAGGCAATCCCCCATAGCAGCCAGCCCAGCTGGCTGCCTGAAGCTGGGAAGGAGGAATATTCCCTCCCAGGAGCAGCCCAAAGCTCATCAATAACAAAGAAACCACCACCCCGGGAGCAGAGCAGGAGGTTTGCAGGAGCAAACTCAAAGGACTGAAGGAACCAGAAGTGGGTCACTGACATTTGAGCACAAAACTGCTAAGCCTGAAAATGCTTCCATTTGTTCAGCGCAAAGCACAGCAGAGTCCAGATGTTTAAATTCAATTCCTCAGACAATAAAGATGACAGCAGCTACAACCCCACAAAGTTGCTTTCATCTTTCAACACGATACATAGATTATGTTTCAGAAAAACTTCTAAAAAATAAGGAACTGTGCCTCATTCCTATTAGGCTTTATGGTTACACACACTCACTCACCTCCCAGCAGCAGCTGCCCCTTAGAGCTGCTTTGTAGCAGGCTTTCCATGGTACAGCTTAGGGCAGGGGGTGATCATTAATCTTTGTGTTTCGCTTACTTAGTCCTTAGTCCAAATTTAAGCCAATAGAGACTGTTTGTTTCAGGCAGGTATATCAAAATTAAGATTTGAACAGCACCCATTTGATATTATTGAACTACAGGTTTTGCCATTTAGCTTCAAACACAACCGTGAATATAAGTTATAAATAGACACTTAAATGTTCCTTTCAACTGATGTTAATCAAAAATCCTGAAGGGTAAGTTTCACCTCTGGGTTCAGGATGGAAAAGCCTTCCAGTTATTTGAAAGATAATTCCATTGCCACGTTTCTTCCCCACCTCTTTGCTGTATGCCTCTCCAAGGGGTGTGCAGTGACATCAGAGCCTGCAGAAACTGCTAAACTTTCCCTGCACAACTTTCTGGCCTTAATTGCAGCCTATAAAGAGTTGGAGCTGCTGCCATCTATGGACAAGCATCAAGCACAAACATGGATTTGTTACTGGAAAACGGAAGTGTGAACTGACACAAAGTTGTAAATATTCCCCTGTAAATGTATAATTCTCCCCACCATTATTAATGCCAAGCTTTGTGCTAATGAGCCACATTAAATGTTTAAAGCACAAGGCAGAATCCACAGAAAACATCCAACACAACACCTCTTGTCCTGGTCCCTCTCTTGTCAGAGCTAATGGAGAATAAACCCCAAATTTCAGTAATATATTGGTTATTATGCTCAGCATGTTTAACTCATAAAGAAAATGAATTACTATGTTTTAGCTCTGTCAAATAACCAAGTATGAATTAACCTTTGATTTAGATTTTAACATGCCTGAATCTTGTTGTCTGTGGACTTAGCAGGACAGCACAACATTTTTTGATTGACTCACAGTAGCTGTGCATAGATTATTTAAAAGTACATTACAACCTCTCAGGAGAAAAAAGCAAGTAGCATTGTAAAATAATGCAGCAATCCTGTCCTTTTTCCTCGCATATTATACCTGTGTAATCTAAACAAGTGCAGAATGGAGCCATTTACAAGATGAAATAAACACAATTCTCAATATTATTGCAAGACAGCAGTAGAATAAATTTCACTGTAATTTCCACTGCTGTTGTTTCTGTAATGCAAAAAAGTGATGAATGAGTATCTATTTCATATAAATCATTGTAGGATCATCTGGAATCACTAAACCTAACATTTTTAGGAGGAATTTTTAAAACTTATATTTTTCTTTTCACTACTTGTTAGGGACTTGGAAGGTCAAAATTCTCAATTATTTTTTTATCTTGTTTCCTGACAGATGCTGAATATCTAATACGCCTTCCAGTTCTTGGATTTTTTTTTTGGGGGGGGGGGCACTGTAATATCTGTAAAAATAAAACCTGAGATAGCTCAAATAGGGCATCAAAAATCCCAAATTTCACAAACCACAGGCCATGTTTACAAAGAACTCCTCCTCCTTTGCCATGGAACACACAACTGGCAGAGAGTGTGACATGTTTGCTGAGACAGGGATATACCTCACACAGCTGAGTTAAGTTTCTCAGATCTGCAGAAAAGAGTAGATCTTAAAAAATAACAATAATAATTGTGAGAGATGAAAGGATACCTTTAAACACGCTGTAGACAAGATTTCTTTGTCGCAAATTTAAAAGTTCAGGAAATCACAGTCTCCCAAGCTCTTTAAAGAGCGCTGAAAAGGAAAGGAAACCAGGATTGTTTCATCTTCCAGTCCTTCTGAAATGGAGATGTGCTCAGCTAGGAATAGCTCCACTTTCCCTCTATTGCTGGAAACATTCTCAGCCTGTGACTTATTCTGGGAGAGCAAGGCAGGACCATCCTGACGATGTCCTGAAGAGCTCATTTTGTCTGTTCTTGAAACAATAAGAACACGCTTGGTCAGTCTGTGTTAAGAAACTAAAGGAGTCTGAAAAGAGGGGAAACATGTTCCTCAGAGAGTGCAGGCAAGGAGTAAAATGCTTACAAACCAAAGGGCAAAAAGGTGAAAGGAGTCCCCCAGTCTCAGAAGTGCCAGACATCCTCTATTCCCTCTGCAGAAAAAATCTATTTTCCCTATAGAAAGCAGAGGTTTTCTGCCTCCCCTCCTCTGCCCCCATGAGGGTCTGCTCCTCCCTGGGGCCCCTCTGCCCCACTAAAACCCTGGCACCAGGGACAGCTGGCCACACCTGGCTGCCCCAAAGCCACCTCCCACACTGTGGCCATGCTCATCCAGACCCAGGACTTTGCAGTGCATTTTCATTTATTTCAGGAAGTTTCAGAAGTATATAAAAAATAAACTAAGCTTCAGTAAATGCATAAAATTATTCATCAGAGAACCCCAAATTCTTTCAGTAGCTAGAACTTTTTAATAAGAGTGCATCTAGTTTCTTTTGGGTCAAATCATGTCTTTTCCTATGTTATGACAGAGATAATTCCTTTATCAATACACTGAGCACACATACAAGTTTGAGTCATTAAGAGAATCCCATGTTCAGTTTTTACAAACTCAGTTTGTGTTCAGAGCCATATTCAGATATTTCCCAGCACCTTCACTTTAATGCAACACCAGGACATCATCAGAATTTTTTTTTTTAATTTTAGGGATGTAATTACTCACCTCATCATTTGAGTATTTTAAGTGTCATTCATGTTCTTAAGTTCCTACTTACTTCAGTTGACAACGGTTGAAATCCATTTATTTGGGACTCCACAATATTAATAAATTACAACATATTTGTTACCACAACACACCTAGCATCTTCTAGCATATTTCTAAGAGTCTTCTTGCTGCAAGCTAATAAAAACTGTATCAAAAAATCTCTTTAATGCCTGTTACTTTGTGTGCAGGTTTTCTGCTCTCTAGCAAGTTTGGGCAGGCTTTGAACAGCTGAAGTTTTGAACATCCATCAGCTCAAAAATGTTGATCTGTTTGATACAATCATTGATGTGCTCACCATGGGAACCAAAAGAAGAATATGTAGCTGAACTTCCTATTTATGAAGGAAGGAGAGCAGAGAATTTTCCATATGTGGGGTTAAATTCTTCCTTCAGTCTAGCATCCTGTTGATTTAGAAACAGCTTCAGTTCTTTTGAAAGCAGAAAATGAGGTTCTAATTGTGTAATATAGTATTTAACTGCAAAGCCACTAGCACTGGACAAACAGAGTTAAATCTAGAAAATAATTAAATGAACAAGTTTTCTTCTTTAAAAACAATTAAAGTTTTTTCTTTTACAGAAAAATTTTAAAAATATTATTTAATAATAATAGATAACTACTGATAACAGTGGGATTATGAGCAGTTTGTTTGATATATTTGATCATGTGCAGAATTGTATCTACAAGCATCAAGTGGTTTTAACATGGTATGTTGGTCAGAATTAATTAGAATGAATTTTCTATTCCAGGGAATGGTACCTTTCCTGCTCCAGGCCTATTGTCTGGAAACAGAAACAACCCCACAAACAAAATCAGTTCTTGCCCAGGAGAAAAGAGGCATGTCCCTAGGGAGAAAATGGAGAGAGCAACATAGTCATGGAACGCCCTCCTAAAGTAGTAGTGAAGCACAGAGAGAAGCAAAGATCATGACAGAGAACAGATAACAGAGGGAATAATTTCCTGAGGATAAGAGACCTGTTTAGATTAGACAAAGTCAAAGAGCAATATTTGCAGCTAGAAAGCCTATCAGCTTGAAAAGAAAAATCCCACAACTGAAGGCTTACTTATACATAGAATTCTCAAATAAAGTAGTTGCAGCTGAAGTGCATTAAATATGAAGTGCATTAAATAAGAATACACAACAAACTCTTCCTCAACTTCTGCTGTTACTGGGACACATGCTGTTTTTAAAAGCGCTAAAAATCCCTAATTTCACTGCACTAATGATAACTTTACAGGAAAAGCAGGTACAGTGGGTCCTTCTGTCATAGGGTTAAAGCATACTGGCAAAATGAGAGTGGTTAGGAGAGGTTCAGGTTGATGCACAACAATGTGAATTCCCTTTTATTAATCCCAGAGCTCAGTCCTGGGAGCTGCTGTCACAAAGGGAGAAAAATGCAGTAAGAAAACTGAATGGGACTAGGGAGCTGTGATTACATGAGAAAATAAAACAGGTTCCCCTTGTATGATTTATCAGCACAGGTACTGAGTAGCCTTTTCAAGCAACTTTAGCACAAACTGCTTAATACTGGATGTTTTTCTAACCTGTCCAGTGGCTGAAAGCAGGTACCTGCAGGGAAATCCCAGGGCTCAGCACAGGAAAGAACATAATGCACTTCTGTGCCTTGGGATTGCATAAAACTGTGGAAAATACAGTTCCCTAGCCTTGGGAATGTTACAGTTGTTTAAAAATGTCACCCGATTCCTGCAAACTTGGCTCTGCATGATGTTCCCAACACCATGAGTACAATGTGGTACTTTCTTCTTCATAGGCAAGATGAGATTTGTTCAAATAGTGCCTAAAATTTCACACATAGATAATAAAGCAATCAAACCATGGCTTCTGCAATATCCTTGTAAATGACGGGGGTCTTGTTGTTTTCTTGGTTGGATTTTTTTCCCAAATATATTTTCATGTTAATTCATATCAGTGAGGAGCACCTTGAATTAAAGCCTGTGCTCCCAGTTTGGCAAGATAGAGCAAATGTTTCAGTGCCTTAGCCCTTAAATTTTTTCCATTTTCTTAGAGTGTAATCGCATCTAATTGTACATTTTGAGCAAATATACATAATCACATCATTATGACAGGCAATTACCTTATTGTGTTGTATAATTAAGTAAATCACACAAGAAATTGTGCAGAACTTTAATAAAATTTTCCAAAAAGAAGTTAATCTTTCCTGCTACTGACAGGAGAAGCCATTTTCACTTCTAATGATCATAATCAATTTAGCATTTTCTACCCTAATTAGTGGGCACTCTGCAGGCATGTGCAGAATACACACATTCAAGCAAAGTTCTGGGTGATGAGATTTGTGACTTTTCATGTGTGTTTGCTACGTGGAAAGACAAACATCCTTTTGTAGAATTTAATGACCAGTTGCTACAGAAAATGCAATAGGAGGAGAATTCATGTATATATTAAATGCATTCTGTTGAAAACCTTAAAAATTCACTGTAATACTTAGTTTTATCAGTATGATTCAAAGTACATTATTACCTGTTAATGCTCATACATGGGTTTCGTTACATAGCTTAGGAGCTGTCCTTTGATGGAAGACTTCCCCTTGGCAAGGGAATTTATTTATTACCATAGCTGATTTTTGTTATTGCCAAAGGAAAAGTTTTTGCATTACCTAATTACATATATACATTTTATATACACCCAAGAAGTGGGTTAGGAACTTAATATAGGCGAATAGAAAAACACACAAGTCACTTCAACATCACATAGTCAAGCAACAAGAGCTAAAGAAAAAATAGTGACTGCTGAGCTTTAAAACAGATTCGTGACACACCTAAAAGGATTTTTCCAAATTTTTTGGCTGCGTTTTTCCTCCCTGGAATAAAACACAGTTATGCCCAGTATGCCAGATTAGGGGCTGTCTGTAACACCTTTATGAGAGGGTTACCCACCTCCCTTAGAAATTGCTCAGTGCTGTCAAGGCACCGTAAAACAGTACTGGTTTCTAAACAGGGCTTTCTGCACAAATATGGAAAAGATCACAAGTAAAGGTCACACAAATACACCTGTTAGTCACAATTTACCAGCTCACTCTGTTGATATTGACAATGATTTTAGGAAAAGCTGATTTTATCCAGGAGTTGGGGGCCTTATACTCTATACTCTTCATGTTTCCCAAAGACCTCAAAACCCCAAACTGCCCAGAAATAAACAGAATCCACGTGCTTAGGAGCTACTTCCTCCAAAGAGAATGTTTCATTTAGCAAATATTTTGAGAAGGTCAACATAGACTGAGCATTGAAGAAGTGCTTCAGAAGATGCAGTAAACAAAGGAGAGATACACACAGAACATTCCACAGAGCAAATACGTGACAGAGAAGGTTTGAAAAATATAAAGCACTTTTCAAAGGCATAAAACCAGATTTTGTTTCTTCCTACATTACATAGCAAACTGCAGCTAAAGAATAGCATCAATTAAAAAAATAATTTGGCACTGCATATTTAACTTAAGAGGAAAATGGGTATTTTACACACACACTCTGCAGCTATCTGAACAAAAATTGACACCCTCATTAGAAAGCATGAAATCTAAGTTGTTGGCAAAACTGTCTGAAAGCAGAATGAAGAAAGAAAGAAAAGAATCTGGGGTGACAGTAAGAATGTTACAATCAACCAAAACAGAGGCTGAAACTTGAATTTGCTTTTGCAGTTTTCAGTTATCAAAACTTGACACCTCTGTCACACCAGTATTCCGGGAAGAAAAAAAATTAGCACTTCAAACACCTACACACACACCATCAAACACAACTTCTATACACAACAACTCCTGTCAAATGTCTTTTTCTTTTCTTCTTAATGGTATTAGCCCAAACTAGACTGCACTTGGAGGAAGAAAACCCAACATGTAGGTTGTCTGAAAAACAGATTGGCCATGCATCAGTGTGGTGCTATAGAAATAGATCTCCCCATCATTTTCCAATAGACTCAGACCATTTGAAAAATTTCAAACACAGTCACAGAAAGAACTTGGCAAGAACAGTTCATATAATTATCCCTCTTAGCGAAAAAAAAAAAAAAAAAGAGACTAGAGGGGGAAAACATACATATTCTGCAGAGACCTTGACATTGTAGCTGGGCTTCAGAAGAGAAACACTTAAAGCTTTCGAAAGACATTTTCTAGACACTGGTCTAACTGGTATTTTGTTTAATAGAAACACTTTCAAAGAGTGGAATTAATCCAGATTTGTTGGTTTAATAAAGAACTGAATTTAGCTCACTGATTTAATGCACTAGATTTACTGCTATGTTCTGGCCATGTGAAGAGCTGTAAATTGGATTTAGTGAACATGAGCAAGTCAATAAATGCCAGAAAGCAGACAAGATACCACTAAATCCACACCAAAATCACTGCAAAATATCTTAACCAAAAGGTACTGACCTGATTTCCACTCATGCAATTTTTTTCAGTATTTATACCTGCCTAGATGTAAAGAGCATAAATCAACGAGTTCCACTTAAAACCAGATTTCCAGGCAGGTAGGTAGGTCTACACCAGCTGAGAAGTCTGTCCCCACTTGTTTCTCTCCTCAGAGGAAAATCACAGATTCAGTCAGGTTGAAAAGACCCCTGAGCTCATCGAGTCCAACCATTAACGCAGCACTGCCACATTCAGCACTGAACCCTGTCCCCAACAGCTGCACCTGCACTTCTGGCTGGTGGCCCCACCACTGCCCTGGTCTCCTTGCACATTTATTTCACTTCATCCTTGCCAAGGGATGTGTTAATAAATATTCTCTCTGGAAAATGTTGCCTGATCATTTTCTTACCTTCCTCCACAAAGAACCAGATGCAACTGAGATCTCTCCTGTAACATTAATTTAACAGAAATGTATTTTCAGCTGCCCGTCATATAGGATTTGACAAGGAAGTATAAAATTTGTTGAAATAATACACCAAGTACTGTAAAAATTCACAGCTAAGACTGTATTAAGCTATCATGTACATGACTTTGGAAGCCTTGCAGATACATTTTAAGGCAAACAGCTCTACATGCTCATTGTGTGAAAGCTGCTTTGTAGATGCACCTTTCCCCCCATGACCAGGCACCAGGAGAGCAGCAGCCCACAGGAACCCCCAGTTGTTTCCTGCTCCCCAAGCACACAGGTCCAAGCCCCACCAACACTCTCGATCTGCTGAGTCCTTTCCTTTTTGAAGGTGTACAATTTCACTGCAACAAACCATAAAGTCACTTTTAGTGACAGCCTTATGCTCTTGAAATCCATAAACATCCAAAACAGCTGTATCAACTTGGTAAAATTAAAAAAAAAAATCTCCATTTTTTCAGTGGTTTTAGGAGATTGTGACTCTTGCATAAACTGTCATGTCCTCAGTTTTGAGGCAAATTTCAAGCAATCTCACAATTTCTTATAGTGCAAGTTCCTAAATCTACAAGGAGTCTGGCCCTCTCAGCTTTTTCATGCATGTACACAAATTAAATTTACACTTACAAAACTAACCTATCGATTGTGTCCCTTAACTACACATTTCATAAGATAAAAATCTCTTATCAGTAAGAGCAACACAGACATTGTTTTTTTCTGAAGATTTCTAAACACAATTAATCTGGGTTTAGATAGTTACATAAACCTCTGGATTTAGGCAGCGTGAGCATTACCAGATCCAGAAAAAAACAATCTGCACTTTTTTGCCCTGAGGTCATATAATCCTCCTGAGTGCTCCGGATCCTGCTCTGAACATTCATTTCTCTCTCTTTTTACCTGAGGCCACTTGCTTTAGCCTTGGCCTGTCTCACAGTTAAAAGAACAGTGTAAAGTTAAAAGAACTAGTAAAGGAAGTATGTTTAGACTTTTTAATTCTCTTTGATTTTTTGTATACTTCTCTCCAAGTTTTCTTAATCATCAAAACTGTTCCACTACTAGCAGGTGTGACTTACCACCAAGCTTTTATGCTGCCTGTAAAGGACCTTTTCAGTTTCATGGAATAAACATTAATAATTAGCTCCATATAATTAGAATTTCCAAGTCATCCAAAGAAACTCACATAAAGAAAAGCACATTTCCTACTGAATAAAACACAAATACATTTTGTAAATCCTAAAAATAGGTTCAGAAATGGTTACGTATTGGTTCTTCTGCTTCACTCACACATAAAATTACAGGTATTTACTAGCAATGGTAAATTTTTCCCTTAAGTCTCACCAAAAATGCTATTAAACATGAAAAAGAAGATGAAAGCCATAGGCCCCAAACTCTGATGCTAAAGCAGATCTCCAAAACCTCCCCCATCTTCCATTAAAAATGCCACATCCCTCTCAGTCAGAAGAACACACCTCTGATAACTGTGCTAAAAACACAGTAGATCACAGTGAAAATTAGGGATTGGGCTGAGACAAAATATAAGAAGTCTTTAAAGGTGAATTAATGCAGCTCATACTTGGAAAAAAAAAAAAATCATGTTTTCTCCCACTGTGTGTGAGGTGTGCCCAGTGCAGTGTAAGGTGGCAGCTGCAGGAGGGACCAATGCAGCCAGGATGGGGAATTAGAACACCCATCACTCACATCCTACATCATCACAGTTAAGTGAAAATGTTAGAATATCTGTATTTTTATAAAAACTTACTAGATATTCAGGATATAGAAGAAAATTATACCATGCACTTATTAACAGATAGTTTACAAATCCCAAACTCCTGTTCTCTCCAGTGACCATCATGGCAAATACAGATACCAGCACAGAGTTCATTTTCTATGTTTCTATCCATTATCTAACTTTGCCTTTCATGGATTCATTAAAACAGTGGTTTGTAATAGCATCAAATTAGTAGAAAATCTGACATGGAGCAGTTTGACAATGATATAGCTGTCATGATAGTTCTACTTTTTGCTTGTACCTACTCAGGCATCATTAGAATCAAATATCTACCTCTCAGCGTTTCTCCTGGGTTCATCCAACTCTGAAAGCTCTCAGGCCATTAAAGTATATCAATTAGTAATGATTTTCTTCCAGCCCCAGCAGCCACTGAAGCATACATTAAAGGTGATACCTGCAATCCAAAATTTAATGTGGGCATTTGAGAATATCTACTTTGATGAAGAGATTATCAGAGAAACTCATTTGCTTAAAGTTTTAGATCACAGTTATTGAAAATATTTTATTTGCTGAGCAAATGCCTGATGAACATTCCTGTATCCGTTAAATAATATTAATTGCACACAGGTTGGGGAAACAAAAGAATCATTAAAGGATAAATGAGGTTGTGCAATGGCCCAGAAGAGCTAATGTTATCACTTTCCAGGCTGCTTTTACAACCTTCTGAGTAGGACAAATTTTAACTGAGTCATCGTGGCCGAAGGAAAGTTACTTTCACTGTTTGAGTGTATCTATCCAATTGAGTAGATGTCTCAGAGGCAGCTCATTACAAGCCCTGGAATTAGAGGCTGTCACATTCCTCGTAGGTTAGGTCCCTTCAGCCAGGATTGTTTGGGAAAGCAATCCTTTACATGCTCACAGGCATTTCCAAGCCTGAGAGGTCACTTACCTCTGGTCCAATGCAACTCAATTCAGACTGCAAAGCAAATGTAATTAGTGAATGCAAAACTTCTGCACAATACACTTTGACCATTCCACCTACTTATTTACTTATTTTTAAACAGAGAAATATACTGCTCCTCATGGAAAATATCACAAACTAGTGAAACACCAGGAGCACATCAGAATCACATTTAATCCTCAGAGCCAGCACCATGAGACTTACTATGGAGATAGAGATGCAATTGAATTTGTCACTCCTTTGAGTGGCAGAGGCTCTCACTCCTCCTTAAGTGATGTGACCTGGAATGATTTTTTGAATACAAGCATAAGATTAATTTCCAAGTTTTTATCCCACTGTTATGCCTGTAAAATTGTTTCCACTTGAATATACTTGACATTAGTCATAAATCTCTGGTCAAACAAAGGTGAAAAAGGATGAAAATGCCATATACAACATTCATTCTTAACTTCAGCTGCCAAGAATCTTCTTTAGGTATAGTTGACCTGATCATCACTTGAAACATTCATGTATTGGTTTCATTATCTGTATAATCACCCAACAAATTTGACACTAGGTTTCTCAGCAGGAGTTTGCAGATTTCTTCTCAGCTAGTTAATGAGTCTTCAAGTTTGATCTGACACAGAACACATACCTGGTATGACTCTTTCAAATTAGATCCAATATCTTTTTCATGTTCTTTTTCCTTTGAATCTAAATAATAGCTCTGCTGTGACCACGTTCCTTTATACCTCTACACAAGTCTCTATATTAATGGGGCTAATTTTAATTTCCATGTGGAAATCCTCCCAAACAAACAAGATCAGCATGAAAGATGCATTTCAGTAGGTGGCAAATGCTCACTTCCCACCACCTCTTTCCTACTGTTCAGCCACCATGGCCACTCCTTCACCTGGGCACGTCTGGCCAGCAGTGCCTGGCACACCCCATTGCATCTCTTCTCCTGCCTGTTTAAACTCAGTGAGTAAGATGCTAAATTAAAGCATATGTGGAAAACAGATTTACGGGGTGAATGTTACAACAAAGATTTTTGAAATTGTAACAAATCAATCATATAAAACTTGAACACTTTTATACTTCACTGGATTACTTACACTTTGATATTAAAGCCTCCTTCCATAATATTTCCAAAAGGGAAAGAATATTTCCAAAACAGAAAAAGAAATATACTTCAGTCAGAGTGCCAAATAATCTATCTAGTCTTATCTGCACACATATGCATGCAAGAAATATCTACCACCCAGGCAACAGTCTGCACATCCCCATTCCTTTCACAGCTATCAGACAAGTTTGACCTTTGGTTCAGACCTAAAATCTCCCAACCCATTCGTTCTATCTTAAGAGCAGTTCCTTCAGGGAAGGAGATGATAATGTATCTGCAAAGGCTGACTCTTTGTGCAGTTGGAGGGGGGAAGTGCCAGCATAACAAATTGCTCCTGTTCAAACCCATCAATTCAAAACAAGCATCTGGAAAACTTGACAAGAATACTCAAATGACCCTTGTGTTCTGACAGCTGGAAAAGAGAAAGCACTCTCCACAACGGGAAGATGTGTGCCCAAACTTTTTGCCTGGGTAGAGAAACACATAAAACTGTTTGAAATATTTTTCCTCAAAGCTCATTAAATAAAACTTTCAGTGCAAAGTATGACTCATGTAGGCAACTATGTCAGCACTCACAAATCTGTGTTCAACAGCACCAGAAGCTGGTCATGGCGATGGGCACGTTACAAATTCCCTTCTCTCATGAACCCCCACTGCTGCAACAGATCATTTCCTCCCTGTGACAGGAGCCTCAATCTCCCTCCAGCCCTGGCACATCAGGGCTGCCACCTCGATGGGGAGAGCTTCTGCCTGCTCCACTTGGAGAGGCCACTGAGGATGTTCGTGAGGAACAGACTGCAATTCTGCTCTCTCCAGTCCTGCCACAAGAAACACCTTGATTAGGTGGTGCCATTGCTGACATAAATTCAATTTGATTGTATGTCAGGATTTCTGATTTGGTCAAGATCTGCACTGAGAGGAAAAAAAAAAACCAAACAAAAATCTACCTTGCATCATCAATTAATTATCTTATTCTGAGTTTCCTGACTCTGGGCTCTGCAGATGAAGCATCTACCTAGTGCATCAAAATACCTTAAAACTCTTCAAAATGCAACAAACTACTGTTGGAACTTTACAGTCCCAAATATAAGTAACAATACTTAAATAATACTCTGGTCTAAATTTATTCTTTTAAATTTAACATAATAATTGCCCCAACTTTCCTGATTGAAACAGAAAATGGCACAAAGAAAGGATGACCCTTCAGAAGGCACAGGTCTATTTGGACATTTAAGCTCTCCAACAGAAGGTAGCCCAAATTATGCCCAAAATGTATGTAGACAAAAATTCTGTATTTACCTAAAAATGTCTTGAGGAATGTTTACTAATGTTTACTAATATCTTGTATGTTGGAAAACCAAAGTCATAAGCCTCAGTACTTTGAAATTGCTTCTACAGGAGAAACAGCAGAAAATCTTTAAATTACTTGGGTTTTATTAAAGAAAAAAGACCTGGTCAAGAATTTAAGTTAGTTTTGATTAAAAGTTACTCTGTTTGGAGGGACTCAGTAACATACTCAGTATTCAAACCAATAAAGAATTGACACTTTATATATAGCAGCAAACTCTGGACCTTATTTCTTTCTATCACAAGAAAAATTAAACAAGTTACATTAGAAAATGGGTCACAACAGGATTTGCAGTAAACACTATACACAATATCAGCCATTTGTACAGAGCACAGCTGATGCACACACAGAGTTTTCTGGCTTATGCCTTACTTCTACGATTCTAAATTGATTTACAGCCCCATGTGAGACTCATAAAAGAGCCTTAAGCAGCTCTATCCTGCTCACATACTATTTGCAACACTGTGAATTTCTCAATTTGCCCATTTAAAAACATTTTTCCTTTTCCTTCCTTTCAATAACAGATTTCTGGAGGGAGTAGGGTGAGAGAGATGAGAACAGAGATAGTTAATGGTTAGATACACAAATGAGACACAAATCAGTACATCACCTTCTGCTCCAGATCCTAGAGAAGCTCTGGTTTTTGGCTGGGGGAGTCACTGCTTCCCACTCACCTGCCCTGGAAAATACAATGAGAGATCTAAAACCTGACCACATGTGACGATGCAAACGCTGCTGGGAAATGAATCACTGCATCTAACATGACTTCAATTAGAAGAAAGACCTACTTTATTAAGGCAAAAGATTTATAAAAACGGGGATTTTTTTTTTAAATATATACACACAGGAAAGGCCTTCAAAATGAGGTATAGTTGGTCCATAAAGGAGTTTGCTTATTAATTTCCCTCCCCAGCACAGCACCATGACATTGGTGGATCACTATCCATCTTCCAGTTCAGAAATTAGGTATGGAGAAATAGAACAGGGGCTCCCAAGGTGGTCCAGGAAAATGGAGACAGAAAAAGAACCAGAATTTGCTATTCTGATAGTTACTGCAATTGTCTTTCTAATAAGCCAGATTGCTCCTCTTCATTACTGTTTTTATTTCACCTCTCTAATGGAAAATAGCTACGGAGAAGATTTTCTGTCAGGCAACAGACACCTAGTGAGCAAATACCAAAGTTAACAATCAAAGTTAACAAAAAGTTCTGTTTGAGTGCAGAGCACTTTGCTGGGGTCAGAAAGCAAAAGCTCAGAGCTGACTTGGGCCCTGTATGGACCTGCTTTTTCTTCTGTCATTCACTAACTGAAGACTTCATGAAGAAATGGATGTGACTCTGCTCCTCATGTGGCTGAGGTGATAAGCCCAGCTAAGGTGCACTAGGCCAAGCTTTATCTAGTCCAAGAGCTGCACATCCACACTAATGTTCAAAGAATCACAGAATATAAATTCTATATCAAATACAAGACATTTTCAAAAACATTAGTATTTAAACTGACCCACTGTTTCCAGCAGTAATTATGTCAGGCCCCTCGAGTTACCCTGGGAGAGATGAGAGATGCCAGACTGGTCTAGTGACAAAAAGGCTTTGTATTCCATGGACTAGCACACCCCAAAGAATCATCTCATGGCATATGCCTGTCTATATGCACAACACACCCAGTGTGCTAGTAAATATAGCAAAAATAGGTCCACTAGGAAGAGTGCACGGGTGACACCTGCCCTGGACACCCTGGATCTCAGCAGCTGAGAGTGGTCAGCAGAGCCAGCTGCTGAGAAAAGCATCATTTAGGGTTTGGGGCTTGCAGCACCCTGCCTGGGGCTCACCCCATCTCTACCACCCCCTGCAACCCCTGATACCTCATCAACAGCTGTTACCCTTCTCCCCCCATGTGGCCACTCGAATTCTCTCTCAGATTATATTCACAGTCCCTATACTTTGCTGTTCTTTCATTAAAACCTCTCTGGTTTGCTACAAAACAACCCTTCCTTCAGTAGGGTATGAAGAAGTAACAAATCACATGCAACTGACAATTTTTCTTTTACAGTCAGTCATGTGAGAAATGTGTTGATGGTTAAGATGAAGAGCCTTTTTTTCCATGAGTCATAAATTTTGAATTAAAAACTGCAATATTTCAGGACTGTGGGTTTTGGGAACAAAATTGCAGTTAATCATAAAATCACAGAATAATTTATGTTGGAAGAAAAACCTGTGGAGGTTGTCTCATGTAACCTCTGTCTCTAAGCAAGCCAACTTTTACCTGGACCTTGTCAAACCTTACACAGAGCCTTGTCACACAGCTTTGCCAAGCAGCTGCTCTGTTTTGTGTATTTTTCACTTTCAAATTACTTTTTCTATAGAGCATGTACAATAACAAATTGAAAAGATGACATACAAATACTATTTAGATGGCACAAGACTAGCACAACATCAACTTTAAGAATACTGTCAACATTAAAAGTTTGTGGTTTGTTTTTTTATTTTACTCAAACCAAATAAAACAGGCAAATCTTCCACAAGCTTCAGTATTCAATATATCAAAAAAGATTCTGGGTTAAAGAGAAAATAAGCAGCAACATGAGAACAAAATCTCATCCTTTTTGCCATGAAGCTGAAATTATGTTGGGAATCATCTATAATAGTGCATTCAAGATATAAATATTTCTTACTAAAGAAAACAGATCTATGTTAGTATTGACTTAGCAACAGACATCAGACTAGCCACTGTTGGCCTTCAGTACATCATAAATAAGGGTCTTCCTTGATAAAGCAAACATCTTTCCCTTTCATATAAAAATACTTTATTTTTGTGACCATTCTGAGGAGGAAACAAACCACCCCTGTGAGTGACAGCAATTGCAAAGCTCTGCCAGCACATTCACACGTGCAGACTGGTCCATCATGGAAGGGAAGCTCCAGGGGAGCTGTCCTGGGCCCTGGAATTCAGCTGCCAGGCTCACCCTGGCCACTGGGCTTGGTGTTGTGGCTCAGGGTCCCAGCACGGACATTGTCCCCAGGCACAGCCCTTCCCTGCTGCTCCCCCAGCAGCCATCCCAAACCAAAAACTGCTCCCAGAGGTCTCTGTAATGGTCATTACATACAGAAAAGTGGTTTCTTTTTAACACATTTGTATTACATAGCAATCTCCATCTCCAATTTGTGTTGTTGCAGTCACCACAGAAGCTGTTCTTGCTTTTATCTGCCAACTAGACCAAGATGGAGCAGTGTGCATTGCAGGCCTGTCCACACATTTAACAGAGAACTACTGAAAAGTGTTTCTAAGATATCACATCATGAGGGGAGGGCAGACACTGCTGCCCTGACCCAGTGCTGCACGTGTGGGAGCTCCCTGGGAGCAGGATTGGTTTGCATGGAGTGAGCCAAGGACTGCCAGTGGTAAGGGGGAAGCACAGGAGGCAGCATCAGAGCCTCGTGTCTCTGCACATCCCTCCTTCCTCCAAATGACACCAGACAGGATGCCAGAAAAAATTATTCACCCACAGGGTTATCAAGCACTGGGACAGGCTGCCCAGAGAAGTGGTGGAGTCACCATTCCTGGAAGTATTTAAAAATACGAGTAGAGGTGGCCCTTGGAGACAGGATTTATTTTCCTTGGTAGTACTGGGTTAGCGGTTGGACTTGATCTGAACAAGTCTTTCCAACCTAAACAATTCCATGCCTTTATCACTTTAGAGGTGTAAGGATTTCTGAAAAAAACCCATTTTCATAGGAGTCCAAGTGAAAATTGAACATCTCTGAAACCACTCCTTCACCTCTCTGTGCCTCAGCTTCTCATTTGCAAGCCTGTGATAATACTATTTCCCTTCTTTGCCTGGTAAATGCAGATTTAAAGTTCTTCAGGCAAGAATTATCTCTAATGATGTTCATGTACAATGCCTAAAGCTGGGTGTCCCAGTATAGACTGTGACCTCCAAGAATTCCTGCTCCACAAGAAAATATGCGGGGGAAAGGGCAGGGGGAGGAGAGAAAAGTATTTTTGAATATAAGAAAGAAGTCAAATACAGCTAATTACCCAGAGCTTCCCATCAGGTTCACAGATTCCCACCGTGGACACACTCAGTGGTTGTTCTTTATTTCTGAGCTTTACTTTAATCCCTCCTCATTTCTCTTCTTTCATTTTCAGTCAGTTCAGGATCCTAATGTTTTTTGCCAACTTATTTTTAATGGGATTGTTAGCATCCAGGAAGCCTTGTCAAATAATCATTATACAACTGCTTTCAGGGACCCCTGTGGTTGTTTCCACTTGCCATGCATTCTCCCTCACCCCCTCTCTCCTTACATTAGCAGGGGAGATATTTTTCTTACTAGGAAAGCATCAAATTAAAAATCTGCCTGTTTGACCCTATCCTGGATGTTCATCCAAAAGTGTAGCTGCTCTGACTGCCTGATGGTCCTTTTACATCATTACATTGTCTTTGGCAATTCACATTTACACATTAGCCAACAAAAAGGCATTTGTAAAATTTTTTCTTGAGTAACAAATTGAAGTGTGTCAGCTACAGGAAAACCATAAACCCGCTGCTCTTCCTCACCCAAATGGAAGAAAGGTTGCCTTTAAATGAGACTTTTAGCCATTTATAGCTAAGAACATCTCACTGATTGCTCACCACCCACAGATCAGCCCTTTCAATGCCTATTGCTATTCAGAAATGCTGAACAATGTGTGTTGCTGAATCTTGGTGCTTTGCTCTCTGCTAAAGATGCTGCATTATCTCCCTATTTTGATATTTTCTGCTGCAAAGCTTACATAGTGGCAGATTTACTTTTCACCTAGTTTCCCTGAATTTCTGCCTAGTTTCAAATATAAAGGAAAAATATTATTGCCACCTACAGAATCTTTATGGGCAGAAATTTTAGGGTCCCACAACCTTTAAAAGCGAGGTGTAATAATAGAGAGTTGGACCAAAGTTTCAGAAGAGCTTATCTCCCACAGCTGCCACTGGAAGCTGGTAGGTTCTGTTAGAGTGTGGCCATGGAGACATTCAGAAAGCTTGTGGGGTGTTTTCCTCTCGATCTCATGGTTCCTGTCAGCAGCAGCAGCTCTGCAGGAGAGAGGGACCATGGCGAATCAGGCACATGCAGTGCCCTTTGCCATCAGCACTTCCTGACATGGGGCAATTCCTCTTTCCTCTCTGGTGCACCAGAAACAGGATCTCTGAGCTGCTCTGGGCTCGGGCTCACCAGGCACTGCTCCTCCCTGGAGCACTGATCACTCATCCAGCCTTTGGAGACTGTGTGAGATTTGTTGTCCTGGTTTTGAAAGGATTTTAAGGAGATTCACCTGATTCATGTCAAAAACATGATATCGCAAACAGTTTCAGGAGGAAGCTCAAGAACTTGAGAGTGCAGAGCCAAAACCTTCCAGGACTTGCCCTTCCTGCTAGCCTATTGCCATTGGAGAATGCACTCAGGGTTTCCAGAGCCATGATTTTGAACACAGCTTACCTTTCCCAAGTTTATTCTTGGTATAAGACAATCTGTTAGACTCCTGACATTTCATGAATCAACTGAAAAAGATGATGGTGTAGAACTGCTTTTTATTTTTTTAGTCCTACTTTTTTGGCAGGGAGAGAACCCAGAATAAGTGTGTTCCTTTATACTTTTAGTCTGATGCTTTTACAGGGACTCAGGGACAATCTGCCTGAGACAGTAAATCAGTTGGCAGACATCCATTTTTGGCACTGTACTACTTGCATTTTTCTGACAAAGTCAAATATTGATGAGATCAAGAAAACTAACTGAAGACAGTTGTCATTCTCAAGGAGGATAAATCCAGCATGGAAAGGGTTGACAGACATGCCTGAGGAAGAAGTTTTGTTGCTGTTCTCCACAATGGCCCCTCCCAGGCAGAATTAAAATCAGCCTGAAACTGCTCTGCCATTAAAGGAGCTGAACCACCTTGGGAGAAGCTTGAGCTGGGGATGCAGCAAAGTCACAAAAACACCTTTGTGAGCCTGTGTCTCCTTAGCAGGTCACATTGCTGCATGACTGAATGGAATAATTTATATTCACTCCAGGTCTCACTTAATTAGAGATTGACCTTGATTTTATTTTTTAGCATTCAAAACCCTGAGAAATCCTGATCCTTCCTAGCTTGCTACATTTAGGAGAGTCAGTTTCCAATCTCTGGCCCTGGACAGTTCACTCTGCAGTACACCTGCCCTGAATTTTATGCCTTAGCAGCCCAGCAGAGGTGCAAATAACTGTTCTCAAAGCAGAATGTATATAGATATTGATACCTTTCAAGGGATATCTGCAGCTAATGACAGCACAGCAAATTGCACAGAACCATATTCTTGAAAAAACTCACCCCCTTTTGGGTTGGCAAGTCATTCATTAATCAATCTTGATTGCTATTTATTTATTTCTTGTCCATAAATGTTTCCCAATTAGTGTCCATGAATTATTGTCAACGTGTTGCAATCAATTGATAGTTATGAGAATTTGCAATTCATTATGAATGCAGTAAGACAGGTCACCAGGGGTCTATGTTATTGTTTCTGCATTTGCTTTGGACAACTGTTTTAAAGAGGAGATTAATGAATCCTGATACAAATAATGTAAAAAATAAAGAATACAAGTGACAATTTTCAAGCGCAAAAAAAACATCTCTGTCAAATTCTTGGCTCAGAGATGGTAGAAGTCCAAGAATTAACAAGTCATAATTAGTACAGCCTCACAAATCACAACAAACAAAATCTTTTTTGTCCATACAAGTATTGTCAAGGCTTTAACTATTGTTTTAAAAGCTACAGAGACATCATCCAGCATTCTTTTAAATGTAGCAGCTATTGTTTCAAACACTAAAAATATTTATGTAGAAAGCAGAATTTGGTAATAGTTCTGAGCACTTAGAAATCCTCTAATAAGCGTTTGCAGAAATAGCTCTTCTTGACTGGTTATTACAACAGCTCCACAAGAGAATTGCCATCCTGCATAATTTAACAACAATGCTCTTAAACCTTGTGAAGTAAGCAAGTGAAAATGTTTAAAGTTTTTTATACACATTCTCTATCTTTACACTGTTAGGAATTAAACCATTACAAGAAAACTATTTGTTAGGAGTATCTGGGTTTGCAATTCCACTTGCACAGGCTATGGTGCAGAGCTCAAAACTATGACAATTGTTTCTTGAACTGATCCCTCTTTGTGTAACCACTCCACCCCATTGATCCCTGAAGAATGAATCACGTGAGAGCATGAGTTTCATGAGTAACTCCATACTAAATATCAAGACTGCAACTCAAACACTCAAAAGCTGAAAATGCCACTGATCTCCCTATTGATTTCTTGCTAAAACCCTCCTGTCCAATCTGTCTGCAATAGTCACTCAGTTTTGCCAAGCAAAAAACTGAAACTTGGAATAGGAGGCATCGGGTAACATCACAGTGGCAATTCTGATCCAATTTATTATTACCTGGCAGCATCAGCTATTTTGTATCAAAAAATCAAACGCTAGCCAGTGTGTGCAACAAGAGGAAATCTGCACTGTAAAGGGAGAGTCAGCCTTGGTGTTCCCCTGGCCAGGACACAGCAATTTTTTTCCCCTGAGCCTTTCAACCAAAACACAGCCATGAAATTCATTTCTCCAGCATAACCCAGTTTCTCTGAATGGCCAAATGACTGTGAAAGCAGCATGTTAAGAACATCTACAGTGGATAGCAACAACCATTTAAGTCCAGTTACATCATCTTCATTACCCAGATTTTGGCCTAAAGGCAAGATTTAACCCCAGACGACTCCACAGTAGATGGGCTGTTCTGCTAAATGGGAAATTGAGAAAATGCTATTATGTGGTTTATCATACAGAGAACATCTACTCATCATAGAACACAGAAATCTGAGAATTTAATACAATTTATGAATAAAGCTGTTGAGGGAACTGTTGATGAATAAAGAGCAACATTAGGAATTAGGTACAAATCCAAGTGTTTCCAAATTAAATGCGCTACAGTCCAACAAATCAAATAAGGACCACAGGAGTTCACTTACTGACATGTAACTGGGATTTGCCCTAATGCTATGACAAGTGTCACATAACTCAAGAGAAAATTAGAAATTTTGAGCAGTCATCAGAGTGGGAAACCTGACAAATAGAGCCCTATGCCACATGCTGAGAAAAACCAAAACTGAACATCTGTTCATTAAGTGATCTCTGTCCATATTGTGCATTGAATGGAACTGGGGCTTAATGTCAAAATAGAATTGCTTATTTAACTAAAAGCTCATCATCAGTGACACAACATTACATAAGCCCCCCTGATTCTCTTTGTTTAAAAATTCATGGCCTTGTCTTTGGAAACTAGTAAAATTCTTGTGTGTAATAGCTATACACAAAGTCTTGTGATGTGGTAGGAGGCCTGAGCTGGAAAAGCAGCAAAAAATGAATCTTCACAAAGCTTAAATGTCACAGACTTCACCAGAGGAAAGCTTAACTTAACATCTTTCTGGGAAACCATTCCCATGTGACTGGTTTAATCTAAAACGTACGATTACGTAATGAAAGGGTAAAGAAGAGCTTTAACGTTTAGATTTTAGGTCTGGTTGCTACAAGTGCTGTAAATTGGCCCTTCAATAGAAAAAAGTAAAGTCAGACAGTGTTTGAATCCCTGAACAAGACGGTTAAATTCAAAGAAGCCCATGTGAGTGTACTTTGGCCTGTCAGAGGGAGCCATGTGAGGTGGCTGGGCTATAGAAATGTGGGACTCGCCACACCTTAGCAATCACAGGGGCACTCCAATCAGGACAGCACTTAAAACTTGTACCTCAAAGGCAACAAAAAGTGTTGGCTGTGTTTGATTGGAGTGGATGTTCCTTGATTTCACAGTGTCCTAAAACTACATTCAAGGTTCTTCTGGAAAGGGTAAAATAAAGTGGCATGTGGTAATTGCCTTGACGTCTTTCAGGAAAAATCAATAATGAATATGAGTGAAGGGTCAGAAAAGAAACAGATCCACCACTGGGCTAACCTAGAGGGTTTAAATCAAACTAACTAGATTTGATAAACAGTGAAGTCTCTCTCACCCATATATTGTAGGTGAACTCAGCTATATTGCTTCTGAGAGCAAAGTGCTAATTACATCCTGCAGCATCCCCAGGCAGGGCACAGCTGACTCTGTGTGCTTCCTCTGGGCACTCAGCTTGGCAGGGTCCTGGGACCAGCCCCATGCCACTCCTGCCCTCCCAAGCCCTGCGTCCCTTCCTCTGCAGTGATGGGCAGTCATGATCAATTATGTGCTCAACAGACACCCCAACCAACCAGGCAGGCTGAAAACTGCCTGTGAGAGCAAGGAAATGGTGAGCCAGGAGAGGTGAAGGTGGTGGGGAGGGGGGAAGAATGAAAGGATAATTCTGCTGCCAAATGCATGGGCAGGGTGAGATGCCTCTGATGAGCTGTCACTTTTCTTGTATATGCTGCTCATTCTGGTCTTCAGGTCATGGATGAACTTCTGAAAGCATTTACCTCTACACTGGACATGCAAAACAGTGAGATGTGGGGCTTGTATTTTAAATTACCCTGAGAAAGGGTAAAATCCTCATGTGGCAAAATTTCACTCCAGACCTTCACCCTATGCTATACTGAAATTTCATAAAATAACTATTAGTCTACAGCTTGATACTCAGGATTTCAGTGAGGAAAAAAAACAGGAATATAGTTACTCAAGGTGGTCCCACACATCCTTGACACTTGCACCCAGAGGAAAAACTGCTAGAGATTCTCTTTTACTTCATTTTCTACTGAGCAAATTTTTCTATGCTTCTGTGCACAGGGATAACTGTTATAAACTAAAGAAAAAGTTGTTTATGGGGGCCTCTAATTAATGGTGAATAACACTGGCTACCAATAAAAAAAGTCCATTTTCCCAGAGTTCAGATACTGGCAGTCAGCTTTCCCTGGGAGAGTACAAAGCTAATGAAAAGTCTGTTCATTTTGCAGCTCAGATACAGACAACATTTGTTCCTCTAGTTTTCCAAAATGAACATATAGTCATCAGATGTAATTGTTTACCAAATTTGATATTTTTATATTGTGTCATTCTGGAGCCTGAATAAGCACAAATAAGGCAGAAATGTAGCAGAGAGAGAAGGAAAGAAATTGCTCATAGAATCCAAACAAGCCTTCATTGTACTTCATGTTCTTTCTAAAACACTGCAGAGTCTGGGTCTGCTTTTTGTACCTTATTAGCACCATCTAAGGGAAGAAAATGGAAATCACCTAAGGCTGGAAAGAATTTGTAAACAATGGTGAAATCTTTTCACTGTGGTGAAAATCTGTCAGAATGTTTCAACTCAACATAGATAAAATTCACATTTTAGTTCTCAAATTACTTAAAAAATATAGATCAAACTTATCTGAAAAAAATCAGAACATTAGAATGCAACTCATGGTTTTCAAATTGAGGCTAATATTCATTTGCAGAAACAAGAAACAGTGAGGGTTTTTCCCTCCACTAATAGTTCCACATTAATGGAAGAGGTGTAGGATGTCCCACAGAAGAAGGAAATAATTCATTTGTGCAAGAAAAGATTGCAATATGTTTTTCAAAATTAAACTAATATGCTCTTTTTGGGGAGGCAGGAAGTTGGAGTTGTTAACATATACCCAAAAAAATAAACTAAAGGCTTGGATTCACAGTCATGGCAATTTGGGGTGACAAAGAGTCACCTAATAAATCAACCTGGGAAGCCAATACAGCTCAGCAATTGGCTATAGGTGTGGAAATTACCATTTGCCACCCAGTGGAGCAATCACTGTCGATCTTCAGCTCTCTAGCTCAGTACCTGAGATAGGATTTTTGTACTTAACTGGCTGAGAGTCCTCCAGCTTCTGACTGGGACAGGCTGGGAGGTGCCAGGGCACTGAGGAGCCACAGCAAAAACCTTCCTCCTCCTTGGCTGCTCCTGCTGAGGCCACTGCATTCCTGAGGAGTGGAGAGAGAAAACCTACTTGGGATTGACCTTTTGTCTTTGGGAAATAAAGCAAGGACTGACTTCTGAAAGCTGCTGTCTTATTCTTTATGTTTGCTATAGCAAGCACCTTGTCCTACCTTCTTCAATGCTGTTCAGCTGACTACCTTTGTATTTTCATCACAAATACTCACCATACATCAGACTCAACTTGTGCCTTTATGTTGTCTTTTCCTCTTGTCATTGGACTTCTGTTTGTGAGTTCTAAAGTCTTTATTTCTTCATTTTTAAATTAAAAAAACTATTTTATGTTAAGCAATTAGAAATTATTATAAAGATTCTTCCCTCAAAAAATAGCTTTCCCATTCAATATAGAAACAATTTATCAGCATATGAGTCATGCTGGCATCTGCTCCATATGCAAAATAAAGGGACAGCCAAACACAGAGTGAAATAACAAGAACATAAAGAAAAAAAACCTATAAACAATAGGTTCTTCAATGCCAAAAATAATTACATATGGCACCAAAGAGAGAGAAATTCAAGTTAGCAAAAAAAGACACAAATCTTACAAAGAGGACAATTACTGGAGCCTTTTGCCACATTTTCTGCTGGGACCCCCATCATGTTCATTTTTAAAGCAGGATATGACATCGTTCCAGAAGCTCTACTCTGCTTCTATTAAGAAATAATTAATCCAAGTCTCCTCTACCGTGTTATAAAGGAGGTCAGACTAAAAGATCACAATGATAGAAAAAAGTCAAATCACTCTGCACTGTGAATAATTTGTCAGATATCTTTCTTCTTGTTCAGCCATTAACATTTGCAGATGTTAACTACTCGTCCTGTATAACATAGTAAATAGTGTTTATCAAGCAAAAATCTTACAATAGGATTATCTATTACTTACACAGTAATTTCCTCTTTTCTCACAGAAAACTTTTATAAATTAATCTCCATTTCTAGTACTTCAAAATTTTAAATGCAAAATTTGCTTCATGCACTCACTGCAAAATATTATTTTCAACTTAGATAATATATTAAACATTCTTTTCCTAGGGATGGTGCACAGAATACATATAAACAACACAGTTGTGAATGAAGTCTGAGTTTGTTTAAAAGTCTAAACTTTTGTCACAGATTTTACAGAAACAGGCTCAGTTCAATTTATTGGTTAATTCAGTACCCTATAACGTAAAGGAAATGGATGCTGGAGCTTTCACAGCTCAACAGAGAAGAAAGACCTGAGGAGATGTCTATCTAAACAACTTATTCAATCTTGTGCTGCAAGTCAACCCATTAATTTACTTGCTTTCATTTTAGCTGTCCCTATAAACAGATGCAGATTGCAGACAGTCAGCAAGTAGAACAAAATAAAACAAAACATAAATGGAATAGAAAAAGGCAAAAGAAAACCAACAGAAGAAAAAAGCAGCTGGTTCCACATGACAATTCAAATCACCCTTAGAAACAATTCTCATCTGCCACGGGAAGAACAGGGCCCGCCTTTCCTCTTGCAGCAACACACAGGCAGGGTTTATTAGAGTTGATAAGGAGAAGGAGCATAACAACAAAGAAAAGGAGTTTGATGGTTAAAGGTTCGATAATTGTTTATGAGCCTTTGAATTTTCTGTGGCTTTAGCTTGTGCCTGCCCACACAGAGTGGAAAACACAATGGCAAAGCTGCTGGGGCTGCATGAGGAGCACATGAAGAGAAGACACACACTGAGCCAGATGTGCAGGAGATGCCATTGTCAGGACCAGAACTTGCTTTGGCTCCCCAGCACAGTGGGAATACGGTACTTGCTCTTTCTATGCATCAGCCTGTTTGATATCCATCTCAAAGAGCATGGCTGCTTCTGATCCCTTTCCTGCCGTCCCACTGGAAGGAAGGAGCCCATTACTTGGTCTGAAGGTAAGACAAGAGATTTTGTCACAACATTTTTTGGCTGAATAACTTTTACTGAAGTCTGTTTACAACAGCAAGATTTCAGCCAAATTTGCACAGTTTGAGTTGACATGCAGACCAACTATTTTTACTCCTTTCCCCAGACAAAGGAGGGGACAGAAGTTTCTCTGTTGTCCCAGAGCTGAGGACAGCCTGTGGGCTATACCTTCACAGCACATACAGCACAGTAATATAAAGCTAAACATGTTAGAAATGCATGTGACTGTCACCTTTCCTGGGCTGCCAGCTTGGTGCCCTCTGCCAGCACTGGGCTGAGGCTCAGAGCCCCAGTGGCCTGGTAGCCATGGCAGAAAAAACAATGTCTTTCTAAAAAAATACTGCTGGTTCAGTTTCCTCTGCTCAAGGAAATGGAAGGTATTGTGGCATATATAGGACCCAATACAATGAAACAGGAAAACACCTACGAGTTTAAACAATATAGCAGTGGAGGAAACAATAAAGATTTTCTCCCTTTTGTATCCATGCAGGACCTAAGTTCATTACTAAAGCAGGTACCTGCTCAGCATGCTGTGTGCTACACAACATATATGTTGTTCTTTTATCTTCAACAGGTGTGTATTTTACTTCCTTTGGGGAACAGCTTTTGTTTAACACCTACCTGCAAATTACTAAGAACATTACTAGTGTTTTAAAACCAACAAATTGTTGTAATAACAGTAAATTGCATTTGTGACTACATTGAAGATTGATCAACCCAAAGTTCATGCCACAGCAAAGATTTCATTTCCACTGAAAAAAAGGGATAAGATGCTCCTCTACAATGGACTGCGATGTGCTTTTATAAACTACTTTATATCTTTCGAAATTATGTTCGTCATTCAAGAACTGCATTGACTTCAAATCCTCAGGATGCTCCAAGAGCACATTAGCTTTATTACTTTAGATTAGCTTTTCAGATAGTACTCACAGTGCATTTGAGTTAACAACTTAGCAACCCACATATTGAAACACATCATTTCATGAATCCCCAGACTTACAGAATTGTGTTCTCCTGTACACTGACAAGGCTCCAGTGAAGTTATTGCATCTTTAACAATTTGTGCCAAGATATAAGGATTATTGTGAATTTATGACCCCATCAAAGTCAATGAAAATTTCCACTGGTTTCAACAGAGGCAAGTTTTTGCCAATAATTTTTAGAACTCCTCACTTTTTCTCTGCAATATCTTATTTTTGCATAACCAGAGGATCAGCTTCATCCAACTAATTTCACACACCTAACTGATGCTCAATAAGCTCTATATATGCATTTAAGGGAATGAAAGAGGTTGCCTTAGGACAATTCAGGAACAACAGCATCCCAGCCATACTTAGGAAATATTTTTCCTTCTCTCTGTAAATAGAGTGAGTCTGCTGCTGACTGAGCTGAGGAGACTTGAGAGAGTGGAGGAAAGTGAACATAAGAGTGTATAAAGATAAAAATTACGATGAGATGATCACTCAAAATAAGTGATCCAGCCTCTACTAGCAAAGCTGAAGACAGAAATGCGCCAAAATTGAAAGTTTAGAGATGAAGATTAGGCATGAAGGGCTTCCTTTAACCATCCTGCCAGCCCCTTCACAGCAGGGAAGGTTCCTGGGGCTGCGCTGCAGAAGGGACATCCTTGCATTTCCCAGGAAAAAGAGCAACATTCAGCAACATTTATTTACCCAAGAGGACAAGATTGCCTCATTCCATTACTTAACTGCACTTACTACTGGAAAAGTTTTCTGAGGTGCAATCTAACTATATCTGACTGCTGGCTAAGTATAAACTCAGCCTATGATGTCTTTTCACAGTTCAGTGAGCATAAAGTTTTTCTCTTTGTAGAATCTTTTCTGCATCTATTCAAAGATGTTGAAAACCCTCAGTTTCCTTTTTCCTAAAGTAGACTACACTAGTTCTTCCAGTATTTACCATCTTGTAAGCCAGAAAGCAACCTCAGCAAAGAAAACCTCTTGTCATCCTCCCTGGTTGAGATGTAGTACTCCTCTTAGAAAACTTTGACAATGATGCCTGGAGAGGTTGATCTGGAACAGAGACTGGACAGAGCTAAGAGAATAAACTAGGTATTTATTAAAAGTAGCATAAAAGATGGAACTAACAAATTCTGTGTCTTAAACACAGTTCTTGGATTGTCCCAGAGTTACCTTTGGCATGGTAAGGTAATATTAACTCATGTTTAGTTTATGATGGAAAACCTGCAGGCTCAACTAATAATGAGTAGGTAATTATTCCTTATTTAAATGCTGCACTTTGGGATTTTATTCATCCAAAGTGTACATTTGCATGAATATTTGCATAAGTGTAAGACCTGACCTTATTGAGTCCCAGAGTTCCCAAAATTATCAAGAATTCTGATAATTTTCTGCAAAGCCACTGCAGTTCCTTCTGGATCTCACAGCCTACAAAATCTATAAAATAAACTCAATTCCAGCAGCCAGTGATGAAAATATAGAAGTGAACAAGACTAGCAACCAGAGCTGACTTAATTTATGTCTCTGACATGACTTGGTTATTGACATCCATTACTCATTTCAGTGCAGTTTTCAACCAGCTGAGGGCACACACTAGAACGATTTTGTCTGGAAAACACTCCCTTTCTGTTTCAGGAATGGTGTGCTGAGGTGTGCTGCTCACCTCCCATATCCATTTGACAACTGAGTGCACAACCTTGCATTTATTTAAGTTTGCCTCTCTCCTCCTTTGCACTCTCTTTATGCAAATTTAGCCTGGCTGAGCATCAGATCCTTCTGTCCTGGGGTCATCTTTACGTTTTTTCTTTCAGCAAGCTTTCACTTTTATAGCACAAAATACAGTGATTCTGATCCTCCACCAGCATTTTCACATGATCCTTTAATAGGACGTGAAAAAGCAGCCTAGACTGACTGGTTTCAGGGGATCTATTGCCTCCCAGATTAAGATAGAAGTAATTGCCCTTCCACTTCTATCAAAACCTCCACCACAGCCACTTGTCATCTCCATCACAGAAATCACAAGACATTTGACAGGAGCAGCTGGGTTGTAGAAAGCAAAGCCACATGCAAAGCACAGCCTCCAGGGTGTTCCCACTGAACTGAGCTGACACACTGAAGATCACAAAGGAAAGTGCTCAGGACAAAAAGGAGGGCTTACATTTTTGCAGATTTTTGGAGTGTTTCCTGGCAACATCCCCCGGTGCTCTCCAGAAATATTACACAAACTTGGAGGGAAAATCACCTCTGTGTCAGGAGGTTTTATAGAAAATCTATAGAAAGGGAAGAAGAAATCATTCACCTCACCCCATTCCTCCCTCCACATGGCAAAAACTTAGATGAGGAAGGAGCCTAAAAAGAGCAGCACAGAGCAGGGAGTGGGTTTCTTCACTCCCTAAAGAAGTCCTTTTCTCTCTGTACTGTCACTTCCAGCAGCAGAACCATTGTGCATCATCTCAGCTTTTCCCAATTCATTGATTTAGGCTGAAGTCATTGTCTCAGGCATTCTCCATCTTTTCCCATATTTATTGACAGAAAAGGAAAAGGAGTTTCCAAACAGCACATCCTGCCCTATTCTCCAACACACTTCAGTGTCATATTTGCCGTTTGAGGCCACTCCTTTTGAATTTTCCTGTGACAGTCTGTAACCTCAAAATGCTCTGAAGAGACTTTGATGAAGATGAAAACTGCAATCTCAAAACAATTTGCTTTATTTAATAATATTCTCCTGATGAACTTCTGCCACTGAGGAATCTTTGTGTTTAGCAGTAGTACCACCCACTACAGTGTTGGCAGCCTTGGTGGTAGCAGTAGTTTACCTCTAAATTTTGTTCTCTTCATCTCTGGAAAGATGCATTTCTGTTTCATAACTCTTCTTCCTGTTTGTGGGTCACATCCTGATTGCCCAGAGACTTCAAATCATATTCTTGCCTTGCATCTTTAATTCTCAGTAGATAGAAATCATTGTTGCAGATTTTAGTCGTTTTATTTCCCACAGTTTCCTTCATCCAAGATAATAATTGAGTGTTTTACTGGTCCAGAATGGAATCCTGGGTTCCTAAAATCTGTAGTCAAAAAACAGCCAAAAAGTATATCTTAAAACATGCTGAAAAATCTTCATTAAAGAATCAAGATGCGTTCTTCCAAAGCACTTTTCCCTCAAAACACACATTTGAGCCAGGGCAGTCTGTCCTCTCACTGAACTCTGGCCGTGCATTCCACTCACCCCTCGAGAGAACTTCTCTCTCTCCCACGTCTGGCTGCTGTCCCTCCCTGGTCTGGCTGGTGGGGAAGGAGGCAGCCCCTACTCAGCCCAGCCTGTTTCAGCAGGTGGCTTCTTTCTCCAGCCATCTGTGTTCTGTGCTGCAGCCAGCCCTTTTCTTCACTGATGCACTTGTATGACTCTTGCTTTGGGCTCACATCCTCAGAAATCAGCTGCAACTGTGCAGAGTGCGCACGGAGCACTGGCACGGCTTCCAGGTGCTCCTGGAGAACACTCATGCACCAGCCTGGCAAGAGACTGCTCCATTACCTACACACAAGATCCCTGCATCCCCCTCACCTGCTGGATGGGAGTTTATTTCAGTTAAGCATGCAGAGAGCCTGAGGCCACTCTTGTATATGGCAGAGGGAAAACAGGAGCTGGAAGCTGCTCACAGAAAATAGTGGGACCTTTATAACAGCATTGGATTACAGACTATAACAAGCAGGAGAGAAAAAGGTACTGAGACACAAGAGGAGATTTGCAGAGCATATTCAAGGAAGAGAAAATCCATTATTCATATGCAGCTTGCCTGAACTAATCAGCATTTTCCTCTTAATTTGTATTAATTTTGCAAAAATCTATTTTTCCCATCTGATACAAATTACTGAAGAATAAGCAGCTTGGGTTCCGCTACATGGACTAATAAATAGCTGTTTTGCTCTTTAGCAGTCTGCACTTTGAAAATTATTGAAGTCTCCCAGCCTTGAAAGGTGTGTCTGCATTTCTGAGACTGCTGCAGAGTGATTTGTGCCTCCTGCAGAGGTGTCACAAGGCTGGTCAGAGCAGGACGGCAAGTGGATCTGCACCAGAGCCCTGCCTGCACCTGAGCTCGTGCCTTGCTATACTGAGATACTCATAAGTGCTGGTATATCCAGCATTTTCCAAACTGGAAGGGACTCAAGAGGCTCCTAAGGGCCAGGAGGAGAGCTAGAGAAAGGCTGGAGGAAGTTTTCACTTCAAAAACCCATGTGAAGTCCAGCAGGGAGAGGCAGCTGCTGAGGTCACTTGCAAGGTGGACACTGATCAAATTTTGCCAAAATCTCCATGTTCCTCTTCTGCAAGGAAGAAAAGTTCACACTCTACAGGTAGGTACTCCTGAAGCTCTTTTCTAGGAGCAATTTTAGTCCTGCTGAAGTCTAGCTGGTCTGATTCATCTTCTCACAAATGTGTCAATGTGTTCCTGTCCTGATCAAGTAGAGCCAAAATAAGTCAGTTTGTGCATTTGGTCCAGGTTTGTAATGAGGTGTGAGGTAAGAGTTGCCCAGCTGGCTCAGTGCTGGCAAACCACGGTGTAAAACACACTCCTGCCCCTTCCCAGAGGATCTCTTCCTAGCTCCAGGCCTTGGGAAACTAAAACACTGAGCATAAGCAGGTCATGATCTGTCAGATTCTCATGATCTGCCAGATGAAAGTGGCTCAAGTTTTGGGGAATTTCAGATTTCTCTCCTGTATCTTTTCATTTGTTTTCTCAAGGTCTTTGTGATTCCTAGAATATCTAATTGATAGGCAAATATTCAACAGCAAAATCTTTTTATACTGCTTTTCTACATAATTCTTCCATAACATTACAGTAAAGACAAAGGTAATAAAATAAACTTCTTTTTTCTCCCTCCCACTGAGTCACTAGGTTTCTTTCCTCATTAACACCATATACTATACCCTTGATTTGCAGCCTCACTAAACTTGGAGAATTGTTTTCTGTAATGCAATTATAAAGTTTGTTTTAAAGATGAAACACAGGCATTTCACCTGTCAAAAACAAAGTTCAAGCTGGCAGCTTTCTGTATTTCTGCCATTAAAGATAACAGACCTGGTCCTGTGGGGTTTTTTTCACTCAAGGAAATCTCTCAAGTTTGAATGGGAATTTTGAGTAAGCAAGGATTCATGGTGAAAAATGCCTTCAAAGCCCTGCTATCCTGTCCAAGGGCACAATAAATTACTCTCACGTTGGGAGTCTAACGAAGATAAAAGGAAAGGAATCCTCCCCTCAGTCTGGCACCCCAGTGCTGTTAATGACTTGTAAGCATTGCAGAAGCAGCCAAAGCACCTATATACCCTCCAAAGGAGGTTGTTTCAGTGGGAGCAAAGCTGAAATAGAATTAAACACTGTCAAAACCCCCATTTTTTATGTACACAGCTGAATATTAACGTAGTGCCAGGTCAGCTAGTTACAGCCCATTGCAGCTCACTCGCTCCAGAGAGGAGACCTCAATGACAAAACCTGCCGATGGCCATGAGGGATTAGGGGGGACACCCAGCACAACATAGACTTAATTCCTGTCAGCTCTTGCAAAATTCTTAATTTTTAGACTTCTTCACCTCTGAATACACTTTGAATACAGTTTGGTGTCACCAATCAAGTCAGAACTCCTAATGCAGATGTCATTTTTCAAGGTGCAAGCTATGCCAGCTACACTGTTATTTTTCTTCATTCTAAAAGTGAACATAACCCATGTTTATTCAGCAAAGGGAGTCCTATTTAATTTCCTGAACATCTCTCCCATTCCCATACACCCTGCAGACATCACCTTTTGTTGGTATGCTCCAGGGAAAAGCACCATCCATTTAAAAGCACTGAACAATCTACACAAACAGACAACTCAAAACTGGTGAACTTAAAACTAGACCTTAAATTTCTAGTGCTGATTCTCAGTTGTGAATTGATTCAGCACTGAAATTTTGCTGTCCACTTTCAGTTCTCCAAGTGACTTTTTGTCATCAGATGACACAGCCAACAAATATGCTATTTATTATGGAGTAAATCACTGCAATTACCATGTATCCCCCTTCCCTTCTGTCTCTATATGTTATCTTACAGTGTGGCATTTTACTATTAACAACAGGCCATGGAATGAAAAAGAAACTAAGAGAAGAAAGCATCAATATAAATAATCTCTAGGGCAAATGGAGCCAGAGAAAGAAAGAAGTTATGAAAATGTGCTAAAAGCTTGTATTTTAAAGAGAGCATACAAATATTATGCTACAATACACCTGAAGATAACCAAATTTAAAATCTTCCCCCCTGTTGTGTTGCTGAGGAGACAAACACCCTTGAGCTCCAGAGTTCATGTAAGCTTAGTCACAGACACCAGCCCAAGTATTAACTAAAAAAATAATAAGAAAAGAAAGAGAGAGGAAGCACAGGAGAAGCATCAGAAAGAGAGGCAATATTTGGCACTTATACTAAGTCAAAGTTACAGTCATGGCAAATCTGCCATTGGGTTGCTGTGGGAACACAATAAAAGGGCTGTCCAGCTGGAGTACTTAAGTATAGCTAATGTCAGAAACTGGGCAGGTAGCAATGATGAAGCATTGGTTTTGTTCCACATTAAATTTGACAATGGACAGCATTCAGAATGAGGGAACAGCTCAATTAAACAAGGAGCAAAAAGCATCACTCCAGAAATGTCAAGACATATGTCAATCTATAGGTCATGAACCAGATACCAACAAAGAAATACTCCAATTTCTACATGGTCTGGGTGCATTTCTACACACAAATAAGGTATGCTGTCCACATTGCTGGTGCCAAGACCTATGCTAAAGTTCCTATTACTGTTTCCTTCAACTAATGATCTATATTTTACAGTAGTCTATTCAAAATGTTATGGATAAAACCATCTCCTGCTGCTTTGACAATGCTTGACAGACTTTAACTCCTTGTTCCTGCTGTCTCTTGAATCTCACCCAGCCCATTTCCCACCTACCAAGTGTTTCTGCATCTCTCTGTTCACTCCCAATCTCTTGTCTCTGATCTGTTGTTCCCTTCTCTCCTCACCTTCCCCCTCTGTCTCCACAATACAATCATCACCCATCTCCACTCTTTTTCCAGCCTCCCTTCCACAACACCATCTTAGAACAGATGCAGCAAGTCTAATTTTGTCTCAGAAAAGAATTGGAATAATGAGCAAAGCCCTCTAATCCTTTGTGTGTCTAGCTCAATTAGAAAAACATTCCAAAATTTACAAATTCGCTTCTTAAAAGCCTTGAAAGCAAAACCTTAACACTAGACAGGGCAATGAGCAAGAAATCCTTCACTGTGTTTTTTGTTTTTCTAACATCTTTGGATTGCACAGACTGGATACATTTCAAGAAAATGACACAGTCTTATTAATGCAAGTAGTGTATGGTTAGTGCAAAACATGTAAAAGTGAATTAGTATTTAAAATGTAGTAGCAGTTATACACATTTAGAGAATTGGTTCTTGCAATCATGAATGAAATATGGCAGCCATGTGCTTTATGCCAGCAAGAACACTCAAGGAAAAACTATTGCATGATGCTTCTAGGAGAGGCCTCTAATGATTATTAAAGCACTGAGGAGGCCCAGGGCTTAAAGCAGAGGTGATCCATCAGAGCCCTGCTGCCTCTGAAACTACAGCAACACCTACTGACCCCCTTCTGACTTCCAGTTTCCAAATCCACACAAAACTCAGTCAAAAAAAAAAAAAAAAATTAAAAATCCCTGGACCAAGGGAGTATAACAAGTACATTTCCACCTGTGTGGATGCAGTGGCAAAAGACCAGGAAAAAAAAAAAAAAGGCAGTCTTACATTGCAAATTTTCTTTTACACTAGCCACACAGAATGCCAGTCTTGGTATGTGGATGAGAACTTTATACACATAGCTATACCAGTACTGCAACACAGAAAATTAATAAGTCCGTGCCACCAATTCTTATAACATTAGGGACATAAATAGTATTGAGATGCATACATAGACACCTTCAGGACAAAATTCTTTGCAGACAAAAGGAATTACTTTTCCATTAAGAACAGGTACTTAAATATAAGAGGAAGCAATACAAATTAAAGTATCTGCCATACCATCATGAGAGCAGCCTTGACTTTGCAAACACCTCCTTTCCAGTTTGCTGGCTGGGCAAGAGGAGCCTAAGCTGTCCTGGTCCCTTGGCAGGAACACCTCACACATTTTGAGACAGTGCAGGTGATCAGGGGATGAAGCAAAAGCAATGTCTTGCCATCCTCATTACACTGAAGCCCAGATGAATCCAGACAACAGCCAGACCTCGTTTGCTTTGGTCCCTGAGAACACACACTCCCACATACAACAAATTGTACCATTTCCCAAACACATCTCAAAATTTATCCTTATTCTAATCTGAATAATCAGAAAAGTATCACCTTGGTGCACCACAAAGGTAGCCAAGGAAGAAACTAAAGTTGTCTTTTGTTTTTTCCAGTTAAAGCCTACATAAGAAAAACAGGGTTTAAGAATAAACTATGAGTTTCCCCCTCCTTCCAAATATTGTTTTCCACTTTTAAATCACTGTGTGCCATCTGGATGAGCACCTTATCACTAGCCAACAGGGGGAATTCAGTGTTTGTATTTATATTTGCATTTATATGGCATTCTCATACACTGTATCTCAGAGCACTGACAGAGCAATGAATCACAGAGCTGTGAGTGGCGACGCGTCGCGGCAGCGGCGTGGCACAAATGGCACAGCTGGAAAGGCTCTGGCTGCTAATTAATCTTGGCTGCTGGTAATCCAGAGAGAGGAGAGCCTGGCCTGACAGATCTGGCTCTGCCTTACAGTTTGGAGGAGAGCTCAGAGAGACAGCATTTCGAAAAATTGCTTTGGGAATGCCTGACATAGCATTTCACTGAGGGGATGGGACCAGCAGAGCGCTCTCCAAAGACTGCATGTGTTGTAGATGCTTGACTAAAATCCTGTGGGCTTCAAATAATTTCTTCTCTTATTTGATAACATAAACAGACTACATCTGAGATATTTGGAAACCTAGAAGATCAGTTCATTTAGTATGAGGGAATTCAGAAAAATCACTGAAAATATTCAGGAGAAAAAAAGCCCAAACAAACAAATAAAATCACCAAAAAAACCCCAATACCAGAACTACCTGGCTTTCAAAGAATGTCAAAAAAAGAAAAAGTAAATTTCAGGGATCATCCCTTTTTAATTTGCAATTCAAAGCTAGAGGTGGTACAGATTTGAGACTGCTATTAGGAGCAGTAAGACCTGTCCTGCTATAGGGATCAACCCAGTGATTCTGCAGCTAATAATGCAGCCCCTTCAGATGTGCACATCTGCCTGCTTCGTGCAGAAACTGAGACATTTCCAGGGTCACTAAAGCCACCCTGTGCTGCCAGCAGGAAGGAATTGCTGTATTGATGAGAAAGTCATGATTCCTGCAGGACAGCCCCTTTTATGTGATGGAAAGTAATGGGAACGTCTCCAAACAGCATCCCTCTGTACCTTATGCAAAAGATTGCCACATCATAGCCCCAAATAATTCATGTTTCTCACCAGCCCTCTCATTCGGTCCCCCTCACAACAGCAAACTCAGTAGTACTGCTGATGCTGCAGACTGCTCTGATTAATTGCTCTCATTACAAGCTCATTTTTTAAATTTCCCTTCATTTTAATGCAGAACTTTTCTCTGGAACCTGACTTGTAATAAGCAAAAAGCAGTAATAAGTATGAAAACAGGTCCCAGCGGCTGGCAAGGAGTGACAGCTTCACCAAAGGGAGAAAAATGAGAAGGCAGCCCCTCAGAAGAGGGCAGCTAATGATGAGCAATCACAAGGCAGGTGACCTGCAGGCACACAGAACAGGGGCTGGCACTCGGGAGAGGAGCAGCAAGAAGCAGCATTGCAGAAAGGCCATGGGAAGTGCCCTACAACACCTGGATAAAAGCTGCAGCCCCTGCCCTGCCCTGTGTGCTGCTGGACAGGCCAGGGCAATGAGGGGCTTCACTCCAAAAGACAGGAGAGGCAAGTTTCTTTATTAAAATGGCACATTTCCAGCAGGGATTTTCTTTGAGATAAGTGAAAAGTAGGTGAAGTCCCAAGCCGTTCTCAGGGGTGAATCAGAGGACTTGCTTTGGACTTACTATAAGCATGGAAAAATAGCAAATATCACCCTCTCTTCACTTTGACAAACATTCCCTTTGAAACAGAATGCATGTGAATCTAAACTCGAGAAATGAGGGAGACAGAAATATTTTTTTTTCTAAATGGATGAAATGTTGAAGTTACTGAATACAGCACTCCCAGGCTGTTGTTCAAATGCACTGCCAGCAAAAAGGTGCATGATGATTGTTCTTTATGGACTGGTTTCCATAAGTTCAGTACTCAAAAAAGAAGTATTCTTCTACATCAGGCTTGAATGCTTAGACTTCTATCAGAACAATTCAGCTGTTCTGTGGTGGAAATGATAATTTAACTTACCTTGCCCTAGCCGAATCTGGAGTCATCCTGTTTCTGTGTCTTCAAAGTTTCAGTGTCACAAATCAAAGGTTCTTAACAGCCACTCTTTACGATGGAAAAGAGAGAATAAAGTCTGTCTATTTTATTGAATAATATACTGTTTGTTACTGAATACTACTTGTTGTTTGAATAATACTAACAGGATGAGAACCATAGAAACCAGGTACTGCTGTAAATATCCAAATACAAGGAGGCTCATCAGGAAGAAGTTTCCATTTTCTCCAAACAACATTTCCATTTCATCACTGGCAGACAGAATTCAATGCAGCCATCGTGGGCTATAGGCATAATACAGCTCCACCAGCTATGAAAATGGAATTAGTAAAAAAAAAATTCAAAACCACAGGTCTTGCATCTAGTTCTCCTTATATCTGGTGTTCCTCCTGTGGTAACAAAAAACAGAATGATAGTTTCTAACACAAGCCATGTGTAAACTTATGCTAATTTAAAACACAGGAGCACCTAATATGAGGTAATTTTGCAGTTATTAAGTACTTACTGAACTCTAACTTCAACACCAAATTTTTTGCAATGCATAAAGGATAGAGTTTTCCTGTATGTAGTGAAATGGATAATTAGCTGAATGCTCAGTAAATAGCAAGCTTGCCCTTGACTTTCCTTGCCACTATTTGCCTGCTTAGCAGCCATTTATGGATGCTTGACTAATAACCAGTTCAGCTCTGTGTTCACTCCTTGACAGCTCAGGTTGCCTGACATTTCTCAGTTGCTCTGCACTGATGTATGCTGCTGAAAAACAAATAGATGTACCAATTGTAGTTCTTTGTGATCATTTCCCAGCCCTTATTTTTACCAATTAAAATTACTTCTTTATGATTTACAGCCCAGAAATCCCACGTTCCCTGACATCTCAAGCTGTGGCTCAGTTCAGAGAGAGAGGCAATTCCTCCAGAAAGCCCAGTCTGACACAATCAAACACATCTTGTCAAAGTCCAGCTAATCACAACCCTGCACTTAATCACTTCAGATTTTTCAGATAACTCCAGACAGCATTACATTTGAGGATTCTTGAAAAGTTCAATATAACCCAGTATTCAAATATCCCAGATCACAGCTTGTTCATCAACTTGATGCTGCTTTCTACAAATACATCACTATTCATTAAGAATGGTGTCATAATTTGATATACAGAGTTTCTGAGAACTTGCTTACAGTCTGCAAGTTGCCTAGATAGAGATCAATGTCCTGGGGACATTGGAAATGCCTCTAGGTTTGTGATGTTAATTTTTGCACATGTCATTTTAAAATAGCATTCCTCAACTCTTTAACTGTTATACATCTGTGCATAAGATCAATAAATGCATCTCTGCTTTTGAGAAGATACTCAATTTGTGAAGCTTCTTGCTGAACCAGCTAAAATTATGGACCTAATTATTTCATTTGTTTGGGCAGGGTCTAAGAGTGAAGTATTGTCCATTGTTGCAACTGTTTTCAGAACAGGAGGGAGACTGAACACTGAGCTGAGCAAAGCTTGGACTATTATCACACTTTCTTCTACAAATATCACTCCAAGCTTCCATTGTGCCACTTCATTCAAAGTCACCTTGGCCCTAATGTTATATTATAGCTGCAGTGCAAATTATTGCTCCTTTTCCCTGCTTTTCAGAGTTATGAATGAGTGGGAGACATTTTCCATTAAAAATTTAAACCAGGTAGAATGTCATGACTGTGAGATGAAAGTAAGGTTGCTCAGAAAGTACTGGAGCAGAGGAGAGAAATCTCCTGGCAGGAAGGCCATGCCCGTGGGGAGGGGTGAGCAATAGCATCCCCAGCACTCCTTTATTCACAGGGCCAGCATGAAGGGAAGCATTTGGGGTCTGCAGCCCCAGCAGGAATCCCCCAGCCCCTCTGCAGCCCCAGCAGGAATCCCCCAGCCCCTCTGCAGCTCCCAGGGCTGGGGGAATGCCAAACCCAGCGAGCTCAGCACACAGCCAGGGTGGGCTCTGCTGCTCAGCGCTGACAGCTGCTGCCAGCCCCAGCTGCCCCCGTTTTCCCTTTGTGGGAATGCTGCAAATCCCCATGGGATTCATGAAATTAGAGTGGGGTTTGCTGCGTTTAGTGATTAGTAGCACTTCAACTCCTGCTTTCCAATAGTCCTGCTAAGCAGACAGCAAAATACATGATAGGAAAGCCTCCAGATGCTCTCATTAAAAGCTTCCCATGGATTTAACATTATTTAATGGAGAAAATATTTTTTTTTAATCCAGCTATTTTCAGTTTATTCTAACTTTCAAAGCTTTCTTGCCTTCAAAGAGAATTTCCACTTTTCCTGAGGATTATGTTTTTAAAACGAATATTACTTAATAATATTAAATCAACTCATTTGCAAAGAAAATAAAGTCACAGTAGGTATAAGAAGAGGAGGATGACTGATCTGACCTTTTAATTAAATTATTAACATTAGTCAGCAACAACACAGTGAAATGACAAAGGAATACTGACCTTTTTATGTCTTCACTAAGAATGGAAACTGGGCACCATCAGCATTTAAATCTTTTCAAATTGTAAGTTATAGAACCACTCCCCTCAGAAATAATTCATAATTACAACCTTCCAAGCTCAGTATATATATGGAATATATACTCTGCTCAGTGCATGGAAAAATAGCAAAAGTGACCAAGAAGAAAAAGGTCAGCCTGTCATATTTTACTAGTATTTGTCTTAAAGTCTACAAAATGTGTTCCTCTGAAATGGATGGACTCTGCTTCAGTGACTTTGTCAAAGCCATTATAAAAGTTACCAAAGTGTTAAGATATAAACTGGACTTCAGTGAAGCCACGAATATTAACACTAAAAGTGAAAGACAGTGCAGGGCTTTCCTGCCTGGCTATAACTCCACTCTTACAAAAACAAAGTTAGAAATAAAAAAAGGGGAGGGGGCATGTCTACACATAAAATGAGAGCTGGTTTAAAACAATGAAAGTAATTTTTCTTTTTTATAGTCTTCTTTAACTTTCTATATTTTGAATTATAGATTTCAAATTGAATTAATCCCAGCTTGAACTATAGGTTAAGGTCTTCATGTTATCTGAACAAAAAAAATTTACAAGTTCTGGGTATTTACACCCTGAATGAAGGAGAGATAAAAGAAAATTGAAACAGAGGTGGGTTTTTTTCCTGGCTTTGTGGGTTATTCCTTAAATAAACTATATAGGCTTCAGGCACACAATGACACTTGGGTGTCTGTGGTAGCTATATAGCAAATACCTCTGAAATGTATACTACCAAATATATAGTCTGCTTCTGCAATTTGCTTGTAAACCAAGTAGGAGGCAAGAGTATATTACATGGTGAGCTGCATTTTATTCAGATCCTCTGATGCAGTTATGCTCTTCCCAAGCAGCACATCTCATCTACTAACCAGGATTTTGTTTTCCACTGCTTTCTGTGACTGAATAATGATGAGACTATAAGTTCTGGCAGTATTTTTGGACACACAGAGTGTTCTAACAGAAGCCTAAACTGCACTTTTTTTGTCTTTGCTAACACCTGGCCCTTCAGCTAAGGTGAAGAGCAGTTCAGTACCTGAGACACCTTCTCCCAAGAGGCTTTGCTCTGCATTAACAGAGAAGGGAACTCAATGATGTTGAAACTTTTCTATCACATCTTATTAATAACCAAGTCATTAAAATGCATGGCCTTGCTATGGATCACCTGGAGCCTCTTTAGCCCATTATCTTGTCCCAGCTTTTAGGTGTACATTGTTCAGACCCTTTGATTATTTTGATCACCTGTTTTCCATTCTTTACCACATGCCAGTGATACATATCTACCTTTCCAAGGCTGAATAATAGTAACACAACTACAGGAAGTATGCACATCCATATTTTTATAACATTTCATAGGCTACATTTCATGTTTTGCTTCCTTATCTGTTTTTCTGTTGACACAGAAGTAACTTCTGCTTCATCAGAATAATTTCATATAAAAAATACATAGAGGAATAAATAATTCATTTTTATTTCATTTAAACAATATTCTTTGAAGGCAGCAGCACATACTTCATTGTATGTCTTCACAAAATCCACCTGAACACAAGAGTGAAATGAGCTGTACAGATGTTCCATGTAGAGAAAAATCAGCAAAAGCTCTTCTTAAAGAGCTCTGCCATAGCTGACTTTCAGTCTTATTTCCACTGCCACCTTACACTGATAAAGCATTTTCAACTAACACAACAACCAAGTCATTTATAGTTTGTATTTTTATAGTTATTTCCTGCTAGGACAAAACAAGGTCAAAAATATGAACAGTGTAGCTAAAAATGCAAAGACCCTGATGAGGGATTCTCTGAAGTCAGACACTGCAGCATCAAACACACAATTCTTCTCTGCTTGAGTGGGATCACGTGCAGACATTTTGTTTCTCAACTATTTAACTGTCAGGACAGTTAAAAAGAAAACAGGCTATAGTCCTTTGCTATCTTATTTCCAACATGCTGCTTTGAGAATTTGACCAGGATGGTGACATCTTGCCAGTGCTGACAAGTTATTGGATTTGTTGATTTTTTTTTTTTTTTGACCTCTGCAACAATTATGCATGAAGGTAAAAAAAAAAAAAAAAAACCTACTTACCTCTTTATTTTTAACTTATCAGGGTTTTATTATCTAACCCTGAAGTGAAAGAAATTCTATGCACTTTCCCACATTTGTTTCTCATCTTTGCAAATCCCAGTGGCTCCAAAGTCTCAAATGTGAGATAATCTGTAGATCAATGAGGGCGGATGTAAAACTCTTGCTAAGCCGTGTTTTCCCAGCTGGGGGTAAATTCACTTGCCTTTATGTAAAATTTCCTAATTAGAAATGTCAAGTCTCTGTTAAAAGCTTCCAGAAATTGATGCTGAGCTCTACAAAAAGTTAACTATTCCATAGCTGTGTTTTATCTGACTCATCAGGAGAAACTTTCCTATATTATTCATAATCAGGGCTATAGTAGCAGAAGAATTTCAGAATTTTGCTAGGTGGGGGTTTCTCCCTGTCAGCCATAACAGCCCTGGGATTGTGCCCCAGGGGGAGCAGAGCACTGGCACCAGGCACTGCCCAGGCTCTGGGCATCCATGGAGGGAGCTGCCTCATCCCCAGAGACTCTCCACAGCCCAAATTCAGTCTGAACAGAGCATTTAGGAGAACCTAAAAGCATTTGGGGTTCTTTCAGTGCTTATATTTTATGTCCTTGCCATTGATGATGGATCTATTGAAATTCTGATTTCAATGTGAGATTGATAAAGGTAATATAACATATATTTATATCCTGTCCTCCACTTACTACGGACTTTTCATCACCACAACATAGTTATATTCTGGATGGGTTTTTGCAATGTTACTGTATTTCCTGGCCCTCACTATAATTGGAAGACATTTTAGAATAAAGGCACAGTTACAAATAACAGCAATTTTCCTATGTTAAAACTCTATATTTGGTAAAATTGCAGAATGTTGATGGTGCTGGAGGTGGTAAATGGCTTTAAATATTTGCACAGAGATAGAGTCCTGACTCTGCATCCCAGCTGATCCCACTTACGTACATACACATCATTATCAAGTTATTTGAAGCAGAGGAGATACCAAAGTTTTGAGTAAGTATGGTGTAATGCCATAATCATGGCCATAGCATTCATTTCCCCCTTATTAATAACTAAGGTGGTTTTGTCATGATAAAACATGATGTGTAGTATCTGTAAATGAAAATCCCTTTAAATAAGTAGAGAAAAATTCAGGACACAATAGCCATATTCCATTTCTCCAACAAAAAAATAAATTCAGATTTGTGTTCTCATTTAAACTGAAAATAAATAGGATCAAGAAAAAAAGAAACTGTTGACAAAGACTTGCCACAGTGCTCAGTCAGATATTTTTGGAGTGCAAACCAGGAACCCAACCATAGCTGGCCCCTGCCCCAATACTACTGCCAGCCTCACTCCTAACACCCAAGGAATCCAGCAAAAAGCTTTATTTCTGCCTGTTTATCCAAATAATGACATCAACCCAAACAAATATTGCAAGAAGTCACCTGCACCTTTTTTTGTACATCTGAGCTTGCTCATATAATGTCAGCAATTGTCCTCCCTGCTTAGGCTGATAGCTATGAAATAACCTGTGTTTCACTCCTACTTGCAGAGCCCCAGTTATTGCCATGATTAGGTGGTGAATAAGTGCAGGGCTTCAGTGCCATTCTCTCCTTAGGAGCAATCAAACTGCTCTACTGCATTCTTCATACAATGAGTGGAAAGCTTAAACTTGTGATCATACTTTAAATAATTATGGAGGAGAGGAAAAAAAGTTAAATCAGCGTGGGATTTTTCACACTTTAAATGAAGTAACTGGCTAAAATACAATGTCTCTACCATATTGTGAAACAGCTTTCAAATAATGAGAAGACATGAAAGTGGATGCCACAAATAAGTGAAGTGTTTCCCAGGAAGACAGCAGTTTCATTAGAGGAAGAAAAAATAAACACATCTTGGAAAGACAAATATATTTGGACTGTAAATAGGGGTCTGAAGGATTGGTTGAAGGCTCACTATTTGAATCCAGTGCTCATACATAATATCCATTTTATCCTGTTTTGTTCAACTTGTAAAAAAATTGGTTACTTAGGAGGTTTCAAAAACAAGCAACAATTGAAGAAACTGGGTCATATAATCTGTGAAGTTTCCATTTAAGAAAAAGCTACTAAAACCTGGGTGATCTGCCCTTAAAAGAGCAAAAGTTAGGTGGCCCCCAGTGACCGTAATTAAGGGAGACCCTTCTTGTTTCATCATTCTAAAAGCAGATTATGGTTACGGCAGAAAAATAAAAAGTGTAAATATTCCTTCCCAGAGTGCAGGATGAGCACGTGGCACTCGCAGAGCGCGGGACAGTCACTCCTGGGAAAGGCAGCAGGGACATCAACACTGTCCCTGCTGTGCAGGAGGAGCAGGCACTCACTGGTGGCTCTGGGGGGCAGGGGGAAGAGGGAATCCCCAAAGAATGGGGTAACAACCACCTCTGAAGCACCAGTATCAGAGGTCTGCCAAAGCTGCATGTTGATGGTGTTACTGTTTGTGTCATTTCGGGTGATTAGATTTCTGAATGCCTGAGGTTTTTTTCCTTTAAATAGGAGCTTCCCCAAGTCCCCAACCCCAAATAAATGAGAATAGAAAATGCTCTGTGCTGAGAAGTAAAGAGCTGATGAGTTCAGGAAATGATCCATTAGTTTGCTAGGAATAAAATACTGCAGAACAAGACACAACACCACTTCCATCCTTTTCTTTGCAGGTACTGGAGTGCCAGCAGCTCCTGTCTCCTGCCCAGCACATGGCCTCGGCACAGCCAGCTGTGTGGGGCAGCAGTGGGCAGGGATGTTCAGCTTTCTTGGGCACCTGGAGTTCAAAACACTCATCATCTGCAGCAGAATGAAACCAGCAGGTTGTACAGCAGTGCTGCAAACTATACATTGTGCTGGCCAGTGGCTGAAAGAGCTACCAGGGCTCCCCTGCTGCAGAAAGTAGGGTGGATTTGAGCATTGCCAACAAAAAAAAAAACGAATAAAAATAACTCTTTCCTCTCCATCTCAAACAAAAGTTCTCTCCCATTCTTTCAGATTCCTGTTAAAGTAAAGCATGATCTATTGAGGTGAGTCATTGTGACAAACAAGAAAACACTATATTGTGAAAACGTAGTTCGGAACCCCTGGACAAATTTGCAATTTGAGAAGCTAATTCCCATTTCTCACAGACTGCACTTTTCATAGACTTTAAGTATATATCTATCATTCTCATAATCACTAGTATAATTACACATTGTTATGAGATGTTGAAAGTAGTTCTTTGTTATTTGAAGTTAAAAGCAAAAAATCCCAAAAACCAGTTTTTTAAAAACCTCAAGCTCTTGTACTGACAGCAGCCACCTACTCTCTTAGACCATGGGAAGTTCTGACAAGCTTGACTGTGACCAAGCTGCATCTGTACAAATCAGGATTTGGGCTGGCATTTTGCTATTGCAAAAGTGACCCTACACAGTGAACTCTTCCCCCAAAACAGACACCCTCACAATTTACCTCAGGTACACACTGTAGTTACTGTCCATCACTAAAATACTGATGGTTATGTGAACAGTGTATGGAAAAAAATAGAAGACAACTCTGAAAACAATCACATTTGTTAAATACTGCTAAACTCAGAAGAGAAGTGAAAGTGCATATGTGATTTTGTGCTCTGCTAAAATGACTAATTTAGATTGGATTTAGCAATGAACAGAAAACAAACATTTTGACAGGGATATGCCTACTCATCTCATCTTGCACATGACAGACTGGATGAAAAATAAGCCTCAGCTTGCAGTGTACAGCCACATTTGCTGTATATTTCCAACATTTATGTAGACACATCCTTTACTTGACCTAAATCCATCCTCTGGAAGCAAACCATAACAAACTTTACACAGAAGTATAAAATGAGTATTTTCATTAAAGGCTTTAAATAATGGGTTTTGATTAATATAGCCTGCCCTCCTACTACCACACAGACAGAAAATATTTTTAAAAAGGGCACCATGGACTCTTTAAACTGCACAGGGAATTTTACACTATAAGGCAAAAACAATAGCTAGTCAATCTGGCAGTATGAAAATGGCACAGTTCTTTTGATTTTAACATAATTGTTGTGCTATTAAATAGAATAACAGCCCTAAGTTAAATAATGGAGGTCATTTGAAGGATCCTCATATTTTGCTTTTCTTCTGGGAAAAAAATTAAAATTTTGAAGCCTTGTAACTGACTATTCATAGAAAGTGAAAATCACCCTTATAGCCACAAGGGAGTCAAAACATCCAGGGTCATTACTTCATTAACTTTGATTTCTTTCTAGCTAATGGAACTTAAAAGTTTTTGACTACTTATCATGATATTCTATACCAGTTATTCATTCTTAAAATCAGTGTGTCACCAGGCAGAGTTCCTTCTTCCCTTTCTACCCACAGAACTCAGAGACTGTTTTTCCTCTTTCAACAGAACTGCAGAGATTCAGTCTGGTGACCTAGAAACCTAAGTAAGCCTAGTAAGAAAATTAAAGTTTTCCAGAACAACTACTAAGTCACTCTAAAATATTAAATCCTCCAATAGGAAGCTTATTCCAACACAAGACATTGAGTTTGATTCAGCACTGAAGAAACCCAGTGCAATATCATTCTCCAGCCTAAAATCCAACCTGCTTCAGGGAAATACCATCACCACACATTATTTGTTGCATTGAGAAGCCTTAGTTAATAAATGGCCCAGAGCTGCTGCTGTGGCACCTCTCAGAGCAGGGACCACTCACACAGACAGACCTTCTGACTGGCAGACAAAATTATCCTCCTGTTATGAAAACACAAAAAATATAATTATCCTAATAAACAGAGACTAAAAAATAGGAAAATACTCTAGATTATCAGGTGTAAGACAATAGTGTGAAGGTTATTATAGCTTCAACTCCATATGAATATTATTTCTGGATATAACACACTTCATTCTAGTCCATGCTGGGAAAAATGAGAAGTTCTCATAGCCCAGAGACATTTCTTTGTGTCCTTAAACCATCTGAGCTCTGGGGATACACACAGAAGACTTGAGCTCAATACTAAATATTGTCCAGGTCAACTGTACAAGTCCAATATTGTTCCTGAAAAGAGAAAATAACAAATTATTTTCTTAAAGCAGTCTCTGCTTTTATTTTTATTCCCTTTCCTAAGGGAGTATGATTAAGAAGATATTCATCAATAAATTTTCAAAAGAAAAATGCAGCTAATTATTTAACATAGATTTCGTATTATTTCTTTGGATATAATGAATTAGAAAAGAAATATTACCCACAATTATGCTTTAAAAAGAGTTCAGTCACTCATGCCTCCTCAAAATAAATGCATATTCTGGCTGTAGCTTTCTATATTCTTACCTTTGTCTGGCACTGTGCTGTGGAGCAAATAGACTGAGAGATGCAGTAATACATGTAACCTTTAGTTTAGCTTTTATCACAAGGAAAATGGTTACTGTTGCTATGGATGTTTGGTCAATCTGTCACCCCATATCAGCATTGTTAGTATTCACACCTGATAAGAAGATATCTTCAAAAAAGAAGAGGGGGGGAAGTAAAGCAAAATGCTCTGTAGAAGGCAACACAATTCTCATCTAATCTCTTTTAAAAAATCTGCTGTGTTAATGTATCCTGTGTGCCTATCACTGAAATCATATGAGACTTCAAATAAGAGTAAAGATAAGTAGAAAATAATGAAAAATAGAAATCTGTGCAGTTTTTCTGATTATAGTGATGTTTAGATTTTTATTTGTAAACCACCCATAAGGTATTTTCAAGGTCAGGAAAATAAAAAAAGTTTTAGAAAGCAGAAAGCAGGGATGATTTTGAAGTACATCTAAGCTGCATTAAATCTCTGAACTATTGCTCTGAAACCTGAAACCAATCCCATGTGAGACTATTATTTCTCAGCATCTTGTTAGTCCTACTTTGCACATGACCTTGTGAACTACTAATCTTGCTAAATAACTACGCTCAGCCCTAAAGGCACAACAACAACTTTTACAATTAGTCTTGAAAATTTAAATTAAATTTTGTTTCAGACACAGGTGTACAAGGCAGGTGTTTCAAAGTATTCCTGCAAGGTAGACTTTTAGAAAGTTCAACAGTCCAAAGAGTGAAATTTGTGAGCCTGAACATAACCAAAGAGCCACTAAAACAAACCCAAGCTCAGACACAAGCATGAAGTATTTTTTATTCCTGGATTTCCTAGCAGTGGAGATGCCACCCCCCTCAGTGAGAGGGTTATCCCTCAGAGGGGATTATGTAAGTCTCCCATTAAGCATAAACACATCGCCGACCACTAATACATACTGACAAGATGCTTTCTGCTGCTCTCTTTCCTTCTATATCCATTTTTCACACAACTACTCAGAGCCAAATGTTGGTTGTTCACCCTGGGACCTGTCCTTGCCACAAAATCTTTCTGATTCTCACCAGCTCCCCATGATCTCATCAACTCTTGTCTTTACTCTTCTGGTCCAAGATCCTTGAAAAAATGTCAGCAGACCTGGTTCTGTTTGCTGGGGAGCTCCAGAACCTCCCCATGGAGCAGTGCTTCACTGTGGGTATTTACCCTGCAGCTGCTGCCCATCACTGCTTGCTGAAGCAGACCCATGTGCTGTGGTGGGAAACTAGACAAGAAGCTTTATTGCTTATTGTAAAAGCCCAGATGAGAAACTGGCACATTCTTACCTTTGGCACCAGTCTTGCTTAACACCCCACTAATCCCTGCTCACAGGGAGGGAAAGTGCAGTGGCACTGCTCTGGGATCACCCCACTAATCCCTGCTCACAGGGAGGGAAAGTGCAGTGGCACTGCTCTGGAACACCCCACTCATCCCTGCTCACAGGAAGGGAGAATTGCAGTGGCACTGCTCTGGAAAACCCCACTCATCCCTGCTCACAGGAAGGGAGAATTGCAGTGGCACTGCTCTGGAACACCCCACTCATCCCTGCTCACAGGGAGGGAGAATTGCAGTGGCACTGCTCTGGAACACTGCTCTGTTCAGCACCTCCTCAGTGTCCATCGTGGCCCAGGTCTCCAGAGCCCTTCTCTGCACCCACCAGTCAGGTACTGATGCACTCTGCTCATCCAGCTACACCCACAGCAAGGCACAGGAGGTTGCTAAAGGAGTCTATTTTCCAAAATATTCATTTGTTCTGCTGTCTTCAGGAAATAGGATGCCTGTTCCTGGACTTGCAGGCGTAATGGAACCAGTATTTTATCTGTTGGCTTCAATGTGAAAGGGTGAGAAAGGTTGTTTTATTCCATCCTAAGGATAAGGCACAAAACCTGTGCATGCAAACCACTGATTTGTGCCTATTGCTGCAGATTAACAAGTACACATGTAAATAAAAGTAGGCTTATTTAAAACTGGTGACAATGTGTGTTCTTTCTGGTGTTTAAAGACAGACCTCTTGCTTCACATAACATAAACTAGTAGTGCCTTTAAACACATTCCTAAAACTTTAGCCCAAAATGGTGTCTTAGGTTCAGTTGTTTCCCACATCAGAAATGACAGCCTATTACTTTGCACACTCTTGCAATGCAGCCATCCAGCTCACAGGGAGATGTAGGTTAATATATATCCCAGATGTAGGTTAATATATAACCCTTATTTTTGCAACCAAAAATAAGGTTGCAATTAAAAACATGGATGTTGAAAGCTACAGGGTGTTATCTTGTCCTGGTGATGCACACATGATGCTCAAGTCTTCATACATTTTGGTAGTCTTTTTTGGCTCCATCCTAAGGCCCAGATTTTAACTTGGACAAGTCTCTTGGTTACTACAGCACGTAAGTTGTCACTTGCATGTTTTGGAAAGCTAAAAGAAAAAGAGTATGCTGGCAGTTAAAGATGTTTATAGCATTTGCAGAAGTGAGGACTAGGCTATAATGGGTTCTCTGGAAGTAATCACAACACAGTATATTTAAGCATAAAGAGAATAATCACTTATATCAGCAGGGTAGGCAAGACTGCCATTTGCTGACATCAATGCATTTATTGAGTTACTGTTCCTGAACTCAGGACACTAATTTATTTTTTACAGCAATTAGACCCTGCTGGGAGAGAAGAAGAGAGAGGTGTGAGACTGACCACCTCTCTGATGAGCAGTGCTTAAGACAGTTTGCAAAAATATTCTTCTCTATGTCACAGAGCTGATGCTGCTTAACAGTGCAGGAAAATCAAATCCAGAAGAAAAAATGCATCTGCGACATGAAAGGAAGAAAGTAAAAGCAAACACCTATTTATGATGCTGTTGCAGATGTCACACAGACACATTCACCAAGCAGAAAGTTACATATAAGATTTTTTTCTCTGTTCCTTTCTCTCTCTTTAATAAAAACTTGAGGCATTTGAAAGCTCCTATCAAATCTCAAAACAATTTCCAGCTATACAAGAACTGTGTATTTTGAAATACAACATAATCAAACCCATGTATATTGTTTCTCAGTTTAAACTGCCCCTCTACCTGATCTTCCTGTTAGATCTGCCAAACTGAGTTCTGTAAGTCTCCCTCCAAGCTTTTGAAACTTCCTAAAAAAGTAAATAGGTTTATATGTCTGGAGTGAGGGGGTGAGGAGGAGGGGAGGTGTCTGAACACACTGGTGCCCTTTATGTGCTCTGAAATCAAAGCAATTATAGCCAATTTTCTAAACTAGGAGCCAGTGAGGAATACTGTGCAGCAATAGGAGCGACATAAATTAGGAAAAGACAACACTGTAAGAAATCAAAATATAAGAGCAATTATCCTTGTGGGACATTACATATTCAAATGAGGATGAGAAATGGCAAAAGCTAAGTCAGCATTAGCATTTCAAGCTATTAAAGTTGCTTTATGTATGGAATGAAGAGCAGAGACTGGCATGAAGTTAGAGGGAAAAGAAGCTGAAACACAAGGGGAATTGTAGGGTCAGGAAAGATGGGGATGAGCTCTGAGTTATCTGGACATTTCTGTACCATCTGTGGGTATGGCTAGTGAAGAATGAAATGCTTTAATAAAAAGTAATTGGAGAACAGGACAAATAGTCACCCTTGAACTTACTCATGATCTTCTTCCAGCTCTATCTGAACACGCTGATTTTTAGAGGGGTTATTTACTGTCAATAAACAGGGGAAAGGCTACAGGACTATAAGCTCCATTTTTTGTCAAGCCAGAAAATGAGTGCCATGGCTGTTTCAGGACTCTACAAATGACTCTGCTCTCCCCAGTGTTGGAATCCTGGATGCTGAGAATACTTAAACTTTCTGTGCTGAAAGGCACAGACTTGCAGGAGAGCACTGCATTTCACCTGAGGCTGTGGAGAAGACTTCCAAAATTGATTGATAGCACTGGGATTACAGGTGTGTAGTTCCTTAGAAGCGTATAATATCACAGAGTGGAAAACTTAGAGTTTAGGTTTTTAGAATATAGTAATGGATATGAAGCAAGATGGAGGTTTTAGGGCAGAGGCAAGTTGTTCTTTTTCACCTTTTTCTTCATGGGTTTGGGTGGTATCTTGCAATTGGACACACAAGTCCACATTGCAGGCCTTGAGGGGTCAGTTTTTGGGTTAAAAGAGAAAATAATCTAGGTGTCATTTCTTAATTGGGTAGTTTAGTTTTAGTTCAGCCTTAAAAGACCTTGAAACTGTACATCTGGGACAGTTTTTTGTGCTGTTTTCCTGCATGCAGACCACAAAAGTTCAATGATTCTCTCGTTCCTGACACAGAACTGCTCCAGGAGGGTCTCCTCCATCAGAGGAGCCCCCAGGGAGAAGCCCAAGATGGGGCCAGCAAAGCCAAACCCCAGCTTGCCTTGCTCTGGTTGTCACTGCTCAGCAGGGCCAGGGGTGCAGAACAAGGGGCTGTGTGGCCCTTGTGGCACCGTGCACAGCAGCCAGGTGAGGCTGCTGGCAGTGCCACTGCAGGCAGGGACAGCCACAGAGATCCTTCAGACAGTTTTGGCAAGATTTTCTGCTAACTCACAACAGCTTATTCAATTCAACAGCAGATGCTTTCCATGTTATCCCCTACAGCAAAGAAGTCATTAAAGAGCCAGCCAAAGCCTCAGTGCTCAGGCTGCCAACTGGTGGTTCTAACACTGAGTTTTGTATTTCCCTCCCACACCATCACTTATCATTACTACCCACAGTCTTCCTTAGTGCCAGTTTATACCAGGAAATGGCAGGCCCATTCCAGACAGTGTTAAAACACCATCATTTTCATACAGGTTGAAAAATTCAACCAAGCCTGACTGCAGGGGAAGATCTCACACCCTCTGCAGACCCCAGGCCCCCAAGCTGCCTGAGATGAACCCCTGAGAGCCCCAGGGCTGGGAGGGAAGGGCTGAGGGCTCCAGCAAAACACTGATCGCAAGGAATTCAGCTTGGAAAAGATTCCCCAGGTCGTGAACGTCACACAGCAAAATCCTGCTCAGCTTGGCCTCTGAGGCACAGACACCAAACAAGCCCAAAAGGAGAGGAATCCACCTGCCAATTACAGTGACTTTAGGATTTAGCAAACAGACCATAAAAGGTGTCACAGACACGTGCAGTTCCAAATGTTGAAGATATGTATCTTTTGCCTCTTGTTTTACTCTTGAGGCAGGAGACAGAATAATAGCAATGTAAACAGCCCATGTTTTTCAAGAGTTGGTTTGTAATGTTTAAAAAGGCAATTTTTTGCTAGGTGATTGCTACAGGCACTAGGTACAAAGGGTGAAAATTGAAATTCTTAAGGCCATAGCAGAACTAAAGACCTGTTAACTGAGAGGGAATTAATCCATGGATCAATTTATAAAAAGACAGTGATACTGTAAACACATGGAATATTTAAAGGAATAGAAATGTTTTTGTAAAGAATGTTTCTTCCATTGAATCACACTTACTTTAGTGTGGCTTCAAGAACCCCAAGGCAGGGGGTAAGACAAGCCTAGATGAAACCCTCAGAGGAATCTCTAACTCTTCTACTGAGCAGCAAAACCAAACCAGATCATAAAGAGGAACTGTCACTTCACTCTCCAGTTTTTAAAGCACAAGTCCCAAAAATGTGAAGTGACAGAATTTTGGATGACATGCAAACCCTTTTATCCAGAGCAACATTTCTGTATAAACTTCTCATCTGACAGGCCTACTAGCTCCTCTTTGATTTTATTAAATCAGGATAGTAAGGGCCGAGAGAGATTTCAAATAAATTTTTGAGACTGCTTCTGGTCAACGTGTAAAGCTGATTTCAAGGAGTTTTTCCATCCAACCCTGCACAGGTGAAACTGAGGAATGAGGCAGATATGTATACAGATGGGGGGAAAAAATGCAGAAAGATTCCTCTCACTCAGCCTTCCCCTGTGACCTTCTCTGGTACTTGCAAATAAAAGAATTAAAAGAGATAAATCTGCCAGCCAGACTTAAAACTTTGTGAGTACAACTTGTGCACAGGAGATATCAAGCCTGCCCTAGACCTGGGCCCCTGCTTCCCTCCTGGTTCCTCAGCCTCAGTGATGTGCAGCTGCAGCTGTCAGGAGGCATCACGTTCTGTCAGAGATTTAATGCAATAAGAGATACAACTGGTTCTGGCACGTAAGAAAACGACAAATCAGTCTAGAGAATTTGAAGAGACAGTTTTCTGGAGGAACACAGGTGCACAAGCTGGGATTTAACAAAAGTTATTTGAAATGCAGGAAGTAAACAATAAAAAAGGCCATTTTACCCTAAGTAAATTTTAGAAAATAGGTTTTCTATCCAAATGTTTTGCTACAGCTGCAAATCTCAGATTCAAAAACTGACAAATAGGATTTCTTTCAAAGTCCAACATGAAGTGAATGGCAGAGAATGAACGAGACAGAATTTCATATCCATTAGGATCCCAGTACTCCATTTTAATCAGGAGTCACTTGCAGACTGAAATTGCCGGGTCTGTACATCTCACTGAGTCTTTTGAGAGAAATTCAACTACTTTATGTATTTGAAGTTGCATCCTCACATAGGAACAAGCAGTTAACAAAGACCTTAGCAAGACTGCAAACCTTTCATCGCAGAGATTGTCCCACCATTATACAATCACAATATTAAAGGGTCAGTCTCTTATGTTCTGTCTTCACTGTTCTCTCCTGTGGGTACAAAAGGTTCTGGGGGCAGCAGTACAAGAGTTAAATGATTCCATATACCCTCTTACCAAGGTTAAGAGAGATTTTCATCACAGACCTGTTTTGGTTTGGTGGATCACAAACCTGTTTTACTTCACTTCCTGTCTATTGCCATCTGTTTCATTGCCTCTTGCAATAAAATAATGGTTAAAAACAAACAAGAGATTTCGGAATCACAGAATGGTTGGGATTGGAAGGGACCTCAGGAGTTCCCCAAATCCAACCCCCTGCTGCAGCAGGTTCACCCAGAGCTGGCTGCACAGAATCACCTTGTCCAGGTGGCTTTTGGACATCTCCAGAGAAGGAGACTCCACAACCTCTCTGTTCCAGTGCTCACCCTCACAACTAAAGAAGTTTTTCCTCCTACTCAGGAGATGGAACTTTGTGTTTCGGTTTGTGCTCATTGTCCCTTGTCCTGTGCTGGGCACCACTGAAGAGAGTCTGGTCCCATTCTCCTGACACCCGCCCTAACACATTTGTTGTGTTGTCTCCAGCCTGAACAGGCCCAGCTCCCTCAGCCTCTCCTCATTTGAGAGATGCTCCAGTCCCTCAGCATCCTCACAGCCTCCACCTGACCTGTCCAGCAGATTCTTGATCCTCTGCTGTCAACCCACAGGACACAGACTGAGAGCTCCCACCCCGAAGCTCCATACAGCTCCCATCTAAATGCACAATTTACTCCTCACCAGTCTGGTCAGAGCTTCCCAGACTGGAAATCAGGCTGTAAGATCCTTCCAAAGGAAGGTAAGAGTGACAGGAGCAGCCCCAGAGTTGCAGTGGAGGAGAGGAGGGAGCATATCTTCTTTATGCTGGGGGTGGCCTGGGAGAGGGTCCCTCCCATCTGCACATCTCCCACTGACAGCAATGAGAGCAAAGCATCTCATGTAGGAAAATACAGAAAGGTCAATGCTAAGGAAAAAAATTCAAAATACTGAGGTTTTTTACATTAAAAAAGCAAAATCAAAACAATAATAACAAAGAGAAATAAACAAGACCTGGCATTAAAAAGTGGGTGCTGGGTTCATCCAAACACCCCAGATTATTTGAGTGTGTGATTTTTGCATCTCAGTGCAGCCTGTCTTGCTGATGTTTTGCCAGTACTAGAGATAATCTTTTGAAATCAAATTATATGTGTGCAACATGAATTATGCTTTTGGCTTACACTGCAGTAAAACTGCACATTTTGCATATTTTTAAATGAGAGAAAGAGAGAAAGAAAAAAACAGAGAATTACATGTCAAAACCAACTTATCAGAGATGCAGATAATTCCAGACACAAGCAACATCTTAACTCACAGGAAGGATATGTAGTATCAGATACAAAAATAACATGTTGGTTTTTTTACTGAGAAAATACCACTGGCATGAAACTATTGTAATATTTTCCACAGAAATGTCTTGGGAATAACCAACCATCACAGCACACCTACAGCTAATGCTGGCAATCCACCATCTTCTTCCAGTGACACATGGCTCAAACGTGCTCCCTGTGTTTCCCCCACGCCTGAAATAGCCCAGAAAACACAAGGATCTTGAAGGGGCAAGTTGGGTCCTGTTGTGAAGTATGACTGAAATATGTTATTTATGTGTAAGACTGGAAAAGAGAAATCATCCAAATTTGAAACAAAACACCAATTTTTTTTCTTTCTTTCCCTCTGGAAAGGATCTCATACAGTCTCTGAGAAATATCTCAGCAGTATTGGAGCCTTAGTCACTGTTTCTGAATTTTTCTGAACGTAAAGAATTACTAGGATGTACAATAAGAAATCCACTGGCCTAACAAGGATTTATTTTTCCACTCACTGGCACACCAATTTAATTAAGACACCAAACCAATTAATAAGCCCTACTAATAAGACCCACTATCTATTAGCATATGCAGTGAAAGCAATTTCTGCCTGTGACTATTTATGAGAGTAGTTATTCACTTGGTAACCATTTACATAGTAACAGCACTAAAAAATGCTATTGAGGACAAAGAGGATGGGAAATTAAATGCTGTGTCTTCTACATTGCATAATTTTTAAATATATATTTCCAGCTAGAATAAAAAGAAAAGGGGAAATTCCTGCAAATAGGAGCAAAAATAAAATGTCCCTATGCTTTCCAGTGTCCCTGGAGTCAGCCATTCCCACACACATTTCCCAGAACCTTGGTGGCCCCAGCATGCCATAATGGATCAATAAGACATCAGGGTTGCAGCAGTAACTGGCACTGCTAAAACCAAGGTCACATTTCAGCCAGTGTTCTCCCTGCACTCAACAAACCCATGCAAATTAAGAAGAGTTAATTAGCAGGTGTCCCCTTTAAGCTGGAGAGCCAAGAGCACCAATGCCAGCCTCACCCACCTGGGACATTCCCTGTGGCCACGAGCCAAGTGAAGATCATCACCAGGCATATTTCAAATCCACCACGAGATACCATTTTGCAAAGCTCCCTGGAGGAAGGGATCATTATTCAGGAAATGTTCTCTCCCAAGTGGCAGACACCATTTCATTTATCAGCTTCTGTTAATTGCTGTCTCCAACCATCTCGTTCCACTAAGGCAAGCAAAAGAAACTTTTCTGGGAAGAGACCCACAACCATGAGGAAACAGATTCAATTAGGCCATTTATTTTCTGTTCTTATTTACAGTAATTTCTGGTTTCATATTCTCACTGAGTCTCAGGGCAGTATATATCACTATAACAAGAGGCAATTTCTGTGAGATGCTTGCAAATTTGCCCCCATTTGTTTTAATGAGAGAGAGATGGGTGTAAACAGAGATGCAAAGAAGTATCAGAAAAAAGACCTCATGAGTGAGAAGAGAAAATATTTCCCCAGCAATTTAAGTGTAGCATACCTGATGCATGCATTGTTTGTGCTAGGCTAGATAAAGTAATAGAGAGCCTTCCAAATAATGAAAAAACAATCTTTCCAGATGTTTCTGGGCTCCTCAATGAATTTCATCCAAATGTCATACAAAAAAATAAAAAAAAAATTAAAAAACCTGCCATATATTTGCTATAGGAATTCCTGAATAAGCCAATGGTAAAGCAAGGGGTGTGTAACTGACTCTACCTATGGTGTATAATCAAAGCAACTCAGCTGTGAAATTTGGATTCATCTGTTTTCCCAGATCCCTATCTGGCACTGATTCAATCCAGACAATTAGATACTTATTTCAGATGGCTGCTAAGACACTTCTCCCTGTCATTTCTGGCCATCTCTCTGCTTCTTTGCTGAAGAATGTAGGTAATATTCCAGCAAATTTCATCTGCAATAAAATATCAAAGCTGAACATGAAGTTTGGTAAGCTTATTATTACTGATATCTTTCCCAAGGAGGAGAGAAATGAAAAACAAGCCAGAAAAAAATTTAGAGGCTAACCATATATTTGGTCAAGTGTATATTAATGGCAAGCACAAATAAAAGTTAGCATCCCAAAGTGGTACGAGAATCACACACTGTCAAATGGCATAGGAATAACACAAAATTAAAATTCTTGGAATTTTTGATGGGTTAGGTTTTGATTTCTCTTTTCTTTTAAGCCAAGATCATTTCAGCAGTCTTGCAAAATCTTGCAATGAAAAAACAGGTGGGATCACAATCTGCAGCAATGGGCTGGAGTGAAAGGAAAATCTCAAACTGTGCATGTGATAGAGCAAAACATTTCTAGCAAGAATAAAAAAGAAACAATCCAATTCTGAAAAACATTTATTACAATTACTCTTTCTGCTCATAAAGAAATTATTTGTTACAGAAATTCACGCAACCATGCAGAAAGTTTCTGGATAATATTAACTTCTTTCTGGTAAATTAAGGAAAAAGACAAATTGTTGGCAATTGCCAGGTAACTTACTGAATCACCTACGGTGGTCAATCCCAATTTTTTACTAAGGATGAAAGATTCAGGCAATGTAATTTTTGAAGTTGAAGAACAAAGAAGCCAAACAAACAGCCAGCTGAAAAAAAAAACTTAGACAATACAATATCCTTGAGGAGACTCTAATGGGTCTCAAACTAATTTGTGTCATTAGTCACTATTTTAATCATCAAGGACAGCTTGCTCTCTGAATTCCATAAAAAAAAAAAAAAAAGAGGCCAGTTTTAATTAGTATGGTTTCCCAGCAATCCCTTGTTGTGACTTCAACTAAAAACAAGTCAGAATAACAGCAAATATATAGCTCAAATAAAAGATATGTTTTGCAAAAAACTTAATTTTCCTCAGTTCTGTTGTTATCATTTCTGCTATTTTTTTCATTAGATGCTCCACCACCACTGATGCCCCTCAGGCAAAGCTTACACAAGTGATTCTGAGCTTGCAGCACCTGCTGCAATCAGAGAAGTGCCCTTCCTGAAAGGGCTCCAGCAGAATGAGAGGAGCAGCAGCAACCAGGAGGAGGCTGAGGGAATTCTTCATCCCTGTCTACAGCTCAGGCTTGTGCTCCTTGACCCTCATGTGCTTCTTGTAAATCCACTTTCCCACCCTGTCCAGGTCCTCCCACAGGTGACTCTCCCTTCCAAATATCAGCTTCCCCACTCAGTTTGGCATCATCAGCAAATCCAGAATACTCTTTATCCCATATTCCAGATTATTTATGATGACAAGTAATAGTATCAGGCCCAGTACCAATCCCAGCTGGATTACATTTCCCAAAAAATCTTCAGTCTGCAAGGAATACATGCAACAGGAAGCCACCCAGAGTCACAGAGCCCAAAACTGATCAGAAGTAAAAACCTCAGGTCAGAAACTTAAGGGGCTACTGAAATCAGGAATGCTTCATCCACTTATTCCATCTGAAGGTTTTTGGCAGAAATACTTCAGTATTTATTAACAAAAATATTTCTGTTGAGTTTCTAATCTGTATTTCAGTCACCCCATAGCATACAAATGTGTCATTTTAAAATATAACATCATAAAACTCAATGACTGCACTATTTCTCCTCTTGACAACATACTAATTGTCCAACATAATACTATTTGCTTGAAGAAAACTATTCCAAATATACACCAGTGCAAGAAAGAGGGGGAAATACCCCAAATTAAAAATGAAAAATTTGGGATGTGGAGCTTCTAAATAAGGGATTTACACCTAGAGCACAGAAAAAATGTACACGTGGATGCATTTCATTAAGAATGTTATTAGAAATCTGACGTGATCTGTGTTCCTATTAGTTTTTCTCAGTACGTCCTGCAGGCAGAGGGAAAGCTGGGAATGGTAGACAAAGTATTATGAAATTAGTACAATTGCGTTTTTCCTACCCTAACATTCATAAGATTTTTTTTTTTTCATGAAAGGGATCAATTCTCTAAAAGACTGAATCATGCACATCTCATTTACTGGAAGAAAGCATGAGAAGAGTGGTTTACAGGAAGGGAAATGTGTAAGAAACAATAAATTGGATCTTTAATAGCTGTTGTAACCTAAGGAGTCTTCATTTGCTTTTGACATTTTTTCACTTGTCTCTTGAAAAGTATGTTACACAGGAGGGACTGCTGATGAATTTTTGACAGTGGCTCAGGTTTCTGGGTGTTTTTTAAGGCATCCTGTAGTACAGTCTCCAAACTTTATATCATAATTGCATGATAGCTCAAATATTCCTCATGTGAGGAATTAGGCTTTTTTCTTGTGAAATCTGAAATGTTCTCTGGCTGTCAATACACATCTGCTCAGCAAAGGTGTTTTGTCAGCAGAGCTGCTGAGAATAAAATGATGGGATGTCTCACCAAAATGTATAAACTCTGAAATTCTCATCATGAAGAGTGAAGTCAGTCTGTTATGGGCCCACTTGAAGCATTTTTCTGGGATTTTGCAAACAAGGCTCAGCATCCATTTACAAGGCTTTTAAGACTCTACTGGAGCTGATCAAATTGACCAAACCTAGTGTGAAAAAACTCCATCTTTTGGAAAACAAAAACAAAAAAAAAAACCAAGCAAAGATTATTCAGTTCTTTTGCACAGGTGATGCCTTGTGAGGCTACCTGGAACAGAGGCTGGACAGTGTTGAAGGAATAAAGTGGGGATTTTTTAAAGGCCTTCAGAGGATACATCTTGAGCAGTGCAAGAGCCTGGCTGAGGCTCCACTCGAGATGGACTCTGAGTTATAAGTTTTCACACTTTTATAAGTTTTGGTCCATTTCCGTATTGGGATTAATTGTCCAATTACAGCTGCAGGTTATGAACTCCCATCCCCCTGACTTCTCTCCTCAATTTGTTGTTTATGCTTTCTGGGCCTGAAGCTGCAATGGTGTCCTTGGCTCTTGGGCTGGAAAAGGGTTGTTTTGTCTGACTAAACTGTGAAGGGAACTTGCTAGCACTTTATATGGAGCTCAGAGTTAAATCTTAATGCAGTACAGAATCTGGAAGACATGAAAGTTAATCTTCAGGCATCACAGGGACTGGGATGTAAACGAGTTACTGACACTGGCCAGGGAACAGCTAAACACTGTTAACTGGGACCAGCAGCCACAGATCCTACTTGCCAGGGTTTGTAACAAAGGAAGCTTTGGCCTCAGGTTCAAGTTCCCAGTGATATCTTTCCTGAGAGGGCCTGTGTGTTTCTACCCAAGGCAGAATGGGGAACTATCAATTATGAATGTTCTGATAAGCTCTGGAAGGGATGAAACCAACTGAGATACAGGCAATCATTTGGAGACAACAATGAACTCAAAAAAAGCCTGCAGCACTTTGTTTCATATCATACATTGACAGAATTTTGACTTTAATAATTCTTACAGAATTATGGCTCACAGAGGTGCCAAGTTATGACATGAGCAGATGAGAGCACCTCCATACCATCTCCAGGTGCAAGCTGTTACCCCAACCCACCCTGGGGTGATATCAGTGATGAATCTTTCCTAGAGCAATGCTTTTAGTGATCTCCTACTGCTTTGCACTCACAATGAGGTAGAAACCTGCACACAAACAGCTGCTCTGAGTTCTCACAAATTCACACCCTGCCTCCTCCTGCTCTAATGTAATTGTTTGCCCACGTACCTGAAAGTAACACAGACATATGTCAGATTTTACTAACAGGATCGTGGCAGGTGTCTCTTTAATTTGGAATTATGGTAGTGAATCCTTCATCAGCATTTTGATAATCATGTTTGCAAGGTGGTAACATTTGCAAGGCTTCAAGACAACTACAGGCACAGCTTCCTTAGGGACTCTGTGTGTCTTGGGCAACTGCTGCACTCAGTGCTCCCTCTGTGCCTTTTTCTATACATATGCTGTTGGCATACAATGTTACAAAAAGAGGCTAAAGAATTTTTAAGTGCAAAGTTAAAGTGGTTTTTGCCATACAGACATGGCATTAGTTCTGTGCAGACGACAGGACCTGGCACAGAAAATATTTTGAAACATCTGTGATTTGTTTTGTTTTTGCCACTTTCCCACACCTGAGAAAGCTTTTGTTGTTGGTATGTTTCCGAAAGGTTTTTTGCCTACAAGAGCAAGGCTCTTTAAAGTGTCTGGTAAAATGCTTCAGTGCAGAATGCATGAAGGGCATACATTAACATACATTGATTACTTGTATTTTTAAATGTAAATGTTGTCTGCTCAGCATCTGATGGAATTATACCAGCACAGTCAGTAAGTGTCATTGACATTCAGCTCCCTGTTCTGAAGCTTGACAATACCTCTGATTCTGCAGTTTTTATTTGTATAATATTCATCACAGTTACAGAAAACTACTCCAAAACAGAATAGCTTCTGTTTCTCAGACCTGGGCATTTCAGATGTAATTTCCCAAGGTGTTAGTCTTTGGCAGAGGGTTCTGGGGTTCCCTGGCAGTGCTGGCACAGCACTGATATGTGCCAGCAGCTCTCTGGCCAGACAGCAATACAAAACTTGTCCAGGCATTGTCCTGGGAAAGGCTGTGAGAAGATCAAAGAATGATAAACAACTCTTATCTCCACTTGCTGCTCCTGGTGTTGTGCATATGTGGAATGTGTTATGGAGATTTGTTTACCAAAGGGTGGTTTTTTAATTGGCCAATGGTGATGGTGTTTGGATTCAAGGACCAATTGAGTCCACCTGTATCGTGACTGTCTGTAAGGGTGATGGGTTTCTTAATAAGTATAGTACAATAAAGTGATTGATCAGCCTTCTGAGAGTCATGGAGTCAATGCTAATTATTACCCAGCTGGGGGCATGCAGCGACAGGCTGATAGCTTGTGACTGACTTAGTGTGTGTCTCCAGCTCCATTTCCTCCTGAAAGTGACAATTCAGATTCAGCTCAGCAGCACTCCCACCATCAGTGAGCCCTCCTCTCCTCTGAGTGTAGTGGGCCACAATATGTGCAGAAAAAATACCTTTAGAGAACTCTTGGTCTTAGATATACCACAGACAGGGAATTCCCCTCTTTGCAAGCATATATCCAGTGCCCAAACCCTCACCAGTTTTCTTTCCAGACAGGACAGGGATAGTTTCATGCTACCTGGCCTCTGGAGTCCTCTTGTGCTAACATCTGTGCTGTGACAAGCACACAGAGCTGGCTGCAGTGGCCTCCACACACTTGGGCAGCCACACACCTTATCCTCACCCCTGAGCCCTTGTCACAGACCCTGGAACAGGGATCCCCTGCCTCAAGTCCAAAGCAGAAAGACTTTATGCTTTAGCTCTAACTTAATTAGTGCAATAGTACCTAACTATACAAATACAAAAAATCCAGAAGGGAACAGGAACAAATCCTACCTGACTCTAAATTCCCCAATTTTAAGAACAGGTGGCTACTGGCAGAAATTTGAGTCACATTTACGGAGCCACCTTGCTTCCCATTGTTCAGTCCTAGCCTGTTCTCTTGATGACACAGGGATAATAATACATCCAGACATTTTCTCCCACTGTTCCACAGCTTCAGAGTGTCCCAGAACCCATCAGTAATGACCAGGCAGAGAACAGCTGCACAGCCTGCTCAGCAACACCCACATATGCGGGCACTGTTGCCAAATCTGTACATTTTCTCTCAGTCTGATAAGAGAATGCCCTTTTCATGCCCCCAGGTAATGCACAAACACCACGCTTTGACAGTCAATAACCCACTGCTCTTTTGACATTCTTTTGAATCCATATAGTTAATTAAGGTATGAATGTCTATCCAAAAATCTATACTGATTAAGCCTGGATTATAGAGTCCTTTCCTTGCTCATTCTGAGTAACCATGCAAATTATGAATATCCAGACAAAGAAAGCAGCTACAATTCCTGTGTATTTATTTGACTTGAGATTTGCCATCAAAGAGTGTCATTACTTGAGCATCAGGCCTTAAGTGATAGATTCCAAGTGCATCATTTTTAGAGCCATTAGAGGTTATCAGGCCTATATGGTTGCTAAGATACCATGAATCTTGAAGGAAAATATAAGATAATGGTAGGCAGTCACTGTGATGTTTATCAGAGTATGTTCTCTGCATCTTACTTAATAGCATCATGATTAGGATCATTTTCAAGAGTTCCTGTCTATTTTCTAGCTAGGTGCAAGAATGCAACTGCACTAAGTCAGCAAATATTGTTTATAATTCATGTTTTGCCACGAGTAAATGAATTCATGGATGTCAAAATTTGTAATTGCCACAGCAGAATTTATTATCAAGTAAGAGCGTGTGTCTCTGTGCAGGTTTCTTTCCTGGCTATTAAATAGAATCTTTAGACCTGGAATGAAATCATCCTTCATTGATTTCAAGTATATTTTGTGATAAGAGAGACTGTGCTTTCAAAGAGTTTTTAAATTAAATTTGTAGCTGAGGTAATTGCTGTGGCAAAATTATGCAACTAAAGTAAAGCGTTATGCAGGATTTTTCTTGATATTTTAATTTAACTGCCTCTTTTCTAATTCATGAAAGTGTGAGATGCCAGATTAGGGGAAAGCATTAGGTTATTGCTGAATTATTTTATGTTCTATCTCTGGAAGTATCTGGTGAGAAATAAAGGGATGAATCTGCAGTGCTATGAGAGTGCTCACACCATAACCCCCAAAGCCCTCTCTGGGTTCACTCTTTCACTGCTCCAAATTCTGAAGTCCAAGATGGGAAAATTGCCCATAAAGAATGTCATTCCTAGGCCAATGGACAGAGATAGCCAAATAAGCTCTTATCAGAGCAGTGCATAGCTGGTGGTGGCTGTTACTCCTCCTGTCAGGCAGGGAGGAGTGGAGCAAGCTGCCCCCAGAGCTGTGGATGCCAATCCCTGATGGGGCCCTGAACACCCTGACCCAGAGGGTGGCACCCTGCCCGTGGCAGAGGAGTGGAACTGGATGGTCCCTGAGGTGCCTTTCAGCCCAATCCATTCTAGGAATCCATGGTTCTTATCTGTCATGCACTAAACCCACAAACCTGCACATTTGAAGGAAAGCACACAGAACAAGCAAGAAAAAAGCTCAGCAGGTGGGCTTCCTTTATCCAAGCTTTCAAATAAAGCACCTTCCCATTCCACACTACAGAGGCACTAAAATGCTGGTATGATTTGCCAACTACCTTGCCCAACACAAAACAAAATGCAGTTCGGGTGAGAAAAGCTGCTGGAACACACAGCAGAAGACACCAAGCAGCCCAGGAGATCAGAGAGACATTATGCTCCAAGAATTAACCTGCATCTTCTACAAGATTTCAACTGGATCTCACACAAAACAAGACTGGTGACACCTTCCTGGAACTGCCCCATCCACATTAGTGAAATTTTATCCTATGAGCTTGCAGTTCTGACTCAAAGCAAGGTTTCCCTGTCCTTGAGAAGAACCACAAACTGCTTTTTAATTCTTTCAAGACCACTGGAGATTTAGACATTCATTTAAAACTCAGAGTTTGTTCAGAGAGCCAAAGAAAGACCCACTCACAAAAACTAAAAGAGGCAGTAATACTTCTAATTTTCTTTCCACCCACAAAGATGAATACACATTGACATCCGAGTACTGTAACTTTTTTAAAGTAAATGAGCCTTGAAGATTATCTGTCAGCTAAAATGCACCCAAGGGCTTGCTTTGCAATGTTTCTTTTTTAAAAGAATGTTTGTTTTAACATTATTGTTGCAACCAGCCAAAGAAAAATGTAGAGCCATCATAAAAAATACGAGTAGATACCCAGTTGTTAGAGTTGGTTTAGGAACAATCATAGGAGTGATAGACTGTGCGACCCAGGAGAGGTTCCTTCCAACCCTAATGATTCTCAGAATTGATTTTCTTTTGCAACTCACTTTCAGTTAGTCCTTTAGAAAAAAAAAATAAAAAGGGTTAGATCAATGCTGGCTTCAATGACACAGCCATTCCAGCTCCTGCAGCATTTTCTCGCCATGGCAATCTCTTTATCTTCTTGTTTGTATGAAAACCATTCTCTACCCCTCTATTCCTGGCTGTACATAAAAATAAGGGGATGGGCTCATAGTTTGCTGACTATAGGGTTGAATGTGACATTAATACAAATCAGTTTGCAGATAAAACTCTGACTGCACTTCTCAGAGAGTGAGTACACAGTTGTTCTGCTCACAATTTTGGGGAAATAATCTTTCCATTCATAATCACAATTGCTAAATAGACCCTCTTCTAGCTAGAAACCAGAACAGAAATACAAATATAAGAAATGTTTATTTCCAGAAGGATCCATTCTGTAAGTTTAATATTCCAGAACATCAACACAATTTCATATAAACTGGTATTTTCACCAGACTCTTAAGGACAAATTTCCAGCACTTCTTCGCTTTCAGTTAGCAGTCTAAAAGAAAGACAGCAGTTTACCCCTGCTTCTTTTCCTTTTCAGTCCACTGACATAACAGTCTGGGCCTAAACAAGAAAGAAAACTCTCTGTAGATCAGGGGAAAAAAAATAATCAGAGGAACTCTAAAGCTATCTCAGTGTCCTGAGTCACATTTTGCAATGACAGAGAGACCAGCTCCAACTCATCAGCACTGGCTGACCACAGTGAACAGAGAATAGCACATGGGCATTCCAAGATCTGTCTTCTGATGAAGCTGCCTGTAAATTATTGCAGAGCAAGAGGCCCAGGTATTTCTCAAAGAGCTAAGCTGGCTGGAGGCATAAAGTAACATGCTTAAAACAAAAATTAAAAAATCAGAATACCCATAGTTTTAGTGCACTGCACAGCGACATTCTCCAAAGCACCTCTCTTAATCAAGCACAATCAAGCCTCCCTTTTGTCTCTTTCCTTGAAACGGATTTGCACCATGGAAAAGGGTAAGTAGAAAGGTGTGACACCAAAATGGCTCAATAAAGCTCCAATGCTGAAACCCAATTTCCAAGATTTGTGACTTTCTGCTATACTGTGTATTTCTCATTAGATAGGAGGGCTTTAGGGACACAGGATGCCTGGAAGCACAGGAAGAAGCAGAGGGACAGGAGTTACCCCAAGCACTCCGACATCCTTCCATGACTGTCAGTGACCTGGCCACAGCCTGCTCTAGAGGACAGGCAGTTTGTGCCTTGCCTGCAGCTTTAGCAGCAAAAGCAGCACTTCAAAGGTGCACACAAACAAGACCTCATGTCGAAGCAGAACCCATTACAGAATGACAGCCCAGATGCACCCACATCAATATATTCATCCTGGGAGTGCTGTGCCACTGCTTCATTTACCTCAGATGCTTTGCAGCTTATTGCAGGCAAGACTTAAATTTTGAAAATCGGAGCAGCTGGAGGCAGACCTCTCCTGGCAAGCCCTGTGGAAATCTCCCTCAGGCAAAGTTCGTAGCAGTCAGTAGCCTCTAGTATTTGTCATGTATCTTATTTTTGCATTTCTCATTTTAAAAGCTCTCCATGCTCATGGGAAGGCAGAATCATGCCATGCAGACAAAAGCTGGTGTGTCTGTACAGGAACAAAGCTGGCTGTGGTTTTTAACTGGTTTATAGAACTTTGACTTTTCATATGCCACAACATGTCCCTAGCTCAGGACAGAACTCCTCAGGTGTGACCTGACCCCTGGCAGGTGAGGGCAGTGCTGACCCCCCCCTGCCCCGTGCTGCTCGAACAGCCCTTGAGCAGGTGCAGCCTGGGACACCTCCTTTGCATCACTGCTCTGCAATAATTTGGGGGCTGTTGCCAAGAGTGACACAGGAAAGGCTGGCCTGACCCCCCTGTTTCCGTGGGGTGGCTCATGAATTCCCAGGGTCAGCACACACAGTCCCTGACACAATCTCCTTCACCTCGCACCAATGCAATCCAGTCAGTTCCCAGTGCAGAACTAAGACTTGCATTATTTTGCTGTTGGCATGTGCTCTTTCCATTCTGCCTTCCAGGCTTGTCATCATCAAATATTTTAGCAGTGCGAAGTTACTTCCTCTTTGTAGGAGAGTTACATGATTTATAGAACCATAGAAAGGGGTTGGAATGGACCTTACAGATCTCTAGTCCCAAGCCCCCTGCCATGGGCAGGGACACCTCCCACATCACTAGACTCCTCAAGGCTTTTTCCAGTCTGACTTTGAACTCTGCCAGGGTTGGGACGTCCACAGCACCCATAGGTTTAAGAACTGTCCAAAGTCCCAGAAAAGTCCCTGCCTTGTACAATTTTTTTACCCTGTATTGCCTTTCTTATCCCATAGACGATCTGTATTTTTGCCTTTGTTTTTTTCTTTGCTTCTGCTTTTCTCTAATAAAGCCCAGGAATTTTCCCTCTCTCCCTCCTCCCACACTTCTCCCACTCTCCCATAGCTGCTGCCACTTCTTGGATTTCCATAAACTCATCATGTGGAAATGTATGCAGTACAATTCAGAGAAGTCACCTACTCTGCTCTTGATTTACTTTATCCAAGTCATCCTGTTCCTCATTGCATCTGGTGTTTTCCAGACAAGCAATTTCTAGATGACACATGCATAGGAAGCAGCACACACACAAAAAGCATTGCTGCTTCACATAACACAGAATCTGGCATGGTCTCATATTGCCCTGAAAAGCAGCTTCTGTTGTGGGCAAAATTCAATTTGGTCACATCTTAAACTTTCAATGGGCCTGAAATATTGACATAGAATTTGTTTAGCTCATATTCAGGGTAAATTAGCATCTTTCCTTCTACAAGGAACCTTTAATAGAAATTCTCTTGCTTCAGAAACACTATTTTTCCAAAACTCATCCTGATACCAGGGGCAGCTGAAATTTGTGTTGTTTTTCAGTCTCAGCATTGTTACAAACACTTTTCATGTGTACCACACACAGAAACAAGGAGAGTCCCAACTTTTTCAGTTCAGCCATTCTGGCTTTCTGAACCCCAGCTTTCTAGAAGTGGTGAACCTATCTTGGCTCCAAGATGGTTTGGGTCTCCTAGATTCCCTGAAATGTGCTCAGTTTGAAAAGAGGCATTTGAAGCCACTGAGCCATAAAATCCCAGCCAAGAGCAGTTCAGAGCCCCAGGAGTTCACAGCTGATCACAGACCAGACAGCTCTTGGCTTTCACTGTGTATTCCTTCTGAATCTTCCCACCTGCACCCACAGGTTCCCATCCTCCTCACCCCTGCCCAAATAAATCTGCCTTCCTTCAAATACTCTGATCAAAGGAAATTTCAATAGCAGGACAGTATCTGGAGATTATAGCATTTTGAAAAGATAGCATTTCATAGGTATGCATATACTATTTTTTTTTTTTCTACTATGGTTACATCAGGTCACGTCTCCAGGAAGTAAAGTTAGGAAAGGGCCATGGAAATCAACATAGCTGACTGTACACAGTGCCATAAATAATTAATCTGTTCAAAACTCCAATGAAAGAGAAGGGAAAGTTTCTTGGAACTTACCTAACTCCACTCAAAGTGCTTGTTTAATAAATGTTGGTCCCTGGGACATCTAAAAATAAACAGCAAATGGGAACTCCAGAATTCACCATTTCTTGTTCTGGGTTCAAAATGCAGCCTCTAGAACAGCTGACCTCTGAAAAAGGAAAATTCTTGAAAGGTTTTTTCACTGTTCTTGACCAGAGCTGATTGATATATTGTTTGCACCTCACACTCAAAATCAGTGTCACAAGATAGAAAAGTTATATTCTGATGTTTCACATGTACCAGCTTGCAAACTCTAGAGGAGGAGGAGCTCCAACTTTACCCTTTCACTTTGGCCATTTACCCTTTCATCATGATGGCCATTTTACACAATTACATTACCGTTTCTCTGGTTTACAAAGTCAGTAACCCCTAAGAAATAGTTTTGAAGTCATTATCTACTGAATGCACAGACTGGACTCATCTCATTCACAAGATGTGTTAACAGTAGAGGTTTTCATATTCTGTTCCATTTGGTTTTTTGGGTTTTTTAATTGTAGTCTTTGAATATTAAAAAAACCCTACTAAGTAGGTCTTTTCTTATGTGATAGAAGACAAGAAATAGCATAACCCAGTCAACTGCAGTCCACAGCTGGAATATCACATACATTGTCAGCTTAATAACGTTCATCACTCAGATGAAATTTCATTAGCAAACACTTACAGCAAAAGTCAATGATGCTAAGTTGTTTGTACTCATTTCTCTGCATCAAAACACACAATTGTATAATCTGATCTGCTTTAGTTACTTTCTCTGCACATCTGAAAGTTCCAATAAAACTGTACAAAACTGAATTTCAAATAAGCATCTTAACACAGGCTGGTGCAGAGCAGAGGTAGAAGCACTGAGAACATTTGAAAAATATTTTAATTTCATGATTTTCGTATCATCAAATATCAAGAAGCTGGTAATTAAGAATTGGTAACCTGCTGAGAAAACATCTTCTCTAGATTCCCATTAAATCAAAAACAGAAGTACAAACTTATCTTTGAACTAATAAATTAATCAATCATCTGACTGCACAATACTGTTTTTATAATTTATAATTTTATCATTTATAGCAAGTACAATCTAGTAAAATAGCTTAAATAATAAGATATTGTTCTCCTTAAAAGGAAATCCCATAACAGACACACAAACAAACAGCAAATTAAAAAGCCCTAATAGCACTCCTTCTATTGGCTTTTATTCATTATCATTACACATCGATTACCATCATGCATGTTTAATTATGAGAACAAAGAACTGACCAAAGCATTTTAGCATCTCTAATTGTGTAGGCTTTTAACAATGCACTGTGCAGTGCTTGTCATATGGTCTGAAAAATTATCAAATAAGTAAGCGCTGCCTTCAGCAAACACCATCTTTCCCATTGACAGGAACACTCAGTACCTGTTGCAGTTCTTTCACAAGGAGCCTCTCCAGCTCAGTTACACATTCCTCCAAAATATCTGCTTGCTATAATAGTGAGAAAGGTGGCTTTCCTTCCCACTACTTCTTTGTGCTTGTCATTTTCACTAGTTAAAATTCAGATTAATATTACTAATATTGGACTCGATCTGCAAGGTCTTTTTTTGGTTGTTTTGTTTAAAAAGACCCTTAATTGATTCAATTATGAGTTATGGTTTCAACACAAACTCATTTAAGTGAATCAGTTTACCTTGTCTTGCATAGATTAAGTCTTCTGCTAGCAAGGGAGTAAAATCAGGCCTTTTTTCATCAAAATCAATTTAAACTTCTACACAGGTGTATATCACAGCAGTCTTACCTAGAAACTCAGCAAGATTTACAGTTCTTCCTAAGGAACAATAAAAACTGCCTTCACTTTGATTTTTTCCTTTTACCTTTCAGGAAAGGTTTGGAAGTAGATAAAGGGAAGGAACAAAACTAATGGTCCACACCCTTGTCACCAGTCTCATAACTGGTCCATTAGCTCTACAAAACTTGTGAGGTCTCATGCTCACTTCTATTGCATTCTTCTGCTTAAATGTAATGTACACCTGGCATTTTTCTGCTTAAATGTAAACTTTACACCTGGCACTTGATGAAGGTCCAGATTTCTGGCACTGCAGTAAGCATGGCAAAGAATCAATTTGATTTTACAGAAAATGGAGGGAAACAAACTAATGAAATAGAAAACTAAAAGCCATCTGTGTCCCTGCAGACACTTTTACAATTGGAACCACAACAAAAGTAAGTTATTAGTGCCTTACACACCACAGGACTGTTTGGCACAAGAGTCCCACTCATCTTTGACACCCCAGGAGGAGTTGAAGAAATGAAATGTCACCATGCAGAAAGCTGAGAGCTGCAGTATGGAAATGGGGAGAGAAGAGCAAAAGAAGGCTGTGGCCCCCTGCTCCCATGGCCAAAAACATGATGGAAAATTTCAAAATGTGCCCAAAAAAAAGAAAGGGAGAGTGAGGATGCAAGTCCCATGTGTGCTTCTTGCACCTAGTTCAGCCAGCGGAATTAAAAGTCAGGTAACCTACTAGTTTCGTATTTTTTTAGACTTAAACAATTCAGAGCAGGCATTCTTCTTTCTTCTCTGTTCAGCACAGTGAGGGCAAATGCCTCAATGCCTCTGTGTGATGTAAAGAACAGAGGCAGTACCTAAAGAACTGCACCTAAGGCAAACAAATGGCTGAATGCATTGGGAGAAAAATCCTGAAGTCAATATATTTTTTTCCTTCTCAGTGTTTAATGTTTACTGTCCAGAGTATTTAAGGCTTGAGTTTTGCATTGACTTTTTTAGGACTGATGACAGGCTGGAAGCTAAACACACGTTTAGATGCTTTGGCACAGCAGAGACAATAAGCCCAGCACAGCAGAGGATTAAATCTACACTATAGCCACTACAGCCTTCACATTGCTTTATTGCTAATTTTTGCACATATGTCTGTGATCAGTTACAGGGCTCTGACATATGGTGAGTGCACCTGCTAAGTTAGCCAGGGCTATTGCCTCAAACAACACAGACACTTATGGCAGGATCTGCATGGGTATAAATAAGGGATTATAATGTCCCTCATGCTTTAGTGCCTTGCATTCCCCAAACAGCACCATGGCAATGCAATAACCTCAGATAAACAGTCTAAAATGTTTTGTAAACATGCTATAAAATAGATTCATCACTCTCCCATAGTGAAGCAAATTTATTAATAATTATGCAAGATTCAAATAGATAAAGTGTGTTTTCAGGGTTTGTCGCTCATTTGCGTGATTTGGGGTGGAATATGAACCGACCACTTATCTACCCACAGTCACATTTTCATCAGTAAAATCACATAAATTACTCAAGAAATTGGCAACCACATTTGTGTGAGGGAACCACAAAGTTCAAACCAGTCTTTGCCACGGGGCTGGGCCATGGCATCCACAGGTTCTGCAGCACCAGCCTCGCTGAGCTGCTCCTCTGCACAACCCAGGGATGTCCCCAGTGCCTGTGCAGCTGCTCACCTGCAGAGCCTTCACTGCCCAAGATCTGAGCACAGCTGGAACCCCTGTGCTGTGTGCTGCACACCCTTCCTGGGGGCTGCCACGGCTCCTGGGGTGTTTCTAAATTCAACCCGAGCACCAAACACCTCCCCTGCTGCTTTTCAGGGCATGTCCTTTACCTGGGCACCGGCTTGCCCAGCCCGAGCTGCAGCCAGGCTTTCAAAGCTCCCACATCAGAGGGAGCTGCTCCCTGTGTTTATCCTGTTTATTATGCCCCCACATTTGTCTGGGCATCAGCCTCTTCTGCCAGATTGGAAATAGCTCGACAGCAGCTCTGCAGCTGCCCACAGGATGGCTGGCTCTGGAAAAGGGCTTTTTAGGACAAACAACACCAAGGTCAAATCTCAAAGCTTTCACAGCATTCCACATCTCTAGATCTGATCCCCAAAAGCAGGTTCAGGACTGTATCTGCAACATGGATTTTTGCAGGAATTTACCTTCTTCTATTTCACTTATCAGTAAAAAAAAAAAAAAAAAAAAAAAGGCAAATAATGTATTTCACTTGAAAATATCAGTAAAACATCATTAAAGATTTGAATATAATTAAATACAAACCTCAAAATCTCATTTTTAGTTTGAACATACCATTATCTTTTTCCTGTGTACCCATGTAATTTTATATTCAAGGATGCAATACCATATCCTCAGGCACAAGAGTAAGAATTGAATTTTTTCATTTTATCCAGTTCTGATTATTTTTGTAAGGGTATTGAATGTGTGGCTTACATCACTCTAGTAAAGGTAATTAGCAAAGTACCATTTTTTTCCTCAGTGTTATTTCCACAGCCCTCTGTACGCTCTGGCAGTTTTTTTATAATATTTTTTTCTTACTCCTCAATTAAATTATTCACCATGCTTACACTTGAGTACACAGAATATATAGTTCGAGTGACATATTTCAAATTCAGGCTTTTGAACCTCTCCTGTCCTAGTCTTGCTAGCAATTTTTGCCTATAGAAGACTCTCCAGAGCACATTACCATCAAAATCGGCCAGAGACACTATGCAATATTAGTCAAGGCATCTTTAATAATGCAAGAAAGGTCAGCAGCTCACAGAATATCAAGCTGCATATCAAAGAACTATGAATCTTTTTCTCTGTGCAGATTTCATAGGTATTCTTTGGGGTTTATTCCTCATTCATTTTATGCCAATAGCAAAGGATCTGTTTCATTTTCAGCATACACCAAAAGAAAAAAAAAAAAAAGAAAACTTTTTTACCAAATGAGAGTAAGAGTGTCAGTATATAAGTCACTTCTTATATGTCACTACATAAAAATAATGTAGGGATCAGATATGTAACACATCTTTACATAAAAAGTAGCTGATTCTTAATAATTCAATTAAAAATTGCAGTGTAACTCCATGTGGGAAAGTGACAGCCAGAGCTCACGGCTGCACAGGCCATGCCCTCTCTAGGCCGTTGACTACAAGGAGCTAAATTCCATATTTTGTTCTTTCTATGCCACCAGAGTTAATGTTGCTTTACAACAAACAGTTTTTTTCCTGGAACAGCTCAGGATATGATCACATAGCAGGGGCCTGACCTCTTGACTATATAATGCTTTTGTGATCAATAGCACAGAAATTAATGTGTTTATCATATCAGAGCATTTTAAAACTTTTATATATACAGTCACTAATTACCTCCATTGTCCATGATACAGCATTTTGAAGTGCTGGTCCAGTGCTTTAAAAATTCTGCACAGGAATAAGTTGAATTAGGCAGTCTGAAAAATCAAACCCAACTAATTTCTTCTCTTCTCCCCAGGCCATTAATCTTCATGGGACAAATTACCACCAGCAGCTCAACAGAGTGACACTGATGGACTGGGGAGACAACAAAGCCACTCTGGCATAACTGAGAAGAGCATTTGCCTCGTATCCTCTGCAACTTCTTCCTTGAATTTCTCTCTATTTCCTTTTTTAAATGCAAATTATTAGAATTTATTATTTTTAATTCATGTATTTTTAGAATTATTCATTCAAGCTCACATTGAGCCATCCTCTGCTGAACAACATGACTTGCAATTTTGTAAGGTTTTTGGTTGGTTTTTTTTTGCAAGTAGTTCTGCAAGAATAGCAGAACTATTCTGATGAAAGAGTAGCAGAACAAGTAATATTTAGAAATTTAGAAATTACACAGGATCCTGGTATAGTGATAGAGGCAAAATATTAATATTAAACTAAAAAGCTGTTAGCTGAATTCAGGGGGGGTTGTCATGATGAAAATGTGAGCTCTCAGCACAAATGTAACAGCCATGCAGGAAGATGAGTTCCAACTTAACAAAAATAAGATTTTAAAATCTAATTATAAACACAATACTAAAAAGTCTATTTCCTTTTCCCAGACAGAAATTACACTCTTTTCAGTGCAGTGTGATGCATGCACAAATTACCTCCAGCTCACATGTGCTTTTGTCTGAAAGCTGGAGAGGAAAAATACTCCATCCTTTTTCTTTAACCCATAGCAGTACAGCCAAAGGCACTGATGAGGTCACAGCAGTACATAATAAGTGATCAGTAAAGAAAATGGTGCCATATGTTGCTTTTCCCTTGATGTACTTAGTTCTCTGGAAAATGATCAACAGTAGTTGCAGCTAAATCCTACCCTATTTTTCTGTTACCAAATGGGGTTAAGAAGCCATGTAAATAAATATACATGAACTAAACAGAAACAGCTGGAAAGTTCCCAGAAGGGACCTCTAACAACCTCCAAGTTGGACGGACCATGGTAGATCAAGGGATCATTATTAAGATTAAAGGCTTACACCAAACCTGCTGTGAAATTCAATCTGCTGAATTTTAAACACTGATGGCACAAAATAGAAAGTACTAAATGGTGGTATTTATTAATTCTTAAAAAGCAAGATGAGAGACTTGTTACATTTTCTGCATTCCAAATGTGCAGGGTGCAATTTGCTGAGTAAAAGAAAAAATCTGTGAAAGTCAAACATTTCAAACAAACTCCTCCTTGTATTGGTTTTCTGGAGAAAAAAAAAATGTCAAGATTATTAGTGCTTTCGGCTTTTGTTTTAAAGGTTTTAGACCATCTTCATTTTAGAGAAACACACCACAGAAGTGACTGGAGTTAAATCTGAACTCTTGAAGGAAGGAGCTTTTTTACCTTGGTAGACCTGTGCTATTCCAAATGTATCTGCTGGGATTGTGCTCCTGTGCCTAACAAATAACTGAGATGGCAGCTGCCTGAGACTGCAAGTGTTCCTCAGTGTCTCACCATCCTCGTGGGATACCTGCTCCCTGAATCGTGTTTCTAACTCAGAGAAGAGTTGTACAGGTCCCTGCAAAGGAGTGCTCGGGTCTCTCCCGCAGGGACGCGCTCACTCTGTGTTTGTGTCACCCTGCACCCCGACTCTACGCAGATGCCACCCTCAAACTCACTCAGCACTTCTCAGCTAAGATCAGTTCCCAGCCACAAGGTCCAAATGTTTCAAATCTCAACAATCTCTCTTGAATGAATGAACAAAAGAAAGCTCCCTTCTTTTTCGAGTCGGTTTCACGTCTCCAAAGAAGACAGTGTGACAGTAATTAGTTATACTTGAGAGATTTACACGGGAAATGCTCCCTCCACAGACAAGCCGTGTGGAATTTATGTATATTTGGAAAAATATTTAGACTTCTGTCATGGCTTTGCCATCTGTATTCCTTGGCAATCATACCACTTGGGCAAAGAGCTATGTTGACAATGTAAATTAGGTCAGAGTGACATTGGTCCTCAAGGGGTGCTGGAAAATCTTCAAAACTGCTGAAGAAAAAGTGTATCCTGTAACCTGGGAGGAATGCCTCATTACTTGGGGCTGTATTTTCAAATGATGACCGTGCCCTGATCCTTTTAGTCAGCACACAGCACATTGCACAGATAGCAATCTAGTACCCAGCACTTGGGCTGGCTTAGTCAGACCTTTGTCCGCTGAAAAAGCAAAGGATTTCACTTTAAGCATTAAAAAATATTTTGCATGGCAAAACTCAGCTGTTGAAACACTACAAACCATTTTCTCCAGAAAGATGATTACAAAGAGTGACAAGACACTTGCTTTCTGCTTCAGCCAATTCCCACATTGAAACCCACTGACAATATTTTGGGAGCCAATCAAATAGATTTATTTCTAAAAGCTTGACCCAAAGAGTTTACATTATTTTCTGGCATAGGGTGGCATATTTCAGTTGGCTTTAATGCTGCTATATCAACAGGTCCCTCTGAATATCCTAATACCTGTGTGCCAAAAACCTGGGAGCTAAAAGAAAATCTGGCTTGAAATAATACTGGCTGAGGGAGGGATCTATTTATAAATCAGGTTATGGGGGTTCAAGCTTTTAGCAAAGGGAGAAGTTTAGCAAAAGACAGCATGGGGAAAATAGAATTCCAATCAGTTATGAAGATGATTTTCTTTAGTTATACAGTTTTTAAAAGTGCATCTGTTTCTGCTCCATCTTACTTTAATCTCACAACACTTATGGCACATGGCATGGCACATTTTATAGGAACTTGGAAGAAACCTCCCTGCACAGATCTCTCCTTTCTGCCTATTTGGGATACATTCTTGGAAGATAAACTGATATAAAGGGACAGCAAAGCACCTTTGTGAGTTGATTTGTGAAAATTGTTTCAGTGAGTAAACAAATGTATTTCCTTACTCTTGACAGACAGCCTCATAAAGTTTTCATAAAAGATCTGCATTATTAAAATCCCTCTTCTCTCCTGAGGACTGGAGGTATAGGAATCTCAGGAGATGCTATGGTACTCATTCAATGAAACTTTCTATATAGATGCTATTTTTAAAAAGAACACTTAGCAATGGGGCAGGTGACCTGCTTTTTTTCAGGATGAAGCCCACTCTTATAAACAGGAGAGATAAAAACAACCACTTACCTATAAGTGGAAAAGAGCCTTAGTTATGCTAGGAGCCCACCCTGGCTTTCTGGCATATCATGCTTACAAAGGTATTTTCAGAAAACAAGAATAAAGTGCTTCAAGGAGCATCTTTACAAGTGTCGACTTCTTTTATAACCATCAAAGTGTAGCAGGTGGAAATAAAAAGATAAGAAATGAAATGTGCCAAAATATTCATAACCAGGTGTTTGGACTGCTCTTTTCACCCTGACTCCTGCCTATAAAACATCAATCTGCTATTATCCTCCTGCCAGATAAATAGGCAAGGTAGTTAAAAGTGACCTGCAAGAAACTTTTAACTTCTGAGCGCATCATCAAAGCAGACACAAGATTTTTCCCTGATGAGTGCAAATTACTGTAGGACTGGTGGGTCTCTGTGGCACACAAAGAGCAACACACTCTACCCCGCATAAAAGAGTGATTTTCACTTTGCATGATAATGAACCTTTTGTATTTTGAAAGTCACTAAAGAAGTACCTCTGCAGGAGGCCTGCTGTGTTAGTCTTCATTAAAGGATCCAGATCGATAGATTAAGCAAAACAAAATGGTAGCAATTCTGCCTTAGCCTGAAGCTTTTTCTTTGCACTCCTGAGCTTTATGGGAAGCACTGGAACCAAAAGAAAAGTTGCCACTGCATCAAGTAAAGAAACTTAGTAAAAAAAAAAAAAAAAAAAAAAAAAAGCTTAATTTCAGAAGTCAGTGCTCAAGTAGAAATCAGGCAGAGAAATAAGTATAGAGAGGGGTTTGTTGCTAAGTAAAATAGAAGAAAATTTGGAAACCCTTTGAAGCTATTTGAGAGATGTGACATTGCAGATGCAGCAGCAGCAGGTACCCAGGTGCACCTCTCCTTGCTCTCTGCTCCCTTAGCAGCGCCCTGGCAGATCATGGCAAGCACCTTCCTCCCTAATCTGTAGAAAAATGCCCCATTTCATTCAACCATCTCCAACAGACACAAACTTATCACACTTCTGGCTCACCTTTGCTTAGCTCAAAGGAAATGTCTGGTGAAACTTAGAACTGGGTGTAACTCACCAACCCTGCACTTCTTAAAATTAGTTGGTTGTGGGTAAGAGACTATGTTAAATAATAAGGAAACATTGGGAATCCCAATTCAGATGAGCGTGCTTTTGTTACTCTTTCTCTTTTGGAAGCAGCTTTAGTAGCAACTTAAAGCAGTCTAATAAAACTTCATCTCTATTTCAGGATGTGAGAAAGAGCCCCACTACAAGTGAGAGTACTGGGAAAGAAGGAGACCTGAGGGAAAAGGAAAATACTTCTATCAGTGAAGAACTTGGACTGTCTGTAAGAACTGTAGAACACAGAAGCTTGGCACAGTAAAATCAGAGAATGTTTCTGCTTTCAAAGTGGGAAGTTATTACAGTCTGCAATCAGAAAGGAGATGAAAGCTGCACCAATGAACTGAGGCACCAAACTCGCACTTGAGAAACTGTAGAACTAAGTGCCTATTAAAAAGCCAGAAATCAGACAGAGAAACATGCAAGGGACAAGGTTAACTATCATCAAAGAGAAGAATTGAAGGAAGGTCGATAAGAGCTTGGACAGGAAAGGAAGATGAATAGAAAATTGTTCTGGACCACCTCAAACCCCTGCTCGGCAGAAGGGTATTGATGGGATTTGAAGTGACCAAGAAAAATGTGAAAGATGTGTCCTCCTTTCTCTCACAAAGTGAACTGAAGAAAAAAAAACAAGACAGTAAGGAAAGAAAAGCCAAAGTCAGAGAAATCTCCTTGCAAGTTTCTTGGATTTGCTTAGGACAAAGGACAGACTTTCAATAGGACACAAAATCTCCATTTTAAACCACCATTTCAAAAAAGTGCTCTGCATATTTACATAATAGAAGCCATTGTATAATCACAGGGCTTTCTGTGTATTTCACCCTTCTGTGTATTTTAATCATAGAGAATCACTTTTTACTATTGACAGAGACATAACTCATTTGAAACTCTTTGAAAAATCCCCAGCCGGTTATCCTGCTTGCCGAGACAAGAACAAGAACAGCAGGTATCTCAAACACGGCAATAATTTCATCAAGAAAACCAAAACAAAATCTGTACTATAAAAAGTGCTCATGAAAAGCAAATGGGAGGAAAATGCTCTGGTGAGATAGGAAATAAATCTGGACAGTCTCAGAGAATAATTTCTTCTGGCACAGGATACTCACAGATTTTGGTAAGTCCTTTTGGCCCGTTATGCTTCAAGTTCCTTACCCATCTCAGAGAAATAACAAGGTTATCAAGGCTTTTTAGCTTAGGTGCAAACAATTTGGAGCTGTGATTTTCTGGTGACCATGCCCTTTACTGCAATCAGTCTCTGCTTCTCAGCAGCACTTTAATGTAAAGAAATTTTAACTCTTGGTGTTCTCAGTGGGAGTAAATTACTTTCCCACCAGTGATGGGGTGGAGGCTGTGCACAGTTGTATTATAGTCATTCCAGACATTGGAAATGAACAAGCTGAAATATTTGGGAGGGGAAGTAAAACTGTTTCTGGCCTCAGAAGCCTGAGTGGGATTGGGTGTGTGGGTCAGGGGCCAGAGCCACTGATGGTGGAAGCTACAAGCCACAGGAGGCAGAGGGTACAGGGAAATTCAGAGCATTCACAGGCCAAGGAGGAGTGGGGCAGCCACACTGAGTTCAGCAGGTCTTTCAGATCTGCCAGGGTAAGACAAATGGAGGGGACAGATCTACAAAGGGATCCCTTTCCCTTCTTTTAGACCTCATAACTCTTTGCTTCTACAGCACAACACTGATCTGCTTGCTGAGAAATGTCTTCAGCCAACCCCAGCAGTGACCAGCACAGAGATGTCCAACCTGTGACAACCACCAAAAGGCTCAGTCCTGCTCTAAAAACCCTTGGGAGAGCCACATGAATAATGAAGCATAAAAACCCAGACAGACAAATTCTCTTGCAGATCCGTGGGCAAAACAGGCTCCTGCAAGAAGCAGCTCGCTCAGCCCCTGTCCCATCTGTTATCTGCAGACAACACAGAGTTACATTCTCTAATTTTTCCATATAACATTTCAAACTCTATGTATTGAAAGAAGAGGTTTAGTCAAGATCAAGGACAGTGGTATTCAGCTGTCATGGTGATAAAAGCTTGAGAGATTGTCTAGATGAGCTCTTGATTTGTGCAAGTATAAGTAAAGCAGAAGCCAGCAGGTGAGAAAATGGCTCCAGCTGAGCAAACTGAGTTCCTTCCAGGGTTACAAGTATTAAACTGTGTTTTGTTAAAGATTTTGGGGAGGACTGAAATGTAGGACCTGTGACAAAGTCCCATTTTCTCTAGGTTTCCTTTCCAACAGGGATGATAGGTTCCATATAAGCTACAGCACATGAAAGAGACTTACTTTTTTAAAAACTTATTCTCCATTGCAGGAGTAATTGTGATGAATTGTCAATCAAGATAAATACAACCCGTTGATGAATTTAAGGATGTGAAATTAGAGGCTGGTAGCAAGACAACAACTGTTAGAAAGCGCTGTGAGCAGATGATGGATGAGACCAGGAAAACAAATGGATGGATTGTCAAACACACAAACCAACAGCACACAGGAAATTGATGGCAGCTGTTCCAACCAAAGCACGCACCTAACACGCTGCCTTAAAGCATCATTAACTTTAGTATAAAAGCTATGTGCTACACAGACTTTATTAGGCAGAATCACAGGTGTTTAAGAATTTGATGAAGTATTTTCTTGAAACAAGTGTTCTTGTTGCACACACAGGTGCTTGGGGGCGCTTCACATGTACACCAGAGTGTCCCAAGAGGACATGCAGGAAGCATCTGGGGAGCTCTGGTAAATGGCCTGCCTTGCCAAAACCAAAAATTGTGTCTATTCAGGCCAAAATAAAGGCCATTTACACAAGCAGAAAGACCAAGGAAGTGCCAATATTGGAAACAGTGCACCCTGGAGGAGCAGTAAGACAGGCAGGAAAAGCAGTAGTGTGCCTCATGTTGTAGCCCAGCATTAGTCAGTGATCCAGCTTGCCACTGGCATCTGTCACACACAGTCTTCTCTGAGTGCACCTGGGCAGCCTCTGTCTGCAGCACAAGCTGTGCAGGTAAATCACTATTCCCACCCTGGTTCCCCCTCAGCTGCACTGGTGCACAGGCACTCCAGCATGCAAGAGAAGAAATGCTGCTTCACTACACATCCAGGCATTTTTCCTTTAGTTTAGCATTCATTCTACTCGAGTTCAGTTTAAAATAAACACTTGATTAATCCAGAGAAAGCAAAACCAAGCTCAGTCAGTGAAGAAGACAATCCTTTCCATGGCGAAAATGTGAGCAAAACTTGAGAAGATATGGAGTCCTGTTTGCGCTGTCAGAAATTTCTTTGGCTATTTTTGATAATATCCTATAAGCTTTTAAAGGACATTGAACAAAAAGGACACTTGAAGTGTTTGCAAAGATTACAGGAGATCAGGATGTATTCACTATGCACAGTCTGCTACATGCTCAATTCACTGCCATGGAGGAAGAAAACAGCAGAATTAATCCTCACAGAGGAAATTAGGATGATATTGTGCTGGGTCACGTTCCTGGATTATAAGATTTTCACCAGTCAATCCTGAGTTATTGCTCTGCAAATACTCAACATAATTTGACAGATACTCTGGAAAAAATACAATAAGAAATTACTTCCCTTGTGTTTCAGAATAAACATTCCATAAAAAGAGAGGCATTTAGCATGACACCACTGAATGCCCACACCTTTATTAATGGAGGCTGTATTTCACAGTAGGTCTCTATCATTCTGTTGCTATTAGCCCACCTAACAAGCATAATTTTTGTGCAGTTACCATGAATTATTCTAGTCAGAAGGGAACATAGGTTTGGTTAGATAGGGGGTTGCTCGCACATCTATCAGTATCTTCAAGGTAGAGCAAGATATTAATTAAGGAGTCCAAAGTCACAAAAAAACTTCTCCGTGGATACCTTCCTCTAGACTCCCTGTTATGGCATAGAACAGCCTGCCTCAGCCAGGTGCTTTTCCACAACTTTCACCCTGAAATATATGTTTTTCCTTAACTACTTCTCACAAATTCTTGAGAACACATGCAGAAGTGACATGGGTCTAATAGTTACACAGCTCAAACAGAATGTCAAAACACACAGATTAAAGATAGAATTTGATTCTCAGCTTTCAAGGTGACTTTGGCTCCTAATACAGGATTTTCTAAGTCACCCACACAGATAAGGGCATCTGCACTTCATGCTGTTCATGGGAATCTAACCCCACTAAGCACTTTCAGATTCCCTCTCATGGCTCTTAAAAGACATTCTTCTGAAAGTCAACAGAAAAGAAGCATTTCCAAAAGGACTTGTTTGGAGCGTGGGAAACAGGCAAATCCTGTGAGTCCTTTTACCACATCAGATACTGGAGATTAGTGGAAATCCTCTCCCTCCTCTGGCAGCAGCACAGGGAGCCTGGCAGACTTGATGGGATGCTTCAAACCAAAATACAGGGATTAATAATAATAATATTATAATAATAATACATGGGGATCACACACATGAAAGGTGTGCAGTGGAGCAGGGAGACACTGTCCTTTTTATGGAGAGAAACCAGTTACTCCTTTGCAACTTTTTCATATCCTTTCTAGTCTAGTCAGTTGTAGTGAGTAATTCAGCCCTTTCTGGCATTTCATAATTACAGTTATGAACATTTTGTGATGTCCCAAAGCCCAGGATACTCATGCCATGCAGAGAGGAGGATGACCCCAAGGAGCCTGAGAGAGGCTAAGAGCTAACAGTGTCAGAGTCAGCTGTAGCACTTCTCATCCCAATTATTCTGAAATGGCTGATTGGACATATCTTGTTAATAAATAAAAACGTAATGGACCCTTTTGCTTATGTACCAGGTGAGGTGGCTCTTCAAGCAACACAGAATTGGGAAAGACCATTTAGCCTGTTCAAAAAAAGAAAAAGGAACAAGGAAATAAAGGCAGAGAAACTAAATCCTCACTAGGTGAGTCAGGGTACACCACTCTCAGTCTGTGAACCACCCTCACCTGAAGGCAAGAAATAGTGTGAAACATAAAACACTCTAATCTCTACAGTCTCTGATAAATTCTGGACAGTCACTCACAAACCTATGCCTCTTTTCAGATTACTAATGTAGCCAGGAATGGTGTCTCATTGTGCAAGGCACTGCAAACAGAAGCAAAAAATGGTATTTGCCCCAGGGAGGTTAGGCTGTATTTGGAGCAGGCAGATGGCAAATGCAGAAACAGAGGCACAAAGGCAGCCAATGGCTCACGAAGCAGCTCTGCAGCTCAGAAGTCAAACCTTTCAAATATTTGCCTGATGACCAGTGCTTCAGAATTCATTGCTTCCTCAAGTCCTTTTCCTGCCTGCAAATGCCAGTAGGACAGCACAGAGTATCCTTTCCCTTGTGTAAAACTCTAGAACTTCATGCATTCCAAAAATTCATCTAATTCAACCAATCAGTACTTTAAGGAGAACACACAGATGTAGAATGCTTGTGTGCCTAAATTCTTTCACTTAAACCCAACATCAAACTCAAGCAAAAAGCCCAGAGAAAACATCCTACTTCAAAACATTTTAATTAGTCACACTCATTTAACTCTACATTTCCTGCAGTATAAAGCAGTACTTATCTTTATGGTTCAGACTGCAAACTCCTCACTTCTCAAGATGCTCACAAAAGAAATCTGACTGCTTTAGGGTGGGGTTGTTGGCATCAGTAGGAGCTCAGCAGCAGGAATGGTTCCCTTCCCTTTGGGAAGGACTCTGTTCTGTCACCCAGGTTTCTCTTGGTCACTTGCACAGTCATACCAAAAGTGCCATGTCCAGGCACGACACTATCAGTTCCAAAGCAAATAATTCACTGCAGAAAATTGTCCAGTTTGGTTCACAGCTCCAACCCAGCAGGGCACAAGCACTGCTCTCAGGGGGGGTCCTCTCTGCTCAAGTGTCCAGCTTTTGTCTGAGGTTTGTGAAAGAGTTAAATGTTGACTTTAGAATCTCAGTGGCCTTCCCACCAGAGAATGATATTTCAGCATACCATTATGGCAAATTTTCCTAATGCCTGCCTATGGGGATATCTGTGTAATGGCACCATCTGACTCTTATCATAATTTGATTCAAACTCATATTGCTTTTACATTTTATTCCTCTTTGCCATTCTGGCGTCTAACAGCCAACAGCAGGCTGAAATTTTACCTAAATGAGAGCATTTTTGCTCAGTGAAAGAACATGACTCTGTGCCATTTGCTTAATAGTTCACATTACTGTGTAGGGAGTGTTGCATTCTTAGGCCAACTTCCTGGCACCCAGTTTGTTAAAAGTTTCAAGGGCAACACATCAATAGTTTCTGCATGGAAAAATTTTCCTGTCTGAGCAAAATAATAGATAGACTGTAAGTCAAGAAAAATCTCAGCTGTATTTATGCACGGACAGAAATAAATTAATAAATAGAAGCTATACTTTGCCACAAAGTGTCTATGTTTTCTTAATGGACTTTGCCATTCTTTTGTTGCTTTCTGTGACAGCTTTCAATGATACTCGTTATCCAAAATTTAAAAATAAAGAAAAAAAGGAACAGAAGGTAAAGAAGAAAGTTTATTTCCTGACTCCAACTTTTATACTTTTCCAAAGATGATAGTGAATGGGCCACCTCTCCAAAGACATTGGACAAACCACCAGTACATCAAGTTTCTCCACCCCCATGAAGGAATGCAAAACAATATGTTGTTTATAGAAATTGTGTGGTAAAGCTTTCTAACAGAATGTAAACTCAGAAGGCTCTAGAAAATCTTAAGAATCAGGGTGACAGACAGAGTGTGCAGCAGAGTGCATTTAAACACAGAAGGCTGAAATACTGCAGAACTTCCCAGGTTTCAGGACTCCACTGCAGTGGACAGAGCACCACTAATGCCAACAACTGAGCTGTGGACAATGGATGTTTGTGCTTCCCTGGATCCTGCCACATTTGGAGATGGCTTAGATTCAAATCACACAGATAATCTGCAAAAATAAATCAAGTCACCATGTTTATAAATTCTTGTGGGACACCAGAAGGCACTTTAAATAGGAGGAAAGGTATCTGACAGTCCAAATGCATTAAACTGTAATTTTAACTTGAAAGTCAAGGAACATCCTGCCTGCCTTATCTCAGGTTCCTAACTCCTTCCTCACAGCCCAAGAGTTATACACAACCGTGAAAAAATAAAAAAACCAGATGTATTCTCAAGGTAGGGAAAGTGGCTTTGATCAAGCTGGAAAAAAATTTCAGATTCAGATGAAAAGACAAATAAAATAAAAGCAACACCCATAAAAAGGAGTATGAGCTGCACCACCAAGAACAGAAAGCTATTTCAGACAGATTAGATTTTATGTGCCATGTTCCACATATGACATCTCATTCCAGAAATAAGACAATAAATCTGCAATAACTATGGAGTGATTTGCCCCAGACCACAGTACATTGCAAGCTTAAGCCACTTACTAATGTGCCTCAACAGTGATCCTAAAACAATGTTAGCACTAGTTATTTACCTCTAGGTATAACTTGTTCACACACAATGTCCAGGCCCTTTGATTCCTGCTAAATGCCAATCAAGGGTCCAGGGAAACTGTCAGTAACAGCATGTATCTTAAATAACTATTTTTCCAGCACACAAATACATTTCAAAACCACTTATTTATGTCCAAAACAATATTTATCAAATTTAGTTTGTCCTTCCTTTGTAAATGTCACAGCTTCCAGTATTTTAGCTAAAAAAGCCAAACTAGAGGCGGAATTTCAAAGCATGAAAAAGTGCTAACATGAGAAAGGACTATAAACAAACTTGCGTTTAAAATATACAACTAGATGTATTACAATTAAAAAAAAAAAAAAAAATTTTTTCTGGAGTTCCATCTTCCTTTCTCCCAAGAGCTGGTCTTATTTTTCCCCTGATGGGCTCAAAGCACATATTTAATAGAATTTTATAAATATCTTTAATATCATAAGAAAGATATTAGTAATTGCCAGGCTGTGATTAGGGCTGATATTGATCTAGAAGGCCAGATCTTATTTGTAGATTACTACAAAATACTTTTGTGGCTTATGTTGAAATAATTTCAGAAATTGTTTTTATTAATACACGTCCGTCTGTACTTCTAAGCAGGTGATAGAAGCTTGATCTGCAGCTTTAAAATTTTGAGAGTCTTAGTTGCTAGGAAACCAACAAATCTAATTCCTGTGTCTCTCTCTTATAACACCAAAACATAACTATATACTGATTCTCTCAGAAAAACTCATGCTATGTATTTTTCAACTTCACCTTTTGTCAGTGATTTGAAGCTTTATTTTCTTTCATTTAGGCCTAAGAGAAGGCACATCACTTATAAAGCGACTGGTAAATATGTTAACAGAAAAAGAGATGAAATATTCTTTTATCAGGATTTTTCATGTATCTCATTTCTGGAGTAAGGGATGTCTGAGCAGCAAGTTATAAGGGCTTGAAATTGACTTCTAATATGGATTCAAAAATTTATCTTTAATATTTCATTACCATGAGCGTTGATAATTTCTGGCTCAGAAGATGGTTTTGTAGACAATCAGTCTAGTGTCTGAGAAACATTATTCATAAACATATGTAAAAAGCCTGTGCTTTCATTACAGCACAACCAGTTAACATCTATCTATGTACGCCCATCTGACCTTGCAATTACTGCCATATCTGTGTGATGCATTGCAACAGAATTATTAACTCTACTTCCTTACACTTTTATTCTTTGGCTTGGCAGGTCCACTAGGAAGAATAACACATATTCCATTAATAACAATTGTCAGTGACATGATAGGAACCTGAATAATATGTTGTTCAAAAAGTGGTATTTTGTTTATGGACAGAGGTAAATATAAATACCTTGAATTCTGGGAAAGTACTTTCTCAATTTCAACAAAGAACTGTTACTATATGTAAGAAACAGAGACCATGTACCCTTTTTATAGGAGGAAGAAAAACTCAACAACATCTAAAATAACTTGTGGAGAGGATATCAGTTTTATCTCATATTTTATCAACATAAGTGAATAAAAAGCAAATACAGTGATGAAAAAAGTTAGGATAGCCAGTTTTTCCCCCTTTTTCAAGAGATGTCAAAATTCCAGAGGTCAGCATTTTGCATGTGCTTTTCTTGGGACAAGGCAGGTGCCAGCTGAACATCCTTCCCAGCCTTGGGGACAGCAGCCAAGCACCAACACACAGACACCCTGCACATCCTCACCACTGCCTCCCTGTTTCCAGCACCCTACAGAGAGTAAACATCCCTTCTTACAAAAAAGGAGAAACCTCAGCTTGCAAAAGTACTTTTCTAGCCCAGTTTTGGGCCTGGCAGCTGCAGCCTGCTCCTGCAGCCAGAGGTGACATGGCAGAGCTGGAGGGAAGGCTCTCAGACCCTGTGATGTGCCATGTCACAGCTTCTGCAATTACTCTGAACAGACTTGTTTTTCTCTTTGCCTTTCACAAAATAAACAGGAAATGATATCCAATAAACTGCATTAAAACATTTAGATTGCAAATCACACACTTCAGCTGAAGAAATGGCAGATTATGCTGCCACACAGTCTTTATTCTGCCCTTTCAGGATTATGGCATGTTTTTTTTCAAATTCCATGATCCGACCTTCTCTTCCAAACACTTTGGGCTTTGAGTAAGATAAGAGCTCAGTGCTGGAAGATAAGTGTGGGAAGAAATCCAGCATGCATAGAATTAAGGGTTGCACAAAGAATTACAAATTTAGATTTTCTCAGTTCTCCAATTCTTGACCTTGCAATAGAGAGGCAGATTTTTAGTGTATAACTGCAGTGAATACATCTGCGTATACACTAATGGTATTATATACATATCTCAAATACACAGACAAATCCGTTTTTTCTGTTGAAAGTGTTTCTATTAGGGGATAATTTTGAAAATCCTTTGCTCATATAAGTAATCCTAACAGAAAGACCCTCTGCAGACATAACTCTGTCCTGTGCACTTTGACCAGAGTGCAAAGCATCAGTTACTCCCCAGAACAACATCTCTGCTTCACACCCTGCAGTTTGTCCCTCGTGGTTGTTACATACACCCCTAAAGAAGGCTCTGAAGACCAGATCTTCTCATAATATGGAGATTGAAAAGATTGATTGCTTACATTAAGGAAAAATGACTAAGGTAGGACCTGATGAAAGGAATGTAAAAAATATTGAACTAGGGGCTTACAATCTACCTAATATGAGGGGGAAAAGACTTTCTTCTCCCATAAAAATAAATTCTAATTCTTGGAGACACCCTCAGCATCACAAGCAGCACATTCTCCAGCACATGCCCTGCTAACCTGTCAACTGCACAGGGAACTGTATCAGTATTGGGATTTTCTATTCCAGCACTAATATATGAAGGAATAATAAGATTAACAGCTTCCTTCCCAAACCACAGTGGACTATTGCAGCATGTATCCACCCTTATTCCACCAGCTCTAGGTCTCCACCACTCTCATCCAGGCGTGCAATATAAAGAAAGCCACATCTAAATTATAAGAAGGATGCAGGAAAATGTCCAGAGGATGGAAGGCTCAGCCTGGCTCCCTGCACTGAAATAACCCACCCAAAGTGTGAGCAGGGCTCAGCAGGAGTGACCCAAGCCCCAGCCATAGCCCTGACAGCCACCTCCAAACCTCAGTTTGTGAGGCTTAGGTTACCTAAGCTTATCAATTGAGCTCACTTTTAAAAACCATGTAATGCACAGTCAAAACAAGAAGGCTGCAATAAATACATAGAAGCAGTACTGCTCAAAAGTGAAAAGGAGGAATCAAACTATACAATCATTTACTTGTAAAATTATTGCTTTGACTGAAATACAGTGAACGAATAAAACAGAATTAAACTTCAAGCAGCTACCATTCGGCCACCTCCATTCTCCAATCATCTGATGTTGCTATTTATCAATGAATTTAAAAAAAAATTGAAGAATAGAAATGTGTGTCTTTCTAAACCAAAGTAGATTGAATGATCTAAATCAAAAATGCAACAAAGCACCTGTGGAGGGTGGGAAGAAGCGCAGCAAAATCTGCAGATCACACCAATGCAACAGATAGAAAATTTTTTGGTCCCAGCTTAAATACCCTAATTTCAAATCAACTTTGCAGGTTTATTCTAGCTAAAGGCCTTTCCCAAATGCAAAAGAAAGATCATAATCTTAAAGAATATGTATCAACATCTGTGCTTTTGCACCATGTCCTTATTAAGGAGAAAGGCTTTGCACCTTCTCCCTTGCTTGGTAACTCGCAAATCTAAATACATTTTGTTCATTTGAAATAATGAGTACTTCCAGCATTACCACTTTTGAGAGGGGAAACAGGAAGGGAAGAGAAAAACAAGCAGAAGATTAAAGTAAGAAGATCTTAAATCTAGAGTTCCAAGTCTAAAAGACAGCTTAATCATTTAAAATAATAGCCCCTTTGGCACTCTTTGGGGACAGGAGAATTAATTTGGAAGCTCTCTTGTATATGTGATACATAAAAAAAAAAAATGCTTATATATATCTTATACAGGAGTATAGAGTTTATCCAGTTTGAAATAACCCTTACAGCCCTGCAATATGTTAATTTTTACTGATAGATGTTCTATTCACAATACAGTGTTTAGTGAAATTAAGCAATAAGGAGGAAAAATCAGCTGAAGCTCAAAGGTTTATTATAACAGAAATCATATATAGAGAATAACTGCTACAAGGTCAAGATTAAAGACACATTACCCTTTTCATATTGTGTAAAATAGAGCATTTTAGTATATGTTTTGCATTTTATACCTGTAGCCATAAAGAAATGGGTAGCTCTAAGCCATGGCTCTAAAGAACATGTTTCATATCCCCTGTGCTGTCAATAGCAACAAACAGCTAATCTTCACTCAATAAATGTATCTTTTATAAGAGTACTTCCTTTTACAATTTCTAACATAGAAACTGCAGGAAAGGAACACACACAAGATTAGATGAGCGTAACTTGACCTAATATTGAAAAACAGATTACTGCTCTCCTATATTACACAGGTTATAAAACCATTTATTTCTGTCTGGAACAGCTCACAAATACCAATTTCTTGCAGTAGAAACTGGAAAGACAATAAGGCATCATCCCCTTTAGTCTGCAATAACGCAGGAATGTTAGGTTCTTTTTTCTCTGTCTCAAAATGCAAAGGTGACTTACAATCTACTGTGCCTCAGCAATAAATTGAGAAAAAAATAAAAGAGGTGGCTTGCTACCTGTACACACATATACTGTTCTATCATAATTAATAATGATAGTTTTATTATGGCCCATGTAGCAGCTAATCAATAGGCTTTGATAGTTGCACAGTCAACAACAGTTCCTGTGTGCTTGCATAATGTTCTCTATAAAACTTGCTGCTCCACATAATGCATTTACTACCAATGGCCCAAAGTCAGCAGAGAAAACTGTATTTACAGGCCATGCATCACTCTTCACATTTGTTCCGATTCGGGCTGAATGCTCCAGAGCACAGGGGAGAATGGCAGAAGACAAGTGCAAAAAACAAAAGGCAGGGTGAGTAAGAGGTAGGATTACTGGGTATTTGGAGATGAGAATCACAATTCTACTACTTCTGAAGCATTTTTTTTTTTTCTGAGTTAGTTCCAAAGAGCTATTTTGTACCATCTCAGAAGAAATAACCCAGAAAATAATCCTACTGCTCTCATAAGGACAAGGTCACATGTAAAACTTGGAGATGTGACCCAAAGGCATCAGGGGAGAGAAGTAAGCTTCCCAAGAGCCTTGGACACTTCTCTGTTTTAGTTACTGCAGGTTCATAAGAGCTAATTTTTCCTACTCTAGTTTTCATATTTCATTCATTTGCCAATCCTCATTCATCTCAGTAACAAGTCACTAAGTGAGCGGGTTTCTTTAGAAGACATTGTGACTGAAGTTCCTCTAATTACATACAAATGCTTGACTTGAATTTTTATCTTCTTCAAATCTGGGATATCTCAAATATATTGAGAAACTGTAGGTGAGAGCATGGCCTTTCATTTGGAAGAGGCACGTTGGTTTTAAAATCACAAAGACTGCATCCTATAAACCTTACAGGGCACTCTAAAATCCAAACTTTCCATATAAGTGTCTACACTGAAGCTAACACCTTCAGTATCTTCAGTTTTCCTGTTCCTTTGCTTTCATCCCCTTTCTCCAGAAAACACAGTGTTGCTGAACTAATTATTAGCAGAAAGGTAGTTAGCTACAACACAAAATGGAGCGTACAATGTAATATATGTGTTTAAATGCAGAGTCCCTATTGTTTTGCAGCTGCTGTCTTGAGATTTACACTTTTCTAGTATGATGGAGGCCACAAAAATGACAGTAGTAGTGATTTATGCTCAAGGTTGGAAAACAGATGCATAAGAAACTATGTTCTGGCTGGTTATGAGGAACATCTTTTGTCTTACATTTTGCATCTTAGGAACAATGACTTTCACAAACCTTTTTAAACTGTTCAAGGACTATGAAAGGAAATTAACTGCTGTAAAACATATGATCATTTTATTTCATTTCTACAGAAGAATACGGAATTTTTCCCCCTATTTTCGCTTGCTTTTTCACTCACTCACAAGTATCTTCCACTTTGACTTTCTCCCCTATTCTTCCTTAAATATTACAATAGATATAAATTTTCTACTTCAGATTATGTTTTAAATTTCTAAACTTTCATCTTTCTTGCCAGCTTCATCTAATCTTTTGCATCTTTTATTCTATGTACCACTTTATACACGTTTATATTCTTTCTGAGATGCTTTTCACTGTACCCACAGTTTAAACACTACTCTGTAGTTTTGCAATATTTCTACCTAAAGAAACACCCACAATCTTTTTTCCCCTCTCTCCTTTCTTTCACTGCTTGTCTTACCTGGCCATCTTACTCTTGACCTCTCAATTTTCCATTCTCATCCCTTCTAATTTATGGGCTTGCCTCACCCACTACTTTGCAATTAGCCTTTGACTATTTTTTTTTACACAGTCCCTGAAAGCACTTAGCTCTAATCTTGTTTACTCTTCCAGCCTGTTAATTCATAACCCCTTTTGCATTATCCAAAACATTTATTCAAGTGAGCACCTCTCTCAGTTCCAGCACACTTTGACTCTCTGGGTAGGTACTTCCACACTATTTGTGATGTTGAAAGAAAATTTATTACATCAGACAACTAGAAGCAACTCATGAGGTCCACAAAAACTTAAGATGTGGCCACTGGAAGTAAACCAGTGCAGCACAAATATTTGCTAGACCAGGTCACCAATTCCACCAGCCAGGGTAAAACAAACTCCTTTACCCACCTGCCAAGACACTGTGCTGACCAACCATTTGTCCACAGTCAGTTTTCCTTTTTTGCTTTCTCCCCTACACTACAGACATCAAGTTTTCCAGGCTAGAAATACCCAAACTGTTATTTCTGTTTTCCAAGCAGAAATACCACCTGTTTCTTAGCAAGACATTCTTGGTCTTCATTAGAATAGGTATGGGAATTAAATAAATTTATATATATTTTGCTTTAGTTTCACCACTCCTTCAAGCACAAACTGGCCTTCATTTGGGTAATGAATGATACAGCATGCCTTTTACACATCAGGGAAATTTCCTCTGCTCTAAAGACTTTTTCTCCCCTGCAGAAAAGGATTAACAATCTTTCTGACTGACAAAAAGGATTTGACAAGAGCTCTCAACTTCTCCTTCACTACCAGCAGTGGGCAGGGTTATCTGTGCCTGCCAGTGCTGGGGAAAATTTCACATGGGATGCACCAGAATGGGCACAGAAACGTGAATATTTACAGTTCTGATTGTGGTCTCCAATGACTATGCTACTGGGAATAGCTGGAAAAGTTTGAATTCACAGAACACCAGAAGTCATATTTCTCCAAGTTCATTTCAGAGGAATACACAAGCTCCAGTATTGTCAGGTCTTTCCTGAAGAAGCTCCTTGCTGAATTACAGTGCATCATCACGCACACCCTCACACTATTGACTATAAATCACCCATGTTAAGTTGGGAGGAAATGCATAATCAATGGCAGGAAAAGCAAATACTACATTTTAGTTGCCTTGGTATTGACTCCAGCTTTACTGGAACCCAGACTATGTCAGTCTGGGAGTTACTTTTACCTCATTAGTGTGACTATTGCAATACAGCATTGGTGCTGTTTTCTTTAAAACAACCACCTAAACAGCTACAGCACTGCTAGAAAACAAAGATAATGGGGAAAGCAGCCACAGCTGAACCTTTCCAGAGTAAGCAGAATCTGAGAAGAGTCAAGAGCTCAAGAATGTGTCCTGTAGCATGTGACAAGGTGCCTGCAGGACTGTTCTCATTTTTGGTAACACACACAATGCCCAGGATTCCAGTGGGGGGTTCTGGGGAGTGTTCAGATCTGCACAAGCTGGCAGATAATGCATAGGTACCAGATCTACCCCTGCATCCTGAGCACATCAAACATGCCCTCCCCACCACCTCTGCCAAGTGATGTGTTGTGGCGAGCACATTTCTCTCCCTCTCAGGATTTTTATAGAAGTGCACAGAGAGAAACAAAAGAGAAAACAATTTCTATTTCTGCTCCTTGTTTTTCCTATGTGGAATGTGTTTGGAGAATTGTTTACCTGGAGTGAGTGCTTGATTGGATTCTGGTGAGGATTGTTTGAGCCTGATGGCCAATCCAACCCACCTGGGGCTGGACTGGAGAGAGAGGGTCACGAGTTGTGGAGAGTTAGAGTCAAAGAAAGTAGTATGTAGTTTTAGTATCCTCCTCTTATATAGTATATTAATGTATTTTAGCATAGTTATGATAAAGAAATCATTCAGCCTTCTGAATTGAGTCGTACATCGTCATTTCTTCCCATTGGGTTCGCCTGCATTTACAATAATGTGTCACATGCACATGAGGCCTCAGGCTATAGGCATGACAAGGACGATACCCCAGAGCTGTCAGAGACACATGGATACCCTAACATCCAACAAGATTACATGTCCTTAAGATTCTCAGGGGAGGAAAAGGCAACACTTGCTAAAGTGAGAGAAAAAGGGTTTTTTTTTTCTGCAGGACAGAAACAGGGAAATCAGGTACAATTGCACTGCACTACCTCACTACCTTAAGTCCTGGACCAGTATCAAGAAGAAGTATTAAATTTTATTATCTTTTTAATTTTACACTTACTATTTAATCCATTTAATAGGATTTCACCCTGAGATTCCTACATCTCTGAAGGAGGTCAGAGTAGATGATCACAGTAATGTCTTCTGGCCTGCAAATCTAGGAAATCACTGGGCCATTATAACCTCTCAAAAATATGCAATTAAGAAGTACTTTTAACACCAGCAGCTCCTGAGACTCAAAAAGCCACTCTGGCTTATCTGGCTTAGCAAACTAGAGGAGCGGAAAAAAAACCCCAAACTTAAAACTTCCACAATTTCCCAAGACTTCTAACAATGGACGTAAAAAAGCTTCATATTTGAGATAACAAAATGGTACCCACCAATGTCTCCTATATATCTACCATCATCTATCTTTAAAAAACCCACACACACTGAATTCAGTTCGAGCTAAAAGCTTGTCTAAAAACCATTTTTTGAAGAAGAATTTTTATGAATGCTGGAAGCAGAAATTGGGTTGGATTCATTTACAGTGGTGGGAGGTATAAAAAGGGATTTACTGGGGCCTGCTGCCATTGCCACATGCCTGGGAGGCTCAGATGTGCCATTTCACATGCCTGGTGAAGCACAGGGGCTGGAGCAGTGGTAGCAGTGAACTCCAGCCCTGGACTCAGGGGAGAAGAGGGCCACACACCCTGAGGGAAGAGAATGATGAACAAGAACAGGAATGAGTTAATTCCTCTTAAAGAAGTAAAGGAAATGGCACAGCTGGTCTATTTTGGCCCATTACCTGGCTGAAGTAAGATTTTTCCAGTCAGAAATGAGAAATGCAGGCAGATGCTGAATTAGAGACAGAGGCTGGGTGACATTTCTAGTTCAGCCCCAGAAGAAAACTTGGCAGACACTTGGATCTGAAAGTTACCACCTCCTTAGCAAAAACAGAAAACTGGATTGATCCTAGAGCTATTCTCCAACTTCCACTCTTCTCCTGAAGAAAACCTTATGTTTCACCACCACAAGCATTTTCTGATGAAGTGAGGAAACAGCTTTCAAGACCAGTAAGTCAAATAAGCAAGGTGGGTACCAAACTTCAATCACCTAAATTTGCAAAGAATGGTATGGGAGCTAATGTCATTGAGGAACACTCAGTTACTCGAGCCCAAGCCAACAGAGCACTTTTCCACCCCAGAAACCCCACAGAGCAGTTCAGCTCCTCCCAGAACTTTGGGATCATGTCAATACAAGTTGGATAACACTGCCATTATGGTGCTGCACTTTTCTCCAGCATACAAATATTGCTTTACGCTAAAAGGGAAACACTGCTGCTGTCTTGAAGGGTTTATTTTCCACTGGTTTCTAGAGGTAACAGCACTCCAGTATCATCCTCACACTCTGACAGTAACAGCTGCCTCTTGCTGACCCTGCAGAGCACCAGGGTTGGATAATAATGACTTGGCTTACTTTGCAGGTGAGATTTTATTTTATATACTATACACAACCTTTGACATGTTGTACAAGGTCAAAGAAGAGGCTGCTCAGAGCAGGGAAGTCTGCAAGTAGCTCATAGCCCTTAAAAGCAGAGCGAGAGCTGTGTCCCAGGGAGCAGGGCAGGGTCAGCACGGCCTAAGAGGGATTACTGGCAGTTTTGCTGATGAATTCAGTGAGAGGGGCAAGGCAAAAGCATAACAAACACAGTTCTCTAGAAGGAAAGGAGCTGCAGAAATGCAGGACCAAAAAAAAAAAAAAAAAACCTCGAGGTGTAAAGTACTTAGGAGAAAGGCTGTAAATGCAGGTTTTCAGAGCAAATGAAAGGGTCAGAAGGAAATGGAAGAAATGTCAGGAAAAAACAGAATTAACTTCTCAGCATTTACTTCTCACCCCTAATAGAAAAAAAATATGGAGGAAAACCATCTGTACAAAAGCAAATACCAACTGAGAAAGTCAGTTTTAATAAAAATCAAATGTTTTAATAAAAATGTACTGGTCAATTTCCAGTTCTATAAAAGGAAACTGGAACTGAATACACACAGCTCCTTTTCTTTGGGTTCTTACATTTCAGAGGTGAGCAGGCAAAAGGCCATCTCACTTATCAGCCGCAATATTAATCACCAAAGTATTTCTGAAGTTGAGGCACCAGCACTTTCAATTACAGTTTGTTTTTACAAACAACAGTTTCACAAATCTTTGTTCTCTAGAGGAGCTGGAGCAAGCTGAGAAATCACCACACATTAAATAGCTTTATCTAAATGCAGCACAAACTCACAGAATGGTTTGTGTTGGAAGGAACCTGAAAAAACATCTCATTACAAGCCCTGGCCATGGGCAGGGACACCTTCCACTTGACCAAGTTGCTCAGAGCCCCTTCCAGCCTGGTCTGTGAGAGATGCTCAGCGCAGGCTTAAGAACACACACTGTTTAAAGGCAAGGGAAAAGGCCTCCCTAGAGGCAGCACTACCAAAACAAAAGAACCTGCACTATTTACCACATTTTCAGGTCTGTAATACATTAAAAGCCATCAAGAAGAAATCACATGCAGCTCACATTTGTTTTCAATGTGGTTTTTCTATCTTCTCATTTTTTACTGTCTTGGTTTGTATAAATGCTGGACCAACTACAGAGTGAAAATTATTTTTTGGGAGACATGGGTATCACAACCATTATATGCTGTTCATTCCAAGAGTGTAAGGGATGGTGTTATGTAGGAAATTGCTGCAATGTTAAATTTCATTGCAATCCATTTGCTGTGAATTGATGTAGCCCAATAAAATAGAAGAGTTTATTACAAGTCCTGTCATAAGAACTACTAATTAGAACTACCATTCACTCAATTACACACAGTGGAGTTTAGGTTTAGACACTTGCAGCTGAGGTAATTCACCAACTGGGGGCAGAAATTTTCCTTCCTATCTCAGAGCCAGTTTTTATGCCATTTGAATAATGTCTGTAAAAGATAAATGGAACCCATCCCTTGAAAAACAAAGCTAGACTCCTCTACAAAACAGGGATTACTTGCCTCCCATAGGCTGCTTCCCTTGTACTTGATGTGAACTGGAAAGGAAGAATCACCTTCTTTGGAACTCTGTTTTTCCAGACACCTCCTCCCTTTATGGTTCACTTAATGATTTTTGTGGCATTATATAACAGAGATGAATTACCAAGGTGGCAACAGCACTGGTCCTCTTATAATTCCAGTATCCCAGAGAACAACAAACACAGGTTTTATGAGACAACTAAAATCATAATCAAATGACAGTTCAGGATCACTGGTAACTCCAGCTCAGGATTGCCAGTGAGAAATCTAAATTGAACTACAGCAACATTGCCAGGCACTTAATCAAATTACTGCTTTGGAAAATTATTTGCTTAACACATTTGCTTCCCTCAATCATGGCAGGATATTACATGCAAAATTGTAGATATTATGTTTCTCAGGTTTTAAAAAAACTTTAGTCTTCATTTTAACAGGCTGGATCCAATTCTGACTTGGTGTTTGTAAATCTCCTCCTTTAATACACCGCTAAAAGTGATTCCACAATCAGGCCACTTAGTTATGATATGACCATTTGTTTACATGGCATGTTTTAATGAATCATTAATATATTCTGTGGGCACTTTAAGTAATCTGCCCTTTCCTTTGGTATTTCACAATACACCCCAGGCTTAATGGCCCATTAAAAGACGCCCTGTTGAATATTGTGGCTTAATTGATGCACTTTTGCCGTTTTGATATTATTTTCAGGAAATTTGTTTTTGTTTTCAGCAAGGAAGGACAGCACTAAATTGGAAATGAGCTCAAAAGGCCATCTATTAAATGGAAATGTGGGTGTTTTCTTTATCATTTTTTCTAATCCTCCCGGTGTTCAAGATTATGGCACATTTAGATTTAAATTACCAGATTGGTTGATCACAGCAGGAAACAGAGTAAGCACATTACTTCTATTTTGACAGAACAATATAAGATTTTTATACATTTCATTAAACAGAACTACTTAAAGAAAAAAAGTCTCACTGTGTAGCACCATCTTTTACTCATGAACATCCTATTGAAAATCCAATTAGTATTTTCAGAAGGAAAAGAAGTCCTGCAGTTAAACTCCATTGTCACAGCAGACATCATATGTATGAAATGAAGTTCTGATATTTAATTTTTTTCCACGATCAACCTTTGCATGCAGTGCCAAAAATTTATCATGAATTATAGTTTAAATTAGGAAAAATTTTTTATCTGTTTTCTAATTCATGCAGAGAAAATGGAAATACATAAATAAGCCTAATAAGAACTCTGAAAGCATTAGCCTATCTGCAAAGAGGAGCTGGTCAGGAAAAATGCTGATGAGTGGACTTTTCCTTCATAGCAATGTTTCATTCTTAGTGATTCCAATAATATATTGTGAGACTGTATTTGTCTTTTTCATAGGGAGCAGATAACTGGGAGCATAACAATTTCTGTTAATTTTAGCATTTTAACTTAGCAGCATGCAAATGTTAATGCCAAATAGATAGGTCTTGACACTAGAAGCTAAAGGTAAAAACAATTATTTCTCTGCAAAATTGAGTAAGGAACTCTTCTTATTATTATTAATCTGAATGTTATGCACAACAAGAGCAAATGCACTGACTGGTTACCTGAGAGATATCTCAGTCCTTGAATGATAAAACATCAAAGCAAGTGGCAAGAAGTTTGGAGGCGGTCAGTTTTACACCTATTGCATCCAGACACAATGAAGTTCCAGTAACTCCAGCGTGGATGGCTTCTTCCCAAAATCCTGCTGCTGTTGTTGTTTTGCCATACATTAAGGTAATGCTCTTTGTTATCACTCACATTTAAGAAACAGCAGTGAATGTGCTTCAAGAAATGTTTAGTGCAGCACAGAACTTTCTCCCTAGAGAAAAGCGTCTCATAAGGAGGTACAGCAAGCAGACAGTTTGGGTGCCATGGGATATTAATTCTGGCTAATGCAGGGTAAAGACCCTTAAAATTACATAAAATACTATGCAAATTGCTAAGGCAGAAGCAAAGATAACACAGACAATAGCAGGTACTTGAAACACAGTGACATAAGGGCACAACACTGATTTCTATTTGTTTTCATCCCCATTTCTTTTCTCATTCATTCCCACTGAGAAACCATTAAAAATGAAACTACAATCTAGTGATTCACATTTAGTCTGAGCTGATCTTAGGCTCAGACTTAATTCCCTGTGTTGATACAGACTGCCTCTTGCCTGAGCAAGTCATACATTCACACTGTTCCTTGCTCCCTGTGCCCTAAAATTGGTTATTCCCATTTCTCCCTGAGAGGTGACAGATGTTCCAGCACTACAGGGATATGGACCAGAGCTGAGATACCCAGCAGGATTTGCCATGGCTGGCAGTCTTTGCTCATTAGCTGCTTTCACCTTCTAATGCTTTCAAAGGTGATACCTTTCCTGCCAGAAATCTAGCACAGAGTCTAAGCATGAACTGGAGAACTATTAGCAAACCTCAGCCAAATTATGTGCAGCTGACTGTGTGAGATGGGACAAATGACTGCCAGTAACACAACACAAAACTAATAAAGGCAATTTGTCACTAAATAACACCACATAGCTAAGATAAAATGCTATGAAATCTGCATTCACTGGAGAGGAAAAAAAAAAAAAAAAACAAACACAGAAACCAGAAACAACCTACAAGAATAATTCTTTTGGCAATAAATGCCACCAAAACACAAGTGTCACAGAATCCTGTCTAATACACATATAGTCCAAGGTAACAAGTAATGGAGCACAACAGAGGGGATTGCTAAAGTAAACAGCTGGATTTGATGGACAATATCCTGCTGTGTGCATTGGGGATGAGGGGGGAGGCAGCTTGGACTGTCTACTCTGACCCAGTACACAGGGTACATGCAGCACATCTCCCAGTGCACTTGTACCACAGAATAATGTAGCTGCTTTGCTCTCCAAGGCTGTTCGGTGAAGCAAATGAAAGAAGCTGGGGATTGTTGGCAGACTTCATTTCAGAAGCCAGCTTCCAATCTGAACTGCAACTTTAATGCAAATACATTTTTGTAACACGTGCACTGTGGCATAAGCCAGCCTGGAAAATTCAGTGTACTTAGTGGCACCTTAGAATTACCCCAACATGCTGTAAGGCAACACAAACAGCTTCCAAGCAGTGCACTAATATGTTCCAGTTGGAATGCCAGGAGCAGGATTGCAGGTGAGCTCTCACATGAAAAGTTAAAAGCATCACATTCCAGTGGCCCAGCAGGACCATAACAGAGAAATGAATTAACAGCACCACATCCTCCTGCAGCAGCACTGGTCTTTTCTTTCCAGCATCCCAGAGAACAAGGAATATGGGGTTTTTGAGGCTACTAAAATGATAATCAAATTATAGTTCAGGATCAATGGTGACTCCAGCCTTAATAGCAGTCCTAGCAAAAAGGAAAGCAAAGGATAAGGTAGGGCCAGAGTGCAGCAGGCATCAATGACCAGAATTTGGTTTTCTAACACCTGGGGTTCTGAAAGTTCAAAAAGCCCAGGCTCTGTGGCATTTAGGCCATCCATCAAGCCAGAAATTGTCTTAGTTTTGTCAGCTGTGAGAAAAATACAAACTTATGTCATAACGAAGCTCATTAACATCCTTTCAGCCTCCCCCATGTTACCATCAGCAGCCAGAGCTGGGTTCTGCAGCTCATGCCCTGCACAGCTGCCCCTTCCCTCAGCTCCCTGCCTGCTGCAATCCCTCCTGGCACCTGCTCTGGAAATCTCATTCGCCCTCCCTGCTGAATGCCATGGCTGGGATCAGCTCCTGCACCAGCGTGGGCTGGGATCCACCCCACACAGCCTAGGAGAGTGCTTCCAGTGCAGGAAATAGGAATTTTTCATCCCAGAAGCCAGCACCACAGAGGAACAGCATGCGTTTTACCTAGTGGATGTATAGCATGCACTTTTCAGAATTTACACTGTATTAAAACAAATAAAAAAAAAGACCCCCACTTTCATTACAGCTCCAGCTAATGAAGTGCACACAGAATACTAAATTGAAGGCACTAGACCAAAAATATTCTGGTTTCTCTTCCTTCCTGTTTCTCATTAATATGCTGTAAAAGAAAGGATAACAGTCTGAGTCTATGACACAAATTAAAATTATATATACAAAGCCAAAGAGGAAAAAACATACACACTGGGCTCAGAAATTATATTCAACAGCCAGATGAAAACTTGATACAGTGAGAAAAATCTACTGCCACGTGAACCACCTCCTCTCCCCAAGGATAAAACAGGACTTCAAATTGCTTCTACAGCCAGCATCTATATTCACTAAGGCAGCAACTATCTTCACTAAGATCAGCTAACTACCTTTTGCAACTGAAAAAGCACAAAGGAATCCACAGCTGCTCCATACTCGTAATTCTCTAAATCATGTGAGACACACGAAACCACCACAAACCTGGTGACCTGCCACAAATGATCTGCACTGTGGCATATTTTCCAGCTCAATTTTTCCACCAGTGAAACCCAAATGCCTTCCCCTCCTTCTCCTATAAGAGAGGAACTGTCAACTTTCTGCCCAGGCCTGATTTAAAAACATAAATTCAATTTATATTTTTATCCTAGCAACACAAAAAAAAAAAAAAGTATCTCTCTTCTCCAACATATCCTGTCTGAATTAAAATCTTTTCAGAGATATCTACTCATTAGTTATAGCTTAACATAGCAAGACTGCTCAAATCTTTTTTTCCTGTTTCCTCAGTCACTGCCAACAGTACAGTGCTACTTGTTTCTGTTCCTAATCTGGGATAACCTGCATCTCCCATCCTTTTCCCTGTCCCCAAATCCACCTTATGTGCAAGTCCTGCAGGTGCTCTCTACATAACAAATCAAGAGATGGCTTATTTTATCAGATGACACTGGAAAAGCTCTCTCTGGGCTCCAAACACCTTTTTTCCTTATTAAAACAACACAGAGTATTTTTCCTGTGGTTTGACAAATGCAATTCCGCCCTTGCTTACATCCATTTGCAATATTTTTGAAAAGATGATTTTACTACTCTGTCACTTTGACCACATCAGCTGTCCTCTCTGTCATCTTTGGCATCATTTTGTCCTCCTTTTATGTTCCATCAAACAAAAAGCATCTTCATTTTCTAAGCTTTCCTGTGCTTGTTCCAGCCTTGTCATCTCTCATTCTGCACTGAGAAACAGGCTGTCACTTATCCTCAGGCAGCAACTTCCACCTTCAGCATCCACTCCCTACAAAGATACAAAAGCAGCTTCATCCTCTCTGCCCTGTCTCCTTCATTGTAGGGAACAACAAACTTTGAACCTCTCCGAAGTTACTTACAGTCCCTCTGCACAAAGTTTCCTTTCTGACACAGCTAGGGAGTGGCCAGCCTTGGAGAGCTGAATTCCAGGAATTAAAATGCCATCTATTGCCACCACTCTGCTTTGTGTGCCTTTAGCAACCCCTTTTGTCTGATCTGTCTGTTCAGCGTTAGTGCAGAGCACACTTCTGTCCTGCACAGCCCAAGGCTGGGCTTCTGGGCATGCTGCAAATGCAAACAGCAATAAATAAACTGCTTTTCCCTGCACTGGCTGTGCTGTGGAGCAGCTCCATGAGCAGCTGAGCTCCAGCTCTGCTGCTCCTCAGAGCCCGGTGTGGAACCCGAGAGTGCCACATCCTTCCAGGGCAGGCTCCTGGGGAGTGCCAAGGGCTCAGAGGATTGTCACATCAGCAAAGGATTGACAGGTAAAAGCTTTTATAGTGGGGAAATATGAAACACTGCAGGTCTTGGTCTTCTTTTAAGAAACACATATGCCACAAGGTTTCATTTTGTGCCATGAGAGCTTTGCTTCTAAAGATCAAAAATCTGCCAAAAGGCACTTCTTTGTACAAGCAATAATTTCCAGGACAACACACTTCCTTTTCTAAAGTTGAAGGTGTTTATGTCTTGCAGAATCAGTTCTGCTGAGGTCTCAATTTCCCACCCTTGGCAAGCGAGAGATGCTCAGGTAACTTACTATATGTAGGCAACACAAATAAGATGGAATTTGATTCAAAAACTAATTAAAACTATAGTACTGCTAATCTGGGTTATCAATTCAGACTGAAAATAAGGCATCAAGAACCAAAAATCAGGTCCTGCATCTTGAAATGAAAACTAATACACATGCCTGAGGACTGGCAAAGACACCATTAAGATATAGACTTCCAGTGTGCTGCACCCCAACTGTAGAGGTAAAAAGAAAAGAGGAGTTGTTATAACCTAGAAAAAGCAGAGAGAGAGAAAAAGGGAAATTCCATTAGAAAAGTGCAAGAAAGTTACAGATATTAAAAAGCAGAATCCTTGGAGTACTTACATTTTTCTTTCCTAAGAGAACAAAAAATGAACTGAAATCTTGGTTCATAAATCTATGTTAAAATCACTTGACCTAATACACTGAGCTTTGATCTACTCACATCAACTTCCATCTTCAACTAATCATTGTGCTCTGCACTGGGTGGCAGCAGGACAGGTATATCTTTCCAAAACCTATTGGACAGTAACTAATTTTAAAGATTGGTTTGCAGTTTGTAATGACACAGTTCTTGTATATGCTCTGTATAAATCAGTACAGTCTCACATGCTACACTGAACAAATCAATAAATCACTTACCAGTAACACTTGCAGACCCTTTATTATCAAGTGCCCTTTGAAACACTTCCTGCCCCTTTCACATGATATTTCCTATCTTCAGTTGTTACTAGAAAGGTATTTTATAAACTATCTGTCTCTCTTATTGGAGACATTTTATTATGCTTAACTGCTTGGTTGCTCAAAGATTCAGCAGACTCACATGAATGTTCTTTCCTTCTCCTCAATACCCTTGAAAATTCTAGTAAAATCTAAACAAACAATGAGATATGGAAGTGAACTAGATGAAGTCTAAGACCAGTAACAAGATATTATGGGATTTGTCCATTAAATCAAAATAAATAAATCTTCTAATTTTCAATGGAATTTGCTTATAACTGCTTATGACCAAAGAACATGTGGAGAATTATTCATCTTACTCGTCTGGTGAATCATTTTGAAAAACAAAGGATTTATTTACGGTGAACTGGTGAAAAAGTGGGTTTTCTCAAATAAATTATCAGTTAGAAGCTTTGTTTAAATTAGTAAATCACCTACAGGTGAATTTATGCACACTTGAATGCAAAAACATTTGGAGATAGTCATGTAATTGTTCATCTTCATAAACAAAAACAAAGCCTTTCAAGAAAGAGGGTAAACACATTTAGATACCTGCATAGGAGAGAAAAGAGTTATATTACTTAAACAGCCCAGCCATTCTATAGAGCTTTCTTTTTTGAAAACACCTTTATACTGCAACAAGCAGGTCCTGAAGTCTGCTGAGGAATGAGCAGAGGGAATTGGGGAAATGAGTTTTCTTTGGATATTCTCCTTTATCAGTTTTTCCATACACTCAGTTCCACATTGTGCTTCTGCTCAGCCCACGCCTGGGTCACCAAGGCCCAGTGTGGCTCAGCACAGCTGGGACACCAAACCAGATCTGTCCAGGGCACTCACTGGGCCTGCCTGGCACAGGCAATGCCAGATATTTTACCTGAAAACACCAGATACAGACATTTTAAAACACAATAAGCAACACGTACAACATATCCTTCAGATCTGCAGGTAATTCTAGTCCAATACCTGACATTCCAACCTCTATCTCAAAGGACTGTGTGTTTGAAGAGCAGCATTAGTGGATCTTTCCAGCCTGCTCTTCCAAGCAGCCAATAAAGAGCAAGCATCACATGGACCTGTGCACTCCAAATTTCACACGTCATTAGCAGAGGGAAGGGATTTCCATCACACTCAGCAGCAAGGACTGGATGATGGATTTTGTTACAAACTTTAAACTTCCAGCAGAAGCTAGATCAACAAATCTGAGCTGAACCAAGAGAAAGCACGCTGTGCACATGTTGCAGGCATTGAGAGACTGACTTTCCACAGACCATCTTTGGTCCTTGTACTATTCAGGAATTTGGCACAATGACATGACAGCTTAAATATCCATGTATTTCACCAAATGGTTCAGAAAAAGCAATAGCCATTATCTCAAAATAAAAATATATTAGCAACCTTAAAATCTAGATTGTTTTAACGTAGTTTGTCGAATACAGTTAGAAGTTTCAGCCTTTCTGGGTGGCATGACTTAAAACACTTGGATAAATGCTCAAGGCTTTTTTAGGAATCATCTCTTCCCCAACACTTTTGTAAGCTGACACACCAAACTTCTCTTCTGCAAGGCAGTCGGTAAGAAAGCTTTACAGAACCTACAGAAATTTCCTTATGTAAAAGTGTACATATTTCTCATGTGGCATTGGATGAACTACAGCGTGCTGGGGTGTGAAAAAAGCATTCATGACAAAGAAGATGTAAGAAATAATGTTAACTAGGCCTTGTCGTTTCATCTGAAGAGAGCAGTGCCTGTGTAATAGGTATAACATGCATAAAGTTTTATAACATGTTGCCTGCTCAGAATCTCTAACATTTATAGTACATTTCCATTATTATTTGCTGTAAATTGCCTATGTCTTTTACACTAAACATAAGTGCTTCCAGCTAGACAGCTAAAAGGTTTGATTTCACTTGTAGTTGACAGTATCAAAGAGAAAGTCTAAAACTTTGAGCTTAAAGCAGAAAAGAAAAATGTAACTTTGCAAAGATGATCACTAGTAAATGAACCTTGATCTATTTTCTGTCCTATTAATGCTAATTTGGGGGATTATTCCTCTACATTATTTTTGGAAATTTTGTCCCCCTCACTCACCAAAGAGCTGGAACAGTCAGCAGCAGTTTTTAATTTGATTCAGTTTGTCAATACAACAACTGTAGCCCTCCAGAATCAATACCCACATACAGCACTAAGAATTTCACTGGCTTTTGTTTTATTGGCAGGCAGAGGACGAGGACCTGGCCATACTTCCTGCAGCTGGTACTGGGTGAACAAAAGTCTAGAAACCAGCCTAGTCCTGCTTTGCTGAGGAGCCCTTTACAAAAAGTGAAAAAACAAAATGGAGCAACTGAAGACTTCAGCTTCTGCTTGGCTCATCTTCTCCATGTCACATGCAGTCTGCTCAGAGTACAGAAGTGGAGCTACCAGCTCTGCGAGACAAGCAAGCAAAGTGACCCCATCTACATTGTTAAAACATAAAAGGTTTGTGTAAAAGCAGAGCATCACTCTGCACTCCTGCTCCCTGAGCTAAGCTGGGGACTGCTGCTGCACACTCTGCCCTCCTTCACCACTCCATTCCATCACCTGAAAGCAGGAGGAATGCTGCCAAAGGAAGATAAATAATTGATGTTTACATAATGAACATACAGCAGCAATCATGTCAACAGGGAGCAACTAAAGCAAGAGTTCAACAGCAAATATGCTTTTGTAATCTCCTCTTATCTTTTGTTCTCCCTCATGGGCATGACCCAGTTTGTAACAGCTCTATGGACTGGAGGTAAGTGGAGAGATCTGCCACAGAGCTGCCTGGGAAGTTTGATGCACAGGTCTGATGAAGATTTAGACAGGTTTGTGCACTATAGGTAAGAAAAAGTCTTTCATCAGGGAAAATTGAATAAATCTTATCAAAATGCACCAAAGCTGGGCTTATAGGACAGTTATTCCAGCATATTAGCCTTACCAGGCTCCCTCTGCCATGACCCATCATTGCTGACCTCAATTCAGCCAACAACTAAAGATCTCACAAGTACTGGAATTAACACAGAATAATGCAAAGAATGCTGTGCTCCTAAAGCAGTTTGCAGATCTCTGCATCCAGAGAAAATGTCTGGCTTTTGGAGACCAAGGGAAACAATCATACTTTCCCTGTAACTCTTGATGTTTGGTCAGTGCCACAACAGAACAGAGCAGTGGATTCCCACACATATAATCCAAACCACCTATTCTGAAATACTACTCCTCTTTAAAAGTACAGTTCAGTGGTAACCCCAAACTTTTTTCCTTCCCCTACTGAGTAGGTTAGAAGTCAGTGAAATTTTCTTCAGTTGCATGACCCAAGAGTTCCTGCTCCAAGCAGAAGGTTAGAATCTGTCCTGCAGCAACCCCACCAATTAGTAATGAAATACTGCATAAAACATGTGAAAGAAAAAAACACTTACCTTTCCAGGTTACCCAGAAATCATACAGGGTTTGTGGGTTTTTTCATTACTTGTCTTTTAGCTGCCTAAATGCTTATCATTGACCCCAAGTGACCCCAAGGCTGCCAGCATCCCTCTGTTAAAGTCCCCATGGAATTTGAAGTCATCTCATGGCACATTCGGTCTTTTCCCTCCCTTACTGAATAAAGGTGTTTCATGACTGTTCCTGTCTTCACTGTTTGACAATTAAAAGAGGGGTCTGTAATTTACTTATATTGGATTACACTCTGCAAAGACAAACAAAGCCTTGATAACAGGTGAAAGGAAGTAGTTTATTCAGCTGCCTACAAGCTTCAAGAATCCCAGCCCTTCACACCTCATGCAGGAGAGCAGTGGAACTATGCTGTGTGTCTGCAGCAATTCAGTGCTCAGTGTCTGGAAAACTTCTAAGATACATATAAAGTATAAAATGTGAATTACATAAATTCAGAGCCTGAGAGATGAGAGCAATTTATTGCCAAATAATCTGTTCTTGCTCAGAAGAACTGTTAGTTGGAGCAGTGAGGGGAGCCTTTGGTTTATCCATCCCACAGCAGCTCAGTCCAGCAGAGCACTGAGGAAGAAGCACAATCAGTGATGCCCGTGGGCTCCCAGTATTCCATGTGCTCAGCTGCAAGGACAGACTCTGCAGTGCCAATTCCCACAGCTCCTAATCCCAGTGACCCCAAACCTGTGCTGACACCCCAAACTCCCTGTTGAGTGGCACAGGGGCCCATGGGACCCTGCTGTTAGTCTGACGGGCAGTCCGGCATCCTGACCTTTACATTCACAGGTAAGCACATTCTTCTAATTAACAAGAAACTGCCTTTTCCCACTGCAGGCACTGTCTAGAAAGTGTCCTGTCATAAAAACATTAATTTGGCACCATCAATTCTATTTCTAGCAGTGTCTGAATTGTTCTCCATGCAACATCCCCAACAGGAACAATTGAACCAGAGTAAGCAAACACTAATATCACAACAAACTCCCCTATCACTGTGTGTGCACATGCTCTTCGACACCAGATTTGAATGTCAGCTGTGTGGTGACAGCAGATGCAGTCCTGAAACAGCATTAAAAATATGCAAGGTCTTGCAGTGAGGCAGAAAGGGCATGTGCTCGCATGTACAGCTGCCACCTTTGTCAATTTTATTCCTAGATGAGTAATGCAAACAATGCAATCATAAAATATTCTTTTGGTAACTCTTTTAGCATTCACAGTGTGCTTGTGCACTCTAAAAACAATTTAGACCAAGCAAAAACCAGGGCTGCTTTTCTGATTCTGATATCGAATTCTCTTTTCTCTCTGCTACCCCCTCCATGAATACACAGTGAGTCAATCTGGTATGTCTTGTTGGTTGAATAAGCTCTTTGATTTTTGAATTATTTTGAGATTAACTGAATTTGAAATGTGTGCTGCATGCAATGCCTTGCTGACACAAAAAGATGAGCTTTGTTATTGACAGAGAAATGTTGCAAAGCCACATTTTTCATTTCTTGTCTCTGCTGCTGAACTTGTGTTCCTGTCAGACTGCTACCTGCCAAGACAGCAGGGGCCACCAGGTTGAAAAGTTCAATTTCCAGTATTCTCTGCTGACCTCCCCGAACTTCAGAGAGTAACAAAGCAGTCTTTTCCAGCATGATAAAAAAAAACCCCAAATGTCTTTTGTAAATAGTAAAAGATAGTGATCATTAAATGAGGCTACATGAAAGCTGTATTATGCCAAGAGTGCATCACGCTCAACCTGAAAAACATGTTTTGGTCAGTATGATCTGTTACAGCATCACAAAAATTTACTAGTTTCTACAGGTTCCCCCTGTTGGAGCTCTGAGGTGCTGGCTGGCCACCTGAGAACTTCCAAGCTTGTAAAATGACATAAGCACAGGATAGCAGCACTTATTTCCAATGTTAATTTCCATGCAAATTGCTATTAGTGTAATAATTTTCATTGGAAAAAATGACATTCCAAGACTAAGAAGTTGCCAAGCTGAAGGCATGAAAAGACAGAATGAAGAGTTTCAGCTATTCCCCCAACAGCCAGATGCAGTCTCCACGAGGCTTTGCCCTTGGGAAGACAGGGAGGAGAGCCCTGGAGCAGCTGCTTTTCTGCCACACCCTAAACACACATTGGGAACAGCACTTCTAACAACATTCCTCTTTCCTGTCTCAGAATCACCCCAGTTTTTCTCCACTGTTCTTCCAAGCAGCCCCTAAGGGACTCTGCTGCCCACATCAGTGCCAGTGAGCCTGGGGCTGTGACTGCCACCTTGACCCTGCCACCAAACCCAGTCAGAGGAGGGGACTTCATCGGTGTCCCAGCAGAACTCGGGCACAGAATCCAGAGGGCCCCAAAAGTGACCTGACAGGCACCACAAGTGCATCCCTGACAGGCACCACAAGTGCATCCCTGACAGGCACCACAAGTGCATCCCTGACAGGCACCACAAGTGCATCTCCTCTGCAGCCTGAGCTGCAGGAGCTCCAGGCTCTGCTGAAAGGGAGGGCATGGCTCAGAGACTCTGGGCTGCAACACCAGGGGTGAGGAGAGCTGCTGAAAGCTTGGGAGTGTTACGTTTCTTGAGAAGTGTAAATTAGGGGAAATTTGCTGTTAGCCCACAGATGTAGGAATCAGAGGAAAAACAGCTTTTTATTCTCCTCTTTTTATTGTTGCCTTCCATTCCTTTTGTCTGGCCAAAAGTATTTGGTGCATAGAAGATGCATTTGTACTTTCCCTACTGCTTTTGCAGCACTTTACACCATCTCTCTTTCTTAGCCTTTGTTCTCTTTCTGACCTCAGAAACTCCTCTCATGTTTCTTCTCTCTTGCCTGCTCTCTTTCAATTTCTCATTTCCCTCTCCCTCCTTCATCCCCCACTTCTTCCTTTTAGCTCAAATTCCTGGTACTCAGGTTGAAAGTATCTCAAGCTATCAAGATTAATTTTCCTTTCCTATTTAGACCTGATCAGTAGGTATATCAAGTGCTTTTGAGAGGCAGGAAAAGAGCTCTTGTCCCATAGAGACCTGTCCATTTCCAGAAAATCTATGGTGGTACAGTAAAAGCAACATTACTAATATTACATTTCACTACCTTCTCTGATGGCTGGTTTAATTGAAATAAATTATGAATCCCACATGTGCCACACTAACAGAAAGCAATAAAACACAATATTTAGGAATAAAGATAGCAATTATCTTATTAAATCAGACAGTAATGCTATTCTATCAGAGGACTCTTCATCTCACATTATAATCAATATGATTATGAGTGTAAAGAAAGGCCTCTTGCTATTACTATAACTAGGTCCCACAGATTTGAAAAAGTAATGAGATTTTGTGTAGAAAGTAAAATTTGGCAGAGTTAAAACTGAGATTTTGAAAGTATCTATTTGGCTTTTGAGGTAGAAAGTCTTAGATAGCAAGCCAGATTTTGACATCATTGACAAAAGTATCAAGCTGCTGTAATTATATTGGCATCAGTATTGTTATCCAAGATTGATACCAGCATGACTGGGAGCAAGATCTCAATCTTTTAAAAGCTTTTGTTTTTAAAGGCTGAAAGAACTTAATAAGACACTCAGACATTTCCACAGTTCTGCTTCTGTAGGTGGTAATTTTCTTGAGGTGTAGCACACAAGTTTGATCAACAGAGTGATCCAAAATTTATGTCTATTTCTGGAACAGCTATTTTACTCGTTAAAGGTAAAAATTATCCCCAAGAAATATATACTTTGTGCCTCAGTTTCATTTCTATATTCAGGGACATGTTTGTCCAAGATTTTAAAAAGCAAGTCATTCTGACAATTCAACTTTGCATCTATTTCCTCAAGATTTAACCTGGTTTTTCAACAGATGCACCCATTTAAACGTGTTTTATAGAGATTACTTAAAGCCACAATGGTATTACTAATGTAAGAGGTAAATATATTTATTGAGTAATCTATATTAATTACCTCCACCAAGACACAAAAAAATTGCCTAACATTACTGCTCTTATTCAAAAGAATAAAAAAGTAATTCTAGGACAAAATAATTATTTTTGAAGTTATTTTCTGCTTATTTTTTATGTAGGAGGAAGGAAAATCCAGTCACTGATCAAAACAAGCATTTCTCCACATGGTCCCAGTACAGCCATGCACCTAATCAGTAAGGGAACACCTATTTCAATTCTAAAATACTCCATAATCATAAATGAGCAAGTAATTAAGAGAGACAACAGAGTTCTGTGGCATGGAAGCAGGGAAGAACACTGTCCATGCTTCCTTGGGCTGTTGCTTTCAACATTTCTCAACAGGAGACTTGGAACAGCAGTTTCCCAAAACAAACAGCACAATTCATGACTTGCTGCTAATGTGAAGACTAAGAAGGACTAGGAGAGAGGGCAAAGAGAATGGGAGCTTTTTAAAGGGAAAGTTATTGAACCCCAGGAGGGATTTAGTCATCAACAGTTTCATTTGTGCTAGAGGAATATGCAGGATTGTCATGGCTACCACAGAGCATGAGAAAAAGTTTCACTTAATCACAATATAAGCTGCACATAAGCATTGCAAGGCAATTTAAGAACATTTCCTGGGCCATTTAAACTGGGAAACCAGCAGCTTCCACTGCACGGGCAGTAAGAGCAGAAAAAGCTCAAGGAAATGTGTCAAGGTGGTGACACTGCAGCCTCAGCCAGAAACCAAGGATCCTGACTCTTGGAAACTTCCACTCCACCTGGTGTGCAAATACTTGCTCCACTCCCCTTGCTCTGTCTGCCTTTTTTTCAGTTTGCAAACAGCCTTATAAGCACAACTCTACATTTAACATTTTTGCCTTGGTTTCATTCTCCTCTTTCAAATCAAGGGCATTTTAGATAACGAGATTCATGAATGTTCCCTACTATAAATTCAGCACAAGTGTTTTGACCCCAGACAGCACCTATGATGCAGCTGGACACAGACTTAATAACAGCAGAGCTCTGAAAAATTTTCCCAGCCACTTTGAAAATCCTGGAAAAGTCCCCTGACCTCGTGCTCCATTACTTTCAAGTAACAAGCTCAGCCAAAGTTCTCTGACATCTCTTGGAGTTGGCAATTCTTTCAAATAACCTTTTACTAAGTTCTGTGTGAACCTACCCAGATTTACAGCTTTAGGATTAAATCACTCAAATCTCAATAGGCTCAGTGTAAAAATGAGGTGAAACCACAATGGTTTTGAGTTCTACTTGCAATTTCAGGCTTGCTTTGAACTCAATGCACGAAGCAAAATGCACTTTAAGCCCAAGCAAGCAGTCTTTTGAAATCTGCTCTCTTGGAGACATGGTAGACAAGCCACCTCTGCATATTACTGGGAGCTTTCTTCTGTGATAAAGGGTCAAAAGGAGGGAAAACACATTCCTACCCTTCTGACTAATAATTTCCATGTCCCAGTTTCAAATATGTGTCCATATCCTTTCGTTAGTTTTCTCAGCCAAGCTCAAAGTTTTACGTTTCAGAAAATTTCACTTTCTACAGCCTGATGTCAAAAATAACTTATTGTGAAGTCTTGAAAGAAGCACTCATTTCCTCCACTCTTGATATCTGTTTCCTCCTCCTTTTTTAACAGCCTACAATAAATCCATGGAACAGACTGGTCATGTTATTCATATTTCCATTAAATACTCCAGCATTCAAAAATTCAATACACTTCTCAGCAGATGCCTACAAGCAGGTTTAACCTATAGGTTCCAACACTTCTTTCCTTTTGCAGACACAGACAAAATAGAAATCTTTCTGCTGATTCTTTTCCACTTCCACTAAACTCCAAATTTAGCATGTATTGATCTAACCTGTCATTGATGACTTATTCACCTTGATATTTTAGCCTAACAAAATCCTTTTCTCCCTCCCCCTCTCTCTCAAAAAAATACAAAGAACCCAGATCAAAATTAAGGGAAATGGTAGGATATTTTCTTCTGTCTTTCTAGCCTGTAATAAGCCTTGCAATTATTTTCAGGTGTTTGTATCCTAAGGCACACTCCAGATCAGCCCACAGTCCAGAATGCACAGACCAAATGCTAAAACGCCAGCTGTTAGTACATGTAGCTCGTGATTGCAAAGGATACCATAAAACCATCCAACTGCTCCAGTAAGCCAATTAGGACACCTTTGTTTTTTACACACAGAAAAACCAGCAGGTACTAATCTTTAGTGATCTCTTTAGAAACTGGACTGATGTGTATGAAAGAATTAGGCATTTCATTATTCATTTAACAACAACTATGATAACCTTCCTGTACCAAATCTGGGTTCTTCAAACTAACTAAATCCCTTTCTTAAAATACTAGCACATTTCTGTGATTTCCACATAAGGATGTTCAGTTTGTGAGTCTGTTTGGTTGTAGGCATTTTGCTCTTGCTTTTAATAAATTAGAAATGCAACCTGGGAACTGAAAATGAAGTGGGGCTCCTACCCTGTTTCAGAAAGATCACTATCAACAAGTATTTAGTCATTAATAAAGAATTCTTACTTAACTCATGGTTCCATTTGCACTCAAAGCAGAACAGAATTTGCCTCCCTTTTCCAAAATTATATTGAGTTTGCTGTGTTAAGATTATCCAAGTGCAAAGTAATTTATTATCAAAGTGTATAGATATGACTTGAAAATAAATATATAAAACCTGATCTAATGCCCTTAAATCAGTTACGCGATTCCCACTGACATCAATAGCTCAAGATGGGGATCATAGAGCAAATTTATTTTTAGGAAGTCCCACTTTAGACATAAAGAGATAAACAGCTTAAAACAGACTCCATGCAAAATTAAAACTCTATCCAGTCACTTTTTTAGATTCCACAGATTGCTTTGAAGCAAATTAAGAAAGATGATTCAATAATTCAGCATCACACTAGGTCAAGAGCAAGATTCTGGTCATAAACAGAAGCACACAGAACATGATCATGTGTCTGCCAGTAGAATCTCCTTGTTCCAACAGCCTTTCTCCAGGCATTCTAATTGTTTCATTTTAGCAAAGATACATTTTTCAAATTAAATTTACTGACCCTTGCCTCCTCCAACAGCTTCATAATTCTCATCATCACCTTCTGAATAATGCAAATAAAAAAAAGGGGGGATAAATGGAAAAACCAAACTCTTTCCATCCAACATCTCTCCCAAGATATGTGCTGGCTGGGGGATGTGCTGCCCTGTTTGCAGCTTCTCACCAGCAGTCTTTCAACAGAGGGGCTTTCTGTGTATTCTGAGAGCTTTCTGCAAACACAATTTCATCTTCCTAAATCCCTTTGCTCTTCAAGACATGTTTTTGTGGCCTCCCCAGGTCAGAGATAAGCCTTGTCAGTCTGAAGGTGTGCAGCTACTGGTCTGAAGTTTGCTCAGCCATCAGTCAATTTCCATCCAAGCAATCACAATTATTTCCTGAAACAGGTACACAATCACTTACATTTCTGATGTGGAAGGCTTAGATCTGTGAAGCATCAAGAAGTCAAAGCCTAAGAGGGGAAAAGAGTCTGCAGTTCTGCTGGTGAAGTACATGCTCCCATTAACAGAGTGTCCTCTTCTGAGTTTTAGTGTCAAATAGGAAAAGAGGCGTTTATAGCCAAAGGAAGCATTTGATATGGATTTCCAGGACACTTTATAGATCATACAATAGACAATAGATAGTGACACTGGTCAAAAGACCTTATCAGAACCCAAGACCATTTTGCTTATTGAGATGGTTACTTAACCCAGTCCTAATGTTTCATCTGGTGACAAAAAAAAAAAAAAAAAAAAAAAAAAAAAAAAAAAAAAAATCTTGGTTCTGCTTCTCCTGCACTGGAGCTCAGCTGTGCCATGGGAGACAAGAGTCTGATCCAGCACCTGGGGAGCCTGCTAATACACCTGATGCAGAGGTCAATGTGTGGGGAAGGCAGATTTCATCTACTTTTGACATCTGAGTTTGTGAGTTGAGCAAGCTTTGGGAGCTTTTGGCTCTCAAGAAAACCTATCCTAGACAAAATACAAGGCTTAGAGATGTTTTACCCCAGTCAGAAAAGCAAAAAGTGTAGAAAGTTCACCAGGCATTCATTAATGATGATAAGTAGTCCAACATGTTCCTTCACAGAGTCAAGATTTTAAATGCAAGAAAAGCAAAGTGCTATGCAAAAGGGGGTGGAAAAGATCAGGCAAAGGGTGCAAGAAGGTGCTCCCATACAGTCCCACCACAGGTGTACAACAACAGCTGCTAATAGGAACTGCCAGGGTATAGAAACTGTAGGTGAACAGCATCAAAGCTGAAGAGGAAGCAGAAGTACAGAGAATAAGAGAAAGCAGAGGTAAATAGTGGTACAAAAGTGCCATCTACACTTATAACTAAGGACAGCACTTAAAGTTAACAAATGCATTAACATTCTCAGGCAATAAGCTTGTACACTCATAGAATTAGAGCATTTTAACATGCCTTGAGTAGCCTGTTAAAGGAGGACAGGTAGTGCTCCATAAATTAAATCAAATACATTATGTGATCACATTTATTTTTATCTGAGCCTACACCTCTTGAATATTTTATCCTCTAAAAAAAAAAAGAATATAGACATGCCCTACAAACACATCAATTTGCCAAGTTTAGGTTTTGAAATGCATATAAAATTTACACCCACTGAGGATATTCTTATACCCACATAAAAAAGCTATTCTGGCAGTGTTTTATCAATATGTCATGTATAAAGTTTTGTTTAGACTATATATATATATAAATATATTATATATATGGGGGGTTTAATATAGGGGCTAATGTTGCCTCTCTGTTGAAGAGGTTTGCATCTTATTCATATGAGGCATGCTTGAAGCATCACTCTGCTCATATTTGAGATATAACATTTTCCATCTGAAGACAAAGAGTGACCACAAGATCACTAAACTGAATTTCAATTCTCACAGCAAAGTCAACTGCAGCTGAGCTCTGCAGTCCTCTCTGGGCAGGCAAATCTCAGGGTGTGTGTGGCTCACAGGGGACGTGGCCACCTGCCCACCTCTCTGCTCCATCTCCCAGCACAGGCACACAGGGAGAGGGCAAAGATTTCACTGGCCACATTACTTGCTCCTACAAAGCAGATGACAGCTGAAGTCTCCAGCAGCCTCAGCACTACAGCTGTAGCTCCTTCTCGAGCCAGGTTTAAAACTGGGCACTCCAGACTCTGCGCCTGCACAGCAGAAATCATCACTAGGGAAAGATGCAATCTGCCCTCCTGGCTGCTCAGCACTGCAGATGCACCTTCCCCATCCCACCACCTCTCTGCAAACCTCTCAGGAGGATTCTGCAATGCTGTGAGAAAGCAGAAATCTGCCAGGCATATTGACTGAATGCTGTGTCTGCACCCAGAGAAGCTGTCACAAAAGCTATTGACACCTTTTCATGTATCCTCATACACGCAGCCTCAAATCTCCCACTGGGCATAGAGCAAAGTATCATGCTCACAAAACAAAAATCCACAAACATACCAACATGTAATAGTCAGTAGATAAAAGATAAAGGAGGCAGATGCTCCTGATGGCAACTTGTGGGGAGGGAAGGGTGTGGAAAGGCCTAATATGATCAACTAAAGATTGCCTACTTGAATGAAAGGGACAGAAAAAATACTGTTTATGATTGCTCTGATTTTTATAGTCATGGAAAACAATAACACGGATGTCCACTTTCTTCTTAAGGTAAGTACCTCTCACATGCTGTTTGGTTCTTTTTATTCCCTCACAGGTTCCATTTGATTAGTGAGAGATACCTTATAAAAAACAATTTCAAAGGCTGTACAGTGCCACACTCATTTTTCCAAATGCTGCTTTTAATGGGTTCGGCACACTCTGTGGTGTCCAAGGTTTTGTGTTAAACAACCATAGAAAGTCACTGTGATACTGCTTCAATGATGAACTAACACAGATCTGATTATATGATCCAGGAAAAAAAAGTTTTTATGCTTCCTCTGGGCTGTGGCTCTATGCTCTGCTTGCCTTTGCTGCTGTGTGCTTTTTACTCCTGTCTGCTTACTACCACCAAGATAGCAATCTCACAGAATCTACGTGGCAGGTAACTTGGCAACCCTACTGGCCAGTGAAAACTATCTTCATGTTACAATTTGCCTCAAGCTGGAGAGGTGCATAAGAACTTAGGGCTAGATTTAGAGCTGTGTCCATGTGTCTCCATTGACTTTACACATGGTGACATTGACTTTACACTTATCAGCTTCCACAGAGGCCACCTAATTCCTATCACATTGCAGGAACTTATTGCCATCCTTTAAGCACTTAAGCCCCTGTTTTATCTCCTTCTCTTATAGTTAAGATGACACTTGACACATAAGAAAGGAAAAACCTGTCTTTGTCCATAGGATAAGCTAATACATGAGCTAATATATGGAAAAAGTCACAAAGAGCAAGAATATAAAATTCTTTCCTCTTCAATTCTCTGTAACTGGTCATGATGACATATTCATCTTAGGCAGAAGTAAAAGCTGCATTGTTCCATTTTTGCATTTAGATTTTGATGTGTGTGTGTGGTGAGTAGTGCATGGCACCACCTCACCCTTCTGTGTTACACCAGGTTCATGAGTCCAGGCACTGTGCTGGTGGGCTCATCCTGCATCTCTGCATTGCTGAGACAGAGAGCTAGGAAGGGGAGGGCTGGAAATAATGCCTTTCTTTATTGGGGGAGATCATGTCCTCCTCAGACACTGGAAGCTCAGCAGAGTCTGAGCCAAGCCTGAGCCCAGAGCTGCAAACAGTCTTCCACAGTCCTTTCAAACTCTGACTCAGTGAACAGACTGCAAGTTGTGTCATTAATCTATTAGTAATTGAAAATGGCCAACTTAACAGCATGTGCTTTCATTAATGTAAATCACACAGATAAGTTCCTGTCCTCCCCATTCCTGTAGATTTTCTGCACTAAACAGTATCTTTCACTTCTATATCTCATCCACGAACATTTTCAGGTCTGGCTTTTAGAACTGCAGTACAATTTCACCTGGGCAGTTTTTATGCTCCCTCATATCTGTGGTCTGTCAAAGGGTATATATGTATTATGCAATTAAATGTTCAATTGTAATAAAATTTGTGTGCATAAAGTGACTAAATAGTTTTAAGCCTTATTTTAATTGGCCTCTAAGGATATACTGTGAATCCACACTTTAATTCTTGAAAATGAGACTTCTAGCCTAAAGTTAGACATATTTAATAGGCAGCTTCAAGAAGACTTAATTCTGCCCCCTCCCCTGTGCACTCTTTGATCCCACAGAGGTTGTGTTTCTGAAGCTGAATTAACAGGAGACAATTCATTGCTTTTTCCTCTTCCCCTCCAAGACTCATTATTTTTCCACAGCTTCGTTCGACGTATCAGACTGACTCCTGGAAAAGCAAGGAAATACACAGGGAAGAGCAAGACAACTGATCATTACAGTAATTTAGGTTCATTGCCAAAGTGAATGACAAAAAAATCAAGGGCAGAACTACCTTAAATTAAAACAAAATCAGGCCCAGCATAGGGCTTTCAAGAACAGATCCACTGTACTAACAGCAGCCTGAGAGACAGGAGCACCTGCAGCTCATTTCTACCAGCACTGCCTTGACTGCATGTTTCTATGGCCTCTTCCCAGCATGAAGTTCACCTGCTTTCCTGGTATAACTTTTGAGGCTGTTACAGAGGCTCCAGTGTATAAATAATAATTAACTTCTGAAAGCAGAGGCTTACAAATGGCATTGTTTGATTTGCAATACATTTCACTCAATTTTTATTCTGCACAGAGAATTCTTAAGGAGAATGCTGACAAACAAGTAGCATAAGGTCTATGTATTATTAAAATTTAAAACACATGCTGCACACACAGAATGTCAAAAGAATATGTTAATCAAATACAAGTAAGGCAGCTTGATCAGCTTTTCTCTGTGATGGTGCAAAGCTGGGGAAGTTGCCAATAGAAGAGTTACTCTGGCTCCTTGTAACCACAGAGGATTTATCTAAACACAGAGAAGAACACATACACATCTACTCTTCAAACTCATGCACGTCTCATATTCTGCTGCTAATTCAGAAAACCATGTGAACCTTTTCAATTTTGCCTCACTGTAGGGCATTTTCAGAACTAGGGCATTCGAACTGTAACCTCAAGCTATGAGAGAGCAAGGAGGAAACAAATTGATCCTGAGCTATGGCTCCATGCAGAGCTTACCAAAACATATCCAGAGCAGTCTTCAAAATACCCTTCATTAATGACAGCTCATATCTTATCCCTCTCCTCTGTTGCTTTGGCAGGAAACAATAAACAATAGGAATTAAAACACATACTGGTTTCTAAGGACTGGATTCTTACTTGAAGTAATTTGAAAGAGTTGCTTTCACCTACAGCAACTGAAAGTGAATTTGAATTCAGTTTCCCTCATTCAAGCAAGAAGCAGGTCCTATGTTTGTATTTCCTTTGCCACATTTCTAATATTCAGATCATCGCTTACCAGCGGCTAAAGGTGTTTGATCACTGAAGAAAATTGTTTTATAAAGAATGATTTTCCTAGGTTTCAAATTCTTTACTCTTAGAAAAAACCTAACAGCTGACTATAAATAATATTCATAGCTACCTTTAGTTTCAGTTTACAATCATTCATTTGTTGGGTCTAGGGTTAGTTTTTTCATTTGTTCACTTTTTTCCCTAAACAAAGAAATAGCAGATTAATAGAGGCTTAGACCCAAATGAGAATTTGTGGATGCCATTATTGGGAGCAGCAGAGATGTATGTCACAAAGTGTGATTCCCATTGATAGCAGCTCACAGCACAAAGTCACAGACATGGTGGCACATGCAGTGCTCCAGACACAGGCAGACACCTCTCAGAGGCAATTCCCTCCGCTGCACATTCATTCTGGGAGTAAATGAAAATGGATGGAATAACATTTTTATACAAATACCACGGGGAAATCTTGTTCTGCTGAAGCTAGGCATGTTCTGTGCCATCTAACAGCAGAATTCATTTAAATTTACAAATTCACTGCAAAGCTAATTACCTTCGGGTTGGAGGGGGGAATTGTGGGGGGGCTTTGTTTGGGTTTGCTTGTGGGTTTTTCCCTCCAAAGGGTGAATAATGAGCAGTAATGTAGCAGGCAGGTCACTGCCCTTTCACATTCATTTACATTATATTTACAATGTGCCTCTTAGAGTGGCATTTGCTCCTTTTAATCAAGTTCTCCTATTGTAAATGTTCATTCCCACAGACTTCATGAAATTTTTGCTAAAAGCTTTTTTTTCCCCATTGGAATGATTTGCTGTGCAGAAACTGGTTTTGCTGACAGTTACTCTTTTCACAGGAGTTCCCCTAAGTGGACTCCAGTGAGTTACTGCTTATCCCCCTGACCTGTGGCATGGCTCAGGAGAAGATGCACAAAGAGGCACAGAGAATACTAAAAAGATGTGATCAGCTAGTTTTATTGCATAAATCCCTTTCAGACCTCAAATATCAAATATCTGTTAACATAAACTGTGCACAAAGGGAGGCATAAAAACTTCTTCAGCAATTCAGACCTTAAACATTACTAGTACAGGGAATTTCAACTGGCAAAATACCAAGCAGGAAAACAATGCAAAGAGAGACTCTTATAAGGGGAATGGTACTGCATTCCTTTAAACAGTGCTGCTTTTACTAGGACTGTAATTGCTTCTTCTATTTGAATAACTGCCAGAAAATTCTCTATACCAATAAACTCCATTGTCAATGTGAGATTGATATTACTCTTGATAACAGCTTTAAAAAACAAACACAATTTATTCTTAAAAAAATTCCAATCAATACACCCAAAATTTATATTCAGAAGACATCTTCACTTCGCTTTTAAACAAATAATTTCATCATAACCTACTTCTTAGTAAAACTACAATAAGTTTTCACATTATATTACAGGAGCAATGGCTATTCAGTTCTAAATAATGGCTCCTTTGCTAGACAAGTCAATGGAAATTGATTTGTTTCAGCCTCCTGTGCTCACACACACAAAGCCTGTGTACAACAACCCTATTGACTTCAGCAAACAGTATTCAACCTTGCATCTCAAGGACTCGTGGCAAAATTTTTAAATCATTCCCCTCCTGTATTGTACCCTTTATGGAACAAGACTGCATTTAAATGTCAGTCTCCAGCAATAATGCCATAAAGAGAAAATTGGTCACAGAATTGAAAATCTACTTTATATTGAAACATACAGCTCGGGATTGGATATAAAAATGAAGAAAATTAAGCTGCATTGAACTTCAAAATGAAAAGCATTGACTGTACATAAGGTAAAAGGAAACAGACTCCAGCACCCTGTCTACACGAGAGAGTTTTGGCACACAAGCCACCCTATGGGCAAGTCAGGCTGCCTGCCATAAAGTTCCCATCTGCACACAAAGTGCTCTGCATGGCACACAGGCCTTTTCCAATCCTGGGTGTACTGGATATTTTCTCTCTTCTATAAACAAGAACATTTAAAAACAATTAAAATAAAGATTAGGGATATTAGCATGGTAGAAGCATAAAGTGCAGTATCAGAGACAAGAGACCATATGGCCCATTAAAACCTGTGTTTATAAGCCTTGGAAATACAAATCAAGCATATTCTTATCCTTTTAATCCATTTTTTCCTATTTAAATCTGATTATCAACTTTATCCTCCATATCCAAAAGTAAATGCCACATCTTACATTTCAAGCCCATCCATAAACAAAAACAATTGTGAAAAGTCCATATCTGAATGTCTTCAAGGCTGATGCTTGACTTCTGAGCTAGTCACCATCTCACATAAAGTATTGGTTCTTACTTGTTCCACTTGCCTTTGACTTTTTATATAACATTTAAGAGAGCACCTTTTGCACCTGAGATTGCGTGACAGCAGCTTTGTTCATGCACATCATGGCAATGTTTTCACTTACATTTCACACAATGCCAAGAATGTTGTGACTGTTCCCTGGCAATTACTCTGAAGTATTAAGAAGAGTTATTTATGTGATAAAAACCTCGGAAGTGGGCACTTGAATATGCTTTACGTTGGCTAACTTTCACCAAAAGGGATGACCAGGTGATTTTTGTGTTCTTGTTCCTATTATACCAGTGTGAATAGCACATTATTTACTAGTTCACTGAGCTAAGTGACCAAACTAAAATCTGAAGCTTGGCAGAAATCAGTCCTGTTCTATTCCTTAGGCTTATTTGCTGGATTTTATTTTATAAACAGGAAAGGATTTGCCATGCATGAGTAGTACATAGCACACCATGGCATTGGCTAGGTCTTGGTAAAACCGTATCACACGTAAGAAGGAGTAACAGTAGAAAGCAAAAATGAACAGCCAATGAAAAAACTTTGCAATTAAACCCTTTGAACCTCTTGTTTACAAATAGAACAATCTCATTATCACAGTTTATCTACATACTTTATAATGAAAGATATTTGAATTTCTATACATAAATTTGAATGTTGATTTTGGGATGTCCACTTTCTCCTCAAATGAACAATTCTTATATGATCATATCAGGTATATTAACATTTTGTCTCTCTTTATCCATACTTATTGCTGTGTTTTAAAACTCAATTCTTCACCCAGGTTACAGAAGCATCTATTTGCTTCTCAAAAATAGCCTTACAGCTATTTAAAATTACTTTCCCTTTTCTGATCTAACTTTGCCTCTCCTGTCAATCACTTCTTGATTGGTTCATTAAAACAAGAAATCCTCTTTTGAGTGATCACCTGAAGTAACATGCTCAACAACTGAAAATGCAATATGAAGAAAAAGATCTGACCATAAACCACCAATACCACAAAAACTTTTCACATATCAGAAATGCTATTTCCAGCTCTGAGCGAGAGGATTTAAAGACAGCTGCTTGCAGTTTGGGGGGTTATGTCTAACAAGGAAAGAGGGGGATTTAACATCAAAAGTTGATTATAAAAAAAAATAAAGAATTTGACATGTTTATCTGATTAAGGACACAAATCCACAATCAGTATGTCACTGGGACACACAAAAGAACAGAAGCAACACCATACACACTAAAGACAAACTGAGAAGCAAAAGCATTCTTGTCAAAAGTAATTAGGAGATTCTACATCACCAGAGAAACATGGGAGCAGTAAGGATATAAAAAAAAAAAAATCTTTTCCAATTATTTCCTTTTAAAACTAAGGCTTGATTATCTTAAAGAAGAAAATATATCATTCACCCTTGTAGTAGCAGGGGATTCGACATGGACATGGTGATCAAGGAGTTCCTTACCCAGTGTTTATCTGAGGGAAAGATGTGCAGTGTAAACTTGGGGTTTGTGTAGCCAAACAAGATTATCTTGTTTGGTATGGAGTATTTGGAAGAAAAAACAGTTCAAGAAAGATAAAAGCTATATATTTGTAATGATGAAAGCCTTCTGCTTAGGTGAAAATAAATGCTGACTACTTTTCAGAAGAAAGCAAGAGAGAGTTGTTATTCCCAGTGTGCTGGATGAGTTTCTGAGCACCCAGCTCTGACACAGCTGGTGGCTGCCAGTCCTGAGGGGCAGGAATAGGACCTGGTTTGCTCTACCACAAATAAGGCTACCTTTGAGAGGGAATGTGCCACTTCTGAAAACACAAACTATCTCCCAAAAGTTCTGACTAAGCTATGGTTTCATGCTAGTCCTTCAGCACTGCTGTTTCATCGGTGCAGCTTAGAAAAACTTCAGACGAGCAGAAAAAAAGTGAGAAATAAGTCTCAAAAGTCCTTGTTTCAGTACACCTCTTGTAGGAAAGCCCTGGATAAAGAATTCTATCTGTACTCAAAAGAAAAACCAAAAAATCCCACAAACTCTCAGCTGCACTACTTCACAAAGTATCCTGAAAAATGACCAAAGGCTAAGAGCAAATAATCTTGATCTCACTGAACTCAAATAATCAAACTCCCATTAACTTCCAGGGGACAAGAGTCAACCCAGGAGTCACAGCAAGAGGCAATGAAGGAGATATAGCAAAAAATGGGCATGGCAGAAGCACAAAAGCTGAAACGAGATCCTAAGGCTATAACATAGTGTCACTGTCCTATACAGAACTTCAGGGAGTCTGTAAAACACTATAACTATGCATCCTAACTTTCTTCATCTACCTTTCTGGTGTTTATGTTGGGTTTGGTTTTTTGGTTTTTTTTACCATTAGAAGTTCAGAGGAATAAAGCCCTGTCTACAATACCTGTGAAAGAAGCAACATTCAATTCTGAATCTTGTATCTTCAACCCATTTCCTTGTGGATTAACAAAACTGTTTCACAGAATCATTTGCCATTGCCTGTCATCTTTAAAAGAGTTCAGTACCTGAAAGCTGCAGAAGAGATTTTCCTTAGTATCTCAACATTTAGTATTTCAAGAAATCATCAACTTGAATTTATAAATTAAATATTCAGTCCTTGAGTTGGCAAGAGAAAGATTGAGGTAACTGTAACTAAAAGAACCTCAATGTAGAAAATAAGTATGAATAAACTCACTTTAAAGAAATATGTAGGAAGGAATATGTATGTAAGGAAATGTATGTTCAATTATACAGAGAAGACCCAAAGCTTGGCTTGGGTAGCATTGTGCCAGACTGGAGTGGAGCACAGAGTGGGTACAGCAAGAAACTCATATGTATGAAACCAGGCAGCACAGGTGAATAGAAATTAGTTAATTAACAGCATGAATATTAACAAGATCAATGGTGAAATCTAAAACTGCAACTGACAGTAATTAGTGGGGAAAAATAATAATATTCAAGTGCACCTAAGCTTAATTTTCTTTCCTTCTTTTCTATGGTGAAAGATAACAAATCCTTAATTCTAATCACATCACCACAAACTGAGCAGTGTGTGAGCCTTAAGAAGAGGCAGGCAGCTTCTTTATAGCAGCTGCACTGGGCCATCATACTTCCTTATTACTTAAAACCCAACGTTAGAATTCAGGGCACAGCACAGTTTATCAGTCCAAGGCAAGCAACAAGAGACACACCTTGATCCTAGGACATCAGTTCTAGGATCAGTTCCAACCAGTGGAAATGTAACTTGTCTCATTCTCTGAGGTAATTTGGCAGTGGGACATGAAAAGGTGCCTTGCCATTACTGGATGCTAATATTCCAACATTCATGAGGAACACAACGTGTATGTTGGATGGTCAGGAGAAAAACCAGTTCACACCTTGTACAGTTCTCAATGCAAAATGTAACCTGCCTCTCTAAAAGCATGAACCCTGAATGCCCAATGACACCAGAGAACACTCCACCAGCCTTCATCATTTCAGACCTCATTTCTAGTGTTAATGAATGAAATAAAAACTGCCCAGCACTAGTAATGAAGGAGTTAACAACCCAGCCACCAAAAAAAAAGGAATAAAAACCCTTTCTTTTCCTGCACTTTGTCTCTGCTTTGCAATTTAACATTTACTATTAATTAATTACTGGAAGTCTCCATTAAGACTCTTAACATTTAGAGTGAAAGGTCAGCATAAACTCAGGGTCACTGTTTACAGTGCTCTCTGAGCAAGCAGTCTTATTGCTTGGAAGCAACCATGACTGTTAAAAGGTACAAGGCAAGTATAACAAGGAAATGAAATACAGAACTCTAAAAATATCCCCCTGATCTATGCATGTAGTGTAGTGTCTGACAAATTCAATTAAATATGTCATACATCATTCCTACAATGTTACTGATAGAGACATAGCAGTATTGAATTTTAATTATTCAGCTGGTATTGATCCCACAATAATCTGGTGAAAATCATTCCAGGTTGTCAGTACCCCTAGGAGACAACAGCTATTATCTAATTATAAATCACACTGTGTCATTTGACAAAAGGTTAGGGCTTTCTTTTTAAACATTTTTGCAGTCAGATTCTCATGTATAAATCAGAGTGACATGATTGTCTGCAAATGCTAATTATTTTCTTCCCATTGAGCATCCATTCCATTACCATGACGGACTCGTAAAAGCGAGCTCTTAGTGCATGTAGCAAATTCCCAGACACGCAACAATGATAAAGGAATGGGGATTTCAGATTTTTATTCCACACTGACCTTGAGCAAGCAATTGTAACGCGCGCAGGGTTTGCACTTCCCCCAAGGAGAAGAGTGGGACAATATTTGCAGTGCCCACTCTCGTTAAACGCTTTCAGATCCTCAGAGGAAAGCTGCTGAGCAGCAGCAAACTTTTCTTTTCAGCTTAGGTGGATACAAAGAGGCTGGCTGGTGATCCCACAGTGTTCTCATGCAGAAATCTGTTTCCCTCTGCGCTGCACTGCCATCATCAGGGAGCTGGGTGGCTGAAGTTATCCATCTGTTTTCTTCTCCCCCTTCTGACACCCACCTTTTATCAAAGCCTGGGTGACGTTTCTCCCCTCTCAGCCCCTAAATTATCAGGCTAGCCCAGAGATCCGAGACCTTGAGGGGAGGAACATCAGGAGATGAGCAAAGATTTCCGAAAGAGGCTCTCACCCCGATGTAGTTGTCCAGCTCTTTATTGCATGGTCTGAGGGAAGAGTGGGGGAAAGAGCGCGAACAGGAAGGGACATGGCCTTATTTAGGCTCTGGACAGGGAGGGCTCTTTTGGCTCTCCCCAACCCTGTTGGGGCTGGAAGGAGGAGACCAGGCTTATCTGATTAGAGTTACAGGGTCTCTGGGAATGGGGGGAAAATATGGCCTGAGCGCACTGTAACACTTGGGCCCACGGGAGGGAGCACACATTCCCAAACCATGGACTCAGTCCTAGAACCAGCTTTTTCCTCTGGTGGCAGCTGGCTTCTGGCTGGAGCATCCTCCAGTGACCAAGAGCAGCAGCAGAAGCAGGCAGGCAGAGCCCTGCCCCAGAGCCAAGGGCAGCAATGCAGCTCCCCGGGGAGGGCAGGCACAGGGAATCTTCACTGGCAATCCAACAGATGCTATCCCCACAGGGTACATTGATGTGTAAGGAAAGAAGGTGATAAAAGTGCCTGATCATTGCTCCCTAAAATACAATGACTTAAACAACTGTGCTGATGGTCTGTAATAAACACACCGTTCAGTGCCATTCTGGGACTCCCTTTTTTCCCTACACATGCCTTGAACTTTATGACACAGAAATAAGGATAAAATAAATGATCAGCGACAAATGGCCTAAACCGAGGACATGAAATCTGAAAGGGGAGGTTAAATATTTGGAAACCTGTAAATGTCCTCCTCTAGATTTGAATTTTATCTTATTTTCAAATGTCACTATTGAGTCAAGGACAGTTTAGAGACTAAAAAAAATTTTCAGCTGAAACAAGGGACATTTTGGAAAACCAGGTTCAAATGAGAAACATACACATGAAAGCCATCACTTGGCACTCATTGCAGTCTGCAAGCCTTGGGTGGGCTTTGGGACTCACTTTATTCTGCAAGACAACATTTTCACATTTGCACCAGAGACCTGCAATATTGTGATATTTTCTATAGTTCATGGATTTCAGAGACTCTGCAGGGAGAGTGACTGCAGTCCTTCATTCCCTAGCACACTCCTGAACTGAAGGATCTCTCAGAAAAAGACATTATTAGCAACAGTTAGATTAGCACCTAGCCTATGCACTTTTACAGGAGTGAGGGTCCCTCATGCATGTTATTTCCAGAGACTTTTAACAATACAATAGGTGCTTGATGGCTTAAATTCTATTTTGAAAGGAGAATTGCCATGGAATAACCCCAAGACTTCATTTCACAGAAGCAAAAACATTAGGTAACATTAAAAGCTCCTCTAGCTAACCTTTACAAACTCTCTTAGTACATCTAGGTAAAGTCAGGACTGTGTTCACTCCCAATTACTTTTTCACTCTTCATTTTCATTCTTTTAATTACCCTGAAACTCTCCCACATAAAGAAATTCAACAAGACACTGCCAAAAAGTGAAAATCTCCAGGATGATTCACTTAAGCTGCCACACAATTCTTAGTCACTTTCCATTCCTGAGTTAAGTTCATCTCAGCCATCTAAAATAAAAAGATGTATGTCCTAAGCTACCATGCTTCTTTTAAAATACTTCATTTTATTATTCCTTTCTATCCTTGTATGTCCTTTCTATGTCCAGGCCTTGCTTTATAAGGCATCAATCTGTGACCACTCCTTTTTCATAATTAATCTCACATACTCATAACTACCCATGACTTTTTTCTTACTCTGAACATAACTTCTCATATTGCTTCCTCTCTAGAGTGTTTTGCCCAAAACTATGTGAACAAATAAAAGCCCTGGGAAGCACAGAGTCTCAGCAGGGTGTACAGTCTTGCGTAGTTACTCTGTGAGCATGAGTAACACAAAGCCAGGGGGAACCTCCCAAAGAGACCTAAAGGAAAGCAATACCAAGAAATACCAGGCTCACCCTACACCACTTCTCGCTGTTCTGGCTGCAGAAACATTTGTCTTGCACGCCACAGCAGAGTTCTACAAGTCCAAGCTAACACAGATCTCTAGATCAGGCTTGCCTATCACCACTGACTCACAGGTCACAGGTGGGGAGGCAGAAAATCATTTCCTTCCCAGCGTGGCAACCCAGAGACGCAAGGAAAAGACGCGCATTGTCACAACCTGCCACCCTCAGAACTGAGGTGGTGCCTAGCAACAAGGGAAAAATTCTGCGAACAAAACACAGAAGAACACCTACCTGTTAATTTTGAGGTAAACACAAAGTTGCAAAAAACCCATCTTTTAAACAATCCAAGGAGTTTTGAGAAATTGAGGAACCTGTGTGGTTTGAAAAAGCTACATGCTACAAGGCTTGAATTATCCCAGACAAATGACTACATGTCACAGGCAGTACAAAACCCACTGACTGGGTAATGGCAGCTCACAGGTGTACAGAAAACCTGCATCTGAGCGAAGGTAAAAATAAAGGCAAAATTAGAGCAGGACTGTGAGGTTTTTGGCTTTGAGAACTTTCACATGAATGCCATCCATCAAATCCCCTATGATGCATGAACACAATATCAGACCCAGGCAAAATGTAATATTTTATCACCCTTGAGCCACTTGGCTTTGTTTCACATGTCTGATTTTGTGATGTTTTTCCCCTTGAAACTCCAGCTGCTATTCAGTCATATGTCTTTAAAACCTTTTAATTATAACACCATATTCAATATTCCATAAAGTGAAGTAGCAATGTTTTGGAGATTAACAGCACAAATAATATACCTTTCCAAATGATCACTTCACAACTGTGAAGGGCTCAGGAGAAGTTGACTGAAACACTAGGTGTGACAAGCCAGAAAAGAACCATCTTGGCCTTAAGCTGCAGTACTCAAACTGTTCATAAAAAGCTTTACTTTCTTTTTTTTAATATGTGTATATACTTTTCTTCTGAAGATTTCATCATTAATGAAAAAAAAGCTTACCTAGAAAACATTAATTTGTTTCAACAAAACAACCCGAACATTATGGAGATAAAATGCAAATAACCCGAAATAAAACACTGATACAAAAGATGTAGCAGAGTTCGCAAACTACAGCAGCACACTTCTAAATCAAACACAAATCTGAATTCTGGTCAAATCTCATACTTGCTGGTAGAACGTGCAAGCTCTTTCATCTGATACCTGTACTATTGATGGATCTACTTTAGAGTGGTGCATCCTGAACAAGTAACAAGATCCAAAACAACCACAGAGCCCCTCTAGCAAACCCAGAGGCTTTCTAATGTCCTTGTTGATAGTGTTTCATAAGAATTATGAGAAGTGCTGAAGACTCACAATGAGAGACCAAGATGTGGTTGGAAGGTTGCCTCTCCTCCCTTCCTGCTGGACATACAGGAAACATTAACTAGCCAGTTAGTTAACTGGCCAGTTCACATCAACTGTGAAATCATCACATTCCAATCACTGAATGAAAAAGGAGCTGTCTCCTGAGAAACATTCCAGTGAATTTATTCCTCTCTGCTGGGTGCTGGCCAGCTCTCCTGCACTGCCACAGCCACAGAGTCAAAGCTCCAGGAAGAGCCAACAGAATCAGGAAATACAAGCAAGGTATGAAAGGGATGATCAGGGCATAACCCCAAGCCCTTGATGTATCTTCCTGGATACTCCTCTGCTTTGAACAAAAGTAAAAGCATTACTGGATGGGCAATTTGTCCCAATTCACTTTAGAGCCATGGGGAGGTGGAGAACATTTGCTATCTGTGCCTCTGATGAGCCAGCCTCATCAGCCATGATGCATCACTTCTCAGTTTGCTGCAGAAGGAGGAAGGCTGTTCTCGTGTCCAAGTTGTGCCTGGTGTTACTACCAAAAGATGCCTGGAGAGCTTACAGGCATCTGGGCAGAATGCATTTTTGGCTTCAGTGTCTCAGAAAAAGAGCCCACCAAACCAAACAAAGCTGATTTCAGAGAGGTAAACTTAAGAATGTTCTATGATTATAGAGCAGGTTTTAAGGCACCACCAGTTTACTCAGGATGGGCCTTAAGCAAGGGCTTTATGAATTTTTACAGAGTAAACCTGATCCTATCAGTGCAGTAAGCAAACTCTGATGGCAAAATTCACCAAGCATAAAATTGCTTTCAGCTCTATTTTCTGGAAGCAGAGGGGAATAACCTGTGTTGGAATCCAGATTCTTCCCACACCCTCTGACAGTTGCTTTAGGCTCACACAATGACACCAGCTCCTCTCTCTGAACTATGCTGTAATTTCCATTCTGCATCTAGAGCCGGATTTGATAGTTCCAAGATAAAGTCCATGAAAAGGAACACTCAGAAATTCTCCACTGGTGAAATGCAAGGGTTGCTGCCTGAATTACAGCAAACCACCATTCTTCAGCTTCTTGTACTAGTTCAGTTAAGGGAAAGCCTCACACTCCAGCTTTATTCAAAAGTTGATGGATGAAACTTCTGTAAAAGTTCATCATTCCTTTATACTTTAGCCCACACCACCTGCCATAAGACTCATACTGCTAAATAACAGATCAGGCAGAAAATGGAAATACAACAAAGGAGCCAGACAAGATCATTGCTCTAAATTCCTATGGGAACTGGTTGTGAGCTTTCACTGACCTTTAGAGCTTCACCTGGTCTTTCCTAACCCAAATTATTGTATGATCAACAGGGCTGCTTTTCATTCTGCTGATAACTATACCTCATGCTGGGATATTCTCCAGGACTGTCCTGTGTACCACCAGATACACTGGACCTGCTGCACCCCAGCATCCCTTCCCAGTGCCTCAACTGGATTTTCAGAACTTTGTGGGTTTTTTACTATTAAAACTTTGTGAGACCACATTGTTCAGTGGGTGAACATGATTTTGTTTACTGTCTTGTGCTCCGAGTCTTCCACCACAGGACAGGATAAAACACACACAAAAAGCAACAACCTTGATCAGCCCAGAATGGACAAGGACAGCACAGCCTTGACTGTGCTCAGGTGATGCTTTATGACATAGGACAGGAAATGGAAAAAGCTCCATTCAAGCATAATGATCAGCTGCATAAATTGGCTGAGCTGTTTGCTATGAAACAACCCATTTCTGTCTCTGTAAGTATTTATCTATAAATAATATCAATGCCATTTGTTGGGTTATTTTTCCTCTTGGCTCATGATGCTATCACACTCACTTGACCCGTTCCCCTAGCCCAGCTGACCCATGCAGGAACTTCTGCAGTGACCCCAACTTCTCTGCCTTTTCCTCCCAGACCCCTCCAAACTGCAACATGGGAAAACAGCTCTGTCACTCAACTTAGAGGTGCAGCCAGAGATCCAGTTACTCTGAAATCCTCCACCGTTACTTTGCTCCATCTGTTTCACGCCAGGTTGCATTCACTTTCTTTTTCCTTTTCTATATTGAAGGAAATGAAGCCACATTCATTCCAATTATTAGTACTATCTAAAACCTTTCCAATAACGAGGCATATGGACAGCTAAACATGCACAAACTAATCAGCTTTTACTGCTGCCTGATAAAGTGTCACACTTATCGTGTTCCCTGATCAGCCGAGCTTATTAGTTCACTGCATATGACAGTCACAAATTTGCATCTATTATACACTGGCTGGAGATTTAAAAGCTTCCTGTTATGCAAAGATTATCCATCAATGGAGGCAATTCTTGAGGGAGAGAAAAGAATATGTTAGTTCAGTGCTAGCTTTGCTAGGAAGGCCTTGTTGGATTTATCATCTTAATCTGTTGCATTGACTGAAACCATTGCAGCTGTCTTTATCCAGCTGTCTCAGAAGTGATTGGCAATGTATTAGTACTAATTTTACTAAACATTCTTCTGAATCCTTAAGAGTATAAGTCAAATGGATCTTCTTTTTTCTTTGCTTTAACCATTTTTCAGTATGTGTTAGTAAAATCAAAAAGGTACCTGAGCAAGTGTGAAGTACCTTTGGGTGGTGCAGTATCTGGAAATCAAATAAACTGTTTCATCCTGCCCATTAGGGAGGGAGGGAGCAGAGGTGGCAAGACAGGGCAGGCTCTGGCTCCTCTGCAGATCATGGGAAGCCAAGACATTTTATTTTGCTTATTGACCTTCTGAAGAGAGCAATTAGGTCTTAATTCCTCATTTAAACCTTAGAGAAATGGAATTGAGGTGAAAAAATCTTTTAAAGACTTGTCTAGAGCTTCTCGATCTCCATCTCCTCCCCCTGAAACAAGAGCCTACATCATCTCAGCTCTTCCACTGCAGTCAGTGGCTCCCACTGCCCACAATTTTGGTGAAGCAAGCTGTCCTCCCCTCATGCATGAACTTTTACATCCTAATGCACGTATGTTCAGTCTCCAAAAATCAATTACAGATAATCTTTCTCTAGTTATATATACATTTTTTCCAAACAGAAGAAGCAACAGTTGGAAATTGGAGCCAAATAGTTTATCTTGCAAGCATCAGGACTAACCCACATTTCCTTGACTGTGCCAGTCTCCTCCTCACTCTTACTTTCAGCCAGGAGAGGGAAGGGAGTGGGGAAGAAAAAGGCTGATACTTATTCCTGCCATGAATCAGCAAACAGAAGATAGTACATGAGCATTCAGGCTGACATCTTCACTAAAGAGAATGATTGTGGCAAGCTTGCTTGGCCTTCTGCCACTTCTTGGTCCTGCTAAGAGCCACTGCATAGCATTTCCATTTGCCATCCTACCCTCCAAACAAGCATGGGTAGCTAGTGGAATTGTGCTCCCTAACAAGCTGAAAAGAGGGAATTAGCTGCCCTTTACTCTCTGCTCAGGTCAGCTAATCCTCCAGGTGGTCAGGCAAATTGCAGAGAGAATGTCACACTGAACTCACATCATGGAGGGGTGAGTCCAGCAGCAGCACCTGGGCAAGCTGCCTCCAAATGCAGAGTGTGAGAGAAGGAGAGCTGGATTAAACAGGCTGGTGGGTGTATTAGCAACCCTTCCATATGCTTACAGCAGTGAAAAGCACAGCTGAGGAGTTAAACTCATCCTCTTGATCTGCTCAGAAAGAACTGGACTACAGACCAAAAGCTTAAAAAAATGAGATGGCAACTGGCAGTGCAATTCTCAGTTGTATGAATAAAGACTATAAAATCCCTGTTATGTTTCTCCATTTCCTTTCCATATTTCCAAGATGCCTAATTCAAACAATGTTTGAGTAAAATAGTATATAGACTGCCAAGATCAACATGCTTAAGGTGATGTCTTTCATAAATATATTAGAGCATCTAGTGATGTTAATTCAGGCCCTTGAAACATTGGTGCTGCTTGTGAATAAACACCTGCTTGGGGTAACCACTGCACCTCCCTTGCTTGTTTCAATTGCACAAATACTGATCATCACTGAGGCAAATCAAAAGCTGTAGCAATTAGAAAGCACTTCTCTGTGGCAGCCAATAAGACACAGGATTTCTGGCAAAGCATGGATTCTCCATAATGGATTTTTGATAAACAGTAACAAAAAGTAAGACAGCAGAAACATCTATTTAAGTCTCAGTGACTGAAGTCTCCAAGACCGTGTGACAAATGGAAGAAATGGAGACAGCAGCAACAACTTTGTTGTGCTAAGCAGTGCTTTCATGCTTTGCAAGACACTCCTTTGCCAGTCATGTCTGTCACTCATAAATGCAGCACCACGTAACTCGAGAAAGAGAAATGTCACCTCCACTGCACAGGTACAGCTGAGTGGTCCTGCAAATAGTGCAACAAAAGGTCACTACTGCTCACAATCCTGTTCCAACAACTGGGCTGTGCAGCCCAAGGCACTGCCATCCTTAAGCACAAGGGATTTAAGAGTCCATGAAAAGTTACTGTAATTTTTCTGGTAAATCTCTTCTAAAACCCACAAACCAAGCAGGATGAACCAGATCTGCCATACACTACCATTTTTTATGAAAACTGTAAGTGATGCTGTGTGAAGAAATTAATTCTCTCCAATTCAACAACTGGGAAGCTGAAGCCAAAAAAAAAATGAAGATTATTTTGTGGCTGCCACCCAGGTCCAAACAGCAGCCAGTGGCCTGCTGTCTCACCACTCTGCTCCACCAGTTTATTATTCACATTGCATTGCCCCTTGAGACTAAGTAACTAAATATTTATAAGTACAGAAGTATTGAGAAGAGGAGAACATTAAAGCAAGGAAAAAAAGAAAAATAAAGAAAAGAAATCTTTTGCAAATTAGAAACAAATCACTGCTGCTATTAAATAGTCTGTAACCAAGGATACTGTGCCATTCTCTCAGGTCTTTTTCACCCAAACTATTTTTTTCTGAGGACTATACAGGTTTATAGGTTTAATTCAGTCTGTGGAGGTAACAAAAGATATGCCATTCACTAAGACCATTTTCCTTCTCTGACCATGAGACTTGAGCCAGGTCCTGTCCTGGAGAAGAGGCACACCAATCTCTATTGACAGCAAAAATACAGAGAGATGCAAGTCCCAATTTAATTGTGACTATTTAAATCACTGCAAAATAAACTGTTTTCCCAAGGGCTTCATGAAAGAAAATGGAAGTCAAAACTATTTTTTATTGGAGTAAACAAACTGGAAGAGTAGACAATCTTGTTAATGAAACACACTGAAAATAGCTGAAAGAATAATGCCAAGAGTTGCAAACAAGACACGCTGCAGAATGTGGAGCAGCAGCTGATTAGCAGTCCCATCTTTATTTTCTAATGGTAATTAGCAGTTTCTTAAAGGAGATGCACATGGCATTTCTTCAAACTAAGCACAGGCTCTGTTTGCTAAAGACGTGGGGCTTCCTTCTTATCTCAAACGTGTTGCAGCACCAGGATGTGCCCTTTCTTAAGGCTGTGTTCTCAAATAACTACTGCATTTCAACACCACTAGGCTCATTCTCTGAAGTCGTTTAGAATGTCACAGAAAGGAGTATTTTTTAGCATTTCAGCCGTTATCTTTTAGTGAAAAGGAATGCATAATACCAAGAGTATATTTGCCAAGGAAGCTGGCTGATTTATTTGAATATTTGCACAGCTTTTGCAGCAAATCTCCTTCACTGTTTCTTCTGCATTTTCAGATCAGAAGAAAAAAACCCAAGTATTCCAGTGGCATACAAATGGAGCAAACTGTATTAGCCCCAGAGGAGTGGGGAGGAAGAAAAAGTCTACAGACACACGCAGAAAGAACAGAAATGAACTTTTTGACTGAGTAAGGGAACAATTTTATGCAATCATAGACCTTACTGCAACAGAGTTAGAACAAAGCCATGTAAGTTGTCATGCAGCTAAATTAAGCATCAGCAAAAAAGTAATGACTTAATACACCTCCCTGGTGAAGAGTGAGCAGAACACTCAGATTTACAGCATGGTGTGCACTTGAGTCCATGTCTGCACAAGTCATCTTACTGCTCATATTACCAATTATCTCAATCAATACAGTTTTTCTACCCCAATATGAGCTTTTACATTTAGGTTGGAAATGTCACTGTGCACCCTAATGCCTACAACAAACAGAAGCAGCACACGTGCACCTGTGGTTCAGTATTCCTCCCAAGGCCCATTTTTTTTGTTCAACAAAGGCATCAAACCTCCTCACCGAGATCCTCCAGAATGATGGAGCTATTTCTGTCCAAATTCAAACACTTAAATGGTATGGAGTGTGTGTCTGGGCAAAAGTCACACACATGGAAAGAATTTCAGCTTGGAAAAACTCCCACAGAGAATTAAATTCGGTTTGGGTCTAAAGAAACCAAGGAATGAAACATGTTACAGTCTCATATTTCTTTCTCCCCATACCTCACCAGGCATGCATACCTCTCACCTCACCCAAATATTTGTGAGAAGGACCAGCATGAAGGCTGAAAAGCTTTAAGTGTCTTCTTCTGTCCAATTTGCAATTGCTTTTTCATTTGGAAGTGTCAAACCACCCATTTCCAAATAATTGCAGGAAAAGCCACAGGAACAGAATCAGAAGGAAGCTGCTTTGTTCTGCCTTGCTCCGAGAGAGAAGCAGTCAGCCCTCCTGGGCAAGGCTGGCTGGGAAGGAGCTGAGATTGCCCAGTGGGATGTCACCCCCTGCAGACCCTGTCCCAGGAAGCAGAGGCAGGCAGCTCTGCTTGTGGCTCTGTTCTTGCCATCTCCATGCAGGAAGGACAGAGGCAAGCAGAGTTCTCAGGGACACAGGATGCTTTCTCCTGTATTCCTGCACAGACACTTAGAGCCAAACCTTGATCCCCAAAGTTTCATACAGATAAGCAAGGAAGTCAGCAGTTTGAATCATTTTCATAGGTAGACATCTGAACAGGAGTGAAAATACCAAAGTCATGGCAGAATAGAGCTGAAAGATGGGAGACAGAAGAACTGAATGCCTTGGAGCTATCTTTTCCACATTCTGCTTTGCAATCTGTATTACCACCTTTTCTGTTGAGACATACTAGAATTTTGCATATTGTCAGGTATTTGAGGAAGCAAAACATGTCAAAGCACAGAATATCACATTCCATCTAGCAGAATACTTTACTGGCAGAAATACGCATTTTCCAACTTCTTAAATTTTACGTGCAGCAGCTGATTAAATGTCTAACTAAACTTTTACTTCAGACAAATGGAAAATGCTCTAAAAGTCTTCCATCAAAGAGATGCAGTGAAGGACAGCAAGTATGATAAGACCTGTGCAGTGTCCCAGCAGAGTCTCACTGGATGGGAAGGGGCACTGCAGGTTTTTAACAGTGACAGCATTTGGGCATCAGGCAGGGAGCTGGTTCTGCTGCAGTGGAGCAAAGGTCCATGGCCCCAGGCTGCTGGGCAGGACACACACACCTCAGGTCCTGCTGGGGCACCATGTTTTCACTCTCCTCCAGACAATTCCTCAGTTTTACCTGGTAACACAGTGCAGCTGAAGGCCTGCAGGTACTGCAAGAATAAATTCTTCTTTTGTGACAGGTTGTGGAAGAGACTATGACAAATAAGAAACCACTACCCTTTCTAAAGGTGGGGCTTAAAAAACATCTCGAAACACTTTATCCACAGACACTCCTACCTTCAGGGTTCTAGCAAAACTTGTGGAGCCAGAATTCACAAGAAGCAAAGCACCACAATATAGAAGTAGAAAACAAATGGATCTGCTGTTTAGCTCACCTGTTAGTGACTCAGGAAGCTCATTACAATTCTGAAGGTTTTCCTTCTGACTCTAATCAGGTGCTTTACAAACACAGGCACAAGTGAACTTGTAGATAAAATCAGGTACTGCAACCACACGCCTGAGGTCCTGGCACCAGACTTAAGATCCTGCATTCTTTCCCACATCGCTTGTGCAAGACTCAGAAAGAAAAACCAGGCCAGCAGGGATTTTGCCACAGAAAGTTTTCATTCACTGTGGACTTGTCATGTTCCAAGAGCTCGTAAGAAGTCACAAATAGAAAGACACCTAACTTGGTGACACATTTTACACAGAAGCAAACTGGATCCACCATCTCAGTTCTGTGCTGAGCCACAGCAGAACTCTAGGCTGGAAAATAAAACTAAGATAAAGACATGAGTCAATCAACCATAGGACTTCAACCATCTTCAGGGTTAAGTGGCATCTAAGCAGACTTTCAGGATCATAGGCTTGGATGTGTCACCCAAGCCCTCACTAAGCACATATTCTCAGCTTGGGCTCTGGTCTCAATTCTTTTTCTGTAAAAGAGGGCAAACAGAATTTGCTGTGGGGATGAAGGTGAAATATTGAAAGAACATCAATATCCTGAACAATTGTTCAACAAATTTAACAGTAGTAGTGGAAAAAGTTGCTTTGGCTTGGATATAGAGTATCCTACTGGTTAAAATTATTTCTGTTTTACAGTGTTAAAATCTCTGTGCAGCAGCATATGAATTTTAAAACTAATTATTTTTAATGACTGTTTGCTCCTAGATGTAATACAACCATTATTACTCTAATTACCCATTATTACTGTAACAGTATTCAAAAATTCAGCATTCAAAAGCCACAAACTACTTAGCAAACAAACATTCTTTTCTCACTGGGCAGTGGCTTTCATTATTTTGCACTTCATGAAATCACTTACTGCCACTGCCTCATTCTTCACAGATACCTTCTGCAGAAAGGAAAAAAAAAAACAACCAGAAAAACAGCTAATCAGGATTAAAATTTCTTCCTCTGAGTTTCTACCCTAAGGATCACTCTGTTACTACCCAAATCAACTTGCCCTACCTGGCCTTCCAGGCTGTGCTCCTGGCATTATTCTTCCTATGCTAAACCTGAGTCAACAGAAGGGAAGGTAAAGCAGGCTCTGAGGCACTGATGGAAGAGAAACCTCCTACCTATGGAGCAAAAGCTGCTGCTGGAAAAGATCTCAGTGGGCTGAGCACAGCAGAGCCATAGGTGCTCTCCATCAACAGCAGGACGCAAGGCAGTTTGAAATGCTCTGCAAGGACTGGGGCACTTAAATCCTGCTTTTATCATAGGATTAGATACTATAATCACTGTGGGCCAGCTGTTTTTTATAAAGAAAAAAGAACCAGCACAGCACTCCTCTAGGAATACAGTTAGCATGACAAACTCATTTATTCCCAGCAGTTGTTTACCACTCCATACCTTTGCTACAGCAAGTGAGAAAAAACCAGGATTTTAATGTGGAAATGGCTTAAATGTTACAGTGGAAAAGGGGTCTGGATTTACTCCCCAGATATACTGCAAGAATTGTTGTTTCTCTCCTGCACCTCTGCAGTAAGCAGAAATACCAGTGAGCAGTGTGACAATCTGCTAATGCCAGGGTTATTTAAACCTCATCTGTGTGAGACTTCGGAGTGAGAAGAGCTGACCATTCTTGTCCAATGTTATCAATTTCATTGCTTTTCACCAAGGAGGCTTCCAGTCATCCTCCTTCCTGGGCCAACCAACCTGCTGGCGCCAGTCCTCAGCACTGCTGAAGGTACCAGGGCTGTGAGCACACACCTGATGTCAGGGTTATGGCACAACAAAAGCACCAGTGTCCCTTGGCCATGTCCTGCCTCTTAACTCACTGCAAGGCTCTCCCACCTGCCACCAACACTCACCTATCCTGAGGAAAGGAAATCTGGCCACAAGAAGAAAAAATAAAAAAACCCACTCAAAACTAGGCGGCTCAGCCAAGTCAATCATTGGCTCCAAGACTGCCACTGCAATCCTGGAAAGGAGGGAGGGTGAAACAGGCCCTGTCCCTAGGCACAGGGGCCAGATAAATCACACACTGAAATGGAAGTAGCAGAAACCTACCAGTAAAAAAATTATATTTCAGAGCAGGAGTTGGTAAGTTTATTTTCAGTCATTTAAACCCAGCAAAATAGGTTGTCCTGATTTTCAACATTGTGTGTCCATGAGGCCCTCCTGCCTCCCCACCTTGGGCTGGAAAACCAAGTCCGTGCTCAGTCTGCTGAGACTGGGACCAGCACAGCCACCCTGAGGCAGTGGGTGCTTGATTCCCCTGTTCCTAGAGAGCCCCCAAGTCCCTTCTTGGTAACTTAGGCATGAATTAATTGTTCCATTTCTTCTGTACAACGAATTCACATAAATGTGCAATTTAATTCCTAAATTGAGTGTCTTTGTAGTGACAGTCTGGCACAAGGGGCACCCCTAGGAAGGTGTGACTGGAATGTGCTCGGATCTCCAGCCTTGCCTCTGACCCAGCAGATCAGAGCACATTCCAGCACCCCTGTCACCGCAGCTCCACAGCTGATGGGTACCACAGACTGTACTGACTATAATTTTGAGTAAATGAGGGTTGGTTATGCAGAGTGAAAGAAAAGCTCTTCAGTCTGGATTTACAAGAAGAGAAAGTGCTCAGGAAGCTGAGCAGCCCCCCATGAGAGCAGCTCAGCTGGGGCAATGCTCTGGAGGCAGCCACAGGCAGGGATGTGGCTCCCCTGGGGACAGAGGCCACAGCCTGAGAAGTGGCCTGACACTTGTTCCTCGCATGGCTGCAGAGTCCCTGGAGTGCATTTTCACCTCAAGAAATCATCCTCTCTTCTGGCACACCCTTTGAGCAGCACCGAAATCCTCAGGAGGAGAAAAGTATAACAGATTCTGGGAAGTGCACACAAGTAATAAATTACAGTTGTACATTTTAGATATGCATACACACATGTATATTGATATATTTTTCATACATATTTGAACTGATGTGAGACTATTCTCCCTAAAAATAACTCTACAAGGCATAGGAGTTTCACTAGTCACCTTGCACGAAAGCACACACTTTGGATATAGAGAAAGTGGATTTATAGAGTTGATTTCCACCATGCTTTTACCATGTTCCATAAAGCAGAACATGGTGCAATTTATTGCTTGTCTGGCATCTTTCACACCAAAAAGATCACAAAAATATTTTGCTGCCAATTACAGTTAACCAGCCTCACTCAAAAGCAGCAAAGCTAACACTGAACTCGCACAAGCTCAGAAGTTCATGGACAGATGAAAGATCTCAAAGCTCAGTTACTTTTCATAGACAGAATCCTAAACATCTTCCTCCTAACCATATCCTTCTCAGGAAGGAAGCTGAAAAGCTCAACAAAGATGGCTTGAAAGGAAATCTCTGAGGCAGGCTGGCTCTGCAAATATGTGTACCAGAGCATTACCAGGCATATCATGATATCATGCAGGCAGGGGAAAAAAAAAAGAAGAGGAAGAAAAATAAAGAAAGCTCTCTTCTCTCAATATGGCAACGACGGACCAGAACAATGAGCACAGTTAGAGCTGTAGAATAAGAAATACTGGCTAGGGCAACACAGCAGGGAAATTTTTAAATGAGCAGGATCATTTTTATTTGACTTCGAAAAGAGGATATGACTATCCTCAGCCTGGTGTGGAGATATTTTTATTGCTTGACTTTTACATGAACCTTTAGAGCTAGTATTTGGACAGTAGGAATATATTTCAGAGATGTATCAGTGTGTCTATAGTGTGGCTGGCAGGGACTTGCAGCTTCTCTATTCCAAGCCTCAGGCAATAATGTCCTGGGTGAGGTGTGTCTGTGTGGAAGCACTGAACATCCATCAGATTAACTCACAATGCTCATGTGCTGACTTCAAAATCCATGAGGTATAGATAGCACTGAGATCTTTTTCCCCCAAATAAAGGGTTATTCTTCTTCTTTTAGAAGATGGTTGAAGCCAGACAATATGTAATGTTTTGAAGTGTCAGCTTTAATTAGAGAGCTAAAGAAACAGATCTTCTTTTGTTAAAAGGACAGGCTGTATTGAATGTGGGACAATGAACCTGCTTCCAGGACAACCACCAGAGGTGTTCCTGCAAGGAACTGTGGAGAAGGATGATAAAGAGCTCGCTCTTCACAAATATTGCCATCTTTGCACTTTTGTGACTCATCTCCTACTGATTTTAGTAGTAAGCAGAAAACTTTAAATGCAAATTGTATTTCCCATCCAGTTTAATCAAAGACAACATCCAATGTTAAATCCATAGTTAGTCAATATTTAAACACTTTAAATACTGAGGAAAAGATGTTCATGTTGAAACTTAGGGGCTATTATCACAGAAGTAAAATATTATAACACATGAAAGATAACAGGTCTTTGGGACAGGGCTGGTTTAGTTCTCACAAGTGCTGCTCCTTAGAGTTCGAGCAGATACTTCTTTATTTAATAGAGTTCCCTGCAAAAATATGCCAGTCAAATACTGTGCCTTGCATTGAGAGATGCCCTTGTCTAGCACTGCCAGAGAAGAGTGTAAACAGCACAATTCAGCCTTCTTCCTTGGCTTACAGCAAACAGCAAGCAAACCCTAGAACAAGGGCAAACAATCCCAGCAAGCTGCGTGATTAGGTTTGCTCTGAAATACCTGCACATAAATAAGGACAGAGACTGCAAGATTCTATTTCCCTCTCTGGGAAAAAGACAACACAAGATCTGGCAAAGACCATCCCTCAGTGTCCTGAGACACAAGGATGAAATGACCCACGCTGCAAGGAAATGTAAACAAGCAAAAAGAGATTACAAAAATCTTCTATTTAATCCTACAGCCTAAGTTTCCTTGACTACAGATTTCAGACTAGATTTTCAAAGGCTGGTGTCTTAAAGAACAAATAACGAACTTGTCAATGCAACCTCAAAGACTGTATCTGAAAAATAATGCAAAGAGGGTTTGGCTAAGGCAAGCTTGGAAATGCAACCTCTGGGGGATCTGCTTTTTCATGAAACTTTAAAGATGTGCATAAAATAGCAGTTTAGGTTGTGTGCTTAGAATTGTGTGGATTCAAGCAAGAGTAAAAAACTATTTCTTTGTACCCATTTGTTACTTATATCAGTGAGCACTGGCAATCTAGATGCTTAAAAATAAAATTAACCCAAGCCTGGGCAAAATTCCTTATCTTCCCCCTCATCCAAGGTGTTTTCTGGTTCTTCATCCCAGCAGTCAGCCTACATTAACTGAAGGTACCCCGAATTCCAGAAAAATGTTGTTTTCCTTGAGTAAAATACAAAATTGTACTTAAGGATGGAAGTTTCAAATTTGGGCACTTAACTTCAGGGAAAGCAGTCATGGGTGCATTGGTTCAGGCTGGAATTTGCTGCTGGAAAATGCAAGCTGGAGTTTGTGGCAGCTGCTGGGACAATCTCTGGGCAGAGATGGGGGTCCCGGGGTGCTACTGGGAGCTGACAGCAAACCAGTGATGCTCTTCCCAAAGGCATCATCTCTTACTGTGCCAGACTTTCCCCACCCTGTCCTCTCAGCAGTTTCTGTTCCCTGCAGGAACCCCTGGGCTTTGGTAGTCCTTGGACCCAGAGTGATGGGCTGGAGCAGAGAGTACTTCCAGCAGAGCTAAACTGGGGCCCAGACTGAATCCCAATGATAAAACCAGCACAAAACACTCTGCCTTGTGGACAAACAGCATCACCGTCTCAGTCCAAGCATCCTGAGTATCGCTTAACTCTCACAATTTCACTATTATTCACATTATTCCATGTAATCTTGTAATTATTTACCAAAAAAAAAAAAAAAAAACCAAAAAACAACAATGAAGCTCCTCAAAATCAGAATGTTTCAGTTAGTCCCCTTTGCCAGTTAGTGCATCACATGCAGCCTTGCTTTGATTTTCCTGCCTTAAAAATCATCCAGTTTGCTGCAATGTTGCACAAAATAAATCATTAACTTCATAGAGCAACAAAAGTAGGCCATTTAATGAGTCAAAGACAATATTGCATTACCAAAACAAAGATTAAAGGGACTAAATTGCTCATTTAAAGTAAGACTTGAAAGCTTTACAGAGCCCAAGAAAGCAAAAAAGCCACACATGAAGGAAATACAATCATTCTAACCATAGAAATACAAATGTTATGGGTAGAAAACCAAAAGGGCTTTTTGAAAGAGCACCACTGAATGAAAGCAGAAGAAGCAAAAATTGGATGAAAGGAAGAAAGGATGAGACAGATGAAAGAAAAGATGAGAGCTGGGTGAGAAAACAGGAAGGTCATTCCTTTATCTACACTTGCTAACTTCAGTGTTCAGAAACAAAGGCAGCAACTGCTCTTCACAAAATTGTCTCCAAGGACTCTGTAGCCCATTTGGTGATATTTTTAAAAATAGTTTGAAGAAAAAGAAAACTACATTCTTTAATGTCACTCAGCAGTAGTTCTGCAGCTGGGGATTTCTGTTCATACAATGGTTTAAAGTTTTTTCTGCTCTAGTTATTTCATTACAACCACATGATTTATTACATGGTAATTCCCAGAGCTCTTATAAATCTATTTGGGGCTAGGAGGGGAGTTGTCTTCTGATTCCAGTCTGGCAACAAATTTTCCATATAAAATTTAATCTATTGTATCTCACTTTTGTATAATCAGATCATTAAAATGCATTGCTAACATGTAAATCTGAGCTAACCTCATTACCATAATTATGCTTCATAATTATTGAATAAACAAGCATTTTAGAGTTTCTGAAGTCTGCTGAGAATGCTTTTCCAGTTTGGGAGTGCCTTTAATTATGTGTTTCCTAATCATTATTATAAACCTTGGTGGCAATCCTGCTATGTGATTGTTTTAAATGCTGCTCCTCATCTGACTGCCAAGGACCAAAGGTTCGTCTGTTGTGAGCACATCAGACAGATCCCTCAGTCACATCCTGCCTGCCAGGCTCCACATGAATTAGTATTATTGTTTAATTTATAGACAGGGCTTTGCTCACAAGCCTTCATGCATTTTCAGGAATTATAGGCAATGAGTCAAATTCTGCTTTTCCCTCTGGAAGGAGAATTAGTGAGTGAGCATCTCTGTGTGTGACATAAGTTTATTTGAATGCAAAGTGTTCTGAAAAAACATGCTCACCATAGGTTTTACACCTGCACTGCACAGATGCCCAATGAAACAGCTTTCAAATGTGCTGCCTACTGGGCATTTATTTTATTTTTATTACCCTTTTTTCTTTTTTTTTTTTTTTGGTGGTTTGGAGGTGGTTTTTTACAATACATAAATGTTATACAATAAATGAGGCATAGGGTAAACATCAGGTCCCCAGCCAATACAAGCAACTCCACTGAAGCTAATAAACTTTTCCAATGTATGGAAGATTCAGTCCATTACCTTGGGAAGCCATCATAAGCAGAACCCTGCTGACTTCTACAAGCCAGTCTCATCTTTAATGAGCAGCACATCGTTCTAGGACTACCATTTTCAGAACATGGAGCCACATCTTGATCTAAACAGAAAATGGATAATTACTGTCTTTGCAGGCCCCCAGGAAAAGAGTCACAATCTGTGACAGATCTGACCTTAGAACAAATGACTCATAAATTATCAATAAGGTCTTGGAAACATTTGAATGTCCTTGGCCCAGAGTACAAAAGGAAAAAATACAAAACAAAACCCATTATATTGACCTTTTCTCCTTTTATAAGAGATTTTGTGTAGACATCTTTGTCTAACTGTAAGAAGGTCAATAAGAGCAACTCATCAAAATTTTCAGAGTGAAAATTCTAAAAAAAATGTGTTTGATGTAAGCACTAGAAAAAGCAAGTATAAGAAGTGTAGCAAGCATACTAACAAACCTGCTAGAATAGAACAAACAACAGATTAACACCACCGCGACAGTTCTCCACAGCTGAACAGAAAATACAAGTCACATACACTGGCAAAGGTCTTTCCATCCAAAAAAAGACCCTCTAACAAACAAACAAAAAAATCCCAACCAAACAGCCCAAGAATCAGATTACTTTAGTGCTTTTTATAGAGTCCCAGGGCTCAACTGACTTTCTAATGGCAAACAGGAGATAGAGACTGAAAATGTCCCATCCCTCAGAGGGTATCTCTCTTTTCTAGTTCTTTGTAATAACATCTCCCAGCAGCCTGTCCTCTACATATTCAGTCTCTCGGGTCTGCTTCCACAGAAAGTGAACTAGAAAGGAAGCTCAAATTAGATTCAGGCAGTGATGAACATTACCATTTTGGTGAGCTGAAGCTTGTCAAGCTCTCTTATCCTTTAGGTGAGCATCACATTACCGGACCACAGGACAAAGATTTGATGTGAAATTACACTTCACTATGCATTTATAGGACAGACAGACTGTTTTATCTTAGATGGGGGAAGAAAGATCAGACCTTTACAGAAAATAAAAAAGGATTATTCACATTCAGTGACAATAGCATCACCTTGTAGGCAAAGACCAGCACTTTTTTCTTCTATGTATGGATTTTGTGCCCTTCTGCACAACCTTTTTTTAAAAGCATTGGAAAGAAAAGTGACAGGAGTAAATACCATTGAAATAAATCATTCACTCTTAAATTCAAGCTATAGAACAAGAGGAGATTTAAGTGATACAAGAAATATATTCACAGAAACCTGTTAACCTGGAAATTAACCACAAGGAGATAGTTAGGAAATAAGTCTCAAGCTAAATTTAAATACCATTTAAATTTAAATCTTGTTAAATCCTGAGTCCATCCTTTCCTTACACAAGAATTTCCAGTGCAAGGAAGCTAGTAGGAAAAAAGATAAAATCACTGCTTTGTTCAGTAGAAAAATCTCAGCACAATGCCAGGCTTAGCACCCTCACGGAGAATGGCACTGACTAACAACAATAATGCTTTTCATTTCTGTAGTGCTTTTCAGTAGAGAATGTGGAACTACTTTCAAGTAGCCATTTATTAAATTTCACTATTGAAATTATGTGCATGTGCACATTTTCTAGATTAAAAGAAAAGGCACAAAAAGATCTGGGGCTAGATTCCTGTGTGTGAGAGGGTGAGTGGGTGCATGAAGAGCGAAAGACCATGTTTTTCCAGCAAGAATGCTCTTCCTCCTATTCCCTTTTTCTGCAACTAGAATCTTAGATCTCCACATGCATCGTACCATGGTTTAAGCAGTCTGGATTGGCACACTTAATTCTTTGGTGAGGGGCAGAACTGGTTTCACCATTCCTCAGGTAAGCCAAACTCACATCTCCTGGGTCACCTCACACAGCCTGGGTATCCCAGAAAAGCACAGGATGCCTTCCAAAGTGGTACAGATTTCTAAAAGCAACAGAAAGGCCCATGACTGGAGACCCACTTGTACCATTGTTCAGAGACAGGTAGTGATTCATGGGGCAAGGAGGAGTAGAGGCAGTGAGCAGGATTTGCTCCTCTGGAAGCAGGAGCCCAGATCCCTGTAAAGCTGCCTCTTTGCCATGGAAGACTTTGCTGGAACTGGAGCACTGAACTTAAAAGAATAAAAGGTTAAAATAATAAAAATAAAAACAACCTTCTGTTGTTTAGATGTTCATTTTAGCTGGAAATATTGCAGACCCAGCTCCAATCCCTTCATAGGATGAGAGAAGCAGCAAAGAGCAGCTCAGCGACAGCGGAGGAATGGAGCCTCCTACACCTTCATCACAGAATACACAGGGATCCTCAGAAAAAGTACAAGGAATAAAACATCGCTGCCTCAATGCATCATCTTATCCACTAGATCAGTGTGTTTTAGGGCACAGTTTCACAGGAAATGTAAATTAGGGAGGTGGCAGGAATGGTTCCAGCAAGGACTCAGGTGGCCTGGCTGCTCCCCACCTGCCTGGTGCAGATGGAGCCAGAGGAGTGGGCCCAGCTGAAGAGCTTTCTCACACTGGGACATCAACTTGTTCATTTCTCCTCTGCTTAGGGAGCTTATAGGCTCTTACTTAACTCTGGAATACTATCCCTGAGTCCCCACAGAGCCAGTGTGTGTGACAGTTTTTGCCACCAATAAGACATAGGCATGCAGGCAAACACTCACTATCATCCCCTACTCTTCATTTTCTTAAGTGAAAACCAGGGCTGAATCATCAGTAAAACAGACCTTTTCTTGAATTGCAAATCTTGGTATCACTAGGTGCAGACACACCCAGTCACTGAGACCAGATGAGCCATCCTTTCACCTTTCTGAGCCAGTCTCTAGTGCCAGAAGATGAAAAGGAGAGGTGTCTTCTGAGCAAGGGCACTGCACAGGGTGTGAAGCCACCATAGCACCTCCCATCCTGTGTCTCCTTCAGCCTTCACTCACAACCAGCAGGACAGGAGAGACAGCCAAGAAGCTTCATGACATCAACTCACAGGTTTTCTAGCCCTCCTTTGACTTCAAGCAGCAGATTTCACAAACTCAATATATGCCATGAATAGCTGGGATGAGAATTGTGAGCTGGCCTTACCTTTTCTTCTGCCTTGATCTCAGGATGAAATGTGCTCTTTATACTGGGTATTTACTGACTGACCCTAGGATCACACACACACAGGGACCTTCCCACTGGCCTGGAGATTATTGCAAGGTGATGTTCAGGGCACCAAATGCAGTTTCAAATTCTGTGTTCCACTGGCAATTTTTTTCAGCCGAGAGATCTCTTTTTAGGAGAGGCAGAAAAAAAAAAAAATTAAGGAACTGAAATAACCCTTCTGTCCTAGTAGAAACCTTCTGCTTCCTTTCTGAAATAACCTTCTGTCCCTACCTTCTTCCTTTGTGTATCTCTCAAGTGCAAAAGAGCTGTAATTCCACACTGCACATTTGCGACACTTGACTTCAAAGAAAGAACTACAAACCTCTCTTCCTGAAGCAGCACTAAAACAGTTAATTACACTAAGCTAGTTAATAGCCTTTCATCATCAAGAACTGGTTCTTCTGCACACACAGGGACAGAATCCATTTATTTTTTATGTATATTCTTTTATTTATCTCACTCCTACCAGCTGTATGATAATTTATTCTCTGTCACTCTTCTTAACTCATGAGTTCATTTAAAGTGCGATAACAGAGAAAACACATTAACAGTTTCAGAGAATAAAACTTTTCTGAAAATGGAATCCAGCACTTTACTTTTACAAATACAGAATTTACACATTTGCACTTGGCTTAATTAATTAAATCTATACGGAAATTACTCAAGCCATTCAGGGGGGCACAATATTGGCTGATAGATAGCTAATTATCATTAATTTAGTTAGGACAAAGCCAGGAAACTGAAACTGTCTCAGCATGAGAGATGTGTTGGGACTGGCCAAGGAATGAGCAGAGAAGCCCATGGAGAGAGTGGCTGCTTTGTGGCGTCTGGGCTGTGGGTTCATCAAGCCAAGAGTCTGTTGTAATGAAGGAATGGACCCCTCTTCCTTCCATCTATCTCTGCACACACGTCACACGTTCAGTTCATTGAACCAGCTGAAGTTGAAGCAGCTTGGGAAGGGCTGGCTGAGCAGTGCTGGAAGCAGCTGGCAGCCAGAGGAGGGCTGGGCCAGCTTGGCAAGAGCCTGAGCAGCTCACACAACAACATGGTTAGAAAACCCCTGATTGTTTTAAATTACAAGTTTCTAGGATCTCAGGGAAAAAAAAAACTGGGAGCCTTTTTGCCATGCCTTTCCACTATGTGAGAGCAACAACCACTTCTGTCTTTTTCCTCAGGAAGTGAGTTGGCAAAGGAACCATCTCCTTCAGCCCGTGGGGATGCTGAAGGTGCTCTGCCCCCAGCAGCAGCTCCGCGGCCCCAGCACCGCCTGCCTCGGGAGATTAAAAACCCCGAGCTAATAGATGGAAGGGGTGGGGTTTACTTTTTTGGTTTTAATGATAAAATTTTCCTACTCCCCCTTCTCCTTTTTCCTCAGCCTCTTCTGTGTAATTAAGAGCAGTTAGAAGAGAATTAGCCAGGAAAAGCCATCAGATTTTTGGGTAAAACAGCCAGTGGCAGAATCACTTCCAGATCTCTCTGTGAAACCCTTTCAGAAGGGGCAGCTCCGAGAAGAGCAGTGCAGAGCTCCCGGAGCAGTCAGGGCTGGAGGGACAATTGATGGAAAACGCTGCCAAGCTGAGAACATCGGGGCTGCCCCAGAGACAGCGCCCGGCTGCGGGGCAGCTTGAGGGATATGCGAACCAGCAAAGGAGAAAAGGAACCTGGAAAAGTCATACACACCCCCAATCCATCCTAACAATCATTATTATTGATTTTGCTGCTGCCTTTAAGGGAGGCATCTATTACAGGAACCAATACTTAATGAAATCAGAAAGAAACACGTGCTTTCCCATAAACACGCTGAAGACAATTGCCCATCACCACTCATTCGTTACAACTTCCTGGATTCAACCACAACCTGGAAATAACATTTCAATATTGATGCTGCTCTTAAGCAATCACATAGGGAGAAAAAAAAAGAATTTTCTTTATTCCATTCCTGCTCAAAACAGATCCATTTTCACCAGGAGCACAGAATAGAAATGTTCTCTTTCCACCAAGAAGCATTACTTGCACAGCTACTTATAGGCTCCAGTCAATAGCCCAGTGGAAAAAGAGGAACCGCACAATGTATAAAAGATTATCTCAGACTTCATGCTCACCTGTTATGGCCCTGGTCATAAACTGTTAATTTGATAAAGCACTTAAAAGTCAAATACATCTCAGTTTTAAAATCATGGGTCTCCTAGTCAGTATCTTGTAGCTAGAAGCTTCTCCCTGTATTTTAAAGATATGCAAATAATAGAATTGCGTACACAGGGCTTTTTTCTTCTGGAAAAGAAATTTAAATTATTTTCCTCATATTTCAAAAGTGTCTGCAAAAAGTATCTTAAAAACTTGAATTTTTGCTTTCTCATTTTCAATTGAATGTGAAACATGGGCACAAGTTTCTTCTTTCCAGGTAACATCAGTGCAGATCATTACTGGACTCAAACCTGGAAGTTGCCTGCCACAACCTCAACGCAGAAAGAAGGTGAAGTGTACAACCTGAACTCTCTCACAAAGGCTTTTAACTACAATTCTCTCAAAGTTCCTGCACACTTTTCAAAACAATCTTTGTGACTTCAGCTGTTACACAGTTAAACAACATAGCATCCCAGAGAAACACCAGTGAGCTTTTTCAGATTAGCTGTGTACCAGGTAGAAGATCAAAATGCAAAACCATTTTATTTGATTTACTCTGAAATCAGGCTCCTGGGGCTTTTCAGGTTAAAGAGGCAATTTCTGAAGCTCTGTTTGTATGTAATATAAAATTGCTGCACTTTAATGTAGTACTTAGTCTCCAAAATACAATGTCACAAACACAGAGCTGGTACTATCATGAAAATCAGGCTGTAGTGCAGACCCAGCAAGCACTACATTATACTCCATTTCAAGTAGTATTATGGCAAACCTCAAAGGAATTTTGTAAAACATAATAGGCTTTTTAAAAACAAAAAGTTTAGAGAAAGAATATGTTTCTATCAACTAGTAATGTACTATACTGTTTAAAAGTTACAAAGAGATCCCACAATCTATTTGATTTGACCAGTTCTCAGAGTCACTTCCGTAGAACCATTTTTAGATCCAGAGTCAGCCAAAAACTTACTCAAGCACCAGATTTAAACATATGACATGTATCACCCCAGTTCCACAGAGCACTTCAGCTTGTGATAATTTAAGCAAGTCTCACTTAGGCTGATGCTGGTAAGAGCTGTGAGGTTTTAGCAATGGGTCCTACTTTCCTTTCAGAGCATTTTGACTACATTTATGCTGACACAGCAGTGCAGTCCTTCTGGTCTCCCTCAAAAGAAAATGAAAACCCTCATAGGAGATGGGTGGAAGACACTGTGACACAGAGGCTTCTGTAGGTGTCAGCTCAGGCCCTGGCTAGAACTGCCAGAGAGGGTTTTGTGCCAGGCTGGAGAAGAAATGGCTGCTCCCTGCTGCTGCACGAGTCATTTCCCCACCAAGCTTCTCACACTGCAGCTGCATCTCTCTGCATAGAGATCAGATGAGCCACAGCAATAGAAATGAATCAGAGCTTAGGAGCAAGTAATACAGCTTCTAACATTCAGAAGCTTTAATATTTTGGATTTTACTTCATGCCTGCACAAAAGCAGTCTCTGTCTTGAATAGCCTCATAGCACAAAACCTTTTGTTTGAGCTGCCCCCAAAATCAGCAAGCAATCCAGGTTTCAGTTTCACCTAGTTTATAGGCCAGTGGTTGATCACAACTAAGACTGCAGAACAGGGCTGCTCTGCACATGCCTTTTTATAATTTAGGGAGCAGGAAGTGGAGCTATACACATCCATATTCCATCTCTGCACTGAAGCAGAACAAGCTCAAAACCAGGCTATCAGAAGACCCTATGCAAAATTCCTGTAATACGTGCACTTCCACAAGTGCACACAAGTTTTAAAATATGACAGTCATAATGCCATCTGTGCCAGTGAACATGCAGTGCTTTGTCACAGTGTTGTTGGCTTTCTTCTCTCAGCAGCTCCACTTATTTGTGTGCTTCTGTGAAGAACTCCAGCATGTCCTCCTGGGCAGCAGGACTCGGAGTGAAGAAAGCCTTTAGCAAATCAATCCTAAAGTGATTTATTTCCAAGTGGCAGATACCAAGCAGGCAGTGTATATTTATCATTTGGACAAGGCCTTAATAAAGATAGATTCAAAGTATATGTCTTCCTAAGGAACAGCTTCAGCTGCAGACACATGCCAAAGCTCCCCTCACTGTTTAATTAGGCTGATATGCTTCAGCTGGGGTTTAATACTCATGATGTTTGCTTTCACTTATGAATATTAGAACTAGTTCTCTAAAACTACAAGTTGTCCAGGCCAAATAGCATGAAACCCTTTAGAGATATCTATTGATTATCAGTGTTGGATAAAATATTACAAATCAATATATTCTCCCCGAGACAGTAATTGACATATATTTATTACCTCAATAAAGGTAATTTAAAATACCTTGTTAAAATAACATGAGAAATACTGAATTCCATGGAAGACCCAGATAAATGAGTAGTCTAGGACAGTAAGAGCACTGCTTTAAAAGAATTTCTTCTCCTCTTTAGAAACTGAGCACTGTAAAATTAGTGCAGGGAAGGGGGAGGAGAAGGAAGCAGCACAGAGTTTCTTTTTGTCCATAAAAATACACTAAGTTCCTTTTATCTATACCTAGATAGTCATCCATCATATAAATCATCTATTTACTGTATTTACAATATTTTCTGTGCCGCATGCTAGTTTCCTAGTTTCTTTGAGGCTAACCTAGAGGCAACCCCATCTTCTCACACTGATGATATTTCTTTCAAGTCAGTGGGAGGACACAGGTTCCAGAAATGAGGTTGAGCTACTCAGAGGGATTTGGACACACATTGCATCAAAATGAATGAAAAGTAAACCTTCTTCATGCCTTGAAAATCCCATTTGCTCCTCTGAACTTAATTCAGCTATACAAATTCTCTCTATTCAGGGGCTTAGTTATATTTTACCTATTCCTTTATGCAGAGCTGCCGCAGCATAGTGTGCTCTGTGGCAATGTCTATTTGCTTTATGAAATACAACCATAACAAACCTGAGGCTAATGTCAAATTTCAGCTATAAATAACTCTATACTACCAACCGACTGTTCAGTGCTCCTGTCCCACATATGTAATGTGAACCAGGCACTTTGCTCAAGCACTCTGCCATCAGCCAGGAATAACCTTTCAGAAGTCAAGGGAACCGTGTAGAATAAACCCACTTCAAGTGCAAAGAAAAACACTTCAAAAAAAGACTAGGAGGGAATGTCTGATCTGTGATTTCTCAGACACCCAAACCCACTCTTCCACTGAAGTCAAAAATCTGCCTTAATACTTCTTCTCTCCACAAGGTAAGGTTAGAAGAGCCTCTCCAAGGACACAACCTGCCAAAGCAAGGAGCCAGTCCACCAGAAAGGAGCACAGAAATAAGCCATGTCCCTCTCCCATTCATGCAATTCCTACAAACATCAACTCAATTGCCCAAAAGGAAAGCAGAGCTACACTGCATCAGGCAGCCACTATCACCCATTGCTGTGGATGGTAGGAGCACCTGTAGAAACTGGAAGCCACATTAAAGTCAGATAAGACTTCTTAAAAACAAAGACACATAAAAACATTTTTTCAAAGAACTTCTAATGAAAAATAAGCTTTTTGCTCGCATCTTCTACTCTTACATGCTTCCTCTAACCCCTTTTCAACTGAGAAATCCAACAAGAAACCCACACAAGGACTATCCACAAATGTTCTTTGCCCCAAGAGCCTCAAACACTTTTTATCACCCTGTATTTCAAATCAATTATGCAAATGAACCATTCTTCAAGGTAACTGCCTGGGGACCATCTCCAGCCCAGAGAAATTAATGTTTTCCTAAACCTTTTAGTGCATCTCAAAGTATGACAAGTGTTAATGGCTCTGATCAATATTGTGTTGTAGCGCATCTGTTCCCTTAATAGAGAGGTCAGAAGAAACCAAGGAAACATCAGAGGAAAGTGTAAGGCTAAAACACACATTTTAACCTTCTCTTGGGAAAGGGGAGGCAAAGGAAAACACAAAGGATGAAGTTCCCTCCAAGGTAAGAAAGGGAATCATACAGGTCTCCATATTTCAAAATGTCACAAAGCCCAGACAGATGCACAAAAACATATTGAAATTAATTTGTAGATAACTGAAATAGAGCTCCTACCTGTGTGTTGTTCAGTAGCTTCCCTAAGGTTTCACAGCAAAAGAGGCCGGTAAAGTGTAGAAGGACCTGCCTTAAGTTAGGGCTGAATTTGGCTAAGGACTTCCACCTGATTCTCATGTGAGGAATACAGCTGAAAGACTCTAATGGGCCAGGTAATTTGCTATTTTGGATGATCAGATGCCACCTAACAGCTTTTCAGCTTTCCTTGATGCATCTGTGTTAGAAAAGTGTGGGAACACAGGTTTGTTAACTTGAGCTAAATGCCTCAAGATAGAACATTTGTGAAAAGGAACTTCTACAAAATACATTTTATTTTCTACCTATTTTATTAAAAAAAAAAGAAAAGAAAATAAATATATATTACTGGGGCAGCACTGAAACTCTGTAGCATTTATCTCAATTTGGTAATTTTAGAAATTACCTTGCCCTCACTAGCAAACGAGCATGGAATATCAGGGGTGAGAGATCAAAAACTGCAATGCTTTATGCAGAGAGTTTTTAAAGTCAGCTTTTGCTAGGCATTACAAAACGGTTCTCCATTACTAAGTCTGTATCTTAAAAATGGTAATCACCACCTGGCACACTCCATCAACACTTAGAAAACCGCCAAAATGAGGCTGAACTTTGCATTTAGGCAGCACATCAGTAAGGGAGGGAACACGTCCATGTGCTAATGCAGGCAGACACATGGAAAGAGAAAGACATGAAGTAGTTTAGAGGGCATTATATAATAATTGTTGGCAAGTGTTGGCTTTTTAACAGCAATGGCTTTAGAAATTGGGCAGCAACCCATCCGCCTGCAGGTGCTTGAGTGGAGAATAAATTGCTTATCTGTCCCTGCTGCTCAGTCTCAGGAGAGATGTTGCATTGTGTCATTCAACTTCCTGATCTCTTCAGGCAGGTTTCTCCAATGACAGAATTTTAGTGCCAAAAGTGTTGGTTTGCTAATAAGGAAACACAGCTCCTCCAAACTGATGTTTCTATATGCTGAGCACATAGGGATACCCTTGGGTAGTCACAAGGAGAAACCATTTTCTAATTAATTCATCCACACATCTCCTCTTTCGGCTACAGCTGTACACATCAGTACTGACATCAAATTGTCTGTTAACTTTGTCAGAAGTATTTCCTTTCCCCAAATTTCCCAGGGGCTGTATCAATACCTCTGTCCCTAAATAAAAGTGGCAGGTGGATGTAAAGTGAGTATCAACTGACTCCCCTCTTTGGCATATCTCCAGTGCAGCCAACAGTTCAAAGTGGTTATTAAAAGGTCAGAGATCATTCCAATTGACAAGGCACCAAGTCCAAGTGACACTCATCCAAAAGTGCTAATGGAAATGGAGACAGAAATTGGAAAATCTGTAGGAGACATTTTGACAAGCTCAGCTAAGTAAAGATCCCTGAAGGCAGAGAAAGAACTAACATAAACCAGAGTTTTAAGATACCTAAAAACAAACAGGGAAATGCACAGATACAGGTATTGACAGACCAGTATTCAAGAGCATTTTGAAAATTATTTTCATGGTTCAGGAGTATAAAAAGGCAAATGTCTTCAATTTGATACTGCATGCACATGGTGTGTTTTCAAGAAAATGCAAGTTTCCTTATCTTTACCACCTCTATACTCTATGCCTTTGCATGTCTTTGCTTTCTTAGTAGAAAAAAAAAAAAAAAAAAAACAAAACACAACCCTGTTAAAAGGATCGCATTTAATAAAAAGGGGCTGAAAGGGAATTCTGACAGCATCAGATGTCAAGAGTTGATGGCATTCCTTATATATTATTGCATTCAGAAAATCCTACAAGTTCTCAACCAGAGAAAATTCCCTGACTTAAAATCAATACCCAACTAAAGTCCTTTATCCTGCCAGTAATTGCTGTTTGCATGCAAAGTTGCTGCATACACTTTCACTGGGAGAAAAACTAATAAGACTTTCCTTAGATCGGCAGAAAAACAAAGAACTCGGATGTCTGCTCTTAGCACTTGTGTGCTGAGGTGGATTGGGAGGAGGTGGTGATGGCCACATCTCTGGAAGTCAGGAGAAACAGCTCTCAGTTTCTTCAGTGAGTGCAAATCTCCAGGCTGCATAAGTTGTGTCACACTGACATGCAATTCCTGATGTGCTGCCCAGTGTCAGTCACTCCTGGAAGGGGATGCCCGGCTGCCTTGCAGGGAGGGGACACAGAATGGATGGACATGGACTCTGAGCTGTCAGCAGTAGCGGTCAGAATGGAAAGTATCACAAATATCTATTTAAAACCAAATTCTTCTGACAAAACCTTAGCAGGCTGAAACAAAGATGTGAAATTTTACTGCTTCTCTGACCTGTCCGGACTGCGTGAACTTGGAAAAGTGGATTGAGAATTTATTTTACTCAACCATATACCACTTTGGGTTTGAGAGCAGCAGTCTTTTCTGAAATCTGTAAAACTATCCAAGTTTCCAGTTCTTGCCTCTTAGATGTCTCAATCTTTGCCTGTTAACATGCCTGTCTCATGCACTGAGCCCTGTGGTGCACCTGTGGGGTACACATGTGCACCACAACCCTGCAATGCACTAAATCCCGTGTGCTAAAAGCACTGTTTCAAAGCAGCATCCTGGTGATTAGCTGAAAACATCTGCTACAAAGCTGCTACACAGTTCTGTAGCCTCTCTTTTCCTTCTGGTTCCCCCAGCAGAGAGCTGGTTGGTGGGGCACAAACCTGCTGAACTAAGAAAGTGAAATCCCAACAGAGGGAAGCGCCCATACACCTCACCAGTGGTGCAGCAAGACGTGGGCAGAATCTGTTTGCAGCCCTGCACCAAGTCCTTTGCATCTGTCTTTCCCATTAGTCACTTTGACATGGAGAAATGGGGGAAAAAAGGTGACTGAAGAAGATCAAGGGACATTTGTTCTATGTTTGTTCTAATAAAGTGACCAAATATTCATTTGACAGCATTTTCCAGGTAGATGCAGACTTTACCACTTGTGATTAGGCAGAAGATGAGCCATGCCATCCTGAAAGGATCCTGGCATGGAAAGGCCATGCTTATCAAGGTCAACATGTGCTGAAGGTCAACTGAGTTTTCATCCACCTGATAGCTACCTTCTCTTTTTGCAAGAGCACCTGACATTGATTCCTCCTCCAACCCCATCATGCTCTTCCTTTGAAATTGACTGATTTTAGTTTAAAGGAGAGTACAAATAAAAACCACTGAATTCTACAGATCACACGTATTCCAAAACTTCATAGGATACGTGCTCTCTGTGTTGAAATTGCAATCTATTCTCTGTAACATTATAGAGATAGAAAGTACAGCTTAAAATGGCCCTGCCACCCCAGAGAACAGAGGGTGTCCAGTTAAAGTGTCACAAAAAGCCCAGAGCAGCTGCAGGAAGCCGTGGGGCCAGCAAGCAGCCAGCAGCCCTCCAGGAGGGGATCGGGGGTCTTGGTCCCATTCCCAGTGAGGCTGGGTGTTGGAAAGGTCCCAGGCCAACAGTTGCTCTCGCGAGTGGAAGCTCAGGCACATGAAGGAGAAAGCAGTGCAGGACAGAGCTCCACGGCAATGAATTCTCCCCAGAGCTGCAGCCCAACCAGCTCACCTCCAACGCGGGAGCAAGAGAGCGAGGAACTGAGCCAAGCCACTCACTCCCAGCCAAAATCTCACAGTATCTCTGCTCTTCCCAAGAAAAAGCCCTTCAGCTAAGAGACCACAGCCAGCTGCACCCCTTCCCCCATCTTGGCTTCCCTTGTCTCCCCTAAGTATTGTTGTCATCATCTCCTCAGCAACAAATGGGAGAAAATTCCCTTAGAGAACGAAAAAAAATATCCTAAGCTCTTACTGGGAAGAAGAAAAATCTGAGCCTGTTATCTACCCAGCATTATCGCCAGAGTAGAAATTTCTTAGAGGAAAGGGGAACATGGTCTGTACCTTGATCTGGTGGGGTGTTTCTACCACCCCAGAGCTCTGTCCTACCCTTGGTGGACTAGCTGTGGATCTCTTCATCAGAATCATTTACCCATGAGTGGTGGCCTCATTTCTGCCTCAGTACCAATTTTATCTGTTCCTCACATCTTGCCAGTTTGCACCATCTCCTCTCAGCCCTCCCTCTCGTGAAGTAACATCAGTGCAATGCCTGCCCCAGGAGAACATGGCAATAGCCATGGCCACTACATGGCCAGTGCGACCTTGGCAGTGAGAGACCACAGGGTGGGAGGGCAGCAGGCAGAGAAGGAGCCAGGAAACTCTCCACTGCTGGGCTGCCTGTGTGCTAAATCCTGCTTCACAAATTCACATCCCTATATGGATGTTTTCTTTTTTTTTGTAATTACTCTTGAATTTCCCATGGCTTGAGGGGCAAAGCATTAATGGCAGTTGTTTAATTATATAATACTCCAAGGAAGCAAAAGTCCTGCCGTGCTCTGAACTGCATTTACCTGTGCTGACCCCACTCCAGTGAGGCAGCAGAGCTCAGCAGAGTCCAGTGGACACCGAGGCTGTTTCAAGCTGATGTACCCAGCTGAGCTCAGAACACAGCAGTCATGAGGGCCACGAACTCTGCTTAGAACACATTTCCTTCCATGTGCCAGTCAGATCAATATTCCCAACTACACTTTTGACAATGCTACTTCAAAACTGTGTTATGGAATTCAGGGGTCTGCAAGACTTTTGAAAAGAAAAACACCTGTGGTCTCTTCAGAAATAATCTTTTTCAAAGCAATGTAAGGGCAGGCACATACATCAACAAATCTATCTGATAACTACTTCTGCATCATGCACTGTATTTGGAAAACTCTGAGGACTGAGAGTAGCAACAACACTGAATAACAACTATCAACAGGAGCTGCACAGCCACTGCTCTCGGTGGCTGTCAGGAAGCAGCAGAGCAGCAGATGAGCAGCCCCCACAACAAAACCTGGGGTAGCTGTGCAAAGGGAGCTGTGCTCCATCCTGTTCCTCCAGCACGGGTTTGAACTTTCCTCTACTGCAGTGGCACAATACCACTATGAAGTGGTGCTTCACTTAATTAAGTCAAAACTGAGACTACCATGCATATTAATGAGCACCCTAATGAGCATTAATTTTTGATGTTCCTCATTAACAAGGATTATAAACTATGACAAATTTCTGTTTGACTGAATGCCAAAACTTGGATGAGTGGAGGTTTAGAATTGTAAATCTGCATGCTTCCCCAGGGCATTAGAGCACAAGGCAGATACGCTCTGAAAGCTTGCATGTCAAAGAAGAAATATAAATGTCACAACAGGCTATCATCCACTGCCCTTCTACATGTGTCAGCGGAAAAGCTCTTGCATCTTTAAGGAGAGGCAATTTAAATTCAAAGAATAATAAGGGAAGTACCCAATTATCAAATAGTAAAAATGGATGATTCTTCTCTCATTGAAAACAATGGAAATGCTTTAATATTGAGAGCTGTGTATGAGCAGAGGTGAACTCACCCCTCTGAGCTGTGTTTGTGCAAACATTTAGATTTCTGTGCAGGTCTAGTAAACATGCAGGTTTGTATCTGTTGTCCTGACATTGGCATGAATAAACTAAGTAGCTTTAAAAGATGAACATATTTTTTAAAAAGTCTGGCTCATGCAACAGTTACAAGAAATTCTAGAGGACAACAAACCCATATGGATATTCTACACAGATGTTTTCAAGCCTATGCAAGCTGGACTTGGTGATTCTTGTGGGTCCCTTCCAACTGCTATGATTCCATGACTCTGTCCCTGAGCTAATTTTTACACGGGCTTCCTCAGGTTTCAGCTGGCTGACTCAAGCAATGAGCCCTGGGGCTCCATCACTGAAACACACTCTTGATGTGTCTAAGACACTGTTGCATTTTGTTCATTTGAAGATAATCAAAGAAGGTTTTTTTTTCTAGTTTTAAAATCCTACCTTGCTTTTGTTCTAATTCTATCACAAGCAAGCAGCACTTTGAAGATGATAAACATAACACACCAAGTAAGGCTCACAGCACACCAGCTGAGGCTCATCTGCACTTCTTGCCCCTCACTGGTTCAGATGGAACAAGCTGGTGGTGTAAGAGTTCTGTTCTTAAGGAAAAAAAATGAGGAAAACAATGGTAAAATGAGAAGGAAGAATGCTGCAATATCAGGGGAGCCTGCTGTGCTGCAGTTTCACCAAAATCCTCCAGTAGTTCACTGCCACATTCCGCCTTACCCATCTAACCATCCTACAAGTGTGTGATCCAGACTGGTAATCATGTCATGATTATTGTAACTAAAACTGAGGTTTCATAAAAAGCAAACATTGCTTTGTTATTACTATTTGAGAATATTAAAAATTAGAAACTTTGTGAGGTTTATCCCCTTTTTTTCCTTAGTATTCTTCTAAGCATCACTAAAATCTGTAGTGACATTTTGCTTTGTTATAATCTGATGTTCAGAAAGAAAATGCACCTTTTAAAATAAATTTTGAAAATGATAGTTTTTCCAAAAGAATAAATTCAGTAATGTTGATATCTGCTATCCACCCCTACCTTCCCAAAAACCTACCTAAACAAACAAAAAAAAACAACACATAACTTTCAAAAAACTATTCTCCATGGGCAAGAAACTGAGGGGGGTGTCTGGCAGCTACACAAAGTCACCCAATTCACCATAACAGACATGGCAAAACTCTGTGATCACTGATCTTCTGTGCTGCACCTCCTGCTGACACCCCACAAAAGCCTTTGCCTGTCTGGTTACTTAATTTAATTGATTTTACCCTTGATTTACTTGAATAGATTCAGTCCCCTTACTGCTCTCACTGCTGTTAATAAATTAGAAAATGGATTTTAAAAAACCCCACTACTCTCCTCTCTATACATCAGCCAATCCTGAATTGCCATTTGATTTTCTCTATGATTGCTGACACTTTAGACAGCAGAAATATTTCTGACACTCACACTAAACCAACCTGGATGTTTTATACCTGCTGAGAATCTTATAGTCCTGTCTCCCCAGCTGGGAAGGTGGAAATAATGTTGGCCCTTTCCAGTGACCCATGACAAATTTTCATTTCTATTTTCAGTTCACTTTTTATTGGTGTGCCTTTGATTTCTGTTTTGATGTTGTTTCCAATAATCAAAATAACAAATCCAGCTTTTTACTCACATATTTCAAAACTATCATCAAATTATGACAGTTTCAGCATCCCAACAGTACAATTCAGAAAGACCTTCCATCAATATTTACAGAGTAGGATCTCAGTCAAAAGAAAAATGAATTGACTTATAACTGTTGCTGAGGTCAGGAAGGTAATTGTAATTGAAATGTATCAATATCCTTATTCTTCTGTCAAAGTGAATGATAACTGATAGCAGGATTTTCTAACTATACCCCATATTATAAGTATTATGGAGGGGTTAATTATTTTTTTATTTGCAGCTGGGAAAAAATTTGGTCTAACTAGATTAAATGGCAAATCAAAAAACACTGAGCTAAAAGTAACCAGTTTTCCCAGGGGAATAATGATGTGTTTGCAGTCACTTACCCCACACTGGAATCTGTCATAAAAACAAGCTCATCTCCCACAACCTTAGCATCTGGGATAGCAAACAGTGGGGGCATTCCTCTCAGTAATCTCCCTCATGCACTTCTGAAAAGGATGAAAAAGCAGATTAGTAATGACACAAATCATATTTTGGAGAGTATTTTTCCAACTGACCTGGAAATAGGCTTTTTATGAAACAACTGATAATAGTATTTTCCCAATTTTAGTGGTTTAGACAGTGATTTGATAGAAGTATGGAGAGTTCTTGGAAAAGTCACCAACTGCTGCTCAAAAGGCCCCTCATTTTCAGATGAATGAAATCAGAATTGGTGTATCCTGCAACAGATGGCTATTTTATCTGATCAAGGTGGGATTTCAATTATGAAAGGTGTGTGTGTGTGTTTATGGAAGGGGTGTTGCAGCCTGAATTGCTGCTAGTGAAGTCCAGGGTAAAGAAGCAGAAAGGGCCTTTACATGGTATCCACAGATGTTTCATTCAGCCCTGGTGAGATGTTCAGAGTCCCCAGGCACACACACACGGAGGGTCCAGGTTTCTCTCCCCCGGGGCCGGGGGTGCCCCTGGTCTGGGGCAGTACAAAGATCAGGGACAATCAGGGAATAGGAAGGGAGTGGCTCAGGGACATAGGAACAGACATAGGAACTGGGGAAGGAGCCAATGGGGTCTTAACAGCTTTTTGAGGGACGCCTCTTGTGTTTCCCCAACTCAGGGGATGCTCCCCAGGGTCTGCACAAGGGGGGAAGGAAGGTTCTCCACTAGGAAAAAATCTTTCTTCAAGATTCCAGGAAATTTGCCAAACCACCATGCATTATCAAAATATCACTTGTGCTTATTGCTTGGAAGTGCCACTAGACTTAATCTAAAAAAAAAAAAAAAGCCAACAAAAAAGTGATGTTTTTATCTTGATTAACAGTCTTTTACTGCTCAGGACAGCTTGGATGACCTTCACCTCTGTCAACACATATAGGAATCCAGCTCTGAACATGCTGAAATTCATTATTTCACAGATGTCAGGAATCCAGGGCAACTTTGGAAAAAAACAACCCCAAGGCAAACAAAACAACAAAACCCAAACCTCATGCCTGCACTTTGCATGGGCTCACACCCACAAGCACAGAGATGAAAGCAGGCTGGCTGCCAGACCAGGTGTCTGCTTCCCACTCTTGCCCTCCATGAAAGCAAAGTGGTGAAGGCAGCAGGACAGACAATATGTCCTGTCACTCCATACTTCAAAATCAATCTCTGTCTGTCCCAGTGTGGAAGAGCAGGGGCACACATTGCCCCGTGCTGCCGGGAGAAGGGGATGAGCTGACCCGCTGGGTGCCCACGAGGCCCCTTCCTGGGGGAGAGGTCTGAGGTGTGACACTGGGAAAGGTAATCCGAGAGAAACCCAGGGAAATGACAGGAATGCCCCACTGCCTGAGACAGGAAGGCAGCTTGCTTCCCTCCACAGCAGCTCTGCAGGGGCTGGCAGCAAGGGGACATCTGCAATAACATCCCAAACCTGAGGCAGAAGATGCCCTGCTGTCCTTTTCCCTAGTGCAAGCCCTTTCCCCTATTTCTCCCTTGCAGCTTCCAGCACAGCCCAGTGATAATGAGCAATTTAATGTTATATATAAACTGTGCTGGCACTGTGTGGCTCAAACTGGCTTTTCTTAGCCAGCAATGACGGGTTCAGTGGTGCATTCCTGACTCCAAGCACATTCCCACTGAAATCTGCCACCAGGCTGCCAGGAAAGGAGAATGGGATCAGCATCAAAAGCTCTTGTCTTTCTCACCTCACCCCATTTAAATACATGTTTATGGGCAGCAGCATAGGTTGCCCTCATTGTAGTCATTGAGAGGACACAAATAAACTTTAATGAATATTGCCACAGCCCAGGTCAATAGATAAATGATTGATATTTAACACAGCTCTTAGAGTCATTTCTAAAAGGAGAAACACACATTTTATACCTCCTATTCATGAACAAAAGCTATAGTGAAATTTAGTTTGGCATTGGCTGGGCTTTGTGAGTTAAAGGGATAAACTCTATTAATTTTCTGCTGATAAAATGTTATTTCAACTCATTCTATTTTCTACTTTTCCCTTGCCAAGATCTCCAATTCCTTTTTTCCCTTACTACTCCTATCTGCACTAGAAGCTACATAAAATCAAAGCTAGGCAGTGGAATATTTCCTTTATTGCCTGTTGATAAACTGGCACTCTGCAGGGATTGCTCCATACAGCCTGTTCCACACAATAGCCCCACAAGTTGCTGCTGATGTGCTACCATGACTTTGCACAACACAATTGCAAGAAATGCCCCCAAACTTGCATCTGTTCCAGTTTCCAAACAGTGAGATTAGAAACACCACCAGATATTCGTGTAAATGTGTATTATTTGGACTAGAAACTTTCTTCTAAGATAAAAAATAACATTTTAACAATTACAATATTCTGTTTTAACATTTGTGAACAAACAGTTGGGCTACTACATGAGATCACTGTGAATCAAAACAAAGCTCATTTATCTGGTTTCCCTTGCTGAGCTGAATGAGAAGCTGAAAATTGAAGCAACCTATTATGTTTTGAAAATAGTTGCCTCAAATAGTCAGCTTTCTAAAATACTTCCTCACTCCAGGATGTACAACAGAATTAAGAGAAATCAGCACCCCTCCATCTTGGCAGATATAGGGCAGATAAAACCACCTGTCTTGCAAAAATCTCAAAGAATATGAATTCAGGACTCTGCTAGTAGAAGAGAATGCAGTTTGCACCTCTGAGAGTTTGATGTTACATGAAAAATATTAGTTAAGAGTGAGAAAATAATGTAAGAAAAAGAGGATAGAACTGCTAAGGTGAAGAAAAGAAAACAAAGTTTTGCAATAATAGCTCTGAGTGCTTTTGCTTACTTAATATATTTAAGTCTACCAGTAAGTGTGCCAAACAAAAATCATTAGTTGATGATATCAGGTTACAGGACCTGATCAATACTCAAAGGAGGAACTGAGTATCACACAAGAACTGCAAGATGAAAGCTGAACACCAAGCATTTAAGAACTACAACAGTTTTGCTGTAAAGTGAAAACTGTGGAGAGAATTGAGAAAGACTTGGATGTGTGAATACAGACATGGCAAACACAGTGCAAGTGTGCATCAACCAGCTTGAGCAGGGACACACAGGTACTTGTGCAACTCTCCAAGCACTGAGGGAAATTCAGGGCTGAGAACAGTGATGGTTATTGTCATTATATTTATCTTTAAAGAAAATCTCCGAAAGATAAATGTTATTTTTGCCCCAAAGGAATGGGTATCTATTGACCAAAAACTGACTTAAAACAAAAACGAGGGGGAAAATATTATCTAAGAAAAGCATTCAGCAACAGTCTTTGAACAATGGAAACTACAGAAAAGGAAATCGCTTGAGTTTAATATATTTGTGAATGGCAATATTTTGCATGATGTGAATGGAGTTACAATTCCCTGCATTGGCAGGCTACTGGACAGTGCAGCCCAGCACAGCCCAGCCCAGTGCTCATGTGCTCCACTTGGCAGGAGTCACCTTGAGCTGGATGATTCTGCAGGATTAAGGCCTAAAGGAATTCATCATATTTAATATTAAAGACTTTACTTTGACACAATTTCAATTGACTACAACAAATCAAAGCAAACTCTGCAATAAATGTCTTCATAATGCCTTGTGCTGTAGCTGTACTTTGAAAGTCCAAAATCAATAAAAGCAAAATGGTGACATATGTTTGTATTATTTGGAAAGCTAAATGCATGCAAGGGATCTGTCACTGCAGGATTAATAGAGTACAAGATGTTCTGTTTGTTGGGCATCTGATTGTCTGTCTCATAATATGAATTTTGAAATACCTAGGGATTTCTGCTAGTGCATTTGCAGGTTTATGCCAAATTTCATATTAACAATAAATCATCCTGTATGTATGGTTCTCTTTTTCAATTTACTGCAACATAACTTCATCAATCCACACAGGGAATAGGGCCATATGCATAATGAGTAGAAATCGGATAATAAAATATTAAGTAAGACAACGAAACAAAAACATTTGAAATATTAATACCAAGGCTCCAAAATACCCCTCATTGCTATTCAGCCTACATTTGGTGTGCACATACCTCCTACGTTTGGGTGCAGTGACAGCAGCAGAGTGCCAAGTAGCCTATCCTAATGACTGCAAAATCATCTACTGGAAATTAGGAAATCCATTTACCAATAATGTAAATGAAAGTAAGATGCATTCTGTTGTGAGGTGAAAGACATTATTTTTACTCTAGTTGGCAAAATTACCTGTAACCAAGTAATTATTCACTACCTTAGATCCTTCCCTACATGCTCAGGGGGCATGAATGTATTTGTAAAGACTGGTCCTTGGCTGTCTCTGTGTCTGTGCTAAGGAGGCAGAGAAGAATTCCTGACCCAGAGAGGTCCCCAGGGTGCTGGGCACAGCATGGCCTGTGCTAAGGCTGTCCTTAAGCATTCCCTTGGCTTCCAGCACTGCTTTCCAGCAGATATTGCAGCATGTGCTTAGACAGGAGCCTGTGCTGATCCAGATGGGGCAGCAATAGGAGCTCTGCACATACCCATGCACTCACCTGAAATCAGAGCACATACCCTTGCCCTCACCTTTTTGGTATCTCCTGCAGATTCAGATACTGAAACTCCTGGAATTAATCCAGTCTTGGATTCAATTGTTAAATACATCTATATTCAAAACCTATAGGGAAGACTTTTTCAAGATCAAATGCTTTTGGTGTTCCACAAAATGCAGCTCTCTCATCCCATGTGTCATGCAAATAGGCTCACGAATTGAGTAATTCTCCTCAGCTAACCAGGATCATATTTACTTAACTGATGTGAACAGACAAAGAAAAATATACCAATTGCTCAATGTGTGCAAAATTTATGGTTTGTAGCTAACATAATGTGTTTAACAATTTTATCCAAGTTTCAATCTAGGACAAAACAAATATGTTCACATAATCTCAAGCAATATTGTAGCAGTTGCCTGCAGTAAGTGATTTAAAGTTTTAATTAATCATTAAATACACTGTACACATACAGGTTTATCTTTTTAAATAAAAATATGCAAAACTTCCAGAGTCATTAACAATTTAATAAGCTGTTTAAACAAGAGAAGCCTTTGAAATGCTTGATCTGTGCCTGTGCCTTCTAAGCAATCATGCAATTATTTATCATTTTCACAAATTGCTTGTCAGCTGGACCAAAAAGACATGTTCTGCAATTATCTCCATTCTGAAAAGGTTCTATATAATCTTCATATCAATGAGTACAAAAAGTATATGGAAACTGTTTAAATATATTTTTCATTGAAACAGTGTTAACTGGCCCTACCTATGTCATTAACAGTTGCAGAGAATCCAAAGAAAAAATGTTCTATTGCCAGATATCAGAGCTGCAATATCTACATTTTACTTGCAAGAACATAAACAGACAACAGCAATAATGACCAAGTGGAGTATCCTGGACTTGATGGGATAAAATGAACTGTGGGACTCTGCTTGTGCAACTTCATGTTGCCAAAAGGTCATCATGTATCTTCAACTGCAGCTGGAGGATATTTACCTGGACATCCACCAGTTTTACCTCCAACTTAGGCTCAGTTTTTGCCAGAGGAGGGTAAGTTAGTAATGAGGGTGACTTTCACCATTTCAGAGCCATTTCAGCTGTCCCCTACTTGAGCTAGAGTTGGCACAAATTTTCTATACAAGTGAAACAGCAGATGTGCAGCTCAGGGCTCCACTTTCCTTGCCTGGGTATTAAACAAGGAACAGAGGCAGGGAAGATTCTCTCCAGACCTTGCATAAATTCAGTCTCAATTTGTCCCATCTTAAGAAGTTCATGGTAATGCAGCTGATGGCAGTTCATTAAATGAGCTGTCACATACACACAAGGGAGAATCCCCCAGTGACCTGCAGCAGAAACTCCTGAGTGTCAGCTTTCTTGTCTCTACCTGGTATCATGGCAGAGTCACTGTGTAAAACTGAACCACTGAGAAGTCCAGCTGCAGCCTGGAGACTGATCCTGGGAGAAAAACTGCGCTGGAAATTTGACCAACACCAGGACCAGCCCCATCTGTCTTCAGAATCTGAGTAAAGCCATACAAGAAATTTGCCTTGTAGCACTCTCTTGCTTCAACAGGTAACATTTCAATATCTTACTATTATTGCCACATGGTATTTAGTCAATAGAGGAGAAGTCTTACTACATTTACACGTCTAATACCAGTCTCTAAGAGCTTCTTATGAAGACAGCAAACAAGTAGCCAAACTTTACTGGTTTACACCGAGACATGAATTCTGGTTTTATTGTATTTTTAATTATTTATTAATATTGTTAAGGACAAACAGAACTAGTCTAAAATTTGGCCCCATTGATTTCAATATCCAATTCTTGCTGTGGTACATGAAACATCCTGCAGAAATTCCTGGATAGAGTATAGTGATTAATCTCATCCAAATTCATGGACTTCAGGACATTGCACTCAAAACTTAATAATTCAGCCCAAGTTCTGTTTTCTGCAATAGCTTATAGAACCTTGTTTTGAAAGCATAAAGTTTAACCATTTTTAACTGCAGAGGCAATAATGGTGCTTGTCAAGACTTGCTGGTTTCTAAATACCCACACTGGCACCTCACCATGCTGAATCATTACACCTCATTCCCAAATCATTATACCGCATTCCCAGAGTCACATTGCTTTGTTTTGTGTTACTGAAGTATAAGAATGCAACACAATTTACCTGTCACAGAAAAGAAACTGGAAAACAACTTTGGTTTTGAAAATGCAGGTTAAGGAAGAATCTGCACGTCTCCAAGCCTGCACCTTTCAAAGTGTGCAGTTTGGGATGGCTTTCTTAAATGGCTTTGACATTTTGTGAACACCCACAACCACGCATTGTGAATTATTTTGTTCATTTCACATCCAAGACTCAATGGCTTTTCGAGCATTAAAAGCATATACTACTGCATATAAACTTGAAATAACAGATCTTCGAACTTCTCAGTGCCTGCTATTAAAATTGCAGAACTACTACAGAATTGAAAGCCTTTAGAGATCAAAAATGTTCAGTCTTAACTTGACCAGTAACTCAAAACTGAGTGACACCTGTTAACAATGTCATTGAAACAAGGGAGAGAGCAGTAATTCTTGTAATACAGATACAGCAGAAAATATGTTTTATTGTGTTGCTAACAATGAACAGTGGTGGTAACAGAACTTTTAACACTGGAATGGCAAGCAAATGGCTGGGAAAGGAAACTGGCTAGATGGCAACAAGAGAACTTCCACCAGTGGAAGAAGCAACATGCATCAACAGATGTGTAAGAAACAGACATGGCCCCACTAATGGGGCAACAGAAGTGCTTTAATCCTATGCTCTCTAAGTTTTTTGGCCTGGAAAAAGCAGCACACTGAATTCAAACAAGGCTGATACTTCTAATTATATGATCCTGTCATGTAATTTGACATGTAGCATCATATAAACACATTCTCTCTAACTTACATCCTACAAGTCTCAACAGCATATTCTAGACTCAGTAGTAAATTATTGCAATGTCAGTGGGTGAACTGCAGAGACCAGGTGAAAAATCTATAGCAAATAAAGTAGAATAAACTGCCTGTCATTAGGGGCTACAGCATTTATTCACTAGGATCAACTTGATTCAAAGTAAAGATTGCCTTCATGAAGCTGAAGTCTTACTTGGGTTGTAGGAAATTACATCTTCTGTGTTTCAGATACTTTGGGAAGATCTCTGAAGACAATGTGGTGCTTAATAGAGATGTTTGTTCTTAGTTACCTCATATATTTTTGTTTTAATTTTATTGTAAAAATTGTATATTTGATTCAGTGTTCTGGGCATTATGGACCTTTTTTTTTTTATATATATAATCTCTCATTAATATCAATGAAATATGTGTACACCTCAAAAGGCACTCAGCATTTGGCAGGATTAAAATAACTTGACAAAAGGAGCATTGAAATAGATTTTCAAAAAAGACCTGCAGCATTTAGCACTGCAGTGGCATGTTCTGTGTTATTTGTATGCCTTGCTGAATCTTAACCACAAACTTCATTGAATATGATTCCCTACAGAGGAGAATGAGTATGCACCTTGCTTGTATACATCAGAATGTTGAGGCCAGCTGAGGATTTATGTTTTCTGAAGAAGCAAGGGAGAGAACTCCAGCTGGGTTGGAAAGGTAAAGCTAAACCAAGAGAGACAGAAGCAAAGTACTGCATCACTAAGGCAGTGACATCCAGTGAACAGATTGAAATGGGTTAGAAAAATAAATGGAAGTCTGAAAGCACAGTGTGGAGCTATGGATCCAGGCTCTTATATAAGAGTTATATCATACTAAGGAAATAAAACATCATTCGCCTTACATCCCTCACCATGCCATCCATTACACTGGTGTTGCCAGACAAGAGCTAGAACAGATTTAGCCCCATGTAAGTTGTCTTCCAAATGCTAGTACATAAATTATGATATTCTGTCCCCATTTGAACACTCAAGTGGCACTGAAGTAGATATTTGTGCCTCACAGTCTCACTCTTTCACCAATATGCAGAAATGGGAATCCTCAGGCACCCACATTTACAAATTAAGCAAACATTATTCTGTAACAAATGACTACACACTTGGAAATTATTTTAAAGCAATCTGAAAAACAGCCTACAGGGGTTCTACAGATTTATTGCAAAACAAAAACAACATTAAACCACAAAACATAGAGAAAAAAATAACATCATTTCCCATATGTTCAATGTGTGCAATGGATATACAGCCCTTTAGGTAGCAATTGTAATAAAGAAAAGTCATCTGGGTCAAATGGCATATTTCTATTTATTATTAGCATTATTTAAACTATACTTAAGGTGTACAGAGTGCTCTAAAAACAAACAAAAAACTGACAGAGTCCTTCCCTGAAAATCATACAACATGCAGTAGGCAAATCAAAGCATAATAACTTTTAAGTTTTTGCAGTGAGGAAAAATGTCACAACAAAAACAGGTTTCAAAGTTTTTGGCTGTGAAGTGAAAGGCTAATTTAAGGGTTTTTTTTTCTTTTTATTACAGAAAAAGCAGCAGTCTGCATTCAGATTGGCTCCGCCACTGCTGAAGCTACAAACAGGACTATCTCTAATACTACCAAGCAAACATAAAACAACAAGGAGCCCCATAAAACAAGAGAAAGCTCAGATCTCATTTGTTGGGTGCCAGCAGTGCACTTTATACATTTCAGAGGAACTCACACAGAATGAAGCAGAGTTTCAAGGCAAGGCAAGGCAAGCCTCAGATGATCCCCTGCCGTTAAACTAACTCAGAGTATTTTATTAACCACATCTGCATTTGCTACAGGAAATGGCAAATTTGGCATTTGCTACAGATCCTGTCTGGGTTGTTGCCAAAATCTGGCTGGCCCACAGCTGCAGAAGAGACTTATGTCCCCTATCTTTGGCCCTGGGCTGGTGGCAGAGCAGCCACACTCCTGCTTCCAGGGAGTTTGTAAACAAATTTTGAGGCTACTCCTCATCACCAGCTCAGAGGGGGCTGTCCCTGGGGCACACTCTAAGGAGCCCTCGCCCTGCAGGGGATGGCAGCAGGGCACGGAGGGAGCAGATGATAACAGGTTGGTGGGGCTGGAGGCTTCCACAAGTGTCTTATGTTCAAACTAGATAAGTATATGCAGGGACACTTAACTGCTCAGTTGTCGGGTCACACTTTGCTGAGTGAGCCTGACATAATAAAGCCAGTTTTCTTGTCTGTGTAACAAGTAGATTCTCTTACATACAGATGAACCATAAACTCTTCCAAAATACATAAAAACTAATTTCTGATGCCTGAGGGCATAGCAAGATATAAAGGAAATCCAGATGGATGGAAGTGTTACAATTTTACTGTAAGAAGCAGGACACATAGACTGCTAGGGAGGGACCTGAAGGAACTACAGACACATCATACCTTTTTAGATCTGTGTAGCGTATGTACATAGTACAAAGGGACACACATATGTATACCTACATAAAACCAAAAATCACACACTAAAGCATTCCTCTCCTATTATTTCCTTCTTCCTTCAAGCTACAACACAATGCACAAAGAAATAATTTCCATTTACAGAAGTGTCATACATAAAAAATAATTAAACCATTAGATTTTTTCCAAATAGATGTGATGCGATGGATGAAACTTAGCATTTAGTGAAAGGGAAAAAAATCACTCAGACTAACCTTACTGAAATGGAGAAGATCAGCTTCCAGGCATTCTGATTTTTATTGTACCATCATACTTTTGTCCACCTCATTGTTATCCTCTCCCCAGCAGCCTGTATTAACTAGTCCACACCACTGGAAACATCACCTCCAGCCATGCTCACGGGTGCTGATTTTATTTCTCTCAGTAATTTCTTTAATGTTGTGTGTGAGTACAATACCCAGTATTTCAACTCAGATTTACACAACAACTCTGCTGTTTCCTACATGCAAGTGAATTTCTCCAAATTGGATTTCTGAATATAATGCAAGAACATTTTGCTTACAAAAAAAAACTTTGTTTATTAGCAACATAAAATTGTCAGTTGTTTATGCCCCACTTGTAAATACTGGGCCACATTAACATAAACTTGCCAAATGGAGGGTGGGGAGAGAGTGGGCTATTTGCCTTGCAATCCTTCAGGAGGAGACAAAAAATTAATAAAATTAAGCATGGTGTGAAGAGTTACTATTCATTCTTGTAATTCATTCCTGGCTACAAAGTGGAGACACATGGCCTGGAGGACATGAGCATGCCCAGCCGTGGCCAGAGCTCCTTATTTACTGCCCTGAGCCTCAGCCGTGTTTGCCAGCTTGACTTTACAGGAGAATGTGTTGGCTCATCTTGTGAAAATATATTGTTAGGCTATATATTTTAAATGCTGTCTACCCTCCTTGTAAGATTCAAGACCTAATCAATCCTTTATGTTATAACCAGGTGTAAGTCATAAAGGGGTTGTTATTACAAAATTTTATGGAGTGAGGAGCTTAGGTACTCATGCGGCAGAGAGGTTATAACATCCACTGCACCCTCATGTTTTCAGATACTGCTGTCAAGATTTCTACCTACTGGTCAATTTTAAATATTTTCCATTAATCTGAACTCACTGGTTTCAAATTTGAGAGTTGCCTCTGCTGGTGGCTCATTAGAGCAAAATTCTTCAGCCACAGAGAGATCTGTATAAGAGCCTCCAGGGCGTTTCAGCTTGGAGGCCAAAGCTCGCTGTTGGCATGCCCCTGAATTTGAGTTTGCACCTCTGGGTTTAAAACCCAAACAGATTCCCTCATAACTGTGGATGTACCTATGGTGTTCAAGCTGTCCCCTCACAAAATGCCTGCACCAGTCCTTGCTCCCTTCTCCAAATTCCAGCCCTTAAGTACCGTAAGTCTCCCCCACCAAGCACCACTTTTGGTGGTGTCTCACTCTGCTATTTTTGTCCCAGGTGATTCTGACTCCTCTGTAATTTGACAGAGTAGTTGGAAAACTCAAAGGATCCAGCTCCCACCCACACAAATTGAAAAAAAAAAAATTAGGGCAAGACAAGATACCAGGTATCCACAGTGCTATTACTATTATCTTGATAAAATAGCAGGGACACACATTCTGCCTGTCACAATTAAGGTGATAAATGCCTGTTTCTTTGAGGCTTGTTTGGAAGTCAATTATGCAGATTATTTCTAGAATACAGACAGATGGTGTTTTCCCCCATATGAGACAATCAAGTTGAACTTTGATATGTGCATAAAAATACTGTAATTTGTCAAGCTCCAATGGGGCCATTTTATCACAGATAACCAAAAGACTATATGGATTTTTGTATTTGCCTCTTTTCGATTAACACAGCCTATGTTTCTTTTTATTCCAATTTTTTTGTAATGAAAACTTTGCTATGTTTCATCTTGAAGCCAAATATTGATCTTTCAGTTTAGTCTTCAGGTTTTGATTAACGCAGAAGGTTGCCAAGTGAACGGCTTCTTGTTTGTTTTCTGTTAATTCTTTTTTTATTATTCACTTGCTGCAGTAAATCTTGCTTTTATTGTCCAACCACTGAAAAGAAAAAATGGATTGATTTGAGCCCCTAAATAATTTACAAAGCAGAGCTTTTTGAAAAGACTGTTGACCTTCATTTTTTCCCCTTCTCTTGTTGACAATAGAACAATTTTGATTGACTTGAAAGGAAAGAAAGGAAGAAGATTGATTTTGACATGTTAATCATAGTTTAATTTGACTAAAGCTTCAGAAAATGAGTTTTTAGTAAGATGTTTTTAACAAAAGAAAAATAAGCTGTTCTAAGTGTGAGAATTATTATAAATATTTTCCTTGTTACTATCATTCTCTATCAGGCTAAATTTCATGCTCCTGTTTAAAAACTGAGTTATCTTCCTTTCTTTATTAACAAATGTTCTGACAGCCTGGATACCTCTTCATCAGCTCCATAATAGGTTTGCTCAGCAATAAAAACAAGTAGAAAAGCTCTGACAAATGTAGGAAAGAATGGTCTAAAACAGACTGGGAGACAAAGATCCTATTTCTTCTAGAGAGTTTTTTAGATCACTGGGGGCAAATGACTTGGGCTGCCAGGAATACACAGCTGAGGAAAAGCACCAGCTCCAGTCAATCCAATGCAGGGATGCCTTAAGCCTGCTCCCCAAGGGAAACAAGACCTCATCCAGGCTATACCTATTAACCAATGTGCAAATTCAGAGCACATGTGGTCAGTCATAGATGCTGACCCTGCCTCTCTGAGGATGAGTGTTAGAGGAGGTGAGGTAAACAACTTCTGCCTAGTCAAGGAATGTTTTGGGGTCTCTTGATGGAAACACAAGGTATTATTCTGAGAACTTTTTAGATACTTGGCAACACTACTTAGAGCATAGAGCATAAATAGCTGGTGAAAAATCACATTAATTTAGATGCAGACATGCATTAAGCTAACAGGTATTTATGTGAAATATTTTACCTACTTCAGCTGTCAGAGACATGAGGTGGATTATCAAGGTTCACAAGGAGACATGGATATCAGAGTCACTAAAACCCACAACATTTCTGCAAACACATAAACAGGCAGTTCAAACACCTGCTCTCGACAATCTACTTGCCAGAGTACCCAAATATTTTAAAGGTTTCTGTGCAGCCTGAAAGAGCAATTTCAACAACTTCAGCTTTGCCAAGTCAGAAAGTTGCTCTCAAGACATTAATGTTTCCAGCTCTGAGCCCATCCACCTTCCAAGTAGCAAAATGCTGCACATAACCTACCAGCCATGCTGGGTTGGGCACTTGGCAATGAATCTGTCAATATTCCTAGCATCTTTTCTGTTCTGGTGATTGTTTAATGTCTCTGGATATGCACTGTCTTCATTAAAGGTCATGCAGTTCATTAAAGACCATCCAGATTTTCACTGGCCTCAGATTTTCACTAAGAAACCTGGATCCATATAAATAAAATATTATGTGAAAGTAATAAATATTTAGGTTTTCTCTTGCAAATGTCCTACCTTATTTTCACTCCAATAGAATATAATACCAGTAAGTACCCAGGGGTCTGGTAATGCATTGTTACACCTGCCAGATATGCAGGTGTATGAGCTCCATGTGCTGAAGAGTATAATGGTCTTCCCTTAGAATACAAATTAAATTAGGTCATTATCTCAGTAAAGTTCTGGTCCATCAATATGACTATTCTGATAGCAAATATCACCACAGAAGTAGTAAAAGCTGAAGACATGCCTAACTGTTCTGGACTGGAGCCTAAATTAGATTTCCAAATAGAATAACATATGCCTTGAATGTTAAGCTCCCCTGAAGTCAACACTATCTTATGGACTACTTTGTTTCAAACTTTGCATTTTCTTAATGAAATCATAATTTTAACAAAATACAATCTCTCTTCTAGTCATTAACAACTTATAATTTTAAAAAAGCCCTAAAAATTAGTAAGCCATGTGCCTTTCAAACATGAACTCCTATTACCTCCCTTCTATCCAGATGTTACTGGGATTAATAATTTTCCCCATATGAATAATATGTGTACATGGTAAGCACAAATGTATTCTAGGACTGCTTACATCCATGATGTCTGATGCTCACAAAAAACTTGTACAAGTGGTGAGGTCTCTGCAAAGGTCAAGAAGGCTAAATAACAGGTTCTGCTAAATTTGGACAGTTTATATGCAGAAAGAAGCCTGAGAAACATGAACTGTATGTCTATAAAAAGAAATACACCTCATTTTATTGAAACTATTCATAACAAATAGTTGCAAACAGGGCACCCCAGTAGACTTAACTTCTCCAGAGAATATAAAGAGATCATTTTTACAATTGACTGTGTCTACTTTCTTTCACATGCTTCTTTAGCTGGAGTAGAATCTCATTTAAGCTATTGGGTGTTGGATCAAACATCACAAATGTTTTCAGTTCCTTTCCTTCTCTGTTTTGTCTGAAAGGTAGAGTTCACCACTCTTCTAAAACAAATGGGGACCTTCATCTAACTAGCTCTTCATCTGGGCTGTTAGTGCCCTGCAGGCCACAGGTCTAGCTGGGAGCATTCAAACCCAGATGCAATTGCTTTCTCAGCAATTAACTTAGCAAGAAACAATATTAAAAAATCCCAAACATTTGTTGATGGGAATGTGGAGGGTGAGGAGGACCAGCACCTTCAACAGGGCAAAGGCCAGGGCAGCAGAAGCAAGGCACAGCCTCTGCCTGAGGCTCCTGTTCTCTGACCTGCTCCAGCCCATTCCCCTTCTGAACGATGAGCAGACACCCAGCCACAGGCCCTCCATGCATGAACATCCAACTCAGAGCTGGAAGAGTCCATTGTAGTCCTTCAGTGCTTCACGGAGAGAAAGCACAGAACATGAAAGGATGAAATACACGCTAACAGAGAAATCTACAAAGTGACAAATGTAAGTTTTGAACTGGCTTTTTAAAAACGCATTCATTTTTTAAAAGCACACTGTAAATGGAAGATGCTAGTGATGCACATTTTCAATAAACCAAATTCATTATCATCAAGTGAAATAAAAAAATGCTTAATTTTGCATGTCCTTAAAACAAATTGTTCTATTTTCAACTGTGTGTAACTTTACAAGGACAAATCAGACGTTTGAAACTAACAATTTCATTTTTAAGGGTGTCCTTGAAAGACTGCAGCCATATATAAGTTACAGGATACAAAAAAAAATAAGCCCTGTAAATAACAAAAACTCAGGTTGAATGTCAGAAATTGAAAACATGCATGCAACTGCTGCAAAATAAATTACTATAGTCAAAGCTGCTCCTTAGACTCAAGAGCTCATATGGCACTCTTTTAAAGGTCAACACTGAAGGCAGTCACATTAAAAATGAAGTTGAAGAATATGAAATCCAGTGTTCAAATGATTTCTTTGCCCAGGGTCCTTATTAGAAAGGTAATCTCTATTCTATCACTGTTTAACAACATATCATTACTATGTGAAGTGTTTTAAAATACCTGTAGTACAAAAGATTATATTTAAAACCAAGTTGTTCTATTACATCGCAAGCAATACATAAAAATGGGAAAGAATTTATAAAGATGTTAATTTTACTGGCAACTTTGTAACACTGCTTGAGAGAGAGAGCAAACAGCCTTAACTCCTAAAATTACATTGCAACTACTGGTCATTTTATCACATGAAAATTACAAAGTGATGATAATTCCTCTGCTGATTTTAAATAAATCTTCTCGGACTCTCTCACACACTCTCCTTTCCACTCTTTTTGCTATTAAAAACAACCTGTGAAGTTACCACCCAGGTGAATTTTTCCAAATGCCTGTAGTTCCAATGTTAGAACCATGCCTTGCATAATGGAAAGTTTACATGAAAAGTCAAGGTTTTGATGAATGTCACACTTGAAAGCCAATTAAGTGGGCTGAAAGGAAGACACAATTTCCCATTGTCTAATTGCCTCACAGCACCTTCAAGGTAATAAATTTGTCACATTGAATTATTAATGAGGAACGAATATTTGACTTGAAGCCTTGAATAGAAAGTAGTTCATTATCAGTTGGCATTGTTCCTTCCAAATAAAAGAGGGGCACTATGGGAGTTAAAGCAAGTTGTCAGAGAAATCTTTCCCTCTCATCACTGTCTCACACACCGAGTGCACCTTTTACATCCTGTGAATGTTCCAATGAGGGGGAAAAATTATGGTGCATTTAATTCCTAATTCTCTTTGGCCTTTGCAGCCTGACAAATAAACTTCCATCTGGATTCTTCAAAACACAGGCTTTAACTGTATCACTTCAGACACAGAGGTTGGAAAATTTTTAGAATTGGCCACATAAAAGTACAAGGAGCACAATAAAGCAGAGGTCAGGTTTAGGTTTATGTGGCTCTTAAAGGCTTTCTGTCTTATCTCCTCTGCAAAGCATTGCTCACACACCTGCTGAGGCTGGGGAAACAAGTAGAGCAGTGCATTTATCCTTAATCCTCAGTTTCTAAAGCAAATATGATGCACTGGAAAAGCATTCATTTCAGCACAGAAGACCTTTCTAATGGAGAAGGGGTCTCTGCTACACATCCTGTGCACAATGAGAGAAGTCATAGAAAAAATGGAATCCAGGCCCTTGGTTTGGCATCAGATCAAATTATGAAATTGAGCTCACTTGGGCATATCTTGACTTTCTCAACAGGCCAGACTGGCCATGCAGTGTCCAGGACCTGCCCTCCCAGAGCTCAGCGTGGCTGTCAGCTGCTGGAAGGTCGCACCCCCAGGCAGCTCCACCTCTGCTGCTGTGAATTGCAGCATCCTTTCACTACACTGGTTGTGCTCCAGAACTTTATCGTGGGGCACAGAAGAGCAGTGGAGAAACCAAATCCCTGTTCCAGAGCTCACAGGGGAGCAGCTTTGGGCATTACACTTGTGTGGGGGAGGCTTGGCTTGGCTGCAGTCATGTGTAAAGACCAAATCTTGTTCTCCTCGGGCAAAAGCTAAAGTGCTGTTAAGACTCTTTTGAGATGCAACATTTGCCAGAGAGGTTTGCTGATCTAAAGAGGAGTTTGAAAGCCTATTCCAAACACTGGTTTGAGCCCCTAGCAAGAAATCTCTCAGACATGGCATTTCTGGCACTCTGTCAGGACTCGAGAGATGAGGATGCCTTGAGGCTTCAACAGCTTTAATTTTGCAATGAATTTGACTTGGTGTCTTTCATGTATGTACCAGTAAGGTCTCCAGCAGAAACCTTAGAAGTTAATGAATAAGACAGGGAGATTTAGAGATTTGGGCATATAATTACTATAGCAACATGTGCTCTTTCTTCCACTACCCCATGAGATCTATTAGGCATGCTACAGTAAACCAAATAAATCACAGGTCACAAAACACAGCAATAAATCCTACCCATATTAAATTGCAAAGTAATTAAAACTGGTATGATATTTACATTACAAATTCACTAATAACATCAGAAAAAAACTCTGATTACAAATGCATCCAAAGCAACTTATGTAGTATTTCTTCAACTACTCCTAACATGAAGCCCTGCTTTTTCCAGCAGTTCCAAACATACAAAGGTTTTTAGATTCTTAAGTGCGGCACAGACTCTTCCTAATACTTCATGAAAATTCCTTTCTTGGTTAGATCCCTAGTACCACTGAAATAATCTTATTCTAAAAATAAATTCTACAACAACACACCAAAATGGGCAACTTCAGCTAATTAATCTTTTGTAGAACACTGAATAATACAATTTAAACTGTTTAATGACAGCTTGAGTTTCCATGACCCAGTCCCACCTCTAACCAGAGTCAATTCAACAAACAACAACAACAACAAAAAAAAAAAAGCAGGTGCAGCCCTTAGTGCTCCAGTACAAGTATTGTTGAAGGGCCTGAGTGGAGACTGACCTCTTATTTCCACCGTGCCTTGCAAAGAGTATCTCAAACCCCAAAAGCCAAAATCTTTCTATAGTGCTGAAACATGAAGCAAAACAAATGAATTCGCTCATATTTAATGTGACAACCGTGAAACACTCATCATTATCCCTGACTTACAGGGCAAGTCAAGCCCTTAGTCACCCTGGTCCTAATACAGTGCTACAGATAGCAAACAGTTTCCATCCTTTTTCAGAATAAAGCATCTACTGCAGATCATACTCTGAAATTAAACTCAAGCTTTCATTACACATGTGGTGGATTTTATTATTCCTTTTTTATTTGTTTTTGTCACCTGGCAGTAGTTACATGTCCTCCTCAGGATGTGGCAATTAGACATCTTGTGCTAGACATTGATACTGCTCAGTCCTGGGCTTGCACTCCGTGCAGTGACTCCCAGTACATCACAAAGCCACTATAAACACCAGCCAACACCTCCTGGCAGCCTATGAAAAATGTCCTATTTTGAAACAATTTTGCCTCTGTGTGATGTATGTTGTGTTTTTCCTTTCCCTTGCTCTTCATTACTAAGAACATTTGCATGAAAAATAGCATCTCTCTTTTTCAAAAAGTTCACTTGTTCCTGCTGCTGCTATTTTTCTCCCTGCACTTGAACTCGTAATCCACTCTTTGTGTAGCTACAGTGGAATGCTGTGAAAATGACTGTGGTATCAGCAAAAAGAATAAAATGTAGCTGCTGATGACTTCTCAGGAGGAAGGCTGGAGGCTTATGTTGCTCTCAGTACTCAGCGCAGAAACCAAATGGGCAGATGCCAACATCTAAAATTTTGCCACCTTCAGTAGCAGTTCTCTGACTGTCAGCCCTCACAGCTCTAAGTGGGGCTGGAATTTCTGCAGGCATGCAGCACATCCATCCCCACGGTGTCACACACAGCCTGGAGCCAGATAACCTCTGCCTCTTCCCTTCTGCTTCACTCCCAGGGCATCACAGACCACCAAAGTCTCCGAGATACCCCTCTGAAGTCATACACAAGCAGAAACCACCACAGGTGTGTGAGACAACCCTTGAAACGCCTTTTCTTTTGCATCTTTGTCAAATCCACTCTGACTGCAGCAGCGAGCATTCCCTAACCCACCACTTTCACTCTGAGAGGTTACTGACACTCAGCTCTCACCCCTTTCCTCTCTGTGTCACAGGTCACCTGCTTCCAAAGACCTTCCTCCCATGCTGACCCTTGCACTCTGAGGGGACCCCTTGGAAAACCATCCCAGAGCCCCCCTTGCTCTTCCCAGTCCCTTTTTTTAATTCCTCAGTGGCAACAAAGAGCCTCAGCACAAGCAAATCACTTCTGGCTGATCTCAGCCTGTGCTTCCCCTGTGCTGCCAGGACTGCATCCATCAGCTGGTTCATGCTCCAGCCTGTGCCTTCTCCTGGGCAAACCCCATCATTCACACTGGGATTCTGGGGCATGGATAATGCTCCAGTTTGCTCTGGCACAAAAAGCAGTCCACATAGATAATAAGCAAGGATGTAATATGGAAAGCACAGGCATATGCTCATTACACCCATTTCCCACTGTTTTTGCTGGCCTTTTATCCCTAAACATCGAGCCAAACAATGAAATTATGTTTATTGTGAAATAAGATCTACTGGACTCTGTCCAGTCATTTTTCCTGGTATAAAACTAATACACAAAAACGTTTCTAGTTTAGAGCTGGAACATTCAACTGCCCAAGGAGAATATTTCTGCAAGAATGTGGCCAAGGAAATTTATCCCAGCACAGGGGGAGCAAGAACCACCTACATGTGGGGAAAAATGAGCCCAGAGCACTGTAAGTGGTGCACAGACCTTGTGCTGGCCCTCCACAGGGCCTGAATTTCTCCCTGCATGCCCATTCCCACACAAAGATACAAAGCATGTTGCTATCAAAGGGCCTGCCCCAGAGCATCTGCAGCCATCAAATTGCTACTCTCTACTTTCCTTTTCCAGGATGAAATTACTCTGATTACATTATGGCTCCAGAAGAAAGTGAGGGGGGAAAGAAGTCAGCAAGAGGCACCACATGCTGTAAATCCTCAAAAGACGCCTTCATCAGTCACACTGTGCCTTTTCATTTCTTAGGAGGAGTCAGCTGCTTACTGCTATGTTTTCTGTCCCTCCCACCTTCTTATCAGGATTACTATAATTTTTTGATTATTCCTTTCTATGCAGTGGACAAAAAACATCAATCACGTTAACCAAATGTTTTAGGAAGTTAAGATTTTCTTTCAAAAGGTGGCTATCTGCATGAAATACTTATTATTATTATTATGAATACATAATGCCTTTAAACAGAATCTGTTTTTCCTGAGTGCCTTAACACTAGCTGAGAGCTCTGACATCTTCTGCTGATCACCAATTTTATTTTTTATACACATGGTGGGCTGTATTCATACAAGCACCTCTGCAAAACAGAAGAGACCCATATATGATGAATTTACAGAGCACGTCTCTTCAAATCCAATAATAGATGAACACAGAGGTGCAGGGTAGAAAACAGCAGCAGCTGAAAGCTGAAAAGGTGAAGCATTGCAAATGGGGAGAGAAGAAATGGCAAGAAAGCCACAGGTCCACACATCTCAGTGGAAAGGAATTCACAGAACTCTGCTTGCTTGAATGTGGGGGATGAAACTCCAACTCTGACCATGCCTTCCCACTGGTTTTTCTCTCCCTTGTTAATAATGCAATAAACACAAAGGCAGAAAAGGTACTTTTAGGAAAATCAATGTTTTTAAGATAAAACATCAATGTAATTCAAACAGCCCGAGTCAACTGCCTATAGTAAATTAAGTTTAAAATTTTAACAAACTGTCATGTAAAACTGGTGGTGTCTGACAAATTAAATTACAATAGTAATACATCACTCACAAAAGTATTATTGATAGTGACAGGAAGATATTGAATTTAAATTATTCATTTTTATTGATTAAACAGTATCTCTTCACCAAGAATGGGGCAAAACATCTGACAAACATTCAAGATTCATATTTTAGCTCCTAAAATAAATAGCTGTCAATCCCCACATGCTGGGTTTTTGCATATTCCCCTGCAGTGGATCAAGCCAGGATTAAAACTTCCTGCATGGAAAGCCATTCACCCACATTTCTTGTAGCTAACACCGAGCTGCAAAACACTCTTTTCCCTCCCAGAAGTCACTTAGAAAGCTGTTTCTGTGAAAATGTGCAGACTGGTGTGTCCCTGCAAGCTGCTGCCTTACCCACCTGCATTTCAGAGCAGACACTCCAGGCAGGTGGGACACCTTGGCTCAATACCAGCCACAAAAAGCCATCCCTACTGCTAATTCCCTCTGCCCAGCACCAGTCAGGAGATTTCAGCTGAAGTCTGGACCTCCAAGTCATTCCATACAGCCAGTCTGAACTTCATTCCTTGCCAGCAGCAGCGGTATTCCAAACAATATGAAAGGAGTAATTGCTTTCTGAGCTCAAAGACTGAACTGAGTCACACTGAGAATACTGACCCTAAGCAGCTCTAACACGTGTATTCCAAGAAAAATAATCAGAGAAGAGAAAGTCAGGTCGCCTTCAACATGCAATTCTTCCCCTCAAACTATTACCTGTGAAAAGTCCAAGGGATTGTTATTTCATTTAAGTTCCTAGTTCCTTGCCTAAATTCTGTCCTTTGAGATTTTCACTCTGATGGCACTGAACATCACACATATAAGAGGAAAATAAATCTACACCAGCAAAGTAGGTGGAAGCAAAAGAAATTAAAAACACTGAGACCTAAACCAAGCAACAATCTCTTATGGGAAAGAGGCCTCTTGCACCCAGACATGTGCATTTAATTATTTTTAGAGACTTTTAGCCATGGAGTTTTGACACATCGATAAAATCCGAAGCTGTCTCCTGCTATAAGTTAGGGAATGTCAGGCTGAGAGTTTGGATATATTTGTGCTCTTAATATTTTTACTTATCTGCACAGTCTTAAGGGCTGAAGGAAAATAAACCAGCATGAGTGGACATCTGGGTGATCTTCATTCACAGTCAGGGTGGCAGAGCTGGTGGATACAGTCTTCAGCCTCCTTTGGCAACTCACTCTCACATCAAAGCATGGGGAATAAACACAATTTTCCACATGAATGTATAGGGTAACCCACTCAAGGACTGTGAACATCATTAATGTGTACATGAATAAATGTCAAGTAAACCTTTCATCACCATAATTCATTTTTGGTGAATTTTTAGGATAATTTGAAGTTCTATTGCCTTTATCTATATCCAAATGTACTGATACCGGGCTACAGTTTGGTCTGAATAATCTTACTTGCCTATATCTGACTAGTTTTCTCTTCAGAACATTAAATTTTCTCAGGAAAAAAAATTTCCTCTCCTGCCTCCAACTGACATTTTTATTTTTTTTGCATGAAGTCTTTTTTGTCTTTGGTACAAGAAGATTCAGCCTAATACCTGGATTATTTCTGTCTACTTGAAATGAAAAGGAATTTGTTTTATGTATTTGACCTTTGATAAACTACTATACAGTAAATCCTTTTCATTTTCCTCTCCCTGCTGATGTGTATTTGGTCCCGAGTAAATACAGCGCCTTTCAGCAGCTCTGAGAAACTTCAACAAGGGACCATGGAAAATTAGTTTGTTTCTAGCATTACTATGCCCTTGTTCAAAAGCCCTGTGTGATCCATCAGAAAAATACATCAAATAAAGAACCTCAGTGTTTAAATGGTTCGCAGCCACTCTGCCAAAAAACAGTGAATCCTAGATGTTTCAATATCTCTTAACACCTTAAAATCTAATTTAAATGCCTATGTCTTAAATGTCCTAGTTTTAGCACATTTCAGCTACTCAACAGAAATATCCTGAACCATTCAATGAAATGGAACTTCTCAATCCTAATTGCCTACTCATATTTCCCAACTCATCTCCTTCATACCAAATACACAGTGGAAACCTGTAGGACAGGCTTTGGGCTACAACACTGGAATAAGAACCAGACAAGGTTTCTTGGTACCTGTTTAAATCCAGAGGTTAGACTCACTGTTCTGTGGGGAACACCCAGTGAAATCTGAGTCCCACTGGCTTCCAGTCACAGCAGGCTCCCATTAGGGAGAACTCCCCACACACACCTGAGTTACACCCTCCTGTTGGCCATGGCACAAAAGAGAATGCACAGGTAAGATGGTTTTCTGCTAACAGGTGAATAAGAGCCTGTAACTGCCAAGAGGGCTGCACAAGAAAAAGATGTGATTTCAAAGGAAAACCAAAAAAGTTTCAAACAGTCCCTTCAACTGACAGAAATCAGGTCTTGATTTCCATAGGGAAGAGTTTACAGGCATTTCACAATTGTTTTCAGCAAACAAATTTTAAAAAGGAATCTATAATGTTGGTTATCTCTCTTTTATCTTCTCCCTAGTCTAGAACTACCTTGTGCCAAGTCTCTGAGAACAAAGTTAGGGAGTACTTCTGCAAAATCATTTTGCTACTTGCTAGTTAGTATCTCCTGAATCTTTATGCTTCAGTGAAAAACAATGAATCTGAAAGAGACTAGAAGAAAAACTTTCACAATTTTAGATAATTTTCTTAATTATTAAACAAACTTTGCTTTTCTTGTTTAGCTGTGCTATTCTGCACATCTGTCCCATTATTCAGCAATTAATGCTAAAATAAAAGCAGTTCTTCAGATCCTCAGGAAGTAAGTCCTACACCAAAAACCACAATAAAAAGCCATAAGTCTGGGGGATGCAGCTCTCAGATGTAGAAATGTCCAGATGAAAACATTCAGATAGCCCAGCTACCTCAGTGAGCACACATCAGCACACACAAAATTTCTGAAACAATCTTGAGATCAACCAAATGAAAAAAGCATATCAGCATTGATCATGATTATTTCTGTGATGCTCCTCTTATGTGCTATATGCTGTCCAGCCTCTCTAATAAGCAAATCACATCATTTGATCAGTTTGTATACTAATAACTGCTCTAAGTCAAGGCAGAAAACAATGCAATACATGCTTTTGAAACGCAGATACCTAAGTGGCCAGACTGTAATTGCAATTACCAGCATTCTGGTTTGCTCTGCCTTCCACTTCAGTTTCTTTAGTATAATCTGTTCTTTCTACATTTTTTTTTTTCCTGGTATAAAAGGTTTTAGATCACACAGCGTTATTCCCCAGGCAGCAGCACAGGCTCTATCTGGCATTATGTGCTCTCTGCAAAGTCACCAGGGGCTGCAGGTCTCTGCACCAGTCAGGGATTTCTTTTGACTGCCAAATCCCAAGGCGGTACAACTCCACTTCTGGGGAGATCCAACACTGTTGTATTATCAGGAGGAAAACTTCAGGGAGGTGGACACAGTGCTGGCCTCTCCCAGCAAAGAGCAAGGCCACCATGTCCCCATTAGCATCTGGCAGCACACAGTGACACAGGGTGCCCAGGGGAGGAGGCAGCTGCCAGGATGCTGCCTGCAGGAAAGGCAGCCTGTTTGCTCTGCATTTGCCAGAAGATGCTGGGAGGGACTGCTTCAAACCACTCCAGCCTCCTGCTCTGGGAGAAGAGGGAGAATGCAGGGTTGTGAGAGGAGGCAGCTCTGTCCTGCCACAGCCACCACATCCCACCCCAGCCCATGGGACCCTTCTCACTGGAGTCCTCTCCAGGGGCCCCAGTGCAGGTGCTGGGCACAGAATGCCAGGGGGGCACATGGAGAGGATGGATTTGGACCTGTGCTACAAACCACTTGCAAGGTAAAGGAAACCTGAAATCCAAATCACCACGGGCAGCCTGAGCTGGTGAAGTTGCAAGGCCCACTTTGCCAAACCAAGGGGAAGGGCTGTTGCCCACAATGTCACCCTGGCCGTGCTGGTCCCACAGCATACCCTCAAATCCATGGCAATGGTCTGTTCTGGGGCTGGACAGCACAGCCCAAACTGCTTCCTAGCTGAGGCTGCAGCAGCACTTCAGTTCCACAGCTTCAGATTCAATTCAGCACAAAGAAAATCTTGCAATTTAGGCATTAGAAAAGTGTCTTTGCCCAAGTACTTACAAAACTTAGTATTGTCTGGCCACAAGCTAGGCTTTGGAAATTAATAATTGGGAAAGTGTAGTAAAATGTTTTGAAAGATGAAGTTTCTAGAGATTCCTCCTCTTCTTTCAAAAGCATCATGTGAAATTGTTCTTGATTCCACTCAGGTCTAAGGACAAGGGAATAGCAAGCACTGCTAAGAAAACTAAAGGTCAACTCATGCACTGATAACAAATTATCACTGTTGATGGAGATACTCATGATTTTAACCAAAAGTTATTGGCATATAATGTCTGTTTCTGAGGTTGTACTGTTCACCACTGTTGCTCCTATTTATTTCTGACACATTCCATATTATTTATGGCCTTCAATGACATTGAGAAATTAACTCTCTGTCTTCTTTAAAGCATTTTGCTAAGAAACAGAATTAATTGCTGCACATTTGTATTACAGCATTCAGGCACCTGAAGTAATCAAGCCAGTGCATGCAATGACATGGTGGGAATAATGCTCATGTAAATGCCCATGAGGAATGAAGGGCATCCATAGGCAGATTTTTGCTCTCTCCAGTGTCTTGTCTCAACTGGGTTATTCAGGGAAATCCTGAACTTCCAAGAAGTTTAATCAACTCATGATGATAGAAAACCAGTCCCAGCATAGCTTGCATGAGGGACTTACAGGGAGGAACAGAAACACTTCTCTAGGAATACTCACCCCAAAAGTATCTATAAGCCTGGAGATGTATGAAAGGTGCAGCTGTCCCAAAATAGGAACAAGATGCCAACCCTCATTCATCCTTTCCCCAGTATTTGTCCACACTCCCTGCAGCACAGGGGCTACATGCAGTAATTTTTGGCCTGTGAGAGAATTCTGTTAATGCGATCAGTAGCCTCAGACAGGAGCATCCATGATGTACTTTGGAAAGTTAATGAAATCTGCCCACCAGAAAGGTTGAAAATTGTTGTCCTTCAGCTGTGTCTTATTTACTTTTCAAGGCTATTTCCTTTTCAAAACAGTATATTGGCAGAAATAGTTTTCCTTCTTTGTGGCAGGTGCAGGTAAAAACTTACGATCCATGGGCAAATTTATAGCAGGGGTTTGGTACCAAAGGTAGGAGCTGAAAATTAACTCTTACTGCTTTCAAATCCATTAAGTTCCTGCCTGCTCCTTCAAGCCTCTAAATCTTCTCATGATCTGCCCCTGGAGCCCAGTCTGAGTTGGATGCCACTGTCTCTGCAGGGGAAAAATAATAAAAAATTGCTACTTAAGCCTTAACGTTTTACTAGAGCTTAACATCAGCTGGGCAGCTTCTTCAAAGGTCCATCTTAACCCACAGAGAGTGGTAAAAAGATCAGTCAGAGAGCAGGATCCTAAAATACACCAACTTTTCGTGTGCATTTGAAGTCAGACTCTCTGATCCATTGTCTTATCTCCTGTTTCATCTGCAGCCTGCCAACCTTTCCAGGAGCAGATTTGTATGCACATAGATGTCTGTGAAATAGGTGTTCTTTAGATGAATTTGGATGAAAACAAAGCACTGTTATGCACAGATCAGAGACTGCAGCTCATCAGCACCTATTATCACTAAGTAGGAAGCTGCAGACAGACTCACACAGATGCAGCTGCTCCATCACCATGAGGGGCCAGAGCTACACCACCACGACAGAGTGCCCACAATGGGTACCTCGTGCTCTGCATCACCTGCTGAGACACAAGGAGTGGCTGGAGCAGGCTGGAGAGGGGTACCACATAAATGCAGCCATTATACCTGATGCAGAGCTGTCACAGAGAAACAGCTTTTTCATAAACTTCATAGCACAGTCCCATAACAAATTCACCTTTCCTTAAAAAATACTTTCTTTTTTAATGCCAGTCGTGCTGAAGATTTTGCAGACAGAGCAGTCTAGTGGCCTGCTAGCAGTGTTATTAAAAGTCTGAGGATGAGGTTTGATTAAGGGCAAGTGCTGGATCCTGTCCTTGGGTCACAACACCCTCAGCTGCCTCGGCTGCTCCTCCTCAGCCGTGTGCTCCAGTGCCCTCATCCAGATCAAGACATGAAACAGATCAACCAGTCAAGACATTAAACAGAACTGGCCCCAGTACCGAGCCCTGGAGAAGGCCCCTTGTGACCAGCTGGATTAATTCCGTTCGCCATCGCTCTCTGGGATCGGCCATCCAGGGTTTTCCACCCAGCAGCAACTGCCAAAGCAGATGATGTGGCAGAAGAATTCATGTAGATGGCACTTCCATTTTCCATTATTAACTTGATCTTTTGATGTCCAGATCAAATCAAACACATAAATGGGAGCCCTGACATGATTAAAGCTGCCATGAAAATATTAAGGGCTGCTTAATTGTCTTATAATTCAGCACAAGATTCAAGGGAAAAGTGTCACATATGTAAGATGGAAATTAGAAGACAGATGGAGTAAGGGTTAATCTGAGCTTTTAATCAATGTATCAGGTCCCAAAGACAAGGACTTGGTACAGACATGAATGAGACACAGAAGTTTTCTGAGAAGACAAGATCCATAAGGACTCTCCATAACCACCTTCCTATTAACATTTATCTTTTTCATCTGGTTCTACGTCTGCAGTATTAAGAAGACAATTACTTATCTACCTCTCCAATGCATTAGTACCAAATTACCAAATGCAAATGACCACACAAACTTCAGGTAGGAGATGGCAACAAACATCTCCAAAATACAAGCAACAGGCAAAATAAAAGCAGAGATTTTAGCATTTTTAATTTATTGATTGGCAGGGAATGATCTTATGGGTGTCTGATGGTGGATGAAATAGCTGCTCCATTACATTGGTGTAAGTGTCAGCACTGAACCCAAGCAAAGCAGAAAATGTGACACCTTTCAGCCAAACTTAATGGTAGTATAAATGGGTTGAAAAGGAATTGCAATCTACAATTGAAATGTTGAGGTGCTTAGAAAAAATTACTTATTGTGATAACAAAATAAGTGTTATATGAACCAATAAGTCACTGAAGTTGTCACTATTTAGGAGATAATTTTAAAATACAGAGCTTTGCAGTTGTTTGAAAGTATATGATGGATTTTTTTTAATACACGTGACAGCCACTATTTTGTGTAGACGCAGAGAAATTTCACATTTGCTTCTGACTCATTATCCTAAATAAATCAAAAATCTCATGCTGTTTATTTATCTCATGAGGAAGAGTGTGCATATAAAATAAAAGACCATATTGCACTTCAACAAATCCGCAGTTGTTTTCTGTCTCCCACTTTGAGTAAAAGTTCTCTTATGAATTATGTCAAATCATAACACAATTATGTTAAATCATTAACAGCATACCTGAAAATCAAATACTTTCCCCTCTGCAGAAGACCTTGGCACAGAGAAGTTTCGTCAAATCAGGAGGGATACAACAAGCAATAAAGCTAGAACATACATGAAATTAGTTGTGTCTAACCCCTCATCCTTATCACAGAACCAACTAGAACATAATCATTCCTGACTCAACTTAGTCAAACTTTTATCCTAAGAAGTCCTTCAGCATGTAGACTTCTCACCTAGGTAACCTGTTCCAAGGATGTGCCAACAAGGTCACCCCAGGCTGCCCAATTCAAACATTTGGAAGTCTTGTGTCAGGCTTTAAGATTGTTTTCCTTGAGTTCTTGTACTTGCCAACTTAGTTTTTGAACTTGAAAGTTTGTATTACCCAGCCTCTCTGAAATATGATTTTGTTTTTTCAGAAATTGATAGCTTTTCATTATCTTTTGAGTCTAGACGCTGAAACTTGGGAAGCAAAAATATATACTTCTTCCAAGTGCTGACAGCATTAATTTAATTTCTTGCAACCAGGTGGAGAGAATAATAAACCATTGTCCTTTAACCTGCCAGGGCTCAAAAACTCCCAGAAATGCTGCCCTTCACACAGCACCCATCTGGGCTTTGCTGCAGGCCAAGGGAATGTGCCTCTGGGTGTAGTATCCACATACCCTCTGAACAGAGAGAGCCTTTTCTTTCTCAGGATTTCTCCTGAGACAAGCTGAGAAAAGAAAATCAAAACAATTCTTATCTCATTCGCTGCTCCCTGTTTGTGGCCATGTGGAATGTGCTCTGGAGATTGTTTACCCAAGGTGATTGCTTGGTTGGATTCTGGTGAGGGTGTTTTGGATTCATCGACCAGTTGTATTCACGTGTGACTCTCAGGAGCAAGTCACGGGTTTCTTGGTTAGTTGGTTAGTGATAGTTCTTGTTAGAGTAATATAGTTATAGTATAATAAAGTAATTAATTAGCCTTCTGAAATCACTGCAGTCCTGCACAACATTCTTCCCACATCAGGCATCCCAGGACCGATATCTGGGTGCCTTGAGTCCCCACCCTGCCCCCCATGGCCCCAACCCTTGTTATCCTCATCCCCCTGGCTCCAAGGGACCACGATGCAGCTGCTCTGCTCTTCTCTCTCCCTCCTGCCCTGTCACTCCCTCTAAGCACATTGATCCAGAAAGTATTTGTCTGGTCCTTTGCTCCATCTGCTGCTCAAACATTAAATGTGAAAGAAGGCAGAACCCCTAGACTACAGCAGAAATGCTGTTTAGGATATGATACTACTGCAGTTCACTTGTATTATCAATTTGAAATGAAAGCAAGATGCTTTGCAGGGGATTGCAGTGCTGGAGATTTAGCTTCACTTCCATTTGGACAAAATTTAAAAAAAATAAAATTTCCTTTTACCATCTCTCAGTTTTCCAGAAATTCTCTAATTCTATGCTAGACTACAGGCTATATATTTACATTCATAGGGATATTTTTTCCTCTAGTTTGGACATATTTATTTTCTTCATTAATTCAAGAAATGAAATGGAAGAAAAACAGGACAGAAGAGATTTGCCTTTTCCTTTCCTGAATACAATCACAGCACCCACTGATTTGGTGTTGGACTGGACTTTTGGTTCAAGGTTGTTTGTGCAAGTCAACTTTATTTTTCCTAAGAAAATCTTAGGGACATTGCTTTGGCATTTAGAGAAAGAAGGAGCTCTGTGCATTTACCACTTTTTTGTTTAACATGCTCCCAGAACACAGATGAATATTAGCACTTTTGGGCACATGAATTTTAGTGTGCTTGGACACATATGCTTCTTCTGCATGAAAGGCAGTAAAATTTTAGTCACGGCCTCATTCATCACTGGCCTGATCCAACTTACACTGAAATCTGTGGGCATATCTCCACAAAACTGGACATATGCACCAAAAAAATTCTCCTCTGACCTGGCTAAAAATAAATAGATCTTGTGTGGAACTAGATATAAATGGATACCAGAAAATAAGTCACTGCAATGAATAATATCAAGAGAAGAAAATGGCTTTCAAGTCAAGCTCTAGATTTATAAACTATAGGGGTAAGAAACCTAGCAGCTGCAAAGAAACAAATGGTATGATTGACTGCTTTGTTCTGTTTGCAGATAAACTTTGCAATTGCAGTTCCAGTAAATAATCATGCAGGAATCCTTAGCTGTAAGCACAAAGAGAACAGCAAAACTCCAAAGTTGCAATGGAAGATGGAAGTTGATGCAGCAGGGCTCTGTCTTTCTCCTTCCTTTGGCAGTACTGTCAAAGTGGCATAACGACTCAGACAATAAAGAATATATAACTAAAACTATGTCAGAATAAGCAAGAAGGGGAAAACCACGCGTCTATTACCAGTCTCTCTCCCTACTAATTGCTGATTTTAATAGCTTTGAGCTCCTTAGCTGGCAACACACAGGAGGGGAGGGGGCAAAAATGTTTTATTCAGTGCTGAATAAATGCACAGCATTTGGTACTGACACGGCACTCAGGACAAAAGCTCTTCACTGTGCCATCAAGCAGCTGAACTTCTAGTCCTGCCTTGTCTGAAAAAACAAGCTAGATGCCCCTTCTCCCAGTCAAATGACACATTAGTTGCTGTCACTGCTGTCAAGCCTGAGTTATAATGATAGCATTACTGCTCGTACAGCCTGCAGGGAAACCAAACAGCATCAGAGAGGGAGGCTGCCAGGAAGGTGCAGTCACCACCTCATCTGCCTAGTGAGAGGAATAATGTTTTTTGCAAGAGATATTTCCCAAAGAGCAGTGAAGCTCACAAACTGCCAGGAGAAACACCCCTGCCGTCCTGACCAGCCTCCTTTTCATTCTACAGATACAATAAATCAGCCTTCACATTCACAGCTGGTAACAGTGCTTTTCCTCATCAGGCTGAGGCTCTTTCTGCCATACTCAGCCCCAGCAGACCATCCTCCTGGGCTGTGTTTGGACACGGGTTTTGTGTGAGGTTTCTGACTCCCCATGCTGCAATCCAGCGCTGATCATATGGCTGAAATGTGTGAGAGCTGCAACGTGGAAATCAGCACATGGCACAAAGCAGCGACCTCTCACCCCAAACAAAGGCAGGGTTACGTCCAACAGGATTACTGTCAATTTATCCTTTCATTTCAAGAAAGACCATTTTAAATTTTCACCTGCTTCCCAACACTCAAAATTTCTCCCAGCATTTCCAATTCTGAGCTCTGTTTAACAGGCTGAAACTCCTCTCCCCACTGCCAGGCAATGCACTCCCACTGTTTGCTGACAAACTGGAGCTTGCCCTGGGGTTTCAATGTCCCCAGCAAAAAGCTGTCCAGGATCTGTCCCACCACCCACAAGCCAGTGGGTATGGAACAGGCAGGGACCAGCCTCACAGCTCAGCATCACACAGAGCTGCTGCAGCAACAGCTCCCTGCCAGAGCACCTGTCCCACCAAAGCTCATTAGGGGAAAATAAGCAAGGAGTGCTGGGGAAGGATCTTGTCATCGTTAATAATGTCAGACCCTTTTCTTCCTTGTCTTTTCATGTTAAAATTTTCAGAAGAACATAGAGGAGCCACACTTGACAGGTCCTAGAGTACCTTTGACACCCTGATCAAACTTGGCACCTACTACTTTATGTCTGGAGTAAATGATCTTTGGAGCTCGTGTACACGTCATGTATTAGCATATGTAGCTTTTTTTATATCTATTTGATATGCATTATTCTGTTTAGCTGCATATGGATACACAGCTACCTATTCCTTGGCCTATTCTGATATCCAAAGGGATTCTCAGGGAAATTCCTACTAGGCTGGCCCCAAGGATTATATTTCCTGAACTGCACAGGGCCACAGCAGTTACTCTGGACAGCTCATCAGTCTACCTATAAAATAGGTGACTCCTGTTAGCCAGCCACACAGACTGACTATTTTCTCTTTCCCCTTCTGACAGATAAATTATTGAATATACAACATGGAAATTTTCCTTCAAATTCATTAACAGTTCCTCCACACACTACAGCAAGCTGTTATATTTGGATACCTTTCTCTCATAAGCCTCAGGCTGACTTCTCTCTCTTAAAAATGGTTTCCCAGTGGATACCAACATTGTTATGGTGGTGTACAATCTCCTCCCAAACACAGCTCCCTGTCTTTTATCCCCAGTTCACATCTCCAGTGCAGCATGAGAAGTACCAGGTTCCTGAAAGACCCCAGAAGGCTCCAACCTTTGAGATTTTTACCCCAGACTCCCTGTGAGCCACATGAACTTCCTTGCAGTTTGAGATTACACCTGTCTGGCCCCACAATCTCACTGAATGCAGCAGTGTGGAGACTGAAGCATGCACTGCCCCAGCTGCAAACACCTGGCTGGGAACCTGCCTGCAGCAGGTTTCTGATGGAGCACACGAAGGGAGTTCTTCAACAGAAACACTGACAGCAAACCCTGCCCCAGAGGTGTTAGCAATTCCAGCAGGTGCCATGGGTAGCCCCAGGTATAACAACCTTCTTTCCCTCTCCAGGATGCCTGCACTCACCCTGGCAAGATGCTGTGCATCCCACTGTACATTATGAACAGACTTTCTATCTATCGTGCAGAACATAAAAGTTTTTTTGTCAATTTCCCATTATTACTGCTGCAGATGTAGGGAAAGGTGGCCTGGTTCATTTAATGAGCACAGTGCCAACAGGCACCAGCCCTGCAGCCGCTCTCTCTCCACAACATCCCGGGCAAGTGGGGCACTGGAGAAGGCGCCTGTTCCCACTGGAAGTGCTGCAACTACTGATTTTCTGGTGCATTCAGTGACCTGACCTAGACAGTTTCACTAAGTTAGTCCAGAATTGGCATTTCCTCAGCTTTGTCACTGCAGCTAATAAAACCTGCTCACAGAGTTTTCCCTTGATGCAATTTACCCACAGGGAAATAATTTGAAATTTTCTCCCAGACCCAAACCAGCACCTAGCACAGATTTAATCCAAAACCCAAGAACTTCCTATGGCATAACCTGGGAGCTGGCATGCCCTTGCTGCCTCCCACACCCTTCTCCTCCAGCTGTCTCACCCTTGTTTGCTCTTTAACTACCAAGAATCCCTAATTTCTGATAGTAGCTGTCCGAAGTCTCACATGAAGAGGAATCATCTCCCCATCTTGCTTGTATTACAAAACAAATTAGAGATATTGAAGTGAAGTGTGTTAATCCTGTAATTATCATGGTTATAATGAGGCAGTTTAATGATCTTGCTAATTGTCTGTTCAGCAAGACTGGATTGGAAAACATTCCTTACCCCATCCACCCTTTTAATTCTGCTTAGATCAGATGTTTCCTGTGAGTGTAGCTATGTGTATCACTAAGCCACCACCAAATTAATCTTTAAAACTTGCTGCAAGTCTAACCAAAGGCCAAGTATTACATTGTAGGCAATGCCTATGTGGCCACAGTCATAGCTATTCAGCTGTATATTAATTCAGGCAAGATTGCCAGAGGAAGCAAAAAGAGAAATAAAACATCTCTGTGACGACTAAAATTTTACATATGGATTGCCTGTTAAAGGGCTTAAAATTATCAGCTGAAATAAGCTGCCTGAAAGTTGTTTCTGCCTAATCAACTACTTTCCTGTTTATTCTGCTGCAACAACACACCCTCAGCCTGTGGCTGTGGCTAAATACAGGTGCTGTCCCAGAAACCACCTGCAATGCCCCAGGAAACTCTGTTCTCCAACCCCTGCACACCTTGGGAGCAACTCAGGACCCCCTACATGGCTCCTCAGAGACTCATTAAAAATTATCTTTACAAAAGTAAACAATCAAGAATGGGTACACAAGTAAGTGTTCAGTAATGCAAAAAAACCACATGCTTCCAGCACATCAGCTTCTCTGCAGGAGTTGTCATGCATATGCTAATCCTGGAGTAAACTGCAAGTAATTCCAAGCAATGAAGCAGTAATTTAGCCCATGTTTACTGTAAGCAGCTGATACAGCCATGCTTTCCCTGCCATGGCTTGTTCAAAACTCCACATCTCATCCTTCCAGCTCTCTTGGCTGTAAAAAAGGTGAACTAAGTGTTCCTGTAATAGGCAAAATTTACCAAGCATCTCAATGTAGAATTCCTCTGTTTCCCCAGCACGTGATTGCAGAATTGAAAAAGTCTGTCCATTTAGCCAAAAACACACCTCTGAGCCACAGAGGAAACTGGAGAACTTCTTCCAAGTATTAACCATCTCTCTAAGATCCCTACCTCACCTGCTGCTACAAAACAAAGGTAACTTGTCATCAAGCCTGGTAATAACAGTGCTGTGAGCAGCCACCCAAAACCCAGAGGTCAGATTTAAACTGATATTAAACCAGCAAAACTCCACCAGTCAGAAAATACAGTGATTTACAAGCAGTTGGGGACCTCACCTCTGCACCCAGCAAGCTTTGCACCGTGCTGCACAGGCAAACGGCCCAGCACACATAGGCCAAGCTGCCCTGCACAGCAGAGAACAGACAAAAATCAGGAGTTCTCTCACTGCAGCCAGACCTTAATGCTAAGCACCTACCAGATTTTGTTTCTAGTGCATTTGACACGCTAGAGAAATAATGAATAGTAATTTGAATTAATCATTGCGAGTTCCATTGGAATTAACAGCAGTGGTTAGCATGCCATATTTATGGATACAGAAGTGGCATATGGGATCAACCCAGAGATTTAACTAACCCACTGTCCCGTTTCCAGCACCTGGCAGCAGCAAATGCCTGGAAATACATTTGCAAGGGCGAGGTAGGCACCAAGCAAAGCTTTCCCTGAACATCCTTCCAATGGCTCACAGCTGAGAAATTTCCTGAGCCAAAGCCTGCCAGGGCTGTGCATCTGAGCAGCTGGCACCCAGCAGCTGCCCCTTGGCACCCACAAACTCCTTGTGCTCTGCAGAGCATCTCTGCCTGTGCCTCAAGGGCCAAGCCCAGAGGGTACAGGCAAGTTCTGCATGTAGCACTATTTCTTTACTCATCTGAGACACAGTTCTCTCAGCATCACTGCATGAGCTCAAGGTATCACAGGACCAGAGCAGTCCTTTAGCCAAGTGCTGAGTGTTACTTTGCTGATAAAAAGGGCTCACAAGTGAGACAACAGCAGGTAATGCCATCTACTATAGTCTAATGATTTCCCATAGCTTTGAAAAATGGCGTCACTGCAGCATTTGGCCATGATAACCAGAGGATGCAATCAGGAGAAGGCTTGTAGATAAGCATTAGATTTCATTAAAACCAACCAGCAGAGATTAAAAAGGAAGACAAGCTTATCAAGACACAAGTCCTCTTCTCAGGTCTATCAGCTCTCCTATTAAACTGTATCATCTGTCCCCAGAGATGTGCCCTGACTGAGCAGTGCTCAGGAACAGCAGGGAGCAGGTCAGCTCAGTGCCACTGCCCTGCTCCCCACCCTGCAGCAGCCACAGAAAGGATGGGCCTTACACGCCAAGCAAGACCTGGGAATTAAAGTTCATTTATCAGCAATGGGAAAAATATTCCCTTGGCAGGAAAAGAAGAGGTCAGGTTACAGTAGAATCTATTAAATGAGTCTGTTTCTCAGCACTCTTCAGAAAATAGAGTGGAAACACAGAGTGATGACATGAGGTGGAATCACCAGCGAGATGAGAATCGAGCACCAGGGAGACAGGAAAAAAACAAAGGGATGTGGTGAACTCATTTCCCTCAGACCTACACAGACACTTTTATTCTGTGCTTCACATTCCTGATAGCACTGCCATCCACAGGGGGATGATCTGCAGGGTGCTCAAGTCAAAGAAAAGTTATTCCATAACTTCAGACAGGTTTTGGTGTAAGCTCCAAAAGCCACTCCAACTCAGCTGGGCAGTAGCTGTGTACGAGTCAGCTGTTGCACCTGAAGAAGGTAGCCTTGTGTGAAATTTTAAATAAAATACAAAACAGTTTTCAGACACATGTTACAGCAAGGAAACCACTGGAGATGATGGAGAGTCTTGCTTGTTTTTTGGCCTTTGGTTTAATTTTGAAACAATCTGGCAATAATTCAAACAAAACAAGCTGCCATGTATGAAGTGGCAGAGTCAATATTACATTTTAAAGAAACCACTCATTTGTTTCTCATTTTGCCTTCAAAATTACAAGCTTCTTGATTACAAACACCTTTCTCAGAAAACCTCAGATTAAGAGGTGTGGTGCTGGCAGCCAGGATTGTTATCAGCTTTGTATGATCCTCAGCAACACAGCCCCACTACAAATGAATTTGCATACCAGAGATATTTGGGGCCAAATAAAACAAAACTGCTCATTATTCCTGAGCTGTAACATGGCTCAAAACCATCCCTCTATCCATGAACCATTCCTCTAGTTATTGGTCCATCTCCAATATGAACAAGTCATGAAAAGTTTGGGGTAAAAACTCTGCAAAGATGAATTTAAATCAGAACCAATATTTATTCCAAGATTGTTCCTCAATCTATTTCATCTACTCCCCAGCTCTCCATAATAAATCATTTGGCTCCCCATATACTGCAGCACATCAGATCTCAACACCATAGATCAGAATACACAGCTGTGTTTATGAGAAAGAGAAACTAATAAATGAAAAATTATGACTGGAAATTGAATCTGCTAGACAAATGCTCAGCAATAGATTAACATATGCTGCATTCGCAAAAAAAAAAACTTTAACTCCAGCTTGTATTAAATATTGAGATCACTAAGTTTTCCTCAATGTTCTGCATGTCTTGATATATTGTAAGCAGCATATTTCCTTAGTTGCATATATCCATATCTCTCTAATAACTTTCAAACTCCTGGACTCCTGTCATTTGGACTTATATTTGAAGAGACACTTGAGACCTATAAAAGCAGGGGAAAGAACCCAAAATCCAATACTAAAAGCAATGTGATTTCACTGCTTTTGTCAGTGGAAATTTTCTTTTGAGCTGTATAATTGAAAAGCAATGCAGTAGCACAAAATATTATACAAGATGAGGAACATTTCAGTGACAGCCTTGCAGCCCACAAATCAAAACATAATGCATTGTTTATCACAGATAATTTCAGGCTTTCCATCCCATTTTAATCTTTTTGTTAGCTTTTAAACAAACTCTCTGTCCCAATTTTAGAGACAGGAATAAGAATAAACATTTGCATTCTCTTCTGAAGAATATTCATTATTCAGGGTAACAGAGAGAATAAACTGCAGAATATACTACTCTGCTCATGGTAGCTACCCTTTGCATGATAAGATACAAGCCAGTGAACCATCACAACACATTTTCTTTATTTAACTTTTAGGAAGCTGTAACTAAGCTGTAAGCTTCTCTGTTTCTATTCCTTGACTTTGAATTCATTCTCTGCCTTATTTTAATATTTTCTAAATAAAAAAAAAAAAAACCTCACCAAAGTCAAACCTTTTTCATGCAGATGAGGATGCCAGGAAATAATTAAGTAGTAGATTTATCCCTGAGAACAGAAACACATTTTAGAAGTCATATCTCCATTTTTTATCATTTTTACAGTCTAAGAAGGAGCATTTTCTAGCAAGATATTTTTCCTCCTGCCTGGACTGCTCTGAAGAGCAGCCACAGTCTGTGTAACATCTAAGATGCTGAAAAATCCACGAGAATGACAAAAATTTAATTCTGACAGCAGATTTCATTCAGCATAGTTCAGCCAAAGTCATTCAAGGGAGAAAATAATCAAAACAACTTAGTGGTCTATAGGTAAAGAGAACTTTAGCCCACCCCATTGATGTTTCATGGACATCAATGCCGATGACTATTCTCAATTTCCTTACACATCTATTCATAGCCTGAGTATTTGCACATATGAGTGATACCACTCACCTCATGGAACCCCTGATGCTCACCCTGTACTGCTGAATTAAAGCTCACTGCCTACCACTAATTGATATCAGCTTCTCTCCACAGGTGACCCACTTTGACCTCAATTCCCCTATTTAACAAAAACTCAGCTCCCCTGCAGTGAGACACCCCTGTGCTGTGTTAGTCATTTCCTGCAAGGACAAGGGCCAGCTAACACAGAAAAACCTGTGCAGTGTCAGCTCAGTTTGCTGACACCACTCAGGTGTTGCTCATAGCAGGCACCTCCTCTAACAAGATTTGCGGTGAATTTTTTAGAAGAACATTTGGTTAAATTAGTATCTGCAAACTACGGTGCCACACATGCATAATGCAGTGTGGCAGCTCTGAAGATTTAGTGAGGCTGTACAGAGAAGCATCCATAGTGATGAATGAAAAATACAGGTTTCAAAATACAAACTTTATGCCTCAAGACACCTGTTACTTGCTCAGAGAATGAATGGAAAACTACCAGAAATCAGAATAGGTGTTCTCATTAGGCTGCTCATAATTTCTTACTCTATTCTGCACTGTCAGCCAACAGATCTTTCTGGTTGGGCCAAAACTATTGGTGTCCCAAATTCAGTCAGTGGGAGAAAGCCAAGCAGACAGCAAAACCTGGAACCAATCTTGACTTGGTCAAGGTGTAGGGATGTTTGGAGGACAGCCCAGAAGGTGATAAAGGACATTAAATGTCTCAGTCACTCATGTGACACTAACGACAGTGCAAAGTCTAAAGTAAATTGTAATGCAGTCTTGACCTCTAAAAAATTGCACAAGTAGGAGGATTGAACTCACACCCTTGTGCTTCAAAGGCAAGAAACTCAAGCTGCTGAAATGGAGAAAGGACAGTCCTGCAGCTCTTAGTAATACCCAATGTAGAAAATTTTTCAAACAGACAGAAAAGCAAAGAAAAGAGCAATGCAGGAACACTACAGGGTTTGTGAAGACACAGATTAACAGATTTCAATATTAATCAAGTTAAGGTAGCGCTTGTTTTTAGAGACTATTGCCTTCAACTTGCTTCTGTTCAAGTATTTATTAATTTGGGTATTTTTACACATTTTCTGTACAGAAGAAAAAAAAGGATTGATTTTAGATTTCTGAACTGTGCTCTGTCCTACTTCACTATTTCTACAGAGTTCCAGAGTGAAGCTGCCTGATTAAAATGCCAAGCAGGCTTTTGGCAATGAAGACCAATAAAAATGCACAGGCAGGAATTCTGCCTTGGTAACTCATAGACATTATGTTCTTCTAACGTGCATCCTGCTGTCTGGGGCCCCAGGGAACAGCCCTGCCATGGGAGGCACCATGACACAGGCCCCTGCCCACAGCCCTTTCCCTAAGGCTCCCTCTCTGCATCACACAGGTGAATATTGTTCCCTCCCACCAACTCTCTCATCCAGCTGAAAACTCCCAAAAGAGGAACTTTTGAATAATCAGCCAGCCATTTGCACAGCTGAAATAGAAAAAAGTCAATACCAGGGTCATAAACAACTGTTCCAAGTTCTTTTTTTGTGATATTGTTTGTAAACATTTCTACTGGCTCTAGCAGTATGAGGTTGGGAGTCATGAGTGAGCAGAGCAATTCCCACTCAAGTTGGATTAACCCTCCCTTCCCAATCTGTTACATGGAGAAATAGTGTTGATCAAGGTGGAATAATATTTAGAGCAGAATGTCAGGTTCAGCCACAAATAGATTTGCTTGTGGAAGCAGCTGCTACACCCATTAGAATCTTTTAATAAACTGTTATGAAGATTGACACCTTGGAAGTAATTAAGTATTCAGTATTTTTAGGTAATTACTGCAGCAATAACATAAGACGTGCTCATTTTCAAAATGAGGAATTATCTCTAGCTCCTGTTGCTGTGCTCCTTTTAATAATCCCTAATAGTTTGACACCAATGATTATTACTCCAGCTTTCCAAGTTTCCAAACAAAGTAATAGGAGCAAAAGAAACTGTTTACAGTCCAGGGGAAATCCCACGAGCTGGTTAGATGGGACTTCCAGGGGAAAGCACACAGAAGGCGTGATGCCAATGCACTGAAGGACAGCAAAAAGTCCACATGCAAAGAAAATACCTCTAAAAGATCCTGTGTAGAAGGCCAGAAAAATAATACAGCAATAAAAGTAGCCATGAGAAAATGATGTCTCATTAACAGGCATGCTGGCACGTTTGTTAGGACACTCACACACTGGCTGTGAGAGGACAGGATGTTTTTATGCTCATGGGCCACCACCCAAACCAAGCTCCCCACCTTCTCTCTTGCACTCAACCCTGAACCCAGACTTTTCCCCAAGCCCTTTGAAGGGCACAGGCTCGTCCTGGATGTCCAATCACCTGCATTTGCCAAGTGAGACATCAGGAACTCTCCTGGGCCCACACTTGTTCCACATTCACACAGCACATCTCCACAGCTGCACACAGAGCCAGACTCAGGCTCACACTGATTCCAGGCACCATTTCATCTGCTAATTGCAAAAAATACAAACCCAAAACTTCCCATAGGCACATTTGTTCTTTTTGCTATGAGCTGCCCAGTTTGACCACAAAGGTTTCCTGTGAGGCACTATTGACAGGATCTCAACATGCAGATGGGTTTTGTCAGTGCAGGAAATACAGGGTTTTCACTGTGCTCTCCCTGCAGAGGAAGAGTGCCTATCCTGAAGCTCATTTTAAGAGCAGAGTGGCCAAGCCAGATTTCTGTGCTGTCCCCCTCCTGCACAGTGTCACCAGTCCAGAATTCAGCAGTGTCCTTGACGCACCAAGTGCCAGTGGGCTGGCATGACATCCTTCAGACCCTGACAGGTTGAGAGCAGCTGCACCCAAAGAAACTGCTCTGCCATCCTAAAATTCTGAGAATCAAAATGTAAATAAAAATAAATACACATCAATTAGACAAGAAGGCCAAACCCTAGAAAATGTTACTGAAATAAAAGAAAGACTGAACCAATAAACAAAATGGTCTTATTGACAAAAAATACTTCAGTAGCTTTAAAACTGCCCAAGAGTGGCTTTGGCCTTATTACTTTCAGTAAATCTGGAGTTTTGTTTTGTATTTTAACTGTAATGACAAATTATAAATGCACTTTGAACTGAAAATACATTTTTAAAAAAACTTTTCAAAATGGGACATTCACTAAAACTAACCATATTCCCATAAACAGGCTTGACTTAGACAGAAAAATGTCAGCATTAAATATACCTACAACTCCATTCTGAGCTGCGTGGCCCCTATTGAGACAGATTCCTAATGTGGCCACCTGAAAACATCTCTTAGTGCCCCACCACCCAGGCATTCCCAAACAGCTTTTCCCACAGCCTGGTCAGAGCTGATGCTGCTTCCTCAGGGTTTTTAGCTGCTGCCTCACTCTGCACTCCTAGCAGAGATGCTCATCGGGCAAGCTGCGAGGCCCTTTCTTCAAAGACAGGGATATTGTTGCTTGGATGGATAGATACAATTATATTAACCCCACTTTGTCTTCATTTGCTCCCATCACAGCAAAGACAGAAATACCTGGCCCATACACAGCCTCTGCCCAACCCCATTAACGTGCGGTTAAAAGAGCCGCCAGAGGAGAGATTAACAGCTCCTCATTTATTTTAAAGTGTTTCTGGTTTGTTTTTGAAATGCACCATCTGTGCTTGCACCACGATGTGTTAATGAAACCTGGCTCTTGGTTCTTTCAGGGCACGAAAGTGATTTTAAGTGCAGGGGTAGGCGGGACCTGGACCAGAAGTTGCAGCTGTGACTGTGAGTAGCTCTGGTAATGGCACATCCACCTTTCCACCTGGAACAGCTCATCCCCAGAGCTGCCAGGAGCTGTCTGAAGGAGGTTGTGAAAAACCCACCAGCAACATCCAGCCTCCTTCGCAATTCAGAGGAAATGAGGCCAAGGAGATTTTAGCAGCCGTATATTTCAAGTAATGATGGGATTCAAACAGCTGGAATTGAGGCACACTCTCACAGATGGTTCTTATGCTTGCTTTTGTTGTGGTTTAGCCAGTAGACTTTGGGATAACTGCGTCTGCAGGATCCCAAGGCTCTAATAAAGTTGCATTTGCCATCAGCTCTATTTTCATTTGCATTGCTACAGGAGGTACCTTGGCATCTGCAAGACAAGACAGAAAGGCTTACAAAGTGGATCAAAGTGTGGATTAGGGCACAAGTTGACTCTTTGGATAAACAGACAAAACCTGCAACTAAACTGTGCTTTGAAGAGGAATTTTACATTTTATTAAAACTGTTTGGTGCTCTCTGACTGTGTACTTAAGACAGACACCCAAGACTTTTATACTGCTTAAACAAGCAGTACAGGTAGTTAAATTTCATACCGATTCTCTCAGACCAAAGCACATTTCCACAGCAGATAACTCAGATTATGCTAACAAAGCAATGCATTAGCTTTTTGTTTTTCCCTCAGATGGTAATGCTGTTAAAAACACAAAGCCAAGTGCCAGTGTCCTGGCTAGAAAAAGCCCATCAGTTTTGTGCAAAGATGACTCTTATTAAATAGCAAAATCTCCATCTGCTCAGAATATCCATCATCTGGGGGAGACAGAGAAGGAAGGAAAGGAGGAGGAGGAAATGAGAGTGCGACCGATGTGTTAACCCCTGCCTTTAAAGACATTGTTCCATTTTGTAAAAGTGACACAGCTGTGTTTCTAAAGAGATGAAAATCTGAGCCTAATATCAACAGTCTGCTTTTGCCTGAGGAACAACACCATAAATTTCAACATCTTCATCTGGTGAAGTGGTACCAGTTGTCATGGGAGAAAAGCAAATCTGAATGTTTCATGTCCAGACCAAAAATTAGGTAAACTCTGGAAAAGCAACAGTAAACTCTGGAAGCACAAAGTTTTATTCTGCATTAAATATGAAACAAACCTACTGAAAACAGGGAAGTTTAAAAAAAAAGTTTGAATTATGCCTGAAGAGACCTTGGCCATATGTGCTGCCATATTCAGAAATTTCTTTCTAGGCTGCTATGCCACTGTTCCGTTTGTTAAATTATTTTTATGTTAGTGAAAATGATTAGGTTTTTGTGCAGTTATTGGGACCCAAAAGGCACCTTTATTTACCTCATTTATCATATACAGCAGCATTCAGCTGAAGTGTAGAGGTAAACAATCTTAAATAACAATATTCTTGCTAGAATGCAGTCATCTTGACCACAGGAGGTTTGGAAAAATGCAGATTTAAACTGTTCACATTACTGTTTTATCTGCATTTCAGTCTGAATCACTAACTTGTCATCAAGCTCAGCAATAAAGTAACACGGAGAAGATATTAAATATTTATACCTACAGTACCTTACAAGTTTTCATTGAAATATTAATAGTAAAACAAAAGCACAACTGTTCCAGCTACCAGAAGCAGTAAAGGCAATACTTAAAGCCAACTAACAGTGCCATAGCCAATTAAGTTTGGTGTGCTAAAAGAATTGTTAGTTCAATTTAAATTTGTCAAGGGAAATACTTTGAAAATATATATTCAAAATATTTGTCAGTCACTTTGCAATCAGCACCTGCGAGAACTTTTAAATCCCTTGCATGTTATAGGATAAACGTAAGCTAGGGAAATATTTCCCTGCCCTGACTCCCCTGGCTGTGCAGAGTTTCTGTCACAGGATTTCCTGCAGCTTTGCACACTCACAGCAGGGCTGACAGGTTCATCAGGGGCTCCAGAGCCTGCCCTGGCCACCATGGTCACAGCAAAGCAGGAGCCACAGGCAGCCTTTTGTCATGCCATTTGCTTAAAAGGTGCTCTGTTCAATCAGAGAATGTCTTCTACAGTAAGTTGCAATTATTTTTTACAAGAAATAAAAGCTTACTGTAATCTGAAAGAAATAAAATCTGGTCTTTGCTGAAAGAGCTTAAAGTTTAATAAAAGGCAACCTGTGTAGGCGAGGAGGGCAGGAAGCCAGCTAAAATGGGCTGAAGAGAAAAATCAAAGAGTAGTTGGGATAAATGAAGAGAAGCCTCTCCTTCACAGAGATTAAATTATTAATTATCCTGCAGAAAGCCCTGTGTTTACCTCAAACATGTTCAGTGCCTTAACAAGGGCCACCATCGGCACTGCCTTAAAACAGCGCAGCGCACACAGAGCTCAGCTCATTGCATTACAGAGGATTTTAAATACTGCTGCTCCTCAAAGGCAGTGATACGGGGTCAAGAACATAATACCCATTGCAGAGAAATCTAATTCCAAAGCTGGGAAAGTCTCTTCCCACCCCAAAATGGCTTTAGGTATTGAAATGAATCCTGTATTACAGCTAAGCTTTGGTCAAAGCAGAAATTCTGACAGATTTATTACTACCTTATCAAGTGACTTCATGGCTTCAAAAAATACATATATTCTTCTAAAATCCATTTATCTAGGCAGAATTTAATAGTTGCAAGAAGTATGCTCATTTAATTGAAATTTGCTTCTAGCATGTTACTCTAGGGCTCTCTCCATCTGCAGCACCCCACCAAGGCGAGCGTCCTTTTATTCCTGCTGTCTATCTTCCACATTCAGAGACCCACTTAAAATCATGCTAAGGCACTTTCCTTTATGCCTTTGCATTCTCAGAAAATTGCTTTTTAACTTGGGTCAGCTTCAATTTTAACTTTATTTTTTAGGAAATGTTTTTTAATCTGCAGCAGCTCAGCATTTATATACCTCATTTTACAGTGCTGCTCTGGAAGAAATGAAGGAAGTGGCCAGGGCCTCATCACCCCAAAGCAGTGCACTGTGTTCATCAAATGTGCTGTGAGGCTCTGGGGGAGACAGGAAAAATAGGCTGTAATTCTGGCTCAGGCCCTCCCTGGCCTCCAGCACGAGGTGAAATCACTGCTGGGTGGTGCTGGATGTCAGGACGTGCCCCATGCTCACGGGACCATTACTATCTCAAAGCATTGCACTTCTACAAAGTTGCTGATGAATGAAAAATTCTAAAAGCCCTTCCAAGAGCTAAGGACAGCCCTGGAGAAGGGTAAGCAGAAATTATCACTCAGCTAAAAGCTTTCAGTTGCATTAGTAGACACCTGGGATGAGTTGTTCAGTTCAGGGCACCTCAAAAGGAGCTGTCAGGATGCTCTGGGAGCCCCAGGTGAGCTGCAGTCCTGGGGCAGCTTTGCAGGATCCCCTCCCCACCGGCCAGGGGACACCGGGGCTCTGGCAGCACTCACAGCCAGCACAGAGAGAAGAGAAGGGCCTGGCAGAAGGGAAACCAGAGAGAGAGTGCATTTAAATTAGAAACTAGGAAGATGTTCTGGACTGTGAGGGAGGTGAGGTCCAGGCTGTCCAGAGAAGCGCTGCTCACCCCATCCCTGGAAGTGTTCAAGGCCAGGCTGGATGGGTTTGGAGCAGCCTGGTCTGGTGGAAAGGCCCATGGCAGCGATGGGACCAGGGGATCTTCAAGGTCCCTTCCAAACCAAACCATTCTATGACTCTGTGATATTAAGAAAGCAGTGTTCCATATAATTGAGACTGTAAACATTAAACAAATCTTTGACTAAATGCATATTAGAAAAGAAACTCCTAACCAATTAATGGATGTAGGCTACACACTGAGTTTCTAAAAGTTAATGAAGAAGCATTTCAAATACATGGGTTTGGTTCCCATAATAAATTCTTAGTGTAGAGGAGTTGATGCTTCATATTTCCTTTAGTCCACTTCCAATCACAATGCCAAGTGCACTTATCTGAAGGACATTATTTTAATGAAGTCATTTGTGCCCTTAAAAATTAATATGTCAGAGCAGTTAAAGTCTAGTGACTGTAACCAAACCAAATAATGTATAATGGAGAAATGCAGTGAGAAAAAAATACAGCCTGAAATCAAGGTTAAAGTAGTTAACCTTAGGAAAAAGAGGGAAAAGAAAAGCCAACACCAATTATATGTCCCCTTGACACACCATAAAGAATACCATTACATTGTCATCACCCTACAGCATATAGTTGTGAATTGAGATTATTAACTATCACTGTACTGTACACTGAAGCCACCATGAAATTTATCTTCATTCAAAGAGATAAAAATTATATTCTTGTGGTGTAGAGACATTTGATCTTAGAGAAGCCCCTTTAGCAGCACAGTGCCAGAGCTTCTCAGACAGCCATGACTGGAACAGTGCTTTTTGTTGTAAAGAGTTTTGTGCAAGTTATATACATTGAAAAAATATGATGCAACATTCATTCTTCCAGTTTTTTAAGCCAAGTCATACAGAAACTGCTATTTAATTCCATCAGTTCAGGAAAATTCTTCCCTCACTTTTGCATAAAGCCATGACAGACTGTTTTGGCAGCAGCTCCTTAAATTAGAGCAGCTCCAACTCAGGGCTTCCTGTCTTTAAATAATTCAGCTTTTCCCACATTCAGGTGAAAGTGAGCCATGTATCATCTAAAATGCCAACTATATACAAGAATACAAAGTGCACCTGTTGATGTGCTACTACTTCATCACTTTTCTCACCATGACATTTTCTTCAGTGCATCTGTCATTCCCACGAGCAGTGACAGAAGCAGAGCTGGTCCCTGAGAAATGACAGGAAGTGTTCACAGGCAGAACTGAGTCTCCTTCCTTCAGCATTCCAGCAGATGTGCCTCCCACAAATTCACTGTCCTTTGGGTGGTGGAAGGGGATTCCTAGCTAAGCATACAGGAGGTTTAAACACACAAAGAGTTAATCCTCTGTCCAAATTTCCTGATACCAAAAACCTCCCACCTCACTTTCAAAAAATGCACACTGTTTCTGTCCTGCAGAGACCATGTCCGCTGAACTCAGCACTCTAACACCACAGCAGTTCACTTAAACTGCTGCTCACATAGGAGTTTTCTTCATTATCAGCTGCAGACATTTCCAGACAAGAAAAGCACAATCACATTTGCTGAACCCATCAGAGATATTTATGGGTTCTTCTTCTTGGCCCATGGAATTCACTGGTTTGATAAACTCCCTTCCCCTTTAACACAGCTTAGCAGTCTCCAAGGTGCACCTCCAAACTAGATTAATGTACCTCCAGAACATCCATAAGGTAAAGAAATGTAATTTAATTTGTGATTGCATAAACCAGTCACGGAAGCCTCCCAAGAAGCCTGAGTTTTCATTTCTTTCATAGTAGACATTTAATTATATGATAATTACTTACAGCTTGCAGCTCAGCTTCTACTTTTATGAAATATAAATTGCTCTTCACTCAAAAGTGCAGGATGAGCATTTAAAAGGCTTCATTAAGAAGGTTTTAAGATTTTTTTTTTTTTTGACGACTTTCTTTAAGCTGTGGAATGGAAAGCAGATGTACCTGTAAACTGAAACTTGCTTCACAGAAGAACAAAGTAGAATCGCTAATGTAATACCAGGATGGATGAGCCTTTACAAGAAAAAAATATTAACTTTTAACAAACACATTTTTTAAAATAACAAGCAAAATATTTCTGTCAAGCTGCATGATAAAAGGGACCAGAAGGAATAAGCAGCATTGCCAGATCTCAGACATGAACAAGGCTCTTTATTCTAAATTTCCAGAGCCTGGAAACCTGAGGTTGTGTCAGACTCACACCATTATTAGAGCAGCCTGTCTGAAAACCCACCAACTCATTTGTAGCTTCCTAAATGCTTAGAAAACAGGAATTATGGAAGCAGGAAGTGGAAGAGAAGTACCTTTACATGAATTTATGTATTGTAATTCTGTGACTGTTTTGACCTTGATTTTGATTGTAGACCATTAGGAGATGGCAGTGCTGGTACTTCTGCCCTCTCATATCTTTCACAGTGCTACAAGTTCAGACCTAGGAACAAATGAATGAGGACACAAAATAACCAAAGGCTGAGGTCCTGGCTGCTGCAAAACATTGTGCGGGTGTTACTGCTACCTGGTGGCCACACAGATATCTCACAGTGGTGGCAGAAAGATGCTGCTTGCTGCAAATCCTGCAGGAGCCGTGGCCCAGGCAGGCAGAGGGTTCTTCAGGCTGTGGCTCCTCCCTGCCAGGCAGGAGAGGTGAGCTGAGGTGTGAGCTCCACCTTTTGAGACTCCATCAGGTGAGTTTTTCTGATTTTAGATTAGCAGTTGGGTATGCCCATACTATTAATCATATCTGGATTCATTAAACATGCATATACAAAATGAGACAATAAAACTGACACACACAACCTGCCTGTAAATTCTGCTTGGCAGCTGTTGTCTGCTACCAAATCAGTACCTCAGAAGAGAAATTCTCTCTGAAGCAGAGGAACACAAAACTTGATATTTGCCTAGACCAGTGCACTGTTAAGGAAACTAAGCAGATCTAAAAAACACAGATTGAAAGGCTCAGTTAAACTGCATGAAGTCTTTATATGGACACTCTCACTCAGAATTAAAAAGTACCCCTGATTCAAGTGAGGCTTACTAATTCCCAAGGGAAAAAAAAGCTTATTATGATTTTTGTCACTTAAATTCTGAAGTAACAAGTCAACTGAAAATTTGATCATTTGGTTTAAAAGGTACTTTGGAATAATTTTCCTAAGGGCTCCCATCTAGAGCAGCATTTGCAGACTGCAGTGTCTTTTCAGACACTTTGCAGCACTGAGCACTCACATCACCCCAGAGCCACCTCTCTGCAGCTAATGAATTCAGCTTATGGTTCTTCCTTCTCTGGAGATGACACACCCCAAAGAGACACTTTTAATTGTGACCATGGGCAAGCAGTCCCCCAGACCCTGGTTTTTACATAGAGGCTGTGAACAGCACTCCTAACACATGATCCAGGGGAAAATAAAGAGCCAACACCCTACAGCAAGCTGTGCCTTGGCTGAAATGGGCAGAAAAGTTCATCTTTATTTTATATCGTTTACAAAAGGGCAGAAAATGCCACGCCATTTCATTCTGAATAGCTTCTTCCATTATCTACTGCAGCACATAGCACTTAGCAGCTAAATAACAGCAAAGGAAGGAAATTAAGAAGTAGAGGAGCAAAAGAAGTTGTATTTCCAGCTGAGACATGGAGAGAATTGAGAGAAGGTGAAAGGCTGCTTTGTGTAGGACTGAACATATCTTCTGTACCCTTACTCACATCAACACAGTCTGCTGGGGTCAGGCTCTCAAATACCCTCATATTGATCAGTGATGTCTCAACCTGTAGAAATCAGCTTAATGCTGTAACAAAAGCTACCTGGCAGCACATAAAAAATTTAAAAGCATTTTTTGAGCACAGGTGCTGAAGGAAGGTGTGCCTGTGGGCTGCCCAGCATAGAAGGGTCTCTCCCAAAGGTTAAAAGCTACTTCGAGCTACTGTGAGACCTGACATGCTTTTGGCCACACACTTTGCCTTGAAAGGGGGCAATATTTTTTACAGCTGCTTTTCTGAAACTTATCTCATGCACAGAGAGGAAAGAGGAGGGTCAGGAGACAGGGAGACATCACTGCCTTCTTGGTCCTGGCCTCTCTGTACTACACCTATTTCCATACTAAACCAGGAGGATCATTCAGTGAAATGGTTTGTAGGAAGTGGGGAGGTAAGGACAACACCTGATCACACAGTCCCATAAAAATAAAAGGTTCCTCTTTAAAGTTCCATTAAATCTGGCTGAAATTTTGCATCTGCAACAACTGTACAATTAAGACTGCAAGAGATAAAGTTGTAATTTAAACCTATAATTAAAACAGAACTTCTAAAGAGCAATCTTTTATTCTTTCCAATCTGTTCTTTTAACATTTTATCAGTTTAAGGCACTTTTAAAGCCCACAGCAAGATATAACACCACACTTCTCCCAGAAAGTGAAAGTAGCAGGGCCTCAGACAACATCTGCCATCAGGCAGGTGCACTTTGTGCTTCAATGAAGAATGCCCCATTTTTCATAGCTGGATACTGCTGGGGAACCTCATTAGAAACCAAATTACTACCTGCATCAGGTTTACACTAATGTATTGACATCTACAGCACTTGGTAAATGAACCGTAAATCCAATACACTGAAGTCATTTTCAATTGAATCAAATCAGGTTTCAGTCAAAAGAATTACAATTGTCATATACTTAAAGCTTGGCACTTCCCTGGTGTCTCCAGCTAGATCATTTCAGACACAGAGAGAAAATTGTGAACCTATGAAACAGCACACACTGAATTGGACACACTGCAAGAATACAAAACCCAGGGTGAGGAGTTTGAGGGTGATAATTGACTCTAATTGACTCCTTGGTAAATCTACCCAGATATCCACAGGCACACTCCTCACTTATCTGTTTTCAACAGATGCTATTTTCTTCTCCTTAGCTAATTTATACTTTGTTTTATAAAGCACATTGTTTGCACTTCAGAGAATCTTTTCATTTGAAATCTTCACCTCCTGGTTCCCCTGTGAGGTGGTGGCTTTGTGGGACCCTGGGCCCTGCTGCAGCACAAGGACCAGGCAGCAGCACTGTGCACAGCCCTCCTCAAAGGTCTTTCTCAGCAAGAGTTAAAATGCCTTCCAGGCCTTGGGAAGCAAATTCACACTCAAGTGTTGTCTCTTCTCCTCACAGGCACCACTGGTCTTCTTTTAATACTGATCTGAAAATCCTTGACCCACATGTGAGTGAAGACAGTGTTTACCCCAAATTTCCTTTTCTCTTGGGATTGACGATTTCTCAGTAAATCCAGGTGTGTCACCCAGTGCCTGACCATGTGCACAGTACAAAAGGGGATGTCAGCAGACAGGGAAAAGCCAGTTTCCCCCGTCCTGCTCCTCCAGCCTACCTTTTCAGCTTGCTTAAACCAAGATATTTGAAAGGCCTAATTCAAATTCAGTACAGCTACGAATTTGAACTAGCAGATTTGTCCAGCTAGATTTTCCTCCAGCCTCACACAGACACGTTCCCTAAGTGGCCTTAGTTCTCCTTAATTATTTTCCAGAAATAGAAAACAGCAAAATATAAATTTAAAAGGAAATATATATGGGCCAGCTCCTCTATCAGCATAAATAGAACCTGGTACCAGGCAATCACTCTGACACTTAGTGTCTGAGGAACCAGCTTCTAATCAAGAGTTTATATAGATTAAATTCATTTACTAGGCCAGACTTTAAACAATTTCTTTTGGCCTCTCACTATCTAAATCCCAGGCAGACTATCTGTGTAAGTCATCCTCCTCCTCCTCCCCTTTCCTTGGAGCAGTGGTACCTCCATGATCTGCTCCAGCTGTAAAGAGATGCCCCTTGGAAGAAGTAGCCACACAGCAGAACAAAAGGCCACATTAAATTTATGCAGCCTGGAAGAAATTCTGCTGATCAGTCAGAAATAATTGGTGACCTTCTAATGAGAAGAAGCTTCAGCAGAAGGGGTGGACACTGCTTGCTTCCATTCATGCACAGAGCTGGATTGTTTGGAGAGCTGAGGCTGTCCAGTTGGATGGTACTCTCACTCCTTTGGCCACTTTCCATCCCTATTTATTATTTCCCACAGTGCCAGTGGTGTTTTCAGCCTGTTCTGGAGGACTCTAGCAGAAAGTCATCCTGCCAGTGTATTCAAGGACACATTTTTGTAACACACTGTTACTCACCTGACATATTTATGGGCTGATGGTGAAAGTGAAGATCACCCACCCAGTGAATCTCATTCCCATCTTGCTGCAGTGCTGGATGTGCCCTAGAACAGGGCTCTTGAGCCTCCCAAGTCAGCCAGCTGGCAGGGAGTCAGCCTGGCCTCTGAGCCCAGCACAGGGGCAGGCCCTGGACCAGGAGAGGCTGGAACAGCTCAGCAGAAGGCATTGGGTCATTTGCTCGGTGTGTTTGCTATCAAGTGAAAGGTCAGGAACTCACTGCAGAAAAACATAGAGAATGCTGGTAAACTGAGGTGAAAACACAGCCTCAACCGGAGTGAAGATGGTTAGAGTGAAGATCACACTTACCTTGGAACAGATTTGTTTTCAATTGCTTCTTCCTTCCAATTCTCAAATTCTTTTTTGTCCCACTCGGTTTTCCAGTGAACTGTTAGTTTCTTACTCCCCTGTGAACAAGTATCTTGCACACTATAGGGGCAACTCCTTCCCATTGCTTCCCTGGAGTGCTCAGTTTGCAACAGTGGCCATCAGGAGATGGATGGATATGCAACGCTGCTGGCTTCAATTCACCTCAGCCATTTCTGCAGTGAGCTGGGAAGGCTGCCCCCTCCTCACCACATCAGTCCATTGTCAACTCTCCTACACTTTAACCACAGTCATTTTATCCCTCTCCAGCCTGCAAAATAAAAGAGTAGGTGTTAATTTAGCAGCTGTAAGGTTGCTTTGCATCCTACAGAGCCAGCTTCCCAGGATGCTCACCAGACAACCAAAACATTGTTGGGTACCCAGTAGTAACCAGCATTGTGGCTGATGCAGGAAATACAAACTGGAGAGCTCCATTAATCACATGAGGAAGAATAAAATCTGTGATTTCACTGTAGCTGAGTCTATAACACACCCTTGGTGAGCCACATGTTCTCCAGGGGATTAGGGGACCACATGACTGCAGTGGGCTTCCCTTTACAGAAGACAAAAAACCTGCAGGGCAAGCAGGGAACAGAGTCAAAGAAAAGCCAGGTCCATTGGGTAAAGGGAAAGAGGTTCAAAATATGTACCAATGAAAGGGCAATGCCAAGAAATTGAGGTTAGTTCAGAGCCAGCTACAAAAGCTTAGAACAAAGAGTGGCTACACGAGCCTTTAAAAACTAGTAGCAGATCCAGAAGTAAAAGCCAATCTTAAAGTGAGTTGTAAAGGAGACACATGAATTCCCCGACATAGTAACAGGTCAGAAAGGCCATTTCACTGTAGAGCTCTCCAAATACAACACAACAAACAAGCTTCCTAATGCTGAGAGAGTCAGGATAATTTTCTTGTAGTACAGAGTCTGTCCCCAGCTGTAGTGCAAACCAGAGCAAGTGCATCAAATCACATAATCAGCACAGAAGGATCAAAACACCTTCCTCAAACATCTTTGATAAAGGCTTCTGACTCTTGAATTACCTACTATGCTTCAATTTATTCTTTTTGATGACAGTATTTTATTTTCATCCAAACTAATTATGTCCAAATCCATAGTAATGGTAGATTTGGCATCAATTATCCCTGTAGATGCTCTCAACTTAAATCATCCTTTTGCACACAGACGATTCCCTTGGCTAACTCCTGCCAGAGCATCGACACCTGAGTATTTATTTCACTAATTATTTTTATGCATTTCACTGGAATTTGATAGAAACTACAGGAATATAAACAACTCCTGTGTTCCTGTATATAAACAGGAATACAAACCCACCTGTGCTGTCCAGAGACATCAGAAGATGGGATCCCTCAGCAGTGAGCCACTGTCTAATAGTCTGCTCAGGAGCTGCACTGAAACTGAGCTGTGTTCACAAAATCTCCCTCAGCCACAGACCCCATACCAGACAAGGTGTCCCAGCAGGTCAGCTGTGGATTATAATCAGTACAAGATCAGGTTAGCTGATGTACTAGAACAGTACCTCTTCATTTGAATTACTGGAGAGTCGAGAGTTCAAGAAAGCTGAAAACTGTTGGAGGTTTTTTGCAAAATAAAGATTTCTGCAGTTTTGCAGCTGCCTCTCTAGTTGTCCACTTCTCCAAGTCTTCCCTGGCCTGGAAGGGATTACTCAATTCTGAAAGAGAAGCAAAGCCCACAGTGATTGGGATGACAGATGGATCCACCTGCTGGCATAAATCACATTTTCTGTCTACCCCATTTCCAAATCAGAAAACAAAACAAAACAAAACAAAAAAAAAATTGCCCATTGAAAGTGAAAGGCTTCTGCATCATTATTTATACTATTAATGTTGTCCACCTTTTTTCCTCATATAAAAACCACCTAGGTCAAAAGTAGTCGCTCAACTTTCACAGAAAAAAACCCCAACAAAATAGATGCAAACATTTTTCTGATATTCTGACTCAGAATGTAAAAAATCATCTCAAATAGCCCCTCTACATTTAAAAATTGTGTTTACGCTTGAGACAAGTAGGATTAGTCTCAGTGACGGATTAATTTGCTTTTTGATGCAGAAAAAGTGCTCTGTGGGATGCACAGAAACACTGCAGGCTCCAGAGGACTGCAGGAGAGCATTTCACCTCCAGGTCACTGGTTCAGGTTCCATCTGGAGGTAGAGACAGAAGATTTTTGTAATGTCTAATGTTCAATGGTCTATGTGAAATGAGTTTTGTTGTTGTGCCTTCACTTCAAGTTAACACTACTGACTGTCTCAGTGGTGAGGCAAGTGCAGTGAGCAGCAGACCCTCCTGCACCCTGAGTTTCCTTTCCATGAAGGAAAGTCTGCTCTTGAGCTGGTTGTAATGCAGTTCTTCAGTAACAAAACAAAGGATTTCTTGACATTAGGGCTTATTAGCTCATTGCTTGTCACCAGAATTAAAATTGTTCCAAGTGAATGCTGAAGGTAGCATTTATAATCCAAAAGAACCAGTTATAACTCAGATTTGATGCAGAGATGAACAGGCTGCTCTCATCTAGAAGTTTCTCCTTTTCTTCCTATTTGCAGATATGTGGCTTTCTCTAAAAGAAATATATACAGTCCCAAAGCCTAGGAGACTGCAGTTTTGAAGCATTTCCAGAAGCACCACATGAAACACATTGCACCTGGAAAGGTTTGCTGTGGGCAGATGGAAATAAGCAATAAGCCAGTTTTCCTTTATGTAATCCCACCCCACCAATAACACTGCACAGAGGTCTCATTCCCTTCCTGATCTGAATATTGAGTTACTTTTACACCTGTGACATAACAGACTTAATGTACCTTAAAAGCGAAAGGCTACTTGAGATTTTCCAAACTGAAACACCGTTTTAAAGGCCAGAACTTGAGGCACTTTGTTTCAGGGAGAGCACTCCTGCTGCCTGCTCTGCCGAGCCCCAGGGCAGTGAAAGCTCTGCGGGGCTGGGAGGGAAGGGGACACCCGGACGGGGGATCGGGGGGTGGCTGCTGCACCCCAGCAGCCTCAGAGCCTCCTGAGCCACGCTGCAGACACCCCTGTGATCCTCAAAGCACCAAGGCTGTTCTGGGCACCATCTCCCCAAAGAGCATCCCTTCAGGGTAGCTCTAGCCCTCCCTCTTCCCCCAGTCCATGCACAGGAGACAGGAGAGGGGAGGAAAAAGGAGACCTTGCACTTTGCCTGCAATGAGCAGAGGAAGCAAGAAATTAACTAATGTGTTTTCCAGATCTTGCTGTGATGCTCTATAAAAGCAAAACAGGTTCTTGTACCAGCTGCCCACCCACAACAATTTACAGTACCTGATTTGGGGGCATTAACCTGTGCACACAAAATGTGTCAGTTCTTATTATTCACTGTAAACATGTCATCAGCATGGAAATATTCTCCACAAGGCTACTGAGGCTGGTCCTGAAATTGTAAACAGCCCATTAAATAGGAGCAGTAAATACTCCAAAGTGCTGCAGATCTTGGTCAGTTAAAAGAAAGCACTAGACAGACTTTAAAGCACAAAAAAATACTTGGCTCCATCTAAATCCCCTTCTTGCAATCCAACCCAATGCTGCACTGCAGGAAATTGAGGGAACAAAGCTAGCAAGTAAAACCTACACAAGGACAGAAAATACAGGAGCACATTCACAGCTGCTGGAGCAAACACCAACACCAGCATGACAACCACTCCTCTGAAAGAGCGGGGTGAAACACGGGCAGGGGATGCCTGTGAGCTCACATCCTTGTTCAGATCAAAGGTGCAGCTGAGCCATCTCAGGCAACAGGAGCCAGAACAGGCTGCACTGGTGGGAACTGTGATTTTGCATTCGAACACAGAACTGTGGAGGAGGCAGAAACTGATGTGGGATATAGTTTACAGGAATATTTTTGCTAAGACAAAAACATCTGATGCAGCTGATCCTGTGTAACCTGGTCCCTGGACCACTGCAGACACTGGCACAGGATGGGAACCTGGGTCTCACCACCAGAGGAAATACCTGAACTGATTTCTGCAGGGCTGGAACTCAGCTGATCCTCACAGCAATTTACACTGCTCTCAAATATAGAAACCACACGCTTCTTTCTTTACCAAAACCCACAAAACTTCATTTACTCCTCTGATTGCATTAACCAACATGAAACAAAGTAATTTTTAATAAAGTGTGCCATGGCAGAGAAAAATTGATACAATCACAGAGCTGCTATAATAGGATTTAATTCTGCTTCAGATGTGCTAGTTTTAATAAAAAAGGATTGAGCAAATCTAAAATAAATTACACTGAAAGGTCAGGCTTATTGCTTGTACAGTTATGTTAACTCTTCCACAGACATTTTTACAGACTGTATTTATGAGACCTTTTGATTTTCAGAAGAGGTATAAAATACGTCTGCAATTTTCTCATTATTTGCAGCAATGTTTCTTCTACAAGTGTCATTTCTTGGTACTTCAATATAGATTTATTTAATGGACATCTATAAAAAATGATGAGTTATTTATCAGGTGGTTTTGTTGAATTAGTGAAACTGTAATTCCCAATGGAAACTTAAACCTAACTAGAAAAAAATTTGTTAAGAGAATGATGATTTCCATTTGTGTGCCAGTGACACTCGTGATTTCTTATTCATTAATCATTCCACCAGCATGTCATTTATTCAATAGAAAGCAAATAAATTACTTATTTTTATATATAGCTAAGGTCCTAATACTGTGAACTACTCAGAGCAGCCATGAATTGGAAAGAGCTGTAGACATTGAATCTTCTTACAAGATTCTCATTAATATTACATCAGCACCTTGAGACCCCACACAACATCATAGCCCACATCACTTAGTGCTGCCATAACCCAGAGATAAATCTCCATCCTACCCCTAAAGGAAATACACAGCATGAACAGACCTTAGCAGAGGAAACAACAGAGTCTGCAGAGGAGGGAGCTCGCTGCAGTCCCAGAGACACAGCAGAGCAGGGCAGTGTCCCAGCTCTGAGCCCCAGGCTGCTGCTCTCCTGCAGGGCCTGACACAATCCCTGCAGGCACAGCCAGGGACCCCAGCAAGCTGCAGTGACACCAGTTCGTTCTTACCCTCGCTGCTGCCATGGCTGCACGAGTCCCTCGTGTATGAGCACAGGTTCTCTGCTGCTTCTTGGTGGTTTTACCCAGCTCAGGTAAACGTGAGGCCTCCCACTTGGACAAAGAACTGTCAGTCCTACATCAATGTTGATACAACATCTAGGTACCAGAAGCACAATTCTCTGCAGCCACACCGGAGAAATCCTGCTGAATTTGATCAAAGAAATTATTGGAAAGAACAGGAAATCCAAGCCAGTCTTGGTGTCTGTATCGACAGTTCCAGGGAACCTGGGCACCAGTCCACCAGCAATGAGCACAGACAAAGTGGGCTGGACTGTGTCACCACATTTAAAAGTAAAATCCTGGGTTCACTGTGAAGTTCTGCTCAACCCTCACACCAGTAATGAGTCTCTCTAGTGTCCGGAAACTGCACACAACCACCTCTGACAGCAGCAGGATAATAAAGACCTGACACAGCAGCCAAGGACCCAGGGAGTCTTGGGTTTTAAAAGTCACTTCAATTCCAAAACACTGATTTTTATGTCATCCTAATGCGATAAATGGCTACTAGGTGACTAGGGAACTGGAAGAGAGTGTTGTCTTCATTTTTCTATTTGGAAAATACAGCAAACCTCAGACATACTTCCTCAAATTTGCCTCGATAGCTTAAACATCTACCAAGCTCTAGCACATCAGTTCATACACTTTCCCTTCTGATACCACTGACTCTGACACAATATCTGTATCTATTTCCACCTATATATGATAGAGTCACAAACCATGGTATTTGCACAGGCCCTGCTACATACAACCTGCAGTTACTGCTGCTGTGATTGATATAAATCCTCTCATGTCCCACAGGAATGTGGTCTCCATCTGACAAAACTATCTATTTTGTCTTTTATTTTAATCGGTTTCCTGCCAGCTGGGGTCGGTATCCATCTGATCAAGTGAACTATGTCCTCAATCAACCCTTCTTGATTTTTTTCCTCTCTATGTTTAAATGCAGCAGCCCAAGACCATGAAAGCAGTACGAAATATTGCATTTTCTCAACTCTTATTAATACTGCTAATTCCCGATGAGAAAAACATTCCTATAGCAACACTTAACCAAAACCCTCAAAGCCCTTTAAATTAAAAATGATTTATTAATGCAGAGAAACTGGCAATGCTGCTGATCTCAGATTGCAGGCACCTTTGTTTAAGCAAGAGCAAGTCAGAATACTGAGGTATATAACCCAGGACAGAGTCTGAGCAAGGCTGTGCTGAGCACACTCATCCTGCTGCACAAACCACCGAGGAGCCCCTCAGCTCCCCCAGGGACACGCAGTGACAGCCTTGTCACACTGCTTCATCTGAGCCACACCAAACAGCCAGCCCTGAGCAAGGGGGGGCACATCCACACGCAGGGAGCAAGTTAGGAATGGCACATCCAGTCCAAACTCTGGGAACAATGCTTTCATTCCAATCCAGAAGATTGTACTGATTTGCACAGGGTGTATCAGCGTTATCAGCTCCATATTGTTTTCAGTTTCCTCCAGTGAGGAAGACTTCTTTTCTGCCCACCTCCAGATCCAATGAGCACTGCGAGGAGCCTTCTGTGCAGAGACATCCATTTCTGAAGGGCATTGGGTCTGCCTGTGTACAACATCCATGGATGGGCACTGGGCCCTGGCATCAGCCAGCCAACCAATCCTTGTACCCCAGGCTTCTAAACAGACTTTTAACCAGGATGCCTGACAGGCAGCATTTTAAGAAAGTTCTGCAGAACCCAAGAAATAAATAAACTCTTGAGTTTCTGATTCTGCCTCAGGTTCACTACTGAACAAAGTAACTTGCAGCTCAATAAATTTTGACATGTTTTCATGTTATAAAAACAAAGACAAAAACTTATTTATTCACTTTTTACCTCATACATCCCAAATCAATAATTGCATCTATTGATTGATGACAAATTCAAAACTTTAATTTACATTGAGTACCATAACCTAATAAGATGGCAACAACTGAATTTGTTGAAATCGATTTTTGTTTCCAACAGAAAATCTTCAGGCCCGCAGCATAATAAGATGCAGTACATGGAGCAGTTAATTACCAGTGAGTATCACAAAAAGCTAAAATTAAATTTCTTTTTGAATATTGAAAGAAAATGCTGAGTGTCCAAGGCTGACACTTAAGAAAAAGAAATTTCTTGTACCTCTTCCACATGTTCAGTCACATAACATTAATCAACCCTTTGTAACATAAATAACTAAAATTATTTCAGAGATATGTATGTATAGAAGCCATAAATTAATGCTGACACATTTTGAAAGGGTAGGGGTTTTTGGTTTGGCTTTTTTTTTAATTACAGCAACATGATCTTAATAGTAAGTCCTTGAAGAAAAGTCCTGCTTTTTGTGGTGCAGATATGCCTGCCTTCAAGCAGTCATTGAATGTGCTCCAAAACAAAGCCAATGCAGACCTTGCACGCTGGCTCTGAGCATTGAGTGCCACATTAGCTATAGCTCAGTTCAAACTTTGATAGAAGCCTTTTAAGTTGAACATGATGCAACTTCTGGATGGGAAGAATAGTTTTCAAATCATCTCTTACATAGCAACTAACCAGCCAGCCAGGCAGTTTGCAAGTATGTTTGGAAAGGAATGGCAACTCTGAGGAGTCAGCTGGACTACAGCCCTGTCAACACAGAAAGGAAGGGATTGCATAGAGCACCTTAGTATTGCCACAGCACTGGCCGTGTTCACAGTGCCTGGAGCTTCTCCTGCTCCACATTTCCTCCTTTCAGATCCAATACCACCACCTGGGGTCTAACCGGGAAACATGGGAGCACTGCAGGCAGGAAGGGCAGGGAGGAGCAGAGCCCAGCCAGCAGTGAGTGCCCTCACCAGCTGTGCTCCACTGAGGCACACACACAGCTCCAGGGCATTCCGACTGCCATTCACTCAGCAAGTTACAGCGGCTTTACCTTCCATTTCCATTTAGTAGCAATAAAAATAGATAGATATAGCCATCAATCCCCAGTTAATTACACACAGATTTTCCCAGCCCAGCTCTCACCCCTGCCTAGCACAAGCAATTTTTTTCAGGATTCAGCCTTTTCGCTCCCCATTTCAAATGCTGGATGGGGAGCCTGCTGTGGGAGCAGGGCTTGCACGGGGACTGGGAACTGTGCCAAGGCACCCCATCTGTTAGTTTGGACAGCTTTCCAAGGAGCCATGAAAACACCTATGATGTTAACTGACCCAGCAGGATTTGAAATAAGGCCTAGAAGCAAAGGCTTGGTCCCAACTAAAAGCTCGTCACATACCTGTGCATCTTCCTGCTCCTGACTTCACCTCCCTTCCATCCCAACACCAGTCAGGACTCAAAGCAGGTTATAGTAACAACTGGCCACTTCTTGTCTTGCTAGCTCCAGATAGCAAAGCTATCTGGAACAACTACAGCTCTTGGAGTGAATCCAAAAATTGATTTGGCAGCTACTGAGGACCAGGTAAGGTGGAACCACGTGTCTTTTCCCAGCTCCTCCATCCTGGTCTAGGTGCCTCACCTGAAAAAGACGAGCAGACAGAATTGCTACCAGCCAACACCAGAGAAACTTGTCCTCTAGTCTGTCCTTTTTTTTCAGGTTATCCTGAGGAAAAAAGACTGAGCATTCATTTAGGGCATGCACCTCTCCAAGCACAGTATCACAAGCCTTGATCACAAGGCTACTAGTGATCAACAACTGCAACAAAATTCATGGTTCCTATCATTGTGTCAGCTGGACTTAAGCTCCAAAATATTTCATTTTAGGAACATACCAAAGGTGTGAAATAAAAGGGAACCAGCAAATCACTTTAATAGAGGATCAACATACATTGTGTAACACTGTACCAAGAGACAACACAGGCAAGGCTGTCACAAAAACATAGGCACTACTAGTATAGTTTTAGATTACAAGAAACTATAATTTGAAAGGAGATGTGGAACAGTCACATACCCCCTTACAGCCAGCTACCATGGCCTGAAGGTTATGGGAGGCACAAGAGCAACAAAACCAAATCAAGCTATCTTGAAAGTATTCAAGTAACAGACTCGTGTACCAGAATTACCAGAAGACATCAGGTTCATATTAACTTTTATTTTCATTTATGTACAACTTAAGAAACAAATCCCAGATTGAAAAAGTTCCGAAGTCATTTTGAACAACACGACACCGACATACCTTTGAGGCAGCAAATATTACTCCTATTAAGGCTCTCATGAAAGAATGGATACCATGCAAATACAATTAAAGAGTACATTACATTTCAAAATATGCAAAGTTCAACTTTAAGTCTTTCAGAAAAAGAACATATCAAACATTAGAACTATGAGCCACGAACGTATTTACATACATGCTTGAAGTATGTGTGGACCAGAAAAAATTAAGTAAAATGTAACAATTGTCAACCTCTCTTTAGTCAGATCAGAACTACAGTTGGTGATCAACCCCTTCCAGCATGGCAAGTACCAATGTGTGCACCAACTTCATCATTTTAAATTCACATAAACTGCTATTGACTGCAAAACTCCACCTTTCTCCAACCTGCAATGCTTTGGCATTTATTTCTCATCACTGAAAGTACTTAATCCCTCTACTGAAGGTGGGCAGGAGGCGTGTACAGAGAGTGCCTGTAACACAGCAGCACACAGCAGCAACTGCAGGCACTGCACAACAAAGTTTCTTCCATTGATGCCAAATTCATTTTTGCTTTTATATATCCTTCATATAGCTACAAAGCTACAAAAATATATGAAGAATACATAAATACCAAAATCAGTTTGGCACCACCATCAGGCACTTACAAAGACTGATTAATTTCTGTATACTGTACTCCTTGCTTATCACCTCAAAGAGTGACAGCTGCTTTTTTTTTAAACCCTAACCAGCATTATCACTAAAGCAAACAGCAATGCTAATCTACAAGAAAAAAAATTCTTACTTAATATTTTAGTATAGTAACACCACTTGTGCAAACAGCATCTAAAGATGGTCTAATATTACCAGAAAGAAGAAAGCTCCTTTCTTCTCTGTGTCATTGTAGCAAACGGAAATTAAAAACAATGAAGGTGGCTAGCAGCCTTAGTTTCTTGTCATCACTAACATAACTCAAAAATAGAAGGACTAAGGAGTTGGAAATGATGAATATGTGAAAAGGAAACCACCACCATTGCTGTGACCTCTCCCAGGATGTTACGTGCACTGCCTGGTGAGTCAAAGGTGCTAGGTGACTTTCTTCAAGCCTGATGTTTACACAATCAAATTTTACTTGTCCACTGAAAAGGAACTAAATTAGCTTTCAGAATGTTTTATCTTGCAGCACTTTTGGCAACTGTAAAATTGCCCAAAGGCTCAAACTTTTCAGAAGTTTTTTGTCACATAACACTCAGCACTTATTAATTTCTTACAAACAGTATTCCTCGCCTACAAAAATAGCAGTTAAAAGAAGAAAGATTCTTTCATTTCTGTCACCTAATTTTGAGTCACAGCAGCACATAATTTAAGATACTGCTAGGCACACACTGTGTGGGTATTGGCAACTGGAAGAATGAAAAAGGGAAAAGAAAGATCCATTTTTCTTTAATCCCGACCAGCAGCTGTTACAATTTTCTTTAGTTATCACTGTAGGACATGATGGATGGGAAGGCTCAGTCTGCTCGAACTGGTGTATAGTGTCCAAATGCTCTCAAGGACTGCTGTTCAACAGCACATTCAGTTTAACTGGGGACTACAGACTGCAAAAGGTAACAGATAGCTCCTGGGAGAATCTATCATTCTTCAGAGAAGCTGTCTGATCAAGGGATAATATCTGAAAGAACAATTGCATGATCTTTTGCTGTATGGTTTGTGCATCATGTCATTGAGAAGAATGAACATTAACTCAAGTGGTAACTCAAACTAAAAAATCTGCATAAAACAACATGTTGAGATATTACCATTTTAAGACTTTCCATACACTTTGCAACACAGAGAAACTGGATACACAAAAACATGCAAGTCAAACAAAGCTAATCTACAATAAACAAAACCAGAATACACTTATTTCAAGACTTAAAACATTAAAATATTCATCCAATGCTAAATAGGAGCAATAGAATAAGCTCTAGACCTAGCCATGTAATTCCATAAACATTTCAATTGGCTCTTTCAGCCTTTATTTCCCATCTCTTTTAACTTGTTTTTATCATTTCAGGCCATAAACTTAGTGAGTGGCACATGAGCCAAAATGCAAATGTAAATAAGGCATCTTCCTCTCTCTGTTAATAGCAATGCTCCTGGAATTTGTGGTTATATATGCATGTAGCTGCACAGCTTTTTTTCCATAATTACATGGGATGTCCTCCTGCCGAGGATAAAGCAGGATGTTAACTGCTCCAGTACCAGAACCACATTCTGAGGAGACATGCTTCTTTCTGAGCACACCTATCCCACCCGGGCTGCACACTCATTTAAGAGCATGCTCTGACTCCTGTGACCAATCTCCTGCCTGGAAGTTGTGCCTCATCATTATCAGATGTACCTCTCAACTCATCAGATGAAGTTCAACAGACAAATACCAAGTCTTACAAATAGAAGCCCAGTGAAATAATTAACGTGGTCCCTGAACAAAAGCTACATTCCAAAATACAGAATCTAATCCTTTTGAAATGCTCATCCAATCAACACAGCCTTTTTGCCCCAAACCTTTAACAGACACTACGAAAAAATCTGGAAATTCCTCATCAAACTTAGAGATACTAATCCCAGAAAACTTCAAGGACATACCAATATATTTTAAATGACATAGAAGAATATGGGCACAGCTCAAGAACTTTAAGTCCTATGTTTTACAAACACAGAAGAAGGTAGCCAATGCAAAGCACAAAATACGAAGAGTAAAGAGGTTTCTTTATCTAAAAACACCTCAAACCACTGAAGGAAGCAAACTGCACTAGAAGAAGTTTACAAGTTGTCTTCAAGGGAAGTACCATGTAAAGCACACTGCATTAATCTAGACCTGACATTATGAGGGCATGTCTCACTGTAGCAAGGTCTGTACTAAACACCAGATCAGAGACAGAACATTAAAGTAAAACATCAGATGTCACAGCCACTGTTCTACTGATCTGGGAAAGGCAGACTCCAAAGTGAGCAGGAACTGTGAACCTGCTTAATAAAGGCCATTCTTGCAAAGTCAAAAAATCATACATCCAACACTTTCATCCCTTCATTAAAATAGAAATACTAAAAAGGAGCACTCCATAACATATCCCCATTGCTTCTGACTGACATGTTGAATAAAAGGTGAAAGAAGAAATTTAGCAGAGATAATTAGAGCAACGAAGACCTTGCAGCACAAGGCAGCAGAACTGAGAAGCCTACCAACCAGAGTGAACTATTTTGTTTGCTACTTAAACCAGAAGCTGTGAGCTGACTAATTCCTTTTATGAGGGATAGAGAAGTTTTCATCTAGAGGCCATTCTAAAAAACACCTCACTCTGTGTTTAAGCATATGGCCCAGCAGAAATCACTGATAAAGCAAAACAAAAAGTGTGTATTTGCTGGGTTTTCTTCTGAACATTTCAGAGAAAATGTCCATTTAATGCAGAGAGCAAACAAGGATGTCAGTCTAATTAGATTTTGTTCTGTCATGCTCCTGATCCTGTCTAAGTACTCCTCTGAAAAAAATCTGATTGATGATGAAGGCACAATTATACAAACCTTAACATTCTCTCTAAATGTAACTATGCAAAAAAGGGAGAGAGGATAGGGAAAACAAAGGTCAAGTATAGTTCTCTTCAAATAATTAAGTCAGTTTATTTTCCAACAGCCATATAAATTTAAAATATGAAACAACAATAATACAGCTATAGAATCTAGGTTTTCTTTCAAAGCAGCAGCATATAAAACATATAAAAGCTAAAACCTCAGCACAAGCTTCAAAAAACCAAGGACTGAGTGAATTTTGCCAACGACATGAAACTCACAATATACAGTACACAAAAATACTGGAATGCAAAAGATATAAAGCTACACATTTTAGGTAAAGAAAGACATTGTAAAGGATACAAAATTTGCAAAATTAAAGCATGGGACTTGGGGAAGAGTACCATGAATACAAAGAAGTTGGCAATTAATACACATAGATGGAGTGAAGAAAGTGGCAGTTTCATATTCAGCATAGTTTTCAGGTTCATGACTTCACTTTCTTAGCATCTTTTTTTCCAGAGTTCTCAGCAGACAAATCTGCTTTTCTCTTCTGTGACTAAAGAGAAAAAAATAAGTATAAATTTAACAAGATGGTGGCATTACAAAAAAAAAAAAAAAAAGTTTAAATACATAACTGACTCTTCAGAAGGGAATGTACAACCCCAATGTATTCTAGATTTCAGTTCACCTCTGCAGGATAGGCAAACACTAATCCCTGATGTAGACACTTAATTCTCCTTCCCTTTTTATATCCTTAAAACCTCACTGGTGCAGGCACCACACATACCATTAACTGGATGAAAAGATCAGGACCTTGACTTATACACAATTATGTTCTAAAGATGACAACCCTTCAAAATAAAAGAAGCACTTTCATTTCTTCTTCCAGCAACTACTACGTAGGGGAGAAAAAAATTTCTCAGAAGAAACTGAAGCAACATGCAATGTACACAAGTAGATAGAAATTAAGCAGTGCAACTTCCTAAAAAGAAAGTTTCTCTACTACTTAAACAAAAGACTTCTCAAAAAAAAAAAAGAAAAAAAAAAAGGCCCCAGATACTATGCATTGGGAATACCTGCCTAAGCCAGGTATTTGTGAATAGACAAATATTTCAGTTTAATCTCTCCTTATGGTTTCTACTAACACAATCAGTGCCTACAATTATCTGTTACATTTAAAAAAATATATATTATTGAATTCTACCCCACTGGAAGTAAAGTAAGCACTGCTAAACATACTGCTGTAACTTTTGCTCCTCTTTTCTTCTTTTCAGCTCTTTCTTTTTCCTCAATTTCCATATTTTCTTTTTCTATTAATGATATGAGAGTATTGCAGCGTCTCTGAAACTCCTAAGGAAAGAGAACACATCAAATTTTAAGTAAATTATACAACTTCACTTGCTTCTATAAGTATGTTCAAAATCCCTTCATTTCAAAGCACTTTCATTTTCCTAAAACATTCAATAATACTAATCATTAGCTTAGTTACTATTATCTGTCTTTCCCTCAGTGTAACCTTTAGAAACAGGAAAGGATTTACTGTCCTCCTGACAAGGAGTTTTCAGGATTCTGTCTTCCAAACTGACATTCCAAAGACTGATGTGATCTTTCATCTTGGTTAATGAAGCAAATTACAGCCTACCAGCACAGTATGCCAGATTTTAGGAAAGAGGTCTTCAAGCATGTCTTTAAAGCAGAGAGAAAAGGAAGCAAAGCTATCTTAAGCAATACTTTTCTGTGGCAAACAGACTAGGGAGGTTTTTTTGTGAAAAGACACAGCAGAGCTGCAAATTGGCCAGAAATCTATTCAGTCTTAGACGGTGAACTCACTGTTGTATCTTTATTCAAACAAGAGATAATAGGCCCTAAATGCATCTAGCATCAAGACTTGCAAGCCATCAGGACTAAATGCCATGAGGTTGTTTACACATTAAGAAGTATTTCCAGTACAACTCAAAGTATCTGCATTGCAGTTACTAATGGCTGGCTTGCTTAATAGAACTCACTTGATTTTGACAGTTTCTTGTACCCCATTTAAAAGAAAAAGATCTCTTACAAACACTGAACAGTGCCTATTTTTATTATAATTATTCAGTATATTCTATGTATTATGGAGAACATGATTCCATGGGGTTTTCTTTCCAACTCAAAGTGGGAAGCTCTCTTCTGAGTTAAAAACAAGCCCAAAAAATATGTTTCATCTTTGCTGAACTGAGTGAAGTTACTTTTGAAACAGACTATCCTAGAATTACCTAGTAGCAGGTATCTTAACCTAAAATGGGTCCACTTGCAATGAAATGAACAGGTGACCTTTGTGGCCAGAAATTAACCTCTATTTTCTCAGCATCTGTAAAAGCTGGATACTGCCCCAGCCATCATGGTCCATCATGGGTAAGACATGATGGTGCTTTCCTGGCCTGAACCTTCCCAAACAGGCAGGCATGTGACTCATCCTTGAGATATTCAAAGCCTCAAGCTTAACCACAGTTTTTAAGTTCTACAGTTTCCACAGACTCCTCCATGGCCTTGGGCAAAAACTGTGCCTTTAGAATGGACACAGAGAACCCTACCACCACTTGAATTCTTTTTATCAGACACACACACAAAAAAATCCTCAGGACATTTTTCTTTACAAGTCCCTTCCAGAAATGTTCCAGTGTCATGCTTATAGCTTCACCAACAAAGTACTGTAATAAGTCACTTTTATCACATCCCAGTAGCAATAACCCCACACCCTCCAGTAAAGGTTAAACCACAATTCGGGTGCCATGCTTGTGCCCTGGTATGTGACAGTCCTTCTGGAGCTAAAATACTCTCACTTCAATCAATCAACTCCCTCAAATTCCACCCAAACAACAACGTTTAGATAAAAAAGCAACAACTCTGAGCAAACTTGAGTTCAAGCCATCCCAATATATATTGCAACCTCAAACATAGATCAAAAGAGAGCCTCTGTCCCAAAAACCTACACTCTACAGATGAACAGAGATGAAAAAAGACCAAAATAGAATGATGATTGCCAACTATTTTACATCATTTGTAAATGATGTAAAATATTTGTCAACTATTTACATACATGCCAGAACTATTTTACATCATTTAAATTTGTGTACACTGCACTCAGACTTAGGAGCTGAGGTAAAGAGTGATGACAAGCTGCTTCATCATCATAACCTGGATTTTTTCTAGCATATGAGAAATGGGATTGTGTTAAAACAAGCAACTACTCTGAAAGGACTAAGAAATAACCTTGATCCGCTTGCCTAAGGCACTCAAAGATCCTCCTCTTTCCTGGGGACAAATGCTTGCATAAATACATACATTTATAAAGTGTTCAGGTTCATGGTTAGACTTTCCAATGGACTACTGCTCCAAAGCATCTGCTGTGGACAGAGGATGGACTCAAGAACAATTTTCTCTGGAGAATCACAGGATCAGTTGACAGTAAGATGTGATATACACACAGATTTCTTGTACATCTACCATGAAAAATAATCTGAGTGATAAATCCTGCACTAAACTACTGAAATTTCCATATGGACTGCTGCATTCCATTTTAGTACTACAAAAATACATTTATTTAAAATGCCATGCACTTTCAGAGATGACTTTTTATTCTGTGTGGCCTGATACTTTTCTCTTTTGGATGGAAAGAGAGAAGATACACTTCGTTCACCCCCTCACAGCTATAAAGATCTGGATTGCAATAAGTAAGATGGGAGCACTGAAGCATTGCCTTCCGCATGGCTGGAGGCAGAGATGCTGACTTGGGAGCAAAGGCAGCCCTCAGCTCTGTCCACAGGCCTGGGTATTCCTGTATTTACTACAAACTCATTTCTCTTATGCTGCGAGTGTTTGCAGAAAGCTAAAAGAGAATATGCATAATTTATGACTTCAGAGAACGGATACATGCTTCGTTACTGCCATGATATTTTGCATGGACAGAAATTAAAAAACAAACAAACAAACAAACCTGTGCTCAATATAAAGAGAAAAAAAAAAAGAAACCTATATTAGGCACTCATGGTGTCTTTATAAATTTATATTTTGGGTAAACCATTTGATTTTGAAATAATTAAGTGAAGCAGGATTTGTTTTTCAAAGAGAAATCTTCAGGAGAACAAACAGAAATAGTAAGATGGAAGATAAATTAGCTATTTATATGGAATTCAAGAGACATCTAGTGGTTAGAACACAAAGCTTTCTCAAAGAGCCTGCTAAGCCCTTTTCTGAATTATGCTGCCCTTTTTATCTTGTTTCATATGAGTTTAAAAGATCACATGTGCATTTCAGCATTTTAGGAAGCCTTCTCCAGTTTCACTTATTTACTCCTCTGTAAATATTTGTATTTACACTTCATTCATCGTTATTATCATGTGATTTTCCAGCACATTTCTTCACCAAAAAAAAAAAAAAAAAATATCACCAACTGGTGCAAAATGGACCCATAGAAATTAATACCTCCACAACTCTCAGGACATTAGAATATATCAGCTATATTACTAAAACATACAGAGCATGATAATTCAGAACATTTCAAAAAATTAAATGCACATTGAAAGTGAATGATTGTTTTAAGTTGGTATTTCCATAATATTATTTTTCAACTATGTAGTACCAGAAAATCTAAAATTATTAATGAATAGAATTTTAAAAGAAAACCTAAGCCCAAAGATTCACTATATTCCCAGTGTTTCAGTTTCAGCATTAAGACACCACAGAACATATTTCTACACTTGAACAAATTATTTCTATCCCCTTTAAAGAAAAAGTATACTGAACATAAGGATCTGCAAGACTTAAATTGAATATTTAACTCTACCCCTGACAACTATATATCAACTAATATTAAACGTTGAGCTACATTTTTAATTTCTAGTACCCATTTCTTTGATTTATTTAAATGGATTCCTGCATAGACAGCTTAAAAGAAACTTCTTAATGTGCTAAATACTGCAGGCTTCTCTCTTTATGGACATAATTTTAAAATCCAGTATTTCTTCAAACAGACACTTTAGTAAGAAACACTTGTCATTCCTTTTAATTAAGGGCTAACTGCTGCACTATCAAGAAACACTTCAACTGCTGAAATAGCAAGTAAAAAGTGCATTGCATAATTATAAGAAGCACTGGGAAAAGCAAATATACCCACCTATTCAAATACACATTTTAAATATTTTATGTTTTATTTATTCTTAGTACATACCCAGAACTCTGAAAGAACATTCTTTCAGACAAACAAATCCTGGGGTCAGGAAATAAAGACGAACAACAAGTAGAAAGAACTGAGCAAAAATTTTGGGGCACATGCAACAGCTTTTTACCACTGAAAGAGTCCCATATTCTGATGTTGGTACCTACATACCTTAATATTTGCAACCACCAAAGCTTCTGTTAGTGTTATCAATTCCTGCTTAATGACTAAATTAAAAATTAACGGCTCTGGTCTAAAATTCTGAGTACTAGCCTACTTGCTACCGACCTTGTATTATATTCTCTAAATACAAACAAAATTTTCAGTAAAGTATACCTAAAGAAATTTAAGCATTTGCATGGGATAATCCACACTCACAACTACAAAGTGCATTTTAAACCTATTGCTTCAATGATTAATTTCTGTGTTGATCACTAACTTTCCTCATGCTGATAGAAATTAAATACTGTATTAGAAAAGCTGCTCCCTTCTCCAAGATGTCTTCAGTCTTTAATATTACGCAACAACTCTAAAAGAGTCATATTTTAAGAGATAATGTTTAGTAAAACACTCAGTTTGCAATAGAAGTAACAAGGATATTTGTAAGTCTAGTCTACCTCTGCATTAATACCTCTGGGTAACATGGGACTTCAGTCTGGCACGTTTTCTAATCTGTGTTTTAACTGTATTGCATTTTTGCTATACTAAGGCAAAAGGTTACTTCAAAAAAAAACCAGAAATGAAAATAAAATCCAAAGTTATTTTTTCAGCACTTGTTTCCTAAACAAATTTTCTGTGGTGGTGCTTAAAACAAGAACAAGGTAGCTCATGTCATGCCTCGTCCCTGCCAGTGGTACCTACCATGGCAGTTCTGGATTTGATAAACCAGTCGAACCTGAACTGAGGCGCGTTGCGCACGCACTGCCTCAGCTCCTCGTACACGTTCTCCTTGTCAAAGCCCATCTTGTGTAACATACAGATCAGAAACCTGTCTTCTTCTTCCGTGTAATTTTTCCCTTTGTTTGTTCCATACTGAATCCGCAGCTGATGAAAAGGTGCTTTGTACCTTGCAATCTGAACGCAAAACAAAAATAAGGACTAATAAACACACAATGCTACATCAAGGAATCATTACATGATACTGTAGATCACTGAAAGATGGTCTACTACCTATGCTGCATAAAAAGACAGAACTCTCATCCCCAATTATTCCCTTTCTGAAGGAATCTTTGGAAGAAATCAGCTGCAGAAAACAAAAATAATTACTAGAATAATTACTTTGGCATCAAGGGCTTTCTTGATACTGATCCTCCTTTGAATTCTTGCCTCTCCTCGTTCAATTTGAGCCATAATCCTCTCAATGTCCTGTAGTTCATTACAACGTTCCCAGAAAACAGCTAAAAACACAGAACAAAATTGTTGAATATAATCTTTTCTTCTGCTCTGACTTTACTGCTAAGAACCTCTGGCAAAAAAAAAATTATTTAGCTTGTGGTTCCATTAAATCTTAAACAGCGAGCTAATGATCTCCAGCTAACTGTGCTAGCCAAAACGTAAGCCTGCACTGACTCTTTCTGCAGTATCTTTAAAAGTTAACTGTAAATGAAAGCTTAGTAAAACTTCTAACAAAATTTGCACGCAACATAATTAATTGTAAAATAAATTCAACACTGAAGGGAACTTCTGTGGAGCTCTTCCTTTTTAACTACAGGAAGAACATTACAAAGTTGATTTTATGAAGGTATTTAGTAAAATTACATCCACAGCTGAAAGAGGAAAAAATCTCAAAAGCACTGTGTAAATACAAAAGACAAAGATACAGTGTACTAGATAAAATAGCAGAGATACAGCATAAAGAGTCACGTTGGCACTATAAGGCAAATGCATAATTTCACAACTCCATGTTTTCAGTGAAAATTAACTACATCAAATTCTAAATCTTGACTAAGGAGAGCTAAAGGCAGCTGTAGGTGTTAGCTGTATGCTAAAAAATCAAAATTATAAATATAGTCTTTTGGGAAAAAAAAAAACGTTGCATACTTTAACAAAAAAAATCTTAATGCATCCAAATTCTCTATCTTGTAATTTTAAAAGAACATGTAGCAAAAATCATGGTAATACTCTGGTATTGGGAAATAAATATATTTCAAAGTATCACAAACCTGAGTACTCAATGACCTCCTCAGGTGACTTTCCTTCCACCTCACGGGCAATATTGTCTATATCATCACGACCATATTTCTCATTAGCTTTAATAAACTGGTTAAAATCTCTTTTATTCCAGTTTGTAAAACCCTGTAAGCAACAAGAGATCAGGAAGGCATTATCAGGTTGAAGGGAAGCATTTTCCAAAATTCTATTTATGTATGTATCATTTGCTCCTCTGCAACACGACATAATTACAGTGGCTAATGGCCTTTCAGGATCTCCATAAACTTGAGTTATCCAGGGCTTATTACTGAATCTATAACTAAAGAGGTTTTTTTGGGCATGACTCCACGTGCACTAGTAACAGCTTTTTATCCTTTCTTTTTAAAGTTTTTGTGATACTTCTCCAAAGAAACAAGCTCAGTGACTGTCACAGGCATCACACTTCAGAGGAGTACAAGGTGCAGCAATGCCTGTGTCATTGTAAGTTCTTAGAGCAGTGCAAGTATCTAAAGCAAGAGCTCCTACTTCAGACATTTACAAACCTGGAACCAGACAACCAGCTGGATGAAAGCATAAGTATGTCAAGAAAATATCTCTAATCCAAAAAGATGCAATCAAATGGAAACTCTAAAGCTCTGTCAAAGAGAGAATTTGTTATGTACCAAAGAAATCAATCCAAAACTGAACAAGTGAGATGCAATGCACAAAAACACCATCCAAGAAAGAGACGTTACAATTTAAAGACAGGGAAAGCAGAAAATGATAACAAACAAGACAATCACATGCCTGGGCAATAATCTATAGTGCACTGAGTTTCCTTCATCACAGAAATGTATTTACAAGGAACTCTGTCAGTTCTCCAGCTGAATAAGCTCACTCCACAATTAGCATGTTCAGACATATGTGAACTAACATATGTGTCTAACATACACAATACAACTACTTCTTTTTAAACATTCACAGCAGTACTGATATGCATATCAGCACCAGCTTAAGTATTTCCTCTGCTATATATAGGTGAAATTAATGGTGAAATTGTGACCTTGGAATGTTCTTCCAAGGTACACCATCTCCAATCCTTCTACAGAAAATTTTCTGAATCAAAAAGTCCTGTTACTTTGAACACGCCTTTCTCCTTAACAATCAGCTTTTAATAAGCCCACTCAGCAGGACAATCAGCCAAAAGGTCAAGAAACTAGTCAGTGATAGAAATTCAGTCCCAGTATAAAAAGAACATGCCTATCAACTTGACTGGGACAAAAATTAATGGATGTGACATGCCTTAGACACTTGCATAAACACCTGTATGTTGACAAGAGCTTGTCCTGATTCAAAACCTTTTTGATTTAAAATCAACACACAAGCTTTATGCATGTACAAGGAACCCACTGATTGGATTTCTGCATGTATTGCTGGGTAGTACATCTACTGTACAAGCTATTGCCTCAGAAATGTTCAAGGACTTTCAAGGAGATAGAAGAGGACTAAAATGTAAACTTTTTCAAGGACAGGAGAGGTTCCTCAAAGCAAAACAAATCCATATCATTACATGTTCTGTGCTTTCTTCTGTCAATAACATCAGCATAGCTTTCCTGTGTGTATTTATCATTACTTATATTCCATACTAGCAAAAACATATGATGAAATACTTCAGCTGATTTTATTTTACCTGTGTTAGAAGCTTTTCTTTCTCTTCACTTTCCTCAGTATTCAGAGGCATAGACTCATCTATCTTCTTTTGTTCCTCCTTTTGTACCTGAGCTGCATTTGGAAGGTCAGGATTCCTGGGGACCTAAAATCAGGGGTGTCAAAAAGTAGCAGTGCAGCAATGTTATTTCAAAGACAGCATTTTAAAAGCACTGATCTGTACAAGTTACCAAATGTGTTCTACCTAGATTCAGATCTTATTGCCTAAACCCCACCTCCCAAAAATGGCTTTAAGTTCTAAGTTCGTTATGCCCTGAACCCAGCAGTCCTGCACACCATGACCTCGGGATAGTGTGAGAGGCTGAGCTGTCACAGCTCACTGATTTTCACTAGCAAAGGCCTTGCTTTCCTACATTAATTGGTTTACAATGTTTTGTAACTACAGTGAAACTCTAAGTTCTGCCAGTAAAGCCATGCACACTGCCAAAGTAAGGACCAGACAACATGATGTAAACAAGAACAAGCAACATTTTATCTGTCCCTCTCCACACTGACCAATTTAGTATTTTTGACCTTTGAACTGTACTCCAATTCCACTGCACACAGCAGCAAACAAGTCAGAAACCAGTATCCAGTAAAGGTTTACTAGATCTTACTTATTCCTGCAGCAAAAGGCAGTGGAAGATAAGAACTGTTAAGACTGGTTTTCATATACAAGAAATCTTCTTAACTTTACTGGTTTAAAGTAAGACTGACATATAAAGCTTGGTCTCTGCCGACTGGTTACCTTCTGACATTGGTTATGGCAGTTTTTAGTATTTATAATAAACTCTCTTCAGATTGGAAGTTATACTTCCATTTCAAAGCTATTTAATTATATTATATTTATCACTTTCCCCACCAGTAAACTGTCATACTAACCTTTTAAGATAACTATTCATGTTCAACATTTCCAGGCTGACATGTTTCCATAACAGGTCTGAAACACTTCTTTTTACATGCATATTGTCAACATTAGCAATTCTCTCATCCTTTTTTGTTGGAGCATTAATTAATAAATTCTCTCCCTAAACTAACTGCATACATATCTTAATTCTATCCTGCCATCCCCATGAATTTATTTTGGCTGCAAACAAGATTCTAAAAAAACCCTTCTACTTTTTCTTAAAAATACATTTTGCTAATATTAATTCTACTCCCACCGATTTTCTATCTCTTGCCTTGTATGACAATTTTATGTTCTCCAACACATTTTTATGTGATTTTTATTTTCTTGCTGCAACCTGTCACGAAACCTGAGGCTTTTTAAAGCAAGTTACAGACATGTCTGGCTAGAAATAGAGAATCCATTTGGTTTATTCAATCACTACAGGCCCAAGTAAGGATAACAAAATCTTTCACTGCTTGTCCTGTAATGTCAGCACGGAAAAGGGAGAGATTCAGCTAAGGCACAGTAAGAAGAAAAAATAAAAGGAAAATCAAGAAATCTGTTGTCTTGTTTCCTTTTTGTAGTAGTAGTACATTCAGACTTCTCCACACCTTTAAACCTTTTCTATCCTAGTCAAATCCAAAGAAAACTGATGTCATTTTAATTACCTTCACATCAATACAAAGTCACTATTATCTTATTTTCTAAATAAGACATAAAAGAGTTTTCACAAAAAAAATCATACTCTGGACATAAACTTTATATTACCCAAATTATCCTCACCTTAGACCACATGTCACACCTTTGGTTTTGAGAATATGAAGCATCAGAACTGTCTTTCCTTCTTCTACTCTATTTTATTGTTAGGAATCCACCACAAAACACAAAGCTACACAGATGTAGAATTTTTAGTGAAGGAAAGAATGACAGATTATTTTTGCTGCTCCTCATTGGAACAGAAACAGAAGAATAAAGGCTTTAAGAAATTTCTTTCACAATAACTTGACAACCCAAAGTTGCAACAAATTTACAAAAAGGGATACAAATACATTTCACTGATTTGAAAAGAAAAAATATGCATTACCTTATATCCTATAGTTTTACGGTAATACAGAATTTCTTTTTCCAGAAGTTCAAATAACCGTGGTGGGAAAAACTGAAAATCCTGAATATTTGGTTGTTTTGGAGGTCGTGGAGCCTTCAAAAATATACAGATAAATCAACATTATAGAAGTTTAATTTTTCTGCAAGTAAACTACCATAATTCAGCAGCAGTGAACCTATGACTTTGTAAATATACAGGGGTATAGCCAGTGATGCAGCATAGAAGAGGAGGAGCAAAAGAACAACATAAAACCCTTCCACACTTGCCACCTACTTACCTTTGGGACTTTCGGTTCACTGACACGTAGGGCTTCTCTGAAATAAGCATCCACTGCATAATTGGCTTTGCGTTCTCTTTTTGGAGGCTCAATCCATTCCATCATGCTCAGCTACACACAGAACAGAATAAAAAGCTACTTAAGTAACTGTCTGCTTCCCTAAAGTCACAAGAATAATGACTAATATGGCATTGCAAAACAGGAATGTATTTCTGCACAGCAAATCTAATGATTATGCTCAATAATTTGGATACTACAATAGAGCTCAAAAATAAGCTAAAAATTATAGCTGATTATAACAAGTATTTAAGCACTTAAAAGATAATACACAAGACAAGTAAGGCAGTGCAGTGGCAGTCCAATATTCTAAGTATTTCAGACACCTGAGTAGGGTTATGAATCCATCTACCAAAACATAATGGAAGGACTGAGGACTTGGGCTCTGAATTCTCCAATTTCTTGTGATATGAATAAATTGCTTCTACTCTAAATATCATAATGAAAAACCTCTATAAAGGCTACAACTCAGACAAAAAAGCCATTAGCAACCAATTAATCTTAACTAAATCCTTAATGTTATTTCACACTATGCAATATTTAACCCACTTCTTGTAATGAAATTATTAACACAAAGAGTTTTATGTGTATACCCACACACTATACTATATTCTCAAACAATTTATTTTTATAAATGTTTTTTCAAAATCAATAAAAGCCAGAGTTTGAAGGGTATTTTGTAGTTAACAAGAATTCACAAATCTGATTCCAAGTAAGACTTTAAGGACATCTTCAATATACATCTTGTACAAAACAGGGACGAAAAGGAAACACTGTGGGATTGAGTAATACCTCTTGGTATGGACAATCCTTCTATTATTAGGTAAAATCAACGTACAAACTAAAACCTTGCTGGGGGCTAGGTTTCTTTCCTTTTGTTTCTTTTTATTTAGGGAATTTTTTTTCCCATAAATTGCTAGAAAACATTAACAATGGGGTATTTAAGAAAAACGGAAGAAGTGGCCTGTTACCAGATTTCTGAGAGAGACAGGACATGATTTTATATTTAGAGTGAAGGTTGAGCTACCCTCAGTCTAGGCCTCTGATAAGCAGCCTTGGCAGGGCCTGGAAGCCTCTGGTGTAGTAAGAAAATATTTGTTGTGCAGTTAGAAATTACTTTAAGGTAACCACGGTGTTAACAGGTTTTCTGGGTGTGAATTAGTGTAGAGCTATAGTGCAGAACTCTGGCCACCTTAAAGCAAAGGCAAACAATGCTTGCTGACCAATGATAGTGTGCTCACAATCTGTAAACTATACTGAAGTGTATATAAACTGCCATCTTATAGACAATAAAGGGAGAATGTAGCTTTAACCATATTGGCTCGACCTGCGTTTTGACTAGTCCAGCTTCTCTCATATTATAAGAAGTCCCTAGCTTCTGTGGCCAAGCTCATGGGGGGAAGGCATCTGCTTGCTCTTCCTTATCTGTGATTTCCTCTCTGAGGGACAGAGATACCTCAGGAACTGGGCAGGTAAAAGAGGAGGCTGGGGCAGCTGCAGGCTCCCTCTCTCCCAGCTTTGGAGGTTGGAGCTGCTGCCTGGGGGAGGGAATTCACTGCTGCCGCCAGAGCCCAGCCCAGAGCTGCTTCTGATGTGGGTGAGCCTCTGCTTGTGAGAGCAGCCACTGAACCTTATTGACACCTACTTCACTGAAAGAGGGACCTATCCCCAACTGCTCGGGTGCCTGGGATCCTGAGGCTGCCTCTCCCTGCCCTGCTGGGAGCCTGGCTGCCGCTGCCCCGCTCCTGCTGTCTCTCCAGCACTGTTCTCGCTGCACTGCAGCCCTGCACCCCCTGCCTGCCAACACATCCTGCCAGCCCAGCCTGGTGCTCCTCAGAGTCACGCTGGGCTCCTGGTTCTGCTTGTTGTTAATGCCAGGGCTGTTGGTGTTTGTCTGCCTTGTTACACTTACTAGTAAAGAACTGTTATTCCTGTCTCATATCTTTGCCTGAGAGCCCACTAATTTCAATTTACAGTAATTCAGAGGGAAGGGGTTTACATTTTCTAGTCCAAGAGAGGCTCCTGACTTCCTTTGCAGACACTTGTCTTTCAAACTAAGACAAATCTTCACTATAGACTCAAGTCCAAGATCCACATAAAAAATTATTATCAGGCCTGTTTGTTCACCTTAGTTATACAACAGCAAAATAATACTGACTGCAGCAGTATAGTTCTGCTATAGTATATAGCAGTATAGTACCTGCAACACAGTGGTTCGTTACAGAAGGGATAACACCTCAGCAATATTATCAGATTTTGCTATGAAAAAAACAGTGGGGCTGAAAGTAGTTTAAAAAAATTCAGTAGTTTAAAATTACTGCCCAGGCAGAGCCAAGTGAATTTTTCAATAGTTCCTTACTTCTCTAGAATCTAGAAACCTTCAGAGTTATAACATTTATAGTATGGTTTTTATGCTTGCACCTTTAAACTGAAGTCTTAAATGCTACAAAAAATTACCTTTTGTTTTTCTCTGTAATCTTCACCTTCAAAGTTATACAGGCTCATCTCTGTGTCCATAGTGAAATTTCGTAGGGAGCTCTCTCCCATTTTCTGCAATCGTTCATTCATTTCAGCTGTCTAAAATGAGAGGAAGGTATTTTTAGGCTCACTCAAGTTATCTAATCTTTTCTGAAAAAAAACAGCTTTTATCATTACTACAACATTCTCAGTATCTTTTTCTGATTTCAACTTTTACTTATACTTTCCTCTAAAGAGAGATACCCATTGTCCTTTTCAATTTAGAGCAATTTGACTTCATGATTCTCCATTAAACTGAATTGATTATGCTGGGATGTAGTCCTACAACTGTAGAATTTAACTTTAAAATTTAAATTAAATTTATGCCCATCTCCTTGGAGCTGAAATGGCAGTTCATTTTTTCACAGAGCTATCTATTAGCTCATGAAGTTTCATAAAGACTTTGTGTCTGTCCAAATTATTGGTAGTGCTTATGATGCACACAGCATGAACCTTGAAAATAATTACAATCACTAATTCTATGTCTTCAAAACTTCCATAATATTTAAAATCTGCACAAATAGTAAAGTAACAATAGATTTATGTAATCAGATCTCATTCCATTTTGTGCATAGGTATATTGAATTCCATATTAAACAGATCTCTAACCTTCTTTTCACCTCTTTCTAGAATAGTGGTTATATCTTCTTCTGTCAGCTCACTATCTTTGGAAGCAAACACATGCGTGGCTCCGTGCCGGATCATCTGCAGCATTTCATCTTTTGCCAGTTTGTTGGACTGCTGGTCTATGAGCCTTCCTACAACCACAAGGAATATGTTGAAAGTTGTAATATGGCAGTTCTAGTAGGACTGTGCAAGCAGTGGATTTTTTTTTTACTTCACTGACAGAACAAGAAAGGAAAAACAGAACAACCATACAGAAAAAATACATTTCACTCAAGATGAAAATAAACAGAAGTCAGGAACTTTGGGGAAAATTAAAAAAACAACTATGACTCAAGCCATAACAAAAAAGGTTTCACATTCAGATAATCCAAATTTTACATGTAAAATCTTATTCTTACAAAGTTAGCTCAACTTTTAAGGTCACAATCTTATCTCAAGATGAAAAATTACAAAGCATTCTATAATAACCACTAAGAAGTGCTTGACATTTTCAACATTCACATCACCGATTTCAACCCAATTTTCTAATTATTCTTCCCAAAATGTAATTGCTGTCCCAAAATTTCACTTATCCTATCTCTTCGCATGCTATCAAAATTTTGACCATCGTCCTTTCAGTAACCCACCCTTCAGTAAATACAAACAACCCTAAAAACTTAGCTTAAGTACCTTCGTTTTGACAAACTATTCCTCTAAGTGCTTCCAAACAAAAATACACAAAGGTGTTTTATTGTTTAGTTATCTCTCATGTGTTAAGAAGCATATGTATATTATTATTTCAACTGCCATGGAACATACCTGATTTGCTTTTTTTTCTTTTTAACGTATCACAAAACTAAGTAACATCTATTCAACTGTAGTCTACTTTCCTCATTTAGACTCATGGTAAGTCCATGTCTACATTAATCAGGAAAACAGAATTTTAAAATAATCCAGCTGAACAAGTGAATACCTTGCACATCAGGTTGATTTAATACACTGCCATTATACACAAGGCCTGCTTTCTCTAACACTGTACATTTGTACAGTTATTTAACCGTACTTTAAGGGACTGAACAATTCTGTTGCAGACAAACATATATAGCAGTTGATACCTTGTTGTATAACTATAGAGTCCAGTCTCAGTTTTATTTCAGCTCTTTCTACAATCCTCTCTTCAACAGTATTATCAGTGATAAGTCGAAACACCCGTACTGGTTTCTTTTGACCAATACGATGCGCACGATCCTAACAAACATAAATCAATGAGTGTTCAGCAACAAGAACTCACAAGCAATACACAGTTAGCTTGCAGAAACAGCAGCCTCAAATTAGCATTGTACTTCTTGGTCCCTTGCCTATTCAAAAGCACAGATCACTGTAAAACCAGTATTCTAATATTTACTTATGCCTGGCTATTACATTTTTTAATCATTCCATAGCAATAAATGCATCTCCCTCATTGTAAATGAAGATAACTGAATGTCTGTCCAGACTGCAGCTGGCAAGTGGACATACAACAGTACATACATGCATACATTTGTATTGCTTTCAAATGAATTCTCTCACTTGACACAGGAAATTATATCTGCATCCCTGGCTTGAGCACATTAATTCCATGTGCAGAGTTCCTGCAGCCACAGCTCCAACACTGTGCTAGTCCCAAGCCAGCAAACAAAACTTGTGTTTGCCCTCTCTGGAAAGCATGTCCTTTTAAATCAAAAGTTAAACAGCTGTCCTTCTAGCTGAGGGTACCAGGATTTTCTCTTTCAACATGAGTTGTTGAATCTTTTACTCTCCTGAGTAATATTCATTTCTTCCTGCAAACCCTACTGAAGTTCACAAATCACACTTACAGTCTCCAGGAAGTTGGTCAACTATTGGCAGTCAACATGCATATCTCTAAAGGATGAGCTATGGATATTAAATATTTGATGTGTTGAAGTGCATTAAAAGAAAATTAAAAAATACAAACCACTAAACAAATACCCACCCTGCTAATCATGCAAGAAGGATCACATGAGTTTTATTCCATATAAAATAAATTACAGACTATTTTTTTTCCATTCAGCACTCAGAAAGAGAAGATTTTAGTAGGTTTAACTCAATGATAACTTGCCAACCCAGCATCACCACCAAATGCATTTATGCTTATGCAAAAACAAAAAGCAAAACCATGAACTTCCAAAATGAGAAAAATATAAGGCTGCATGCTTTTAATTATCTGTTATTATTTTGGAAACAATCCTTTATTATTCATTGACTGTACTCTTCTGAAAAGACAGAACTAAGAATAATTCTATGCTTCTATTTACAATACTGATACAGTATTTTGATAGAAGTAATCTCTCATTATGAAAATAATTAAGACAAGTATTTAGGCAAAAATCTACAATTTTTTCCACAAATTCTGTTCATGCCCTTTTATTCAATTCCTTTGCTTCTTCGTATTGACTTGTGTATACAACAAGAAAAATAACAAAAGTGCAAGTTCTGAAAGCAGTTATACAAAATAGAACACTGACAACTTAAACAAACAAATGTGTATTAGGGAGTTAACTCACCATGGCTTGCAGATCTACTTGAGGGTTCCAATCTGAATCATAGAGAATAACCACATCAGCAGTTGCCAAATTAATTCCAAGACCTCCAGCTCTGGTACTCAGCATGAAAATGAATTTACTGCTGTTGGGAGCATTAAATGTGTCAATTGCTTCCTGAAAGGGGAAAAAAAGTGTCACTGAAGTATCAGATATTTCAAACAAGTTTCCAGCATGTTGGTGGCTTTTCAACTAATTTTTTTTAAAATTTACACTATTTTAATATAAAAAATAATGTTATCAAAGTAAGAAACTGTATGTCCGGACAGGTGAGAAAATCCGTATTGACTCCACAATATACCGTATTTCTCATTTAGCTGAGGATCAAATGAAACATACTGTGGACTTAGGTTAGGAAAAACGTTCCCTTAGCAGCCTCTGAAAAACTGTAGCATTTCTACTTTACTTTAAACAATGATGTGGCTACATACATATACATAAATAATAACTTATTAACCTAACACTAAGGCTTTTCTTGTTTACATACAACTTTCCCACCTCTCTTTCCTCATGTGGTGTCTGCCCATCAAGTCTGCAGTACTCATAACCACGCCACATGCAATAGTCTTCCAAAATATCCAGCAAACGAGTCATCTGACTGAACAGCAGAACTCTGGAACCTGACAGAACACAGAAGGTTTTAATACTCATTTTATGTTTTCACATGGATTTTATCACAGAGCTACTACAGAACATGGCTGAGAATTTATATGAAATATTCAATACTATGCCTAACTTAAATAAGTCTTTCTTCTCAAGTTACTTTTCTGGTAGTGATTTGACCACTCAAGAATACTACCTGATAAATTATAGAAGAGAAACAAACAACCAAAGAAGCAGAACACTTAAAGCCATTGTAAGGAAACCTGGTGCTGACTGGTGCACATAGATGAAATAATCCTATCATCCGAAATTTTCTTACAGAAAGGAAAAGGGAGGCTCTACTCTTCCTTTCCTTCTGCTTCTCCATACTTTTAGTATTACTCATCATTCCCATAAGACTTCTTTCCCTTCATGTGTTAAGATCTACAGAAAATTAATTTTTAACAAAAACCTGACAGAAAGTGATGAATACATTCACTGCAGGAAAGGCTAAACCTGTGCTGTTTTTGAGAGCTACTTTAACTCAGAAGGAGCATTCAAACCACCGCTGTCCATAAACAGTACTCACCCTGCTCTCTGAGCTTTGCCAGCAGCTTGTCCAGAACTAACATTTTACCACTGTTGGTGATGAGATGGGTGTCAGTGGTGTAAGGAGGGCCTGGCTCAGCACCATCAAACAGGTAAGGATGGTTACAGCACTTCCGCAGCTGCATCAGAATATTTAGCAGACGCATCTTATCCATTTTGCCAGCTGAATTCAGGATATCAATATCTTTCATCAGGATCCTGGTATACCTGAGGTTTTAAGGGCAGTTTTGAGCAACTTTTGGTTTTTATTTGAATCAATGAATGAAACCCTGCAATATCCCAATTCTTATTTCTTGATGTGGGAGTTGGCTTTGTTAATACAACAATGAGCTATATTATTATGAAACATCTGACTGATAATAAGGATTTCTAAATTCATATCTAAATATGAAAGGGAATCTCTCTGCCAGTGACATGATCTGCCATTTTACACTTTCATTTTAGCAGTACAAAATAGACTAAAAATATCACTTATTTGACAGAAACTGCTACACTGGTCTTGCTCCTTGTCCCATGTCTCTTCTGGGTATGTAGCTCCTCAAGGTTTTTTTTTTAATTTCAGGAAAGACTTTTTGGTGCATACATACTTGGATCAAAGGAGGAAGCTTAGGAGGCATTTGTTCTTTCAAATAGACTTAAGGAAGAAAAAAAGTTTCTGCTTTCATCCTCCCAGTTCTTTTCATTACCCTTCCTGAGCTCTCTGAAACGTGTGCATTTTTTACAAAAGCCCTAAGACAGCTGTAAGTAATTTTCTCAATCTGTCTCAACATGCAGTTGTAAGGGGAAAAAGTATCAGTGTGAAGAACTATAGTGTTTATCAGAAAAGAATCTTACTTTGCTGTAAATAACTCACCATTCTCTCTGCATTTTGCTGAGCCCAAGATAAATTTTTACTTCCTTCTTTGGAGGCAAACTCTTTTCTACTTCACCTTTTATGCGACGCAAGAGAAATGGCTTCAAAACCTACACAAATTAAGATGTTTTACATAGATAAATGTATAAAATTGACTGTCACAAATACAAAACTAACAGATTTAATTATCTGATATTTATTCAGAACTAATCAGTAGCTACTGCTGTCATGGGGACTCCATGAGAAAAATTCTGCAGAACAAAGTTGTCCAGCAATGACTAAACTCACACATAAATATGTGTATCCCTATATAAGGATCGCCATAATCATCCCAGTTGTTGTCTTAAGAGGGGGCAAAACCTGTAAGTTTATAAGATTTAATCCTTTTTGCATAATCCTTTCATTTCCATTAGAAGGGACAAAACACACCAACATTTCAAGTACAAGCAATGCATGTTGTAGTTTCTCTGAGCTCTTTTGCTACTGCAAAAAAGTCTTAACTCATGCCCAGTAAAACAAAGGTAAAGGAATGCCTTTATTCAGATTAGCATAATGTGTATCAGTGTACTTTTCACAATAACAAATGGTTTCAAAAAGATGTCAAAATTCTTCATTTCCATATTTAATGTTCAGATTTTGTCTGCTTTAAGCAGTAACACAAGAAGTAGTACCTATGATAGGAAGCTTAATTTATGAAAATTCTGCTAGGCATTTCTGTAACTAAAGACCTTCATGTTCATCTTTTCAACTTTGAGATGAAGGGTAAAATAATCTGGTTTTCTTCTTTACAGTGTGCATGCTAATGATGACATGTGATTACAGCTTTAATTACTTACAGCATGAAGTCTTTCTACAAGTTTCTGATCACCAAGACAATTTTTAGTGTCAAACCATGAGTCAAAATCCTGTGGTGAGAAACAGCACAATTGGTATGAACAGTTTATCATCTGTACTTTTAACAGACACTCTCTTTCATTCCAACTGAGAGTGGCATAAATCTTGAGACAAATCACTTCTGTGGAAGAAAACTCAGTCTGCAATTCTGGGCCATGTCCCCGGCACGTTGTAACATTTGAGTAAAGTGCATCACTCTGCAGACAAAATACCATTCTACTCTGCTTAATACACAACAACTTTCCATGTGCATCACTGCAGTGTCCAAGTGCTTCCCTTCAGTGCTTATGTGATAATGGGGCAAAAAGTTGAAAAAAAACACCAACTTGAATCCTTAAGAAAATCAGATGGACAGCAGAGCAAGAATAACATAAGCAACTAATACAAGCACAAAGAAACATTAACAGTAAAAGAGAAGAAAGATTACTCAAGTTCTAAATTTAAAAAAATGGCTTATGCATATTTGGATGCTTCATATTCTTGCTACTTCATTGCTGGCTCAAATGTTGCATAATTCTTGATCTATTTAAGTATTGCATTTGCTATAAATGGTCTGAGGCCTCATCCACACCAGCAGAATGCACTGTTTTACCTAGGTAGAGTAAGAGAAGTAGTCTACAGTAAGCCACAGAGCTTTCCCTGAACCTGGGTCATGCACAACATCCATCTCCTACTAGGCTGGTCATTCCTCTCTTCTACTGACAGCAGCCTGGGAATCAAAATAACAACACTGTACTTCCAAACATCAACTTACATCTGCAGAATTGAAGACATCAGGTAAAAGGAAATTGAGTAATGCCCACAGCTCATGGAGATTATTCTGTAAAGGAGTTCCTGTAAGCAGCAATCGATTCGTTGTCTTGAACTCACGTACAATCTCTGACAGCTGGAAACACAACATAGTTATCAACACCATCTACACTAAGGCACAGTGAATCAGTTTTTGAAACCTAAAACAATGTAAATTAAACATAAGAGACAGTGAGCTACCTATAAAATTCATATTTACTGCCCAATAGCTTATTACTTCTACTTTAAAAAAACACCACATGTAACACTTAAAATCTGCTCCAATCAGATGCATCTTTTTGCATTGAACTAACTTCCAAGTATCGAACAATTTTAAATTTACCTTAGACTTCTCATTCTTTATTCTGTGGGCTTCATCAATTACCAGGTACCTCCAGTTAAATTTCTTGAAGACTGATTTCTCTTTAATTACCATTTCATATGATGTTACACAAACATCCCATTCACCAGGCATCATAACATCACGGATAAATGCAGCCTGGAGCAGAAAAACTGGATTAGTAAATACTTATAAATGTGAACAATTTTTATGGCATTCAGGGAAAGCTGCCTCCACCACCATCACTGATGCACTAAACTAGCACACCAAAAACTCTGAAACATCTTCTCAGTAACTGGAAGTTACTGTAATAAAAGCCTTCAATCCTTTGTACCACAAGCAAAGAGAAAGCTGGAGTTAAGCAAAACACAAATTAGTTCCTACTCTAAATTAGCTATTTTCTCTTCAGCATCATTTCTCTGTAATTCAAATAAGTACCTACAACCAAAAGGGAAAGAAAAAACTTCTGAATTAACCTGTCCAAAGATACAATCCACAAAAGCGTATCAAAACAATTTACATAGCCCACTCCCAACTATCTTCTCTCTTCCCCAAATACCTCCCTCCTCTGTCCCACCTCTGTTTTGCAAGGCACACATCAAAGCATATAAATCCTTTCACATGAAAGAACATCATCCCAAGGAAAGCCACGCAGACAGGTCTCCCCTGGCGCACCTGAGGCCATTTCCTCTTGTCCTATCACCTAGAAAAACAAGTTTCCTCAGCTGCTCCTCCTAAGTTCTGTTCCCTTCTCTGAACACCCTCCAGCAGCTCAATGTCACCAGTGCCCAGTACAGGGGGAGAGTCATTGCCCTGGTCCTGCTGGCCACACCATGGCTGGTACAAGCCAGGGTGCCACTGGCCTTCCTGGCCACGCTGCCAGCTCCCATTCCCTTTCTAGAGCCTTTCCACCCTCAAGCAGTAACAGGCAGCCATGCAATCCATGTGAGCAGCTACACAATTCACAGACACATCCAGCTCATTCATCCCCTTCAGTCAGAAAAACATTCCACATCTATTTTAAGGCCTTCACAATGAAAGATGAAAAGCTCTACAACAGAATCCTAGTTACAGGGCCAGGCAGGCTTATAAAATACAAGAGTGGGAAAAGTCACCTGAAAAAAGGTAACAAAGTGAGTGCAATAAAGAAAAATAAGTACACACTGCCATATTACAAATATGGAAGAGAGATTAAAAATAGGTGCAAAAATCAAAGAGAAAGACAACAGAAAAATAAGACAACTCAAAGGACTGTACCCTGATCCTAGCCTATTATTTAATGATTTTCAGTTTTTCCTCATAGTCACAAGCATAACATTTTGCATTTTCAACATTAATGTAGTTAAAGATTACTAAAAGATACTGTAATTAAGGAAACAGCTTAGGGAGAATTCCACGTACCCAACTGATATTTTTGCCAAGTAACACATATATTTCTGAAATGTGAAACACTTACCCTGGCATCTTTATCTCCAATAAGGCAGACAGCACGTAAGGATGGAACCCAGCGCTTGAATTCATTCATCCAGTTATGCAAAGTTGATTTTGGAACCAGGACCATGTGTGGCCCAGGAATGTTCCGGTAGTGCTTCAGATAGCCTAATAAAGCTATTGTCTGCAGAGTCTTACCGAGCCCCTGCATTGACAAAGCGGGGGGGAAAGAAACTTGCTGAAGTTAAATAGCATAGAGAAATACTTTCAAACCATTTCCTTACTATGTAATTCTGCCACTTGTTTAAAGCAAACTATAAAAAAATGTTTGCAATAGAATTTCTTTCATTACAACTTCAGATTTGAAAAACCAGACTGTTGTAGAATGAAGCGTACTACTGCACATATATGAAACACTGTAAGCATTTATATGTTGTATTTTGCTCAATAATTACCACAAAGAAATCCAAAATATTACTGCTTACCATTTCATCTGCCAGAATGCCATTAACTCCATTTTCATACAATGAGATCATCCAGTTCAAACCTCTAACCTGATAATCTCTTAGTGTTCCTCCTTTCACATCTGTAAATGTAAGATTCCTCTAAGTAGAAAAATACTAATTCTAAATAGAAATTTTTAATTGCAATCTGCTCAGATCATAATTACATCAAATCACTCAGAGAACTGTTAACACCACGCTTACATGAAGGAGACTCCTCAAACCGAATACACACATTGGAGGTTTTCCGACTCTCAGACAAGAGCTCCTCATCCTCCTCCTGCTCCGTGCGCCTGTGGCGGTACCTGAAGAAAGAGCCCAACACTGATGTGTGAACAAAACCACTTCAAAACACTGCCACAGACTCCAAAGACAAACTACAACAGAAGCAATCACTGACCCACAGTGTGAATGCTCTGGCATCCTGACCAAACTCTCATCCTGTAAACACGTTACTCCTTAGGAGTCATTAGCTTTAATTAGAAAGGCCGATATGAAGCCCTCTCTTTCAGAGCCACAGCTATAATCTGACAATATCGTGAGCTTTCTGAGGCACTTTTTAATGAGCAACACAGAAATACAAGACACATCATTGGCGGCCTTAGACTCAATTACTTGACAATTACAAAGTTCAGAAAAATAACATATTCAAATTTTTTAAAAATTAAAATTCCTAAAATAGAATGCCATTTTGCAAACATTAAAAAAAAAAAAAAAAGTTGTCTGTTATTTCAAGACCTCTCAGAGGCACTACAGGCAGGCTCTGCTGCAATATTAACACAGACCAGTGAGAGAGACTAACACAGACTAGTGAGACCAGTGAGAAGAGCCAGTTGGTGCTGAGGATCCAACATCCCCACTACATGGGCCCTGCCTTGTCATAACCTGGACTAGCCCCATCCTGGTCCCACTGACACATCCACTACCGCTGGGTCACATCAGGTGGATTTCTGGAGTGCCCCTTCAGCATTTATCCACAAGACATTCAATATGTGTGCTCCAAAGTCACCCCACAATACAGAACAAAACATTATACATGGCAAGAATCAGACAACTTGCTTTAAAAGTGCATGTCTGATACAAAACTTATGTTGATGGAGCAGATTATGTTTTCAAACCAATCAGCTTTTAAAGAAATTGATGCACCACTAATAGGAAATTGTCTGGATTTACTGAAAGTACAATTTCTGTGTACAATCTCTGAACAGATTATATAAGTCTAAGTTGTGTGGACATGTAAGAAGTCAGAAATAAAAATAAAACATACTCCCCAGCTGAAATCAAACTCTGTTTTTCATCTTTCTTCATCCGTGGCCGTCCCAGCTTCACTTTCAGTGGAGACGTTGGTGATTTTTGCGCTGCAGGTTGAATAAAATGTGCAAAAAGTTCTGTCTGCTTCAGGAGGAATTCAAACCTTTTTGCTCGATCTGCTTTCTAGTTTCCAAAGTGGAGAAGAGAATAAAAAAAAAAAAAAAACCAGAAAAACAGATAACAAAAATACATTTTTATGAAGAAAAGTTAAGAAATAGAATTCAGGCAATTCATGAGAACAAGTCATAAGAGGAAAGACTGACAAGACCATCTGTTAGACAACTCAGAGGTCTACAAGTGTTGTGAAACAGAGCTGCTTCATGGCACACCAGCAGTGGTGAAGGGATGCTTTAGTCTTTGTCTATAAAAGATAAAGACAAAACTAAAGTTAGGACTTACAGTAAGAGATGAAATCCTAACCCTGCTTGTCAGTGGCAGAACTTTCATCAGCTTCAAGGCTATCAGGATTTGATTAAAGATAACAATGTAGTAGCTCTGCTTTTAGAACTATTTCTGAAGTAATGGTTGAACTGCTTTCATTCAAGTTTGTAAATTTTGCTGTCAGATTTCAAATATCAAGCATTTCGGTTTTGCCATCTCAGGGGAGCACATGCACTTCACTGTGTAACACAGCAAAACAAAATATGGCCTTCCTTATATTAGAAGATAACATGTGACACTGTTGAGCCAGGGATGGGCGAAATGACTCGTATGATTTCAGAAGGCAAATCAATGTTTATTCAAAAGCACCTCTCTCTTTTAGAGAGAACACTGTGAACATTAATTCCATTGGTCTTAAAGTAAAAACATGTCACCTGACTGGTATGCTGGACTTAGGTCAGTGTGGTAGAACATATCTATAAACAATATGAACGGAAAGCAAGATAATAGATTGTTTACATTTTTCTCGGACTTTTTTCTAGGCTTAGCCTAGCAGAAATCTTTCTCTTTTTCTCTCTGACTGAACTGAGAATATCCACAAACATGTTACATCATTTTAAAGAAAAATATGATAAAATGCGAATTCTACCTTAGAGAATGCAACTGTTATCAGTTTCTCTGTGAGAAATCCAAGCACCTGCTGCAGGCGCTTTCAGCAACCGGCTCTGCCCCAGCAGGGCAGCAGAGCCGTCCTGGCGTGCAAGGCACGATGGCGCCACGCGAGGGCGCTGCGTTCCTCCAGCAGCGCTCCACCCGCCGCACAGGAACGGCCTCACCAACATGAGGGGAAAGAATTCCTGCTTCTCCCCCCGCACCAACATCTGGGGAAAAGAATTCCTGCTTCTCCCCCCGCACCAACATCTGGGGAAAGAATTCCTGCTTCTCCCCCCGCACCGAAATCTCCTGGAGAAAGAATTCCTGCTTCTCCCCCGGCACCGAAATCTCCTGGGGAAACAATGCCTGCTTCTCCCCCTCACCAACATCTGGGGAAAACAATTCCTGCTTCTCCCCCCTCACCAACATCTGGGGAAACAATTCCTGCTTCTCCCCCCGCACCGAAATCTCCTGGGGAAACAATTCCTGCTTCTCCCCCCTCACCAACATCTCCTGGGGAAACAATTCCTGCTTCTCCCCCCTCACCGAAATCTCCTGGGGAAAAGAATTCCTGCTTCTCCCCCCTCACCGAAATCTCCTGGGGAAAAGAATTCCTGCTTCTCCCCCCTCACCGAAATCTCCTGGGGAAAGAAATCCTGCTTCTCCCCCCTCACCGAAATCTCCTGGGGAAACAATTCCTGCTTCTCCCCCCTCACCGAAATCTCCTGGGGAAACAATTCCTGCTTCTCCCCCCTCACCAAGCTCTCCTAGGGAACAGAATTCCTGCTTCTCCCCCCTGGCATCACTGTTGCACCATTTCTTTAACTAACCTGACAACCAAGTAAAATGTAAATACTAAGTAAAACCATTATGAAAAAAAATTATAGAAGGGGGAAGTTGAGGCACTGATGTTTATGATCCTCAGTATAAAAATAAATCCATTCAGAGGATTCATAGTTAAGTAATACATGATCACTTTGGCAAAATAATCATTGTTGGTAAGGACATATATTGAATGAAACAATATGATTTTCTGCCTGCAATATTATAGGCTTAGTATAAACAGTATGTCTTGATAAAATAGTAAAGGTCTAGCTCACAGCTGCACAACTGATAAAAGGTAGTTTTTTTGGCATCTAATCCCTTTGCCTCTTAAGACAACTGAACTAACACTAATTTAGGAAAGCTGTAAAGTAATGTGAAACAAGTTTAGCTGTTTACTCAATTCATTCTCAAAGAACAAATTCACTGTGGCTCTTCTCTTTGGCTATAAATTAGGTGCTCATACATGTAGGTATCAATTTTTCTATATCTAATAGTTATATTCTTCCCTGACTTCTGTGATACCAAGTCCTTTCAGACTTTTCTATAATTATTAGGCATCCATTTAACATTAAAGCTTTTTTAAAAAATACAAGATAGAGGTACCAGCTCAAGAACTTACTACAACCGTCATCCAAGGAGTCCTCCAGGCTTTTGCCTCTTTGTAACACAGAAGTTACCCTGTTACATCTCTCCAGTACTACAAGCTCCTCCCAGCACTGGTGTCATGGACAAACCCTCTTCTGCATTGTTATGGCACACATATTATGGGGCATTTAAATATTTAAGACCTTGTTTTTATATAAGAGAAACTGACAGCAGCTTCAGTATTTCAATTAAGTAAGAAGTAGCTTAAGGATGCCTCTGACACAACCCAAGGAGTGATCAAATAAAACTGGTAGAGACCAATTCAAAACAAAATGGGCAGAGTTCTAAATAAAAAATAGCATTGAATTCCTTACCACAGATGGGTGTGGATAACTAAAAAAGAAACCACAAAACCAAAAATCCACTGACAACTACCAAGTATAAAAAACAGTGTACAACTCCAAACACCATGCAGACAAAAATACTCAGAAGAATGGAAGTATTTAACAGAACTACCACTACCTGACCTGTCAGTCACTGTGGCAGACACGACATGGGCCTAGACATCTAAATGAATCTGGATTTGGTTTTCTTTTCTGACACATCCAGGCTGCAGTAACTCCTTGTAACTGTGCTGATCCTGCTCCAACAAGCAAGTATCATAAAAAGCTGCAGTAAGTTTTCTCATGAAAGCACTTACCATCTTCTCTTCATATTCTGGGTCAACTTCTTTGTCAGGTCTCGCTGCCTTTGGAGGAAGTTTGAGTTGAAATGGGGGATCATTTTTCTGAAATTCAAAAGTTAAACATTTTATAAATACTAGTTTATTTACTTTTTTAGCAAGATGTATCAAACTGAACAAACCTAAAAACTGCAAAACAAGAATTTTTCTTTTAAAAAATAATAATTTAAAAATGAAATGAGTGCATAAATCATATTTCACCTAAAGCAAAACTTCATGTCCACGATGAAACTAAAGATCCTCATATTTATATCTACACACACGATCTAAATTGAAAGAAATTACTGAAAGAGCACTAAGTTTAATCTTTCACAGAGATCTCACTGTAAATACATAATTAAGTTTAGTATCTTAAAAAGGTATTTTTAAAAATTTTAAAAGTTTTGGTTTCTAAATGTCAGATTCCTAATTGTAAGTCCCTAACACTTGCACTTCAGCTGGGTTTTGTCTGTTTCCACTTCTATATGAATAGTCACAAGTTCAACTGGAAACACAGCTTAACTACACTTAACCATAAACCTAGGAAAATAAACAACCAACCAACTCAATCCATGCAGCAACAACTCCATGGTATGCTCTCAGATAGCTGAAGAGCCACCTTATTTACTATATATGAAAGAAATCTAAGGAATTGTAACTAAAAGGTAACTTTTGCAGTTCACGAGATTCATACCTGTCTTCAATTGTGAAACTCAAAGCAGGTTTTCCACAACTATATAGGTAAAATGATTAAATGGTAGATTTTTTCCCCTAATTAAGGAATACTTTCCTAATTGGTCTTTGAAATAAGGCAAATAAAAATAAACCTATTTTGAGATGCTTTAAAGTGTAAAAATGTTTTTGAAAAGCTCTGAATAAACTGGAAGGAGCTGCCAGAGTGCATGTCTGCATAAAATGTAACAGTGCAGAGCACGAATCTGCTTTAAGTGCTTTGAGTATCAGACTACTATTAAATACATTAAAATAATAATTACCCTAAACTATTCAGGTACCAATAGCAAAACCAGGCCAAAATGGTACCAAATATTTACAAATCTGTCAAGCAACATTGTATTTAAGTTTCCAAACTGTTACTGATAAATACACATGCCAGCTTCTTCTTTAACAACAATCATGCAGATGGGAGGAATATTTGCTGAAGTCAGAGATTACTGTTTCAAGTTTGGCCCAAAGCCATAATTCTCTGCAGGGGTGAACAGTACTAAGTGTATAATGAAGCTGCTTGACAGCTTAATGATTTTTATAAATTCTCCAACTCACCTTTGCAAGGCCAAATGTTGCAAATAGGCAGTATTAGAAATATTCTGTTCATTTAAATGTTCTTTAATCACACAGGTAATGAGCTCATCTCAGAAAGTAAAGTTACTCCAACGTGCCACAGAGCTCAGAGTGTATATTCACACCTCCTTTACATTACTGAGCAACATACACTCCAAAGAGACACTGCTAATATCAGGTCCAGTCCTTCAAGCGTCAAATTGTTCCTTAAATGAAAACAAATTGACAGTAGGCCATTTCAGGCATCCCCCTCATTTGCCCTAGAAATAAATTAGATAGATATGTGTTACTGGAAAAAAGCTGTCTGTCTCTCCCTCAGGTAAGTATGAAGTTTCTTCAAGCAGAACAACTCGGTACTATGAGAATCTCTTAAAATGAAAGTTTTCCAAGTAAATTGCAATGCAATATTATCTTTCTAAGCCCCAGGGCAGACAGTTGCAATGCCAGTTCTCTTCTTACTCAGATTATCCCAGAAGGATAAAACTTATGGTGGCATAAAAATCAAATTTATTCTGAAGTAAGTATTTCTAAATAACACTAAATGAGCTGACATATTCCTGCAGCCACAGCACAATAAAATCACAGCATACACCTCACCCTTCAAGAGAAAACAAAATACACTGCCCTTACCCCCCACATCTTCTTATTGCAGTGTTTCTGTTGAATATTGATGGCTCCACAGTATCAGAAATAACAGGACATTATCAAAAGGCAGTGAAAGAGACAAGCATGCACATGAATCCCTGTGCCCCTTCTCCTCCTCACCACGGGCAGAGCATGCTGCAGGTTCACTGAAGGACTGCTCTGTGCCAGTGCTGCCAGGCAGGCACAAGCATCATACCCAAACTTGCTTCTGCGGCATGCTCTGAATTGCAAAAATCTACACCTTGACAATTACTAGACTTTGGTATGAATAAGAATACTTCCCCCTTACACCTGGACCATGTACCTTTATACAATACAGGAACATAAAATATTCCATTAAGTCTGAGAGTTTTTCCCTAGAAACTTTACAGAACATAACTTCATCAGGTAGAGGGCTGACTTGCCAAGAACCAGGACAGCAGAAGTCAATGTAATTCACCACCACAAAAGTAGTTTCATTTTAAGCCCAGGAAACTCACCAGTAACAATTTGTCTCTACTCTAGATCCTATTTCCATTATAGATTAAACAGTCCCCTGAAAACTGGCATCATTTAAACACCTTACAACACCCACACAGCACTTTCAAAAAATCCTAAGTATTCCAAGGATACAGAACATTCCCCTTGAAATCTCTAATATTAAACTACCCTAAACATTGTTCCCAAATTCAGGCTGAGAGATTTCTATCCAGAAAGTTTAACAATCCCAAAGTAGGAGGCCCCATGAACACCTAAATAAACAATTGGGAACAAGAACTGCTGCTGCCTTACTCTTGCAACCTGTGCTACTGAACACTCTGAACAGATGCACTAAGAATAATGGGGATTCCTTCCGTGTTAAACCCACATTTACAAGGTGAAAATACATTTCCAAATAGCCAGTAAGGCAGTTTGTTAGCACAACAAAGACTATTTATGAAGTAAAATACTGAGAGAGGAGCAGAGCACAACAGGTTGCATGACTGCCACTGTTATGCAGAGGCTGTGACTGTACAGTTGACATGCATAATATTTTGCAGAGTACGCTGAATACAATAGAGAAAGAGCCCTTAGACATTTTCTTTTGAGCAACCAAGTAAAGTTCAGGACTGCACTTCACTGTGTTTCATAACTGTTTGCATACATAATAAAATAAAGCTTCAAACATTCTTTACAGGCAAAATGGACTGTCAGTAACTGGGATAAAACACCTGAATGTACTGTTATGACAATTTTCTCCAGTATCACAAATATATGATGTACAGTCCTCGTTCCTACTAGTTTTTCCTAAGATACATTCTTCGGGTTAAATCTCGTTCTGTTTCCAAGGATACCTGAATACGTCACTTTCTACATGCCTGGTGTCTTTCTTCCAAAAACCTAGGGAGAGGCGGCTGGCAGCCATCCGTGCTCTCCCCAGGGGGCAGAGGGAGCCCTGAGCCCTGTCAGCCGCCAACTCTCCGGGCCCTCCCGAGCCCTCGGAGCTGCCGGCTCCGGGCCGGCTTTTCCCGGGGCACAGGAAAGGCAACAGCAGGGCGGGGGGCTCCGGAGAACGGACCCCGCAGGAGAGCGCAGCCCGCGGGGCCGGCCGCGGGTCCGGCAATGGGGCTGGCAATGGGGCTGGCCGCGGGTCCGGCAACGGGGCTGGCCGCGGGCTGCAGCGCCGGGCCGGGGGCAGCGCAGGGCGGCGGGCGCTGCCGGGCGATGCCCAAGGGCAGCGCAGGGCGGGGGCGTGTCCGGGCGGGGCCGGCCCGCGGCTGAGGGGCCCGGGCGGCCTCAGGGCCGAGGCGGCGCGGGCCGAGCGGGGTCTGCAGGAGGGGGCGAGCGGCTGCAGCACCCTCAGGGCCCCCCCTCCCCGAGCGGAGCGGTACCTCCTCGGCGCCGAGCTCCTGCGCGGCGGCCGTGGCGGAGGACGTGGAGGCGCGGGGCTCCTCGCCGGGGCCCGGCTCCATGTTGAGCTCGGCGGGCGCCGGAGCCGCGGGGGCGGGGGCGGCCCCACCGCCCCTCGCGCCGCGCGGCTCTCGCGATAGCTGAACGGGCTGGGCGGCGCTGCCGCTGCCGTGCGCCCGAGCGGCTCCGCGGCTCTCCGAGAGCCACCGACCGCAGCTTGGTCTGGGTCCAATGGCCCTTACAGAGCAGCTTGTTCCACCCTGTGCCACCCCCCGCCACGGGCAGGGACACTTCACGCTATCCCAGGTTGCTTAAGTTCTACCCAAGCTGGGCTTGGACACCTCCCGGGATCCAGGGGCAGCCACAGCTTCTCTGGGAAACTTGAGTCAGTGCCTCACCACCCTCGCATTAAAGAATTTAATCTAAATCTCTCCTCTTAGTTTAAAGCCGTTTCCCCTTGTCCTATCTGCCCCTGTAAAAGGTGGCTCTCCCCCTGCCATGAGCGCCTTCCAGAAGGGAAAGGCTTCGGTGGGATTTCCGCAGCGCTCCCTGGGGCCGGGCGGCGCCATCTCGGCTGTCCCACAGCGCGGTGCTCCGGCCCCGGCCCCCTCAGGGATCGCTCCCTCACGGCCCTGCCGGGCTGGGCTGAGGTGCCGCCGAGGATTTCTTTTTTTTTTTTTTTTTCCCTGGGCGATTTTAAATTCAGCAGTGTTTGCGTATTTATTTTGAAAATTGGAATAATGAAGCCGCTCAGTTTAGTTACTGGCCACGCACATGTTTCTGACGGCCATGCGAGACATTTGGATTTTCAGCTGCTGAGCTGTAATTTTGCTCATACTGCTAAAGAATCCCAAAACAGTCCTTGAGCTGGTAGACTTTAAAAACATAGCTCCAAATCAGCCACATTCCCTGGTGATTACTTACAAAGGCAGTAGCATGAGTATTTTGTCCAGTGGCAGCAGTGACACCTTAGCCCAGTGGGCAGAATGAGCAAAAAACACTACTTCAGTCCAGTAAAAAGCTCAGTAGCTGTATGAATATTTTTGCATAACTCAACAACTAAGCTGAGCAAATGGGTTAGTGCAGATCTCATACGCCGCATTTAGAAAAACTTCTGAGACCTCTGTTCCATCTATACATTGGTTCCAATGAAGTGCCAGTAACATGTGTCTGAACTGTTTCCATGACTTCCTGATGACTCTGAAATTCAGTATCTACTTTATGGCCCATCATAGAAGATCTAAGCTCTCCTTTTTCATGTTGTGAAACAGCTGCTAAGCACTAAGTGTGCTGTTCCAAATTATTTAGCACCTTCTGTGTATGCTGCATCGTCCACAAAAAAGCAAGGCCCACAGCATCTGCAGTAGCCCTTCCACATGATTTATTTTTAAAAGCTTTTGGAAGTACATTTTTCATAGAGCAATCAAGAAGAGTGATATGACTGGTTTTGAAAGAGTACTCCAAATAGCTTTTCCAAGCAGTGCTCTGTAGAAAATGAAGTTTACCATTAGCTATGAGAAAGTCTCTAAGTTGGGAAAATTGCAGTCCATGACGTGGTTGTTCTTAACCTTCAGAGCAAATAGTGCACTAACCACTTTTAATATATGACTTTCCTTCTCCACTTTCAAATGCTTGAAGCTTCTGTTTATGCAGAACACTCTCAAGTGTTTGTCACAGCTTGTTTTTTCCTTGGAATTCACAGGAACATTGCATGCTGTACAAAACAATCGAGCTGCTGCTTTCATAAAAGCTCTCTTTTGGCTATTTTTTGCTTGTGTGCTTCACATTTGCATTTGACACTTTGCAAAGATGTTCTTAGCTGCTTCTCTTAGACTATGCTGTGTACTCCTTGTGGATCTACAGCAGTGCCTGAAAAAATCACTTAGTCATACAACAGTATTATCATGTGATAATCTAATTAATTATTTTTTAAAAGTAGGAAGTGCTTTTTTGTACTTACTTAGTATACTAGATTTTGTAGTCATATTTGAAAAATTCTACCAAATATATCAATTTTTTTTCATGTGTTGGGAGGGAAGGTGCTATTTGTACTGTTAACATTGCAGATTTAGCTTTAGGTCCTTGTTTTCCCAGGTTTATTACTCCATATTTTATCATCTGCCAGATGTAATCACCAGAGCTGAATGTGTGGTCTCCTACACCTCAATTTTGCAGGTCTCCTCTGCCCATCTCAGAAAGATGCCACTTAATGTACTGTATGATGAGAATTATGTTTTCTTGTCAAATTTAAAAAGAGAAATTGCTGGCTCACTGTTACCCACTTTTATGTTTTAAACACTGCTGAAATATGTAAAGAGCTGATAAGATACAGATCCAGTGACATTTCATATACTATCCCAGTAATTCCATAAGATTTTAAAATTTTGGACAACCTTTTCCAAACTGTAGCAGTTTTCATTTCTCTAGCACAGATATAACTGGGTTTGGGTAACTTCTTAAATAAATCTTAGTACTCTGTGGAATTACCTTCTGGGCTAAGTTGCTATGCAAGCCCCTTTGCGTGAGTTGATAAGTGCTGGACCTGTAACCCAGCAAGCTGCTGAATTCATGAGAACAAATAAACTCAAGACACCAAGAACCTGCCAAAGCCATGCAAGGCCACCACAGCAGCAGCAGGTTTGTAACTCAGACCACAGCTAAGAGCAGTGGCTGTGGCTGCTAACTAGAAAGGAAGTGAGAGGATTATGTAGGCACCGGCTGAAAAAAGAGGCACGGTGTTCAAAGACCTTCCGAGCCCCTTGGAAAGCAGGTGGGGTTGTCCTCGCAGCTGTCACACCAACCAAGAAACTCAGTGTTGGTGAAATGGAGCTGTGAGTGCACCGTGAGGATGGTGGTCTTCTGGTGAACAGCTTGAATAATAAAATGTGTCTTGGATATCAGTTGTGCTGTGTGTCTTTGCTGACTTGAAAATCGGATTTCCAAGTGGCGCTGTCAGGTGCCACCAGGTGGCAACACCGACCTGCTCTGAGCTGTGGAGTCCTGACTCGGGATCCGGCAGCCTGGACTATCTGGTGGGAATGCTGCTCAGGCTTGAAATTGATTTCGTCAAGAATAGGAAAAAAAATTACTTTGTAATAATAAATAATAATAAAAAGTTTGTAATAATAAAAATTACTTTTACTTGCTGTTGTTTAATTACCTCTTTAACTGTATCATGTACCTATAGTACTTTCCCTTAGAATGGCAAAAGGGTTTTGTTACGAAGGGCCTTGGGAAGGTTGTGTCCTGTTACTCTGGCATCTGTTCACTCCCACATGCACATTCAGGAGGTTCTCCAGTGAATGCCATAGTCCAAAATCCACTTGTAGAAATTTCTAGCTATTACTACTCGTCATTTCTAGCTATTAACTATTGTACTAGCAATTAACTTTAACCACATCTGTGTAATGTATGTTAACTGTAAGCAATACACAGCTTTATAATTCAGAATCCAGCAGGATCTGGAAGTAACACAGCTATCTCTGGGGTATTTGTGAGTTGTCTTGAATAGTTGCCACCTTTATCTCCATGCCTACATCAGCCTCCAAGTGGGATCAACCACAGTAACCACACGTTACCCTGACTGCAGCAGTGCTACCATCTTGCTTAAAACACTTCTATCGAGTGTTGCTATTTTAATATTGCTGTTAGTAACAGGTTATATCTCTACAAGTAACCTTGGCTATGTCCAGTAGCACAGTTCTATGCATTCTTGCAATTACCCGTTTCATTCTGCTCCGTATTTCACAGGTTCCCTTCCAGAAGCCACAGTAAAGAAGGCATTTCTTAAATGTGCTCTTGGTTTATGTGCCACTTATTTGTAAGCCAGATTTTGCTGAAGATGCCATTTCTGAGGATGTCCATGGCTGCAGGGCTTTGCAGCAGCCAAGATGAGAGCAGCCCAGTTCATGGCTACAAACAAATGCTCCCTGATTCTGCATCAGTAACAGGCAACAACAGACTTGACATTGAGTATTCTTGTGGAAAAGGGTTTGCTTTTTGTTGTTGTTCTTGTTGCTTGGGGCTTTTGTGAGGTTTTTTTTTTTTTTTTACTTGTTTTTTTTTTTTCTCTTGTTTGTTTGTTGGGTTTGTTTTTTTTTTGTGGTGCAGGCTTCATATCAACAGGTCAATTTTCTGTATCAAGTTTCCATTTCACCCAATGGTGAGGGTTACCAATAGGGTTTGCAAATGCAAGACCACGTTCAGCATTGGGAGCTATAACAAAATAGCTAATGTGTCCTTTGTATCTGGTTCAATGTGTTGATAGCTGTACAAATACTCTTTGTTTTTACAACTTTATCCCAATGTTGCATTTTTAATCCAGGCTTTAGTAGCCAGAACTTTTTTGTGGTACTGGAAAATCTTCTGTTATCCTGGTATTTCCCAACTATACATTTTTTTGCCTTTTTTTTTTTTTTTTTTTTTTGGCTGTGCGTTCATATTCACACTGAGAGAGCCAGGAGCTCTCACAGTTCGTGTTCCTGTCCCTTGCACTCTTACTGGTGTTTCTGCAGGTGAGCAATGGGTTAGTTCTAGATTCTAAAAAACAAAATTGATCCTAACAAAGAGAGTTGCTATTTTTTCCTCAGATCAGCCCAGCAAAACAACTCAACTGCCCACGCACACAGGGGCCAGTGCCAATACAGCAGCAAAACAGATCTGCAGCAAGATGAAGGGTGGGATTGCAGCCACACTAATTTGTATCAGTTTAAGCTACCACAACCAGGCTTTAATAAACTGTTTTACAACTGTGCATTCTAGCCTGAATGCCAGATTTTGCCCACCTACAAACAATGATGTCATCCAGATATAACAATGATTGGTGATTCCTATGGAGATCATAAAATATTTTCTGCTGTAATAAGCTACTACTTTGCCAAAATCTGAGCACTGTCTCAAGAAGACAGTCCCCTACTAGAAGAGCACTTTAAAATAGATTTTAGATCAAAGCAAAACCTGTCAAAAGTTTCTTCCAACCGAAATAAAACTGAATGGCATCTGAATGGCATCCCTTCAATGGCATCTTTTTCTCCCTAACCTAGGCAGTCATTTTGCAATATTGAAAACCTATAAATAAATTGTTCTTAACAAAGACAGAGTATTATAAAATTTGGAATGTCTGTGAGAATCCAGTGAGCAGGCTGGTGCAGTACAGCTTTACTCTCTTGCAGTACATTTAGCTCTCTTAAATGTTGGTGGTGATTCTTCACAAAGAATTCTCTTACTTCTTTGCCCAAAACAAATTTTCTCTTAACCAAAACCCTGTGGGTTTGATTTCACACTGATCACAGATTATTTGTAAACATAACAATTATTGTTTAAAGGTTTTAGCATGCACCAGGATTTCCTTTGAATACAGGAAATGCACAAAAGGATGCTGCAAAGTAGTGCCTACCTTAGCCTTGCAAATATGGCAGATGCATTGCATAAGCCAAAAGCCATCACTTCAGTTAGCACAGGCTTTACTCTGCTGTGAAAATACTTGTAATCTTGTCCTTTATAGCTATTTTTACTTGTAAACATCTACACACTGTGAAAAACTACACTGAAGCTATTATATTTTCCAGAGTACTATCCATTTCTGCTGAGTGGTCTGTTTGACAAAATTAGTTTATCCTAGTCCACATAGGATATGTGTCTGCTTTTCCCTTTGCTGTCTTTTTTTTTTTTTTTTTTTTTTTTTTTTTTTTTTTTTTTTTTGTGCCTGGGCCTTCTTTCTTCCTCATCCTGTACTGATTCTTCCTTTTTTGTAACAGTCTCAAACACACAGCTGCCATCAAAACAATCCCTCCTTTCCTGCATTGCATTCTTCACACAGAGCAACCTTTTACACAGAGTTCAGAACTGGTCTGTTTGCTGTATTTTGATGTGTTGCTTTTGCTCTCTTTGCTGTATTTTGTTCAATTCAATCACAATTAAACACAGTTAATTGCCTAGAGAAGGAATTAACAGTTCTGCCAACAGCATGAAAATTTCTCCCAAGTGTAACAGGTAGGGCTCCTATTTATTCTGAGGCTTTTTTGGGCAATCTAGAGAACAGAGGCAGGCAGTGTCCTCTGTTAATTCTCCTGGGTTCATTTTATCATCACTCCAGAGTGTTCTCTGCAGGACAATATGGGGGAAGCTGAGACCCATCCTCCAGCTCATGGTGAGTCTTCCACATTTATGAATCTGAAAATAACTATACAGATATTTTTTCATCTAAACATAAAACTAGGGACTTCTTTTTCCATCTGTTTCTTCAGGCCTACCTGGGACACTTCTTTAAGCTTCCCATCCAAGCTTCAGGCTGCTCCAGATAGTAAACTGGTCTCAGCAAATCCTCACTTTCAGGATATTAACATTCAAATAATGAATTGATATTTGTGATCTGGAAGAGACATATCATAATCTTGATGTCAAATAGATTATTTTGGATTCCTTTAATAAGGAAGGTCAATTCCTTCAAATTGCCATATAAAGTAGACCTCACCTGTGAGCTGAGTACTGATCATTGTTGTGTATGAAAAATGAAGTAGATTTTTCTTAACTCATAAAAGTAATTAGAACAATTATGATAGAAGTTTTGGATCTTTAAGAAAGTCTTTGTATCTCCTCCCTCAACTGCAAAGATTATTTGCCGACTTTGAGGGGCCAGTAATATCATTACCCTATGAGGAAATCCTCACAAAATGTTTGCTACTGATTCACATGTGGAAAGGAACAGCCATGACTTACTTCATCACCTGTGTAGACATCATAAAATTGTTTACTAGTCTGCAAACAGAAGCTGAAAATTAGAAAATCCACAATATTTAGTGTGTGCTTTTGTGGATGACAGAGAAAAGAGAAACCTCTCATCTGGCAAAAGAGCCAGGGAAGAGGTTTGAACTAAAGTGAACCTGTTTGTTGCCACTCCCACTTCAGGAAAAGACAGTTTTACATTTGCAAATAAATGTACTATTCAGCAGAACTCTAGTCTTCCACCAGCTACTTTCCTAAACAGACTTTCCTATGAGATGCTGGATGTCTGCTGCTGTTTCACAGAGGAGTTTGGTGCCAGAGGGCGTTGGTCTGTTTTCTGAAATGGATTGACAGAGTTCTCCCTATGTGTCATGAGAGCTTTTGGTAAAATTAGATTCTGCCCTGTCCACAACAATAAAGGCCGTCCCCACATGCAGCTTACATAGCTCATAGCTTCCTGGAGCAAAACCACAGCAACGTTCATCTGCTGTCCTTTTTTTCTTTTCACACTGGCTCCTGCTCTGACATCAGGTGTCTGCCCATGGGGTGTCACTGCCACCGGGGTCCTGGGGGTGACAGAGCACGAACCAGGCAGAATAAATTCATCAATCAAACAGCACAGTGCAGATGGGTCAGCATCGCCCTGGGGCTGTGGTCAGGCTCCAGTTTTGGTAGTTAATTGTTTAAACAACAGCAATAAATTGTGACTGTGGATCTGAGTGCATTCCTCCTTTAGACCTGATTTGTATGGTGAGGACAGGCTGCTGAAAGGAAGAGCAAGGGCTGAATTATCCCGTGACTTTGCTAAATTTGTCCTTGTGAATGGAGAGAGAGAGAGTGAAATACTTGTCTGCAGGGGGGGGCAGAGTGGTAACTGTCAGGAACAGCTGGAACATATACACTGTGTCATGTCTTTTTGTGGCACTGGGCTTTTCTGCTTGCTGAGAGAATGCTGCAGAGGCATGTTAGCGTTCTGCTGAGTAAGTGTGGTGCGAGTTCCATATGTAAACAGGGATCAGTTGCTAGATGAGAGAAAAAGGCTGTTCTCCCAGGGCTATGGCTGCCTCTTGCAAGCACCTCAACCTTCTCAGTGCCTGTGAGGTGTTGTAAATTAAATGTGAGGCTACATTCCCGGAAAACTATCTGCTTGTGGAAATGTCAGTTCAGATAAACTCTGGCATCTCTTTCTCCTTTTATACCTATAAATTTGTGAATGTAATAAATCCTTCTGATTTTTTCCATCCTCTCCATTCAGATTATCCATTTATGCACAAGGAAATAGGAACTTTCACTACTGTCAATATTAATGATAACAGCACCAGTTTCTGTTAACATAGAAATGGATAAGCTTAAATAGCAGACTTAACTTCTGTCAGTGGTCTGTCAAGTCATGAAGGAGTTTCCCATCAATGCAAGCAGCCATTTTGTTCTCTTCTGCTTTATTAGTGTTGCTGTCCTCTGAAACATCAGCAGCCTAAGTTAGGAAATGAAAGGAGTACACCAGTACTTCCATGACAAGCAGAGAATTCTCTTAGGGATCTGGCTGATGTGAATTGCACACACATCCAGGGTCAAACTGACCATGGTTGCTCTGATCTTTGCTAGAGGCATATATGAGGTTAGTCTGGTGAGGGCGGTGTTGGTTTGTGTGGCAAGGTCTGACAGCAGAGGGGCTGCAGGGGTGGCATTTGTGAGAAGATGGCAGATGCTTCCCCCGTGTCCAACACAGCCAAGACCAGCTGGCTCCAAGACAGACATGCCACTGGCCAAGGCCAAGCTGCTCCCTGATAGCAGTAGCACCTCTGGGATAATGTACTTAGGAAGGGGAAAAAACCTGTTCAGCAGTAGAAGAGAGAATTGAGAATTTTCCATTTTATTTCCAACATCAGTTCACCCTCTACATATGTCTTCAGCTGTATTTTTTTAAAACAAAGACCCTGTCATTCACCATCATGATGATGGATTTAAGAAAATAATTTCATTATTTAAATGTGGCTGAAAATTTTGTGTATGGATCGGGAGAAAAGTGAAATCCCACTTCTTCCATCAGGATGAGAAACCATTAATTTTTAAGCCTGTTATTGTCAAACACATACATGCATTGTGCTACATTATCAGCACAATGAAAGTTGTCAGTGTAAGAAAATAACTTTATTTGCTCTTTTAATGTTTGGACCACAAATACCAAGAAGGCAACAGCAGCTTTCATAACAAACACGTTAACCCCCACATTCTCTGCTTAATTATGGCTTCCTGTATTTCTCCTCAGGCTACTGGCACCATAAGTAAGCTGGCACAGATGTTATTTATTCTGAATGTGCTGAGTGCAAGTGGCCGGGCAGGTGCTTCGCAAGCAGCTGAGCCATTCCAGCAGTTCCAGAGGACAGGAGCCTCTGACAGAGGAGTGACACATCGAGCAGGGAAGAGAATCACTGCACCCCTCCCTGTCACCATGGCTACCACTCAGCAGGCAGGTTTTGGGCAGAAGTGCCAATTTAAGCAACTGCTGATTTCTTCTTATTGCCCCTGCATCACCCCCTCCCTTGATAAGGTATGTGCTATTGCAGGCCACAGCATTTATCAGATCAGGAAACTAGTCCTGATACAGCTGGAAAATAATCTCTCTCTTTTTTTGACTCATTCTTTTCCAAAGAGTCAGGTTTGTGATTCAGTTCCTCATGCAGACACACAAATCCACCACGTCTGCACAGTGGAGCTGATGGCAGAAGTGCAAGGACAAGGATGGGGACTGCTGGTGATTTAAGCAGCATTATCGTTGACCACAGCAAAGACAGCCAGAGCTCTCCTTAAGGTGTGGTCTGCTAGTCAGTGTTTGAATTCAGTTGGTAGCCCAGGCTCCTTTCTCCCCTGTCCTGTCCCCTCCCCATTCCCTCTGCTGCCTTTCTGCAAACGCTCTGCAGCTGCACAAGGGAAGCCATCTGTCTGAAGCATGAGCCAGTAAAAAATGGATAGTGTTAGGACAGTGCAGGGATAACACATGAAGTGTATCCCAAGTCACTTTATTTTGACATTTGGACGTTTTAAAGCCTTTCATTTAAAGCTACTGTATCTGTCAGGGTGACACAGGCAAGTCACATATGGAAGGAAAGTGTGACTTTCTTTCCCTAAATAAGTTCCATGGCTCGATATATCTCTTCAGGAAGAAGTGTTGCAAAGCCTTGCTAACAAACCTGCTATTAAACATGTGAAGTTGTTAAAACATCACTGTGGGTAATGGATAAATGGAGCTGAGTGAAGGTGGTAGTAGAATAGAAGGTTGGGAATTAAATAATACTGTAAGACTGCATGAAAGCCATTCTCAAACAAAAACATACCTAAAAAAGTCAGAGCACATTTGAAATATGTTTATAGTTTTTTCGTGACAGTTTTCATTTATCGTAGGATTCCTTTGAGACCAGTGATAATGTAAAGCACTAGCAACAGGAATCTATGAGTTTGTACAGTTTTATTTATGTTTTTATGTGAATTTACGTAGGGCCTATGTTTATACAGTTATGTCATTTATAGCACATATTATATTAAATATAATAAACATGTATTGCAATCACCTTTTTGCTTGAAAACTTGAAAAACACATTTCTAGTTTGTGAGATTCAAGAAGTGACACTGCAAGCTGTTGTCAGCCTGCCCTGCCAAAGAGCCCCGGCAGAGACCTGAAAAATTCTGTGAAAACATTAAATTCTGCTCTGGGCCTGCTGGTGCTATCACACCTCGCAGAGTCGGTCTGCACTGCCAGGGCTGTGCCTGGCCAGGGGCACAGGAGACTCCTCTGAAATTACAGACTCCTTAAATCAGTGAAGAACCACTGCATCCTCTTTAAATAAGTCAAGAGTTTACAAAGTCTTCTGAAAAATGAACACAGATTGCCCTGTCCTTGAAAAGGCAAGAGTTTCCCACCCTGGAAATAGGCACAAACTACAAGGATATCAGCAATACTATGCACTCTGTGGGCGTATTTTTCAGTTGTGACAGTGGAGTGGCAGTCTCCTTGAAGTCACTTTCTGAAAAAGTATGTTTCTAAAAAATCTGTGATGATGAGGGCAGAAAAATCAAGTCAATTCGTACATGGGGCTAAATGCTACCGGGAAAAGCACTAAATCCACAGACTAACGAAGCTTGTTAGATGTTGGAAGCTGTAGTGAAGGTTTCAGTGGGGACTGGCCCCACGGGCCGTGGTTTTTCCTCATCGTCCGGCCAGAGCCCTTCTCGTCCCGGGTCCCCACGGGGACCTCCGCGGACACTCCGCCGCTCCCACGGCTCAGCCGCGGGGCTCCGGGCAGGGGCTGCCAGCATCCGCGGGGCTCCGGGATGGGACGGCCGGTATCCCCGGGGCTCCGGGCAGGGGCTGCCGGCATCCGCGGGGCTCCGGGCAGGGACGGCCGGTATCCGCGGGGCTCCGGGCAGGGACGGCCGGTATCCCCGGGGCTCCGGGCAGGGGCTGCCGGCATCCGCGGGGCTGCGGGATGGGACGGCCGGTATCCCCGGGGCTCCGGGCAGGGGCTGCCGGCATCCGCGGGGCTCCGGGATGGGACGGCCGGCATCCGCGGGGCTGCGGGATGGGACGGCCGGTATCCCCGGGGCTCCGAGCAGGGATGGCCGGCATCCGCGGGGCTCCGGGCAGGGACGGCCGGTATCCCCGAGGCTCCGGGCAGGGGCGGCCGGCATCCGCGGGGCTCCGGGATGGGACGGCCGGCATCCGCGGGGCTCCGGGCAGGGGCGGCCGGCATCCGCGGGGCTCCGGGCAGGGGCTGCCGGCATCCGCGGGGCGCGGGGCCGCGCTGTGCGGGGCGATGGGGTGCGGGAGCCGCCCGCCGCCGCCGCCGCTGCCGGGGGTGCCGCAGCCGGCGAGCCGCGGCCGCCCATCACGTGCTCGGTGTGTTGCATTGTGCTGGCGGCGGAGGGAGGGCTGGCCGTGTCAGTGATCAATGTCATGACTTCTTCCGCGGGCTGGAGCCGCAGCGGAGCGCAGCTGAAGGAAGCTGATTGCTGCGGTGCGAACTGGCTGGGAACAATACACACACACACACACACACACACACACACACACACACACACACACGCGGCCGCGCACAGCGGCGCGCACTCGGGCGGACACGGCACGCACACACGCACAGCCGGGCACACGCGTCCCGCACGCACACACAGACACTCACATCCCGCTCACACACAGACACTCAAACCCCGCACACGCACACTCACATCCCGCACACACACACACACACTTACATCCCGCTCACACACAGACACTCACATCCCGCACACACACACACTCACATCCCGCACACACTCCCTCCCATCCCGCACACCCTCCCTCACATCCCCGCGCACACGCCCGCCCGGACGGACACGCCGCGCACACAGCCGCCCATAACAAGTACACCCGCACCGGCAGCCCGCACCCTGGCTCCCGCTCCGCCGCTCCGCGCCCGGGGGGAAGATGAGCTCGGGGGACGTGGTTTGCACTGGATGGCTCATCAAATCCCCCCCCGAGAAGAAACTCAAGAGATACGTAAGTGCAGAGGCTTTGCTGATATTTTTTTTTCTCGCTAAGGGGATTTCGGCATGTGCTCGCTGTCTGACTCTTCCTTTGAAATCTCTCGCCCGTTTCGGCTTCGCCTTGGACCAAAACAAAAAGAATTCCAAGTCCATGCGCTTATGGAGTATTTTAGTTTCCTCCGATATTCTTGTACCCTCTGGAATTAACCTTTCTCGGCTCGTAAGAATATAGTACTTGAGCTGTTATGCAACATATTTTAGGTTAAAAACCACATTTCGGTTTCAGTTAACGTTGCCGTAACTAACAGAATTGTTGTAATAGAATTGCAGATGTCACTTTTCCAGGGACCGACAAGAACATCCTGAAAGGAAGGGGGGGGGGGGGGGGAGCTCAAACCCAAACAGCCAAAATTCTAGTAATTTAAATTCTGAGGCTTGGCTTTATTAAGATGCTCTGTAATTTCTATGACACTTGCTAAAGGTAACATATACAATAGTTTTATTTACCAATGCCAGATGCTGTTGTTAGCAGAAAGCTTCAGAAAGCTTTTTGGTCTGTGATAAAGAGGTGCTGGAAGATGCTGTGCTGTAAAGTTCCTGGTAGATGAAAGGTGAAGGGGGCTGGGGAGAAGAAGCGAGCCCTGCATGGAGATCTGCAACTGCACTATGGGCCCCTTGTTTCGTTCTCTATCTGCTTGCCTGTTTGTCTGAAAAAAAAAAAAAAAAAAAAAAAAAAAGAAAAAGGATGTGTGTGGGAAACATAGGAAACTGTCTCATTGCAGGGCTGCGAGGAAAGCACTCCGGGTAGGAATAAATGGCCCTTAAATTTTTGCTTGGGACACCATTAACAATATAAACCCCTCACTGGGCCATTTTGCATACTCATTTGTGGTGGCTCTTCATCAGGCATGTTGTTATGTTCTGCTGTGACACTTTTGGAATCGGTAATACCCGTTTGAGTCATGCCCTTCTAACCTGACTTGCCCTGGAGCTGTGCACCGTACTCGAAGGATGCCGCTGGCCGTGTCTCTGGCGCTCCGAGCCGTATGCACAGCTTACATCATTTGTCGTATTCACTTCTGTTTATCAGCATTTTCTCTGGAGTGCTGATGTTAGCTTTTCCCGGTAATATGAGGCATAACTGTCTTGTGGAAGAATATGGTGGATATCATTTGGCAGTGTATTTTTTTCTTTGGCTAAAAGCTAGCAGAAAAGATAATTTACTGATGTTGGAATTATTTTTAACTTATTCCTAGCCAGAGTTTCTTCCTGTAGACCACAGTATTGCATTGAAGCGGCTGAATATTTGTTTTGTTCAGTTAGCATTTTCCAATTCTAAAATAACCATTATGATGTGTCTCACGGGTGCTGCAAATAAATTATGGGCATCTCATTTTTGCTATATTTTGTAATGAGTGTACTAATAGCACTGTATGGCAGGCACAGTGTAAGAGCCACTGATTCACCCAGCTGGTATCATTAGTAACTCTGTCAGTGAAGCTATTTTTGATGACTCAATATTCATAAAAGGGCAAAGTAGAGAAAACAGAGTGTGATAAAGCTGGGGTTTGAAAGCCCCCATTATACAGTCAAGATAATAGTCACAACAGGGGCTCTGATCAGCTCGCAAGGCTACTTGCAGTCTGCTCTGCTCAGATTTTGCACTACAAAACCAGGGGAAATTTGGTCTATGTTATTCTCCAAACACCATTAGATCGGCCAGATCTCTGCAGATTAAGCTTTGTTTTCTGGTTAGGAGGATAAGGATAAAGATTTATTTTTTGTCCATAATAAAGCAGAAAGAAGCCTGGTGCAAGTACAACAAAGCTTAATGTCCTTTCTCATATGACTGGTGGATGCTACAAACCAAATGGAAATCGTCTCTCACCTGCTGTAAACTACTTCTTCCCTATTTTTCGTAGAGTTTCACCAGCACGGCAGCTGTGCGTCTTGCACTGGGGCAGCAGATAGCTCAGGCTGAACCACAGTCACTGCTTAAAAACAACAGAGCTTTAAAACAATGCCTGTTTAAACTGACTTCAGTAGGTGTCAAGTGTCAACCGCTTACAGGAGAATGGTGTTGGCTCTGGTTCTAACCTGACAACATACATAAATCCCGAGTTCAGCACCACCCTTTGTGCTCAGCTGGAGGAGCCCATGGGCTGAGGAGCATGCAGGGCGCTCCGGGTGCCCGCTTGGCCGGCTGCTCGTGGCACCTCTCGGACGCTGCCCAGCCTCGTTTGCTTTCATGCGCTTGTCTCCCAGTTTACATTTTCCTGAGTTTAGCATCCGGCCTTTGTAAGGTCTGACCTGAGGGTCCAGTGCTTTACACACAGATGAATTCTTAATCCTTCATCTATTACATCTATAACTAAGAAAATCCATTTAATTTCAGTGGAATATGTGGTTAAAAGATCAGAAAAAGCAATTAATTCAGATTCTGAGACTGGGAACTGCAATAGTCCCACTGAAGCCACTGGGAATATTTGCAGTGTTTATAAAATTAAACAAATTATTCTTTCCAAGACTGGACCCTAAATACCAAACTATACCTTCATTTATATTTGTTCTCTGGTGAAAGCAATTAGGTTTTCTACGCATTATCAAGTCAGAATTTGCCTCTAGGTAAGCAGAACATTATTTTCAAAACTTTGAAAGTGAAAAGCAGGTGTTAAGAGTCTATATTTTTCCTGTAATGTCTTACCAAGCCGATGCTCTTAGTAACACTATTCTTAGAAGTGTCTTATCATTCCCTAACAAAGGCTGCTGTCTTGCATGTGCAGGAAACGAACATGAGATTAATTACCCCAGTGTAACTTTCTGTAAAAACAGAGAGCTTAATGCTAAACACAAAGAATCCGTTAGAAAGCACAGGGAGCTTTGCTACATCAGGCAAATACTCTAATAGTGATTTAATGGCATGGACAATGCTCTTCTCTCAACCTGATACTTGAACCATGAAACCACCACGTCAGCCTATCTATAGAGGCTGTTGTGCAAGGAGTCTCCCAGGAGAGTATTTGGTGTGTGCTGCAGTACTTTGTCCTCTAAGTGTGACCCGAAAGCTGGGCTGCTTTCATTTCCCCACTTGGCTCCAGCTTTTCTCACCGACCAGGTCTGCTGGGCCTGAGGGGTGCCAGGGAACAGCCAGAGCTGGGGGGAAGCTGCGTATGGGGCAGGAGACAGAGAGGAAGAAGCTGCTCACAAAAACTAAGAAGTGGTGGTGATATAGGTAAAGTCCATTCTGCTCTAGACCAAAAATGTTAAGTATCACTCATAGCTTGAATTCAGCCCCACAGGAGGAAAACTCACTGAAGATTTTTGCTGTTGATCTTAGTGGATCAGTGAATACCAACCTCTGTAGGAAATTAGATGTGATGGGGGAATCTGCTTCAAATTTGATGGGTTTCACAGTTCCTTATATTGGTGCTGAGTACATCCATCTCAATTCTGTAATGTCAGCATTGAATAGCTGGCTCCTTGGTAGCTCTCATGGGGAAATATATCTGATCACTGACTGTTGTTATTTGTTGTTTATTTATTGGGGGAGGTGGAAGGAAGGAGCGGTTTCATGGCCTTGGAAACAAAGGACTTAACACAGCCAATGCAAAAAGTCACAATGAAAGGAAAAACAACATAGAAGAAGGCCTAGAGAATGTCTAATGAAGTAAGAGTCCAGTGCTATTGAGAAGACACATTGCTCATGTGCTGACAAGAAGGAGGAGATGGGAATTTTAACACACAGCTAATTGCAACTTCTCCTCAAATCGCTGTCCCATTGTTTGTCACACCAGTGTGGAACAGCAGCGGTAGCTCCTCTGAATGCGCTGCCAGTGTTTACTTGCTGTTAGCGTTATGTGGTTTGCAGTAGTAAAGGGCCATATACAGATGTTTGCTTGTTGTGAGTCACTGCAGCTCCATTTAAATTAAGCTGTGCAGCTGTACCCCAGCTGAAGAGCTATTTTTAATCTTCTGTACTATACAAATTGATGAGGGAAGACCACTTGCTCAAAAAAGGGCAAGTTTCCCGCTTTACTTGAGTGACTGATTTCTTCAAACGTTGTTGAAAATCAAAAGTCCTTGTCAGCATCTCTCGAACAAGATGCTGAAATGGACTCCATATTAGAAAAAGCAGCCTTGCTCCTACCACACTTCTTCACGGAGTGTCTGGTCTGGGAAGACAAATAGGGGTGTAAATTAATGAACCCTATGGCAGAAGCTGGTGGGGCAGAGCTCTTTGCTGCTGTGTCTGTGTGTGGGGCAGTAAGTGCTGCCAGAAGGACAGAGCAGAGCCCAGCCCAGCATCTCTGACCGTTGCGCGATCTGCCAGGACCCAACCGCAGCACACCAAGGCTGGGGGTTTACAAGATAAGAGAATCTAGGCAACTTCTCCATTTTTAGCTGAAGTTCTGGTATTTATCAGGAGAACAAACAGGAACTTACTAAGAAGAAAAAGTAAAGCAGAATTATGGAAGAGTTTGCTCAAGTAATAGGAACAGGAGTCGCAGGGCACAGCGAAGGGCGGGTGGGATGGAGAGCATCTGCTCTGCGATCCAGCATTGGGCTGCTGTCACCAGAGGACACTGCCACCCTCCCCTGAAAAAAATCCCCAAGTGCTTTGTGAGGTCAAGTACTTCTGCTGGTGTGGGGTTTGGGGGAAGTTTCTGAAAAATATTATCAAGAAGAAACCCAAATTTAATTTTTATCCCTAAGTCTTTTTATTTCCAGATGCTTCTTACAGAGCCTTACCTCTTGAGTGCTTTCCCTTTTGAACAGAGAATTCTGACCACCTTTCATGCTTCCCTGGAATAAATATCCCCAGCTCCCCCAGTTTATTTAACCAATTTGCGCGGGTTTTGTAGCTGTGGTTCATAGGCTGGGTGGAAGTAGGAGTCACATGGGGTGCAGAACGTTGTCAGAGCCCTTTAGCTCATTCCAGTTTTAAGTTTTGTGCCTATTTTCTGTTGTTACTTCATTTTAAAGTCCAGTGTTTAGTCTATCTATCTGGTTTGTGTATTAAAAAAGAGCTGAATTTTGAGAAAATTAAAGCTTTCAAACAGAAGCTCCTGTGTGCCAGTCTGTATGTTCCCTCTCTGTGAAATCCTGTACAAATTGATCTCACTGGTAAAATAACAGCAGAATATTTATGTTAGGGAGGAGTTTCCATCACTGGAATTAAACATTTGTAATTAGCTATGTGCAAATCAGACCTTGTTTTGGTAGGCTAAATGTGATGGTTATTCTAGACCGTTTTCTTCCATTTTAATGATGTTTTGATAGTTTAAATGCAATGCTTAATGAGATAGGTTCACTTCTAAGAAAGAAATAATTTCTAAAAAACACTGCTGTTCTTGGCAACCTGTGTATCAGAATAATTTCCCTTGAACTATTTATTTGGGTGGAGCAATAGTAGTCCTGAAGCCCCAGTTTAATCTTTGACTGCATGTTTTCAGTGCACAGGAATGTCCAGCTATTGGTTTCTATTCAAAACAGAAACCCATAAGTTATCGGGTCTTTGCATTCAAAAACAGAGCCTTAAAAAAACATGCTGGTTTGAAATAGAGAAGGAACTGTTAACTCAAGTGGTAAGTAAAGGAGTGATGCAGTCAAACACGGCTCAGAGGAAAATACATTACAAGTTGTACTTTGGTAAAGTCTTTGTTGTAGCATGAAATCTATGGAAATATAGATAAACACATTACTTCTACCAATGATGCATTAAAATGCTAAGAATATTTGTTATGTAAGTGTGATAAGTTTTTAGGGAAAGGGACAAGTTTATTCCTAAAACTCTATTCGTTGGAAAAACAGTAATTTTATTTGCTTTTTTTGTCCTTTTCATTTGATTTGGAAATGAATTAGTAATGTGATAAGACAAGGAAAAAATACTGGTTTTGAAATAAAATTTGCATGTCAAAACATGACATGCAGCCAGATAAAATACATTTTCTTCTCTCTCATTTAATTGTCAAATAAAATGCAATACTTTAACTTTTCAATGTTTTTCTGCTTTACAATAATATCCTCGACTTGCTTCAGTTTGTGTTGCATCAAGAAAATAAACAAACAAGCCAACAAACACATATTCATGCAAAACTCAATTCTAAAATCTGCTGCAGCTTAGTATTTGTTCAAAATACCAAAACTGATGCCTAGTCTTTGTGCCAGAAAAATAGTCCCTTTCTGAGGCTAATTCATTCATAGCTTTGTAATTGTTAGAATGAGACAACTGTTCTTAGAGATTTTGTTATTCCCCTTCCTCCTGATGCCAAAAACCCCACCTGACCCCTGCAGTCAAAACTGCATTGTAGCTTTGCACAAAAGCCCTGAACAGCACATTTAAGTTTTCCAGGATCCCTTGTCATAGAGCATTTTACAGAAAGGCAGTAAAATGTTGCTATTAGTATGAATTTGAAATTACTTAAATGAGAGTGCTAATTTAAAATGAACTTAAATTGTCATATGAAAGTTTTTGGCTCATTTTTGACAAAGCCTTTTTTAAAAGACAATACTTTCTGTGAGGCCTGTTAATGATAAATATTCATCCTGTGACTCCCAAGTCCTGAGACCGTGGGTTATGTATTCATATTTCTGTTGGACAGAATAATGGCTATAAGGGGACCCTTTCTAACTTTGCAACTGTTGTAATGTCAGCAGCGCACAGAGTTTGTGAACAGTCTGTTTTTACATACCAGACTTGCAAACTGTTTGTAGAAGTTCAAGGATTTTACAGTTGTGGAACCATTTTTTTTCAAGCTGACGCGAACTGGTCGTGCCAAGGAGAAGCCAATAGTTCAGAACAAGCATGAGCTATGTTTTACTTGCAGACTTTACAAACTGAGCAGTAAAGCCATGAGCTTTACCAGAGTTTTTCCCGGGTTTGGGAGCCAGCTTTGTGTGCCTGCACTTCCAGGGGCTGTTCTGGTTCCACGGAAAAGCCCCCAGCACTCCGAGGTGACCGAGAGCTGCTCAGATCCCCGTGGGAGGAGAGGAAACATCCCAAGAGATGCCAGCTGAGTTTACAGTAGCAGTGAAAAAACAGTTTCAGGAGAAGTGATAATGTTCCTTCGCCAAGTGCTCACTGCTGTTCCAGCTACATCATCTGGATTGTTTACTAATATTTATAGTGGAAGCTTTGCAAGCTTAAGAAGTTTTATTTTTAATAAGTTCAACATTTTGAACCCATCCTAAGAAAATAATTGCATTCTCGCTGAGGCCTTGGATTTAAAAATAAGAAGCACTCAAGTAGCTCAGGGAATTGGGTTTTTTGAGATTTTTAAGCGCTTTGCTCTCACTGCAAAAAGGTTTGCAACATGTTTTCACTGGGTCCTCTCCTGACTCCAGGGCTGCTTTTACAGGTCTTCACTGGTTAATTTTCTGGTAAAACAGTGAGATTTGGACTGTCAGCTGAAAATGGGACTGTTACTCCCATTACTCCTGTTACTGTTATACTTTTTCCAAATATTCTTTTTTGACAGCTAACTGACTGTCACACCAGCCTTGAGCTACAGATTATAAAATAATGGTGAACTGTTTCTGAAAAGTGATGGAAAACCGCCAGCTAAACCCCATCAGAGTCCTCCCCAAACTCCTGCTTTCATCTGCTCTGAGCCCGATAAATAGTCAAGCTGAAACATCATTAAGACAAACAAACAGAAAGGTTTGGGGACAATCAGATTGGCATAGGAAGAACAGGGTTCATGGTGGTGACACTGCTTTGGTTCCCCTGTGCTTCCCTCTCCTTTGGGTTTGCAGACTGGAAACTTAATAATTCTGGAATAAAATTTAATAATATTTAAAGGAAAAAAAGGCATTTATTGAAGTGTTACTAGACTGCAATGCTTTAACAGTTTTAATATGTTCATATGTTCTTTTTTTTGCTTTGCTTTTTTTTCAAATTCACAACTGAAAGTACTGTTGCTATGTTACTGTAATGGTGTGTAGGCTGCTAAATAAATAGAGGGGGTTTAGTCCATGCCAGAAATAGAAAGCCAGGTCAAAGGTGACATTTGGGACATGTTGAAAAAAAAAAAAAAAGAGAGAGAATATATAATTATTTATTTCCTTCCTATTATTCTCTTCAGTTTCATTAACCCTAGACTACTTAGAAGGAAATTACAACAGAATTTCTGAGTATGTCAGAGTATAAAAAAATGACACCAGGGGAGTTGTAAGTCTTTTGGCTTTGTTCTTTGCAAGATCAAGTTTGCACAGTAAAACAGTGGCACCTCATGCTGCTGTGAATTGAGAAGGTACTTGGAGGTATCAAAGACTCAGGGACTGCTGAAAATTCACTCTGCAAAGGCTTGCAGAAGGGAAAACCTGTCAGAGGGAGCAAGCTTTGAGGGGGGAAAAAAAAATTAACCAGGAAATGTGAGTCCATTGTCCTTTTTGAGGTGGTCTGGCAGGCTCCCAAAGACCAGATACACAAAATGTGCTCAGGGCCCAGGTGCCTGCCTGCACCTCGGGCTGCCTGAACATCTCTGTGAGCCTGGCTTGGGAAGCTGCACGAGAGCAGGGTCACTCCATGCTGCTCTGCAGCTCTGTGCTCCTGCTGTGGCTGGGCACCAGGAGCTCTCCTTCAGCCCCAGGGGCTGATCCAGTGAATGGGGACACTGCAGCCACTTGGGTGAAAGTAGAGCCCAGCCCTCCCTCCACCTGCATGGGCTGAGGCAGGGGCACCCCTAGGCCAGGAATGAGCCCAGCAGGCTCCTTAATTGCAGAGGGAGGCCTCTGACTTTATCTCCAAGGCATTCTGGCAGCTGCTGGAGGCTCAGGGCTGTGCTCCTTGAGCACCAAACCCTTGGCCCAGCTGCTCCTGGGAGCATCAGGAGCTCTGAGCCCATGGCAGAGCAGCTGGAAGCTGCCAGACCTTCCCCTGGCAGGAGGTGGGACATGGAACAGCACTGAGCCATGAGTTAATTTAGCAGATTTGTAATTAATCTGGAAGATCTTCTCTTTAAATATATATGTTTACTTATAAACACGTTATTCACGTGACACAATATGAGGTCTCTAATTTCTTTGTGTGTTAGGGAAGAAGTCCACAGCAACAGCCTTAACCAGTTCAGTGCAGGCAGTCCTATTAGAGATTTTGTGGTGTTATTTTTATAGTTCCACAAATCTGTTACTTTTCTGCAAACAAACAAGTTCCCTCTATGGAAGAAACCTTTGGATTTGAAGCATTCCAGAAAATCCCACATTTAGCATAAAATTTATAGAAGCGGATTAAATTAGAGGTACAATGAGAGCCAAAGATGCAACAAGTCTTGATCCTAAATTGCACAAGGTTTAAAATTTTCTTTGTTAATGTTCCTTGAATGAAGGGATGGAACTTGAATGACTAGGACCATTTCCTAATATGATGGATGTGAATAGCTGGTTTAATAAGATACTTTCCTATTTTCAGCTCCAATCCAACCCCTAGTGCCTTAGACCTGGGGTGTGTCTGACTTTCTGTGTCAGAAAACAACAAGAGTTTAGGATCCATCAGGGTTGTTTATTTACATTCATCACAAGTTTGCTGCTGCAGTTGGTTGTTTTCTACCACAAACCAGTATTCAGCCTCACTCTCAAGGAGAAGGTATTAGAGGCTTTCTTGTCCCCTGTGGAGTTCAAACCCTCATTTGGACTCTGTCAAATCCTTTACCCTTGCCAGAGACTGCATTTATCTCAAAACCTTAAGTGCAATTACTATGATTTATCTCTCTTTGGAGTGAATAAGATTTTACCAGGCATCTTCTCCACAGAAGTCTGCAGCTGGGAGAAGAGCAACCTACAGCCTGTCCTTTCCAAGGCTATGTTGCATATGCTCAGTACACTGCCCAGTTTTAACCAGCAACAGCAGCATTGCTGAGTGGAATGAAGGATGAATTATGCCCTCTGCAGTTTCCAAAGGGACCTATTTGCCTTTCATTATATTTCCAGGTCCTTTAAATTATTTTCTAAAACTTGTAAGCAAACTTGTTTTGCTGGTTGGTAGATTAAAGCAGTTTACCCATTAGAGCAGTCCAGATGGGCTGCAGGGATGTTTGCCTGTGCTCTTTGCTGGAGCAAACAGCTTGATTGTTAAACTGGAGGAAATTGTGCCAAGGCAGAAGCTGGCAGACATGGCCAGCTTTCAGATGAGCTGTAGTTAGCTGGATGAAGATTAAGCATATTTGCATTGCTGCTCTCAGTCAGTACAAGCTCCCCTCACTGTGGCACTTACCTTGTCATGGGCTCAGAGATGCTCCAGTGAAACTTGCCATTAGAGAACGGGCAGCACAGGTTTGGGAGGTGAAGAGTCAAGGGGAGCTTGTGTGAAGCTGTAGCTGTGCAGTCCTTCCCAGAACACAGTGATGGACAGGGGTAGTCCTAGAGATGCTCCCCAGTGACAGGTCTAAGGAATGATGAGGCTGTAGTTTAGCAGCCTCAGCTATGTGAAGACATCAGCAGTGGTGGCTCTAATTCTGATCTACTCAGAAGTCACTGTGCACCCACAACAGGTTTCAGTTTGACTTGTGTCTGGAGTTTACTGGATTTGGAAATGGAGCTAGGATCTCTGTATGAGCATATTGTTATAGATTTTAGTTCAGAGATTGGGGTTTTTTTGAAGAAAGCAGATATTTTATGTGTCATCTATGCATATGAATAAAAGATAAGGAGCAGAGGAAAGCACTCAGATGTAAGACCTTATACTATTAATGGGCACAAAGCCTAAGGTCAGTTTGTTGTAGGGCAGCTGGTCACTTCTGATTTCCAGCTCGGGTTGCTGCAGTCAGAATAACTTTTTGAGTGGGAACATGGCTGTGCAGAATCACTCCAGATTTAGTTCATGGTGCACAAAGATGGTTGTACAGAATCACTCCAGATTTAGTTCATGGTGCACAATCTTCGTGGCTCCTTGCTGGGATAACAAGAAAAGGCACATGAGCCTGCACAGCAACAGCAGCAATGAAATATGGTGTTGTAGCATAACTGAGTCTCTACCATCTAGCACAATACTTTTCCCTTCCAGAGTCAAGTGCACCCATAAAGAACAGAAAGGCCAAGTAAATACTGACTTTAATAAGCTGCTGGAATCAGGCAGGTGCAGAGTCAGACTGGAAGGTTGGATGTGAAGCTTTCATTTGCCTTTATGAATTTGCACAAATCTGCTTGGAATACCTGTTTGTCCTCTATGAAAAGGTTTCATGTACGAAGTACTTAGACTCATCAGAAAAAAATCCTTGAAATAGAAATGGTACCTCATGTTCTTTAGCAAAACAGGAGCTTAGAGAGAAAACAGAAGCTAGAAAATGTAGTCTCAAATTCTAACCCATTATGACTATATTTATAGGGAACATTTAAATGATTTGAACTGTTTTCCTACGTATTGCTTACTAGTAACAACAGTACCTTGTGACTGGTGATGTCTCATCACCTCTAAACACTGAATTTAAATGTCAGGTTGAGCTCAAGGCTTTTCTCTTTAGCTTTCCTATGAATTGGCTGAATGCAGATCAAGCCCAGAGCCATGGTCCTCAGCAGCAAGGGATTGGGAAGAGAAAAGCAGGTAGGAGGATTTTGCATCCCAGTGAACCCCCCCGAATCTGGCATTATTATCAGAGCTTCTGGTAGCTGCAGTGACACTGGTAGAGATGGGATGTGGTATGGAACTGCATTTACTAGATTGTGATTGGAAACTGGAGGCAATGAATGGATATGAATATGTTCAAATGCACAGTTTCAGTTCATTTTGTGTAACATCTCACTCACACAATTTTCCACAAAAAGATATTTCAGCCAGATAGAATTATGGTGAGAAATAAAAGCAGAGTTGCAGAGAAATTGGTAACTTCTTAAAAAGAAGTGAAAAATCTCACTTTCTATTTGAGAGATTAAATCTATGCATGGTGCAGCCATTTTTGCTTTGCCTGGCATAAGATTTGCATGACTCAGGGCCAACAGTAGACCATGCTACCATCCCCAGCTGGGGACCTAGAAATACATAATGCAAAAGCAGATGCTGACTGCTGGCTGGGGGATTCCTGCACCATCTCTGCAATGATGACCCTGTTTGATGGGGCAGCACACAGAGTGCAGGCAAGTGCATGTAATGCTTCTCCCCAGGTGAGGGGATTGATCTGAGGGTGGGAGACAATGCAAAGGCTGCCAGACACCTCCTCTCCTAGCAGCCAGGCCCAGCTGATGAGGATGGATGATGTAGTGGATGAAGCAGGAGAAGGTTTGCAGTGAGGAGGGTGTAAGATTTGAAAGGCTGCACATAGGAAGGAGGAGTTGCAGTCCTAATTTGAGTACAGGCAGCTCAGCAGATGGCCCAGCAGATGAGTTGCTATGCACCACGGCATGTGTGAGAACACAGAATCACAGAATGGCTTGGGTTGGAAGGGACCTTAAAGATCATCTCATTCCAGCCCCCAGCCAGGCTGCCACCCACTGGATCAGGTTGCTCAGGGCCCATCCAACCTGGCCTTGAACACTTCCAGAGAAGAGGCAGCCACAGCTCTCTGAGCTCTCTGTTCCAGTGCCTCACCACCCTCTGAGTAAAGAACTTCTTCCTAACGTCTGATCATAACATGAGAGTGGTGGTGAGGCAGCAGCAGGCACAGAGCCCTGCCCTGTGCCTGGTACTGGGTACCATCAGATGCCAAATTCCTTACCCCAGCTGTGCCCTGCATCTCCCATCAGGGTGCTTTCCTGGCTTGCACACTGACCTTTCCACAGCAGCATTTCATTTTGCTGTTCTGCATTTACATCCATTTCCTCCACCATGCCTTGTCTTCCCTCTCCAGATGGAGCAGAGCCCATCTCCAGCAGTGGAGGTCCTTGCCAGTCACAGTGACACCAAAATCACATTACTGACTTCTCCTGCCTGAGGCAGCAGCTCTCTGGCTGAGCTGGCACCTCTGGAGGAGGAAAACCTCGTGCTTTGGGCCACAGAACAGCTTTGCTGCCATGTTTTGGGGTTATTTCCTACAATTCCAGTTCTACCAGCAGTTAAGTCCAGTGGCCAGAGATATTTCATGTGCATCCTATGTGGCTTGCACCTTCCCGCTTCAACAACTTCAACTCTTTGGGAGTTTTAGGAAGAAACTTCAGAAAATCTTGAAAAAGCTCTAAATCTCTTGTTTAAGAACTGGACAGTTTGCAATTGTCTTTCTCCAGAGGATCTGTTTTGCTGCTTGCTGTTTGAGTCCTTATGGCTCCATTTTCAAATCAGCTAAGCACTGATGGCTAGATCCAGAAAAAAGCATCTTTACCTTCAATAGCTTAGAATTGCCATTGCCACCTCACAGTCACATTGTAATGCCACTCAGCACACCAGTGTTAGAAGCTTCTTTTTTTCCAGGCTGTTAATTCAGAGCAATATATTCCTGTAGGAAATTCCAATAAACCATATTTAGTGATACAGCAAAAATCTGCTTCAGTAACCAGTTTATGTGTAACATTGATAAAATGATTGTCACTGACTTGTTCCAAGAACCTCCATTTCCAGTGTAATCTGCAGGAAACCCACAGAGATGTATTGTGATGCATAAATTCAAATCACTATAATTAGGCTGACAAACATCTCGGATATTCTTGGGGTGAGCAACTTTAACTTTTATAATTTTTCTTTTAACCGTTTCTGGAGCAATATAAACTAAACTGGGAACAATGTTCTTTTTATCAATATCAGAGTGTTCCCATGGCATAGTTGTGCCAGCAGATGCATGGCAGCTCAGCTATGCCAGTAAAAATGCAGACAGCCCTTTGATTCAAGCAGCAGCAACACAAGCAGTGGTAATCTCTCCTTTCCCACACACTGTCCTGTCAGATTCCTTTTGCTCTCTCCAAGTCTTAAAAGCATACTTCAGCTTTTGTGTCTCTACCCTCGGTGTATTTACTCAAATTGCAATCAAAATTAATCCCACCTATTTTTACTATGGTCCCCTGGAGCCTGCACTAAGACTTCCCATTTACTAAGCTCATCCAAGGGTACTGTTAGCCCATCATTGGGACAGTAATTTTATGAATCCCCACTGAAAATTCTTCAGACCAGGTCATGGACTAGGTTGCACGGTTGAGGATATTTCACTACTGAACCTGTAGAGAGTGTTTAGTACAGAGAATTATATCCATTCTGATTTTCCATAATTAAATTCTGTATATACAGAAGCCAACCAATGACAAAAAATCCAGGTCTCTATTCACTGCTTGTACAATTGAACTCTATGAAGGATCTCTCAGCATAAGGACTCTGAGATAAAGTGGAAAGTTTTAAACTAATAAAAGGAAAACTTAAGCATCATGATCATCTGTCTTACTGTAAAGAAGCAGAAGGATGTTAAAAACTATGCTATGCTGGCTCTTTTTTTTTCAACAAAAATTGGTTTTGGGGGCATTGTACATGCTTACAGTAGAACAGTTGAATATGAAATAGTGGAATCCACTATGAGTTTTGCATAACTTTTTTGTTCATAACATGCTTGTGCAATAGAGAAGTCAGAATGCAATAATCAAACTATATTTCTTCCATGCTTGAACATCAGTGGCTGTCTGGAAAACTGTGTTCCTTATATTCTCTGAGATCCAGTCCAGAGCTGCCTGTCTTCAAATAGGAATGGGGGAAGGAGGCCTGACGTGTTTCTGCTGAAAACATTGGAGCAGCCTCCAGAGCAGCAAAGGGAAATGCCCAAGTGCTGGAAAAAACCTCAGCCTTTTGTGGAAGGATCTAGTACCTGAAAAACTTTGTCTCAAAGCACCAGTTATCACTCTGCTGGCACAGAGTGTTGCTTCTTCTGTTCCCAGTAACAGGTTTGAGCTGTGGCCCTGGAACAGGCTAGGGGCACTCTTGTTAGTCAGCAGATACCAGAGCCCCAGGGCAGGGACTCCACATCAAGGAACAGGCAAACGGGGACATATCCAGTGCCTGGTGGTAATCCAGCTGTTAAAAATAAACACTGACTGCACAAACTTCTAACCAAACACCTGTTATGTCAGAGGGGAACTCTGCCATGCTGAAAATAACACTCAGCTTCTAAGGTCAGGGTATAACTGTGGTAAATGCTGGGGAGATCTCAGCTGAGTGGAAAGAAGAGCTCAGGTAGTTACCTAAATACAGGAGGCATTGGAAACTTCAAAACCTGTATCTCACAATTTATACATTTGACTTCGCGTTTTGGTGAAAATACCATTAATTACTAATTTAGTTCAGTGGAATGAGTGCAACAGTGTGTGTGTAGTGCATTCAGTGATTTCAGTCCTGAGCCTATAATTGCTCTTTCCTGTATATAATGCTGTTGGGAAAAATTCTCAGTTTCAGAGTGTCAAGCCCTTAATTAATCAAGGACCAAGCCAGAAGCAGAGAACTCTGGAGAGATTGTTAGGCATGGGAAGTCTCAGGTAGTAAATCTCTGTGGACAGAGTGCCCAGCTGCAGTTGGGGGACTTCCAGTTACACCCTCCCATGGCTGTAAATGCAGAGCTGGTATTTTCTGCCTGTGCAAAAGGCAAGGCAGAGCCACCGATCTATGCTGAGGCACAATCCATGCTCAGCTGTCTGGCACAGGAAACTCTGGAGCTGTCAGGATGGAGACAGCAGCTTTGTGGTGTGGGAATGCAAGACACACACATGCAAAAAAAAAAAAAAAAAAAAAAAGAAACCGAAGAGAGTCTGACACTCACTGCAGCCCAGGACTTGAATGTCTCTTCAGAGGCCTTTGGCTCTCCTGCTTTTGACTCTCTGCAGCCACCTCCACCTCTCCCACATTTCTCCTTTGGTGTTTGTCATGGCTCAGCACCCATGCAAATGCTTCCCTGGCATCCTTGGCTGGCTGTGGCCCATGCTAAAAGTGAAGTAGCCACAGGCTTAGGAAATGGCAAACAAGCAAAAAATCTCTCCTTGCTGCTTCTGTCTCCTGAATGGCAACTTCTTTAATCAGGGGCTGTTAAGATGGTCTTGGAACATGTTTGTATTCCTGGGAGTAGAGCTGTGCTCCTAGAGCTCTGGAGCAGCTGAGCTGTCTCTCTCAGAAGGTTTTCTGACACACAGAGCCCGTGACATCTGTCACATAATGCTGTGAGAGAAACGTTTCTACCTCAGAGCTGCAATGTGTGAAATTAATCATAGGTATATGGCATGGGTTCTGATTTAAATGGGGATTAGAAAGCATGCAAGCAACAGTCTGTCTCTAGAGACATTGGTTCTTTGCAACAAAAGAATGAAAGTGAAAATATCCTGAAAAACAGTAAAGAGTGCCATGGCCTGCAAAAATACCAATTTTTCAAACTGGACGCAAGAAGTGGTACAGGGAGGGGGCATGGGATGGTTTTAGTACTTCATTCATCTTCAGCTGTAGTTGTACATTATGGGCCTGATTTTGCACATGGTTTTGTACCCAAGAAAAGCTTTAGTTTTCATTGTAATTGTCAAATAGGAATAAACACAAAATCAGACATGGAGAAGGAGCCTTAGATTAAACAAACACAAAGTCCTAATCCATCTAGATTCAAGGCAATTGGATTATTCTGCCTAATTTTTGTAAAAATTGAAATAAACCATTGTGGAGAGGAGACTGAGGTTACAGGATCAATATTAATATTCAAAGAGATAGAAAGAATGTCCTATGGCATATTTAAAATATTTATTTTGGATTTATTGAAAGATGACTACTTAAATACCCCAAATTCCTAGATAGGTTAAAATTCCATTTTCTTTTTTTTCAATAAATCATTGTTTAAATTATGTATATTATAATCTCATGACAATAGCAATGCAATAATGTTAGTAACCACCATCATTCTCAACTTATTTTAAGTAAAAAGGAACTCACAGAATAAAAGATGGACATCTGTGATGGGTTTAAAAGTTAATTCAAACAGTCAGTAAGACTAGAAGCTCTTTAAGTGCCAAATTATCGTTGCAGAAGTATTCTTTTTATCTATGGGTCATCATTTCCAAGAAACAAGTGAAAAATGTAAACACTTCCAAGCATTTGTCCCTTTAGGCACAGGGTGTATTAAAAAACAACAACAAAAAATACTTCAGGGACCTAAAAGAAATGCTGGCCAGGGCATTTTGGGTAGAAACCAATAACATCTCATCTGGTGAACAAGCAAGAAGAAAAACTTGCAAATGATTTTATTACCTGATCCATGGAAGTTCTCCATTTAGCTGAGTTTTAAAATTAAGTTCCTTTTAAGTTTAAGGAAAGTAATTTAGAAACTGTCTTCAGTCACAAAATTCAAAGCAGGAGATGGTTGTGGTAATTACTGGCAAGCAAATAGTAAATAGTCTCAGAGGTGAAAAACCACAGTGCTGGAAATTGTGCCTCTGCTAAGCTGGGCCAGATTCTGTGCTTGATTACACCACATGAATAAATCATTGGAAGGCAGTTCAAACTTTTTTTCAGAAGTGAAAAGGATAATGCAAATTCTTACTTTTATAAAGCAGGGTGAAGGGTGCAAAAGAGCACTGCTGCATTATTGGTTTAGAGAGGCCCTTTTGATTAATACAGGTAGAAACATCCCATTGCTCCCAGGCCAGATTGTGTAAGTTATTTAAGCATTTAAATCCATCTTGTTTCCTGTGTGGGTTCTTTGATGGTGGTTCGATCCACAATAAAAAGATAGCAGGAGTATCAAAGATACTCTGAGTGTCCATGCTGAGAGGGTGAAAGAGAATCAGCATCACACAGTCTTTCATTGATATGAATATTAAATAATGGCACTAGCAGTGTTTCATCTGAAACAGAAGCACATTGGAATTCCATAAAAGCAAGTATGGTTGATTTTTCTTGAAAATCTCCTGGAATCCAGCTGAGCAAATACTGTAAGTTTGGAGCTGCCTGGCAAAAGTAATGCTTTCTGTTTCTCCTCAAGTCTTCATCTGTCCAACATCTCCTCTGATTGCACACAGAAATAGCTATGGCAGCACCACAGGGAGGGCCAAAGTCAGAGCAAAATTCTTTGGGTTGTGCTTAGCACAGACCATGCCCATCAGAAGCCACGAATTTCAGTGTTGAGTGTGAAATAAGAAAGTGGCCACTGTCTGAAATTTTTCTGTCTGTTGCAATCCTTGAAATTTACTCAGGAAAATATGGTTTGCTGGGCAAGGAGTAGTGTCATCAAAATCTTCCTTGCCTTCTTTGGAAGCTTTTTCAGTATTCCTCTATATCTTACAGTCAACTCATCAGCTCTCTGGGGTTAGATTGCTTTTCAACAAATCTCCCTGGTTTGAGACATCACAGTGTATTGCTTATCTTTACCATGCATGGGACACATGGCTTTGTGTGTCTGATTATTCTTGTAACCTGCTGAAGTCAGAAAATAAATTTTTCTCCTTGTTTCTCTAAGACCAATATGCCATTCTTAATTTTCCTGTGTGATACTGTTTTCTCTCCCTATGGTCTTCCCTCTAAATCAGAGTCTTTATGGATAGAAGAGGCACTTCCCTTGGCATGTCCCTGGCAAACAGCTCCCTGGGATTCTACAATGACTTTTAACACAAACATCAAGACAGCATCACCATATGATTCTTCCTGGACATTGTAAAGTAATAAAAAATGTATTTTCTGCTGAGAAAAGGCTTTTCTATCTGCAGAAGGGCTAGATCAATCATTAAACCCCCACAAGTTCACATTTATGCTTGTCTTTTGCCATCTCTCTCAGCCTGCTTTTTAAACCCTACTAAAACCACCAGTTCTGGGCCAGTGCCCTCTGGGTGGGCACATCTGTGCTGTAGCCACTCTCAACTCTGTGGCTGAAAAACCCCTGCAACGTCAGGCTGCAGAATCCACTCACTTCTGGCAGGTTTAGCATCTCTGTTAGTGTAACTCAGGTTTTTGTCCTGACCAGGTATTTTATTAATTTAAATCCAGCAATAAGTCTCAGCTCTCAGGCAGCACATCAGCAGCAGGCAGCCTGGTGGGGCTGCTGCCTGCAGCACACACCATGCATGTTGCTTGTTGCATTGGACCCTCACAAGGAACATTTACAATCTGGAAAACATGGTAAGAAAGAGTCATAAGTGAAGGAGAAGAGTAGGAGTAATTCCGCATTCAGTTCTAAATTTGTGTCAAGTGTGGGATGAGGTTTAAAATAAGAAAAGATAATAGTTGGGGTTCTGTTGTTTCTTTCCACCTCTTAGTAAAGTCATTTTTGATCCTACTCTTTGCTTCTTTAGAAACATAAAATCAAGTGATGGATCTTAGCTGAAGTGTTTCATGAGTTAAAATAAAACTTGAAAGTTAGCAGGGGGTGTTACTTGCTCTTGCATTTATTTCTAAGTTATTTTTTCATGTCTGACCAGAAAAAAGGTAACATGCAAATGTCTCTTAGTGGTTTAAACAAATAAGCACGAAGTCTAAAAAAAGGAAAACAGTTGCTGCTTTCTGTGTACAACCACTGCTTTCAGAAGTCTCTTTTATATCTGCTGCCTGTGAGTATGACTCCATTTTTACTCAACAGTATTCTGCATTGTTGGGGTAGGAGGGATCAGGGATTTTAGTAGCTTGGCTTTCTCCTTGAAGGGAGCTCCTGCAGTATTCCTGCCCTGGAAACCAGCAAGGACATGGGGAATGGCACAAGAGTAAACCTTGTCTTTCCCTACAGAATGGAAAAGATTTGCTATTCAAAATGTCAGTTGATCCACAGTAGAAAGCTGTAAAGGTTCCACAGTGCCCATCCCTGAATTCTCCTGCCAGCCCCCATGGTCTGACAGTGTCCTTTCTGTGTACTGTTCCCTGCACTGTTGCTGTGAACAGCGCCCAGGCAACAAGGGCAACACCTTAAAAGAAAATCTCTTGTCTCATTCAGAGCCACCCTTTTGGGGTATCATGTGCAAGAATTATCTCAGCCTACGCAGAACTTCTCTCCTCTGTGCAGCTCTGGCTTCATGTTTGTAAATAGTATTTTGCACTTGTGTATTTTAATGAAATCCAGAAGAAGAAACAAAAACTTCATTCTATTTTCCCTTTTCCTCTTTAGTGTATCAGAGGTTATTTTCCAACCTTGAGATTTTGGATTTAATTTAATTTAGGCTTTGTTCACCTCAGAGGAGGTACACAGCTTTAGAGAACTGGGAGCTGTCTGCAAGTTAGCTTGGCTGTTCCTGTTACACATTTTATTGCATCTTGTTCTGCTGGTTTGATGCTTCCAGACTGGTGGTTTCTTTCTCGTGGTTTACTAGTGAATCATAAATGTCTTGCTCCATTGTATTCTGATCTTTTTTGTTTACTGATAATACATACCTCATGGCCCTCTAGTTTAGCAAAATTGATTCTATAGAAAATAAATAGAAGCATAACTGAAGAATCAATTACCATTGTGTATCTTTAAAATATGTATTATCCACTATAATAAATTTGCTTGTTATTTGTGATTGATGTGGTTTCTCACATTGCACTTAAGCTTTTGGGTTATCTACTTGAAAAGTATTTGGCTACTGAGCCATCTGTCTTTGCAATATCTTAAATAATCAAAATAGATAGTAAATTTTGACTTGCTTTAGAGGTAGAGGAGTTGAAGAACCCATTGTGGTCAAGCACCAATGCAGCCTTGCACCAGCAAATGTATTTTGGTTAAAAATAAAATGTGACATTTTTGAGATGCAAGGTAACTAATTATTTATATTTATATTTTAAATATATAATATAATTAACTATAAAAAATACATTATGGCTTCTTCTAGAAGGCCGTACCCCTTCCAACATGAAGTTGCTAATTACTGACACAGCTGAGAGTGAACTGACCACTGTTGCAGGAGTAGGAAGAACTGAAAGTGTAAAGGAGGTGCAGATCTTGAACAGTCTTTCTCCTAACTTCAGAGCTCTTATCTTCAGAGCTCTCTGAAACATATAGATTATGAATACCCAGAAAAAGAAGGATCATTCATGCAGTCCATCAGCCTCCAGTGGATTCACAACACGAGTCTGATGAAGTTCTGTTTGGGGCTGCCTGTTCTCAGGGAAGCAGTGCAGCACCCACCTCTCTGCATCTCCATGGAGGGGGTGAGCAGTCCCTGGCCGAGCATCCCTGAGGTGGCTGGGAAGTGAACTGCCCTGTTGTCCAGCTTAAATTCCTTTTCATAACTATAGGTAAAAAATAAGTGTGTGATTCAGAGTTTGGCTTCAGCTGACCCATGGGTCGAACTGCTGTTGTTTGTTTTTGTAATTACTATAGTTACCCTGGAAGCACTCTGGGCATTCAGGTATTTTGACTGCCAAAAGCCAGAAATAACTAGTTGGAATAAAAGTGTTAATAGTCTGGTGGCTGTGTGTGAGTCATAGTGGCCTTTAGACAAAAGAGAGATTGCTCTGAGTGCAGCAGTAGAGAAAGCCCTTCCTCTCTGCAGCCTTACACACTCATTGCAGGTCAAATTTAAACTTCCTTACTCAGAGCACAATCAGCTCTTCCATTTACACAGTTTGAGCTCCCATAGGCCAAGATCCCTTATCACAGATTCATTTAGTTTTGATAAAAACCTTCAAAATCATGGAGTCCAACCAGTTAACCCAGCACTACTAAGCCCACCACTAAACCATGTCTCCAAGTACCATATTTACATGTCTTTTAAATACCTCCAGGGATGGTGACTCCACCACTTCCAAATAATTAAGGAAACATTGCAAGGCTTGAAGAAGCAAACTCTGCCTCACTCTCTCTGCTGAACCAGGGAAGACTTCTTCCCATGCAGCTCCCAGACAGAGAGAGGTTAATTCTGTTGCTGGTTTTGTATGGCACATTTGCAAATCAAAATTATTAGATGTCAAACATTCAACATCCAAGAAGATTTCCATGTCCCTCTCATGTACATGTTCATGCATGGTGCTTGCTTGCCTCTTGGTGCATGGCTTTTTCTTTAGAAGTGGAAGTGCCCCTTCAGTTTCGTACCATACAAATGTGTATGGGTAAATACATACTCTGAAAGAAAATCTTCACTGTTTCTGAAGTGAGAAGATGGCTGAGTAAGAGCACTTCACTCAGAGTCAAAACTCTCCTTTAATCTTGCCAGGTGCTGTTCACACTTCGGGCAGTGAAAATATCAGGGAAAACTTGGACAATGGCAAAAAAATAAGCAGGCTCAATTCCTTAAATTTTAGTTTAAATGAGGTCAAAGACTATTCCTGGGCTTGCTGTGAAACATGTTCTTAAGTTTTTTCTGGAACTGAGACCTAAGCTTGAAGGGCAAGTTATTTGGTCATGAATGACTGGACATTTTTTGGTACCCTTAAGAAACAGCCATTGACAGGAGAGTTTCTGTGAGCTGGATTTCAGAAGTTATCTTTTGGATGTGAGAGAGAGACTCCTCTAACTGTGCTAAGCTTGCTGGAGCATCAGGATGGGCGTAGAGTGTTTGTTTGCTCTGTGCTCCAACAGCCTTTATCTCACATCACTTTTTATGAGATTTGGTTAGCAAAACCAGCCACTGTGAACTTCACGCTTCTGCCTACAGCTCCTGCCAGCATCCCTGCCCTGCAGGCAGGGAGATCGTGTAGAGTTTGGTTGTTGGGTGACAATAGAGCAGCACAGCTTCCTGCTCCTGGAACTGGGTCAAGGGCTTGGTAAAGAATGAACCTTCACCAACCTTCAAGAATGGGGCAGGAAGTTCTCGGGTCTGTAGCCAGCCTGCCTTTTGCAGAGAATTTCAGAAACTTTATGAGAATGCACACAGACTTTCAGGATGATGCAGCATCTTTGCTGATGTGAAATTGTTGTTTGTTACTATGAGAGAGCCTCTCAATGAAGAAGAACCATGCAGGGCTGTGGTATGGGATGCCTACCTGGGTTTGTGTTTGCAGGGCACAAATGAGAATTGTTGTCAGTGGCCCAAGAACAATGGATTGAAAAACACTGGGATGCTTTGTGATGGGTTGTGAGGAAAAAGGTCTGCAGTCTGAACTAGTCTGAGTAACAGGTATTCTCTTCTGGGTTTTGTTTTCCTGCTGTAGTAGAGAAAAGCCTAAGCTTACAGGGAGCTGAGATGCAGTGTTTTACATTTTTTTTGTGGTGATGTTCATGTGGAGGATTTTTTGTTATGGAAAGACTGCTCTCTCACCTACACACTCCATTAGGTTGTGCCTGGAAAACACCCTCAGTGCTGACCTAATCCACACGTGTTCACCAAAGTGTGAGCTACTGCCTATATACCATGACCTGGTCTTTTTAACGTTGAAGGGGTATCAGGCATATCTGCATGTTTGCTCTTAGATGAAACTCCAGCTGTATCTGAATTGTGGCTGTAGCCATCAGCTCAGCCTGTGAACACTGAGAGCCCAGGGAAAACCCACGTGCATGAGAAGCTCCAAAGGCTCTGTTAATGTGCATTATTCTCAGAGTCCTTGTGAAAACATGTGGTAGCTGCCTTCTGTACCACAAATAAAGTAACTCAGGTCAAGTTTTGGAAATTAGATGTGGTGAGAAAGATTAATTACTTAGCCCTCGGATACCTTTTAATCTGTGGGTTAACAGATGCCCTGTGTTGTAACAGTCCATCACTGTCTTTTTGACATACATGACTGAGGGTAGAAAAACCCTCATGAAACACCATTGGTTACAGGCTGCAAGTTTTGTTCAGTCTGGGAGCACTAGTAGTTTTATTTTTAATTTCAAGAGCTCCCCCTCATGATACTTCCCCAGTCTAGTCCAGTCATCCTGAGGAAATTTCCCTATAAAGAGCATTAATTCACATAGAGTAGGGTTAACACAGATTTTTATAATATTAAATGAGAAGGTATAAATCTTTGAATTGAATTGTGATTTCTTAGTCTCATTTTTTACCACAGGTACTTTTCCTTTTATTTCCTTGAAATACAGTTTCATTAGTTGACGTGCTATGATTTATCACTAAGTGAAAATTTTAGGATAAATGTAGTGCTTTTTTCTGCTAACAGGCATACTTTATCTCCATCCATAAATATCAAGGCATTGCTGTAGCTTAATTTACTTAATTGTAACATACAGAACAATTTTTATGTTAAGGAGGTATCACTGTGAAAAGCTTGCTTTCCCCCAGCATGGATTATGTTATGTGATTTGAAACAAGTTGTATTTTAATAGAACTGGAAAAATATACAAAAGCATTTAAACACTTTTTAAAAGGATTTAAAATTAATGAATTATATTACACTACCTACAAATAAACTAGGTGGGTTTTCTTTGTTAATTTTCCACTGTTTGGGTTGCAGATTTTTTTCATAAAAATTTATTCAAAATTCCAGTCTGTTTGACACTTCCTATTTAGAAAGCAGTAAGTGAAATATATGTTGGAGCCAGAACTTGATGCAAAAAGATAAACAGTGCAGTCCAGCACTGCTTCCTTCTGCTGCCTGCTGTGCGCTGAGGCTCAAAGGCTCAAGTGTTACCCTATTACTGTATTATACAATTACATTATAAATCACATTTGCTGATACATATCACTAACACCCTGAATTCCCCTGAGGCTGAAAACCTGTGAATGGTGTCTTTGCACAGAAGTGTTAAGTATGTTGCACTTTTGTGTTAGGACTTGTTTGCAACAGAAACGTGACTTGGCTTTGGGACAGCTCTGCTTTTGCTGGGCAGGAAGACCCAAATTTTTATTTCTTACCCATTATGAAACACACTCATGCTCGGGAACAGCACAGATCTGACTCCAGCTGCAGCACTGGGGAGAGCTGTTTTCCCTGTCCTGTCCAAGCAGTGCCAAGCAGGGAGGGCCAACACCTCCAGCAAGTGCCTGCGGAGACCCAGCCCAGGAGGGAAAGGGGCTTATAGTTGGGCTGGGCTGGATATAGCCTGAGCATGCCTTGGTATATGCCCGGGGATCTCCAGCTGGCACTGCTGGTGGCCAGGAGAGTACAAAATTACCATTTTCAGTCAAGAATCCTGCCCACCAGGTGCTCTATGTTCAGTTGTTCAAAGGACTATCAGCAAAGGGCCGAGATCATTCCTACTCCAAACTTCAAGAAAGGAGAGTCAGAGGCAGCCAGGCTGTGAGTGAGTCACACAGGAATACACTAGCACACATCTTGTACGTAATGATTTTGAGTACTGATCAGTAAAATACAAGAAACAACTAAAAGCTTGCTTAGAAAAGGCTTTGCTGAAGTACACTTCCTTAATTCTTTGGGAGATCCCAACAGATCTGTTGAATGTTGTGCTGAAAACATCTAACCCATCAATGTCACCTGTAAAGGCCGCTATAAGTCAATTTAAGATGGAACAAAAAAGATGCAGAAGGGCATCAAAAGATGCAGGAAATAAAAGACACACCTCAGCCTCAGCACCTGCCCAGTGTTACTGGCTGTGCTGGCAGCAGAGGCAGAGAAATGCTGGAGGAGGAGGGGGAGGCTTGCACAACTATTGCTTGCTCTCATCATCCCAAAGGATCAATTTTCAGACCATTACCTACTTTCCCACACACGCAGACACACATACGTCACTGATCCAGAGAGGATTTATAAGTTACCATCTGAGGAATCACTATCAAAACACAGACACACCATTTGCTTTAAGATTGTTTGTGGTTCTCCAGTAATGGCCAATGCCCAAATCCAGAAACAGCCCCAGCCCAGTTGTCCTACTGGGGACAATGTACAGTGCTCTCAGCTTATTTTTCTCTAAGGCACAGCTGTGTCTTTGGGCTCCTTTAAATCTGTCTCCAGCTTAGTCACGGAGCAGAGGCTTTCTCCATTCCTGAGCCAGCCCGACAGACACAGCTATCTAGCAAGCCAGACTAGCCCTCTCCAGCACAATCGCAGGAAGTTATTCCAAGCCTCAGACAAATCCCATTTCTATCTCTGGAAGAGTAAAAGGTCAAAAAACACGAGGCTGTAGCTGTGCCAGCAGCAGCAGCCCCAGCCGTCACAGCCCACGGCGGGGCTGAGCAGAGCCCAGCGGCTGCTCCCCCCCGAGCTCTGCCCTGCTGCCATTACAGTGGCTCCTGCCCCTGGGCCTCCAGGAGTTGTGTGGGGCTCCCAAAAGGCTTCACGGGCGGTGTCATTCCACAGGCAACCCCCGGAGAGGGAAGAAAGAATGCATAAGGACCAGGTTACCAAAGCAGACTTTCCCTGGGAGTCAGCACAGCCCTCTGGTCCCGCCTACCATATTACTGATGGCATCCAGCCACATCCCCATCCTCTCCCAGCAGTAGGCAGCTTAATTAGCACAACTCCTGATTAGCTCTTGCCCTCTGCTTGCAGTGTACTAGCAAAACAGGAGGTTTCTAGGTCTCTGTGCAATTCTTTAGTAGCAGCCAGAGGTGCCAGCTCTGAGCTGCCCTGGCCAGCCGTGCCCATCACACCATGCTCTGGACACTGTGCTGTTGCACTGGCAGCTCCTGCAGTGGAAGCAGGCATGTGAGGCATTGTCCATCATCATTCCTCACTGTTCTCACAGGATTTCAGCAACGGCCTTTCCCTCCTGCTGCTTTGCTGGCTTTTCTGCTTGGCTTTAGCTAAAGGGATACCTCATAACAATGCATACAATGGCCAGCCCACGGCCTGATGATTCAGAATGTGATGGGGCTACTCCACCCTAGTAAAAACTAGGTCTAATTTTGAGAAGCCCTTGCTGGAGGAGCTGTGCCTTCCTCATGCTGGGACCAGGGGTTTGCTACCAGCTTTCTGCAGGTTGTGATGTGTGTGAGCTGCTGGAGATGAAGTGACATCCTCCCACAGAGCTGCAGCGCCCGGTCCATTCTCTGTATGGTCCCCACAGTTCTTTTTTAATTTGTCCTTCTTCCTTCAGCTTTCCTGCTCCTCCCATTCCTGTCTTTCCAATAGTCTTGCCCATTTGGGACTCCCCTTTTAGCTCTTACTTTAACTCTGCCTTTGAAAACACTTATTATTCTGTAGTCTTGCTTTGCTCCTAGAACATAAACACCCTTGAAATGACCTCTTTAAGCAAAGCCTGCATCCCTTCTCCCATCACTACCTACAAGCACCAACAGGTCTGTTGATACCCACATGCTGTCACTCCTAAAATAACATCAGGCAGGAGCCTAAATGGCAGAGCCAGGGAGCAAAACACTGCCTGCTAAAACAGAAGTGGATTTGAGACCTGTTATAAAAAGACTGATCTGCATGGAATGTCTGCTTTGCTTTTCTCTAGCAGGCTGAGCACTGTAGCTTCAGTGCAGAGCTGAGGATGTTGCATACGGTTTCTTTGTTGTGATGTGTCTGTCTCCACACCCTCCCCAAGATAAATGCTCTGAGCAGGGCTTTCTTAGCCAGTGTGAAGGCACTGAGTGTGCAGGATTTGCACTCTTTGAAACAAGCTGAAAGAACATTGTTGGGCACAAACCTTCAGTTATTTAACCATTCTGTGGCTGGGGCATCATTGGTAAGAGGAAGAGGAGAACTCAGCAGTGACTGGGAACAGAGTGCAGTGTCCTCAACACGGGATGAGAGCCCTGTGGATCAACTCTGCTTGCACATTCAGCTGATCAGGAAATAGTCATATCAGTGAAGAGTTTTGAATTTTTATGTGTCTGCATTTTGGTTGGAGCAGATCTTAGTATGTACTGCTGTCTTGGCATTTCTGCTGCTAGTTTCTCTGTCTTCATTAATCTTTCCTATAAGATTAGAAGCAATAAAACCCACTTCAAAACTGAAAATTATTTCAAAATTCAGCAGAGGAACTCCAAGGCAGCTGGAATTTCACTTCAACTCCTATTTTGCAATTCAAGTTGACAGCATTCAAGCAGTTCAAGTATTAGCATCAACCACACTTACATTTGCTTCCTTCAGAAGCATATGCAAGCACTGCAGACTATGCAGATGACTGTACACTTTTGGCTTTGGAGATCTATAGAATTTGGGTTGGCTGCAGTATGGTTTTAAATCCAATTGACCAACTCTTCCCATCAGAGGAAAGCAGAACACACCTTGGTCATTACCAAGGTCTTGTGGGAGCCCTTCATCCCAACACAGCAGCATGGCCTTGCCAGCTGGTTGGGATTGCATCATGCTGGGCAGCCTCACTGCAGCCTCCCTGGGGCTAGAGTCAGATGTGGTTCAGATGCCCTGGATGTGCTTCAGGTTCTCCCTGGACATCAGGATGCAGGGGGAACAAGCGTACAGGTATTTCCTTCAGGGCAGAAGGTGTGTAGGTGACCATGCACAGAGGTGGTGGCACTGACCTGCCATGACTGGCTGGGAGGGGCTGGGAGGGCGCAGGTCACACCAAGAAGAGGCAGGGGAATGGGGATGGCCAAGGAACTTGTGCAGTTCTTCATATTCCTCATTTGCCTGCAGCCTTGGCATAGGAGAGGGTGGCTGGATGGAGGCATGACAGACCCTTAACAGCCCTTACCCTTACCCTTCATGGGACACAGCAGCCTGGGTGTGAAGGATCCCTCATTCTTTAGCAGCAGACACCAGGAGGGCACAAGAAAGCTCTGCCTGAAGCATATCCCATCTGTCTCTGTTTTTCCCCAGTGCCTGTTCAAACAGCACCAGCATCAGAGGCAGTGGCACATCATCACACAGAAGCAGTCCTTGTCCTCCTTCCTGGTCCTTTCTCTGGCTGCTTCCAGGGAGCCATGGTGAGAGAAGGCAGCCAGCAGCATGCACAGAGCAAACGATGCAGTCACAGTCTGCATCCACATCCTTACTGCTCCCTGGTGACCTCATTTTCTGGGTGTAGCTCAGTGTGTATAAACCACAAAAAAAAAAAAAAAAAAAAAAAAAGAGGATAGGGAAGGGACGAGAAGAGATAGAGAAGAAGTTGCAGAAAAGCAGAAATAAACGCTGTAGTTTTAAAAAATGCCTGTGGAAAAACCCAGCTGGCTCATTGTCCTCACTTTTGTAACAGTAACATTGATCCTATTTCACCATCCCACAAGCACATACTCCTCTGATAGCTTTACTGTTTAAAAAAGACATAGATCCAGATAGGCTGTACAATATCACTGCCTTCAACCATGTTTACCAGTTTACATTACTAAGAATCTGGATTTTTTGTTTCATAGATTAGTGTGCTGACAGGTTGAAAAGTGATAGAAAGGGAGCTATTACCCTTCTCCCACATTGCTCATATTTAAGACATTGCTGAGCACATTAATTGCACGTTGTTCCCAATACATCAAGCTGAACTTTAATTTCTGAAATCTGTCTTTACTCCCAAACTGTTCCACTATTTGTGGAGTTTGGCAGTGAGTTTTACTCCTGCTGTACTCACAAAAAAAATCTGCATTACAAATCTCTGTCAACTGGCTGAACATAACCCCAAAGAGAAGGCACCTGCTCAGGAAAGCTGGCCTGTCATCTTGTGAGCTGCATCTTCATCAGCTTGAAGCAATGAACCTTCTGGGTGTGAAATCCTTGGGGTTCTGCAGAAATTAGCACTTTTATTTTTCACCCTTTCTCTCCTTTCTGTTTGGGGAGGCCCTGGTGCTCTCCCCCACTCCTGCCCTTCCCCTTGCCCTTGCCCATGGCCAGCGTGGGGAAGCTCAGGTGCTCACACAGGGCAGAGCAGGCAGTGGGGATGCACAGGTGGGTGCACAGCCAGGCAGGGCAATCCTTGCATTGCACCTCATCCTTTCAGTGCCATAAAGAATTTGGGCCTTGTACACCACAGAGGTAGCAGGACACTACCCAGTGTGACATTCCTGAGTGTCACCAATCTGCTGCCCACAGGCCAGCAGGAGGAAGCTGGTTTGGGGCATCCTGAAGTTGCTGCCTGTGTGTGCACTGTGTGGTCTAAAATCCTCAATGTCCAGGCAAAGCTGGGTTTGGCATTTCCTATGAAATAAATTGTGGCCCATAGTTGTTTTAATGGTGCTGTGATCAGAGTGCGAGCCTGTAAATATGCTGGGATACCAGAATTCAGTGTTAAAGAGGGCAGCATGCCAGAAGTAATTGTTTTCCTTCTGCAGGCTGTTGTACTCAGATGTTGAGGAAATTATTTAATATTTCTGAACATGTTGTGATTTCATCATTTGGTTCAGCAAGGGAAGTTTGAGAAGTCATGGAAATGAAGATAAACTTTACATATGCTCTTATTTGCCATGCTGAGTTTTTTCAATAGCAGTGCTATACAGCACATGCCAGCCCTGGCCACATCCTGCAAATGTTCATGTCTCCACATCCAGGCAACAGTTGCAGCAGTAACAGGCGGCTGAAAAAAGCTTAACCTACATATGATTTGCAATGGGAAGAACTAGTCTCAGGAGGTGAGAAGAGAAAGAAATGATAAGGAGGATGCTTCCTCATGAGGGGAAAAAGAGATGAAGACACTGATCTCCTGTCTGGTGACCAGTAAGAGGACCAAAGAACAATAGGAAGCTGTGTCAGGGTAGGTTTAGGTTGGCTATCAGGAAAACCTTCTTCACCCAGAGGGTGGCTGGGCACTGTAACAGGGTTCCCTAGGGAAGTGGTCACAGCACCAAGGCTGACAGAATTCAGGAAATGTTTGGACAATGCTCTCAGGCACACGGTGACTCTTGGGAATGGTGCTGTGCAGGGCCAGGAGCCGGACTCGATGATCCCTGTGGGTCCCCTGCAGCACAGGGTGCTCTGTGCTTCTGGGAGCAGCTCAGGACCCAGGGCAGCCCCAGGTTTGTGCCCTGCTGCTCACTCCCAGCTCCGCTGGAGCATTCTGCTCCATGGCTGCTGTGAAGAAGGCAGAGCCCTGAGGAAAAGGCCTGCAGAATCTCACAGGCAGCACCGCCTTCCCAGAGCCCAGCGAGGAACGCAGCCACCTCCTGAGCATGGGAAGTTTACACGAGCAGTGTTTGCATGCTCGAGCTGACTTTAACAAGCTGACTTTGTGAAACACACCTGAAACGTAAAGTGACCTCACAGGGTGCTGTATCCTCAAACCCTTCATCCTGAAACCCTCTTTCCTTGGATGACACACAGGGCCCAACATCAACAGAGAAAGTACTGACAACTCAGAGAGAATTCTTAAACAAAAAAAAAAAAAAAAGAAAACCTGGCAAAAGGAGCATTGTTTATATGTTTCCTAACATTTATGTATTTTAAAATAAAAAATGACAGCCAGTGAATGCTGTATATTATGAGCCATGTGAGTGATGACCACTTTTACACCAATTAAGGAGAACAAAAAAAAAAAATCTAAAAGTATTTTAAAACTAGCTCTGCCTCCTGTCAAGTATAAAGCAGAGACTATTTTAAAACAGCTTTTAAAGAAGCAAATCCAGGTCTGGAGATGTAACACTGCCTATAGAATAATTAAAGGTTAAGCATCACAATTTAGTTGATGAGAAGACAGGTGAAAATTACATAAGTGCAATCAAAAAAATTTAAAATTCCACAACATAGCTGGTTTTCTAATAATGTACTTTGAAATTAACAAATAGGTGCAAAAACAGCTATTGAGCACAACCTTCAGTGTTGCTGAGGTTCAACTCAACCTGCTTTAAAGGAAGCATGGGCCACCTAAATATACCCCCTTTAAAAAAACATCAGTACTTGCATATATGCAATGTAGAGACTTCACCCAGCACATTCCACCGTCTGTTTTGGTTTGTGCCTTGCCCACACACTTGGTATGCTCTTAAATACAATTATAATATTTACTAAATAGGTCTGACAAATAACTCTTAGTTTATAATCTGGTTTGTTTTCTATAAATATTCACCAAAGGAATCTGGCCAGTGATGACTGGCTTTGGCTGAGCATCTGAATCACACAGCAGTGCTTCCAGTTGGAGGCTGCAGAGACCTGATTGCTCAAACTGCATTTCTGGGACAAATAGAGACCTTTCCAAACTTCACTTTATTTCACTTCACCATAATTAGTTTGTTTTCTGGTTTCAGTCCAACAGCTCTCCCTGTGCACCAGACACTCTCAGCTCCTGCAGGAGCCCTGGTAAGCTCATTGTGGCACCTGGCTTGCCACTCTGCCCATGTGGCTGTAAGAGCTGGGTGTTTGTGCTGCACAAAGCCTGCCCTGACCAGGTATGGCCAGGATAAGACTTATGGGGGCAGCCTGCCTTCCCCTTAATGGGCTTTTACCATGCTTGAAGTCACCAGCAGATATTTGCTCTTTGGCTGGAGAAAAATCAGTTGAGGGCAGCCTGTGTGCAACCCGCAAAACCCAGGCTAGACCCATGAAGGGAGAGTTCATCTTCTGATGTGGTTGGTAGAAATGCTCCTCTTAAGTCCAGAGGCAGATTTCCTTTATTCAGATCATTTTTTCATATCATGTTTCCATTTTTGGGAATCTCTGAATTTCTCAAAGCTTCCTGTCAAGAGGAGGACCTGGCCCCCTCAGAGCAAATGGGAGCTTTGCCATTTACATCAGTGGAGTTTAAATGTCACCACAAAGGCCGGGTGGTTCCCACAGGACTGATTTCAAGCCAATCCTTAGATCCCAGAGGAGATCTCTGAGTCAGTGTACCTTGCAGCATGCAACTAAATCAGTGCCCCCCTCCTCATGCCTTAAACCAGAGCTCATCTGGATACTATATAGCTGCTGTTGTGAGATTGGACCTATTCCTATTTCCCTTTCTATCTTTGTCCATATGTGCAGAAAGGTTGATTCTTATTTTCAACAAAAGTGACCTGTTCTCCACGACAAGTCCTCCCACACATGTGCGCCTCCTCCCTGTTTTTCTGCCTGCCTCCTGCACACTTCCTTTCTCCAGGCAATTTTAGGAGTGAAATGAAGTGCAAAGGTCAAAGTCTTTGCGGCGTGTAGCCGTGAAGTCAATAAGGATGTAAAAAAGAACAGCCCGGATTTGGCCCGAAGGGGATGTGGAGGATACGGCTCTTTACTCCATGTGCACCCAGATCAGCTGAGCAGGACACTTGAACGCGGGGGCGTTTCCTGAACCTCATTGTTATGATCAGGCAAAAGTGCTACAGCCTAAATATTTGCAGCTTTTATTCTGCTCCTGCTAGCTACTCTGCTTTTCTTCATGAGGTCTGACAGCATGTTGTTGAACACTTTTTAAAAACAAAAATTTAAAAAAAAATAGTGTTGTGGTCCCATACTAAAAGAGTCACTTTGCCCAATTTCCTGTTTATGCTGGAGCTGCAGCATCATGTGAGCACAGACAGTTGTAGATAGGCTGGCGACTGTTGCTGACCTCACACCACATGTTCAGTTAACAAGGTGAAACAGCAAAATTTGCTCTGTTTGTGTAAAGAATACTGAGAAAACTGCCAGTTCCAAGTAAAACAGAAGGAGAGGGACTCCCGATAGCCTGAGGCAGGGCGCAATCTCCAGGCAGTTTTTTCTAGTCTTTAACTGCTTTGCACATCTGTATTCACATTGTGCTTGCAAGTGACAAGAGAGGGGATTAGCCCCTACTACTTTCCTTAGCGAAGCAGGTTTGGAGTCCTTCCATAAAAGCTATTAGTTTAGCAAATTTGCTCAAAATTTGTCCAAACTTCATTCCCTTTGGTATATACATTTCCCTATACTTGGTTCCAAAAATGACTGAAGACTCCTGTGACTTAGCTAGATTCAGTTATTCAGCAGATGTTTATATCTGGCATTTGTATTTCAGAACTCTTGTTTCTTAAACAACCTGGGAGCAACCTATTTTTCATTAAGATCTCAAAGATCCATACAGAGTCTTCCAAAAATCCTTTAAGACTGTGTAAGACTTTTGGATTAAAGCCATACTAACAAATCAAAATATACCTCTATTCAAGATTACATCTTATTACTGAAGTTACTGTTAGAATTTTTTTTTGTGAAGTCAGGGGGATCTTAGGAGTTTCCAGACAATTTTACACAAATACTTTTTATGTAAAAGTAGGAATTCCTATTAGGCAATTCAAAGCTTCAGCAGCATATTTTCCATTCACAGAAAGCAAAGTTAATGGTTAAGTCCAAGAAGACATGTCAGTGTATTTTCTCCTTTCTCTCTGTTTTCAACTTGTTTCTGTAAAAAGATTCTGCATCCTGAGAAATCCAAATTTTGGTTTTTAACTGACAAGAGGAGTGGCACCAAGCCAGACCAGCAGTTCTCTGTCCACCAACCTCTGCCACCTTATGCAGCTAATAAAGGGTTTCAGATGCAAAAGTGTCGCTGCAGATTGGCTGAGGCTGAACACACAGATGGGACTGCGACCTGTGGGTGTGTGGAGGAGCAGTCCAAGTATCTGGAACACAGCAGAACTTCAGAGGCAGGTGTAGCCTGTGACAGGTGAACAAATCACAACATTTGGAGGCTGTAACCATGATATACCGGTTGTCAAGTGCTTTAGGATTCAAAGGTGAAAAAAAGCACTCCAGAAACTTAATTTCATTCAGGATGATAACAATGTCATTTTAAATGCTACATAGAAATATGCTGTAAGGGAATATGGAACTAAAACTTGGCTAGTGGGCGAGGCTGTAAACATCCTCATGTAAAGAGTCCTGCCTGTAAGTCTTCACTGTTGGGGAGCTTAAATGCTTGCAAAATTGTAGCAGCAGTCAGGAGGCGTCATTTGAGGGGCAGCTTAAAGGAATTAGTGTTTCACAGTGCCTGCACTTGGGAAGGAAAATTGTCCTGGAGGAGCAGAGGGCTCTGGGAGGGAGAAGGTTCTTGAATGGCAGTAATCACTGCAGTCCTGTCTTCTGCTGCTGGGAACTCTGCTCTGAGCTGTGACCTGTTTTACATCCCCACTAAAAGTGAAAAAGGAACACAAAATGAAACAGAGGGTATGAGGATGCTCATGAGGGTGCTCATGATGTAAGTAAAATCCGGCCCTGGGGCCCAGTATTTGGTACCCCCTGCCTGTTGTCACAGCACGCAGGGATACAGGTGGGACAGGCTCTGCCTGCTTGCCCAGGCAAGGTCAGCTGGCCAAAATCAGCTTCCCTCCACCCAGGGCTTTTGTTCACCCATTGCAGCATCCTCTTGATGAGAGCTGGCGGTCCACTAGAAGAGCTGGCAGCCCAGAAGGAAGGTGGCCATCCTGGGGCCAAGGCTGTTCCAGACCTGTGCAGATACCACACCACAGCTTCTTTCTCTTCCTTAGCCTGATTTTACATCAGTTCTCCAGATCACTTTGGGCAAAGCTTTACAGTGATGCTGAGTCACAAAAATTCCAGTTGTTTCTTGAAGGCAAGTGAGATTGTATTTACCCTCTTGTTAGTCTAAATGAGCCACAGCCAAGTACAGCTGGGGAGTTATTTCATTTTTTATTACTACCAACTGTGTCTCTTCCTGGCACTCCACAGGTGCTGTCACATTTGTCAGCTGGCCCTGTCCCTCAGTGCCCCTGACAATCCCCCTTGGCCACAAGCCTCTCCCTGGGAGGTGCAGCCCTTGGGACACAGCTGGCCTCCTGCCCTGGGGTGGCTGTCAGCACTAATTTCATATTGATTGATCCTTATACTTTCTGTACATGAGCTTAAAGAGACCTGCACATATTTGCAGGGCAGCTGTTCACAGGTAAAGCTCCAACACCATCGCTGTCAAAACAGGAGGAAGAATAGAGGTGTGATGCCCTGGGATGGCAGTGGGGAGGGCACTCATTGGCTCCATGCCTGTTGCAGGATGTCACTGTTAAAGAAATACATTGAAAATTGATTCCTGTCCTGCCACAACTTCTCGGATGTTTTGCTGCTGTGTGTTTCACAGGGAAGGCTTTATCAGCCTAGAACCATCTCTGTAGCCTCGGGATAATGGTGAGCAGTGAGCTCTGTCAAGTGATGGGGTGACAGTGAGGTCCTGCCTGCCTACAAACCTCAGGACAGGACCCTGTGAAACCATTGGAGATATTTCAGCCTCCTGGGTGTGGTGGAGCTGTGGTGGTTTTCCGCTGTGACAGTGCTTGTTGTAGCTGGGATCAGTCAGTGAGCTTTCCCCCACAGCAAGATCTTGTGAGATAAGATACTCCATCAGCATCCTCCCCTGCAAACTCCAGGACCCATCTGGGCAGCATGACCACAGCATCCACATTTCTTCTCTGTGGGAGAGCCCCTTGACACCCAGCTGCCAGAAGCCATGGGGAAAGTGAGGAGGGCACAGCACCGCTGCTCCCATGCAGCCCACAGAGTCCTGTGAGCAATTCCTACCTGCATGAGGAGCAAAGAGATGCTGTGCCACCTTGCCAGTGTCCTCAGGGAAAACCTCTCATCAAAATGACTGTGAGGAGCACAGTTCCTTATTGCTCTTATTCAAGGACAGGGCACATGAGTGAAATTATATTTGTTCATCCAGATGTCTGGCTCCTTTCTCCCTCCCCAAAATTGTTTCATTATTGATTTTACTTTCAGAACTTGTTTTCTTATCTTCTGCAAGTATTTTAAGAACTTAAAATTCTCAAGCTTTTGGGTCTCTATGACTTTGACCCTCCATACCCAAACAAACCCATTAGAGTAAAGAATCTTCATGTTTATTAAATAGCAGTGTCTCACTCAGAGGCAGATGTTTGTTTATGTAAAGCACCATAAATATTGTGGATTAGACTGTAGAGCAGGCAATGGGAATGTGTGTAGGCTAGCGGGCAACATAGAGCAGCAATGGGAATGTGTATAGGTTAGCAGGCAACATATGACTGTGGGATTTTTTTCTACTTTTTTTTTAAATGTGTGTCATCTTTTCTTTACAAACCACAGATTCCTTCATGTAAAGAAACAGAAACAAAGGACATGTCTTTGCTTCTACAGGATGTCCTCTAAAGGTGCTTTATTACAAAGCACTCATTGCACTTAAAGTGCAGGAAATTTTCTGACTGGTGTTTTTAGTCAATTAACGTAGCTGTATCACCTTGAAAGGAAGCAGGTATTTCCCCTTGCATTACGTACCCATCACATCTCCTCTGAGGGTTCACGGTGACTTTCTTGAAACAGGGCTTATTGAAGTCATTCTGAAACTACCACGGTCAGAATGTGGCAGATGGAAATCCATTGTGAGGCTGTTGCCTGTCCTGCTCATTGTGTGTGCCCTTTGCACAGGGTGAGCCAGACCATTTGTGCCAGTCTGTGTGGAAAGTTGTTTTGTATGGAAACACTGGCTAGCTCAGAGCTTTTTCCCACCAGAGCTGAGCTCTAGCCTTGAGAAGGCAGCAGTGTAGTGGGCATGAACAGGCAGGGGGAGGGAAAGGTAAAGCCAATGCCTTTCCAGCACAATCGAGAATGCCCCTTAACTTCCAGGCACCCAAGCAAAGGGAGAAAAATTGCTGCAAAAAATATCTTATTTTATTCTCTAGATTAAATAGAATTACATGCCTGTGGAGGCAGAGGAAGGGCCTAAGGGAGGAGTATCCCTCTCTGAAATTGAGTATTTATTGATTTTTCTTTCCCAGTCATAAACCATGAGTTTCAGACTCTCACTACTGAGAAGACATTTGTGAGAGCTGAGTGGAAAATAAGGAAGACAAAACCCAAGAGAAGCATTAAACCAGTAAGTGATGGACAGTGAGCTCATCTGCTCCCAGAGTGCTCCACAGGGACAAACTGGAAGGGACAAGCAGGCAGCCTCATCAGGGAGAGATGAATTATGCAGAGCTGATAGGTGCTGCAGACCAACAGCCACAACTGAAAGAGCAAAACTGTAACTCCAACTGGGGGACAGGCTGGGTGGTTTAAGAGGTCTTTTTAATCTGATTTCTGTGAGTGGATAAATTAAGTGTTACAACCGAGAACTGCCAAGGTGTGAGCCCTTCTGCAAGGGTCTTACATTCTGAGGAGCATGTGCTGCATGGAACTGGCCCTTTGCTCTGGAAAGAGTGGCACAAAGAGCTCCCAACAACGTCCTCTTTGAACACGAGGATGTTCGCTGGGAGCTGGTCCTGACTCCTTGCCAGTGCACAGATTCCTCTTGCAGGGACCATGCTCTGCAGCCCTACTCTGAAGGCAGGGAACTTCTGTTAACATACATGGTCTTAGTGGGCTTAGAATCAGCTACTTACAAACCTGACTACATATGAATTTTAACTTCCTCTTTTGGGCTTTTTATAGGAAATGCTATAAAGTTCCGCTTAACTTCTTTTTTCCACAGGAATATGTTTAAAAACTGTCCTTTAAAAAAGACAAGCTGTGAAAACTTGTCTCAAGTGCTGGCACTCCCATGGGACTATCATCCTGCAGCTCTGCTAGTTCTCTTGCCCCAAGGGTGGTGACTTAAGCTGTGGGCCCACAGTGAGTGGCAGGAGCAGCACTGTGCACTGAGGCACCCAGCCCTCAAACAGCTGTGGGAGAGAAACCATGCCAAACCCTTCTCTGGTGGGATTTGCTGTTTTCCCCTCTCCAAGAGATTTTGCAGGATGAGAGCAATTCCAAATAGTCAAGCCTTTTGAAGTGATCCCTATCAGTGAGCTCTAAAACTCTCCTTTGAGTGTCAGGGGCCCTGCAGCAGGCCTGGGGACCAGCACATGAACTGTGCCATGTCCTTGCAGCCTGTCCTGGCTGCAAGGCCACCAGGCAGGCAAGGAACCAGCACACAGCCACCTTTCTTTCTGCTTCACCCTGACATCCCCTTTGCTGCATTCTGTAAAATGAAGATTATCCTCATGGGGGAGTTGTAAGCATTAATATAGCTGGTCAAGAATTTTACATTTGTTGGTTGTTCTGTGTTTTGTTGTTAAAACCAGAAGAAAATCAAAACCCACAGGGCAAATTACATTTCAGGCCAATTTACCTCACTGAGCTTGTATGTGCTCTAATAAATTATTTAGATATCAAATACTGGATATGTTGTACAAACAAATGAGAGCATGTTCCTCGGGCAGAAGGTAAGTGATGAAGGTCCTTGGCCAAACCTTTTCAGCTTTCATTCTGCCCTGTTCACTAGCCAGCTGTTTTTCAGCTCAGAATAAGTTTGCTCATGACTTTTGTCTGACAGTGCTGAGGTAGATCAAATGTTCACATGTAAGAGCAGCCCTCTAAACCTCACACCACCCATTCAGCAGAAACAGAAACGTCAGATTGTGGAAGGAGTAATCTCTTTCTTGGAAACCCTACTGAAATGGAAACAGAGCTGTTCCTCTTTCTTTTAGATGTGACTCTGGAATTCCCAAAGTCAAAAATTCAGGAGCAAGATGAAAACACTGATAGTTTGTGTTGCACAGAGGAATGTGCTGGCAGCCAACCAATGCTACTGCAAATTCTTTCTTTCTTTCGGCATTGAACTGTTTCACTTGCGAAGGGCAGATGAAAATTGTTCTAGATTGATGTTTGCTCTTGTCTGATGGTAGTTGTGTTTCTCTGATACAGCCTTCTCTCTAGTGCCCACAAGGCTTTGGAGGACGTGTAAACTTCTAATCATCCTATCATTCCTTCATAAAGAAAATAATGATTTCAGGAGGCTCCAAAATAAATGTAATAGTTTGGATGTAATAGCCTGGGTGCATAGAACCTTTTCATAGTGTGATTGAGGAGCCTAAGCTGAATGTCAGGAATCAGTACCTATTGAAGTATATACTTCATCTCAGCCATGGGAGTGCAGTCTTTCCCCCTTAAATTGATCTACATTCTCATAAATTTGGTAGCATGTGCAGCTCTAGACTAAATATTGGCAGATATTACTGGCTCTGACCAGCTGAAATAAATCCCTCCTCACCACAGCCCAGCCACTCTGGCCCTGCTGCCTCCTTGGGTGTCCCCACTGGCCTCAAGCCACTGCAGGGGATCCCAGGATCTCTCTTAGCCTGGTACCGACACCCTCAGCAGACACGGGGACAGTCCTGTAACAGGGAAAGGAGGAGGCAGCCTTGTGACTGGTAAATGGTAAAAAAAGAAACTAGCCAGGATGTGCAGCTGTGTAAAACCCACCCTGCTCTGCCCTGGGGCTGGGGCGGGCACTGGAGAGAGGGACAAGTGCCTGTCCTGTGGACAGGGAATGTGAGGGGCCAAGCAGCCTCTGCACCAGGGTGTGTGAGCTGCTGAGGCCCTGAGAGATAAAATTGCTGCTGCTGACTCGTCTGGCTAGGGCTTGTCACTGCTGGGCTCCCAGTGACGCCAGTGTGCTGCGTCCCCCTACCCTGGGGAAAGGAGGTGTACAGCAGATTGCAGGCAAATGCCAGGAAAATGAGAAGAGGATATTTGACTCAGAGATAAGAGCCTCCTGCTGCAAGGTGTGCCAGAAACAAAACCCCTGCTTTGCCTATGCCATGGAACAGGGCGAGTCCTGTTATTGGCAATGGCAAACCTGCTCCTGTCCAAAAACCCTGTGCACTGTCACTCAGCATTGTAGGATAATTAAAAGGGCTTTGGAGCCAGCATTTTGTGTGTAAAGGCATATATGGGGGAAAGTTTCAGAATGGAAATTAGGCTGGGGAGACAGTGATGGGACTGGATGTGTCAAGTGTGAGAGGATGTGCAAAAAATGGTCCTTCAACCCCACCCACGCAGGCAACTGTGTCATGGCAGCAGATGATGCCACTTTTTCCTTAGAAAGTGGAGGCCAGAAAAAGGAGCCCAGAGAGTTAAGGTGTGTGCAGATGCAGTTTGATGGTACAATGAAGCTGATGTTAGGAGCAAGCACCCAGGGAAGAGGTGGTCCTATCTCCTCCTATCCTTCTATGCCCTCCCTGGTGCTGGGTGCCTGAGTCCAGCCATGGCTGTGTGCTGGGGCAGTGGGCTGGCAGCACTCCCCATTTCCCAGTTTTGGGTGAGGTGGTGTCTGCTGCTTTTGCTCCCTCAGGTGACTCTTTGGTGTCAGGCATAGAACATCCCTGGCACAAGGCAGCAGGTGAGCTAACCAGCTGGTTCCAGCAGACTCCCCATTGTCCCATGCCACTGCCACTCTGCCATGGCACCAGATTTCAAGAGGGCTCGAGTGCTTAAATGTCTGTGAAGATCAGAGTGTGCAAATGTTGATTCACCTGCGCTGCTGGCTCAGGGTGCCATCCCTCCGTGCCTCTCCCTGCCCTGTGCTCCAGGCTCAGCAGTGGTTGGCAGCATGGGCAGCTTTTTGCAGGTATTTATCTGCAGCTCCATAAGGCTGAGAGCACATTAATGTTTGGGACACTCCAGGGTGGCAGCCAAGGGCTGTTGACTTGCCCGAGCTTGTGATATCACCAAAGGGCAGTTCCTCTGCTTCACTCCACCCCTCCTTTCCTGCATGTTCCTATAGTCCCTGTGTAACCCCCACAAGAAAAATCTACTTGTTTTTCAGCTGCCAGGGCGGCCTGGGCCCCACTGCCAGACTGGGGAAGGTGCTGAGGGCCACCAGAGGCAGCGGGGCCCACGCTGCCTGAGGGCTGTGCAGATTTGGGTGGCTGTCTGCCATTGTTTCCCCTCAGCCTTGTCCTCAGGGCTGCTCAGCTCTCATAGCGGTGTTTGCTCCCAAAGACCCAGCCCGGCTCTCCTCTCCCAGCACGAACCTCTCTGTCCAGCCTTGCAGCGCCAGCCCCATGACAAACCCAATCAGATCAGACTGTGTACCCACAGGTTAGCAGGCTGCAGCTTCCCAGGGACAGACCCAAACCAGCCGAGCCACAGCGCCTCACACACACCACAGCCAGCCGGGCCTCCTCATGGCGGCACCATGGGCTTTTCCCCAAAGCACAGCAGCAGTTTTCTCTATCCTCTCACCAGCTGCCTGGGTTGTGCTAAACACAGCCTACACACTCCTTTAGAATCACAAAAACCAAAATGCTTGGAAATGAAATCAGGTACTGGGCTGTCCTGCCTCAGGGTGTTGTAGCAACCTGCAGCAGGTAGCCCTGAGCTTCACCTTCCCCCAGCTGCCAGCTGGGGTGCCAGGCAGGCAGCCGCTCCCCCATCCCATCCCCTCCCTCCTCAGCTTGCTCAGGTGCAGGGATTTCTATCCAATTTCCATCAGCAGGAGCCAGTGTATTTAAGCCACAAGGCTGGCAGATTTAGGAGGGGAAAGTATGGGGTGGTTTTGTGGTAAAGCTGGGGGTGGGGGTTTTCACTTTACTGCCTTAGCAGCCTACTTCCCTGGGAGGCAAAGGAGCAGCTCTTGTCTCATACCTGAAGCGTTTCTCTTTGGTTATTTAGAGGTGAGGATGTGTTAGGAGCTGTGACCTTTCTACCCTGATCTATCTGTGGGGAGTGTATTGAGCCTGTGCAGGAATTGGATTGCAGGTGATAGAGATTTGGGCTCTTTTTGGTACTGTACATGAGGTACCTGCTGGCCCATGTTCCAGTGTTGTATCTGGCTAGTCTAGAAAGTTCCTTCCCCATTAAACATTTTTCTTTTCTTTCCTTTCTGTTTCATATTTCTCCTTTTCCCTGTCTTCCACAAAATTATACTTGTCTAAGATGTGTCAGTTATCTGTTATCTCTAGCTACTTCCAGCAAAGAACAAATCACTTCCAAACTTTATAGGTCAGTTGGGTCAAGACTTAATTTTCTTTGTGCAATACACTTTGCACCTCATCTCTTCTTCCTGTTTATTCCTGATGTGATGCCCCAGTCTGTAAGCTCCTCCTGTACACAGGCTTGCTAAGGCTTCCAAGAGCTTTTTCCATGATATTCCATTCTCTGTATTTGAAGAATCATTTGCTTTCAAAAGAGATTGAGGTACTGCCAGGCTGAACAGACTTACTACTTAGATAATTTTTTGGGTGAATACTGACAGCCTGTGAAAAGCTGGCTCTACTGGAAAAAAAAAATTGGAGCACAAAAAGAAAAGCATTTTTCTGACATAATAATTGTTAATATTCTTTTGTTGCTCATTTTTACTACCACCATGCCTATGGGAACTCAGCATCAGCAAAATCTGTAGTGCCTAGATTATCTTAAACTGTGCCAGTAAGGACTCTTACATCTTACCAAAAGCAGCCTGAACTCAGTTATTTTGTCTTAAAATTGAATGGTTGCCTGTCTTTAAGCTGACAGATCCACTCTTTGCAAAATAAGTGTGATTTTTAACTCAGACACAAGCTACCACCCAGATTTACATCATTGTGACAAAGTCCTTTTGCCAAGAGTTCTCGGGTAAGATTCAGACAGGGAGGTTGTGGTAGTGGTTGTTCAGACATTCCTTTCAATGAACTTTTAACTCCAGCGAAGGCAGGTGAAGCAGCCAGTGTCTGTGCAGTTGTTGAAGGTCCCTGGGCAGTGCATGAGCCCCTGCACCTTTCCCAGGTTTCCATCAGAGCTGAGGCAGCTGCAGCCTTAGCTCTGGCTGCTCCCTGGCCTGGCTGGTTTGGGCATGACATATCCCACAGTTTTTATGGAGTTTGGCAAGGGAAAATGTCCCAATGTCTTATTTTGGCTTTTCTCTGTGGGACAGAGATCAGGATTGACTTCTTCTGGCCCAGAGTAGGTGTTGGTGATAGCTATAATCAACACAGAGATGCTTATACTGTTGATGAACAAAAGCAGCTGCTGGGAAAAAAAAAAAAAAAAAAAAAGAGGAAAGTACATTATTTTGTGCCTAGAAACAGGTATGTAACTTTATAGAGTGATGCTGCCAGGACTTCATTTAAGCCTGTATGGAAACCATACCCTCATCAGAAGGGTCGGAAAACATCAGTGCTTACCAGGTTTGCTTCAGGTTGACAGTGCCTGTGTAAATAATTGTCCATTTGTAAGATGCTGAGGTTTTAGCACTAAAACTCAGCTCAGGGGTTTGTTCAGGGCTTTCAAAAGTAATTGGCAACTCATAAACAGCTTTGTAATAGCACTGAAAACCATAGGTGGGAAGCTGCACAGGGTATCTGTAGCTCTGGGCTTTGCTGGGCAAAAGGCACTTGTTTCCAGGTATGTGCAGTTCTTGGTATTTTCATTTTACAAAAAAAAAATTGTTTTCTCTTCTACGGATGAGGTGATGATGTATTGGATCATTTTGATTGCATCATGTTGGCAGAGTGACGGGAAAGGAGAATGTTCATCTTGACCTCCCAGGGACAACCCTCTGCCTGCTTTCCAATCTCCAATGCAAGCTGATAGCAAATACATCAAATAAAAATCACCATTTGGTCAGCTTATCAAAACAACTATAAAACCTGAAAGAAAATAAGCATGGAGCACAAGTTCTGTGAGGAGCAGCTAAAGGAACTCAGAATGTTCAGCCTGGTAAAGAGAGGCCTGAGGGAGGACCTTATTAGTCTATAATGGCCAGGAGGGGGGTCAGGCTCTTCTCCCAGATAATGAGCAACAAGACAAAGCAGCCTCAGGTTGTTTTAGGAGAGGTTTAGTTTGGACATTAGGAAAAAATTCTTCACTGAAAAGGTGGTTAAGCATTGGAACAGGCTGCTCAGGGAATTGGTGGAGTCACCATGCCTGGAATTCTTGACAACACATGCAGATGTGATGTTTAGGGACATGGCTTAGCGATGGGCTTGGCAGTGCTGGCCTGATGACTGGATGCAGTGAGCTGAGGGGTGTTTCCAAGCCCTGCTGATGCTGTGTGTGGGCTGGTTGCTGCAGTGGGTGTTTGGCACTAAAGGTGTTTGTGCCCTTGCAGGCCTGGCGGAAGCGCTGGTTCGTGCTGCGCAGGGGCCGCATGAGCGGGAACCCCGATGTGCTGGAATACTACAGGAACAACCACTCCAAAAAGCCCATCCGCATCATAGACCTCAATGAGTGCGAGGTGCTGAAGCACTCGGGGCCCAACTTCATCAAGAAGGAATTTCAGAACAACTTTGTCTTCATCGTGAGGACCACCTACCGCACCTTCTACCTGGTAGCCAAGACTGAGGAGGAGATGCAGATCTGGGTGCGCAATATCAGCCATATCTGTAACTTTGGACATCTGGAAGATGGCACAGGTAGGATCACGCTCATCTTGGAGGCTGGGAGAATGCCCAGGCATGACAGGAGACATGGACCTGGGCTGGGCAAGTGTAAGAGGACTGTGGTTCCTATAGCACTGTACAGACTGAGATGCTGCTAAACCCTGATCTGAAAGTTCTCAGGGACCTCACTGCTGCTGGGTGGGAATACTCACTGACTGCTTGGTCTTACTTTGATGAATCAATTCCTGCTGGAGCAAACAGCAGGTCCTTAATAAGAAAAGGTGCTGGTTTATGTGAAAAGCTGACTGTTATCTTCTGGGGCCATTTATTTCATTACTTGTCCTGTATTTATTTAGTTAGGCATAATGTAAGACACCTGTTCTAGGAAAGCATCCTGCACAACTCCCATTTTCTCAGGCTTTGCTGGATGTGGAATGTGCACAGACTTGGGTGTATATGCATGTACATAAATCAATGACAGAAATACTAAGCTGCCTTAGTCTGTTAATAAGAGAAAACAAAGAAAAGGCAGAGGATAGGAGTGTTAGAAGTATATGTATAGACTTAAGAGATAGTCCTGCCAGTGAAGAATCAAGACAGTTCTTTAGCTGGGCCCTACACCTGTATATACTCAGAAGAGTGAATTTCTTGAAAAACTGCCAAGGATTAACCATTCCAGGATGGATGTAGCCAGTAATTAAAGTGGGGACCTGTACCATCATTAACTTACCTTTTAAATGAGACAGTCAGGCTCAGATAACAGCAATCTGTCTTTCCCTTGACAATTCCAAGGGGCAGATACAGCAGCAATTTGAGAGTTTCAGAGGAAGTGAGTCAGAACGAAGCCTTCAATGTGATAAAAGGCAGTGCAGGAGTAGAAGAGGGGGCTGTGGAGGGACACAAGCCCTAGGGCAGTAATGTGTTTGGGGGTATCATGTGTGGCCAGGCAGTTTATCCTTCCATGGCCTTTGTGCTGCTGCACTCAGACTGCTGCTGGTGTCTGCAAGTGCTGCATGGCCACACCATTACCAAGCAACTTGATAAGAAATAAAAGTCTATGGGAAAGGTTTTATTTTAATCTATCATGGTTTCTGGCATTGTTTAGCTGCCCTTTGAGTAGTGTCTTCTGAGGAAAATGGGAGTAGCAAGAACACTGCAGTGGTCCTGTTACAAATGTGATGTCTGTTCTTTTCCCATTCACTTCAGAAACCACCATGAAAACTTGCTGACAGATTATGTGTCAGTACAAGCTGCCCATGAATACAAATTTCAAAGTAGGTCTGGTAGGGATTCGAATCTACTGCCCTTTGGAGGTTGGATGGAATTAGGGATGTTCAGTAACCACCTTCCTACTGTTCTACCTTGTTCTTGGATTGTTATTTCTGGTGTAGGTTTATTTGAGATATAGCTTTTCCAATTACTCTGAAGTTAAGGTAAACCCTTCTATGCAAAATAGAAAAATAATTTTTGTCTCTCAAATGTGTAGGCAGCCTTCTCCTGGCACTGTGTGAGGATGTTAATGGGGGATGTGATCTGTGGCAAGGAGCTACGGTAGTGGCTTAAGACAGTCCCAGACAGATGCATTTATACTGGAAAATGCCTTCTCTGTTTTGCTGGTGCAGTGCACTACTGCTTGTAAGACTTGCACATGGACAATACTCAGAGTATTACACATTGGAGTTTCTCCCTGAACAAAGATTGTCAGTGTGGGCACTGATGGATGAGAAATGACAGCTCTTGCAGCAGCAGTTGGGAAAGCTGACACTCCAGCTTTCCAAGGCAGATATTACCCCCCAAGAAGTTCAGCACTGCTGAGCATTTGCCTTGATTCAGTACAAAGTCTGGCACATGAACTTGCAGCCCTCATCAAGGATGGTGTGAGCTAAGCCTCCAGACATGCACTTGCTCTGTCTCTAATGCCAAATAGCTTCTAAGAGCTTCTATTTATCCTGCAGCTCCTGCCAGTGAGCTCAGGTCTGGGGTGTATCCAGGTCAGGCTGCCAAGCACATCCAGATCCTCTGATTTAAATCTGCACAGTTCCACAAGTTGCACATCACATTTCAAACAGTTGCTAATTGCTTCAGCTTTTCAGGATCTCCTAAATTCTCCAAAAGCCTGTAGGTTTAAACAAATTACCCTTTAAAATTAACATTAGAAGAGAAAAGCCCTATTAAGTGCCACATGCTTTTTTAACTTGAATGCTACTGCTTAAAAAAAACACTAGTCCCTGCTATGAGTCATATCACTCTTAATCTGTGCATCTCTGAAAATTTGCTGTGACTGAAACCAAAATACAATCTGCTGCTTTCTCTGCTCAATGCCCAAAGTGTAGCCACAGGTTTATGCAGTGACTCAGCTGTAAGTGCTGTCCTGTTGTTCCCAGTTAGTCCCTCCCAGTAGCAAAGAAGGACGGACAGCCAGTCCCCATGCCAGAGGTGTTGGCAGCCACACGCAGAGCGAAGTTCCAAAAGCCGTGGCTCCTGTGAGCGCAGCTCTGTAGTCAACAGGAGAGGGGACAGCTGAGAGGCAGAGATGACATGGCAGCTCCAGGCAGATGTCAGGAAGCACCTGGGAGGGGGACTGTCAGGGAGGACTTGCCAGCAGCACTCACACACTGCTGCCACCAGAAAGTGCTGCTGGCTGTGTTGGAAATGACAGGGGAGTTGGCACCTCTGGGGAGTCAGCTGGAGGAGAGAGGAAGAGGCCTTGCTCCTGGTTTTCCTGCCCTATCTGAGCAAAATCTGTTTCTATCTTTGGTGAAACCTCCCAATAGAGCCATCATTCCCCAGCCCCACAGGATCCATGGCCATGCAGGGGATTGGGAGGACGCTTGGCCCGAGTGACTGGGGCAGAGGAAGGGATGAAATGAAGTGGGACACCAGGGGCACAGTTTATCTTATGTGCAAGCTGGAGCCGTGACTAATTGATACAATCCAGTGTAACAGCTTTTCATTGAAGAAACTAGTGGGAAGGTTGTTTTCCTAGTTTCATTAGGAAGCCTTACTGTTATTATTTCTACCTCCTTGGTATGTCAGTGCAGCCTTGGGGTGGTTGATGTGAGAAGAAGACCCCTATTCCACCAGGCCCCTGCACAGCTGGTGCACCATAGCAATTTTTGGGGAGGGGGCTGGGGTCTGTAGCAGAAGGGGAAAGCCCTCTGTTTCTCCAAGCTATGGCCCTTCACTGATGGGAGAGGTCACTGTGGAAGATGCTGTGCAGCCTCTGTGGTGGCTTTCTCCATAATTGCAGGGCAGAAATGTTTGGTGTTAGTACCCACCTAAGCAGTTATTTTGGCATCTAACGCCTCTTGCTGTCTCTCTGGCAAAGGGGATGGCAGACACCAAACCTATTCTCTGCCTTCTCACTGTTGAAAGTAGCCATGCATAATTTATTCTGCCCAGCTGCTGTCATGGTAGTTTTAATGCACACAATTTGGCTACCAGCAGAGCTGGCAGGGACAGGAACAGTCTGTGAGGAGCTGGCTGCAGGTCCCTGATCCCCTGGAGGTCAGAAAAGGGCAGGTCTGTGCTGTCCCCACCCCTCCCTCTGCTCATAACCGTTGCCATGTGATCTGCAGCTCACAGCCTTTCCTGATGGGATAATCCATGGCTAAACCCTGTGAGTACCAGATGGAGTTCAGGCCTGTTCGTTCTCTGTGTTAATAACTCAGAATGTCATTAATTTCTTTCTTATGCATTGTGGCAGTTTTAGTTGTTGGTTTGTTGGGTTTTTTAAAATGTAGTCAGATGGTGAACATGATTTTCTGAGATCCCATGGGAGTTAGCCCAGTGTATGTTTGATCATTGTCAGCTTGCAAGACAGCTCTGAGTCCTGGATTTAAAGGCAGAGTTACTGTCTGAGCCAGCACAATGAACAAAAGTTATTTTTCAGATGGAAAGGCTGCGGCCCTCAGCTCTGCTTTGCAAATGTGAAACCCTGTAAAAGCCATTCCTTCCAGATGATCACTGATGCAACCCTGCTGCTATAAGCACCTGCTCAAAATTAAAGCAAATCCTTTGCTTACACTTGAATTTAAGCATGCTCTTAGATGCTTTGCTGACCTGAGGCCCACCACTGCCCACATCTCTGAAGCTATTGGAGGAAGCAACAGGGAGTCAATAGTGGTAGATGGGAAGGAAAGAAGCAGCTCCCTCCCAAGTTGAAAGGGATGAGATGTAGGACAGTGCAGGGAGGGAAGATCAGCTGTTTTATTCTTCTTCTGCTATCTGAAAGATGAGGGGTGAAGCCTGCTGTGGCTGGTGTGGGATCCTGGATCACTGGAATCATAGACTATTCTCAGTTGGAAGGGACCTGTATGGATCACCAAGCCAAACTCCTGGCCCTGTACGGGGTGGCCCCAAGAATTACACCATGTGCCTGAGAGGGTTTCATTTGTGTTTAATCGTGTTTCTGTCTAACCACTCAAGCCTTGGCAGTCTTCTCCATCCCTCCTGGTCTTCTTGCATGTATACCCAGCACCTCCCAGAGTTGAGAAGTGACTACAGCTACCTGGTACAGTGCCAAGGTTTAAGGCTCTGTTGAGGCTGGGACTAGACTGGACCTGCTGGAGGGTCTCAGGACCTCAGCACACAGTGCAGGATGTGGGGTACAGGACACATGCAGCTGGTCAGAGGCTGGTTCCCAGAATTTCCATCAAGTTCTGGATATCAGCATTAGATAAATCTGCCATCTTGCTGCACATTAAAGGGATGTTAATTCTCAGTATGGTTTTATCAGCAGTTGCTGGTTTCTTGTGTTTGTTTCTTCTGTGGGGTTTTTCATTTTGGAGAAGAGTTTGGCAGCTTTGACTCAGGCAGTGTCTGAGCCACAGAGATGGGTATCCACTGCCAAGCCCTGCAGGTGTCAGGGACCCAGTGAGCACTGCCCCATCCCCACACAGCTCTGGTGAAGGAACTGCCATGCAGCAACCTGAAACTTCATTAGAAAAATCATATTCCCTAACTGAGGACTTGTGCTCTTGGTGCCACTGTTTGAGCTTGCTGCCAGAAGCAGATGCTTTTGGGGAGCTGCTCTGTAAAGACACCCTTCCCATTCCACAGCTGCCCCTCGTGGGAGGTCTGGATTGCGCTTGATTTTTTGAGTTGGAATGCCCCAAAAGCATTGTTTAGCTTGACTCTGTGTGGCTCAGCCATCACTCCTTCCTTTCTGCCCAGCTCTCTAGCAGGGACAGAGGTTGGGAGAGGAGCAGAACCAGACTTCTCTGCTGCCAGGCAGTGCTCAGGCCAGATGAGTCTGCGTGTCCCAGCCACAGGCTGCCACTGAAGGGTGGCCTTGATGGTGTGAGCAGGCAGCCAGCTCTGGGCCAGCCCCACTGCCTGCAGCCCAGGCCCCCTCCTGGCCCACTGCCATCCCACTCTGTGCTGGGGATATTGGAGTGTTATGCCCAGAGAAGGTGTCAGTGAGCTTGGGCTCCCTGTGCCTTGTGACGTCCAGAAAAGTAGTGTCACTTTTCTCAGCAGAGCCCAGAAGCCTCCAGCTGGGCAGTTACAGCCACAGCGCTGCTCTTGTGGTTTGGTGTCCAGCCGAGAGAGGCATAAAAAGCTTGTAGACAAGTTCAGAGCTTGTCTGGCTACTCCATGAGCTGGAATGATCAGGTTTGTCTACTGAAATCTAAAAAGTAGCAAGAAATCAATCCCTTTCCTTATCACCATTAATTTGAAGTGTTGGAGATGAATAATTAATTATTTGCATTAGATACTAAAAAAATACTTGGTAAAACAGGCTGCTGTGCTTCAGCTCTTTCTTCAGCAGAATCTTTTCTTCATTGCTGGCTGCAGGAGGGAGAGGGGGACCCCAGAGCAAGGGGTCTGCACTTCCTACAGCCTGAAGGACTTTGACAGCCTGGACAGGGGTAGCAAAATGAGGCTCCCCCTACCCAGAACCAGTGTTTGCCTTGACTCACTGGCTGCTCTGGCTAAAACATCCCTGGTGCAAAAGCAGGGTGGTGACAGCCAGGACAGTCAGAGGCCAGGGCGAGGCAGAGCCATCCCTCAGCCGGGCCATCTGTTGCCATTGCAGGTTCTGTGGAGAGCCTGTCTCACACGACCTCGTCCCCACAGCCCTCGCCGGCCGCCTCCACGCACGCCTCCCGCATCGCCGACCCCTCCTTCTCAGTGGAGCACGCTGCTGCTGATGCTGCAGCTGAGGAGACCCCCAGCGAGTCTGGGTCAGTCTTCCTCCCTGACTACCTCTTCCTGTCCAACTGCGAGTCGGGCAAGCTCAGCCACAACAGGTGAGTCTGGGCTCTGCCAGATGTGTCAGGCTGGAGCCCCCCTCTGTCTCTTCGGGCATGAAACTGGGGCACACAGCCCCAGGGAGCCCTGCCACTCAGGGCTGGCTCCCAAACACAACAGGGGACCACCAGCCTAATCCAATTTACAGGGTGCTTTTCATAGCACAGATTAGTGGTTAAGCATCATGTGTTGGTCCTGTCCTTTTCCAAGGTGGGTGGCTGAGGATCTGACACACAGCATCCCTCCAGACACATGCTGTTGCCCAAGGTGCTCCACAAAGTGCCCCAGCCTCCAGTCCAGCTCAGAGGGAAGGGACAGGTCATGTCCCACACTGTGTGGTTGGCTTTTTTGTTTGCTGCGTTCTTCCAGCCAGAAGAAAAGGAAAGCTCAGGTCCCGACCTCTGTCTCCTTGCAGGTGTGACAGCTGGTCAAATTCAGACAGATCTCTGGAGCAAACATCATCAGACGATGTTTTTGTTGACTCCTTGCAATCCCAGCCCTCCTTGTACCTTGTACAGCCAACCAGCACTGGCACTGTGCACCAGGTCGGCGCCCCAGTGGCAAATCCCAGCATGGTGTCCAGGAGCACAGACGTTAGTGGACCATCCAGTGACTTTTCCTCCTCTTCCCCACTGCTGGGGACGCCGCTGACACCGACATTTCAGATTGACAAGAGCCAGAAGGCGCTGCCCTATGGGGTAACACAGCTGGACGTGCTGTCCAACACGCCACCGCCGCGGCCGCCCAAGCCAACGCACTTCTCGGACAGGAGGGGAGAGGAGCTGGGCAGCGGGGCCCTGCAGAACGGGCACGCAGGGATCTGCCGGCCTCAGGTCGCCCTGGTGCCCAGAAGGATCTCCTTGTCCAGCTTGGACAACATGAGGAACTGGAAAGGTGAGTGCACTTCCAATAGCCAGCAAAGCAGCACCAATGTGGGGCGTGGAGCTGCCCACATTCACAGAATGGTTTTGACTTCCTGTTGTACCCCTCTGTCCTGCCCTGTGTGAAATCTTACACCACTTCAAATTAGCAAGCAGGATTCAGTCCCTTAGGTTTGCTCCTGCTGTGTAGAAGCCTCTCAGTATGTGTACAGATGGGCAGCAATTTCACTCTGATCCCTTCAGGGTGCCTCATGCCTTGCTAATTTTTACCCTTCCTCCTCAGAAGAGAAAGCAGTAGAAAAACCAAAATGAGAAGTCAGCCATTGAATTGGGCAATGCCAAACTCTGTTTATACAGGTCAGAGTGTGGGCTTGCATGTGGGAAATGCCTCTGGAGCTGTGCTGCTTTGCTACACCCAGTCTGTTCTGTGATAGCTGTGTGTCTTTTCACAGCTTAGAGTAAAGACCAGGAAGTCAGGGAGACACTGGGGATGGGATGTAATCCTGGTTGAACCAGGGACTCTGCATGTCCTTGAACAAATCCCACTCTGTCCTTGCACTTCTGTCTGGGCAGTCTGAAAACCTGCTGCTACAGAGCAGGGCAAGGCTGCAAAGCAGACTCTACTCTGAGCTGAGCTGGCTTTTCCACTTGCTCCTGAAACATCATCGTCGCAAAAAAGGGCAGCAGTCAAAACCCAGAACATCATGATGTCAAAAAACAGCATACACAGTATGAAAGAACTTTATTACATGGAGCCACAGAGCAGAGGGAGGCAGCTGGAATACCTGGCTGGAAATCATCAAGTATATTGTAGTCATGTGAAAACCTTCATTTTTGATGAGGAAAATAGTAGGTTTTTAAGGGCAAGCATTCTTTTGACTCCTGCAATTTGAATGACCAGACAATGTGTGGGGCTGTTAGCTCTTGCTCTTAAAGCTCAGAAGCTAAAGCAAGGAGATCTCTGCTGGGTCTGTTTGTCAGCATACAGACAGTTCTTGGAAGGTTTCTGGAGAAACACCCATCAATAGAATTGCTATTCTTAATTATCAGCTACATTTGGTTGCTCCCTGAGAGGTGCTGCTCTTGCTTCTGCACGTGTGCTGCTCCAATGCAGCTGGTTCATGATCCTCCAACCCAATTTACACCAAAATGTCTCTAAGAGGATTAAGTGGCCAAATGTCATGTTGTGCTGCTGTGCTGCAGGGTTGTCTCTGCCTGATGGGGGCAGCAATGAATTAATAAGTGCTGCCACTTTTTCTTACCCTAAGTGTAGCTGAAACTATTTGAAGGGTTAAACTCTGAATTAAAATACATTTAACAAGAAAGATCAGAAAAATAAAGAAGGAGAAAGCAGCAGTTCCTCACCAGCTGCCCCAGTGAGTGCACTCAAGTTATTAACTTAATTTTTTGCCCTGCTAACCTACAAAAGGTGCCCAGATGTAATTGGCCCAGGGCGAAAGCAGCATGAGCCAGTGGAAGTGCCATGAAGGAGGATGAGCTGTGAGGCACCTGTATCCTGGCACCTGCCACAGCCTTGTGCCTCAATGTCTTTTTGCCATAATAAATAAATATAGCTGTCCCAGGACAGTGACTGTGTCTATCTGAATACATATCTGCACTAACTGAATTGTTTTGTTCTTGTTTAGACTTTTTGGCTGATGCTACCAAAAAAGCCCCCAGTTGCAGTACTGACATCTCTACCATAAGAGCAGGGAATGGATTAACATGGTTGCGGGGATTTGAGGCATTCCCACAGAAAAACCATCTTCTGCACAGAAAATCCCTTTTCAGAAAAGGATGGTGGTTGTAAGCATATCCCACAGCTGATCTTCTATGTGCTGAATGCTGGATTTTAGGGGTTTTTGGCTTTTGCTTGGAAAATAAAATTGGCTTATACCAAGACCAAGGCCCACCTACACAAGGAGACTGGTGATTGTCTCTGTGATCAGGCTGCTCATTCCCCATCACCTTGAGCCCCTTGCACCACATCAGCACTTCTGGATGACAAGGCAAAGAATTTTTCTCCTACCAATAAGTTCCCCCATGCACCACTTTCTGTACAGTAACAATTGCTTCCCTGGCACCTTAAAAGGCTACTAAATAAATATCCAAGAAATAATGTTATCTATAATAGCCCCTTTTCATATAATTTCCCCAGTTTGACAGCTGAGAAAACAGAACTAGAGCAGGAGCTGCATTTAAATGCTTGCTTGCTTTCTCCCACACCAGTCTTTTTCCCCAGTTGCTTGTGTTGCAGGAAGCATTAGTTGCAGCTGTATTGTACATGAACAGGTTCCTTGGTTTCATCATACTTAAAATAAATGTAATCACTCTGGAAATGCTGCTGAGTTGGATGTGGGCTTAAGTGTCATTGTATTTCCTCGTTTAGGAGTTATGGAATCTATAAAAATCTCTAATTATTTTAGAGCCATATGTTTTACTCCAGAATTATCTCTGTACAGTTGCACTGCTTTATCCCATTTTTAATCACTTTTTTTTTCCTTGCAGCAGACATGGAAGGCAGTTCCCTAAGAAGTCGAGATAAGAGGCTTAGCTTGAATTTGGTAAGTACTCTGCACAAATTTAAAACACTAGCACATACAGTTCAGAGTGAATCATTTCACATCCTGATATTCAATCATTCTTCTCCTCTGTTCAGCAGAAGAATTTAAAAAATGAAAAAGGTGCTTGGCTTTGGGCAACTTTGGTGCTGGCTGCTTTGTGGCCTCAGTCAGCCTTTGAGAGGAGAGGGAGGGAGAGGCCTCAATACTGAGCACCCTGGTTTTAAAGCAGATGAAGCTGAATCTGTTATGGAAAAGGTTACCAGTAGCCTCAAGAATTAAACTGTTGACCAAGAGGACCAGAGCAAATGGCTTATTACTTGAAAAAGGGGTCTAAAGAAGCCTATCACTTCATGGTCCTGAGGAATATCTCTTCTTTAGGACATTAGAAAATGTCTGCTCTGACAGTGCCTGTGATTGAAGGCTCTATCAGTCCACAGCTTCCTACAGCAGCACCATCTCACATCACATAGCCATTCTTCTGCCTGAGGCTGGATGCTGTCTTCTGTGGGAAATCCTTTGCTGGTAGTGGGCAACTTTTTTTCTCCTTATTGAAAGCTTGCAAGAATTGTAATCGCTCCTTCTCACCACTCAGCCAGCACTAACCTGCACGAAGTGATTTTCTAATGCTCATTCTCAGTGATCAGAAGTGAGTTGTAGGTCTGTGTCTGCTGTCTCAGGTTCCACATTTGCCACATTTGTCCAGTCCATCAGGTGTTCTCCTTTCAGACTTTTTTTGTATTCAGGATCCTCCCACATTTTATGGGTCAGAATTACTGCTGTGAGAGATAAGTGCAGCCTCGCTGAAGTTGGAGGATTAAACCAATAAAGTTACCAGTCAGTTTGGTTCTAGTTTCCAGCAGTGACTTGTGAAGTTCAGCGTGGACTGCTCCAGAGCTGGAGTGTTCATCTGAACTCATGCGCTTGTCTCTTGTCGCTCCATCTTGTGCCTCTGCAAGGCCCCATCAGAGGGGGCTCAGCTCAGGTGTGTTCCCAGCTCACAGCAGCTCTGGGCTGGGAGGGGGCTGGCTGTGCATTAATGGAGCCCTTTCTGTCTCTCTCTGCTCCTGCTGTGCCCACACAGCCGTGCCGGTTCTCCCCGCTGTACTCGCCGGCCGCGGACAGCGCTGAGGACAGCTACGTGCCCATGCGCCCCAGCACCTCTCCCTCCAACTGCTCTCCCGACGGATACATCCCCATGAGCCCCGGCTCGGCCACCTTCACCTTCCCCGTCGTCAGCACTGAAAAACTCACCAGCCCCTTGCCTGAGCTTCCCTCTGACGTGGAGCCCCCTCCAGTGAACCGGGACCTCAAGCCTCGTAGGAAGTGTAAGCCCAGACCTAAAGTGCAAAGCCTGGGGGTCCTGATGGTGGGGACATGGGTGACCCCTTTTGATAGTGTCCTTGGCATGCCTTAAAGCAATTCTGTCTCTAGAGGATGGGTTGAAATGCTGCGTGGGTGAGTTACAGCACTGTAGCCTAGGATGTGCTTGCAGGGTGGTTTGTGAGTGGAGGAAAAGCTTCCACAGCTGCTTCTGCAGTCAGAGCCCAGGTGGCTGCATAAGCACAGTGCCTGGCTTTCACTGTGACTGCAAACAGCCAACGGGACCTAGTCTGGGAGACACAGCAGACTAAATCCTGCCACTCTGAGGTACATGTATTCTTGTCTCACTAGCTCTCTGACCTGCCAGGAATGGGACATCTAAACACTCAAGTACTCAGACTTGATGTGGTGGCTGTTGGTTAGACCTCTGTTGGGTAGGCACAGCTGTCTTAGTTTAATCAGGAATTTTCTGCAGATGTTTTTGCTGATGGTAATTTTCCACTTCTGGCTTTCATGGCATGTCCAAAATCTACATTCACGTCAAGGGAATATGCTGGGGACAAAATTCAGCTTTGAAGTGGAGAAATTGCCTAAACCTAGCCTATATTAAAGCTCTTAAGGTTGCAGGTCCACAGGGTTGCTCAGAAATTGGTTCAGGCAGTAAAAGTGGGGACAGACATTTAGACCATTGCCATGAAGAAAAGAAAACTCATATCCTTTCTTAAAGGGTCTTGAGAATTGTGGGCACCTGTACATTGAGTGGTGACAGGAATGGTCCTGATGCCCATGTATAGGGCCTTTTTGTTTAGAACAGAATCCAAAGCCTATTATAACCTGTAGGCTGAACCAACCTCTCCAAGGCAGCATTTACAGAGCATGTTTGGGGCAAGTGTATGTATCTTGTGTGGCATTTGGTCTCTTTATGCCAGCTATATTTATTCTGTTATTTTAGGGTGATTGAAGGACTTTGCTTTCCAGCAGTGACTGAAGAGATCATTTGTTACTGATTTCCTTCTTGGTTATGTTCTGTGAAATACTCTGTTAGTTTCTTTCTGTTAATACAAAACTGCATTTTTCTAAACAATCTGTGCTTTTCATTGAAAACATAGTTCCTTTTGTACTTACAGCACGACCACCTCCTTTGGACTTGAGGAACCTCTCCACAATCCGGGAGCATGCTGCCGTGACCAGGATGTGGACTGTGCCTTAGTAAGTCAACAAGAAACCTGCCATTCCAATCTTCTGAGCATTAGTGTGGAATAGAGTTAAAAATAACTTATCCCATCCCACAAGAAAGATTCCTGACAAAGTCCAGAAACAGAAGTTCCCCAAGGTTCCTTTCAGTATCCCCCAGGCTTTTGCTGTCTCTGAAAAGCAGCGCTCCCTTTCATGATCGGCAGCTCCAGAGCATTCAGAATCATCATTTGAAGGTTCCTTTTAAACATCCTGGAGCTGGTCTGCACTCTGGTGTGGCTGCTATGATAGCTAAAAGCTTGGCATGCCTAAACTATGATAGAGCCATTTTTGCTCCTGAAAATTAATATAACAAAGGAGAACCAGATCAGATAAAGATCTGTCTGAATTGTAGACTGGGTGTAGAATTCTGCACTGCCACACAGCAGTCCAGACTTGAACTTTTGGCATGACCTTTTGTCACTAGAAATTAGTTGTTGGTAAAACAAATGCTTTTGATCCCACAGCCCAGGTAGTATGAGCAGATGATACTATTGGGCTCCAAGGGCAGCAGAAGACTCATCCTCAGGGAACTTGTGAGCAGGGGAGGACTTCAGCCTTCAGCCTTGGCTGGAGGGCTCTTGGCACAAAAAAAAAAAAAAAAAAAAAAACAACAACAAAAGAAAATACAAGCAGCTTTGCTGAAGTGTGTGTGCAAAAGCTAGAAATTCCCATCAACCTCCTCCACACACCCTGGGCACTCCAGAAAATGTGGGGTTTTGCTGGCATGAGTGCCAGACAGGGCATTTCCACTCCCGCATTTCAGGTTGTCACGTGAAGGGCAAAGGAGACACAAGGTGAGCAGTTTCTCCGTTGCAGAGTCCTCTCTCACATCCAGTCCAAGGCTGGTTAAGCCCCTTGGCACTGCCTGTTAGGGGAAGCCAATACCCTGCCTCCCAAGCACCCCTGCCAGTGCACTGAGGTTAATCAGTGCTGACACAGTGCAGAGTTCTGAAGGATAATGAGCTTAGAGTGAGGTTGCATGTTTTACACTAACAAAAATTTAAAAGTTATGCCTGAAACTAATACAGCAAAAGGAATTATGCTGTTCATGCACAGTGAGGCCATCTAATTTCCTATTAACCAAGCCCATTGTGCTTGCCTGTGGTAATTTATTCACCATGCAGCTCTGAGAGTTGTGTTCATGGGAGAGATTTCCTTGTGCAAGAGCTGAGTCACAGCCATCTCCATAGCACAGGTGGCAGGTGTTGACACTGTGTACAAAGCCAGACCAAGTTCCTTTGCATGTACCTCCAGCAACTGATTAATTCACATCAGTCTCCAAAATGTGAATACCTGCACAGCCAAGTAACTGCCCCCATTATTACCCAAATGAATGATAGCTCTGTAGCCCTTGGTAGAGAATTGCTTCAATGTTTTACAGTTTCTGTTGTACCAGATAGCAAACTTTCATAAATCCCAGAGGAAAAAAAAAAAAAATCAACAAAATCAGTCAGCAATATAGCACACTATTTCTAGAGCTAAGGAGTGGCTTTGGACATCCTCTCCATAAAGGCCACAGCCTTAGTGTGAGTTGATTCACCATATGGACTGTGTCGGGCTTTGGCTTCATTTCAGTGCATCTGTAAGATGCTTCCTTAACCTCTCCTGTGTTTTTCTTCATAGCAATCGAATGAGCTTTATCTCACCAGAAAGAGACGGTATTAATTCAGCAAGAATATTTGCCAATTCAGTTTCCGGAGAAGAGGAAGAAAGTTACATTCATATGGTAATGTCATTTTCACACAGCCATCCTTTGCTTTATTCTTCTCTGTCACATTGATGGAGAATGCAGAAGTTTGTTTTCTAAGAAAAAAACGTTGAGGAGGTTTGTCCTTTGCCTTCTGGTTTCTTTTTTTTTTTTTTCAAATGATGAAATGGTTTTAAACCAAAGACACTGGGACCAATTTACAGAGAGATAAGGGAAGCCCTTTTCCTGCTCTGCAGAACTCAGCTGTTCACCCACGAATGTTGCTGAACAGTTCCAAGAGATCACAGGGATCAGCCATATTTACATGAGAACTCATTAAGACAAAAGAAAATTAAATCTTTTCACCTTTTGAAAGTGTGCCTTGCAAAATCTCCTAGGAAATAACAGAAAGCCATTAGTGCTCTTCCTAAAGAAACACACCAAATATTGTGCAGAAACAGAACTCCCATTAGAGTCTCATTGCTTCTGCTTTGGCTGGTGGCACTAACCCCACTTCCCATCCCATGAAAGAAGAACATCTGGCTTTGCAGCTTCCTTTTTTTCATTTACTCTTTAGCCATATCTTGCAAAAGAGCAGAATCTTGTTTTACTTTGAATTTTAGGCAGAAATGGATCTCAAATCCATTCATCTGAGCCAATGTCTACAGATCTGTTCCATAGCCAAAGCCCAGCAGCAGTAGCTATAAAAATATATTGCAAAACTGACCCCAGTCTCCATGAATCATAGTTTCAAATGTTAACCCACATCTCTACAGGACTGAAATATGCTCAAGAGGGCAGTTCCAATTGTAACCATTCCCTGTCTGGTTTTTCCAGTCTAGGAAAACCTGACATATGTTTGGTTATTTGTGATTTTATGAGAATAATTTTCAGTTTCTATATTTGAACTGAATTTTCACTATTTCTTCAAATTCATTGAATGATCATGTTTAAGTGGGCACCCCTGCAAATCTGAGTGTTCCAAGGGCTTGGATTAAGAAGCTGGGCACAAGTCCTTCTTGATAAAATTGAGTGTGATTCAGCTTGTTTTGTTTGCTGTGCCAGAATTATCAGAAGAAAAAGGTTCTCATGATTTCTTTATGCTATCCCATAATTATCAGTATTATGCTGTGGTTAGTAACCAAATGCACCCTTGGCTTAGAAAAGTATGTGGGCCCTGATTGTTCTCATTCACTTTCTGCCAGGTGAATCTCCCAACTCCCAGCTGTGATCCTGTTCCCTTCTAGGATCATGTGTTTAGAGCATTAAAAGTTTTTCTTCTTTCCTGACAGGAACACAGACAGGCCACCTCTCCATACAGTGGTGCTTTTCCATGGACAAGGAAATCTAACCTTGATTACTTAGCACTGGATTTTAACTCTGCTTCCCCATCCCCTGTGCAGAAGGTACGAGTCATCTGAAAAACCGGCAGCCTCCTGCCTTTTTGTTTGCAGGGAGGAAATCCAGGCCTAGGGATTCTGCTAGGTGCCCTAAGTGCCATGATGAAGCCAGTCGTGTTGCCAGCTGACTGTATTTGTGTCAGGCCCAAGATTAATATGATAAAAGCATGATGAGGGTGCTGACAGGGTGTCCTTAGTGTGACTCATGGGGCTGCTGCTGACACGAGCTCGGCACAGGGTATGAGACTGCACTGGGAAGTGCACCATGAGGGCTTGTGGGCAAGCAGGTTGATGCTTGTACGATCTCTGCATGCTCCTTCATTTTCATCAAGTCTCCACAAAGCCTTTCCTGCTAGTTTTCCCAAAAATCTCTTTGCAGTAACAAGTTTGCAGCCCATGATAAATTAATGGGGTAAAACTGTACTATCTCTTATAATATGGCAAAATGTGCATCTTTATTCTTGCATCACCAAAACAATTTCAATTTCTTTTGCAATGCTGAGAAAATACATTCCTTGTTCCAAAGAACTTCTAAGCTGCCTAAGTGGTGGGTAGGTACCACTGCAAAGCAATGAACTGCTGTCAGTTTGGATCATTTTATGTCCTGTGTATCATTTTCCCCATCAGCCAACACTCCCAGATGCAAAAGACTCAAGACTCTTAAGCTTTCTTATTTAAACCCTCCCTATATCTAAAATCAGGTTATCCCTGCAGCAGGATCACTCAGATGAGGAGAGAATGATTATCTGCATGGAAATAGCCAGTACAGCATGTTTCCCTCACTTGCTGTGCTGGGCTGAGTGACAGGGTGGCAGATGGAAAATTATAGCTAAAGCAGGCTGTAAAGCAATGCTTTTGTCAGCTGATGTCACTGTGAGCTTCGAGGTGAAGTGAAGCAATCAAGGAACGAGGGAAAGCGAAAAGAGAAAATCAAGCTAGGTTTCACTAGCACCCCTTTTCAACCTGAGAATTAAAACATTGTTTTTTTCCTCTCTGTCCCATAGAAACCTTTTCTGTCTGAGGAACAGAGAGTGGACTATGTCCAAGTAGATGAACAGAAGACTCAAGCTTTACAGAACACTAAGCAAGAATGGACAGATGAAAGACAATCAAAAGTATAAAGGAAGATTTGGGATCTGGAGGGATTTTTTTTGCACTGGAACCACAATGTTAATGAAGCAGCTATCACAGTAGAGCTCAAAGGCAGAGTTGTAAGATGCTTACAGACTGTAGAGGCATTTTTACTGGAAACCTTTGATTTCAGCTGGAAAAAGTATGTTGAGTGAGTGAGTGGTTCACTGATGACTAAAGTAATGCATTAGCCTTTTTACTGCCCTTACCAGTACGCTCCATGGTACCATTTTCTGGCATGATTCTGCAACGAGTCATACACTTAACGTTAACAAATCCACTACAAGTTGTATTAATCTAGTTCATCCTGCCTTCTCCTTCTGTTGCATAATTCCTAGTTGCTAAAGCTATTTTTTGATATTCCTACAAATGCTGCAGGTGCTCGGAGTACTTTTATGGCAACAGGCATCTGACAGGTTTTGGTGACTAATCAACTAAGGGCTAAAATACTGAAACAATAATAAAACTTTTTGAATATATAGTGCTTAAGCAAAGAGAATTTTGAAAACTATTTTTCCCCTGGGTTTAAAAGGTCTGTCTGTGAGCTGATGCTGTCAGAACTCAAAACAGGACTACGTGCCCATGCGACTGGAATGCATGGTCTGACCCTCTGGATGATGGTCATTGTATTAAGCTTCTTCCCTCCATTGTGGCTCATACGTGTCACTTTTCTGTCTGATTCCTACTGATGCTTTCTCCCCTGTCTTGGGAAGTGTCGTTGGCACAGCACAGCTGCTCTTCTAGTAGGAGACTGCAGCCACACAGCTCTTGGCTGGCCAAAAAATAGAAAGGGAAGCTGTGAGCCTGTTTCTGCAAGCCTTGAGAGAACTGGCAAAGGATCAAGACTGCTTTCATCTGAACGGCAGAAGGAATGCCATTGGAATGCTGGTAGCAGTCGTCAATCTGATTGTTTGACTAGACCCACCCCAAAATAAAAAAGAGCATTAGGAAGTGCAGCGTGCTCTGAGAGGCCGGGAGCCTGCCAAAACAGGACAACAATGTGCTCACGCAGCGTGAGGACCTCTGGGCTCAGGAAGCTTATCTACCTTGGGACTTGTTACAGGCACTATCTCAGGATGACACATGTGTACAGTTTATAAGATATTTAACTTTAAACGCTTGGCTGTGGTCTGTATTCTACAGTGGCACACAGCCACTTGGCTCATGGAAGTAGGCAGTGGTGCTGAGTGACCCACACTGGATTTGGTCTCACGGGCTTTGCTCCTGTAGGTGAGTCCCAGTAGCCATAAGAGGTCTGATCCTGTCAACATGGACAGACAGGACCCTCATAAAAGATTTCTTCTCTGACAGTGCCAATTCGCTGGCCTCCCTTCATGTGCCTGTTGTTACCACATTGCATTGCTGTTACCTGACATCCTAAAAATTCAAATCTACCAAACAGAGGTCACAGAAATGGCATTGCAGAAACCACTGGCATTTCAAGGCTCCTACTCAACTTGTTCCTTACACTCTGTGTGCTCTGATCATTCAGGCACTCTGGGAGGCCATCGCACATCCCGTGGGAGAGGCAGCATAGCTAACAGAAACACAGTTTTCCTCCTACCTCAAGAGAGCTGCAGGGCTTGCAAGTCTCACTGCTTCTTTAGCCCAGCCCCTGGGGATCTGTGATGGCCAGGATCTCACTAGGTTACCCTGCAAGAACAAGGTTCACCAGCACCTTTGGTGCCTGGGGCAAACTGTACACCCAGGCCTGTGTGCATGAAGTGTCCTGGCCTAGAGCTGCTTGGAAATGCAGGGTTAGTCCTGCAGATATCTGACCTGCTGTTCCCTCCTGCCCTGCTCCTCCCTCCCTCACCAAAGCTCTCAAAGTTGATGTTCATAAAAATTTTGAAAATAGTTCCAACTTTTCCACATGCATCTTGTCTGTCTGGTTTAAAATTTAGTTTGTTAAAATCCAGCTGTTTTGTCCTCTAACTGATTTAGCAGAGCTGGGAGCACCCATGCCTTGGGAGTGATATTGTTACAGGGGCAGGGCATTTGGGGAGAGGCAGTGGAGATCTGCACCTGCACAGAGATGTTAGAGAGAGGGAAGCATGGAAGTGCCACAGATACTGTGGATACTGAGAGACTTTTGCCTTTCTGCTCAAAAGAATTGCCTTTCTTTCAAAGTGTGCAAATAATACATGTCACTGAAAGCTCTTGGTATGTGCTGATGTACTGAAAGGGTTAAAAGATCAGCTAAAAGGCATTTTAAATCACAGACAGACAACCTCCACAAAGGGTGAGAGAAGTTATGTTCTGCAACTGCAGGTCCCAGATTGCGGAGTGATGGCAGTGCAGCCTCTGATGCGGATCAGAATCACATACAGATCAGCTCATGTTTGACTGGAGTGTTTCCTTTCATGCTGTCAGAAAATCTTCTGAAGTGGAAAAACACCAAGTTATTGGAGACAACTGACTCACTTGTTATTCTAGTTTATTGTAAAAATATTTAAACTTCAACAAACCTGGCTAACGGATCATTCAGAAGTTTAGAGAAGAAAGAGCTGTATCTGGATTTTTACTCCCCTAAAAGGACATAAGCATATAGCTTGGCAGGGACTGTCCTTAGAGGAGAATGGCCCCTTTCAACTTCCCATGTCCCCTGCTTGCCCTCACAATACTCTTATCTTGATCAAATGCTGCTCACTGGTTTCTAACTTTTAACTTAGAGCTAAATTTGAGGGTTTATTCTGATTTTTTCATGTAATGTCCTTTACCAGCTGCTTCAGGGCCCATGACATACATTCTTGTGCAGGTAAAACACATGAAACAGGAAAAATTAAAAAATACTGGGAAAAAAAAATTAAAAGCAGAGCAGTCCTTCTCAAAGCTTTTTTCTTTTGTTTTGGTCAAATTCCACAATACTTCAAAGAGGGTTAAGAGGAGCAGGATGGTGGGAGGATGGCAAAGCCAGATCTGCTGTGGCCACCTCACCACTAAGGATTTGGGTGTGAGGGGAGCAGCAGCAGCCACGACTGACAAACCTGTGGGCCAGTCCCACAGAGCAACTGCTGGGAGTGCAGGAGTGTTACAGAGCAAAAAGGAGTTACTGTTCAGTTAAGTCTGTTCTTAAATCCTAATCCCTTGGCCAAGAAGGAAAGTAAACATGAAAACTGAGTCAGCTTTTGACAGTGCCATGTCTGAAAATATAGCCCAGGCCAGAGCCCTTGGTTAGTACTGGCTCTGGGGCCAGCCATGCACACTCCTGATGGTGTCCTATTTTTGCCATGGGTCTGTTACTTGCATGTATTTTTTCCAGAAGTGTGATGAGAGCTGATGCAGAGAGATGCTCTGCACCTAAATGAGCACAGAGTGGCCAGTGGTCCCTTAGCAAACTCTGCTGAGGGAATTGGCATTGCCCAGCCCAGATATTGTAGTGCCTTCTCCAGCACTGCTGGGGCCTCTCATTAAAAATAGGGAGAGCACTAAATGAGCAGCACAGTTTTAGTTTAATTGGAAATGTCACCTTGTGGAGTTGCTGGATGAAGCTTGGTTGCAGGATGACGTGGAAGACAACCAAGCTCAATGGTTTGAGTCCTGTGGTTATTGTTGGGGCCATCAGCTGGTTCCCCCCACTGATGTGTTTAATATGGCCTTACTCTCTCCTTCAATGACTGCACATTTGACTGAGGCATGGCAGGTCCACAACTCATCTTCTTTTTGGACTAAACTACGTTTCACATTTATAACCCCTTTATGACAGGAGGCAGCATTAATTTCCTTATTGGCAGAAATGAACACTTGACCTGAGAAATGCCAGCAGCCATGTATAACTGGAGCAAGGTGTTTTCAGCCAGCTCACTTTGCCAGTGGTAGCACTTGCTTTCTTCATTGTCACTAACTACATCCTAGATGTAGATTTTGGGGTTGCATTCACTTGCAGTAATTCAGAACTTTAATAATTCAAAGACCATCAGATGCTGTGATGAGAATGAAGTACAGGGCAATGCCTTCCCTTTGTCCCCCTCTTCCGCAAAACTTGCTCAGGTTTAAAAAAAATGAAAGCCACCAAAATAGCAGACATTTGCCATGTCAAAGCCAGGATATTTTTTGTTTTCAAACAAAAATAAACTTTTTCTTGTGCAAATGAAGCATTATACATTTTTTTGTATTTGTAAATCTGTGGGGAAGCATTAAACAGTCATCTCTGTTATGAAGGGACAAGTCATTGCTAGAGGGAAGGGGCTCACCTTCCTCATGTTTCATTGTAATGTTTGGTGTATATATTTGCACATTAAACTGTATCTTTTTTCTAATAAATTAATATAAAATGTAGCTGTGATCTTTAATTATTTTGGTACATGAAGATGCTCATGGGACAAGCTCCCACATCTTTCATTTAATGCTTTTCCCGTGTTTTAATTCTCTTATTAGGCAGTGACTTGTTCACATAAAATGTTTGGATGCAAGTTCAAACAAATTTGCAAACAAATGTCATGTACCTGTGTATCAGGGAGATTATTTGCAGAATAAGAAAGAACTGTGAGGCTGTGACTTGGACTCATGTCTGTGTCCACCTGGGACAGGGTGTGCTGCAGTCCCCCAGTCCCAGCCCCAGCTCCTGCTGCCACAGCCAAAGGGCAGGAAGGGGTCACAACTCCTGGCCAACCATGTAGAGCACAAGCACAAATTTGTTCAGCACATGCTCCAGGCTTGGATACAAAGGCTAGTTGTTATTTAACCTGGTCTTTTAATTGCTCTGTGCTGCAGAGGGGAGTTGCTGGTAATATAATTTCCACATGCAGTAAGCTAGTGTTGTAGGATCTTTTAATGTGCACATCTTGGGATTTGGAAGATGAAACAAGGCAATCCATGGGAGCAGAGCTGAGCAAGCCTTGCTGCTAACAAGCCAGGTAGTTTGGAAATAGTTTATTTATTGCTTCAGGCGAGTGCTACTTTTGGATCTGCATGCTTTGTAATCCTGGCTGGAGACACACCGTGGTGGATTGAGGGAGGTGTCGTGCTTCGGGAGGCGCTGATGGAAACTTGGCTGCACAGCTCGAGGCTCACAGACACGTGTGACTGAGATAAGCCTCTGCCTGCAGGCTTGATAGAAGGGAACTCCATGACATTTTGTGTTTGGTCTTCAAGGGAGGGCAGGTCAGACAAATAAAAGGTCAGATAAAGTCTGACTGATGGTTCACAGCTCTTCCCTGTGCTCTGCCCAGCAGAAATGGCAACAGCCCTTTCACCAGAGAGCCTTCCCAGAAAAGTTCCTCCCTCCTCCCACAGCCTCGGAGGGAAACAACTGCATCAGCCCTGCCACCATGGAGTGAGCCGGGAAGCTCTCAGACTTCTCACACCTCCATGCAAAGTACTTTACTGATTGGATAATAATAATAATAATAATAATAATAATAATAATAATAATAATAATAATAATATTGTGAAAAAGCTGACAGCAAAATGTCTGCATATGTGAGTACTTGGCTCTATAGAGGCTGGCCTCTCTAGTTACGTCTGCAATTTCAAACCACATCAAATACTTCCCTGAAGCAAAAAGCCACAGAGCAGCCAGCCAGGTGGCAAAACCAGGTTATCTTCATGGGATGTGAAAAACAAACCTCTCCAAAAAGGCAGTAATTCCCTATCATAGAATCATAGAATATACCTTGAGTTGGAAGAGACCCACAACAAACATTGATGTCCAACTCCAGGTCCTGCACAGCACAGCCCCAAGGATCACATCATGTGCCTGAGAACATCATCCAAACTATTCTTGAGCTCTGGCAGGCTGAGTACTGTGACCACTTCCTTACAGAGACTGTTCCACTGCTCACCCTCTGGGTGAGGAACCCTTTTTCTTATATCCAACCTTTTGGCCTAACATTATTTTGTCTCCTCAGCTCTTCTGGTTAAGTGCAATTGCTTTGGTCTTTTTTAGCTAGAGCTGCTCAGTAGAGCATCTGCCTTAGAAACAAGCATTCCTTCGTAGTCCTCGGGCTCTGTATCAACTCACTGCAACAGATATCTCTGGTGGTGATACCTCGTTTCTCTCCAGGAGATCTCCAAGAGTTTTGGCAACAGAGCTATACTTTACTTCCATTTCTTCGTGTGGCTTTTGCAGGACTGTGGCTTCCCCCAGGCCAGTGGCAGTAGCAGAAACAACGCTCAATTTGTGGGGTCTTAGTCCTGTGCTTTTGCTAGCAACTTATGCAGGCTTCACACTGTGTTTTGACAGGTCTTAAGATCTGCATTTCCCCATCAAACAGCTTGTAAATCTCCTCTTCCAGTTGTTTAGTGCAGAGAGTGCAGAGGGACTCTGCTATCGGGTTATACATATTAATGGGAGCACACTGGGAGCCAGGGGTATCCACATCCTGCAAACAAAGGATGCACTGGCAGAGGCTCAGCCCATTCCCACCTGGGGAGCTGATCCCAGTCCCTGTTGTAATGCAGGAGTGAGCAGGGAGCAACCCAACCTTTCATTCACTGTCCTGTTTTGTTCTACTTTGATTTTCTTTTCACATCCAATTTTAGCATAAGCTCATTGTTAAACAGCCCCAGCATCCTGCTCTGACAGCTTTGGGATCTCAGCATTGGCATATCCATCACTGTGTAAGTCTGAAAAGCCCTTGCTCTCTGGTGGGCCCTTAAAGCTTTGAGCAATTTGAGGGGTGTTTTCATGGCATGTGTTTGTGGTGGTTGTTGCAGTTCAGTTTGCTCCTTTGTTCAGAAATTCCATCCTTTGCCCAGGAGCTCAGCTTCTTGGAATTGCCTCTGACTGTGCTGCTATCTTCACATGGCTGTTTGCCACTGCTGCTGTCATTTCTTAGCGTCCTTCCCCACATGAGCAGCGTGGGGGAGACCTGCTCTGCATTTTCCCCCAGAAGGGAAAAACCACAGAGCCCTGCCATGAAGCATCCTTTCTGCCACCTACTCCAGGAGACTGTCACTCTGACAGCATCTTGGTTTTCTCTGGGAAGGCACAGAGTGTTTTGTAGAGTTACACAACAGTGAAAAGGACAAGACATCAAATAGAGGCAGCACTGACAGGTGTCTGCAAGCACTTGAGAAGGTGCCAGAAGGCAAATAGAGCCTTTTCCTTTAAATTTCCATATCAAAATTCAGGACAAGCTTTAAGTGCAACCTTTTATACAGCCTGAAAGTGAGAATTCCTCTACAGAAAGACATGGAGGATTGAGCAACACAGGAATTCATGAAATCCCTGAGGTCACCATAACTCCTCCATGTCTCTGTTTAGCATTAATGTGGCTTTCAGGAAGCAGCCAGGCTTATCAGGCAAAGGGAGGCAAAGTTTCCAGAAGGAGTCCTAGCAGGGCTTGGGTACCCCTATGCAGTACCCAGCTGAGATCCTGCCTACAGCCCCAGTTTGAGACTGACTGCTCCCCTTCACACCTGAACTGTCACCGACCAGGGGCTGGTGACACAGCTGTGCCCGGTGCAGGCAGCCCCGCAGGGACAGACTGACCCTCTCCTGCTCCCGCTGCTGCTGCTTCCCCTGGCGAGCAGCCTCACACCCACAGGGCTCTGCCCAGGCCTCTTGGGGCCCCAAAAATCCAGAGGCTGAGAGATTTGCCCTTGGCCATAGGAGCAGGTGACTCAGTCAGTCACACTTTAGGGTATGTTCATTTAGACTATGAACAATTTATTTTAAAGCACTGAGCAAGCCTGGTGTATTGACTCTGGCAAATGAAGTTCCCCCAAAATGGTAAGGGCTTCCCTGAAGAAAATTTATCTGGATTTTGGTGTAAATTTCATCCATGAAGATGAGGCAGGCAGCAGGACAGCAAGGCAGGCTGTTTACAGTTCAAAACAATAGATGTCTTTTTTAAAGTGTTTTTAAAATAAAAAATAGAAGATTCATCATTTCTTTGGTTTAACTTCCTCCACAGTTAGTCAGAAATCATCAGGAAATAGCACCGAAGGAAATCCATGCTGTTCTGCCTGGTCAGCACAAGGAATGTGCTCACCCAGAGGACTGTGGAGGGGGGGCTCTGCCTCTTCAGAGCTGAGCAATGCACCAGAGACAGCTCAAGAGTGAGCTTGCATGACATGTAAACACAAAATGACAGGGAGCAAACATAAAGATGGATTTCCATAATCAGCACACCCAGAATCTAATTTTGCACCAAATTAAAATTTGGAATAGCAGAAATGTCAGTAATTCTTTTTTGCATGTTTATATATGGGGAGGAAAAAAAACACCCCACAAACCACACACTTTACCATCCATACACCTCTTCTGACTTTTCTCCAAACCGCTCTGACTTTTAAATGATACCCAAGACTCAACAGTTTCATTTCTACTGCAGACCTACCTTATCTCTGTGCTCCTCTCACCAGTGCCCACACCATTAATCCTTCTACAGTCCACAGTTGGACTGAAAAGTGCTTGAATGTACTTTTTTACCTTCAGCCTCTGTGGATCAAGTTCGGAGGAAAGGATGTCTTGGTGTTATTCCATCAACTGTGGGTACCTGTACATTTGTGGCTGCAAAACAGAGATGTGTAAGTGAAAACAGCATCCTTTTTCATTGGCAATGTAACATTGATCCTTCTAAAGAGCTCTTGCTAACCCTGCTGACCACAGTTCACTGGAAGAAACAGAGGGAGGAGCACATAAAGTGGCTGGTCTGTACTGGGAGGAGGTGCAAAGCAGATGTGCAGGAGCTGGGGGCGAAGAGAAGAGCAGCTGTATCCATGAGGTTTATTTCCACCCCGCAGATGAGACATTGCACAGGAAAGGTTGAGTAGGTGAAAAACCCCAACCTCATTTATACAGGCTAGTACAAAGTCTGTATCTTTTCTAGAAAGAGATCACAGAATCACAGAATAAGCTGAGTTGGAAGGGACCCACAAGGCTCATTGAGTCCAACTCCTGTCCCTGCACAGGACCATCCCCACGAGTCACACCATGTGCCTGAGAGCATTGTCCATGTTTCTGGTTTGAGCTGTATCTGCCCTACATCATTCCACAGCAGCGATTTGGCTCTTCCACCACTCCTTAGCTCTCTCACTTGTGCTTCCCCTGAGGAGACAGACACTTCCAGGCTCACCCTCATGGCCTCTCTGGTGTCACAGAGAGCAGAGCCTGACCCATGCTGGCAGGTCCCCAGGCTGCTCCAAAACAGATAGGGAAAATACTCTCTACAGGCAGAAAATCAGGTGTGTCCCAGCCTGTTTCCCAAGTGTACACTCAGAAAGGAAAAATAGTTCTGAAATGCATCTTGTGTTTATCAGGATTACTTTTGCTATGGGTGCCTTTGGTCTGCTTCCCAGGGAAGCAGCAGGTTCAAGGAGCTCTGTGGCATAAGGAAACCCCCAGGTCCCTCTGCCAGGGAAAGGCTCAGCGTGGAGCCCGTGCCTGGCTGAGGGAACAGCTCTGTGTGTGCCCACCAGCCTCCAGCATGGGGAATTGGCTTTGATAGTGTAAAAGCTCTGTGCAAGCTCCTTTTGCTCTGTGGATCTAGAGGAAAACACACCCAGCTGCTCACACCCTGGGGAAAAGTCTCAATCTTGTACCTGGTGGAAGGAAACCTGCAGCCTCAGGAGGAGGCAGAAAAAATCATATTCCACCAGAAGTCTTTCTTACAAGGACTGTACCTTAGCAGCTGGTGAGATGTGCTTTCTCAACAACCTTTTAACTCTGAACACAGTCAGAAAATACTTAAAAATCAGATTTCTCTGGTAACTCTGACACTTGCACTGCAGCCAAGCAGAGCCCTCTGCCTGGAAAACGTTGACGCAAAGGCTTCCTGGTGCTGCAGAGCAGCAGCCAGAGTGAGATGGGATCAGCAGCTCCAGCCCAGGGTTGAGCAACCTGTTTGTAGAATTGTGATCTGGCAATTTCCCTGGGGAGGTGCTCGCTTCCCCTTCCCACCAACCCCCCCAGTAAAAACGACCAAGGGTAGGGCAGGCAGGGGAAACCCAGTGAGGAAAGCTGCAAGGCACAGGGTGAGACAGTGCTGAGCAGAATGCAAACCCTGCCCTGCTGTGCCCAGTGCCTGCCTGCTGCTTCCACTGGGAAATTATGGCCCAGGAAACTCCAGTGCATTCAATCCCACTTTGGTGGGAGGTTGGCAGCAGCTTTAGGGTGGGAATGAGTCTCCAAAGATGTTTGTGGCTAAGTGGGTAGGAGCTCAGGGGGACAAAACTTCCACATCCCAAACCATCACCTTTTATTTTGGCTTGGAAAGCACACAAATATCTGTCCCTCAAAAGGTCTAGAAATAATCCTTATCTGCTGTTCACATCATGCATGGCCTGGCAGCCATCACCCCAAACAGCAGAGGGGAGTAAAAAAGGAAAATACTTTGGTGAAAGAAAGCACTTGGTGCTGGCAAAGACTTGCAGTAGTTATGGAATATACTTCGTGCTGTGATTGCTTTTTTTTTAATAACAGCCATGGTGATGAGCTTCCCCACTTTCTGCTTAAGCAATAGCCACCAGTGTGGCTGGGATGATTTTGGACTCTGGGAAGAGAGATAATGTCAATAGCTAAGGGCCATTCATCTTGCTCAGCATCTGAGGGCTGCCTGGGCATGTGCCAACCAAAATACAGCTGGTATGTAAATATGGCCAGAAGTCAGTCATCTTGCTCCATAAATAGTAGGCAGCCCAATGCCTGCTGAGCTCTCCTGCATCACAGCAGGCTGCAGGACTACAGCTGCCCTTGAGTAGGAACACCTACTCCTCGAGGCTGAGAGAATCCTTGTCATATCAGATGAAGTGGATTAGGAATAAGTGTGCTGAGACTTTGCAATCTTAGCTAAGTGATAGAAAGAATTGGTTGGGCACGTACAGTCCTTCAGACTTAAACCACTGACCAAGTTTGTGTCTATGTCTGGATACAGCTGCACACAGACTGCCCTGAGAAAGGAGTTCAGAATGCAAGGGAATTCTGGAATCTTGTGTCTCAACAGGAGGGTCTCCCTGGCACTTCTGGCTGACCTGTCCTCTCTGCAGTAAGCAGCCAAGCATACCGTGCCATGTTGCTACTTCTCTCTTACAGGTGAAGTGTGTCACTCCATTTGTGACACAAACCTCAGGAAGCAACACAAGGCAAAGCCAGAGGGGAGAGAGAGCCAGTGGATTTATTTTGGCCAGTGTCTCTCTCTTGTTCTTGCAGCCAAGACCTGGGGGTGCAGGTGAGCCCAAATCCAACCTCTGCTGCTATCAAGGCAGAGAAGAGGAGCAGTTTCCACTGCCACCTTAAATGCCAATCTTCCATCTTAACTTGTGAATCCTTTCAGAGGGAAGTGGTCGATCTCAAGCTGTTGTCTGGAGTCATTTTCATGTTACGCCTCAGTGCTGAAGATGGCATTTTTTAGGAAAATAAACAAAATGCTGTTACCACAGACCACATTTTGTTGACGATGGCACTGAAGTGGATGAAGTTCAGCTGTATTTCTCTTGCTCCCTGCACACCCACATGTGCCCACAGCAGAGGGAAACATGTCTAGCAGTAACTCTTGGAGCCTTGACCAAAGCTGAGGGGAAATCCAGGACTCAGGCCCTCAAGTTAAAGCAGTTCACCTGGATTACTTCTCATAAAAGGGAATTTTTCATCAACTGCTTGGTAACAAAATGAGTTGACATGCTGTTTTGGCTGATGTTAAATTTGCTGTAGAATCACTGCTGCAGCTCCCTGATCCCAACCCCGCAGTGTCCATCTGCCAAGGTCCATGTTGTCCACTCTGCTTCTACCAAGGCTGAGCAACCCAACTCCTGGATTTATCAAAGCCAGAATTTCTGGTATGGATTGTTGTTTGTGACACCAAGTTAGACACACAGGACAGAGCTCAAGGACACCCATCAGGCAGGGCTCACCTCCTCCTCCCCCTGTCTCAGGCTGTCAGACACCTTCCTTATGTGCTGCTTCTTCACTTCACAACCCATCTGAAAGACTCCCAGCCCTGAGGGGCTGCCAGTGGAACAGTACATACTGGAACTGAAAAGCAAGCAGGCCTCTATCTGTATATAAGATTTTCATCTCTATAATATATATATATAGCTTGAGGACACATCTATGTATATAGTCTCAAGAAGCAGAAGACATCTGTCTCTTACACTGGGACATGTGGGGGCTGGCCTGGAGCTGCACAGTTCCTGAGGGAAGGCCAGAGTTTCCATTTCTGTGTCTGCCTGGCTGCCCTGTGCCTGCTCTGCTATGCCTGTGCACACCAAAACCTTGGAGGCCGTGCCCACCCCAGCAGCTCCCCGTGCTGACTGGCACAGGGACAGGAAAATGCTGTTTTCCCTGTCACTGCCCAGGGGCAGTGTGACCACCAGCAGCAGCTTGTGCTGTGACAGGGATGATGCAAAACACCAGCCATGCTGACTTCAGTTTTCAATTGCATTTATTGCTGTGGGAAATGTGCTCTCTCATGCTCTCAGTATCACGTGGGTCTGAGCCCATGTTGTGGCTCCTGGGGTCAGGCTTTTAAGGGTTGGTTAAGAGAAATAAGGTGCAGCCACCTGTAACAATTTTGCTCCTGATATAGTCAGAGAGGGATGACTACAGCCAGGTTCACTCATTTCAGTTCCCATGCTGTCTGTGAGATTCACTGTGATATTGGTCATGGGTTTTGGTTTGCTAGAAGTGGCCACTGCTGCAGAACTCGGGTGGGACTGGTGACACCAGCTCTGCAGCTCCTCAACACCAGCAGTGCTGCTGTCACAGTGCTCTGGCACACAGCAAGACAGAGGTGTGAGCACTGCATGAGCTGGAAATGCCCTGGTACAAATATCTCCCCTCCAGTGTCTTGGGCTCCTTGTCCCAGGGAGATAAGCAGCAGTATCTGGCTGTGCCCAGGCAGAGCAGGGTGCACCAGCCATGGGTGGGAACCTGCCAACACCCAGAGGCTTTAAGGTGGAAGGGCCCCAAGCTGCACCATGGCTGTCCACTCCATGACAGTTTTGCATGCAAGAATCTTTGCAGTCCCTGCTTTTGTAATTTTTTGCCATGTTTTCCATTCTGAAGCAAGCAGAAAACTGTCCATGTTAATGTAGTTGCTTTTACCCTCTGGCATGGGCACTTCTGTGGTTGCTGGATGGTTCCCCAGATACCCCATGGCAGGTGCTGTTCCTAGGCCAGACTTGGAGATATCCAAGTCCCAGGAACACAGCACCCATCACAGCTAATCCTGGTCTGATGTTGGCCCATTGCCCCCCACTCCAAACCCACGACCTCCAGGGGTGGGTGGCACCCTGGTGAAGGATGGCCCAGCTGATGGTGTTTGCAATGAACACCCGCTCTGGGTGCCTCTGCAGCCCTCACAGCCCCATGCCCTTCCCAGCTGCTGCCTGTAGAAGTGATGCCACTTCCTTCATGAGTTTAATTCACAGGTAGCCCTGCTGTGGCCATGCTCAGTATGAGTTCTTGAGTGGGGTTTTGCTGCTCCCCCCATGCAGGGACACTGTGGCTTTCCTGGGGATGAAACAGGGGGCACAGAAACTACATCACCTTCTCTGGTGCACCTTCTGCTGGGTGCAGAAGAAGACTCTTTCCAAGGCACTGCAGAGCCCAGTGGCTGCGTTGCCCTGTAGCACCAGCCCCACCACAGAGTGAGGAATGGAAGGCTCATCCATCACTAAGATGGTGTGTGTGCTTGCATACTAAACCCCACACTTGCATTCATCAGAGAAAAAAGCTGCCAGAAGTGGGGATTCATGAGGGGTTGCCAGGACTCCCTTTCCATTTTTGCTGATTAATTTTATACACAGAAGGGGAATTCTTACAAAAAAACAATATTGAGGTTGTGCTGTGATGTTTAAGGGTGCAGGGATGATGAAACCCAGGGGAATAAGGGATATTGTTGAATAGGCTGATGGTGTAGTTGGAAACCAAGCAAATGTCTTTTCAACAAACAGATGTCTCTGTCATTGCCTGCACACTCTTTCAGCCTGCACAACCTTAACACTTAAAAAAACAATAGGAGCCAAAGCAGATGATTGTAATGCAAAAGTCGTTTCATAGCTGTGAAAGTAATAACAACCAGCAGCTAATAAACATTTTAATTTTAGCTGATCACAAAGTAAGGTGAAATAAACCCATGCTTATTGAGAGCAAAGCATGTGCACAGATTTGTGCTGTTAACATGTCTGTGTTCCACACTTTGGAAATGTGTATGAAATTTGGCCACAGGGCTTTCAGCAGCAGCCAGAGCATCCTTGTGCCAGCTGCCTATGGAGCACAGGGCACTATCCTGTGCTCAGCATTCTTGTGTCCTGAAACATGTCCAGCCCTTGACAGTTTTTTGCCTCCCAGGCAATGTGTGGTAACAAAACTTCCCCTCCCTAGCCATGCTACCTAGTGAAACCAGCTATTTTATAGCTGGAACTTGGTACACCCATTCTCACCTTTGGGATGATGATGGCTCGTGTAAAAAGAAGGGAAGAGCACAGAAAGGAACGTGGCACTGTCTGCTTGGCTGACTTTCTAAAAATACCATGCTCAGTTCTCTCATCTGCACGCTCAGCACAGCAGCTTCTCCCTACCCTGCCAGGCTGATGGGATCTGATTTTCAACGTTTTCCTGTAAGATCACACTCCATCCATCCTCTCTCCAGTAATTCTTGAGCCCACTGCCCACCTTATTTTCAAATAACTAAATGTCTTGCTTGCAAATTTTGTGAGAGCAGGTAATCAGGCTGAAAAAACCCAAAAGAGGCAAGAGAAAGAATTAAACCCTGGGAAAAAACTTGAATAGGAGTTGGTGGCTATTAGACACCAGAAAATCCACTCTTCACTTAAGGTTTCTCTCTCATGTGGATTCACTGGTGCTTAATAAAGCATAAACTTTTATTTGAGTTTTTCCTGTGGTTAGAACATTTGCAATGTGTGGTTCCTCTGATGTCTTTTAAGCAAGAGTTGTGCTGCAGCCTTGGAGAACTCCGTCTGCCAGTCCCCAGGCATAACCCCATAGAAAATGATCCCTTTGTTCATTTATTAGTTCTGTGGCACATGGGGCTGCTTGTTAGATGCAGCATTTCCCACAAAAATGGAAATTTTTGGCAAAAGGACAAGTAGCAAAGGCAGGTTGTGTATGGTAGGAACCACCCCATCTGACAGTACCTGATGCAACACCAGCTCAGGCTCCTTCCTCCACTGCGACCAGCCTCTCTCTCCTCTGTCTCTAGAGGCTCTCAGTCACCTCTGTGATCACCCCAGTTTTGGTTAAATTCTTAGTCCATGTGCTAAATGCTAAATTCAATATCTTTATTTGATTTATTTTAGTTTGTATTTTATAAAATTAGTCCTACATTTAAAAAAATCCATCTCTTGGACAATTTTGAGACCACTGTGTTTCAATGGCATTGACTTGGTGCTCATTCTATCAGCAAGGTATTGCAAACAAGCATTTCAATTTCAAAATAGTTGTAATTTTACTGTTTGCATCTAATTCCGTGTCTCCCTTTCTGGATCAGCTTTTCAGAGGCTTGTGAGCACTTAGTAACACAGTGAAATGCCTTGATGGCATCTCACAAGTGCCTAAGCTTATTTGTCGAAGCCTTTTTCTGGTTTGTTCAGGGTTTTTGTTTTTTTTTTTTTTTTTGCAACTCTAGATAAAAGGTATGTGCTGCCCTTATCTTCCATTTCACTGAAATGGAAGATATTCCTTTATAAGCATATAAGCATCTGCAGCTTTGAACCCATTTATTTCTGCTTAGCCAAATGTCTCATTTTTATTGTTATTTTTTGTTCCCATTTATTTATTTGGTAAGAAACTAATGCCTGATGGGCTATAATTTCCAGGAGTGCTTTAAACTGATTTTAATACACGATTGATTTCCATTGGCAGTGTTATATTTTTTTGGAGGCTATGCTGCTAGCTCCTTCCTCTGTTGCCATGGCACAGCTCTCCCCCACCCTACAGACCCAGATCCTTTTTCCCCAAGCCAGGTATGCTCCTTTTCCTTGGCAGGGATGGAAACATTGCAAATCTGCTTTGGTCCACAATTTGTATAATTTTATTAGGCCAATGATTTTAGCTTTCTTGCTTCTGCAGGTTTTATTGGGTCTATAGTTAAAGTGATGAGTGTAAGGGCAGCGAATGGCTCTCCTGGTCCTGACCAAGGGTTCCCCAAGCTGCAGTCTCTGAGGTTTCCAAAACAGCTCCAGCACCTTCACCACACCGTGTCTTATTACCTTGATTCACCTCTCACAGACAGGCCCCTGGAATGAATGTCATGATGATGGGAAAAATGAATGAACACATTGGTCAGGTGTCAACTCAAACCCTCTGAAATGTTTGGAGCAGGGCAGCCGTGCCATTTCCTCAGGTGACAATTACACTTCCTCAAGTGTCTGCTAATGCCAGCAGTGACTGTCTGTATCAGAATTGCTCAGTGTACACACACACACACACACACACACACACAGAGTCCTGGAAAATAAACAAGGCTTGTCCTGACACAGTCACAAAGCCAAAACTGAGCCCTCCTCCCTTAAACCAAGACTAATCTTCCAAGCCTAAACCTCAGTCCTGAATTTGTATGAGATACCGTACTCAGTTCCTGCTTTTCAAAACCCTTCTCATAAACCTACTCAGGAAGTAAGAGACCAAAACAGGAATAATTATATTACACCAATTGCATCATATTGTAGCATTTATTTTGTCTTTCCTTTAAAAAAAACATTGAATTGTAATGTTAAACAGAGAATCCAGGCAAAGGAGACTTCCATGAACCTTGGTCAATTGCTCAGTAGACCAGCTTCTTCACTAAATAGAAAGTCTTTCACAGGGAAGTACTTAAGAAATAAATCAGAAATATTCTCAAATCTGTTGTTATTGACATGCACCTGCAAAGAACATGAGGAGCCTCAGGGCAAGAACAGCAAGCAGCTGCTGCAATGGGAGCCATGGGAGTTCTGCCTTTCTGCCTTCCAGCACTGTGGCATAACTCCAGATTAGTTTTTCCTTCCCTTTCTTTCTTTTCCTCTTTCTTTTCTCTCTTCTTTATACAAAGCCAGCAATTTCAAAGTTCAGATTTCACCAGCAGTCAAGTCTGAGAGGCAGAAGTGGGAGATGGCTGGGAAGAGGAGAGACAGCTCCCAGCACCAAGTCCTGCACCAGGTCACTGCTCCTCAGCAGGGGCTGAATGGGAGGGACAGAGGAAGCGAGACCTTCTTCCCTCATGTGACAGGAGAGGTGACAACCAGCGTGTGGCTTTCAGCACTCCTACACTGTTGAGCATAAATATCATGTCTGCAGGGTACTGGGAAAAGGGGCTTAAAGACCCAAGGACTGTGCACAATTTTTGCATCTTGCAGGCTCCAAAAACAACCCTGAGACAAACCTAGTCACTACTCAGGGTCTCTTGAGGTGAGGTCCTGGAGGAAAGGGCTCATGATCTGATCTTCTCATATTTTGCAGTTATACAAGGTTTGAATGAATCCAGCTATAAAGAGTCCCAGTTCTGGAGCTCAATTTCTTACCAACAGTTTATAACTCAAAGAGAGGGAAACAAGATCTTTAAAAGAGACTGGCAGAATATGGTACCTATAAATCCAAGCTGGACAACAGTGTGTGGAGTTTTTTTCCTGTCATGTCTCTGTTCAGGAAATAAATAGTTAACTAACATTGAAACTCCTTCTGGTATTAGGCTTTTTAGATGATGCTGATGCCTTGTTTCTCTCCCAGAAACCTCATCATCCAATTTTAACCACACCTGACAGCAGTAAAGATCCCCAGAGCACTCTGCTTTGGCAAAACTCATGGAAAACTAGGAGTCAATAAGAAATCTTGGTGCTCCTGTATGGAGAAAGGTTGGGGCAAGGATTCACTCATTGCTCATGACTGGAGTGCTGGATCAGGGAATTAGTTCCAAGCTCCATCTCAGCCCCCAGGAATCCCATCTCTGCTGCTGCCATGGTTTGTTCCCTTCCCTTGCAGGCAGCGTGGAATTGAGGTGTTTCTCAGACACTTCAGTGGCCTAAACTGTGAAAGAAGCAGCCTTGTTTACAGCTCACTCCTCCATGCAGATATCTTACTGGCCACCAGGAAAAATGCTAATGACAACATTTTTACTCCCCTGGGTTTAAACTGGCATTGAACAAACCTGAATAAATTTAGTTTTATAATTTCAGATCACAATCACAATATTAAAAAAAATAATTGAGTTGTGATTTTTATCTCAACTCTATCAGCAAAACAACAGCCTCCAGTAAGGTAGGTTCTGCTACATTTTTGATTCAGTGCTACTGAGCAGATGGTATTTATTGACAAACCTGCTGCTAAACTGTTTGCATTCCCGGGGCTGTAGGTAGAGTCAGCCCACAGCACACTCACTACTCATTGGTAAAATACTCATTTCCCTGGAAAACCATCTGAGTCATTCAGTCATGGCAGAAGCGCAGAACCATCCATTCCCTCCACTGCCACTGTCCCCAAGCACAATTTATATGCATCTGAGCCTGGACCACATTTCCTGTCTGATGCCTTCATTACCTGCCCAATAGTAAACAGAGGACAGCAAAATGAATGAGATGTAAATTGTACATAATATAATTTCCACTTTTCATCCTTACTAAAATGAGCTAAAGCATAGGTGCTTTAGTGGCCATGACAGTGGCCATGAGCAAAGCTTTTTGCATTAGGCTGGGCAGACATCAGGGCCTGAAGGGCGGATTCTTCCTCCAAGTAACAAGGGACAGGATAAGAGGAAATAGCCTCAAGTTGTGCCAGAAGAGGTTCAGGTTTGATATTAGGAAAAATTTCTTCACCAAAAGGGTTGCCAAGCATTGGAACAGGCTGCCCAGGGCAGTGGTGGAGGCACCATTCCTGGAGCTATTTTAAAGCTGTGTAGGTGTGGTACTTGGAGACAGAGGTGGCTGTGGCAAAACTGGGTTAATGGCTGACCTTAATGGTCTTAAAAGGTCATTTCCAACCTAAATGATTCTGTGATTCCACCTGCAGCCATCCAGGGGGTGCACAGGATGGCCTGAACCCAGGGCAAGTCAATGCACTGACTGAAGGGGGACATTTGAACTCAGATTTGGGCCTGACCAGCACATAGAGTAAAGACAGAGCCATGGCTTAGGGAAACACTCAGTCAGGCATTTTTATGTGGAATTTAGGCTTTCTGAAACAGAACAAAATAAGTGAGTCCCTGCTAGGGAAGGAGGTAGTACAGAATATCTGCTGTGCTTCAGTTCACACCCTCCTTTATTGCAAAAGAACTTCCCTGTTTAGACAGGCCCAAAGAGATGTAGACATTTGTAATGTGTATTTAATCTTTCCATCTCTTCTTTTCTTACTGTTTTGATGTTCCCTCAGGCTTTGAAGATTCAAGATCACTTTTTTCCCCAGAAACTACAAGCCTTAAAACAAAAATAAGGCAGCTGGAAATTGCCTGCTGTCAGTGAGACTGAAGAGGTTGTAACTTTTCCCAGCACAGGAAATGTTCAATAATTTAATATCAGTGACCATGTATTAATGCATTTATGCCCTTAGCTCTACAGAAATCCTTCATTCACAACATTACACAACCTAGTTCATTCACTAATATTTGTTCAGTATTACTGTGCTTTTCAATGGTATGAAAAGAGACATCTCTGCTGCTGACCCTGCTTGCTTTTGTTGTTCTCTTTACATTTATTGAGTCTGGCTGGAATGGAGTTGATCTTCCCCATAGCAGCCCTGATAGGGTTGTGCTGTGTACTGGTATTCAATTTTAATTTTTTCCTCATCCCTCCAGCTGAGGAGGGGAGTGATACAGCAGCTTGGTGGGTATTTGTGTGCAGCCAATGTAACCCACCACAGCCCGTTTTGGCACCCAACATGGGCCCAAGACAAGGGCAGCTTTGTATGAAGCATGTTATAGTCACAGCAGACAATAAATCACAAGCTTCTGTGTGGGTCACAGAGTCTGATGGCTGCTTCCCTCTTTTGCTAAGCTTAGGAACCAGCTCCACCCAACTGCACAGGTATCCTGGAATAGATCACGGACTGGCCAGAAGGCAGAGAATTTGAAGCATTGCCTGAGGAGGCAGATTGTGCCCAAGAGGCACCACCATGTAACCAGCTATCAGAAGATGGAAGACGTTATGCTTTATTTACTGATGGAACCTGTCGTGTTCTAGGAAACCTTTGAAGGTGGAAAGCTGCTGTGTGGAGTCCCACACAATAACTCATTGAAGCCACTGAAGGAGAAGGTAAGTCAAGTCAATTTGCAGAATTGAAAGCCACCCAACTGACCCCCTGAGACTGCTGAATGAGAAAAGTGGCCAGACTGTCTCTGCACTGACTTTTGGATGCTGAGTCATGCCCTGTGGGGATGGCTACAGCAGTGGAAGAAGACAATGGGCAGCACAGGGTTAAACCCATCTGGGCTGCTGCATTGTGGTGGAACATGGCTGCATGGCCAGAAAACATCACTCTGGAGATATGTCATGTGCATGATCACATGCCCAAAAGCCACATCATTGAAGAAGATGGAAACTAAGAACAAGTGGACAGAACTGTCAAAGTTAAAGTAGGGCAGGTGGACCTGGACTAGCAGCATAAGCGTGAGCTACTTATAGCTCAGTGGGCCCATGAAACATTTAGGGAGAGACTGAACATACAGACAGGCTCCTGATCGAGGAGGGGACCTGACCATGGAGGCCATCACACTGGTCATTGATGGATGTGAAACGTGCTGCAATCCAGCAAGTTAAATCCCCCTGCCAGAGAGGGTTACAGCTGGGTTTTGATAGGTCCTGGCAATGGACTGTTCTGGACACAGCCATGAAGATGCCAAGGTGAGCACTACATACTCACCACGGTGGGAGCAACTGCCAGGAATGAACTGGGCTGAAAAAGAGTGAGTTTCACAAGGAAATGAGTGACTGCAATAATGACACAAACCAAGCTGGTGTTGGTGCCCAAGAACTTAACATGCTGCTTCTCCTGCCCTGGGCACCCATCTTGAAAGATGGGCTCAAACTATAGCCTGTTCTTATGAACATTTGGAGGAGTAGAGGAAACCCACAGAATGGCAGTGTCTGTTAAAGGACAGGGGATAGTCAATGGGAATGTATAAACCTTTGTGCTGGGTACAAAGATGGTTTAAGTATGCAGTATAAGCTGGTAAGAAGATATTTCAGTAGTGGTTGTTCCTCGTCATGGTCCATAAGGAATATGCTGGAGCACTTAAGAAATGCCCCCTATATCATACAAATATTATGAAAAGACAAAAGTTTTCTGTACTAGTGAAGTACACACCACTGTGAATGCAAGTGTTTCCTGCTTTATTGCTTTTATACTGCAATAGCAGACGGTTGGTGTTGTGGCAGTCTACCCACATATTTATGGCGTTTTTCACTTTAGGGATAATGTAAGCAATACAGTTTTAATCAGCACCCTAAAATATGAGTTGACTGTCAGAAGCTGCTAGATTTTTGTTTATAACACTCATATTCAACTGCCTACTTTTTACTCTCATTACTTTTTGTATTTTTACTTCAAAGTAAAAATAACTATTGCTGTGTTCTATCTTCTATTTGTATGAGTGTTCACACTTATATTAGTGTACTATAAATGCAGAACTTAAGAAAATACTCCTCTGTGGAATGGCCTGGGAAAAGTGTTTGTTCTGACTGAGTAGTAGTGATGCTGCTATTTTTTGTCACAGTACTGGGTCTGGCTGGGATGGATTTCCCTCATGGCAGCCCTAACAGAGCAGTACTGGGTATCAGTAGCTGGAAAGGTTTAGACAACCCACCAGTGGTTTGGCTACATGTAAGTAGTGCCCCATGGCATCCAGGCTGTGGCTCAGTCTCTTCTCCCAAGCCACAAGTGAGAAGACAAGAGCAATAATCCTCCAGTTGTGCCAGGGGAGGTTTAGGTTGGATATTATGAAAAATTTCTTCACCTAAAGGGATGTCAAGCCCCGGAACAGGCTCTGCAGGAGAGTGATGGAGTCACCAGCCCTGGAGGAATTTAAAAGACATGTACATGTGGCACCAATTGGTGACAGGTTTTAGTGGTGGGCTTGGCAGTGCCGGTTAAGGGTTTGACTCGATGAGCTCAGAGGTCTTTTCCAACCTAAATGCTTCTACAGTCCTTGAAACAGGCTCAGCATGGGAAGTTGGGCTTTTTTTCTTTTTTTTTCCTTACGTTGCTTCTGAAAGTAAAATCTGCAAGAGAAAAGAAAACTCATCACCACAAGAACTAGTGTAACCGCGTCTAGCAGAAGGTGTCCCTGCCCACGGCAGGTAGGTGGAACTAGACTGTCCTTGAGGTCCCTTCCAAGCCAAACCCTTGTGATCTGTGATGAAAATCTCATCTCGGTCACCGCGCTCGCCCACACCGCTGCCCGCGGCGCTGCTCCCGCCGCGGACCCGCCGTGAGGGCTCGGCAGGTTCCGCTTTCCATCCGCACCCGCCCGCGGAACAAAGAGCCGGCGGCAATTCCCTGAAAGGAGCCCGCAGCCAGCCGGGAGTGGCCTCGTCTCCCAGGAAGGTAGCGACAGAACGGGAGATCGTAGTCTCCAGGGAGACTTAGGTTGGACCAGGGGAGGTTTAGGTTGGACGTTAGGAGGAATTTCTTCACAGAAAAGACGATTAGACATTGGAATGGGCTGCCCACGGAGCTGGTGGAGTCACCGACCCTGATGTGTTTAAGAAAAGACTCAGTGCCGTGGTGTGGTTGACATGGTGGTGCTCAGTCACAGCCTGGAATCAATGATCGCAGAGATCTTTTCCATCCAACTTGATTCTGTGATTCTGCGGTGCTGGGGGCGGCGAGTCACGGAGCGCCCCGGCGCTGCGGGGGTGGGTCCCGCCGCCCGCGGACACCTGAGGCCCGGCGTGGGGGGCGGCCTCGGCTCCTGCTCGGCTCCTGCCCTGCTCCCGTTCCGCTCCCGTTCCGCTCCCGTTCCGCTGCCAGCCCCGCTCCGCTCCCGGCCCGGCCCGGCCGGGCCCCGACCCCGCTCGGCAGCGGCGGGGCGGGCGCGGGGCGGGCGCGCGGTCACCTGACGCCGCGGCCGCCGCCATTTTGTCTGTGAGCGTAATGTGAAAGGGAAAGCCGGGGCGCACCCGCGGGCGGAGGCGGCAGCGCCGAGCGGTGCTGGGAGCCGAGCGATCCCCGCCGCCGCTCCGCGGAGCAGCGGCAAGAGCCCCCGCGGCGGCGGCCAAGAGGAGCCGCTGAGGCGGAGCCCGGCGAGCGCTCCCGCCGGAGGGAGCCGCCGGCGCCCTTCCTCCGGGAGGCTGCGCTCGCCCCCGGCCGCGGGGGAGCCGCCGTCCCGGCCTTGCGGGGAGACCGCGGCGGAGCCGCCGCCAGGGCCGCGGCGATGATGTCGGGGCAGTCGATCACCGACCGCATCACGGCGGCGCAGCACAGCGTGACCGGCTCGGCCGTCGCCAAGGCTGTGTGCAAGGCAACGACCCACGAGGTGATGGGCCCCAAGAAGAAGCACCTGGACTGTGAGTAGGAGCTGGCGGCGGGGCCCGGGGCTGGAGCTCCGAGCTGGGGCAGCCGGGCCCTCCGGCCGCGGGCGGGGAGAGGGGGCAGCCGGCCGCTTGCACCTGGAGGGGAATGCCGTGTCAATCTGGGTGGACCTGGCCAGTGTGATCTCCAGAACTTATTTTCCACGTGGAGGGAGCGGGGTTTGTAACACCTGGTCGCGCCCGGGGAGCAAAAATATCCCAACCTCACGAGCTGTTCCCGTTGAGAGCTGCTTAGCCCTTGTGCTCTGGTTACAGTGGTGCTTATTAATCCGGCACCTGGGGAAAAGGTGTGTTTGCTGTTGCAAGGCAGAATGTATTTTTTTTTAAGCACTGTTTAGTCCTTCCGTGCATCCCGTGGACTACGGCCGTTTAAACATTTCGAACATTTCCCGAAATATCATAGTTTTCTGTTTACGGCTGGCGAAACGAGGTAAAAGATTAAAAACGAGGTAAAGGGAAGGGCGTAGGTTGATCGGTGCGTTTCTTCTGGATGACAGTGTGTTGTCTTTAATACGTTTAAACTCAGTATATTAAAACGTCTTTATACCAAGAGATGCAGAGAGTTACCCCTGAAATCTACAGAAGTATTACTGGTGTTGCTTCGCTTTTGACTTTAGTAACAGAGTAGTGATTGGAGTTCCTGTCTGACTGCTCAAAAGTGCACAAACCTTGTACGTGCTGTAGCACACCCGCTCTCCAGCTTGTAGAAGCGAAATAAGTGTGTGTGTTTCCATTAAAGAGAGGAAAAAAGGCTTGAAGCCTTTTGCTGGTTTCTTCAAAGACTAGATGGTAGCTTTGCAGAATTCATACAAGTTGATGGTACTGAAGGTGCTGCTGGTTCAGGCTCTCGGCAGAAGCGTTCTGGGTTATATTGTTTGAGGATAGTTGGGATGTGTGACCCTATGACACTGGTCTGCTCATACTGTCTTGTGTGAGAGCTTTAGGTGTGGATCAAACAGTTAAAACCAGCCAAATATGTATTTCATTTGTTACTGATCTGAATGGGTGGCATCCAGCTACAGTAGTGATCATTGCAGCCATTGTGTTGAAATGAATAGCTTTAAAACTGGGTAACTGACAATTTGTTTCCTAAAGATACCTTTTTAAAGTTACCTTATTTCTTCTGGTCTCGTGTTCTGCCTGTGGTACAAGTTCAGTGAGGTAACCTTTGAGTCCAGAAATGGCAACATAACAGGAAGCCAGAAAGTGGTGACAGTTTGCTCAATAGTTTGAAAGCTTCTGAATCCTAAAAGAGGTAGTGTGTTGATTTAAAATATTATTGAAATAATATAATCTGCTATAAGTCACCCTTACAAAATAAGAAAATGGAAGCATGGAATAATTCTTAACTTGAGAGTACCATAAACTTGAGATTGCTTTTTGACTAAAAAGTTCCTTTTGATCCCAGCTGTTTAGAGCTGTCAGTCAGTCTCCTGGCAGTCTCCTTCTGTGCCAGATGAGTTCTGTATTCTGGTGTAATTAATTTGCTCAGACTTTGGCCTAAGACAGACAAAAATCTTATTGTCACTTGGTATCTGAAATAGAGGAATGCTTTGGGGCGGTAAGGGAAAAAACTATATGAAATACGGTACCTTAAATATGCTTGTAAGGGGTTAAAAAATCCCAATTAATGTGATCCTGTCTTCATTGAGCATACCCAGGCACTGCTTTTCAAATATCTGCAACCCTTTGAGTACACTTCTTATTTTTTCACTTGTACACAGGACTTACTCGTATTAAATGTGAGCAGGTAGATACGAAATACTATAATCTCTAGAAAAAAAATCATACAGTGTATTTTTCCAAGATACAATGCAAGGACTTCCCAATTTAAGTACATTATGAAGGAAAACATAGCTTGGTTTAATGTAAAGCTCTGATAGTTGTACTCTGGTCACTATGTGTGTGTGTGTGTCATTCAAAATGCTACACCATCTGGTATTATTTGTAATTGCTGCTCAGGAAAAAGCTTTACCAGGAACAGTTTTTTGAAAGTTGCTGTAGCTGTATCAGGGCTTGTGGAGGAGTATCAGTTTGTGCCCTCTGTTCAGATTAATTCTTAAAATCCCCTTATTGCCAAGTTTCCTCAGCAAGAAAATCTGTGGCATTACAATATACATTTTTACAGAAAGGTCTTACATATGCAGTGTCTGTGAGTATTTGAGTCTTGTGGTTTGTCTGACTACTAACTGCTGAGCAGTATAGTCATATTTTACCTTAAGAGTGAAAAAACACCCACAAAAAGCCTACCCCAAAAACGTAAGCAATGTCAATGGACATACTTGGGGATTTACCTTTCAAAGTAGGTCATGGTGTCCTAAATAAGTAAACAGATCTATTTCTGTAGTATTTTGTAATATTTCTGGATAATATAAAATGTTCTATAGAGGCTGATAAGACCTGAAGGTCTTGTCTCTTCTTTCCTAGTGAGAGTTCTGTCACTTCTCAGCCTTCAGAGTCTGGGTTACAGCAGAGTGGGGCTGTTATGCTTCTGGAGGCAAACCTCTTGTCTAACCACTGAAGAGTCACAAGAAAAAAGAATAAATTAAAGCTATAGCCAAGCTAGTAATTGGCTGAGTAGATTTGTGTGTAGACTGAAACTTGGAAAAAACAAACCCCTAAATTAATGGCAGCTTAAACTTTTAAATTAAGACAGTAATGAAAAAACAGCTTAACTTGTATAAAAAAAAACTGTTTAACTTGTATAGAGCCCACTAAAGAAGCACAGGGGAGGGAACAGTAGTTAATGCTGCTAATCAAAACTTAAAACTCCCATAATGTATACAAGCTTTGGAAGCCTTCTAAGGTGGTAATTCTAGTACTGCCCATTCTTTATTTTGGCAACAAGAGTTTTTGACTGTCAAGTGAATGCTGATGGAGTGTGGCTCTTGCAGAGATGTGCAAGTTGTGATACAGGACAAAGGCATTTTCTTGAACCCTTTACGCAGACCAGGGGCTGTCATTCATTTGAAGTTCTTTAGCCATTTGTGAAGTTTGTCAGTACAATAATTGAAGAAATTTAACTTGAACAAAAAAAATAGTTAATATTATTGGGATCTATAAATGGGGGTTGTATATAGCTTTTCTTAAAAACTTTATGGGCTGTCTGTCCTGTATCCTTGTTTAGTGGGGGAGTGGGACAGAATAGCTGAATTGCTTTGTTTGTGGTCAAGTAACTCAAAATTCAGATGTAGCTGTTATTATACAACTGAAATTTAAAGATTGCTCTCAAACATGCACGATGAGCAAGCATGGGCGTAACAATGTTTGTAACAGTTGAGTGCTATCTTTTAAGTCTTCCAGCAAAAATCGTTGCATTCCTTGGCTACGTTGAGAAAGTTGGCTGAAGTGGCTCTGATGTTTTATATTTTTGTAATGTACCATATATGATGCAACTTTCCAGAAGAAAATGTATTTTTTAAGACTGCTGGGACTGAGAAAAATGGTCTTAAAGCTTATGTCTGTCTTAGAGCAATTTCAGTCCTGTGACAAAATGGAAGAAATACAGGAATATTAAACTATTATGGTTGCCTTTATCTTATGTATTTACAGCTCTCTTGAGAGAGATTCCCGACTCAAGAAAATTATGACCATTCATAGTACTTAAAAGTTGAAAAGTATGTCAGTTTTTGTCAGTGCCTGGCTGAGAATTTTCCAAAAACCTGATATATGTATATTTTATTTTGTATTTCATATCTGGATTTATGCATGCTGTTCTCTGAAGAGCTGTACAGCTTCATAGATAATATGCCAGTATTTCAGATGAGTTGTAGAAAAGAAATACTCAGTACTCTTCTAGGCAGTAAGATTTCCACTGGCTGCTTGAAAACCTCTATGGTACTCTTCTGGTTTAAAGCTGCTAGATTTATTTTTTAATTTTATTTTCATTTTTCTTTTTTTTTTTTTTTCTGTGTGATGTTAACATGTTTCTAAATTCCATTCTAGAAATAGCAGTGCAGTTTCACTTGCAGTTGAAATGATTCCTCTGGGTAATTGGCAAAATGCTTTGAGTTGTGAAGTATTTATATAAGTACTGCGATAAGAAAATGAGCATCACTCACCCTGTGCATTTCATTCCAGTTTTTGCTGCCAACATCCATGTTACTGTTGCCCAGCTGTCAGTCTCTCAGGTGCATGTGCTCCTTTATACTTCCAGCTGTATGGGGATTATAGCCTTTTCCTTCTGTGCCACCAGCTGTAATAGATCCCTACAGTTGTCTCTATATAGATACTCCTGTTGTAGTCTTAGAAGAATAATTTTAGAGAAATGGCTCTTGCATTTCTTTTTATGTATCTCAATTGTAGTATTAAAATGTAAGGCCAGCTTTATTTTTATTGCTGGTTGTAAAATAATTTTTTTTAATGACCCCAAGTGGCCTTATCTATGCCTTGAAGTAGCTTTATTTTTAAACTTGGTCTTTTGCAACATGCTCTTAAGAAAGTCCAGTCTTGGCCTATAACATGCACTGACATTTTTTGCTTAGTTTAGTATTTCAGAGACATTTTGTTTGTCTAAGCACATGTTCTGCATGCTTGGATGTTGAAGGAGGTTTTGGAATCAGACCACGCTGTGCTGAGCACCCCCTGTAAAAATGGTCTTCAGGCCAGCCAGTGAGTGTTGTCCTCAGCATGTCTCAAGTGCAGGGGGTGGCAGCTCACTCAGCCACAGCTTGAATTAGACTCCTCGTGGCCCTGCCTATGTGAGGTATTTCATTTTGGTTGCCTTTTGAAATGGACAGACACATATCTTACACAGAAGTGCCCACACTTGAGAATGAAACAATACCAAAAGAGCTTCTCAAATACAGCAGAGCTCTGTCAGCTCCGCTCTGTTGCTGCCACGTGACAGAAGAGATCTGCATGGCTTCTTGTGGAAGTAAACTTTTATTCTGGCATTAGGTAAAACTTGTTTCATGGCTATGGAGAGCTCACCAGTTCGAGCACTTCACGCAGGTGCTGACAGTAGGATTCCTGTCACATTGTGCTCGAGCAGCACTGTAAGAACTCTCAATAGCAGTCACAGACATTAGAATGTGCAAAGGATCTCCCAGTGTTAGCACCATTTTGGGGTCTGCTGGAACATCTGCTGGGAGACCTTACCTTGAGGGAAGGTGACAGGACAGGAATCTCTCTGGAGAGTGCTGGCAAAATACAAATGAAAATACCTTGGCTAGCTTGACTGGAGAGCAGCAAGATTTTGGTTTTTAACCTGGATATTCCTTCCTAGTTTCATCTGTTATTTAGTAAGCACATTTAATACTGAAAAATCTTCCGTGAAAATTTTGACTTACTGGTTATATGAAGCAAAAGGACTTTGTGCTGAATTAATATTTTCGATAAGCTGTGCGGTCTTTGCCCTCAGCAGATCAATGGGATTTCTTTAACTGTTACCTAGTTTTATAGGTATTACTCTTGAAAAAGTTTGGGATTTTTGTTCCTTGGGGTTGGTTGGTTTTTATAAACTGAGACTAGGACTTGTAATAGTCCTGTAACATTTCTGTGCAGGGTACTGATACAACAGCTGCTGCTCTTAGATACTGCTCAGTATTTTCCATGTATTTTTATAATACTTGATTATAAACTGATTTGATTTAGGAAGACTTAGTTGCCTTAGTGTATGTTGAGAGAACTACTTAGAAATGTCACAACAAAATCCTCATTCAATTGATGAGGCTGTTGAATTATAATTTAATATTTTTCTATTTTTGTAATTCTGGGATTTGGAAATGCTTCATTATATGGGGCGATAATTGCCTATAGACTGTTTGGACTTCTAGGTTAAAGTACTCTTAATTTGTCAGAGCATCTGATGATACAGCCATGAGTAGGGAGCTGTAGCTAACAAATTATTTGGGTTTTGAGGAAGTTCACATTTGTAAATATTGAACCATTTGAGACTCAGCAATAAGATTTTGGTGTATAGCTTGCTTAAAACTTTCTGGTGCACTTCTTTTTGTGCAGTCATTTCAGCATTTTTGTGTATTGCTAATAAGAGTGAAAATTTTCACCTCAGCGTCCATATTTTGTATGTACTTGGAAATCTCTCTTATGTGAATGAAATTACTAACTTAGAACTTGCATTTTATAGCTTTTTACCTTAATGAGATACTAAAATTCTTTACTCTGTTAAAATTGCTCTGGTTATTAAACTATTTTAAACAGCAATAAAAGATTCTTTCTTAATAAACCAATCTTTAGTTAAAGTCCATCTGCAATATACTCTCTGCACTAGAAAGATACACATTTTAAGTGCAGTATTTCTGTGAAATATTTTGTCCTAAATTGTCAGTGCGTGAGCTCTGAGCTGACATTTGAAGTGCTTATGATGACACCGACTGTGCTGTCCGTGCTGCTGCTGAGGCAGAGCAGTTGGCTGTTTGGGTGGTGCCAGCAGCTTGGAACTCAGCTGCTGCCTGCCTGCCCAGCTCCTCATCCAGACAAGCTGCACAAACAGCAGTGGGCCCTGCTACCAACGGGCTGCTCACAGGCTCAGCTGAAATGAGAGGCCACAAAGGAAGCTTTTCAAACCAAATGTTTGTTTTACTGGCCTTGCCCAGTCCTTAGGGTGTACTTTGATCACACCTGAGCCAAATTTAGCACAGAGAGAGAATAAATGTCTGATGTGCATGTCTTGAGGGATTTAGAGTAGTCCTGGGTTCAGTTCTCTGCTCTTTTCTCAGCAAGTACCTGCCTTAGCCTTCTCAGGCAAGTGCTCTTCCTGTGTGTCTGCTGCAGCCTGTCCTGATTTTGTACTAAATCTCAGGCAAAGTCTTGAACCTCTCTGTCTCTGACCTCCCAAGTTAATGTTCTACTTACTGAGTTTATTGTTAGTCTAGGCACAAAGAGCTTTTTTTAGGTGAAAGCCTGAGACCTACCATGATCCATCATGAAATAGTAGGCTTCTGATCAGGTGTTTTTGAGTTAAGTGGAAGGGTGGAGAGATGCGAATTCTTGTTCTTAATTCTTACAGAAAAGAGGTGTATTTTACAGATTTGTACCATCTCATTTGCCATCATGTGTGAGTACTCAGGCCTAGCTGAAAGTGGCAGGGTTGTGCTGCCTGTTGATCTCATGAGGTTGGGATGTTTCAGCTTTCCTTGCTTCTCAGATTTTGATTTTTTTGGTTAGATGGAGTGGCCTTGGGCATTGAGCACCTAGAAGGTCACACATCCAGCAAGCTCACACTGGCTTTCAGAAACTAATTTGGGCTCCATTTTAATGGAACGGGTTATTTATTGATGAGATATTGGGACTCCATAAAATTACTGAAATGCCTTTGAAGTTCATATGTGGAGTGTTTCAGTAAAATGTAGTGAATCTGAGCAAGGAGAGTAAAGAAACTCAATTATTTCTTAAACAAAGAACTGAAGTTAATGCTTCCAGTATGAATTCTCAATGTAAAAACCACAAAATAACATTTTGATCCACTGAGCATGTAATTCATTGTAATGCTTTAATTTTTTTTCTTAAATTTAGATCTAATACAGTGCACAAATGAAATGAATGTGAATATTCCACAGTTGGCAGATACACTCTTTGAGAGAACTGCAAACAGTAGCTGGGTTGTAGTGTTCAAAGCTCTAATTACAACACACCACCTCATGATGTATGGAAATGAGGTAAGACATGATTCATTCTCTTAAAGCCTACTAGACAGCTCTTTAAAAATTGTCTCAATCTGTAAAGTGTTAGATAGGTACTTCAGTTTTTCAAAGATTTTGTTTTTCCTTTGCTGATAGCTCTAAAGTATTTTTCCAGAGGGAAAAAAATATTCATTCATTATTTCAATGCCAAAGTATATCAGTGTTTGCAATTTACCTGCAGTTATCTGGGTTGTCTGTGAGGGAATAATGAGTGACCATTCTAGAATAAAGGCTTGAAAGACTTCTGATGAGCTTTACTTCATTGGGGTAGGGCTTATCAGTAACAGCACAGCAGAAGAGTCTTGTTAGCACTCCATAAATGTGCAGCCAACCTAATATCAGATAAGAAAGAATACTTGGTAAAGTGGAGAGGAATATGGTGACTAGAATATTTGATCTTGCAAGACATCATCTAATGGGCTGAAGTCTTCGTATGTTGTTGCTGTTAACATTCCTGTGAAACACCATTGTACTGCATTTAAATTCACTTAAATTTTTTCATCACAATTTATTAAAAGCTTCCTAGTCAATAACATGGAGTTAGAAATGTAGCCTCTCTTGCACAAGCCTTATGTTAAAAGCTCAACTTTGCTCAGGTGACAGTCCTGAACCTGTGTGTGGTCACTGACCTAAGAAATGATGGTTCACCACTGGTAACACTGAGGTGACGATTCTTCAAAGTGCTTTCCAGCCATTAAACTGCTGTGAAAGATTGGTGTTCCTCCTCTCTGCAAAGCTCTGTGAACTTGATTGAAATGACCTGTAAAATATAATGTGCTCTTCACACTACAGCAGCTGAGCTGCATCAAACTTCAGCAGCCTGGATTATGCAAGTAGTATTTTTGTTTTGTGTTTTCTAGCTTGTCTGTTCTAAAGTACAAAGTTAACTAGGCAGCTTCCTCTATGATTATTTACATTTTATTCATGAGCAGTGATGTCTCTTTGTTTAGTTTAAATTTATATTTTTGCCAAATTGAGTTTCGGATGTCAGAGGCTTTGCCAAGGCGTATTTTCAGCTTTTCCTCTAATTTTTTTCCCTTTTAACTAATTTCTATTGTAGATAGAGGTTATTAGAAACAGTGACAAGGTAAATGTAGTTTGCTTGTAAAATGCTTCTATGTTGACTCTCACAACAATTACATTCACAATTTTTTCTTCACCAACAGCGCTTTATCCAGTATCTTGCATCCCGGAACACTTTGTTCAACTTAAATAACTACCTGGACAAAAGTGCCATGCAGGGTAAGGATCTTTCACTGAAGGAAATATCTCGACTCCTTTTTTCTCTGTGATGGTGCATATATTGGTGCACACTAGGAGCTAAATGACATTTAAATGGAAGGATGTTTTGATTTTTATTGTGTGAGACATCAAAGCATGTCCAGCCAAGAATGTAGACACAGGTAAAGTGAGATTCTGAGTTACCTAGGTGAGTACTAGAAATCTGTCTGTAATGTGTGTAGCATTGCACATACACAGCTGTAAATTTTACAAAGAGAGCTCTTGATGCTCATTAGAATAAACCTGATGAATTCTCAGCACAATAATAATCTTTGTTGTTGTATTTTAAAGCCTCAAGAGTAAATATTTACTGTTAAGGTGCATGGAATGGTAGCTAAGATGTGCTGTATAAATAGGGAGAACCTCTTCAAATCTCTGATAAGTCCTTTAATTACTTGCTAGTAGTAGAAGACATTTTTAGGGTTTTATGTGGGTTTTGAGGGATGGCAGATAAGTTACCAAACTCTTCAGCATTTTGCTAGAAATACATTTTTATTCTGATTTCAAGAACATCTTAACAAAAACTGCTTGGTGCTTGCCTAATCTTTTATGCTCAGTTCTTGTCTAATATTTTAATGTGTTTAGGTGTTTATTCTCATAATTGCAACAAATGCTTTCCTAATCCACTTGGGAAGAAACTAACATCATATCTCAAGATCCTGGAAAATGCCTAGGAAGGACATCTTATGCAAGCTGACGTAAAATGGAGCAGTTCTTGAAAAGAACTGAAAAACTGTATCCCTTTAAAATGTCTAACTTTCAAATGCTTAACTTGTAGGGTATGATATGTCTACCTTCATTAGGCGATACAGCAGATACTTGAATGAAAAAGCACTTTCATATAGACTTGTAGCAGTTGACTTCACCAAAATGAAAAGAGGGTAAGACTACTACTGCTACTTCTGTTTGATCCTTCCTGTTGCAGGGGGTGGGACAAGGAGGAATACAGTTGTTCCTGAGGTTGTCATAGAGTAGTGCTCCTTTGGCCCTTTGAAGCAATATTGCATTGTTGAAATGATACGAGTGATGAGATCTCTATCTTGTAAACCTGTGTCTTTTACTCTGTAGGATAGATGGAGTGATGAGAACTATGAATCCTGAAAAGCTTCTGAAAACTCTTCCAATCATACAGAACCAGCTTGATGCTCTCCTTGATTTTGATGTAAGTACTTTGAGCTCAGTGTTAAGTAACATTCTCTCACTTTCAAGTGAGAGTTTCATTATTTTGTTAAATACTAATTTACTTTCTCATTGCTTTCTACACAGGCAAATCCAAATGAACTAACAAATGGTGTTATAAATGCTGCCTTTATGCTCCTCTTTAAAGATTCCATTAGACTTTTTGCAGCATACAATGAGGGGATTATTAATCTTTTAGGTATGTGAGAATTTTTTTAGCTTTTGAATTTTGTGAAAGATACTGAGAAAATTAAAGAACATAGACAATGTCTGACTTCAGTTTCTTAATAAATTTTCTTTGCTGTGTTGCTGTGAAGTGAAGCCTGTCTTAGTTTTAGTGACCAGGAGCATAGGCTTACACATCCACTTCTACCTGGAAGAATACATGTTGAAACAGAAAGTGAAATGAGAGGGTGATTGGCAAGACTGAAACCAAAATACCAAGAAAGTGCAATGGATAGCCTTTGCAATTGGACTGTAAAGGTTTGGTGAGATATATGGTGTTTTGAGTATTTAATATACTCACAGTGTGGCTGAATTCTGTTTTCCTGTTCTTTCTTTAAAACTTGACTGGTCGCCTTTGACAGGTACCTGAATCTGCCTGAGCTGATGAGATGAAATGTAGGGTTTTTTTAAAAGGATGATAAGCTCTTAGCACAGCCTTTTCATTACTATTTGAGCAAATTTATGAATGAAGCCATCAGTTTGTTCTGTTAGTCCATTAATTTTTACTCAGTGCCGTATTTTTAAGTATATAGGGCAAAACCATAAAAAGTAAAAGATGTGGTTGATGCTCCTTTTGGTAGGTCAGTTCAGTATACATAGCCACTTCAGTATCAAAATGTATTGATACGGGGTCCAAAAAGGTAAATAAATACCAGGAATATTTTCAAATGATAAAATAATTTCTCACTGCCAGCTTTTTGAAAAAAAAAAAAAAAAAAGACTTTTTGAAAATATTCACCATAATACCTAATTTAACAATTTGCACTGATTCCCACCCATGTTTAATAAATTTTTGCATTATAGCCTAATACACTGAAACAGAAAATTCAGTGGTTTTGTATTGACTGACTTATTTTAAAAGGTTTCAGGTATTCTTATAAGCATGAAAATGTGAATAGCTTTGAATTACTTCTGTCTGTTCTCTTGCTGAGGCTTTTGTCAAATTCTGTAATACTGTCAGCTTTTTGCTGGGGAGGATATTATCTTACAAGAGTTTTATTTGCGTCCTCAGAAAGATATTTTGATATGAAGAAGAACCAGTGCAAAGAAGGCTTGGATATTTACAAAAAATTTCTAGCCAGAATGACCAAGTTGTCAGAATTCCTCAAAGTAGCAGAGGTAAATAAATCTATGTGTATGGAAAGAATATAATTTAGCTGTCTGTATTGGTACAGTATCAATATTCATAGGAACGCATTTAAACAGATTGTTTGCTTAACTTCATATACAAAGACATTTCCTAGAGATTAGATATTTTAAAGATTGTATATGGTTATTAACATGGAATGGGATTCTAGGGTATCCTTTTTATTAGCCAGACCACATAGTAAACTTTCTGAAGTGCAATTATAAATTTTATGAGTGCTCCAGAATGTATAAACTGATTATTACAGTCTATTTAAAGATATTTATAGGGCTCTCCTTTACTGTAAGTACTTAAAAATTTATAACTAGTTTCAGTAAGCAGTGGGGCTGTTTCTAATGCTTCTAGCAGGCTTTTCTACATGAAAGTTAGGCTGGATGAAAAGCTGAGTTTGCCTTGAGATGCAGTTTAATGCATTTTTTATTTCTAAGATTTGTTCCTAGTGAAACTTGTACCAGTTCAGAAAATTATGACTATCCCTTTTTAATATGCTTGCTTCTATGTAAAATTCAGACACTGATGGTTTTTATTTTCATTGGCACTGCATGTAGTAATGTACTTTTTTTCCTTCTTTTTTTGTAAACCTAGCAAGTTGGAATTGATCAGGGTGACATTCCAGACCTTACTCAGGTCAGTGTACATTGCATATTGATTAATCCAGTCTTTTGTTCTTTGTGCTTTTAAAGGTTGGTATGTGGCATAGTAATCTTTCTTCTCGAGACTGTATTCTCTTTCATGTATTTATATGTGGGAAATATGTGTAGTAGCTTCTCAAATGGATTAAATGTACTCACTACTTACACTTTGCAGTTCTTAATGTGATTTTTTGATTGTTTAAAGCAATAAAACCCACAGAAAACAATAGTTTTTCAAGAACTTCTGGTTTTTATCACAGAAGGCAGGTAAGCAGAGGTATCTTGCCATACCTAGAGGAAAACCTTCTATTTCACTCTAAACTAATGTTTTCCAACACACTTAAAGATGACAGTGAGCTGGTTTCAGTTGAAATTTTTTTGTCTCCTTAAGTCTGAAGAATAAATTTGATGTTTCTGTATCAGCTCTTAATGCTGGCTTTGATTTTACTCAGTAGTATGAAGGACATGTGCAATGTAGGTTGTGTGCTGGAAAACTCAGTCTGAAAGGTGGAATGCAGGGAAACGCCTTCCAGTGAAGATAAACTGAGGGGCAGAAGGGAGGTGAGAAAATGGTTTGACCAGGTGAACAGGAAACACTGATGGTGCACAGAGGTCAACAAGGTTATTCTTTGTAAGTCCCTTCAGTTTATAGGGATGTTTTATTTCTCACCCAGGGCCAACCCAACAGAGCAGAGTGTTTGTCATTATTTCTGTAGCATGGAGTAACCTGCAGGGTGCAATAAACAGCCTGAGGAGACTTGGGCACAAACTGCAGTGCTCGAGTACTGGAGCTGTTGGAGTGCAGTCAGTGACAAACTGAAAATCTAAAGTGTAATGTTTGAACAGTCATATCTAATCCTACACTAGCTTCTTGACATTAAATTTCATGGGTTAATCATGAAAAATATATCTAGTGTGAAGATTTGCCTAACCTTAATCAGTGTGTTTTTAATATGGAAATCAAACCTAAGCCACAGACTTCCATTGTCAGTGGTGTTCATTACTGCCTACAGTATGGTTTCCATCTGAAATCATGCATGCTTCAAAGCACAAATCTCTAATGCTTGCTCCTAGCATTTAATATTAATCATTTTAAGAACTTGCCTACGTGGTATAAAAGAAATATGACTGAAACCACCAGGGTAAGAGCAGGTAATGATTGAAAACAGTAGTTTGAAGTTTCCTGTTGATGTTTGAGCTCAGCATCATACTTTGTCTTTTGATTAGTACTGCAGCATTCAGCTGGGCTGTATTATGCTAATCACATTATACTGAAGTCTGAAGTTATTTATACCTCACTAGGTTAGTGTGCACTTGTCTATTTAATGGGGTCATTAAAAGGCTCTTGAAAGCAAGTGGGGTTTTTTTATTTACAGGGAATAGGGGTATTTAACTTAATTTTTGCTGTTCTTTTATCTGAAACTTTCAGTGAGAAAGTACTTAACATCTACAACATTTTATTTCTAATAGCTCAGCTCTTTTGTTGTAAGTGCACTTATATGAGAAAAGCAATTGTGAGCTGGTGGTACACCTCAGCATCCTGTGCATTTTGGCAATTTCAGTGCCACTTGTTAAACAATTCCACTTAGAAAATTTCAAGGCATTTAATATGAGTTGAATAATTGTACATCCATTTAGTGGCACATCAAAAGGATTTGCTGTAATTTCTTAATACTGCCACTTTTGCCCGTTTCTGTGAAGAAAATATTTTCCTTTGTAAGTGCCCTGCTTCACAGTGATGTTGCTTTCTGTTAATAGCTGTTCCTGTATTTCATTAATGTAATGGGGTTGTTTCCCTCTGTGGATGTTAGTCTGTCATGTGTTTTGGGGTTGGGGGATGGAGGTGAATCATGAAATACAGCCTTTCTCAAGTCAGTGGCTTGATTAGCCCAGGTACAATTTCTGAAATAAAACTACCCTGTTCACTCCAAGTCTGATGTTTTGTTGGATATCTGCAGTAGTGAGAAAGTTCGGAGGAGGTTACTGGATTGTTTGGTTTAGTTCTTGTGGTTGAGGGGGTTTTTCAGTGGGTTTAAAAAAAAAGTAAGTACGGAATATGCATTCCCATACAAATAAGTTTGAAGAAAATACAAATAAGTTTGGGAAGAAAAAAATACAAGGAAAAGCTTTCTGCAATTAGGGCACAGTGTCCTGTTACTACGATTATCTAAGTAGCTGTGCCATGCAATGCCTTCTGCAAGCTATTGTGCCTCCTAAAAGGTAAAAGTATGGGAAGGTTTGGTTTGATTGGGATTTTTTTTTTTTTTGCTTTGTTTTTTTGCTTCTTGTTTTTGTTTGGTTGGTTTTTTTGTTTGGTTTGGGTTTTTTGTCCCTGATACCTTTCCAAAAGGTTATTTCAAAATGTCCCCCTTGGGATTTAGCTGTCTGGGTCGAATGCTGAATTTATTCATGACCTGTAGTGAGGTAACTACACTGTCTTACCTTACCTTGCTCTACTTAAGAAATACAAGCTCAGGTCTTCATTTTAAGGCAAGCAGTTTTATAGGATCATTCTGATTGCCTCTTTTTTTTTTGTTTGTTTGGGTTTTTTTGTTTGGTTTTTTTTTTTTTTATCTCTTAATTAATCAAGCTTGACTTTGTCTTCAGTGAAAGTGGGAAACAAGAATTGTGCTCAGTATTTCAAAGGGGAGCTTGCCTGCCAGAGCCTTGTGTGAATAATATTTTCCTCTTTCCAGGAAATGCCTTGTTCTAGCTTTTGGTACAGAAGGGCTAGAAAGAGCAAGTTTATTTTTCCTCCAAACAATGCCTGTTATATCTGTTCTACCTCCAGAAAGTTGGCAAGTGGTAGGAAAGGCTTAATGCCTCTGAAAACCTGCCAAGTGAGGCAGACTGAGCTGGCAAATAGATTTACATTTTAGAGGTACATTCCCTTCATCTTAAATCTGCAGTAGGATTTATTTCAGGTAGAGTAATTGAGTTGGTTTATTGTACAGTTACATGTTGAATAGCTACTCAGTCTGCAGTAGTGTCCTTGGGATCAGATTGGATTTGATTCCATTTTATCAAACCTAACATCCTGCTGTTGTCAGGTGTTTCTACTGCAAGCCTTTGACTGTAAATATTTGAATGGAGAGTGATTGGGTTATTGGGTGATGGGGATAGTATATAAAAAAAGCCAGGTCTTTGTCTGGGTACTTTAGTGAGTTTAAGGGTGTAGTACTTAATCAGCTTTGGTTATTCAGTTAATTCTAACATAGCAAATATTGTTGCCAAAACCAAGACTCTAACTTGCATGCATAGAAGCAGAGCCACTCTGGGGAATCCTTCCTTCCTGCCTCTGTGGTCACACTCCTTTTAAGGAACCACCACTGAGTAGATGGAATTTGGGTGTGTAGGATGGCAGCAAAACCCAAAGGCACAATTACTGATGTGTGATTTTGTTTGTTTTTAGTTGATGAAAAAACAAATGTGTGTACTAAACAACGATGTGTTGATAGAAGCAGTGTTTTATAAATACTTTTAAATTTAGGCACCCAGCAGCTTGCTTGAGGCACTGGAACAGCATTTGGCTTCTGTGGAGGGAAAGAAAACAAAGGAAGTCCCTGCTGCCAGCAGGTGAGCACCCAGCGAATTACAGCAGTGCCCGTACTTAAGATTTGCCATTGTCATTCTAACAGTTTTCAAGATTCAGTCATGTGCTGTTCTTGATTTTTATTAACTTCTGAATGTATCTTCCTAGAAATATAAATGAAACATCTAGTGAATAATAGTCTGATAGCTTAGCCACATTTGAAATGTAGGTAGGTATGTCTGTGTCTCAGACTTCTGATTATGCTGTAATAAACCACTGAGCTGAGACCTTGTATATTATTCATTTTAGCTTCTGCTTTTTTCAAGTCCTTTGACTTGTAACATTTATAAGGTGTTTGGGTTTTGATACTCTTCCTACCCAAGATAGGATGGTATTTATCTGAATTGTTATTATTTATATATTCATGACCTACCTCTTAGACCTGAATTTATCTTAACTGTCTCATTAGTTTTTCAGCCCCTCCTCAGAACAGCCAAATTAGCATGGATGTGTTGTGCTGAAATTGTTATTCTTTGTCATGTACAGTATCAGTATGTATGAAAATATTTCTGACTGAATAATGAGAGATTTCTTTTGGCATAGACATTCTCCCACAGAAACTTGGTAGGTATTGATAAATGTATCAGGCTGAGCTATGTTCCCAATTTGCTGTCTTTCCCCTCAGATTATTTTTTTCAAGAATCTAAGGATTCACTGTCGCAATATGTGTATTCATGTGTATAATGCTGTGCTTTCTTTGCTGTTAGATTGTGTAAAAACAATCTTTCTGTGCCTCTGACATTGAATAACATTCCAGTCTAGTCTAGATAACTTTAAAGAGGAAAGACAACTGCTATGTTCTGCATTTTCCAGTTCCTACCCACTGAAACTCGAGGGAATCACTCTGTGCACTTGTGCCTTCTTGTCACCAAACCGTTTTTGGGGTGTCTGCTCTGATGTACCAGAGAGTAAGGGAAGAACTGACTGGGGAGAAAGATGATACATGACTAGATAAGGGACTTGATGATGAAACTGTAAGTGCTGTATACCTGACCGTAGTTTTTTTAATAATATTTTTTTAATTATTGCTCTTTTCAGAGCCTGGGCCCTATCCACTGCTGTTACCACGCTTGCCAATACAGGAATGTCATTCAGCCGGATGGATGAGAAAGAAAAGCAGCAGGCATTGGAGGAGGAACAAGTTAGACTGCAGGCACTTAAGGTAGGATGTTTTTACCAAGTTTTGTATTCAAAAATTTTTTGTAACTGGGTAAAATAGTGTATGGTGATGAAGCTTGCAAGGTCACTCAGTGTTTTATATGAGGAGTGTGAGCTGTGTAAAACATACACCTATGCTTTGACTGGTGGTGTAAAAATGCAGTGAACATACCTAGAAGTAGTGAGGGATGTAAACCTGAAATTAATTTAAACAAGGGTGTTACATTGCTACATTATTATTGGGTTGCACTTTGTCATACTGATTTCTGAACATCTGAATTGAACCATGAAGAGACTCATAAAGTAGGGAGATGAGCCTTCTTGAACAAAGGTCCATTGAGGTGTTTCTCCAAGTGACTGTGGAGGGAGCCTGGAATGTGTAGCTTGACTAGAAGTGATTTACTTCTAGGCAGATATGATTAAAAAATAATTATTTAAAACATAAAGTCTCACCTTGATTTTATGTGCTTTGTTAACACAAATGTTCTTATCTGTAATTTAAGTTATTTTTCTGTTTTTAGGACTTTAGAGAAGAAAAAGTGTTTTATTATTAAGACCATAATTAAAATTTTCTTCTTTGAAAAGGTCTCCGGGACTGAAATGTTAATAAATTAATAAGACTAAAATGCCAACTGTCTCTCTCACCTTTCAGGAGCAACGATTAAGAGAAATCTCAGTAGTATCAAATTCCACTTCCACATCAGCATCCCCAAGCACTTTATCAGGAAAAAGTGTGAATACCACTGTAGCTGTTGACCTCTTTGCTGCACCAGCTCCCACAACAAATAGGTGAGAGATATTTTGCTTTCCAGAAGAGACAAATTACTGCACTGACCTGTAGCTCCACAATCAACTGCAAGACTGTGATCCCAGTTACCTCTCAGGGACCTTTTGCTGATGTTTTCTTGGTGTACCCACAGGAATTCTGTCAGTAAGTGCTTAATAACCAGTTTGTTGTATCACTGGTTTTGATGGCTCATAGCAAATAAGAGAAAATTAGATTGGTAGGAGTATTCATAAAAGCAAGAATACAATGCCTGTTACATATCTTCATATTTCTCTCTCTCATTTCTTATTCAGCATGCCCAACCTTTCTAGTGATCTTTTTGATCTTCAGCCTGCATTTGTTCCAACTGTGCAAAGTACTCCAGCTATATCAACACCAGCAAGCAATGCTTGGGGAGGTGAGCTCATACGTTGATTTGACTGTCTAAGTGATAAGGGAATTCTTAGAATACAAGGTTCATACTTTATTGAATCTGCATCATAAACCTTACCTATTTTACATGCAAACATTTATTACAAAATATGAAGTAAATACTCTGGAAATTCTGACCAACTTCGCTGAACACATAACATCAGTGTTGATGGAACAGAGGAGTGGAACTGTTCAATAAAGGGGACAGGGAGAAGAAATATAAGTCAAGATCTAAGTTGAAAAACACTGGGAAATAAAACCTAAGCAGGTGTAACTGAGAAGATCCTGGACTAGTATTTCCATTTACTTAAGCAGTATTTAATGCACTTCTCATTTAAAAGGTGTTGGTAATTTCAGAGTTCTTGTGAAAAAGCGCTGGACCCCACTATCTTCACCCATCCTTCCAAAGAATGGTCAGGTTAGATGTCAGAAATAACTTAAGTGCCAAAAGAAGGCAGTGATAACACCATGGTACATATTTTAATAGGTGGAATTGATACTCTTATATGCTATTTAAAAGGTAGATTATTGAAGCCAAAAATGTAGTATCTAACTTCTTTGATACATGTTCTGTCATTCTCCCCCTCCCACCTTATGTCAAAACTAGAATTATTTTCCCTAAACAGAGAGCTGTTAGGATTTTTATCTGAAACTAAAAATTTATATCTAAATTTTGTATTAAGATATCTATCTAAAATTTGTATCAACTTTGACTGATCATTAGGTAGAATGTTTACAACTTGACTTTGTCTAGATATTCTCATACTCAATCATTTCAGTCTGCTTTTCTTTTCCATTATTTGTACTCTGTATTCTTTCCTTCGCTTCTGCGTCTGAAAGGTCCTTTCTCGTCTTCAAATGGTTGTGTTGGTTCTCCACCTCATCTGGACGTCTTTGACATGAAGCCAGTTGAAGAAGCTGTAAAATCTGCCACCCCTTTCATCAATTCTTCTTTTTCCTCCAAACAAACAGTGGAACTGTTTAGTGGTAAAAAAACCAAACCCCATATAATTTATTTGCAACTGGAGGTGATAATGCTTAATAATTGGGCCACGTAATCTTTCTGTGGTTTGGGCCAGTCTTCGCTTTTTATTAACAAGTGAAAATGGTGCATTAATTCCAGGTGTAGTAAATTAACTGTTTCCTCAAACGTTTATTTCTGTAGTTGAAATAAGCTGTTCTGCTTGCCCAGTCTAGACATCCTAAGGCCTGCAGCTGATTTCTTTCAGACTGCAGCCTCCTTTCTCTTTTGTAATTGGAAATGCAAGAGTTACTTGGCTTTTCAAATCTGTAAAATAAAATAAAAGAACTTTATTAGTAAAATTGCCTAATTTTTATCTGCAGGCTTAATTGTTGAGTTCCCTCTTTTTCTCTTTAAAACTGATCTTATTTTCTTCTCTCTTTTTGCAAAGATAACTTTAGTGGTCATAAACCAACATATGCTTCTGTATATCATCCTGTGACTGTTGATGGTAATTCAAGTTTTTGTTTGTTTGTTTGTTTTTTCTTTTTGTTTTTTAAAATTTTCTGGCTTCGCTAGAATGAGTGATATTACTTCATGAGTGTATTTCATGACCCCATTTTTTTTCAGGTTTTCCTCTTCATTCAGCTTCTCAGAGTACCACCTCTTCAACAATTAATGTGGACTTTGATGCTGTTTTTGGAGGAAAATCTACAGCACCAGAATACAGGACTGCAAGTGGTAAAAACTGCCTTATGACTAATTTATACCCTTCAGGCAAGAATTGCTTAACAATTTAGCATAATTGCTATTGCAGTTGGAAGTGAATAACTTAATATATTTGCAAGGTGATTATGGGCTGATAAGAGGCAATCATTTCAGTTGTTAGTTTTTATTTACTTTAAAATTAGCTTTGACTGATTTCATTCTTCTCTAATAACTGTTTCCTCTCTCTATGGGGGAACGCACTTTGAACGTGGCCCACTGGATTCTCCTAATTGGTAAGCTCGTGTTCATTTTTCTTCTGTGCTTTCTCTTGATACATGGTGATGACTTCCTCTGACTCCCTTCAGAGACACACTGGTTGTGTGTGTTTCTTGAAGAATACCTGAGTTAGTCTTTCTATTCTGTATAGCAAAGTATTGTTAAAGTACAGTTAAAGATTCTTTTAGATTAGTTGGTATAATATAGTATTCCATGAAAAATAAGAAGTTAAACTATGCTTCTTTCAAAATCTTAAATCATCATGTTGAACCTTCACATGAAATACTCAAATTAGTGCTCTATAAAGAAAGTACCTCCTTGGCCTATAGATGTAATTTATTAAATGTAATGTAACCAGTTTGTTGACAGTTGCTTTTATTTTCTTCGTTTAGGTTTTAACTTTCTAGATGATGTATTGCAACCCACAGTACCACCACAAAGTCAAAGAGCCACTGTAGCCAGCCAGCAAAGTGGAAAAATTTTAGCAAATGACCTCGATTCTTCACTTGCAAATCTAGTAGGAAGTAAGTGTGAAGCTTTTACAATTTACTTTCCCATTTTTTACTAAAAGCAAAACAAGCTTTTTTCCCCTCCCAAATTAAAATGCTTAAGGATTTTCTCTGCTTCTTTCCCCCCACAGATCTTGGCTTTGGAGGAACTCCATCTAAAAAGTAAGTGCATATATGTTCTTAGAATATTCTCATGTGACTGTTTGAAAGTCTCTGGCACTAGCATGGCAAGGATCTCATCTCTTGAAACAATCCAAAATAACTGAGAAGTGCATTGGAACAGTGTCAGTCACCATAACATGGCCAGCCTTAACTTTCAAAGTAACTCACTTTAAATAGTTTTGCAGTTGCTGTATTTTTATTGCAGTATTTTTGTTTTTATGAAACACTCTAAAAGTTACATCAAACTCCAGTTAATCTTTATATGCACAGTGCAGTACTGATAGTTCACTTTTAACATGAATAGAAGCCTCACTCTTTACACATACTGGAGAAGAGATACATAAGTAATTACTGGAATTCTGAGTGTTTCTTCATAGATTTCAGCTCTGTGCGTGTGCAGAGGCATGTTTGGGTTTCATGTTATGTTGTTTTACTTTAGCTGTTGCCTGTCCATGAACGCTAACAACCTGGTTTCATTTTAGATCAGACATGCAGTGGTCTCAGCCTACAGAGAAAAAACTTACTGGTGGAACAAACTGGCAAGCAAAAACAAGCACATCGACCACGTGGAACCCGACTCCCTTACCCAATATTCCACACATGGTAATTTCTGTACTGTGAAATTACACTTCATTCTAGCAAATGCTGCTTTTCTGCTTGCATTAATTTATAAAGAACAGCAAAGGCATTTGATACAAGACTGGGGGTAGCAGGGAATGCTTACAGGACATGGGATCTTACTGAATGAGGTAGAGATTTTAGCATGCTTTATTTGTCCTCACTGAAAAACTTGTCCATTTAGGACTTACATCTCAAGTGAAAGGCAGATGACCTGTCTCAGTTCATAAATTCTTTTGGGATTGAAACAAATGATCCCAGTCCGGAAAATTCCTGATGTGCATGCTTGAGATGCTCCCACTCTCCATGATGTGTACACAAAAATTCACCTTTAAGAATCCAAAGAATGTGTTTTGAGGGAAAAACTGCTGTTCCTTCTAGCCTTAGTTCCTTTTTCAGTTTTATCATGAAACACTGCTGCAACCCCTGCAAGGCACCTTAATAATGAGGTCAAGCAGCACTTTAGACTTCTGATAATGCTCCACAGCAACTTCATATTTTTAACACAGTACAAAATGTTAAGTGTATCTTTCATTGTTATTTAAATGAAGAATTTTCATTTCTAGGAGGGGTATTTGTAGGCAACTGACTTTTCTATGATTTTAAGAGATTTTTTCAAGAGTGTTGTATTCATAATATATTCATAGAAATATGTATCACTTCTAAATTGTAGCTGTTTTAGAGGGAAGTAGATGTTGATCTCAGTTACATAGACACTAGGATAATTACCACATTTCCTGTGAATTTTGGATGGCTGTCTGACTTAATTTTGCAATAAGCATAGTTTTTCCTCTAATGCCTATTTTCCTTATGACTGCTCATTCAGAATCAGAGAAGTTGAATACAGTATTAAATCCAATATTGGACTCAAAAATGAGACTAAAAAATTTGATGAGAGGGCACAGTTGTATTGCACTCTCATGTGAGATTTTTCGAGACCATACAGTCTCTTTATCCCCTCTAGGTGTTCTAGAATGTGTTGTTAGAGTGCTGATGTGTTTTTATTTCTGGAACATAGAGGGTACCTTAGTACCCATTGATCACTGTGGATTTAAAGTTGTGTTTTTATTTCATGTGTTCATCAGGTCTAAGCATTTGACTGTTTTATGCTAGGTGTCTGGTCATGCATTTTCCTGCATACTCCCAACAATTACTGTTGTGAAGATCTGGCTCGGCTATGAGCCTCTTTAAAATCTGTGCCCCAGAACTGCAAAGATCTCAGTGTCCTGGCTGGCCTCTGGCACTCAGAGCTAACCCTCCAATTCATGTACCACTGCATCCTATCCCATAACCAAGTGCTTCACTTGGCTTTCAGTGTAATTAGCACGGCTTAACAAAGCGTGGCCTTAGGAAGCACATGCATTGCTGTGCCTGTGAACATGACCTGATATAAGGCTTAAAAAGCTCTTCATTTTTCTTTTGTCATATTGTGATACGTGCTGGCATCAGATTTTAGGATGTGGGCAGCATTGACCTGACAAAACATCTGGTGCTGTTCACTTCTTAAGCCAAATGGTCACTGGCTTTCTTGGCTTTTTTTCTATGCCCTTCTCTAATAATGGGAGGAAGAAGGAGCGTTGCATGCCGTGCCCTCTAAAAGCTTCTCACACATGTGCTTGTGCAAGCAATATGCTCAAATCTGGCTAGGTGTAGTAAAATTTCTAATTTTGCTGTAAGTTGTACGAGTGGTAACTTTCTAAGCTTATTAACTTACGTTACTGTCCTTGTGGGTTTTTTTTCTCACATTTTAACTGTTTTAATAAATGAGCATAGTTAAAAAGTGTTATGGTACTGGACTTGAATCCATCCCTTAGAATTTCCAGCATGAATACCTATTAAATAATTTTTTATCTTATCCTTTTGCTATGCCAGAATGGAGTACACTATCCTGGATATGTAAGTCAATTTCTTGTAAATATATTGGTTATCTTTAGTACTGAAAAATGTGTTTTTCAAAGTTATATATCTATATATATATATTACTAAGTATGCATGAGTTCCTCTAAAATTCAAAATTTTCTTGTTTAAAGGTACCTGCTCCTATCACATACCCATTGACCACACCTCAAGTGCCTGTATATGGAATGGTAAGAAGCATGATTTGTTTTGTATTCCTGAAAACTGAATTGTCTCTGCCAGTGGGTTTCATGTCATGAATTATGATGTTCAAACCATCTTGTAAATTAAATGTGTTGGCAATAGTGTGTGAAGTCTGGTATGTTTCTCACGCTGCATTGAAAGAGATGACTCTGATGTTTATATCAGTGGTTTTTAAAAGCCTTGACTTTATTCTCTGTGTGTGTCTATATGTTTCTTTTCTCCTATACTTAAAATGCAAAAATATGTATCTTGTGGAAGTAGTTTGAATTTTATATAATTATTTTTGTGGTATTTTTGTTTTTCTCACAGGTACCTCCTCAGGTTGGAGCTGCTCCTTTGATGGCACCCCAGTCAATGATGTACACACAGCCTGGTCTGAGGCCAACAAATCCTTTTGCACCCGTTTCTGAAACTCAGGTGAACAGTGCTCTTTAATCTTGTCGACATTGAAACTTCAGCCTTGGCAAACACAGCCAAATGCTTCATGAAAGGCTGCAGGTGTATTTCTGCATGTGAAAGTGAGGGATTCCTCAGTCAGGGGCAGCAACTTTTGCTGGTGGGGAGGCAAATTCACATGATGGAATTGCAGGAAGCAAGGAAGAAAGTAAAAATCAGATTTTTACTTCTCACTGTTTCAATATTAAGCAAACAGGTGAAGGTATATAGGTTTTAGTCTGCCTATGACATTAGCTGGATTCTGGGTTTAATCTTGCTGACCAGAGCAGTGTTGGAAGCTTCTTCAAGGATCAGGTGATGTGGGAGTGAAAAAGGGAGAAACTGTACTCCTGTCATCCATAGGTCTTAATATTCTTTGGGGTTTTTTGAAAGTGCCAAAGCCTATAGACTTTACTTACAAGTAGCAAAGCAGCCAAATAGATTATTTATTCTAAAACACTGGGAAAGCATTTAAGTGGCATTTAAGTTATTTAAGTGGCACTAATACGTAATCTTTGTTTCACAGATACAGTTTATGTAGAACCACCAAAGCAACAAGACGTGAGAACAACCAAATACTGGTAAAAAAATGAAAAGACTGAATTTCAATCTTTCCGTGGTGTATTCCTGAACAGGGCAACTGTTTATTCCCTGTATAATACAATATTATTTTGAACTGCAATGCTTTAGAGATTCTTGTTTATAACAGTCACTGCAGTGTGAAGTCATGTTTGTTTCCTGATTTTTTTTTTTTAACTGCTCAGCAGAAAACTGTATTTTTATTGAGGTTGGCTCAGAAGGTGCAAGCTGGATTATGATGTTCAAAATCAAGGAGAAGATTACATGATTGCTCTACAACCTTAATCATCTGTGGATTACTTGAGGAATTGACTGAGAATGTCAAAGTTATTTATTTTATTCATAAATTCTGTGGCTGTTGTAACCAAGACACAACATGAAATCAAGTTGAGCAATAAAATTTTTATGTGCTCTAATAAATACTCTGATAGAGCAAAGCTTGCATTATCATAAGGCCACCATTGTGTGAAATCAGACAGCTTTTTCACATTAGAATAGCTTACAGTAATTTGCAAACTTTATAATGTGAGTTTGAAATGCTGTGAATCAACAAGACACATATTACACACACATAGTACAAATAATAAATTGCTCCATTGGTATGTCAGTATTACAGGGCTAAGTAAAAAGATCCAGCAGCTGCAAGTCTGGGATGGAGTAGGGGAACCGAGTGTGTTCAGAACAGCTCATGCAGCCTCCAAGAGGTGCCGGCAGCTGCACTTCCATAGGTACCTTCTCTGCAGGTGGCACCTCCCAGCAGGGCTCAGGGAAGAGCTGCCTTGGAGCCAGGGGCTGTTGCTGCCCCGAGCACAGCACATGGGAGTGCTTTGAGAGTCTTGGTGATAACTGCAGTGGAGGCAGGACAGCCAGCTCTACTTTCTAAAGTCCATTAGGTCAAAAGACTCAAACCTTGCAATCATGCTGACACTCACAAACTGGCAAGTATTTTGAAATTCTCCAGCTGTAGAGAATAGCTTGTGCTACTCTTTTGAAATAAGAACCTAGTTGTAAACCATATAAAAATAATCATTTTTAAATGTGTAAATACATGTAAACTTTTAGATAGCTGTTTCTTTGCTGCAGTAATCTTTTTCTTCTGTAGTAATTTCAAGGTAAAAATGCTACATTAAGAAATCCAGACTCTTTTTGAGAGGAAAATCTTTTAAAACAACTAATTTAAGAAGTATTGCTGTTCACAATGGGTCAGATGTGTACAGACTTCTGGAACATATTTTGTACTTTATCTTCCTCCAGAACTGAAATTGGCTATGAAAATGCCTTATCTTGTATTTTTCACTGTCTGATAAAAAGTGATAGCATTAAAAAAACCCAGTAGTTATAATTAAGTAGATAGAAGTGGGAACAACCTTTCCTCCAGAAGTTTTGTGGCAAAATGCAATGAAAAGCTCTCCTCTAAAATTACATCTAGTAATAATTAATATTAAAGCTGAGTTTTCTATTATTAATAACCTCCAGCGTAGTATGTCTTTTATCTTTTGCAAAAGTCTGTAATTGCAGAAATATCTCTCACTCTCACCATAAATGCAGATAGGTCTGAGAAGCTTGTCAAACTATCCTGTAGAAAACTTCTAAATTAATCACATTTCTCAGAGTGAGAACAACCCTTCTATTTTTCCAAATCCTTAATTCTGTCCAAAGAGTGCAAAAGTAGTATTTCTTAACCCTATGGTAAATATTTTGCCCAATGAATCAATACAAAAGAAACAAAATAAAACTCCTCTCCCCAACCCTTGAAATATGTAACTGCTAATTTCCTGGAAAATTAAACCTTGCAGAAATGTAAAACTCAGTGTTCCTTGATGTATATTGATTTTGAAAGAATTTGGATCCAGTATATGGTAGTTTAATGTTCAAGTTTGAATTACAAAGGGCTTCAAGCTTTAATCCACCTTTATTGGGTTGAACAATTGTACAGTTTTAAGCCAATGAGTTCTTCAGTGCCTATAGCTGCCCTCCACATGCTGAGGGAATAGATGCCATTTAGAATGGGTCGTTGTGTTGAGGGGACTGTTTATTTAAGAAATAGTGAATTCCATAGATTCATTCAGCAGTCAAAAGTCTTGTGTTCAAATTAGATCTGTCCATGTAGTTATAAATGTCTGGGCATTAATGGCAGAAGTGAGAGTGCTACAAGCAGGCAGTTCCTAATCCTGTAAGCTGTTAGGTCTCTTTCTTATACTGAGTTGTATAAGTAGTAACACATTATTTTAATAAAATATGCAAATAAATGCCTGGCAAGCAGTATATATTTGTTATAACTTTATTTCAGAGCATTCTGAATATCTGGAATTTAGCTGACTCAGAAATGGATTTAGTACTGGATAATAGCTTGCATTATGTCTGATTTGCTCTGGATCTTTTAATGGTTCTTTTGGTCTGCTTTCTTGTAGCAAAGCTGTCTGATACCAACTTACTAGTATTAAAAAAGGAGAAACAGCCACAAAGTATGTTTTAAAAACTTTATAACCTGCCTTCTTTTGTTGCTTTGAAATACAGCTTGATCCTTGTGAAGCAAAGATCCCTTTGTACCTTCTCTCTGCACACAGGTGCGCAGGACTGGGTTTTGCCCAACTCTTCCTTGTGCATGTATTGGAACACATAAAAAAGCAGAGTATGTGTTTAAATAATATACATGAGAAGTGAAAACCAAGCACTTAGGATGCTGTCAAGGCTTTTATGGCTATTCTCCACAAAAAAACCCACTTTGAGCACCAAGGTTTTTCTTGAGGGTGACTGTACCAGCCTACAGAAACTGCGAACAGTAGTTGCGATGAGTGAAGAGAGATGTATATAAATGTGATTTTCCTTCCAACTCATTGGATCAGAATCATGTTCTGAATACTTCAGGAAGCTGATTACTAAGATGTCTCTCCATGTTTGTCTAAACAAGGAGGAAGACTTTGATTTGTGCTGTACACTTTGCATTATTTTACTTTAGTGGGTCAGGTGAGCCTCGCTGCTGGGACTTGGCAGGCTATCAAGGAATGTGCCATGGTATGTCTTTGGAAAGGTGGATTGTGTGAGGCCTCTTGGACTTGAACATGTACCTCTCTAAATAACGGGGGTTTTGTAATGTTCTCTAGATATAGTTTGACTTTGCCTCCAAGAAGTTACTGATTTTTTGTTTTAATAAATTTTGGACATGTGTACTAGAAAAAGCTCTGTTCTGTGCACATAGTGGTGGAATATTTGTAGGTAAAATAACAAATGGACTTGTTTAAGAAAAAAAACAAAACCAACAGGAAAAAACACACACAAAAGTAACAACAGCAAAACTTCTGATTACAAGATTGAATACAGGGTCTATCTGTCCCCAGCTGGATATTTTGATGTGTGGCAGGGACGGGGTGGGGTGGGGGGGTTACAATTAGAATAGTATGCACTGTGGATCGGTGCTTAATTTGTACATAAAAAGGAAAACTTTGTTTGGGGTAGTTTGTATTGTAAGGATAACATCTAAAGGCACTGTATCAGTCATTTATTTCCATTGAAAAGATTATATTTTTGAGCAATGGAAACTGTACATGTTATCATTTATACATTGCTGATAGCTAGGACTATAGAAAACCTGTTGCTATGACTCTGAAGATGTATCTGACTTGTCATTGATCTGTACATTGCTGCATCACTATGCAGATTCTCATGATCATTTATTTAAAGAGATTGTAGTAACTGGTACAGTTACAACAGGAATTGTAACGTCAAATCTTTCAGTATATCTCAGATGTGTATCCTTGTGATTAAGCTTAATCCTTTACCAAATGTTTGGCTGGAATCTCATCTTGGAGCAATGACAAAATAGGTGCTGGAACAGATTTCCCTCACCCCAACCCATGTTTTATTTATTTAATAGGTCTTGTTTTGTATGTTATGTTTTCCCCCATAACAGGTTTGTGCCTTTTATTGGATATTTATTTAAAAGGAGCTATGATAATTTAGGTTGCTTTTTTTCAGATGTATTCTTGTACAGCTGTTCCTTTCTGTGAGTTCCTTCATTTTATAAGAATACAGAATGTGTGGAAAATATACTAGCCACAAACTGGGAAAAAAAATCTAAGGATTTATGTTCTGTGAATTTTTTAAAAAATTAGCCTAAGCACAAGACTGGCTGTGTTGATATTTTAATTGTGGAACTTCACAATTTGTTAATATGCAAATGGTTCATTTTTTTAAAAACTGCTCATATCCACGTATTTGATGAAACAAGTTTTGGAAAAAAATAAACTTTGGCATATGCAAGGTATGTGTATATGTGATCATTTTTTGTGTTTTCAGGTTTACGGCTTTCTAATAATGCCTGTAAGACATGGCTGAATTAGGGTGTTTAATTGGCTTGTTCCTCATCTGTGTTTACACTGGAGAAGAGAAGGCTCCAGGGCGACTGTGAGCCTAGGTTGAGTTTGCCTAGAGCTGGATTCATTCCCCAGCCATCATCATTCCAGCAGAGTGTGGAGGGCCTGGGACAGGCTAAGGAAACGTGGCTGCTGCAGGTGTTCCTTTCTACATCAGAAAATTCTAGTTTTAATAGTTGTATTTTTGTTTCTTTAGGTTTCAGAGATATGTTTTCAGTTGAGAGCCTGGACTACTGAATTGTTCATTCGTGTTCGTGTTCCATCCTAGCGCGGAGGGCCGGGCAGCCGCGCTGAGCTGCGGGCTGCAGGGCCCGTCCCTGCCCGGAGCGGGCAGGCAGCTGCTGATCCCTCACAAGTGTTCATTCTTAAAGGCACTGCTCCTATTTGCTCTCTTTGGCTTGTCCTGTATGCTGTGGGAAACTAGAGCAGCTGCGCGTAGACACAAGGGTGCTTCCTCCGCAGGCAGAAGCAGAGGGTGGGATAGGCGACATCTCCGTCCCGGGACAGGGCAGCCAAGGTACTCGCAGCTCCTGCCACCCCAGGGAGCCCCCGCTGCCGGAGCCTTCTCCTCCTGCCGGCCCTTCCCCTTCACACCGCATCCCTCCAGCTCCTGCCGCCCTTCCCCTTCACACCGCATCCCTCCGGCTCCTGCCGGCCCTTCCCCTTCACACCGCATCCCTCCGGCTCCTGCCGCCCTTTCCCTTCACACCGCATCCCTCCAGCTCCTGCCGGCCCTTCCCCTTCACACCGCATCCCTCCGGCTCCTGCCGGCCCTTCCCCTTCACACCGCATCCCTCCAGCTCCTGCCGGCCCTTCACACCGCATCCCTCCAGCTCCTGCCGCCCTTTCCCTTCACACCGCATCCCTCCAGCTCCTGCCGGCCCTTCCCTTTCACACCGCATCCCTCCCGCTCCTGCCGCCCTTCCCCTTCACACCGCATCCCTCCAGCTCCTGCCGCCCTTTCCCTTCACACCGCATCCCTCCAGCTCCTGCCGGCCCTTCCCTTTCACACCGCATCCCTCCGGCTCCTGCCGGCCCTTCCCCTTCACACCGCCTTTCTCCCGCTCCTGCCGGCCCTTCCCCTTCACACCGCATCCCTCCCGCTCCTGCCGGCCCTTCCCCTTCACACCGCATCCCTCCCGCTCCTGCCGGCCCTTCCCCTTCACACCGCATCCCTCCCGCTCCTGCCGGCCCTTCCCCTTCACACCGCACCCCTCCGGCTCCTGCCGCCCTTCCCCTTTCCCCTCCGGCCGCAGGGCGGTGCCGCGGCTGCCGCCGCCCGCCCGGCGTGACGCGGTGACGGCGCGTGGCGCACGCCGCGCACGCTCCGTCCGTTCCCAAATGGCGGCGGCCGGAGGCAGCGAGGCGGCGGCGGCGGGCGGGAAGCGCGGCCCGCTCGGCATCCCTGAGGCGGCGTTCGTGGTGAGCGGGGCCGGCAGCCCTGAGGCGCTGTTCCTGGGCAGAGCGGCTGGGCACCCCCGAGGCGGCGCTCGTGGGGAGCGGGGCCGAGGAGCGAGGGCTGCGCTCCGCCGGCCGGGCCCGGCCCCGTGAGGCGGCACCTCGGCGGGCGGGCGGCACCTCGGCGGGCGGGCGGTACCGGGGCGCGGGCGGCGGAGGCGCCTCGCGGTCGCAGCCGTGGGCCTTTTCCCGGGTGAGCCGCCCTGTTTGATGCCGAGCTGGCGCGGTACGGAGCTCCGCTGCCCGCGATGAGCGGTGTGGTGCCGTTGCTGTGCCGCACACGGGGCAGCGTGCCGGGAGAGCCCTCCCGGCGCACCGGGCGGGGCGCGCCCTGCCGCGCCTGCCCCGCCGGTAACGCGCCTGCTCCAAGTGCGTCTTCGTCTCTTAATCAAGTTTTACACTGCTGAGGAGCTTCACTTTTCAAAAGCGCTTATGTGTTCTTGAAAAACAGCAAATGTGTATCTTTGGAAAACAGGCCGAACTTGTTTATCCAGCTTTAAAAAACTGATGTACTGAGGGTTTGATGATTCTGTTGAGGGATTGAAAAGCAGGAACCAGTGACTTATGCAGTGATATAATCTCACAATCATCTGTTGTCCACTTTCAGTCTTGGTACACGGTCTTGATTGCTGTTTTATTTCCTTTGATCAATAGCTATTGATCACAGTGGCTGTATCTGGCTGTCTTGGGGATCTCGGGAAGTGTTGGGTATTAGATGTCCCCCATCTGATACAAATGCTTTTATAGAGATAAATTTGTTTGGCTTGCAGTTTGGTGTTTCTAGATGTAGTGCTTGTACTGCTGATGTGTCTTGTCTGGACAAAGGACCTGACCAGACAGGTACGGTGCATTTACCTTCAGTAATCCAGTTCCTCCTTTTCCTTTAAGGTTTTTTAACAATAATTGGCAAATCCTTACTGGGCTGGAAAACCATTGCTGCTTCCAGCTAACTCCCTTCCATGCCTCATGAGAGACCAGCATAGATGAAAGTGAAAGGGAAGGGCCGTGTCTTCAGCTGCCCTGTGAGACCTCACTGACCCTGACAGAGGAGGACTTGTGGTCACTGCTGACTCTGCAGTGCAGGTGGCCACCCTGGCAGGAAGCAGGACATAAACAGCCTCAGCAAACACTTTAAGGGCTCCTGTTGCATCCCTCATTCCGTGCTGGTGGCTGCCTTTGTTGCTGTTGTGTTTGGTTCCATGTAGTTTCCTCTCAGTACCTGTGTTTGACATATCTTATGTGCTGTATCGTGTAGTATCAAGAGTACTGGGACTGTGCCTTAGTCCTGTGCTTCTCTTCAGTTTTTAAAAACCTTGTGGATCTTCATAATCTCTGGATCTGAACATCTTGGAAGCTTCCTAATTCTGTTTTGACAGGTGCTCTGATCAAATACAGTTGTGTCTGTAGAAGGGCTCTTCAATGGTGATCATAGAGTACTTAGATGTAGATGTTAGAATAGACTTTCTTTTATTCAAAATAAGCCTGCACTGAGAAATTGTAATGGTATTCTGCTCTGCAGAGTGAAAATACTGCTGTCTTGAGGGTAGGTTTTAGTAGAGCTCTTTTTAGTTCAGAAAATAGGTTTCTATTTCAAAAACATTTAAAGATTTGCTGATCTCTTGCTTAGCATTTCCCCTCCCCATGCTGCATGGGCAGTCTTACTGTGAATCTCATCTTCAGAAATGTTTTCTGTAAGTGTCTTGGTTCAGTAGAGGCTCCTCACACAATTTATGGCCCATGTCTTCTCTGAGGCAGTTGTTCTGTATACTGTTTTCCCTCTCTAGGTTTCAAATTATGTTAAGCACTCAGAGTAAGTAGTGTTAAGACACAGGATTTTGCTGGATAACAAACTCTTAAAACAGCAGTTTCAGCCATGGTGGTTTTGAGCTCTTGCCCAGACATTTCCAAATAAAATGCCTTCTTTGTTCTACCTCCTTCAGCAGGTGTGAGGATGCAGGGCTGCACATACTGCAAGGTGTCTCTTGGCATGTTCTCTGCACATGCCCCAGGTGATGAAGCTCTCTGCAGAGTGAGGGCCTGCAGCTCTTTATTTGGGTCATCACTCAGAAGAGAACTGTAGGGACATGTGGGACTGCACTGCCCTGCTGCACTTCAGGGCTTCTACAGAACATTGCTGTGGCTTGGCTTGAAGTTTGCAAAATGGTGCTTTGCCAGTGAATTTTCTTCCTAAAAAGATATAGATGAGTTTTGGCAGGTCCTTGGAGAACCTGTAAGTGTTGTAAGAATTCTGCAGTGAAGGTGCTGTGGAATACACCACAAAGTGAGGATCCTGATGGCTTTGGCAGCCAGCTGTGCCTCAGAGCTGTTCTGGTCAAGCTTAAAGAAGTGACTGTGCCTCAGCCTTGCAGATGGGGAGGTGGGACAAGAGCCTGACCAGCAGGCTTGGAAGCCCCAGCTGGAAAACCTTGGGGTTAAATCTGAGCTCACCTTGACCTGGAACATTATGTAGTGCAAGGAGATCACCAGTATACAAGGGGCCTGGATTAACTTCTGGATTCACTTCTCAGCATCTGTGTTTCAGGAGGATGTGGATTGTGTCCTGTCCCTGTGCACAGACAGACGGGAGCTGAGGCAGAGCTGGGTGCCAGGCACGGTGTGAGGGGAGCTGCTGCCCACCTGCTTTTGCTTTCTGCCCTTGGTGGTTTAAACAAGCAGAGCTGCTTCCACAAGAGGGAGTTTCATTCCACAGCGTCCTCAGGCATCCCTTCAGCAACACCTTCCCAAACCTAATCCTTGTTTTCTTTGTTGAAGGCTTCTCTGGGAGCTTTATCCAGAAGCAGGAATGCTTCCCGGACTGTGAAGTAGCTTGAGGCATTTTTCAGACAGTCTGAGGTGTGGTCTCTTGAGTTTGGATCCACCACCTGGACTGTGCTACCTGCTGCAGGTTGTGGAGTTCCTGTTCTGCTACAGATTTCAGTAATGATAAGGAAGGCAAGGACTTCTTACCAGATTGAGTAATTTCCTAGTAAGTTTCTTTAGCCGAGAGAGTTAAGGCATCATAATGAGGAGGAGCAGCTCCATGTCTGATATCACTTTAGTAACATATTAGAGTCTTTTTCTGGTGTGAAGCGTCTGGAATGGAGACACCAGGTTCAAAAGGAGGAGCTGAAGAGGCCTGTGGTAGGGTTTCTGTCAGATTTTACTGAGCTGTGTAGACAAGGGCAGAATTGTGGGGGAGTGGGGTCATTGGAATTATGTGTGTACAGGGTGGCCAGGCCAGAAACACGTGGCTGATCCCTGGCCTGATGTACCTTTGAGAAGCTGGAAACACTGGCCCCCAGCAGATGAACTGCTTCCTGGGGTTCTGAAGGAGGCACATGCCAAGGCTGACACCCTTGCTGGCTCAGGCCTTTCTTCTCTGGCAGCTTTTCCTGCCAGTCCCATGGCTCTCACTGTCAGTTGATGGTAGGACTGGCTGGAGTTTTCTCTAGAGATTTCTGTGGCTTCCTGCTAACTGTAGAAGGAGTTTTTGAAACCAAGCTGTTCCCTTCCATAGTGCCTGTCTGAGCAGATACCTCAGTTTTCCCCCCTTTGCATCTTTTTCTGCCACAACATGCTTGATCAGGCTCTTTTCCTTCATTAGTTTCATCCAAAATAGTTCATAATCTGGTTAGCCACAGAGAAGCATTATCCCTGCTTTACAGGTAGGAAACCCAGGTGTAGCCATGCTCCAGAGATACCCACCCCTGTAAGGTGTCACTTGACATCAGCCAGGACTGAAAGCACCACTAACCATGTTCTCACAAATATGGTTATGAAGTAATCCTTGCACCTATCCCTTAGTTCCCTACAAAAATAAAAAAAAAAAAAATAAAAAAAAAAGTAGGGAGGGGGAAACGAAGAGACTAAGAAAAGAAACAAAAAGCTTTTGTACTCCAGTTCAAAAAAGAAGTTTGTTTACATTTCAGTCACCCTCTAGTAAGATGGTAGCATGTCTGTGTCTAGGATTTCCATAAAACTCTTCTAACACTTAGGGTTTCTTTCTCCCCTTAAAGGAAGATGTAGATTCTTTTATGAAACAGCCTGGAAATGAAACAGCAGATGTAGTTCTTAAGAAGTTGGATGAGCAGTATCAGAAGTATAAATTTCTGGAACTTAATCTTGCTCAGAAGAAAAGGAGGTAAGTTGTAATTTTTGCAGATTTGGGAAATGTTTAGCACAGTTCTGTTTTTTAAAATATTAAGTCTAGTGGCCAGGAAGGCCGTGGGGATGCCAGTGTCTCTGCCAGGGCTGTCAGGGAGAGTAATGCCCTCAGCTCTGGAGAGCTTTTGCTTGAACAGTGCAGAGTCCTGTGACTCTCACTGTCAGAATAGTCCATGAACCTCAGAAGAAACACACTTGTTTTGTTTCACCTGCAGTGGTTTCCACCAATATTTCTGCTGAGGTTTCCCTGTCCCCTGGGAGATTACAGCTATGCAGAATGTACATTTTAGTACAAGGGGGTCTGTTACTGTTACTGTGTCTTGTTCCCATGGGAAAGCTGAGTGCGTTGCTGTGCTTCCAAAGCCAGCCAGCCTCGGTGTTGTGAGGGGCAGGTGAAGCTGGAGCTGAGCTGCCTTTACGTGCCATGTCTTTCAAACCTGCATTTGTAAGCTGGAAGAAGCTGTTAACAAGTTTTAAAATGGAGGGTGGATTGTATAATAAAACTGATCACTTGTTTAGGAAACTGTGTCTCTGTAAAATAATAAATTATGACTGTTGTTAATTCACAGGCTAAAAAGTCAGATTCCTGAAATTAAACAGACATTAGAAATTTTAAAACACATGCAGAAGAAAAAGGTAAATTATTTTGAATATCTAATGAGTATGAGAAAAGCTAACTACTTTTCCACCCTAACAGAACACATTGCAAGAAATATTTTGGAGAGCACACTTAATATGCCTTTATAAATAACAGAATTATTTTTAAAGGTATGTAGTACTTTTTGAAAGCTAGTTCAAAAAAGTTAATGTTTGTAATGCAAACTTCATTTTTAATAGTGTATAGATTGCAGCTAAGCTTTGACTTCATCTCCATTCTTTAGGGATTTCTGTATTGTTTTTAAATATATCTTTTGAAAATGTATTGTTCTTGGAGCTCTAACTTTAATGTTGAAGTAAAGTTATGTAGAATTCCACACAAGTAAATACTGTATCAATGGCAGAAAGCAGAAAAGTGTGCTCTTTATTCTAAGTTTTATGTCTTTAACATGTTTCCAGTGAAAATAGCAATTGTAAGTTTTATCATTTGTCTTAAGGATTCCACACATCCAATGGAAACCAGATTTTTATTGGCAGATAATCTTTACTGCAAAGCTTCAGTTCCTCCTACAGATAAAGTTTGTTTGTGGTTGGGGGTAAGTAAAATGGAACTTTCTCTGAAACTGTTTCAATAACTCATAAAAGGATTGTGAAAGAGAGTTTTGGCTGTTGTCTCCCCTGGCTGTGGTGGGCATGATTCTGTTGATGGGTGCATGATGGTGCTGCACCCTGGCAGCAGAGCACATCTACCAGGCACAGTGTGTTAGTGAAGATTTCTTGTTCCATTCTATTTGGTTCCTGAACAGTAAGACTTTAGAGAATTGTCTTTTTGCTGGATTGTTCTTTCCAAAAAGCTTGTTTGTGTTTCCCTTGTAATTTCTGTCACTTTTTGGTTCAATTTAATGCCATTGCCTGGCATTTGAATGTGCCAGCAAAATAACTTAGTTTGGCAAGTAGCTTCCCATCTTCTCTATGTTATTTGTATTCAGCATCTTGCTTTCCCTTTTCATGCACCTTTTCAGGGATATATGGGATTTCTGTTGCACACAGGTATCTGCCAGCATTTAGAGTGGACTTTGCACTAAAGCCTGCTGGGATCAGCATTCACAACCCAGATTCCTAAGTACTTAAGCACTATCAGGTTGGAGTATTTTGTATTTAGAGGCTTCATTATATGAGGAGATTAACCTACTGATGCTTATTTTGAGACTTCTAAATCATGGATGTTCCTAAATCCCAGTGTTGGCTGCCAAACAAAACCTCTTGGTTAGAACAGAAACACTGTTGACAGATGAACTATCCAGACTAACTGGACAGTTGCTACCAACCTTTCCCACTTCTATCATAAAAAAAAAAAAAAATTATTATGCCTGTTGCTATTAGGAGACTGTCTTCAGAGTCCATAAACACTGACTTTCATGGAACATCCCAGGTTTATTTTCTAACAGAACATCAGAGAAAGTTCATCTTATTGACAGTTCACACTGAAAAGCTGTAATTAAATGCCACACATAATTCATTTTGTTTAGGTGTCCTTGGCCTCCTGCCTTGGTCCTGCTTGTTGCCTACACTCTGTAGGCTGTGCATGTCACTGTTACTGGGGATCTCTGTCCTCCACTTGCTTTCAAGAACAGATTTTCCAGCTCTGGCAGCTCATGCAGCCTTCTGTGGGATCCTGTCACTCACAGACTGTGGCTTCATTCTTGAAAAGGACAAAGCTTCACTGGTGCATTTTCACCTGATACTGCTCCTTTATCTTGTCCTGTGGTAGCTTCTTACTGAAACAACCATGTGTGGATTAAAACCCATCACCACAGCATCAGACAGGACTTTTATACCTGTTGTATCTCTAATACCTGTAGTAGCTCTTGTTACTGACAGTGCCAGCAGTTTGTCAGCGTTCCACACAGAGCCACACAGAGGTTCATCTTGAATCCAGCAAAAACTGTTTCTAGAGTTGTGTGGCACCTGAAAGGTGCTGCTAAGAAATGTAAAGTCCCTCACTTTTCAAATACGGTGAGGATGAGATGCTAATACCTGCATGGCTGAATGTGATCCACAGGGGAAAAAATCCTTTCTTGCTTAGCTGTAGGAAGAGATCTTAACTTTAAGTCTCTAGGGAGATTTATTACTCAGGTACTGAAGGGGTGGAGGCCTGAAGTGGATTTGGACATTGCCTGAATTGTCCTGAATCTTGTCTTGGCCTGTCAGGACAGTCTGTTGCTAACGGGATTTGAACAACAGCCTAAAATATGCTTGGTGGGGCTTAGCCCTTACAATGCAAGAGTAAGAGCTTTAATCAATCTTTCTTTTTTAGGCCAATGTGATGCTGGAATATGATATTGATGAAGCTCAGGCTCTGTTAGAGAAGAATTTGTCAACAGCCACAAAAAACCTCGATCTTCTAGAGGAAGACCTGGATTTTCTCAGAGATCAGTTCACCACTACAGAAGTCAGTATCCTTTTCATTCATGTTGGGGAGGAGATGGATGTGAAAGCCAACATCCAGGTGATGACCCAACTTTCTGATGTGTTTTTATTTTCAACTGTCTGCCTCAAAATTCTGTAGCACCTGTGAACTTTACTGCCCTACAATGTAATGGAACACTGAGCAGGGCTTAGATGGATGTTGGTGTGTGAGAGGTAACAAAACTTGTGTTTGTGTCCTCATGAAATCTACTGCAGTGGTTGCACCCCAGACTGACTCCGGAGTGAGTTGGAAGCAGGGATTGGTGCCCAGGTGGCCATCTGAAGGCACAGTGACCCTTCCTCTAGAGCATGTGAGCATTGTTCTTTGTTGCCCAACACACCCTTTGCAGCTGCCTCCAAGTACAAGCCCTGCTGCAGCAAGCAAGGGACTGGCTTGGGCTGTGCTCAGTGGTTTTTAAATTTCTTTATACTGTCATGAACCCCCTCCTGGGTGCGTGGGGTTGGTTTTTATACTTTCTAGTTAAAAACTACTTCAATGAGTGTAGCCATTAACTGAAGCATTAGATTTAGTTTAATGAAGGCACAGCTGCTTGTTCTTTCAAGTTGACACTTGAGCTGTCTTAGTGCTGCAGGAGTTTGGGATGCCTGAAAGAGGCAAATACAGCTGATATGGGCAGCTTGGCTGAAATCAGCAGATTAGTTAGACAGAACTGAAATTGTGTTTCTCTGCAATATCTTGTTGGAGGTTTTTTTAAAGTAATGATACGAATACTGCAGTTACCAACAGGTACCAGTGTTCCTGAGAGCTAAAGCTCTGCACCAAGTCAGCCCTTTCATGAAATGTTTCTGTACTGACTGTTGCAATTAAGTGGCCAGCTCTGTAACCTGCTTTTTCTCCTTTCTTAAGAATATTTTTTTTTCTCTTTTCTGATAGCATGAGCTGTTTCCTTAATTCCACACCCTCAGATATGGCTAGAGTTTATAATTGGGACGTAAAGAGAAGAAACAAGCAAGACCCATCTAAAAACAAAGCATAGGTTTTCCAATTTTAAATGTGGTTTCAATTTCCAAGTATTTTTTATTTAAACACCCCCCAAACCTCATTCAGGACTGAGTTACTTTCAGCATTTCAGTAAATGGTAAAATATATAAAAAATTAATGGTGAGCACCATTTTATTTATTTGTAAACTCAAAATTTGGTTTCATGCATGCTTCATGAAATGAGTAATTTGAAAAGGCACCACACAGTCCAGCAAAGGATGTAGTATTTTGAACAGACTGGTCCGTCATAAATAGATTTCTACCTGAAAGCCTGTCTGAAAAGCTGAGGGGCATGTATGGAATGGAGTCTGATATGTTCACAGGCCAAGGCAATGCAGGGTTTTTCTTTTTCATCTCTGTATAGCTGATGGAGTTAACTTTGACTTGGGCTGAGAAGATGTGCAGCTGTAATGTTCTAGGGAACAACAAAAATAGAGTGGAATCCTGGGGTTTGTTTCACTTTCAGTCAGTTAATGGCAGCACCAGTCTGCAGGTATTCCTGGATACCCACTTTGGATAAACTTGTAGTAACTCTGGCTTAGCCAATGGCCTGTTACTGAGCTCTCAGCACTTCACATGCAGCAGTTTGTGATTTGTCCTCAGAGCAGTGGGAAAGGAGCGAGCAGCGCAGGGATGTCAAGCCTGCAGGTCTCACCCCTTGTTTTTCATATGTGTGCCCACGTTGGTTATTTCGGGGAATGCATCGAACAAGGACCCAAGAGCCCCACAGCTTGTGAGAGCCTCCCATTTCCCTCCTTGGCCCAGATGTCCAGTCCAGGTGTCTGACACAGCCTCCCAGGTGGTAAACCTGTATTAGATCGGGATGGCTGACTGGAATATGACCTCTGGTGGTACAGTTGGATTATTTTTTTGGTCCTTACGAAGCCTTGTGAGATTGTTGCCTCTTCCTTTGCAGTTTCTTTCTAAAATGAAATGCTCAGTGGTGATGTCAGTGGCTAATAATCACATTCTGTGACTGAGAGTACAGGTTTCACTGCAAAATAAATGCAAATGTTAACTGTTCAATCTTCATGTAAGAAACAATATACCTGTAAATTTTTTGTACTTTTATTTCATGATATTAAAATAGTAAAACTAAACAGTTGCGGCAAACAGCTGTTTTTGTGCATTTGTCTTTCTGTGAAAGTCACGAATGTGATGTGTGATCTTCTGTAATGTTTCCCTCCCTTAACTGGGCCTGGGGGGGGGTGAAAAATTCCGTGGAAGCAGCAGACGTGAAAAGTGTGGCTGCTGGATGGTGGGGTGAATGAAAGGGGGAGTGTGAGTCAGCACATCTGAATTGGTGACTGAAAGCAAGTGATTTACCAGTACTGTGCCTGGCAAAAAGTGAGCTGCAGGGAAGGGCAGGGAGCAGGTAAACCCTTAGCACTGGTCACCAGTAGGGGCCTGGGCTGTCTCTTCCTTCCCCAGGGCGATGCTGCTGTTTCCGTGGCTCTGGCTGCAGCAGAGGAACATGCAGCCCTGCCTTATTCTCCAGCAGGTATCTGCTGCAGCAGCAGGACGTGGCACTGCTCAGGGCAGAGGCTGCTGCTCTCCATTTTCTTTTTCTAGCATCAGCAATGATGGAAAGACAGCTGCAAACACAGCCTGATTTCTCTTACAGTTTGTTTTTTTTTTCAATTTGGATTAATGAGATCCCAACAGGCTGTGCTGCTCCCCCCCCACCCCTGGCTGGTCCTAAGGCAGCAATTGCCTGCCTTTGTTGTGCACAACTAAACGACCAGTTAAGCATTTTTGCACAGCAAAAGCAGAACCGAGCAAAATCAGCGCTGTGTGCCATTGCCAGGAAGCTGCTCTTCGTGTCAGAGGGGACAGGGTGCCAGCCTTGAGCTGAAATGGCTCCTGTGTTCACAGGGTCTGGTTCCTGGGGACTGCGAGATGGCTGTGGCAATCGTAACTCGGGGTTTGGTGTTTGTGTGTTTGATCAGAGGTAAGTAAAAAACCCCAAAACACTCAGATGAGCTCCGCGACTAATCCTTGCCTAGGTGTGCTCTGCCCTTGGCTGTTGCAGCTGCGCTGCCCAGACCTGCAGAGGCCTCCTGGAGGGGCCAAGGTGGCTTCAACTGCGGGGAGCAGGGGGTGGTTTTGTCTTGGAGCAGCTGGGATGGTTTTTCTCAGCAAGGCAGAGGACAGGTTCTGCAGGGAAGGGTGTCCAGTGGCTGTGAGGCAGTGCCTGGGAATGGTGGATCCAGCCCTGGCTGGAATACACAACAGGGACCACACTAAGAGAATGGGTGGGGGGAAAGGGAAGAAAAAAAAACCACTGAAGTTTCTTTACAAGTTTTGAATTTCACATTATCACGTAGTAACCATTTTGCTAAATACAAGCATATTTTCAGTCACATACAGACAGCTAAATACAGCATTATTTTCACATTTCGTTACAGTGCATAACAAAGCAAGGACAGTGTAAAGTATGCTTTTATTCTGGAGGTTCTGAGCAAGTTCAGTTTAACATGCAGATTGTTTTTAATATGTGGTAGAGACCACAAAATGTTAGCTTTTGCTTTTTTTTCTCTCTTTTTGTTCTAGAGTGTAAGAGCTCCTGACCTTTACCCTGTGAGAGGTATCACCACCTGATTTCTTAAAGTCCCTCTAAGTCAAAGCATTAAAACCAGTTGTTAGAAAAGAATTCTTAGCATATCCAATAAGTTCTTCATCTTAGAAAAAACATTCCAAATTTTGTACAGATGAATCTACATTTCCTATATTTTAATAAGCTGTCTAGAAAATGCAAGGAATTAGAAAAAGATGTAGATAATGATTTCTCTATCATTTAATATAACAATTTATTAACTCTAAGTAGTTAAGACGTACATTTTATTCTGTACTGTTTCTCTTTAGAATTACAACACTTCTGTATTTAAATTGAAGATTTACTCTGAAGGCCTGAATGCACTTACTGGCTTAGGCTTTCTGGAATTTCTCCCTGGGAGCAGTAACAGGGAATGTCCAAAACCCATTAAATAAAATATTGTCTTTCTCATGAAAAGTGATCTTTCCCCTCCGGCCAGGCTCTCACACAGGGAAATACAGAATGTGACTATTGCTAAAATGTCTGATCCAATTCCTCACTGCCCCTCATGTCACACGCTGGCTCTGTGCCCTTGGGGCTGCTGCTATCCTCAGCCAGACACCCCCAGACACACCTAGTGACCAGCAGCAGCTGCTAGCTGGACTTCCCATCCAGGAACAAAGAAACGGACCCTTTGGTACTGCCTGTCCCTGCCTTTGTGAAATGCAACTGACTGAGCTGGTCTGAGCAAACCCTGCACTCTGCCATGCCCAGTTCCTTTGCTCACCCAGAAACAGATTTTGTAAAGGGCATACTTTTTAATCTTCAGGGCACTCAACCACAAGAGCCTGGCATCCACTGGCCTTTAGCAGGAGGTGTGGGATGCATTCACAGCCCATTCAAGCAGTGACAAGCTCACCAAGAAGTGCCAGGCCACTGCCACCTCCTTCCTGGCATTTGCTCCCTGCGCCCTCCCAGCAGGTGCAGAGCTGCTGCTGCTCCCCTGCAGAGCCCAGGAACAGAAACTGTTCCTAGAACACCAAAACCAAAAGTGTTCAGGCTTTGGGTTGTTGGGTTGGGCTTCCTGCGGATTTGGGTTTTTTGCAGCTTCAGTATGGGAACCGCAGGTTTTTTCTTACTACAGACCTGCCCGTGTGCTGCTGCAAACCGTGAGAACAGGCTCAGGAGGAGAAACAGTCTGAGCTCAACAGCAATCAAGACCTGTATTTCTGTAGACAGGGCAGATTAAAAAGATGGAACAAATATTTTCCTTTTCTCTACTCAGAGGCCAAAAATAAACTCTAGATGCTTCCTGTGGCTTTTACCTAATCCCCCACTCCTGCCCGTTGCAGTTTGGTGTATAAAGCTTTCAAACACAAGTTAAAAAGTCATTATAGTTTTGTTTGCTCACTTTCAATAGGCTGAAGTTCCCTAATTTGCTTCAGGAACACAGTCACCCCATTGCACTTCAAAAGCTTGGGTTAAAATTTGGCAGAAGCAAAGCTTTTAAGTGGTGAATGGCATTCCCAGAAAACATCCACCTACCTACAGCTTTTGTGACATGGCTGCCATCCCATGATGGCCAGCCTGAGATGGATCCTCTTTTGTCAAACTAAAACATGGAGGAAAACAAATTTTACTCTTGAGTGTGTCTTGAGGCTTTCCTTTCCACCTGCTCAGACACTCCTGCTGTATGTTCCACCTTCCCAGTGCCAGTTCTCTTCCACAGAGGCCAAGACAGAAAATGACACTTTAACAGCAGAAAGTACCGATGGAAGCTGTTGCTTTCAATGCTATTTCACTTCTTTAAGAACTAATCTCATCTTTTAGGATGTCTGATGCACCTGAGTTAAGCTTTTCAAGTTTTTTATTTTGTTGGGTTTCTTTTTTCCCCTCCCTCCTTTCCATCCCTCCTTGTGACCTGGCTGGTAAGGTCAGCACAGTGCTGCTACTGAGACAGAAATGGTGTGTCCCACCTGGCTGCAACACCCCAGTCTTAAGACATAACACCTGAGGACATGGTTCTGTCTTTATGCTCTTGATCACTTAATTCTACTGGAAAGCCCTGAACTTGGGGTACTTTCAAGGTACTCACCCAGGCACTAAATGAGTAAAAATTGCATTGAGTAATCTCTACTGCAGCAAGAGTTGCCACTTAGAGTCTTGGTTCTGCACAGCAAGAAAAACACTGTTAAGGGAGGAATAATTTAAATTTTGATTACCAATCAAATAACTACTGTTTTTCTCTTTAAATCCCACAAAATATTCTTCACTATTGAACTAGGTTCAAGAACATAAGAAAGAAAACTCAGAAGTGTGCATACCATGTCAGTAAACTTTTCCTGTGAACTGACCTTATGAGGAAATGGTATCTGTGCTGCCTTTAGACCTTCCTGGAAAGAAATAGCTGACACAAACCAAAATGTCCTCCTGCTTTCTCTCTGTCTGCCTGTTTGTCAATTGACTGAGTATCCATCCTGTGGCTCCAAAAGCCAGCAGGGAGCTATGGGTTTACTTAAAAGAGAACATGTACAGTACCCTGGCATGTACCAGCCCATTCAGCTCTGTATACTCTCTCCTGTCTTGTGCAGCCCCTCATTTCTGCTTCCTGTCTCCTTACAACATCCACATGCACCCTCACTCACTCTCCTTCAGGTTTGTAGCCCCCAGTTCTGAAAGGTTATTTGGAACAGAACATTTCTTTCCAGGGTATGTCCTGGTGTCCAAAACAATGTGGGAGGCTGTTCACAATGGGAGTGTCGCTCTCCCTTCTGTCACACTGAGTTCACTTAGTAAAGAACGTTTGGTTAGTAGAGTTCATCACCACTCGCCTCTCTAGAGGAGCTCAGCACAAGCACCGTCTATCTGATTTCACCACTTCTTCTGAAGAGTGCACTACGTTCGGGACAAACCCGCTCTTTACCCCTTCCCATCCCTCCTGGATTGAAATGTCCCCCCTTTTCACCAGCTCGTATATATCACGAGTCAGATCAGTGAAGGCCTTCTCCACGTTAATGGCATCCCGAGCCGAGGTCTCGATGTACTTCATGCCATAGGCAGCAGCCAGTTTCTCCGCCTCGTGCCTGGTCACCTGCCGCTGCGTGTCAAGGTCACACTTGTGACCCACCAGAACAAAGACGATCTGGTACGGCTGCACGTGCACCTTGGTCTCCTCCAGCCACTCGTGGACGTTCTGGAAAGACCTGCGGTTTGTAATGTCAAAGAGGAGGAGTCCTCCAACCGAGTTCCTGTAGTAGGCTCTGGTGATGGACCTGCAAGCCAAGGAGCCACAACAGTGTTAAGTTACAGCTGTCTGAATATTTGTCCTTTAAGAAAGCAGCATTACCAACACCCTGTCTACCCTGCAGAATACAGGGCAAGAGAAGGCCATTCAGGCCATGTCTTAGAACTTCCAGCTTGTGCTCTGAAGAGATTATCATTTAAAAGGAAAACTTATTTTGGCTTAAAGATTTCATGCTTGGGTAACTCCCCCACTGATTATGGCTCTCTTCAAAATCCCCACCACCACTTTTTTCCCTCATGGATTTCTTCATGCCCCTGGCTGTTGAGTCCCACCCCGCACCATGTCAGTTCACTGGACACCTCATCTAACCCACTGGTTTAGAAGCACTGTGACAAATCAAAGGATTCGATTGAAACCAAACACCCAGTCTCTGACAGCCACAACAAAGCAGGAGGTCAGAGATCTGGAAAGGCTGACCATGGGGTTGTAGCTCCCCTCCATACACCCAGGGCCCTGGGACAGGGACATTCACCCATCCCTGCAGCTTCTTCCTCTACACAACCAGATTAAAGTGACATTGCAGTGACAGGACACCGCTAGTGGCACCAACTGAGAAACAGCAAAATAATACCAGAGCTTCCAAGGAGAATCTGCACTAACACTGGTCATGTTCCTGCCAAATACTGACTTTAAACAGTCGCTAAAAAGACCCTGGAACTGCAGGCTGGAAAATGAAGTACATGTCCCACAGCTCTTCCCAGCCAGGCCAGCCCAAGGCTGCCAGAAGCAAACATGGGGTGATGGAGCAAAGCCAAGGCCAGGAGGATAAGCAGAGCTACAGGTCAGTGGCTACTACACAAGGGAAAACCAAGAAGCTGATGAACAATGGTGTTTCTGCAAGTCATGGATATGCTTTAAATCCAGAAGCAATGATCAATTTCAGTCCCTGGAGGAATTCACACCCAGGCCTGAACTTTCCTTTTGGAGTAATGCAAGCACTGCTGCATTTTTACCTTAGGACAGTCTTTTTTTGGGTATGCAAGACTGTCGTTAGGTGTTGTTTGGTCCTGTACTGTGTGTATCTGTCAAAATTTCCCCAAGAAAGGATGAACTAGTTTTAAAGAATTGTTTCACCAACAAATATACAGTGATGGGTAAAAATTCACAGACAGAACTGAAGAAAGCCAGAAGCAGGGGAAAAAACATAATTGGCTACGTTTGGATAATTTCTCCTGTCCAACTGTTTGGCTTAGGAACAATAGTCACTCTGCACATTTGGCACTGAGGGAACTAGATCTGCCTTTTGCTATCTGGCCAGCTGCAAATAGATATTGGCACTTGGAATTCACCCCCACACTGTCACAGACATTTCTGCTTCTCCCTTGTGTTCTGTGCCATCAGCCCTGGCTCCCCCTGCCAGCAACAACAATGCCTCAGGTACTCCCGAAAGACATGATGGGATCTAAGCTGAATGCTGCTTCAAGGTAAAATTAGGTGAAGGTCTCAGTGCCTTTTCTTAAAGCCTTTTTTTCCACAACTGTTTTCCTCACCAATCTGCAGGAGGCAAATCATATTGCCTTCATGCTGCACATCCCTCCCCAGTTCCCTTTTGAGGTTTCTGTCTTCTCTTGCCACGGACACTGATGCACAGCAGTACAGGGACTTGCACCTACTTTGGCCAAGTTTTAACCTGCAGGCAATGTCTCTGTCTGGGAACTGTCCCCTGCTCTGTACCCGTGGTGGGGACCCCTCCAGCCAGGGTCCATGCCTGTTTCCCTCTCAGCCAAGGGAGAGCTGCTGGCTGCAAGGAAACAGCTCTTCTGTAGGTGGTAGGACACTGTTCCAGGGAGCGAGGGCTGCACAGGCTTTTGCTTTTGCTAGCATTACACAACATCACATTTCAGACAAGGGAATAGCAGTATCTGAGCAACAGGAGATGAGTAAAACCTGCTGGATCCCGGAAGAACTGGACCCCGCTCTTCTACAGCTCCAAAGCAGCCTCAACACTGCCCCAGGCAGCACGTTCTGGGGCCTGGTCTGGCAAAACAGAGTGGCACATGTTTAACTGTAATTTAAGCCTTGACTGCACAGAAATCGCTACTAATTTATGGAGAGTGAAAGAGCTCACAACAGGGGGTCAGGAAGAGCAAAACTGTCACACAGCTGCTGCTCAGAGAATGCCAAGGTGTTTTCAAAATAACTACAGTGGTTTTGCTCATGGGGCAGCGGTTGAACTATGCAAAGCAGACTGGAAATGCTCAAATCTGAAAATGGGGAGCTCCTTCTTACAGATTTCCCTCTTAAGAAATTCCCTGTGCTTGACAAATGACAAAAAAAGTTTCAGGTTTCTGGAGAGTACCTGCTCCCTTGTGCCTCTTGCCTAAGACAAGTCCAAGGGGCTTTGGCTTACTCAAATAACAGCTAATTCTGTCTCTGGCCAAGAAACATTCCTTGCAGAAGGAGCCCAAGAATTGTCTTCATGGGTCACAATTTGTCACAGGGCTAAGAGTGATTTGAAAGGGATAAACACAAATCATATTTTACCTTTTTTTTTTTTTTCATATTTCACAGTGCCCCATAAAGGCCCATGGGTTTGCTCCAGCTTTTCACAAGTCTGCACTTTGGCAAGGGCATTTCGAAGTTGCACAGTGGGTTTTTTTACTGTCACTGACCATTCCTGCCCCCTGCACCCTTCCTGCCTTTGCAGGCTGCTGCCCACCGCAGCAGTGCAGCTGCCCTTGCTCTGAAGGTCAGAGCTCATCATGCTGACAGCCCGAGTGCCGGGCCAGGTCAGCCCCAGCACCGAGGGCAAGCAGCCTCCAGGGCCTCGGACTTCCTAACGTGCAAAAGGAAGGAAATTGAAGCCATCCAACAGTTCTTGCTCCTCACAGCAACGGCAGAACAGGGGACAGCACTCAGGTGTGTTTTCTATAGAGCTCTGCCAGAGATCCAAAGCTGGAAGCTGATGCAACTGCAAGCTAAAGCACCTCCTCTCTCAGCAGAATAAAGCACCAGCTCCTTGCCTGCAAGGCCTCAAGGTATCAGAGGAAAATCCTGTCAGTGGATAAGACCCAACTACTGCATATCCTGGGCCAGACGCCAGTGCCACAAATGAGAGGGAAGGTGGTGAGAGGGGTGGGGTAGGGGAGTTTTCATCTACTGAATGAAACCAAAACATTGCTCAGGTGAGTCATTACAGCGCAGAAGTAGAAGCTCTGTGATGCTGCACAGAGATGCGAAACACAGGAAGTGATCCCAGAGGGAGCAGGATGGAGGAGTGGGTCAGGGTTAAAGACACATAAAAAATACAAGCAAACAGGAGGCCAGAAGCTGCGGGTACACTCACACGCCTTCAAAATGAGCACTGTCTGAGCAGCAGCTCTGCGCCCCTCTTTGGCTGGGGCCGAGCTGCTCCAACCAGGGCTGCTGTTTTTCCCACACAGTCCTGTGGGAAACTTGGCATGGTCCCACATGCTGCCTTTATTTTACTTCATCGAGACTTGGTTACTGCTGCTTAAGCTCCCAAATTGCCTGTGCCCATGCAGCGCTCGGCGTGGCACTCTCCAGAAAGCGCCTGTCATTTCTGCACAGCCACAGCCAAAGCTTTGTCCCGACCTTTCCCCATCCTGCGGAGAGCTGAGCTCTGCTGTCGCAGCAGAGCACCAAAACGCGAATTCCACTGCGCTTCGCGAGCCTCAGCGCAAGTGTTGGGCTGTGGAACATGCTGGGCACTGCCTCCGCACCGGGGGGAAGCAGCGCTTTCCGTGCCAGTGCATCCGCCGCTGCAAGGACACTTCCAGGCTGGCACAGCGCGGACCCAGCGCTGCCTCGGGCCTCGCATCCCTGCCCGGCGGCAGCGGGGCCGCTCCCGGACAGCCACACCTGCGCATCCTGCACATCCTGCACATCCTGCACACCTGCGTGCGGCCACCTGGGACACGGGTCCCGGGGATGGGGGGCACAAAAGGTGCCAATTTGACTCTTCTTTGTCTCGCTCCCACACGCCTCACCCGGCCGCGGGCCCCCCGCCCAAGCCGGGCCCGCAGCCCCCGGCCCCGCGCCGCGCGTCTCACCGGAACCGCTCCTGCCCGGCCGTGTCCCAGATCTGCAGCTTGATCCGCTTGCCAGGCTCGATCTCCACCAGCCTGGAGAAGAAATCCACGCCCACGGTGGGGTCGGAGATCTGGGCGAAGCGCCCCTCGGTGAAGCGGCGGATGAGGCAGGACTTGCCCACGGTGGAGTCGCCGATGACGATCAGGCGGAACTGGTACAGCCAGATCGCCTCCATGCTGCTGCCGCCGGCCCTCAGCGCCCGCCCGCCGCCGCGCCGCCCATGCCCGGCCCGCGGGCCCGGGGGCGGCCGCGGCCGCGCCGCTCAGGCGGGGCCCATGGCGGGCGCGGGGCCCTGCGCGGCTGCCGCGGCCCCGTCACCCCCGGCGCATCCCGCCCCGGCCCCGCTCCGCCGCCTCCGCGCTGCGCCCGCCGCGGGGCCGGCGGGGCCGCGGCGCTGCCGGTGCGGCCCCGGAGCACCGAACCCGCCGCGAGGCTCTGCCCCGCTGCCGCGGAGCCCGAGAGCGGCCCGCCGCTCCCCGCCGGAGCCGGGTGCGGATGCGAGGTGCGGGGTGAGGGATGCGAGGTGCGGGGTGAGGGATGCAGGATGCGGGGTGCGGGTGCGGGATGAGGGATGCGGGTGCGGGATGAGGGATGCGGGTGCGGGATGAGGGATGCAGGATGCGAGGTGCAGGATGCGGGCTGCAGGCGCGGCCGGCGCGGTGCCGGTGATGCAATGGCGGCCGCGCGGTACCGCACTGCCGGGAGGAGCCGCCAGCCCCGGAACGCGGCGGTGCGGGAGCCGGGCGGGGCGGGGCGGGGCGGGACCGTGCGGGGCGGCGGGGGCCGCTGGGGAGCCCTGGCCGGGGGGATCGGGGGCCGGAGGCATCCCCGGCACCGGGGGAAGTGTGCTGAGCCCGTGGCCGGGGAGAGCTCATCTTCCTCAGCGCTTCGCCAAGGAAAAGGGGGAGTCGAGCAGCGTGCGCAACACCTTTCTATGTTTTAAACCCGAGACTAATTTCTGGAGAGATTCAGGCTCCCCACTACTGCACTGGGGGCTTCGTTCCCACTGAAATCTACCGGCGGAGCCAAGTGCTGCTGGCAGTTCTGGAGAGCCCCGCACCGCCCCAGGGTCACCTGCCCCGCACCAGCCCGTCTGGAAAGGGACAGCGCTAACAGGAGGCGTGTTACTCGCGAAACACAACGAGTACACATCCTCACACTACGTGTCTGTGTATATATAGCGTGTGTATATACCATGTGTGTACAGTCTCAAAAATTAGTAATTACGGACATTAAATACCCAGCAACTTAAATACCACAAGTTTTAAGCCCATTTTCCCTCACTTTGCTGGAGTGGGTTCCGAGCTCGGCAGGGTGAAGCGCGGTGTTCGGGCGTGCACATCTGGCAGTGCGAGCACAGCCACCTCGGACTGCCGGTCCCAGTTTTGCCCAGCCTGTCCCACACAGCCACTCTCCCCTGCTCCATGGGATATGACCAAGTTTGAGCACCTACTTTTAAATCTCTTGTCAGAGCAGAGTTTTGATCTCCGGAAGGGAAAATTGGCATTTATATTATTAAAAACAGCGAGAAAAATGTCTGTATTCAGTCATATAAAGAAAGGAGGAATATTGGCACTTTTTAGAAATTTATTAGTATGTTGGTGGTTTTTTTAAAAATAAGGGTGGTTTCAATAAAAGCTCCTCCTTCATGACCACTATTGAAATGAATGCATTGAGAGTGCTTGTTATATTCATTAGGTCCTCAGAAAAAGGACATTTTATATAAGCATGAGACAGTTAACCACCATGTAAATTGGACTAGGACTTTAGAGAGACCATTTCAAGTCTTGAGGAATAAATGGCAAGGAACTTTTTCAATATTCTTTGAAATATAATATATTTATTAAAAAATAACCACACCAAAAGATTCTACTTTAATGTACCTCAGAACAGGAAAGAAAATTGATGGAGCAATCTACACAGCAACAGCAACAGCGCAACAGAAAAATATTAAACCTATAAATCCAAGTTAGTGGTACATTAACCAGTGACTCATTGCCAGCGAGGCTTTGTGGGGATCTGATGCACTTTACTGAATGATTTCTGAGTACTCCAAGCCCATTAGTTGAAGCCCACAACCAGTTGTGGTTTCTCCTCAGTGTTTTTCTCTCCTCCCCGTGCACTCGCACACACAGCTGCTCCATTCCCTTTCTTCCTCAGGTCTGGCTGTGCTCAGGCAGGCACAGGGCAGTCAGAAGTCACCCACCAGCAGCACCTCCAGGAGCAGCTCCAGGCCCACTGACCAGGAGCAGCCAGAGCTGCTCTGTGTCTTGCAGGGCTGTGCAGAGCTGAGGGGAGCACCAAGGCACCCAGCAGATCCTGTCAGAGCTAGAGGAATTCCTGAAGCATCAGGCACCTGTCTTCCCCAGCAAATCAACTTGCAGAACCCCATGATGCAGATCCTTGTGTTCATCTTCTCTGAACACATGCATAAAGATGAGCACCCTCTGCGTGACTAGGCAGCCACGGTATTAATTAGCAGCAATGAGAAGGTAGGAGCAAATGAGATCCTGGGAGAGCCTTTGTTCTGGTACTGTTTTAGAAAATGGAAAATCTAGTGTCTGACAGACAGTAACCCAGATCTGATGCAAAATGAGGTTTGTTGGCTGAGGTCAGGATGGCAAGTGCTGGTGAGACGCCGTGAGAGTGTGTGCACCGATGGCAGCACTGGGAGCAGCCCCCGTGGGCTGATGGCAGCTCCAGGCTGGGGACAGCCCTTCAGTGCCCTTCCCGTGGCCCTGGGGGCAATTCCAGAGAACTCCTTTCCCTTCAGAGCTGGTAGTGCTGGGGAGAGCTGCCTGAGAACTACCTGAGCACAGGTGAGGGCAGGGCTGATCCCAGAGCTCTCTCACCTGCTGGCAGCACATGTGGGGCTGCACAAGCAGGGTCCAAGCCAGCAGCCAGCACCACGCTGGGAAGCCAAGGGGAGCTCTCGTGTAGGCAGTGCTGGCCTAAAACCTGTGCTGGGAACAGCCAAACATGGGTGACAGCCCTGCCCAGGGGCTCTGTGCACACCTTGCTCTAGGTGACAAACATCCACACATCAGCCACTGGAACAAGTACTTCTTATTTAGTAAATTTATTTTAAGGCATAAAAGCCGAGACAAAATGAGGCAAAGGCTGGAGAATGACTCTGTTACTACCCTGTGCTCTCTGTAGTCTCTATCCCAGAGAGGTTATATTCACTCCCTTTTAGTGTAAGATGATGAAGCCCTAAGCAGATACTTGGGCTTTTTTGCAATCCCTGTTCCTCAGGCTGGTGGCTGGTGATTGCTGTGCAGGAATTCCACCTTAGGCCCAGCCCCTGCCCCTGCCCCAGCAGTCCCTATGGCTGGGGTGGGATAGTCTGGAGGCAGACAACTCCTCTTAGGCAGGAACTCTGCTGTGAGAAACACAACAGAGAAGGTGCTGTGGTCAGGGACATCTCAGAGCCAGACACCCTCCTGGACCTCAGCACTGCAATTCACAAAGGTACTCCACAGAGTCATGGAATGTTTGGGTTGGAAGGGAGCCTCAGTTCCAAACGCCTGCCATGTGCAGGGCCACCTTCCACTAGACCAGGTTGCTCAAAGGCCCATCCAACCTGGCCTTGGTTGGGTTCCCTCTAAATAGATAGTATTCCCTCTAAGTAGTTTAGTGTTCAGCTGTAGCTTAGCTTTTCTCTCAAACCTGTGCCCTTTACAGGGCAGCAGGAGGCTGAAGCCATCTCCAAGCCCAAAGCTGCACTACAAGGAGCAGAGTGCATCAACACTGCACACACCATGCAATTTTAATGCCCTTCCAGTTTCCAAGGATACAAAAAACAATCAATCAGCCACAATCCCTTGCTGCAAGTCTGGAGCTGTGTGAGGCAGCCTGTGGCTGTGCCCCAGCCTGGGACAGTGCAGTGATCACGGCACTGGTGAGCTGGAGCCCCACACCCACATGCTGCCATCCCTGTTGTACCCCAGCCATGTGCACAACGGAGCTGCTCATTGTTGCAGAGATAACCTCACCCAGGGACTCACCCTGAGTCCCTCCACAGCCAAACAGGCCAGAGACCATCACTGAGAACAGTCATGGGCCACAGACACCAGGATGACAGGAGAGCAGGGCTGGGAACCACACGGAGCAAACAATTTATTAGCTAGTTCTGAAAAACATCTCTGTTAAATTAGGCCTGTCCAGATGTGACATGGAGACAGATTACACTGTTGACAGGGATGTGATTGCACCTATGACCTATGGCTGAGTGTGTTGCTGTAAAACCCAGGACAGAGGGAAGGTATTAAGGTGAATTAGTGTTTATTATTTATACGATGCCCACAGTTAGTCAGGGTGGTGCAGACAGGCGTAAAGTCAAAGGCACCACACAGTGCTCTGGAACTGACAGCCCAGCTGACAGCAGGCACTGGGAGCATAATTTAGGACCTTGTGATGAGGTGACAGCCTTACAGCCTCCAGCAGCAGTAGCAGGAGGGGAGAGCAGGCAGGGCTCAATGCCAGAAGGCACATGGTGAACCTTCTGTCCCACCTTGGCTTTTGGCTAGGCTAAAGTGCCTTTTGGAGAGGTGGAGTTCTCTGGCAGACTGGCAGCCTCTGTCCCCAGAAAACTTGTCTGCTTGTCTGTTCTCCCTCCCCAAACACCCCCCTGTCAGCAAAATGCTCCTAGTGCACAAGGGAGTGAGCACTGCCCACCAAGGCAGTTCTAGGCATGCTGGCTGTGACTCCAGGGGTGCCGTCCTGCAGGGCTACCACTGGTTCCCCAGGGTCACACTGGACTCAAAAGCAGTAAAGCAGACACAGGCTTGATAAAGAGAGTCCTGGCTGAGTGATGCTGGCTGTTCCATTAATGGGCCCCATCGATATAAGAACCCATTACCTAAATTGCTCTCTTACACCAGGTGCCCAGGCTCCTTCTGTACCCAGCTGAGAGATGCAGGAACATTTTGAGAGCTATTTATCCCACTCAGCTTGATGGGAAGAACCATCCTCCACTAGCACTTCTCTCTCCCTTGGCCGCAGAGGAACAAAGGGCCCAGCACAGAGTAGCATCAGACAGCTTCAACTGCCCCATCCCCTGAGCAGGAGGCTCTGCCTCCTCACAAGGAGTTAACAACAGCACAGAGACAGGGCTGCAAATCCAGCCAGGATCCATGACAGTGGGAGAGACACAAATGCAGAGAAACATCAGAAATAACCAGAGAATCCTCTTGAGTTAGTCAGCATTTGCTTTGCAGCCAGAGTGGACAGGGAAGATTGAACTCTCATGTGGTGTGACCCACTTGGGTGGATGTGTACAGAGGATAAGGTTGTCCCCACATCCCTGCAAGTGGCAGAGCCACCCTCTGGAGCCACTCAGCACCCATCACACAGCCTCTAGCCCCAACAGCAGGCACATACAAGCAAGTCAGCTGGAGACATAAAACATTTTTGAAGAGACATAAAACATTTGCAAAATGTTTCCCTGTGACAATAAATTAAACAGCAGCTCCTTACCATGGGAGGGCTCACTCCAGAAGCAGCTCCTGGTGTCTTATTTCAGATTAGGATCACATTAAAATGGCCATGGGCTGGCTGATCGAAAAGGGGGCCTCCCATCAAGAGATCATTATATCTGCCTGAGCCTGCCTGAATCCTTGCACAGATCCTCCACTGGGAATATTATGTCCTTGTAGCTGTTCCCCAGGAAGGGAACAGGATCTGCTTAGAGCAAATAGAAGCCATTACAATCAGGATAAATTAGTAATGGTGAGTGTGAGAGAGAGCAGGGAAGGGAAAGAGATTATTGTGATTTTTCTTGGTATAAAGTGGGTGTCTGAGCTACTTATATTGTCAGAAAACAGCTCCCTGGCTTCCCCTCTGAGTCCAGAGTTCAGACTGCTTGCTTACAGCTCAAGAGGTACTTTGGATTGTTAACAACTACTATAATGGTATTATGGGTTGTTAGATGCATGAAAATCTGATTTCTGTTCCTGCTGGTATCGTCTCAAGTTTAGCAGCTGCACAGGCTGGTCTGCAGAGGAGAGGAAAACACACGTGCAGCCACTCTGTTCAGCACCTTCCCATCACAAGCTGCCATGCCTGTGAAGGGTTAATTGTGGGGTCTTTAAGGTGTGCAGAAGGTCGGACTTGTGGTGCTGTATAGTTTCCATTCTGTAATATACAGAATGCCAAGTAATTCACTAAACCCTGACAGCAGTCCTGGAAAAAAAGGAAAACAGACCCACAGAAATGCCTTCATGCACAGGATTCCTTCCTTTCCTCCTAAAGCAACCTAAAGCAGGGCTGGTTTAGCTAGTTGAGTCCACACCAGAGGCTGAATTGCCACAGCCTAGAGACAAGTTCAACCATAATATGATTGTACATTTTAAAGAGCAAATATCTGGCTGCTTAAGCGAGCACATATTTCAGGTCACTTGCAGGGCAGTGAGTGTACATCAGCCCCTTTCCAGCAGGAATATTTACTGGAGCCCTCAGGCATGAACCTGGTGAGACCAGCCAACCTGGCAAGCTCAGCCCCTGCTCCTGTTTGTGTTTTTCCACTCCTTTTAGGATGCTGCTGCCTGCTGACAGCTCCACCCTTCATTCAGACTTTACTATCTGACATGAGGCATTTAAGCTGAGTGAATGGGAAATTATTGCAAAACAAAAAAGAGCTTGGGCTGGGGCTGCCAGACCCCTGCAGGGCTCCTGAAGGAGATATACCCATAATTCCCATCCCTCTCTCAGAAGAAAAAGATCTCATATAAACTATTTTTTAGTAATTTCTCCATGTAATTTCTCATTTATAGTAATTTCTCTGGAGACTGATGCTCAGTTTTTGCACTTTCAACCAACCAACCTGTTCAGAAGCATGGGTGAAGGTGGGAAACACCCCAAAAGTGGGAATGGCCACTCTGGAGTTTCCCACTGTTGCTCAAACCTCATTTCTCCAAAGGAGCCATCTCCTGCTCAGGACAGGCCAGGAGCTGGTCCTGCTGTCCCAAAATTCTGAGTCCTCCTGCAGCCCCACAAACTTCACCCTGGCAGAGCTGCTCCTTCTGGCAGAGCCACCAGTTCCAGGAACCTCCCAAAAATGCATCCTCTGGGAGGCAGTGGCTGCTCCTGGCTGACCTTATGGGAAGGGATTTCTGTTTCAAGGGCTCTCCAGTGGTCAGTGGATCTCCTGGAACATGTACCAAAATCTGTGCACTGGTTTTGCATGGGCCTTCACACTGAGCTTCCCAATTTCTGCTGACAACCTCTGTGACAGTGCTTAGAGGGACATCTGCTCCCAGGCATCCCCTTTAACACCTGAGGGGTGCAAAATAAATAGGTGGAAAAGAAAAGGGATTGAGCCATGAAAAATCTTCAAGTACAGACACCTAAAACAAACAATCCCACTTGGTGCTGAGTACACTCATGCTTAGTTATCAGGATCAGAAATGTATTTATTCAGTTTTTGATACACCAATCTATTTGATACATTTTTTTGACTTAACAAGCCTGCAAAAATGCAGCATTTTTAAATTTTAACAGATCACGTTTTTACAAGGGTTTATTTAGCCAGCATTTTTTAATCTCCAAATCTCTACAGTACTTCAGTGTTTTCCCTGTCTTCGTGAAGGATAAATCTAGGCAAATATTTAATAATGGATAATTAATTCAGCCACTTCTTTCCATCTCTGCTGAAACACTCATTCAAGATTCAGCAATTCTTTCTTCTTTAGTTAGCTTCTAATACCTGTAATTATTCCTATTACATATTGAATGGCCATAGGCCACACATTTTATTTGCCTGATGAAGCCAAAACACTTTCTAGAATTTTGCTTTTTCTCCATTTTTTTTAAATCCGGGAAGATTTCCAATAAAAAGTTACATAAATCAGACATAACCTGGCAGAAAGCACACTGGCTCACAAATGCAGAAGCCTCATGGAAAGCAGCTGCCAGCCCTACTGTAGGTGCTGAGGTTTGATGTTAAAAGGAGGGTGCCTGAGGCTCCCAGGCTGTCAGCCAGAGCTCCCTGGCCCTGCTCAGTCCCTGGGGTCACTCCTGTGTCCAGCAGGAGCCCAGGGTCACCTCAGCTCCCACTGCTGGCACCAGCAGCTCCGTGTGCAGGAAAGGAGACACAAACCACATTCACTGGCAGCACAGGGTCTCACCTTTTCACACAGCTTTGCTTGACCCATTCTACAACTAACCAGTAAACAGTCAGAAAACTTTCCATCTGTTTTTCTTTTTTTTTTTTTTTCACCAGGTACAACCCCACTCTTGTTGCCATCAGCACACACACACAGGCCAGAGGCTCTGTGAGGTTCAGCATCCACAGACAACAAATGTCAGCATCATAAACCACATGCAAACAGGCCATTAACCTTATACCCACAAGATCCTCTGCTCCTCCACAGGACACTGGCAATAAATGTGCCTTAAGTCATTTTATGATGAAGTGCTTTCTGTGCAGTAAGTGAAACAGAGAGCATAGCAAATCAGCTGTGTGACAGAAGTGTGTGTGGCTTGGCAGTGTAATCTTTTACTCTGATAAACTATTAAATGCCAAAGAAAGCTTCTTAAGTTAATCAGGACTTAATTTAAATAAACAAACCAGCAAAAGATTAGCACAAAAAAATCCTCAATGGAATCTGAATACAAAAATAGTCTCACAAAGTCCCATGCCAAGTTCATAAAAATAACTCAGCTGGGATGAACTGGCCCACTGACCCCCTTTTCTCCCCTTCCTGGCACCACCAATGAAAAATCTATTAATTTTCTGAAACACCAACACAACCATTTCCAGCTCCATTGACACAACCAGCACTTTTGGCAACATTGCCATGCACCAATGCTGCACGAGGAGGAGGAGCTGGGTTAACTCCGCTGTCATGATGGAGAGGAATCAGCTGAACCCACCAGGAGGAGACCTGAGACAGAGCCCCTGCTGCTACCCAAGCCTTTCCCCAGCCACAGCAGAAAGTCTGGCCCAGGAACATCCCTGTCCCTGAGGATAGGGAAGCGCCCAGGAGGAAAGCAGCAGTCCCATGGGTAACTTCACTGCAACAAGCCACCACCACCCCACTGATGTGTGTACATCAATTCCACCTCAACCACCCACTTCTGCCACCAGGGCTCCTCACAGCAGGTCAGTTACACATCTGTAAAAATATTCGCATTTTCAGCACCTGAGGTAAGGATAATATTTTTTTTTAACTCTCAGCTTCGGCCCAGTATTGTGATGTTATCCCACAAAGGGATAACGTCACAAAATGACCAAATCTTGGTAAACAATACATGTCAGGCTGGACCCCCTACAAAGTATTTTTGGGCTGATGTCACAGATGTATCAGCTCCTTCATTAGACAGTCACTGCTTAATTATGTTCTTTATGGACTCTCTCCTAGTGCTTTTATTACTGCATCTGGTGCATTTCCAATTATTGTCTTTTTCCAACTGCAAAACCACTTTAATTCTATATTTTTTCCCATGAAAGCTGATTATATCCCAAATGTTTCCATTTAAAGAAAAAGTCTTGTTACTCTAAGTGTACAGTTTTCCATTAATTTATTTACAACCATCTTTGCTAAGCTGAAAATTCACAGTAGGCTTGAGTGAAATAAAATCAGTCCATTAAAGAAGACTATCAAAATAATCAGAGAGCCAAAATCTAAAGTGGGATAGTTATAAAAATTATTTCTTCATGACATTTCATTTGCCTTTTGGCAAAAATTCTTCATTTTGACATAACAAATTTTAACACCTCTTTTGCTTGCTTTTTTGTTATTTAGAGCATGATGAAAATAGGTACAAGATGACCAACTGGTGACTAAAGGAAAACATTATATTTAATCACAATATGTACATCCAAAATAGAAATTACAAAGCTGCAATTCAAAATGTATTCACAACACCACTCCACCACAGTCCATGTGCTAGATGGCAAAGATTTTTTGCAAGCTACTGGCAAAAGGGAAATTCCAGCCACTGACAACTCACTAACAGGTATCAGGTGAGAGGAAGAGGAGAAGGGCAGCAGGGGATGCAGATGCAGGAGACCCCCAGGAGCCTGCAGCTCTGCCCTCCCTGCACATTCACCCACTCCCCACTTACCTCTCCCACCAGCTCCCTCCCAGGATCTCCTGTGTCCCAGGGTGGTTGTGACCTTTCCTCCCTGACCCCTGATGCCAGGCTGGCGTGACACTGACTCCTACCTCAGCTCATATTGAAATGTTTTGCACGCAAGGCATTGCAAAGGTGTGATGAGGCCCGTTAGCAGTGTAACCATATTTTACATTTGGGCAAACATTTTAGTTTATATTGCACTCAAACTCTCCTTCACAAAGAGACTTCCCTGAGGTCTCGGAGGAAGCCTGTGGGAAAGCCAGGAAAACAGTCCCTGCTTGCAAAATCCCACTGTCTCTAAGAGCATCCCTGCACTCTTTCAGATTAAAGCAGAAAGAAATTAATATATCAAATTTCTCATTGTCATCCTCCTCAGGTTTCTTCATTTTCTGCTGCAAATAATCCTCTCTTTCTTTAGATGCACCTTGGAACTCAATTTTCCTCACATTAAAGAGGTGTTATCACCAGTGACAAATGCAAAGCTCCCATTCTCAAACTGTGCTGGTGATTTGGAGCAATTGTACACCAAGTACAAAGTGAACCCCTTGCAGGGAGTATGAATAATACCATGCTGCTGCTTCAGTACAACTACATCTCTGCATGGAAGAAAAATGGCACAAGAAACAATAATTTAAAAAAAGTCTCCGTATCTCCTTTTCCTTCTGCCAATGTTCCCAGAGCTTAACAGAATTCAAATATACTGAGTACATAAATGATTAAACAAAAAGGCAAATTAAGTTTCTTCTCGGTATCGTGTATGGCATCAAGTTTGGCATCTTCCATGTCCTTGGTGAGTGAATCAGTACTGAACATTAACACCTCCAAGGTGATGGCCATTAATTTCCTCATTACCCTGACACTTGCAGCCCCATGGATGGTCTCTTTCTCCCCGGTTCAGGAAGTTTCCCAATTCTTCTAATGAACACACTGTGGCACCAACAGTGGGTTATTTCAGCTTTCTCCTCCCCGCCAGTGAGCGCAGTGGCAGCAATCCTTCAATCCATTCATTGGCAGCCAACATCATCTCCTGCCAAAAGGCCACCTCCTCCTGTGTGGAGTCCATCCAGTCCACACAGATGCCATAGCTCAAACCTGAAAAGAACAAGAAACTTTGGGAGCTACACAGAGTTCCCACTTCATGCAAAAAATACTCAATGGGGTGCAACTGCTGCAGGCAATGTCATAACATAAAAGCTGCTGACTCCCCCTCAGCAAGCTGCACCCTGAGCACCTCCTGTGTTCTTGCAAATGCCTGTTCTACACCAGAGTTCAGAATGAAGTCACTGCAACAGCCACAAAATGCAAGAACCCTAAACATAACCTGCCAAGGAAAGCAATATTGGGCTCAAGCCTTTTCTGCATCTTTTTGAACAGTAAGAAAGGTCTTAAAGGTCTGGTCTTCTCCTTAAAAGATTTTCTTGTGGACAAGGTGGAGTATTCATCAAAATTCTCTTGTTTAATTTCTACAGGAATCAAATATACCATAGTGGAAAAGTGTGTACATCCATTCCAATTCAACCAAATTTTTAGGTGCCAATTATTTGTCAGTGAGAGAGAAGTCTAAATTTAGATCACAGCTAATCTTAGGTTTGGGTTTTTTTATGTCTTACTCTTCTTGTGCCTTCCCTCTGGAGAGTTCACAACCCACCTGGTGACATTAGAGGTGGAAAACAAGAGAATATACAGGCAAATCTAACATCCACAGTGCACCTGCAAGGCAGACCTTCCAGCTACCATGAGCTTTATCTCCTAGGAAACACCTAGCCTTGATTGCAATATTGTGAGATCTCTGAGAGAGCACCTCAAGGATGGACAGTCACCAGGTGGTGCTGTCCCGTGTGACATTCCAGTCCATCCCTGAGTGCTCTTCCCTGGGAGGAGCACCAATATTATGTTGGTTTGTCATGCCTGTTTCCCTGTAACAGCAGGAAAACTCTCTTTGAGTTTTGGCAGACCTCAGATCTGATGTTGGCAGAAAATGTGGGAACAGAGAGTTATTACCATGATACCAGGGCCCCTCCATCCAAGACACAATGCCAGTACCATTTACTGTGACATCCAATCCCTGGTTTCTCTCCAACAGGAAAATACTCTGCAGCCTCCCACTTTACCTTGTAGCTCAGTAAAGGAAAATACTGACCTGTCCCGAGGCCCAGCCTGATTCCTCCAAGGAAATGGTTGGTAAGTTTTTCATGATCCCACACAGTCAGTTCAACACAGGCATCCTTCAGATCCTCCGTATGGAAGCCATCATACACAATGGTGTGATTGAAAACAGGGTTTGTGTCTCTCTTTATGACTCGGGTCTTTTGGTAGCTCTTCTTACTGGTGTCTGGAAGCACATAGCTTTGGGAGGAGAAAACACACAGCATGAAGCACTGAACATTGACCAAGAACTTTATCATGGGAAGGACTTTCCTGCTTTGGCCACAGGTGAATAACAAGAGCAATCCTCCCCTACAATTCTCCCAGTGCGACACAAAGGCTTTCCAGTATGGAGGCACAGCTTGGTGAGCCTGAGAACAGAGCAGGAAACACAGCCCTCTGTGGGACCCAGAGCAGGAGCAGCACCGTGCTCAGGCACTCACCACTTCACAAAGGAGTCAACTCCGGATGGACGCAGCTGCAGCAGGTCCTTGACGTCTTTGACCCAAATGTGAACTTCGCCAGAGGGAGGATTCTTGGGCCCTGCCGTTTATGAGAAGAGAAAAGCTGTCATGCCAGCTGAGTCACAGCCCCCAGAATGACAGGGCTCCTCTCCAGGGACCCACACGGTTCCTGTGCGCTCACTGCTCCTCCCTGGGGATCTCAGCGCTGCAGCCAGCTCCGTCACTGCTGCGGCTGCAGAGGCTCCTGACACAACCTGCCAGTGCTGCTATCAGACAGGAAAAGAGATGGAACTGCTGAGCCAAAGCAACCTTGTGCCTGCCCCACAGTAACACGGGCTCTGTGCTGCTCCTACCACATCACAGCACCCTACAGTGCCCACATGCTCTTACATTGGAGGTTGTTCAGCCCTTCCTCTCTCCCCAGTACTTTCCCAGTAAATCCAGATGTGGAAATAGGCTGCAGGCAGTGCTGTCAAACACTGCATTTGTGCTGATCTCGAAGATCTTGCTCTGATGAGATTCCTCTTTAAGCAGCCCCCAAGCAGATGAGGCATTGCAAGCTGTGTGTTTGCACTTGCAGTAGCCCTTAATGCATGAACGACACTTACCCAGGCTTCCAGGAGGGACGTACTTAATGGACAAACTCATCACTCCTCGATGATCCACACCATTAACAGCAGAGAGGCTCTGAAATGGAAAGGGTTATGACTGACTAAATGGAGGATTGTGGAAACACAGTAAGGCAAACAGCTTTTGACTTCAGTGGAAAAGCACAAATGGACAAACTGATTTTCCATGGCTGGAGCAGCCCACTCTTAGGGCAGGTCATTTCTCTGTGGGTTTGTTCTCAAACTCAGTCTCTCAGAAGCAAGAGCCTGAGGATTCAGAGTACAAGGTTACCCTTCCAGACATGCCCAGCTGGATATAATTAAGCATCTTTGTTCTGAAAGATAAATGTCCTCTATTTGCTTAAAAGGCACTTCATATCAGACCTGTGAATCCAGAAGCATGCAGGAAGCTGTACAGGCTTTACAAACAGTGGCAGTTGAATATTTACTTCTCAAGGTACATCAGCTCCTTCACCTACTACTCTGCTGTTTTTAAGGGATGGTATTCATGTGAGTGGAGAGAATGGCAAAGTCACGTCAAAGTTGCTCTGATTAGTGTCAGGTTGCATTTATGAAAGCGTCCCTACAGATCAGTCACCAAAAGAGACCTGAGAAGGCCATTGTTCTGAGCACTGAACTGCACTAAGGTGTCCAGGGGTTGTTCCCAAGCACAGTTCACGTTGTTCTGCTCCACCCAAAGACCTCAGAGGAGTCAGGAAGGACTAATGCCACCCTCAAGGCTTCAGGGCTGGGCTAGAAAGCAGGACTGCAGCTGAGACGCACTTACCCGGGGCTTCAGCGGGTACCAGTTGAGTTTCCTGTTGCTCCAGTCCCAGCTGGCCAAGTCTATTTCAATCTCTCCCAAAAAACTGTTACGTCCCAGTGGATCATTGTGCCAAACAGAGAGATTTAATTTTTGGATCAGCAATACCATTTTCTCTATTTTATACTAGAGGAAGAAAGAAAAGTCAGGTTGCTCAAATTTTTCTTCTGCTTCTTTCACGAACAGAAATAAACTACTCAAAAGCTTGAATAAGTTCTGAGACACTCAAACCCACCCCACACATGCACTACCAATGGACTGAACATCTCTTTTTTTTGTCCTGTAGCAATACTACTACCCTGAAAAAGCTTTTCTGCTGAGCACAGGGAAACCTGGCATTCCATTCATCACGGGGCAAAACCAATATTCTTTCAAGAATTATTAACACAGGGCTGGGCATTGTTAAAATACTCCTCTATGCTTTGATGGGTATGATCACATAATTCAGACCTTTCTTACCAGTCCTGTGCCTTGTGACTGCGTGCCAGGGAAGGGGGAGGACAAACAGCCCGTGCTCTGACTGCAGGACCCTATTGCATCCAAAGATCTGTGTGGTATTGGCAGGGAAATCTTGGGTGCCACACAGAGGGGTGCAGAGGAACCTTTAACATCCAGGCCTCTCAAACCCCAGGGAACAGCAGTGCAGTGCTGGCAGGAGGCAGGCAAAGAACCTGGCCAAGGAGGCAGGATCCTTCCAGACCTGCCTGACAGAGGTGCCTACGACAACAGAGTTTTTCAGAGTGTGTGTTTGTTCTTACCCGTAACACCTCATTGTAAATGGGGTTCACTGTCCTCTTCTTCACTGATGTTTTCCTCTTACCCATCCTAGCTTTGTCTGGGAGCAGGTAAGTTTTAACATACCTAGAAAACAAACTGCAGTTGGATATTGCCCCACATTGCCAAGCTCTCCAGTAAGCTGGCAGGAAGGAAGGACAGAAGGAACCATTACATTTAAAGAAAATCAAAGTCCTCCAGAACACAGAATTCAGAAGTGTCAAGGCACTAAAAGATCACTCACGGGTCAGATCTGCCTTTCTTCTCATCCACTACAGCCAAGTCCTTGCACTGGGCCACGTGAACCTGGAACTCCCGGTTCTTCTCGTCATAGTCTAGAGCAAATTCCACAGTTCCTTGGGCATCCACACTCCCAAAATCACCACTGTAGACACTGAGCACACTGCCACTCACCTGCCAGGGGGAAGAGCAAGGTCAGTGCCACTGAAACAGGCACAGTCTGACAGTTCTGGACACAGATGATAGTCTGAGAAATGCATTCCCAGATAAAAACTCTGCCCTGGTGCAGTGTGGTGTTCTTGACATGGAGATGGTTCACAGCTGTGGCTGTTCTGAAACAAGCCAGGGCTGGGGAAACCCTGTAAGAGTCTCACAAGGATCTGCTATCTTAGACCAGGACTTAGAAGCACTGAATGCTTAAGAAATACAGAAGTTTTTTCACTCCTGAATCCCAAAAGTTTGGGAAATGGACTCAGATATTCCTGGAGGGACCACACATGTCTCTTCCCTATGTTTACAGAACAAATAACTGATATCCTGACCCATTCTCACCACTAAGAAAGAAACATACTGAGAGAACTTGAACTATATTATAAGAACTTGTTATTTCAGGTAGATATAGTCACACGATTGTCAATCCATTTACAAAACAGGCTAATAATAATCCTATCAGACTAGAAACGTAGGAAGAACTATTCCTATCTTGTTGCTTATTCAAATTGTGCATGGAGCAGCACAAAACAGATACAATCCTGTTCTGATGAGCCACTGCCCCACCAGAGACAGCCCGTGCTTGCCCCAAAGGCACAGGAACATGAGGTTTCTCCAGATAGAAATCTGGAGCTAGGCACCCAGGAGTTATTTGCTTTCCCAGAAAAAACTGCAATTTGCCCAGACAACTTGGGCTTCTTTTTTCAGGTCTTTGTCTTTCACTGATAGAAAGTCATGAAGCACAAGCAAAGCTCAGCTACAGAAAGCTGAGATAATTTTCTCTTGCACCAATCACTCATGATTTCTGACAGGATATCATAAAAGGTGTTTACAAAGCAAATCATTAACCCTCTTGGCACTTCTTTGTGGTACTGTCATGAACATTTATCAAAAAACCTTCCTAGTAATTAACCAATTCTTCTCTGTCTTTCCCTACTTACTTTGGTCCTGAATTTTATTATAACCTCCAAAAACCTGCTAAACATCTCCAGTCAGTCCTTGGAGCTGCATTTACCATCCCATCAGGATGGTAAAACTCACCCCAGCAGAGAATCCTGAATGAGATTTTCAAGAACACTTGCATGACCTGGACTCATTTTCAGCTTCCAGATGCTCCACATGAGGAGAAGAACTCATGTGCCGCCAGGTTTTTAATATATTTATCTACATTCACGACCTCTCCCTACCAGCTTTGCTTCACATATATTTGGTAAATCTCAAATATACTCCTTGGAGAAATCTATAACAGTAACACAGCAAATTCAAGCACTTTTAAGCAGCTCTCTCCCCAAATACTGTCTCTAAGGAGTCTTTTAAAAACACTCAACTAAACACATTCAGTTTTTTTCAGCTTTCCTTACAGGCTGAAGCTCCAAAACATGCTTTTGCTGTGCAACTCTGAGTTCCCTCTTATCAGCTGATAAAAGATGAGCTTGCAGAGGGTACCCACCAGCAGTCCTGAACCACAAACATATCCCTTAATAGCTGTGTGCCTCACTTTCCCACCTGGAAACCCCTCCCCCACCTTCTGCACCACCAGGACTCAGAGCATCCACACCTGGCAGTGGTGGCTGTCACTTGTGGGGAATTTGACCAGCCATGACTCAGTAGGTCTCTATTTTGAGATTCAACCTGAGCAAGTAATTAATGACCCCTGTTCCTTTAACAACATACCCTGCAGAAACCAACAGGCTGCTCTGGAGGCCACGCCATAGCAGCAGCCGAAATGCAGCATCACTGCAGTGACTGAGGAGCCCTGTCCAGGAGCCCTGGCCAGGTTTTGGGCACCCTCTGGTGCCAGTGGCCCCATCAGCCCTGTCTGGGAGCCACCACGCTGGGAACCTACCGAGGAGACAGAAGCCATGTCAGACGAGTGGCTGCCGGTGCTGGGCGTCTTCTTGTGCCTGTTCAGCTGGAAGCTGACTTCCGAGGCCGTGTCCGATTCCGTCTGCTCAGAAAATAAGAAGCATCTTTAAGTTGTGCTGAAGGAGCACTTTGCAACGCTAGAGAGAAAAAGGAATTGCTCAGCAGAGTCCCATGAAGCAGAGATCAGGTTAGGAGAGCGGAGGAGAGTGCAGGGAGCCTCCCCAGGGCATCCCCTCCAAGCAGCACTGAACGTCATCATGAACTGCCTCCAAACAGAGCTGCACGCCCCGCCTGGGCTCTGGGAAAGGGCACACAACAGTGTGGTTTGACACACAGGGCAACATCCTCCAGGATGGAACAGCTGCTCTGGGCTGCTGGGGGATTTTTTTTAAGGTGCTTCTCATTTATTCATGACATAACCAAGGCATGCTCTAAAGCAAGACCTGTTGGTCTCCATGAGAAACATTTTCATGACACCAACTGCCATTCAGGGGGATGCTGTGAACACAATTTCAGCCATTTCTGGCATCAACCCACCTCAGACAACAGGAGAGGAGAGGATCTGCTCAGTTCTTTGACTCTTTCAGGTTCAAGAAACTGATGTGTAATCAAATGAGGTTTATTGTATGCTGCAGGTACAAAGAAGAGGCATCAAGACAGTTAGTCAGCATCAGGAAATTGTAAGTCACACTTTAGTTAAACAGCACAAGGAAGGACGAAAAGCTTGTGGAAGGCACCGGAGTACTACCTACTTGCTCTGTGTCACCTGTCATTGAAGCTGATCCTCCCCAAGACAAAAACTGCTAATTAACATCCTGGAGCTATTTTCAGCGCGTTTTCATTCCCTGTGTGGGAGCGTGGAACTCCCTCTAGTGGCCCATCTAATTCCTTTATCGGCACAAGGATGTGGATGTTGCCTCCTTTGTGTAGACTGAACTTACACTAAAACCACCCAAATCTGCCTCCTTGTCAAAGAAACCAATCATGTTCACATTTTTATCTCATAGCACAGTGCCCTGTAGGAAAGAGAACTAAAATATTTATACCCACAATTTCACCATTGCATACACCTCTCAAATACTCTGCTAGACACAGAGGTGGACAATAGCCAGATTATCTAAAAGAAAAAAATTAGAAAGTTTCCTATCAATAGAAAGACGGTTACTGTACTGTTTAAATGTCTGATGAAAACTTTTTTTTTTTTTTTTTGTATCTTTATCTTCTCCCATAACTCTCTTGAAGACGACTTTCTCCATCCCAGAATAATTTATTTTGGAAAGATTTCTGTACATGAACATGCATGTTCATATGCACACTTGTTTGGCATTTTAGGTGTGATGATACATTCTTTGGCGCTCAAAATGCCCAAGAGATTCTTGACTTACCATTTATTTGATATTTACTATTTTTATTTCCAACCTTGAATAAATAATAGCATCCACAGACCATTTGCTATACTGCAAACATGAAACTGTCACTCTGTTACAGGAGGGTTTCCAGGGATGAGGTTTGGGGCTCTAGATCAGGGGAAGCTGCAATCTTGGTCGCTTTGGTGGCGATCACGTCCCTGGACAGCAGTGTGGAGCCTGGAGCTTTGAGCCAACATGCCCTGTGACATGTCAGGCACCACATGATGGGGCAGTGCTGGGCACGAGGTGCCACCTGGGGTGGGCACAGCCACAGGGCTGTGCAGTGGGACCTGCCAGCAAGCTCCCATAACCAGCCTTGCCCTTAAACTGGCTCAGTCAAAGCCTCTAAGTGGCTTTACCTTTACCTTTCCTTGGGCATTGCCTTCCCACGCTCCTCATTTCAGTCCTGGCAGCTTTGGCCTCGCCACTTCCCTTTGAGGCAAGCCCTTAGCTCTCTTTTTGGGTTTGCCAGGTTTCACCCCTGGGGATTGTCTTTGGCTTTCTTGGGCACAGAGGCTGCTGCTGCCTTCCCTCAGGTGCTTTCCATGGCTGCAGCTTTCTTGGGCTTCTTCAGGCAGGCTGCCGCTTCCTTGGTTGCCTTCTCCTCAGCTTCTCTGGGTTTCTCAGAGACTGTCACCAAAAACATGTCCCAGCTGGCAGCTGGGGACATCAGTCCAGCCACAGTCTCTGCTCTGGGTGAGGGGAGAGGCCTCACGAGCAGGAGGAGTCTGTGGCACCACAGATTGACACCAGGTCTGGCACCTCGGATCAATCCACAGGCTGCCAGCAGATCCCACAGCCTCGTGCAGGAACAGGAGAGACGAGCATGAGCTTCTTGCCAACCCTTTCAAGCCCTTGTGTTTTTGCTGAAGTAACAAACCACCAATCTAGCTGTAATTTCCTGGCTCTGAATTTAATTTTAGGTAGCATAAAGTCTCTAATTTGATGATGAAACAGTATGTCATTTTCCTAGCCTGGTGCATGCACAGAAGCATGGTGATGAAAACTGGCATAATGTATTACCTTCAGCAAATGTAAACCAAAAAGAAGAAAGAAAGATGTTACTCACTCTCTGTGGTTGTGTAAATGTTCACCATGCTCTTTGCAAGATTAATGCTATTTGCTCGGGCCAGTGCCTGAGCAGCAGGAGAATGATCCCCATCTTCCTCTGGAATACACAAAAAGCCAAATCAACATGGTAAGTAAATGAACACAAATGGGCAGTGCATCAACAACCCTGTGTGTGTGTGTGCGTGTGTGCCTCCCTTGGTGCCTCTGCCTAGAGCACACTGCAGTTACATTGCCAGGGCTGCTTCCCAGTCATCCAGGTGCTCTGATGATGCCGTGAGAGAACTTCTTCACACTGTGTCAGGAAATGTAAATACTGGATTAACCCAGTCTCCAAGAGAGACCAACTCTCATGAAGAGCTTTCAGAGAAACAGAGCCATCTGCTAGTATCATCCTAAAACAAGCAAATTAATAAAGAAAAACACCCTGAGAAATACTAGTATGATCTAATCTATAAATGGTTGGACTTAATGCTCTTACATGTCTTTTACAACCCACAATATTCCATACAGAAAATATCTGCCACGACCTGATATGCAACTCAGGATTTTCATAGGAATGTTATATGAGGTAGGAAATAAGCCAAGAAATGACACAATTGAAAAATAAAAATCAGATGAGTCTGTGGAAAATCCTCTCAAACAGGTCTTACCCAGGTACATGAGGACAGAAAAATTGGAAAAAGAAGGGAAGATGCTCTCTCTTTGTAGGTCTTTGCTTGGAAGAGAGCAGAGCTGTGGGTAATCAAAGCCCAAATGTAATGTGAGTTGCAAATAACAATAATGTTTTCTCATAGTAATGGTCACTACAAGAGTCCATCAAACCCAGAGGAAGAGGCTGCTAAAATGGTGATGCTATTGACACCGTCATGGTTGAGAACACGGTATCAGAACCCAGGAAGATCAGACTCCTTGTTCAGTCCACTTTGCTTAAAGTTTGATATCAAAGTTCACTTGTGCATTCCAAAAAGACACAAAATGTCATTTAGGCACTGACAACCATTGGCAATATCAAGGTACTCTAAGAGCCAGTGTATTTATTAAATACTTCGCTTCACATTTTATTTCTTCTATTTGTGTTAGACTTATCTCTACTATCACAAAGAATTCTTCCAGTCCTACATTTGAAGAAAATCTTGCCAGTGAGTGAAATAAAGTGAGTTCCTGTGATGTGCTGGAGGCAGTGGAGAGCTGTCCCAAGGTGAGGTGCTTGCAGGTAAGGCAGAGGGGCTGGGAGTGGGGAGGAAAGCACGGGAACATGGCACTGTCCCCTTCTGCACTCGCACTAGGCTACACAAGATTTGCTTCCAGAGCTGTTTGTAAAACACATTCTACACAAGCTAACTCTGCACAAATTGCAATATAGGATAAATGGGCAGATGAAGAAAATGTGCAAAATGCAGAAGGGTTAGGGAAGAAAACCAGCCTAGGGATGGCTCTCTATTTGGATTTCACAGGGTGCAGTCACAGCCCTCAGTACCTGAGTAAACAGCTGAGTCTGTTCCCTGAACAGCTTCTCTCTCTCCAGACGGTTCACCGGGTGTTGGCTGGTCTGAAGACTTGCACATTTTTTCCTCAGGTAGCTCTCCATTTATTTCCATGTTGTCTTGAGTGCCCAGACCACATCTTTCCTCTTTCTCATCATCACTTTCACCATCTGTGGGCACAGGCTCGATCAGGATCTGCACCCTGCTGGCCAGGGACCTCCCTGTGGGCTTGTGCTCTTCTGCCACACCCAGCTCCCCCACGGGCGTCCCCGGCCCCAGCGAGCTGCCAGTCACATCCTTGGTGGGTGACTCCAGTTGGATGGAAGGCGCTCGCACAGGCAGTCTGGATTTCTTGGAGCAGTGCTGCACCACCTTCTCTTCCTCTGGCACCAGCAGCTTCCCATTGCTTTCACTCAGCAAGTCATTTCTTGTAGCCAGGCCCCCTTTGCTCTTGGCACACGTGGATCTGGGAGCGACGGAAACTGAGCCCTTCCTTGCAGGAGTGCCACAGCTTGGCTCCTCCTCACTAGAAGACAACGTTATTGTCCTTTTGGAGGGGGCCCTGGTTTTGGTGAAGGCACCAGGCTTTTCTGCAGCATCCTGGCCTGGCCCAGACTGCAGGGAGAGCGAGCGGCACGGCCCGGACTGCCGAGCGTCCGCCTCGGCCCGGCCCGGCTCTGCCGCCGCGTCTGCTCCCTTCTCCCAAAAGTCCTTCAAGCTCCTGAAGTGCTCACGGTCGAGGCCGATATCCTCCTCCTTGCTGCCCATGGACGAGATGGTGTAGTTCACTCCTTGCTTACCAGCCCAGCTGCTCTCCCCTGCTGCGGGCAGTGGTCTGGGGCTTGCCAGCGGCTCTTTCTTTGCCAGGCTGTTTTCTGATGGCCCCGCGTGATTCACAACCTGCTCAGATCTGGGGAAGGTTCTGCTTGGTTTCTTCTTAACTGGTATTTTGCTGGGAGCGTACGTTTCTTCAGGTGGAGGTTTTGGCCCCTCTCTGGTGCCAGCGGCCCCATCAGCAGCTTCTCCTCCAGCTGCAGTGCTGGGCTGAGGCACAGCATCCTCTGAAAGCTTGGTGGGCAATGGAGACACTCCATGACCTACAACAACAATAAATGCTCAGAGCCTGTCCCACTGCATCACATTCAATCTCCCCAGAAGGTCTGGGCTGCAATTTCTCAATGAGAAGATGGGGAATTTTCAGAAATCATCAGTATATTCCTAGTTCTTTTCCTAGATCTAGAAAGATCCCTCCCATCTGAAGAAAGCCCTGAAAACCCCAGTCCTTCTCCCTACAACAGGGCACAAAAAAAATCCACTGAGCTCTAAACTGTTGCTGTGAGTTGTGGATTTGTTTGCAGGTTTCCTTTCAATCTGACAGCTTCCCTACTGGCTATTTGCTATGTTCTAAAACTACACTATACAGTCAATGCTGGAAAGAGGGTAAAGCCTCTTCTGGATTCAAGAGCTGAGAGCCAAGCACTCGGTTCAGTATGTACTGAGAGCCCAGAGAAGTTTCAGTCATCAGATTGCTTTCTGCCTTGGTCCCTGCTGCCCTGCCTGTAACCCACAAAGCATTGGCAGCCCGTTCTTATATGCCAAGGTACTCTTTGTTATTTATTTGTGCACACATTGAAAAGCATCTTGTCTCTTGCTGTTTGATGTTGAGTAACAAAAGCACTAAACAAAAAATTTACCTTTTTTAGACAAATGAAAGCTGTTTGTTGCAGTCACAAATGGACTTGTTCCAGTATCACTCTCTGAGGAAGAGACATCATGTATGCTGGATCTCTGAACAGAAAACAAATCTTATCAGTGTATAAATACTGGCAACACTTGAAAAAAATGTATTTTATTTGAGCAGAGACACCAGGACAGGCAGCCTGTGGTGCCCCTCTCAGTATGGATAGATTTTGTGAAGCTCTAAGAAGTAACAAAGGTGCAGAGGCTGTGCCTGTACTACCTTGTATGATGCAGACAACTGGACAGGAAGTCTTGGCTTCAGTTTTGGCAAAATTTTCTGCTCTGTGGTTTCAAGAGTAGGTGTACTGGATCTGTGGGAGAGAAGAAATGCCTGAACAAGGAGGTCTGTGGTAATGATGTGCCTGTTTGGGTGCTCAGGCAGTCTTCAACACCACTTCAGCTCTGCTCAGATGCAGAACTTGCTCAATAAAAACAGTGTGTGTCAACTACTAGGTTTATTCAGACTTTCCCCTTTTGGGAAGTGCCAGAAGAGCCCAAGGGCCATGCAGAAGGGAGAGACATTTCCATGCTATGGCCCAGGAAGGAACAGGCCACACCTTGCTTTATACTGAATGAGAAAAACAAAGCTAGCTTTTCAGGATTTAACCAACCCCTGCAAAAAACCCACTGGGTGTTGTGCCAGCAAAGCAGGAGTACCTAGGGCCTGTTGCCTCTGGAGCCTTCATTAAACAACACCCACTAATCAGCTGCAAGAGGTTTCCAAGTGTTGTCAAGGCCCATATTTAATATTTAACTGGAGCAATTGCCACCTATGGAGAATGATTCCCCATTCTGCTGACAAAAAAAGGCAAATGAGATGGGAACAACAATACATGAATATGTGAATATTTTAAATGCTTCTCCATAGTCCACAGATATTGAGTGAGGTCACTGACTTGCTCACTGGAGTGCTTTTAATAGATGTTTCTGCTCAGTTAGCACAATGTGAAATCCTACCAAGCCTTGAGGGAGAGTGCTGAGCACTGGACACAGAGGCTGGCACCACAGCAGGAAATGAGCAGTTTCCTCAAACTGTTCATTTTGTTAGTGTTGCTCCATAGCAAAAATTAAACAAATAAAACCATAATTACTTTGAAAAACTAACCAGCACATCCTGACATTAGAGACAGCTTCCATTTTACTGATCCCTTATCAAATCATGCAGGAAAAGACCTTTGTGGGATAAGCACATTAGCACTTGATTATTAGGGGTGGATTGATATTCTGACAATCCCTAAAAGAAGGACTTAAAAAATATCCTATAGAACTTATTACTTATACAGTCTTGGCAACTCAGAGACCAGGGTTTAATGGCTAGCATTCAATTTTCATTAGAAGTAAGAGCAGCAGCCTGAGCATTGCACATGCAGCAGCGTTACCTTCCCTCTCCTGCATCAGCAATGTCCTCAGGACAGGCAGGACTTGGGGCAGCTTTGCTTTCCAGACTCGTCTGGACATGCTTGTTGTCCTCATCTGGAATATAAGGGAGACAACTGAGAAATGACATTTCATTCAGCTTGTTGTGTTTGGTGTGTTTTCTTTGGGGTAAGAAAATGCTTTGCCCAATGAAAAAGAGTCCCACCAGCACAATCCCTGGGGGTTTAAGAGGAGAAGGCTTTCAGCGGTTCTGCCTGATCTTCCCAAGGATGGGGAGCTACCAGGGCAGCAAAGGCACTTCCAGACCCCACAGGTCCAAGAGGACAAAGCTGCCCAATGCCTGACTTGTGCCAGTAGCTGTCACATCACTGGAAAGCTCCACAGGACACAGCCACTGACTGTCAATAAAGCTAATCTGTTCCAGGATTTAAATTCAGCCATTTCCTGTTTTGACTCAAATCACCCGATCTTGGCAAACAAAGGAGGAGGCCAATACAGCTAATGAGGAGATCCCTGTTATTTTTACTGGCACAAGGCCCAGCTATATCTTCTGAGCTCCCAAAGACCCCATATTAAAAACAATAGAGGATGGTAACTTTTACAGCAGACTGTAGGGTAGAACGCTGCATTAGATATTTTGTTAGCAAATGGGTTTTCTTGCTACTGCAAAACCAAAAGGATTAAATTCTCAAACCAAGAATAAAAAGTAAGCTTAGTATGGTCAACAAGATCTGCACATATTTATTCATGCAGCTAGGTCTATTTTAAAGAGAAAATCTACCTGTTACTAGAACTGCCAAACAATTTTAGGATATATTTCATTAAACAATTTAGTAGAAAAAGAAGTTCAGAGGATTCAGAAGTAAGATTAAACAGTATAGCCTTGCTTGTTATCTGTTTGGAAAACCACATGAGGGCCAAGGGCAGGCCAGTCCTATGGTGAGAAGACTCAAGACTCAACACTGCCTGTGTGGTGCCATCCAGCATTAGCACAGTCAGTCTCCAAGTCACGGGAATACCCAAAGATTCACTCCCCCTTGCCTGTGCACTCCTATGGAGAAAAATGCTGCACTCCCAATCCTCCTGCTCACCCAGCACCTGCCCTGAGGAGCGGGAACAGAGCAGGCACTGCTCAGAGCTGCGTGCATGAGGAATGCGTGTCTGGCACACACAGGGGGGCAGATGGGGGGCCCGTGGTTCCCACAGCAGTGGGAAGTTGGGGAGCTGCTCCTGCTGAAAAATAAGAGTCTGGTTGTGTAGGAATGAGGCACTTTTAGAGAGCATGCTTTTGAGAGAGGGACTGTCTTACCCATGCCAACACTGGTGTGCACAAAACATCACTGAACATTGTTTTAAGAGACAGAGCCCGAGGCATGGTTGGTGGCACGTGCTGGCCATGGCACGTGTGGGCACAGCAGGGCACACCGAGGAGGTTTATTGATACAGTGAGCCACATCCTCCTCTTCTGTCTCAGACCTGGGGGAGGGAGGTGCCAGCAGGGAGCTGTGCTGGAAGTGAAGGGCCCAGACACAGAGCTCCCACGCTTTCCCTCTGCCTGTCATGGTTGAAAAGACCTCGACAACCAAAGACTGCCTTAATTTCTCATCCCTCTTGCAAAGGCTCTGTGTTGGACTTGCTCTTCACTGGCACTTCCCCCTCAGACAGAGCTCCTCATTCCTGGCTGGCAGAGGCAACAGGAAGCCTTCATTCACTTCCACCCATCCAAATCCCTGCCCTGAAAAATGGCTCAGCCACTGCCACAGCTATGCCTGGCTCCTATCACCACAAACAGTTTAGTACATTATAATCCATCAAGACAAGCAATATGCCTTTGCTAACTTTAGGATGAGACAATAGAAGAAGCAAATTCCAACAGAAATCAGCAGTGGCCTGAGCAGGTTAACTTGCCCATACATGTATTTTTATACATCTGTATAAAACTGACAGGCAGTCCTGCTTTAACACTTTTACTCATTTTCTTCCTTCTTAAAACAGCATTAGTCAAGTAATGCACGTGCAATGACTCTTGCATACTACTGCTGCATTAGTAAGGAGATTGTTTTATATGTGTCCTGAGACATCATCTGATATGTGCACATCAGCCCTAAAAGTTAAATATAAAACCAGGAGTACTTCAAATTCTGCTTTCCTGAAGTGGGCAGAGAGTTAAGGGAGCAAGGCAAAGGGCAGACAATCCTGTTCACTGCAGGCTGGTGGTTGGGCTGTAGATCATTTGCCTGACCTGGGTGCTGGCAGAGAGGCTGCAGAAGCTCTGCCCCTCCATGCCAAGAGGGTGCAAGAACAAATGCATATCCTCAAAAAAGAGAACATGCTCTGCAGAAAAGCCAGGCGCCTCTGCCAAGTGGAAAACGTTTTATATGTTTTAGCATTCTGGAGGCATGATAAAATAGTAAATTTAATGATATCATGAATTTATAATACCAAGGATAAAAGCAACTTCATATGAAATATGATGGGCCAGTTCTGCATGAGAGGTTCCAATGAATCTGTGCTAAGTTATGAGAGCTGTCAGGAGTAGGTAAAGAGCAAAAATAAAATTAGGTTCTCAGTGAAGTCCCTAGTCAGCATTTAGCTTTCAGAATGTGTCTAAGTAACATGGAGCAAGGAGGGGTACCCTAAATCCAGGCAATTCCTGCTACAGACACATCCTGGCCAGGAAGTTTCACCAAACAAAGGAGTGATCTATACTGCTGCTCCCCTGGCAGAAGGGGAAGCTGGGCCCAGGAATGATGGCTGAACTGAACTGCTGGAGATGACATTTGAGTGCTGGACAGATGCCCCTCTGCCAGGGGCTGTAGCCTTTACTGCAAAAGATCAGAGCCCAGCCATGGGGCCCTCGTTAGAGACAGTGGCAGGCTCTGCTTAGAGCTGCCTGTTGGGGCCAAGGCTCCCCCAGGGCAGCAGCAGCAGCCAGTAACTCCCCAGCCATGGCTGAGGATCTGTGACTGCCCACCCTGCAAACCATCCAGGAGTGACACTTCTTTGACCCACATATGTCAACTTGATGCCAGAACAGAAACTGTCCTACATCATCCCATTCTCTTTTTACTTCTGTGGTAAGATATGACACCAATGACCTCTAGCAAACAGAAATTTTGGGGAAAAAAAGAAAAAAAAAATAGCTGAAGTGGGGAAAAGGCATTCACTGCACGTGGCTTTTGCCTTGGTTCTCTGCCACACTAATTATTTCTTTGGGCCCTGATTTTGATAACAAGAGATGTTTTTCTGGTACTGAAAACATAGATGAAAATCCCTTTATCACAAACCAGGGACTGGTTCTCAACAGACTGCCAGTACAGGGAGAATCCCATCCTGGACCAATTTTTTTCTGTTCCATCAATTTGTTTTCTTAAGATGCACACTAACATACTTACTTTCTAGTTTGCCCTTTTTCCTTCTGATTGATGCTCGAAGTAGATCCGGCCCTGCCAAGTCCTCCTGGAACCGTTTTGCCTTCACTTCTGAAAACCATTCACCTGTCACAAACTTCTTCTTCTTTTCATCTGTGATGGAGCCTTGTATCCTTCTGAAAGGCAGTGCAAGCATTACACACCAAGCAGATCCTCAGCATTCAGCTTCCCCTGAGCTACCTTTGCAAAATGTCCGTGGGTTCACCTCTCTGACACTACGAAGGATCCAGAGATTATTCTCTGCAATCACAAGAGCCAAAGCAGCATAAAAACAGCAGCTGATTTACTCTTTATCTGAAATGGTAACAGCACCTTTTAAACACAGGCTTTCACCTCTTCCAATTCCAAATCCAAATCATTCACCTGGCAAGGAGATTTTCCACTTGCTTGGCTGCCCTGAGGGTTAAGGAAGGGGTGGGGCTGTTTGTCTGTCTTGCACTTCTCCATTGTATTTGTTTATTAATCTATTTATGGCAAAACCTTTTGGACCAAATTTGCTGCAAACCACAGAAACAAATAATGATATTTAGGGAAGCAACCCTGTCCCTGCGCATTCTCCCTGGACACTGCTCCTCTCCCTGCTCCCCTGCCATGCCTATTCTGGCACTTGCATGGTTAGCTCTCCCTCCTAAGCATGGCTTCTCCTACTGTACCTTACTTGGGCACACCCAGGGCTGATTTTTGGCACCTAAACCTGTCAGTGCTCTGTTGCCAGCCCGTACTCTAATTCTCCTCACCATGCTTGCTGAATTAGCTGTTTTCAGCAGCTCACCACAGTTCAGGGCTTCTGTGAAACCTGGGAGCCAGAGGAAGCTCCTTCCTCAGCCCAGTTCTCAGCACGAAAAGGGGGAAAACCCCCAGATAACCCTGGAGCCTTGAAGGGTCACGTTTGGCTGCCTAAAGGCCAGGAGGGAGCAGGAATATCTGGGCTCAAGCCTCTGCAGGCCATGCTGGGGACTCAAGAGAAGCTCCCATCTAGACAAGGACAGCACTGCCTCCATTCACTGCCTCTCAAGGTGCTGGGCCAGAGGAAATAGTTATTTTAACCTTGCTGACAGCAGATCAAGGAAATGCCATTGACTTCATTTTGCCCAGCAGGCAGGTTGTGTTGAAACTAAACATGTCTTACCGCAGGTAGCCAAACTGACAGCAAGGGGCTCTGGGCAGGACTTAATTCACTCCCAAATCAAAGCCTCCTGTGCAACAGCTTTCAAATAGAAGTGAAACAAAACGAAAATAATCCAAACACTCTTTTTACCAAACCTCCATTTCAGAGGAAAAATTTACTCCATTTCAGAAACAACAAACAAACTCCAAAAGAAATAAAAACCAAACCATTTTGAAATTGTTTCAATTCAGAGGAGAGGTAAGAAGAGCATGCAGACACATACATCCTAAGTCCAGGCTTCTGGCTTACAGTTGTTTCCCCAGCTCCCACCTCCAAGCAGAGGTCAGGGCACATAGGAGCCTGCAGCAAAGCTCCCTGCTCCCTTTTTAAGCCTTGAGCATCCTTTCTGTATGGGCCTTACTCTTTTTTTTTGGCTCAATAGCAAATTGAAGACTTGCATCCTTAGTTGGGGTAAACTGGCACAGTGCCATCCACCCCCACTGAGTTACTAATTTCTTGCCATGGAGAATTCAGTGCCAGTTCCCTGAGCCTGCTGCACAGGCACACATGGTCTAATGGCTGGCATTTAAAAAGCAACAGCAGCAACAAGCAATCCTGATCAACCAGACCTGAGCTCCAGGATGGCCAGTGGCAGAGGAGCTGAACTGATCCAGAATCCCTGGCTCTGAAACAGCTCCCTGCAAACCTCTGGCAGATCATGTAGCCTCTAACCACCCCTCTCTGTATGACATCCATCTCAGAAAAACACGGGGCAACATAAAACAGAGAAGGGGATATAAAATCCCACTTTGAAACACACTATGGCTTTTCTGTGCTACCAGGTGAGTTAAACAACCTTGAGTTACTCCCCTGCTCAGACCTCTGCCATCAAGAAATCAGCGTCTTCCCCCACTGAACAGGAAAGGGGTGACTGCCCTTGGCATCTCTGAGGGCTGACAATTAACTCAAAAGGAGAGTCCCCTCCTGCAAGGAGGGATGGCTGAGAAAGATGAGGTACAATGAAAAGACCTATCAGGATCTGAGCAAAAGGGACAGCACTGCTGCAACCTGCACCTCTCCTTGATCACAAACACACACATGCTCCTCTCTCTAAGTGAAAAAGTCTTCCCCAAGGGAAGCTCACATCCTGCTGCCACACACTCTCTCACCTGATGCGATCCCCATCCTTCTTCTTCAGCTCTGCATCTCTCTGCAGAACCTTCATCAGCTTTTCATACTCCTCCTCGGTCAGGAAGCTCAAGTCCAACATCTTCCCTCCTGTGTTCTTCAGCTCTTCAGATGGCTGGAGCGGAGACAGAGCAGGCACTAATCCAGCCCAGGCTGCCACGGTGCCATGGGCAGCCCCTCAGAGGGGTGCAGAGACAGGATTCACCACGGCACGGCTCGGGTGGAACTCGCCCTAGCACTGGACTTGCACTCCCAGGCCCTTGGCTGGCACGGTTCTGTGCTCTGCATGCCTTCCCCTGCCAGGAAACTCTCTCAGCAAAGTCAGGCTCCTTTGCTTTGTCCAGGCAGAGCTGCAGTGATGTGCCAGCGCCAGGCTCGGAGCCGCCTCAGCAGGCACCAAAGCTGCCCTCAGCCACGGCACCTCCGGCATGTGCTCTGCTCAGCAGGCACGTCTGCTCCCGGAGCTCCAGCATCCCTGCAAAGAAACAGCACCCAGATGCCTTTTATGATAAGCGTGACATATGCTAAGGGAATGTTTACATTGGGGGTTTTTATTTGTTCTCCAGCACAAGCTCCAAAACAGGCTGCCCTACTTTCCTCCCTGTCCTAGAGCTCCTCACGTGGTATTAACCTAACCAAGACAATGTTTTATTTTAGCCCTTTCCGACTAACAGACAAACAGTTGACTCAGCATGCTACCAACAAAATAAGCATATAAATTACCAAATTGCTTGCTTGTTTTTTATCTCCATTCTTCTTATCCTCATTTCTTTATGCCCTAATGAGACCAAGGATAACCAGCCAACTTTTGTAAAGCAATCGGAAGATGAGAGAACAGCAACCTGCAAGCATTTCTGGTGCATGTTATGCTGTGAAATACCAGGGGCTGCTCATTTTCTAATATGTGTGCCCTTTGCTTTATGCTGCACTGATATTTGCTATTCAAACACTACTGGTGCAGATCACTTTGTGTTTCAAAAGACAGTGAAAATGGCCAGAGGTGCAGGGCGTGGCGGAAAGGTAAAACAAGCACTGCCTTGCCACTTTATTCCTTCTCCTCTCTCCTGGCCAACTTGAGGGCTGTAAGGCCCACTTTTGAGGGAGGAAAAGTTCTGCTCCTGTCCATGGAGGCAGTTTCTGCCTCACTCAATTTTTCTACTGTTTCCAAACCTTTCAAGTGTTTGTATCTTTCATGATACTTTGCTATTTCTTCCAAAACCACAGCCTTGGGAGTCAGATAATTTAAAATTAATAAATCCCATCTTTCATGGCAAACATGATCTGAAGGTCACAGGCCCATTCCCTAACCTTTAGTCTCTAATCTATGCCTTTGAGGGTACCAACCTTAGCCTTTCCAGGCCACCTATTTCAGTGCTTTGCTGTCAGCAAGAAACTTCTTCCTATTGCTACCCGATTGACACATGATAGGTGTCACCCCATCCTTGCTGGCACAGGAATTATTCCTTTGCAGCCATCCTCACTGGGCTTGACACCTCAGCCTCCCTGTTAACTAACCACAGCTCCTTGAGATCCCTCAAAGCTGGCATTTTCATAATTTTTGTCACTTCTTTGGACAGTCTAGATGGTGCACCTCTTTCATCAAGTGACCCACCCAAAGCTGAGAACCCGTGCTTCAGCTGAACTTGGCTCATTTGACATCATTTCACGGATTTACCTTATTTTACAGATGACGAACTCAGAAATGTTTGTGCTTTTTGTAATGGTGTAACAACATGTTAAAAGAAAGAACAGGCATCTGACCATAATGTTTACAAATAAATACCACAGAACACTGCAAAAAAAAGCTAATAAAAGGAATGGCATTGTCATAAAAACTCTTCCCTTTTTTTTGTAAAAAAATGCTCATTTCCTATTTCTTTAAGGCAAGAATGGCTGTGTTTGTCACACTACAATATAGCCTTTATCATGTGAGAAACTATCCATACCACTCTAAATAGTTTAAACAGAAACAATAATAAAAAAGCCCTGGTGAATCTCTACTGTTTAAACCTACATTTGATCCAGCTTTCCATGGCTCTTCCATGCTTAGTTCCATCTACTCTTCTCTGGCTCTCAGGCACAATCCTACTTCTACAAAGACATTCACAGAATTTTCTAGGACAGATTTTTGAAAAGTTATCTAGGGACATATCACAGTATTTGCCTCTCAAGAACTTTTATTTATTTTTAACAAACCCCATGACATGTGGGCTGAAACTACTTCAGAAAATATTTTCAGAGAAGACTCATATTTATTCATCAGTACGGCAGTCAATTAAAAATAAAGGCTACTTCTTTGTAAAGAGCGGTTTTTTTTCTTTCCCGTGAAAATGTTTTTTTCTTACTGAAATAGCTACTCTAGAAGGAAAAGGTTAACAGAAATCAAGAGCCAACTCCTTTTGTTTTATATAGTTAAAAATCAAACCACTTGATGCACCTGCTGTGGGAAAGTGAGCTGCCCCAGAAGATCGCTCCACCGGAGGTGGAAGTTGTGCTGGAAGTGTCAGGAGCTGCAAAGCTGTTGACCCAGACATTCAGGAATTAACAAGCCTGGGAAATGATCTCCATCTGCAGCATGTCTATGGGGCTGTCCCTGCCCCACTGAGCCTGGACAGCCCCTGATGGGAGCCCCATCCCTGTCTTGGGCAGTGCAGAGGCTCCAAAGGAGAATCCCTCCAGGAACCACTCGGGTGCAGAGCTGCCGGAGATCACCTCTAGGTCAGGGGTGGCTCCGTGAGGTGGAAAAGTCTCTCCTCCAGCCCGTGCTTTCAAAGAAAGACTCAGCAGTCTCTGTTGTCTGGTCAGGCAGTTTATTGCAAGTTATCCAAAAGATTTTCTTCTCAGACTGCTGTGGTTTGCTCACAGCTCAGGCAGAGGCACACACACACCCTGACATCCTCTCTGACTCCCGACTGCTTCTTCTCTCCCCCCTCCCAGGGCTGGTGCTGCCTTTTATATGGTACATTACGTGTTACATGTTTATAGTTTTTCCCCAATGCCTATTACCTATATTAAATTATGCTCTTCTACTCTAAACCAATCTGTGAGTGCCAACATTACCAAGAACATGGAGATAAGGAAGAAGAAAGAAGGAGAACAGGGCAGGCCCAAATCCCTCCATCTTAAAACTTCTGACCCCCATGTACAAAACCAAAACCCCCCTGTACAGCACTCAAAAATTCTTCCCTCTACTTTGTGACAACTTCTACTATAATATCTAAACTTTTGTGACTTCTTGTGCTTCCTGCAAGGTTGGTAAATCATTCCATGGTTCAAATCCAAAATCACAGCTGTTTCCAGCTGCCTGCCAGAGTCTCAAATGCTTCTGACCTGGACCCAGAACATCCAAAACTGTCTGAGGGACATGTTGAGTTTCGACACAGAGCATTAAGGGAGAGTGTGCTAATTGCTCACCTGGGTCTGCAAGTGCAATGCATGAAGGACAAGAAGGAGCTGACAGGTACAGAACATTATCAGGCAGGCACAGTGCTCCGTGCCAACCATCGCCTGCTCCCCCCATTGCTTCATCCCCGAGGCAGGCTCACACTCCTGCTGCAGCACACACAGCTTGCATTGGCTCTGTTGGATTGCACATGATCCTCTCCCCTAACAAAGCCTTGTTAATGGACAGTTTGGACACCACAGGGGTGATGTAGTACAAACACCTAAAACAGCACGAAAGCCAGGACCCCTTGGGTCCCACACAGATAAAAACAATTTCTGCATGTCCTGCCCAGCCCTGGCCTTGCCATCTCTGCAAACAGCTGGGAAGGAAAACACAAAAGCCTTGCAGCTCTGTAGGGCAATGACAGGAGTCACTGCACAGTGCTGGGGCAGATTTTACCCCAGACTGAGGCTTCTTCAGTGCAAGCACTTTATTTAGCTCACTGATGTAAGCTGCTTGTGGACAAACTGATAAGCACAAAGAAAGTTGCACTCTCCTTCCCTCTCACCAGTGTGAGACCCCTCCTAGGTCAGGATTACTCTCTGGTGACAGGAGCAAAATGGAGAGTCGTAAAAAAGTGAATTGTTTGTGTCCAGATAGGCAACTTCTACCCCAGCCTATGGCCCACCATGCAGAACAAACCTGGGCTGCCCTCAGGTTCTGCACCACCACGACACCCCAACACAGGAGTCCTGACATTTCACAGCAAGGAGATGGGTAAAATTGTCATGGCTACAGGGAAGACCTTAGATCTGAACAGAGAAGCAAGCCGGATGTCCAAAGGACCTTCGCTCCTCCAACTGCTTTTCTGGGGAAGAGAACCTCACAAAGATCAACTCCCATGCCCAGCCCTGTTGACAAATGCTGGGTGTGGAGGAGGTGTGGAGACAAGCAGCAGCAGGACCCACCATGTGGCACGACTGGCTGCATCTCCTACTGTGATAGCTTTTGATTTCTGGTGGCCGGAAATCACCTGCTCCATTTTGCAGACCTGTGTCACAGCCATGGCTCCTCTTTACAGACAAAGGAAGTTTGTTGTTTGCTCATTCCAGGTGTTACTCAGGGAGCTTTGCTCATACCTCACACCCTGCTTAGTCCCAGACTAGTTTACTACAGAACTGCTCAGCAGTGTTCAGGTGCAAAAAGGCTCTTTCCAAAGGCTGCAGCCCTCAGGATGTTCACCTGTGGGACTGTGTTTTGCAGTGCCAGGAGAGCTGGTGCAAGCCATGGCCAGCTGCAGCCCTGCAGCCAGGAGGGACACAGGCAATGCCAGCCTTCCACAGGGCACAGCACATGGCTCTGCCAAGCCCCCAGACAGAGGAGAGCTCTGATCACCTGCAGAAAAGCTAAGAAGGTTACTAATAAAAGTAGTGGAGAAGAATGTTGTTCCAGAAGCTGTTTGGGTTTTTTTAAGTAACTCTCTTTCAAATAGTTTGATCAGATAAAAATCAAAAGCTTGCTTGGCCTGGCAGGTGTGAAACATCCCCTTTCAGAAAGGCAGATGCTGAAGGGGCTGCATTTTCATTTTAGTTCTGGGAGGTTTAACTGAGCTCGAAACAGAACTATGGTAATGCTCTGCGTAACTAACTCAAGTGTGAGCTGCTCAGGTACCCAGTACAGCTCAGTGCCCTTGCTGACATCTACCTACAGACAAAAATCATTTGTAGGCCATCTGCAGGGCACACCAATCTTTGTTCTGATTTCTCAGCATGCACCTTTCCTTCAAAATGCTGCACCTCTTCCTCAGCACTGGGATGTGCACAGGTTAGTAATACACACCAGGGGCCAAGCAGATTTCATTGACTAGACACTGAGTGGCATGTAAAGGGAGAGGAGGAATTTAGGTACTGTAACATGACAAATTGGTAGTCAAGACCCCGTTCCATCACCTAGGTGAGCAGAGGACCATCCAGACCCACCTCACCCTTTAGACCTGCAGCTGCACATAGGTCCATGTAATATAGATATGAAAACCTGCTAACACAAAGCATAACAAAACCTGGAACAGATAATACTGATCTCACAGGACTATCCATAGCCCAGTGAAAACAGCAGCTAACAGAAAAGGCTGTTGTCCACACCTCTTCATCATACATCATGTCACAGTGTAAGGAAATAACTTTCTTTTGTTTTACAATGTGTGGACACTTCCCAGTACCCTCATTAGTCAAGACAGCCCTTGTAGGGCAGGTCAAAACCAAGAGAAGCATTGTATTAAGAATGATGGATGTGGTCCTGGCACCCACAGTCATACTGCAGTTCCCAGTATGTGCTGTAGTTAACAGCACCAGAAAGATTTAGTGCCAAAACTGCCATACCTAGAGAGTCCATGATCAGCCATGTGCCCCTCTCTGTCTCAGGTTGGAAAGTCCAGCCCCACTCTTCCTCCCATCTGATTGCTTCTACAATCAGTGAAATATGCAGAGGCATTGCCATGATTACTTTATTTCTATTTTACTATTATTTTATTTTTATTATCAGGCAAAACACTGACAGCCATTACAATGCTCATTGTCATAATACTATAATATTTAATGGCTGTCCTTTGCCAGCAGAGAAAAAAATAAAAAGCAAACTGTAGGATGATCTCTTTGTGAGGGATGGGCTGAAAACCAGCATTAAAATCTCCTGTCTATGGGGCTGGGCTGTCTGTCCCTGCCTGGACAGTTTGGAGGGGGCTGTGACCCCCGTGTGTGCCCTGTGTTTGTGCCCAGAGCTGGCTGCAGCTGGCACTGGCCATGGTCACCAAGGGGAGGCTGCGAGTGGTGGGGCAGCTGCAGGGGCCAGCTGTGAGTCCCACTTCAGCCTGTGGCAGCTCAGCTGATCCAAGTGCTCCCATTTACACACAGACAAGCCCTCAAGGTGCAAAAATACAGACAGGAAAGGTATTGCTCAAGCTTACAAACACTGCTCTTAAAGAATGAAATTGCTGGGAAGTAGCACAGTGCTCCTAAGACAGCCAAGGGCTGTCCCAGGGAGAAGGCACATGGCTGAACAGCAGACACCCCTACCCAGCCTATTCTGCCTGTGGCCACACTCACACCACTAACCCTGTTACTCTTTCTCTGTGCTCACATCTCCCCTCTCACTCTAATGAAATTAATATATGAAATACCTGCCTTTTGTTGAGTTGTTGTGAAACTCCACAGCATCATGACAGCTCTTCCACGGTGCATTATTTTCTCCTAATTTGCAATAAACCACTTGCAGCTCTGAACTGTCTACTCTTCTGCTGCCTAAGAAAGTGAAATGAGAGAAAGAGACCTACAGCTCCTACCCAAAACCCTCCTAAGCAGTTAAGTCATATACAAATGGCCTTCAGATGAGAGACAGCTGATAAGATAAAGAATAACTTCAAACACAGCAGGCAACTGTGGTCCCCAGAGCAGTCCACATCTAAACACATCTGTTACCATCACACAGGAAATGTCAAGGCCAAATTCTGGCAAGGCCAGATCCATAATTGCTCAAGCTCAACTACTCACAGACTTTACACATATTTTTCTCTGTTCAGTGAGGGCTGTAGATGACAGAGTGCCATTCCCACCTCAGAAAGAACAATGAGCAGCTCATGCTGTTGGTGACCCCCACTGAGGGCAGCTTTGGCAGGCCCTGAGGGGCAGCCAGAAGAGAGCAACTCTGACCCTAGGGATGGCTCTCCACTCCAGTGTGCATCCCACAACAAAAAACTACAGCTCAGTTCATTCTGAGCACAGCCCTGGGTGGTTTCTCTCAGATCAAGTCATTGCTTCACATCACACTTCCCAATAATGTCCAGCATGATGGAAAATCTCTGCTCTTTTATTAAAATCTCCTCCCTCCCCCTCCCTTTAGGCAGCTTTAGTGAAGGATGTCCATTGATCAAGAATGGCCCTGAGCTGGCACAGAGGAATTGCAGGAATTTATCAGAACAAGCAGGTCTCTAGCCCAGCCCCTCAAGAACAGCCAGCTGAAGATATTTTAGAACAACAATACAATGCTAAGCCGAAAAACAATGATCAAACTCCCCTATTCACTGCACATGGGGAATGCATAACTGAGGAAATGGGTGAATTCTGCCTATCTGCACTCAGCCTCAGAAATACTTTGGCTTCCAGAGAACATCCCAGACCCAGGACATTACAGAAGCCTCAGTTAAGGATGCATAAGGATTTTTCCTCCCCTCTATATTTCTACGCAATGCAATGTAACCACCACATGAATAATTATCTCCACTGAACTCTACTCATCTCCTTCTAACAAGGAACTGCATGGGTGGAATTTGCATTACACACAATTTACTTCCTTTTAGCCATTTTTAGTTAAATGAACCATCCTTTGGTTCCCACCTAGGATAAACAAAAGACTGAGCTTCTCAGTCTTAATCATTATTTCCTAGAACCAACATTGCCAAAATAAAAACACCCATCAGAGAAGATTAACTCAGACTCCTTAAGGTCAGCAAGCTCTTTAATTGGTAATAAACTGATCATGCAAAGCTATAGTCTAAATATTTGAGAGTTCTGTTTATTTCATAGGTGGGAACTATTTGCAGAGCTTGCAGGATGTAGTTCATTGTAATTCTGCAGATTGCCACAACACAAATAAACAAGCACAGCCACCTGGGACACCAAGAAATTCCCCAATATCCCAGTGAACAGGGATGGCTGGATCTCCAGAGAGGATGCCAGGACCTCGGAGATTTTGCTCTGTCACCTGCCAGACCCACTCTGCCTCCAATCACTCCCAGCACAGACATTCCATCCCAATAGCCTTGGTGGAGGCGAGGGGGAAGCCTCCCACACCTCCACTAAAATGCACTTGGCTTTGGGGTGGGGCAGTGGCTTGCACTGAGGTTTGCTCGAAAGCTGCTCTTATGTCCTCAAGAAAACGAGTTCTACAAGGATTTGCATTCCCTGTTTATTAGTTTGGAACAACCCTTCACCCCCAGAGCTTAGCTGTGAGCCAGTTTAGGACATCCTGCTGTGCTTCTGCCACACTGACATTCCCAGCAGAGAAACATCCTGGTGTCCAGGCTTCCCTCCCAGCCAAGGGAGAACAGGCATGCTCCATCACCTTTAAACTCACCTGTCCTGCTAGCAGGGCTTCTAGATGCAAGGTGGTATGATGGGTACTCCTAAAAGCATCTTCTCAGCTGTTACACTGAAAAGGTAAGGACAACTAAATGTATGGTATCTAAAACTGAGCAGCTAACAGCCTAAAGCTAGGACACTGCAATTAATTAGATTAATCACTTCGCTGTCCTCCTTTGTCACTCACTCATCCTCAGAACTCAGGTATTTTCAGTATAAAAAAATGGGAGGTGGAAGGTAAGTTTTGGCTGAGTTCAAACAAAGAAACTGCAGAAGTGGAAGATAAAGAAAAAAGCAACCACCCATGAGAACTTCTGTCTATTATTTTTGACCCAGAAAAATATTTGCTGACCTCAACTGTGCTTTCTTCCAAACATAATTTCTCCATGTTTGCCTGCAGTGGTGACATGTCTTAAATTGCTTTCCTGACCCTGATTGTTATGCCCCAATAGTTGTGAGCTTGCAACACCTACCCTGGTCAGGAGCCCTCCAAATCAGAAGACATTTTATTTAAAAAAAAACACAATGCTAAAACCACCTCATTTTGTGACATGGTGAAGTTAAAAATATGCAGGGCCCAATTCCTTTGTACTCCTATGCCTGCTGAGCTCAATGGCATGAGGCATGGTGATAAATCCCAAGGGAAAACAGTGCTGTTTGTTTAGGAAACTTCACATTCTGAGGGATCCTTCCTTCTGGTCACTGATTATTTTTAAGCCTCAGCTACGCCTGGATGATTCTGAAATACCTTCATTCCTGTTTTGAGTTAACTGTAAAACAGCAGGGTGCATCACATCATTTGAGATATCTGGCAGGTACAATTCCCTCCAACATTCAGGAAAAGGAGTTTTAGAAACACTCTTAGGAAGTAATTGCCTGACCTGTAGTTTCTAGTTATTGATGCCAAAACAAAGAGCATCTACATCCAGAGGCTGGGGTCACCCCACCCATGATGGAAGGGGAGAAAAATGATGCCCAAGGGTCATGTCTGATCTGGGACCCACGCCTTTTTCTCTTCTAATTCCCAAACATGTGCTGAAGCCTAGACTGGTCTGTGCTGGGCCTAGTTCTAGTGCAGAAATGCACTACACTGAAATTTTAACTAAGGCTGTTTTACTTTGTCACCCTGACCTACAGTGAAAGGAAACTCCAGGGGGAGTGAGCCCATTCCTGAACCTGCCACATCCCCTGCTTGTTCCATGAGAAAACAAATTCATACATGGGAATACGTTTTTAACTGGCCACTTTCCTTCCAGAAATCCTGAAAAAATGCAACTTTGCAATGCAAACACAGACTCAGTCATTATTTCACCTGCTGCAGCCATGGATATGCTCTAGGAGCAGGATGACCTGAGTGGGACAGGAGGCCCTGCAGCACTCATGACTTACAAGAAGGCGCCTGCTCCCACTGGCTGTCCCCTGCAATGCTTAGAGGCAAGTGAAAGGTGTAAGTCTGTCCAGTGAAAGGTGACATCCAACACCCACAGCCACGAGGAGGCTAATGCTACCAGAGATGGGTAGTCTCAATTCACAAGGAGATTAAAAGTGAATCAGATGCTACACTAATTTCAGCACAAAACCACAGTTCTCATAGTAGGTTCTCTCTACTGGACAAAGTTGCAGTAGGTAAATTAGCTACAAGCACAGCTATAAATAGATGTGCTTAAACTAGCACAAATCTGCATGTGGACATGGCCTGTCATTTAGTTCAGCTTAACATAAAAGTTTAGACAAACTTGAGTGAGAAGTCCAAACACAGATTGCACTGATTTAATTAAATCACTAAAAATAAAATCAGTATCAGATGATCATCTGGTACCACTTCCTGCACAGACAAGGTGTTTCTTCCATCTGTGCAGCTCCATGAACACTTAGCAACTCTTGAAGGAAGGTGGAGAAAACAGACTTTCTGGATAAAAATAACAAGGTCATCTGAACTGTTGAACAATGTAGTTTTATTTCTAGGTCCTTAAGCTGAATAAGACTGGGAGCTTTTACATGAGCAGTGACGACTCTAATTCTGCCCAGACACACCTGTATGATGATGCTGTTGTGTAAAATGCACATTATGCTGCAGAGGGTAAGATGCTTGCCCAGGGACACTCCATGCTGGTGACTGCTTTGTGGTGTCAGCCCTGGGAGCTGCAGGTCTGCAAGAAGGGAACAGCTTGGGCAGAAGCCCCTCCAGCCATGGAGGCTCAGCCAAGCAGTCACCCAGAGCAGTTCCCAGCAGTGTCTTCCCTGGGTGAGCTTCTAATCCCATCTGGTTTGGCTCACCAGGATGAACTGCACCATTAGGTTTAACTTGCAAAAAAAAATGTAACTTGGTTTTGAATCGAGTGTCACTAAGAGCCCTTATATTTCTCAGGCTCTGACGTCTGTTTACACCCCAGGACAGCCTTGTACTCCTTTCAACTTTGTTGCAAACATTTATCATTGCTTTGTTTTTTCTCCCCCCACCCCAACACACACACTCCCCTGCGACATCTCTGGGTGCAGATAACAATATTGATTTAAATGCAATCAAAGTGAGCCTCATGTACAATGAACACTTTGTCCCACGTTGTGCCATACCGTGGCAAGAGCTGCCTCTTTCCCAGGGATGGAGGCCCATTAAAGGGATATAATTTATGAGTTCAAGAGGAATAAAACAAGTTTGCAGTTCAATTACAGGATTGTGCAGGAGAGCAGAAACTTGGGTCACCACGTGCAGTTTCTCAGATATTCTGCCAGAGTGGAACAGGGAGGAGGTAAGGGAAATGGGTTCAGCCCTCAGAACCAATAACTCCTGCCTGCTGACAGCCTCACAGAAGTTTCACAGGGACAGGTCAGTAGATCTTCACTGCCTGACCATGCCCTGTGGGCTGCCCAGGGGGCAGAGATGCAGTAGCCTAGAATGGTCTATAGCATCACTGGAGAGAATATGCTCCACTGCAAACTATTTAATGTGAAAATGACTCAGTGCCAAAGCAATCCAAGAAAAGACATAAGAACCAAATATGTCATAGGCCGTGGGTTACCATGGCTTATACACCAGCACTGATCACACTGGAGAGATGGCTGCAAAGGGAGCAGAAATTAATAAATGCTGGTTTTATTGCCATGTCAAACATTTACAACAATGAAGTATGAACACGGAAGTAAATAAAACCAGGATTGACAGGGGAGACTAGGAAAATACAGACAAAACAGCAGAAGTCACAGGGAAGTGACACATCACATTCCATGTTTTTACTAGTAATTTAGAATACAAAGTGAGGAAGTAATAACAAAAAGTACACTATAAATCATCAAAAGTACACTTTATTTTCTAGGACTTTCCTTTTTTGAAAGTTTTTTATGACAGATTTTCTCTACAGGGAAAGTTGTGGATGCCCCATCCCTGGAAGTGTCCAAGGCCAGGTTGGATGGGGCTTGAACAACTTGATTTAGAGTAAGGTGTACCTGCTCATGGCAGGGAGCTGGAATGGGGTGATCTTCAGACCCAAACTATTCTGGTTCTATGATCTCTCCTCTGAAAACCAGCAGCTGCCTAACAAACTTAATTTTAATAGATGGGACAAAAGCCACTCTGTGACTAATTGCAAAAGGCTTTGATAACGCAATTCATCGATGCAAGATGAGATACCCTTTGATTTGAACAGCCCAAAGTCTCGGCCACACCCACAGGAACGATGCCCCATGTCAAGGCAGGGCCCCGGCAGCCCGGTCGGCAGGACCAGCCCCGAGCCGTCCCTGCAGGGCCGGGAAAGTCACGGCCGGCTCGGTGCGCTCGGCCCCGCCGGACCCGAGCGCTGCCGCGGAGCACACGGGCACCTGAAACCGCGTCCCGCCGGCACTGCCGCCCCCGCCGCGGGCACCGAGGCTGTCCCCGGGTCCTGCCCGGCAGCTGCTCCGTGCAGCTCCACCCCACACTCCCACCCGCTGCCGGGCACCTCCGTCCGCTCCCAGCGCCGCCCGGCCGGCGAGCGGGGCTCGGCTGGCACCGCTGTGTCCCGGCGGCGGCCGGACCCGGCACACGGACAGGGACAGGGACACGGACAGGGACACGGACCCGGCACACGGACCCGGCACACGGGCACGGACAGGGACACAGACAGGGACACGGACACGGACACGGACAGGGACACGGACAGGGACACGGACTGGGACACGGCACACGGACACGGACAGGGACACGGCACACGGACACGGACACGGCACACGGCCACGGCCACGGCCACGGACACGGACACGGACACGGCACACGGACACGGACACGGACAGGGACACGGCACACGGCCACGGCACACGGCCACGGACACGGCACACGGACAGGGACACAGACAGGGACACGGACACGGACACGGACAGGGACAGGGACACGGCACACGGACACGGACCCGGCACACGGACACGGTCACGGACACGGCACACGGACACGGCACACGGACACGGACACGGACACGGACACAGACAGGGACACAGGGACACGGCACACGGACACGGCACACGGACACGGCACACGGCACACGGACACGGACACGGAGCGCTCGCACCGAGCCCGGCCCGGGGCTGCGCTCCCGCCCCCGCACACCGGGGCTGTGCCCGGCACGGCGAAGCCCCGCAGCCCTTACCTGCCCTCGGCGGCGCGGGGCGGGAGCGGGGCTGCACATCCCGGAGCCGGACCAGCCATCCCGGGGCCGGGCTATCCGTGCCGGGGCGGGGCGTTCCATCCCGGGGCCGGGCTATTCATCCCGGGGCTGGGCTATCTATGCCGGGGAGGGGCTATCCATCCCGAATCGGGGCTATCCATCCCGAATCGGGGCTATTCATCCCGAATCGGGGCTATCTATCCCGGGGCGGGGCTATCCATCCCGAATCGGGGCTATCTATCCCGGGGCGGGGCTATCCCCGGGCGGATAAACGTTTTCCAGACGGAAACCCGGGAAGAAGCAGGGGCGGGGGTCAGCGGGACCTGTGAGGGGAACGGTGGGGCTGGAGGCAGCCTGCGCTGGGGATCCTTTCAGTCCTGCCGAATACTATTATTGTATATTAAGACAATATTATATTAAGTAATTAGTGCCACCCTTGTCTCAGTCAGGGCAGGACTCGCCGTGGAAAGGCAAGGTGTTGGGAGGGGTGTAAGGTGTTAGAAGAGCAGACATAAGTTCTTAGGTGTTCGGAGAGGAGGTGTAGGCAGGAAGGCGCCCCCAGGGCTCGGAGCAGCCTCGCAGCCGGAGCAGGCAGAGCAGCAGCCCCATCTTCCCTTCAACAGGGCAAAGCTGCCTCCTTCTGAAACAAAACCTGATCCTCTCCCCTCGGTCTGTGCCCGGGGACAGGAGGGAGGGAAGAGGGCTGCTGGGGAACGAGCGTAGTGTTCAACTCAGCAAATATAAGGAGTGTTAATGATATGCAGGGAAAAGATTATACAGTCAATGAAAATCCAAGAGAACAGCAATGGTACAAAGGCAGAACCATTTTACTGTGATTTACCACGCAGGGGAGAGCTTGCTTTGGATTTGACACTTGGCCACGGAGCAGAAATGGATTCTCTGATGGTGGCACTTTATGTTAGAAAGTCATTCTTCATCCTGCATCCATCAGGGCACTTGTGGAGCACACCAGGTGTTTAAATTTACTTTGTATATTAACACCACAACAGCTGCAGAACCATGCCCTGCCTCTGCAACAAAACTCCCTCCAGCACTCCCATCATCCCGCCCCGCACAATCCAAGGCAGCCTAACCCCAGAGTATGTGGATGCTCCACCAGCATCCCCAGGAGGTCTGGGGCAGCATCATGAGCAGCTGTTTCTCTGCTTTTCATTTTTTCCTCGGGTCAGAAGGTCGGGAAGATCAGAGGAGTGTTCCTGTCAACACAAAAAGCCTGAGCCAGATCCACAAATGTGTCCAGATGCTTACAGTGACATTAATTCCATATGGAACTCAGTGACTACACACTGCTGTGGGTACAAGTGTCACAGTTGTATTGCGAGGTGTTGCACACAAACAAATCATTTTGACTGCAGCAGGCTTCAGTTTCCCAAAGCAATACAGGATAAGAAAACTTCCTCCATGGTCTGTGTCTGTCAGAGAGTCTGGGGCCAGAGCAGTGCCCAGGCAGGCAGAGGCACTGGGAGCATCCTCCAAGGCAGGACAGGAGCAGTGGGTGGGTGCTTCATCTCACTTCAGTGCTTAATTCTCCTTTTTTTCCCACGAGAAAGAAGAAAGCTTTTTTTTGACGAGGATTTTGCTTTAGGAAACTCTGGCTTTTGAATGGCTAAAAGGAAAATAGATCTTTCTGAAATGAGAAAAGGGACAATATAAAAATAAAGACCATTCTATACCCTTTCCAAGGAAACAGAATTGTGCTTTTTGATAATAAACTGTTCTCATTCTGGGGACTGAATACAGAGGGTTAGGTATATTTCTGACCAAGTTACTTTGAAGTGACAAGCCATGTGCTCTCCCCAGAAGAGTGTATATTTTTGTTACCTTACAGACTTTCATTCTCTACAAGATGAAAAATAACAGTGAGTTCATTAATTAGCTTTTAGGCAGCAAACACTCCACAAAAGCTTATAAATATTTTTTAAACCATAAACAAGGCTGTGCAATAAGCAAGCAAACTACTGTGCATTTGAAAATCAACCTAATGATGGATTTAGAGGCTTAAAACAACTCTTTCACTGCACTTGTTGGAATTTTTAATTTCACACTTCTCTTCATCCTCAGCCATCAGCTGTGATATTGAACTAGAGACCTTTATAAATCACTGGGTTAGAGTGAGTTTAGTGTTGTCACACAATTACAGATTTAGCTTATTTCAGAAGACAGCAGTTGGAACATTGCTGAGCTTTGTCAAGCAAAACATGGAATTCAACAGGAAGTTTTTTAATTAGGTTTCAGGCCAACAGAAGCAACTCCTAAATATCCTGGCAGTGCTCTGTTTGGATAATGCTGCCTTGCTTGGGGTTTGCCTCTGAGCTTCATTTTTTAATGACTGACACTTCTGTTTAGAGAGTGAATACATGGGAGCTGCTTGAAAGGGAACATTTCTAATACACTTCAGTGTACACAGGCTTGACTCACAAAGTCTTAACACACAACTCCTGGTAGTGGCCCCTTCCATTTTATCTCAAGATAGGAGTCTTTTCTCCACCCAAAGTGACTGCTGTACTCTGGGCTGTTCTCTCCTCTGAGCTGAGCACTGTAAGTAAGAGGTTCTTTTTCCCAGTGTAATTTAAAACACCAACCAAAGCAGATTTTGTTTTCTGTGTTCAGCTGCCCTGAACAGGCAGTGCTGTTCTCCAGGAGCAATGGGTTAGAAGCAAAGTCAGCAGCTGACAGGTGCCATCTATGACCTTCACAGGAGAGTGACCCTGCAGGCCCTGCAGGAATAGTGCTGGGGAACATCTGGTTTGGGTGGAATGAGCCCCAGGTGGGGAATAGTCAAACATAAACACTCCTGCTGTTCAGAATCCTCTGAAAAACAGGGTAATGGTTGTAATCTTTTGCTATGAGCTATACCCATTCTGTAACTGGTAATCTCAGCCCATCATCTCAAGATTAAAGGGCCACATGTTGATACAGAATTTGTGTTCTTGGCTCCTGTTCTCTGGTCAAACTGAGCATTTCACCCTCCAGGAATGTAGTTCTGTCATTTTTTCAATTTGGTAAAAAGTGAATGTAACAAAGCAAAAATACATATTAGCTGAGGGAGCTTTAAATGCCAGGGAAAGGACTTTAGTGTTGATAGGTGAGAGGGAATTAGAGGACACACAGATACTGTGGTAAAAATACAGGATCGTGCAGGTGCTGACTTACTCAGCAGGGTGGCAGTGGTTTTTTGCATCTTCTTGAAAATTGCTGTTTTATGCAAAGGATCAGGGCTCTGTGAGCTACCAGTCAGTCTCCTGGGTATTATGGAGCTGCCACAGGCAATCACTGAAATGTCTGTAGGTTATCTCATGTTCAGATCATTTGCAGTCATCCATGGTTAAATGACTAGAAATCAGCAGCAGCTCCCATTTTAGGCTTTGGGGAAAGCCAGTAAGAACTTCCCATGAGTGCTTGTGATCCCTCCACTCTTCCTCAGTGAAGGTGAATCTAAATTCTTTTCAACTTTTGGAAGAAATCTGAATTTGAATTTCAGTCTTTCAATGTACTGGGGGACTCTGGGTCCCCTGTGATTCTTGGACAAGAAATTTAACAGTTCCAAGACTTGCCCTGCCCACTCTGTGGGAGTACTGAGTGAAGTGCTGACAGTCAGAACTAAGGAGAAGACATCTCCAAAACTTTTGGAGATAGCTCATATAAAAAAATATCACCAAACCCTGCCATCTGCCCAGAGATTATTCAGGCATCTGCCATGCACTGAAACATCTGGCAGAATAAAATAGTGCATAAACCTGATCCCAGCAGTAACTGAAGCAACCAGCAATCTGACTTCTTTGCTGAAGAATCTGCTACCATATCACATGAGAGATGAGGGAGAGCCTGGCCATACCTTTCTCCTCCAGCCTCACATGGCCAGATGCTGAACCCCACCTTCCAAAAGGGCTTCCCATAGGATCATCAAGCATGAATTAGTCCCGTGTTTTCAACAAGCACAGGAAAAGTCCCTGGCCATGTTACCTGTCCCAGGTGCAGGCACACATGTACAACAAGGCAATGCTGCCCTCTGCTCTGTCTTCAGACACTCATTCCCCTGGCTGTGTCCCAGAGCCAGCTACTCCCATTGCAGCTCAGGGCTCTGAATCAGCCTCTGTCAAACAACATGGAGCACAAAAAGCAAATCTGGCTCCTGCAGGAAGCTGAACAAAATGTATAAGATACACGTTTTTAATTGAAAATGTACTGACAATAAATTATCTACACATGCCCATTTTTAAAAGGAAATTACAGAATTAACAGGAAATAAAGATTATTCATATTAGGTCTGACCCCAACACTAGTAATCAGGTTGACTGCTAAATAGCTCCACAAATACTTTTCTTGTACTCAGAAGTACTTAGATAGGCAAATACTGCAGGGCCTGGCAAAAGTGGGAGAATTTGGGCTTCTCTGATTCAAAGGTTTATTATTAACAAAACCCTCAGTTGCTCAGACCCCACAGAATGGTTTGAAGTGAACAGTCACACCACTAGTCGGAGAAAGGCACACATGAGATAAAGGAGAATGAAACAGCTCACTGACGTGTTGATACACAGCTGATAAGGGAAACAAAAAACCGACTTAAAAAAATAAACCAGTTCAGTTTCAGTCGAAGCCAGAAGCAGCTCTGGTCTCTTTTCTCTCCCAGCATCAAGGAGGTGTGTGCAACAATGCTGAAGATATTTCCAATTCTAGCCATCCTTGCAGGTAAGAATAACAAACTGATCGAAATAGCGCTGGAACAAAAGAGCCTGTGGAAGTAAGAGGGCAGATGAAGATGATTGGCAAACTGGGGGAACTTTTGAGATTAATTATTTCAGGATGGGATAAAAATTATGGCTATACTGCCAGACCATCCTCTGGAAATCCACAAACTGACCCCAGCCTGGTTTTGAGCTTTCTGCTCAAGAACAGAATTTTGGCTTTGGTAGTTTAATGCTTTGCTCTGATGTCAGGAAGAGGCAAAGAACCTCTTCCTGCCATGCACAGAAGTATGGAGTGTTCAGGTCTTTCAGGTGTTTCAAGGTCAGGTTTTTCCATATTTGCCTTTGTCTCCCCTTGATAATAGGGCTGGAAAATGATGCCTCAGTCCCTCAACCTCCAAAAAATTTTGCTTACCACCAAAAGATATGCTCAACTTTAAGCATGCAAAGAATATTTTAATTAAATGAGGACATAATATTTTGTGAACCCAGGAATTTTATGGTATAGTAAAAACTATGTATTATTCATATTTCAAGGGCATTTCACTGTGCTAAGCTTTACTTTTAATATATACAGAAGCAGTTATTTTAATGCTTCATGGAGATAAACAGCCCCTCTATCCACTACAGAAAATGAAAGTTTGTTTCCACATCTTTTCCAGATGGAATGATCTGATTTGGGTGCTATAGAAATATTTTAAGTAGCTACTCCTGGAGTTTCAGTGTTCTAACTCTCACACACATATACGCCCAACAGATTTTTACCTTTGATAGGAAAAGTAGTTCAGAAGTGGTACCATATATACTTTTCAAAGCAATATCCTCTACTTTGAAAGTTCTGGATTTAAGACTAGCAATGTGCCCATGTTGGAGGGCACTACTGACTGGGGGTTTCTGTTGTGGCTCAGAAAAGATCAGCAAACTTGGATTTATTTCATGAGTGTTAAAAACTGCAAAGTGAAAGTGGCAGATTCCTTATTCACTGCAATGACTTTCTCTGTGGGAAGGAAACAGTCTCACTATGATATTGATGAGTAAAGAAGTGGATCAGCCATTTTTAACAAGTTATGGTCCTGTTCACACAAGCTGTTTTCACTGTGTTATTTCTTATTTGTGCACTTTCAAAAATTTAAACCAAAAGGCCTGTATGGAGGAAAGGAGATTAGGGGTTGGAAGCCATAAATGAAAAGTGAAACTGCCATTAACATTCATAGTGAGGAAACAGCCTCTGTAGGGCCAGTTCACTCTGCTGTCAGTCAAAAAATCCATGTTGCAATTAGCATTGGTTTAAACAGCCTTTTTACTCGAATGAAGATTATTTCAATTAAATGTATTCAAAATATAGTTTTATGGAAACTAGAATGCTTTGTGGAGTATATGTTGCTAAAATTAATTTATTCTGGAAAAGCTTTTAACAGTCAAACTCTATGGCACTCCTGACTCTAAAACCAGAGAATGATAAAGTAAATATGCAGAGCAGATGACTCTGGATGGATGTTTTCAGCAGAATAACATTGTGTTGAAAGAGAGTACCTTTAATCCTGCAAAGAGCAGAAAATAAATACACTTTAACTGTGCCAGGAAATGATCGTCCTCTGGCCAACACTAATTCTTAAAGCTGAGAACGGTGAACTGAGATACCTAAAATAATATGGCACAGCTTTTCTATCAGATCTCAGTAAGGACTAAGCTGCTGTGAACTCACAAGACAAGCAGAACAGGCAACCACTCCTGGGATCCCCTCTTTCCCCAGGGCAGGTTTGACACATTTAGGTCAGTCTCCAGCCATTCCTGTAACACGATATTATATGTCTTCACATATAATATAAATCTTCTTGTAGTTTAAACCCATTAATTTTCATCCTAGCTACCATCAACACGGAAATACATTTTTCCTTTCCTCCTTGCAGTGAGATTTTACTGTTAAAGCCATCAAACAAGGAAAACAGTTCAGAAAGGTTGGCATATTGTATTAACTCATGAATTTACCGTATTTACATGGTTTACAAAGACAAAATAGATAGTTTCTTTCTATAAACAATTTTTTTCTCACACAGGGCTGTTAATTTCAGCTAAATACTCTTTAGTATTACTGCAGATTCTGCTTAACTCTCAAAAGCAGCACCCCAACATAAGATGCACAGATCCTGCATTGAGAAAAATATTTTACATCTTTGTCTCAATCATTAATATATGCAGTAAACCCATATGAAAATGATTATAACATTAAATTCTCACTTTGCCTATTTTGCAGAGAAAGGTCCAAAATGTTTAATGTTTTCCATCCCATTCAAAAGAAAAACATTCTCAGTCAGACTCTTTAGACATTAACTTCCAAACTGGATTCAGTGACCTACCAAAACCCTGAAATTCAGACCTATTTTTCTGACAGCTCTATCTTTGCTGTCATGTGTCATCATGGCTAATTCACAGAGGATAGAAACAGATAAATACTGTAAGGTGGTGCTTGATTCCTTTCATTACTGTGATTGTGTAGTTAAGACTGATCAGAGTCTTGGGAAGGGCTCACAAGTTGTGTTTGCTCCCTTTCTGCTCTGAGCACAACAGAAAGGGCTGCTCGAGTTACCAAAGAGCTCCCTGCAACCCACACAGTGAAAGCACTTCCAAAAAGTTTTGTTTGATTTTTCCAATGTAATAGCATTGGGAAAAAAACCCAGCTTCTGAAGGTAAACACTTAGAAACCTAAACAAAAGCAAATTAATTAGCAAAAGAAAAGCTGCTAGCCCAGCCTGAGGGATCCAACAGTGCCACCGAGTCCCAGTCAGAACATAAGGGCGTGTGAAGTGAGAATACGGTAGGTGATGATGCTCCACAATGAAGGAGATCAGAATTCTAATGAAATAACTGAAAAAAAAAAAAAAAAAAAAAAAAAAAAGGACAAGAAATATGTAAGAGAGGGGTAGACACAGCTGTGACTGAGAGTGCAAGCACAGGAGAGCATTGTGAGTGCAGAAGAAAGGTTGAGTTTAACCACAGACTCTTAGTGAGAAGATGAGTATCAGCCAATGAGAACAAGTCTGGGTTTAGGAACTCTGCTTTTTAAGAATACTATTTGTTGTAAGGGCACAAGTATTCTGGGGGATTTATTTGCTTGCTAGCTTTTACCCAGTCCCAGCTTGTTATCTCTGAAATTTCCACACAAAGCCCAAGGGAAACTGTACTGAAAAGGAGAACAGCCAGACACATCCTACAGTTTCTTCAATAACCCAGTAGTTAATTCCTGCAGGGCTCCCAGGGCCAGCCCCAACTGATCTCTCCTCTCCTCTCCACATTTCCTGCCCACAGGCCACACCAGTGGGGTCGTGGTGACCGTCCCTGAGAAGACAGTGAATGTCACCACAGGTGGAAATGCAACCCTCCTCTGCACATACACCAGTAATGGACCCCTGGAAAATTTCTTTATTCAGTGGAGTTTTTACAGTGCCAAAGAGAGCCAGCTGCATACCGTAAGACATTTATTTATTATTACTTTGAAATTGTATTTGAGATATCCTTAAGTCCTCAAAGAGTCATGTTATGTTTCATGGGGTTATCCTTACTACAGACCAGGAAATGTTGGGGTTCCTACCCTAGAGATTAAGGACTGGGGTGCGGTGACATTTAGGGGCAGATGAACAAATTATCTAGGCTCCTAGTTCCCACTGACATGCCTGAATGTGTTCACAAATTGATGAGAAAGTACAAAAGTGATTCATGTGCTCAAACAACTTGCTCCGTCACACAGGAAGTGTGAAGCAAAGACCAGGTGTCTAAAAATCACACAAGTGCTGCAGCTTCTGGACCAGCTCCCTTTTCTCTTGTCTGGCAGATATTTCCTGCCATTGTGAAAGCTGCTTTCCTGGTGAGACGCCCTTGCCTATGACAATGTGTTGTTCCCCATTTAAGGGTCAGATGAGAGCTCCTTGACTCAGGCACTGCAGTTGCCTCTTGGCAGCTCAGTAAAAGGTGCTGTGCCTGTGGACTCTGAGCACAAAGTGAGCAGCAAGTGTTGGCAGCACTCTGCAGAAAGTTGTCATAGCAGGAAATTTGCCACAGCAAACTTGCATTGATATTTCCCAGCATCCCATGGCTGTCACTGTGGAAGCAGAACAATTACAGGTCAACAGCAAATGGCCCCTGCCCTTCCCAAGACCCCAAAAGGCTGCAGAGCCAAACAATCTCATACTCTGGGGGAAATGAGACTGTGTTGTAGACTGGAGTGTCAGCATGGATGGGACTGGGAAGGACACCAATACCAGGCAGTGACTTGGTCTAAGCCTGAGCCTCTCATGTGGCTGTAAAGACCTTGCAGAGCAGCCTGGTCTGCCTGGAAGGAGTCAGGGATGGGATGTATATCTGCCTATATGTACTCACACTACTGCCCAAACCAAGAACTATCTGTTAATCTCATGTTTTAGTGGGGAAATGAACCCATGAATTTCATTCCCAGCATAACACATAGAGTATGAGCTCCCATCAGCCCGGTCCTGGCAGGTGGTGAGCTGTCAGCAACACATTTCTTTATAAGAAGAAACCCTAATTAGAAGTGTTGCTGAATCCTTGAAGACGACTGAGATTCCTTTTCCATGCCCTGGTGTCAGGCCTGTGCTTGTGGGACAATCATTTCCCGTTGTTTTTATCCTTTTGCCAACATTTTTTTCCTGGAAGTTCAACCCTCCTGCCTGGTGTTCCAGCTGAGAGTTGATGTAGAGATGTGACTTGGAGGAGTGTCAGAGTCCACACTCAGGATATTTTTGTCCTGTTCATTATTATTTCCTAATAATATTTCAGTAGGAGGCTTGCCATTGCTGGTACAGGTGCACCTTCCATTTGGTTTATCAATTACAGCAGAATTAGCCTGTAATTTGCAGCATGTGCAGGTTGTAATTTATTTGGCATTGAACAGCAGTAGCCAAAATATAAGAAATGGCAATTTAACCTAAGACAGAACTGCTAACTCACCTGCAGTATATCACAGCCACAGATAAAGCCTGTACCAATGCTGAGTACAAACTCTGGGCCCATCCCAAATTCTGACTCCAGCTGAATGCCAGACTGATGTAGGCACACCTCGCCTGATTGTGTAGTTGAGTAGTTGTTACTCATTGTTTGCTTTCCTCAAGTTAAAACTCATTTATTAAATGAAGAATTATTCCTGAAAGGGTGGTAGCTGCAGGTTTCCTAAGTTGTATCTAGTACAATATATTATAATTTTGATCCAGTATGTTACATCTTAAATTATAATTGCTTGTTCAGGAGGGAAGTACAGCACTGACATAGGATCAAGATCATCTTCTCTAAGTTTGGTTAGAATCTTTCTGTTCTACTTGCATCAAATTTTCCATATTGCAACACACTAAATGCCATACATTTTTCTGGTCACAATCAAGAGAAATAAGTAGATTGCAGTTATAAGTATTTTAGAGGGAGAATCACAGTTTCAAGATATACAGGAGGGGAAAACCATTTGTAAACTGTGGCTAATTATAAGAAAAATACCCCCTGAAAATTACAGTCATAGAGTACTATGGGTAGTTCAGAATACACTCAACAAGACCTAACCCATGCAAGACTACCAGATGTCAGGGAAACGTAATGGATCAATCCCTCCAGTGCTCCCTCCTGGCTTCTGCAGCTCTCACTGCAAGCACAGGGAAAGCTGTGCCTATAAGGTCCATGAGAAACACTGCTGGGGAAAATTGCAGCTGGATTCCCCCATCTGAAAGTAATTTCACAGCAAATTCACACATTTGTAATGGCTGCATTTGTGATAGGTGATTTGCATTTTCATTACATAAAGTCAGTTCAGTCTGGAAAGGCCATGGGTTAGTGCTAATCCCCTTCTCCTTGAACACCAAGGCACAATCTCCTCTCCCTGCAGCTCCAGTTCTCCTGGGCTGGCAGTGGGGGCTCAGAGGGTTCCCTTTGCTCCCTGGAACCTGCTGCTGTCCCTGGAGGGTGCAGGACTGGGGCACTGCTCTTTTTAAAATGCTTTCAGCAATGTTTTAATTCAGTCTTGTATTACTTGACCCTGTATCCTTTTACCACCAGCTGGCAATTCCTTACTGTTTTGAACCTATTCACAATAAAATTAATGGTGTTAATGCAAACACTGGGAAGAAAGGCTTGTGATTGCTTGTGGAAAATATGATTTAAGAAATCACACAACACAGCTGAACATAAAGTTGGATTTTCACTCTCCCTCTGAATGAGGCTGGTATTTCTATTGCAGGCTGATGACTCTGAATTTCAGAAAGGATTGGGAGCCTGAAAGCCCACATGTTTTTCTCCCACAAGTTTAAACAAAAAGATAATCTCTCTACAAACCTTGCTCTGCCCTGGTGGCTTGGCACATTGCTGAATTAAGTTTCACATTTTGTTCCAAGTAGGGAACAAATGCATGAAAATGGAGGAGGTTGCCAGCTTTGGCTTTCATTGTTTAGGTAAAACAATACTAATATACTATTTAAAAATATATTTATTATGTTAGTAAGATGACAAACCCAACTATATTGGAAAGACTGGCACCATATCTTACTGAATACCAGAACAATAGCTTGAATTTTAACTGGAATAAAATGATTTAATTTTATGAGCTACTTAGATTCTTCTAACAGATCCATAACAAATTACCAAACACTTCCTTATAAATAGCGTATATTTGCCCTGAAAAAATTGTTGAAAATTCTGGCTCTACTAAAAATTTGCCATTTTTTCAGCAACTAGTTGGATAACATTTTCAAATTCCATTTTTGAATATTAGAAAGTTCAGCCAAATATTTTGAAGACAGGAGACTTAGAAGTTTTGTAAAAAATTACAGAAAATACATCTTCTTCCACCTACTAAATTTTAAAATCATCCTGACAACTTAATAAATGTTAAAATAATCCTGACTTACTGAATGCTAGATGTCTTGATGAACATGTCATTCACACGGGTACTATACTTAAAATAATAAGGCTAAGCAGAGGAGATATTCTCTATAACAAATATGCATGGGAAAAATTATTGATTTTAATAAATATTGTTTATTTAAACAATTGATAACATGGCCCTTTCTCTCCACAATGGCAACAAGTAACAGAGCAAGCTAAAAACATTATATACATATATAAGTATTATATATAATTAAGACAAATTTATACCATTAAGAAGCTTTTGGCTTTAAGCATTAAGGAATGGGAGGGTTAAATTACTAAATTTTAGGACATAACATATAAAAAGCAGAGGCCCTTAGCAATGTGCCCTTTAATGCTGAATTTAAGTTTTAAATAAAAATTCCCAGGCAAGGATCTTGAGAACTTTGCAACACTGAGTGATCTCTATTTTACATCTTGACAAACTGAGGCTAACACTACTCTGCTCACCCAGGGTACACCACAGCCTGGCCTGGTTCATAAGGTGAAGTCTCAGTTCCTGCTAGGACCTATATCTGTGCTTCATTTCGTGCTCTGAGTCACTCAGCTGGCCCCAGTGCAAAGCACCTAAGTAAATGTTTGAGAGCTGAAGCCTCTGTTGACTCTTCACAGGCCAGGCTGCAGCCTTGCAAAGCTAAATACAACTCCTGAATCAAACCTGGGCCACACCTTGAGCCTCCAGCCCGGGCCACCCACAGCTAAAGTCAATGAAATGATCAGGGACACTACCTGGCTAACCAAGATGTGCCCAGGGCAGCATTCTTGATTGAAATTTTGAATTCATTATACGAGTAAAGGTCATGGATGCCTGTTACTTTTAGGCAAAACAGAATTATTGATAGGCTTCTTACGAAAATCTTCTCCAAAAACAAGCAAGCTCGTGGCACATTGGTCAGGGGACAAGGAGAGAAAGCCCAAAAGAGGAAAGAGGCAAGCAGAGTGACCTGAGCAAAGATGCATCAGCTCCTTCCACCCTGACACCCCAAATTCAGATTGTCAGTAGTCCCAACACAAAGCAAGGCACAGCCGTGGCCACTGGGCTACCCCATGTTGTAAATGCAAGCAAACCCGATGGGAAGAGATGAGGATGTCTGACTCAATTCAGAAGGCTGAATTATTTCTTTATTATAATTATGCAAAAATACATTAATATACTATGTAAAGGAAGATACCAAAAACTACAAGCCTACTTGTTCTAACTCTATCTCTAACTAACATAACTGGTGACCCTCTCGAGAGTTCAGCCCCAGGTGGGTTGGATTGGCCATCAGGTTCAAACAATCCTCACCAGAATCCAATCAAGCACTCACTCCAGGTAAACAATTATCCAAACACAATCCACATGAGAAAAACAAGGAGCAGAAATATAAATAGTTTTCTCTTTCTGTCTCTCTGTGCACCTCTATGAAAAATCCTGAGAGAGCGAGAAATCTGCTACCACAACCCCAGGTGAGAGCCAGAGGCCAGCCAGCCCTGTATGTGGGGGGATTCCATATTAGCTTCTGAAAGAAGAAATTCCCCTCCATGTAGTCTGAGCAGTTCAGGGAACACCTTCACTCACTTTCAGCCATGAGACACCTGAGATCTGTGCTGCAGAGGCTGTCAGTGCTGCAGGGGACACCAGCCTGGGAGCAGAGCAGCCCATTCCAGCCCATGAGAAAGATGAGCCTGTGTGAAGCACCTCCTGAGACAGTACAGGAAACCTTCTTGGAAAGGGCCTCTCTCATCCATAAGCATTTCTTTTTGCCTAGAGCTGTTTTTTTAAAACTGAGTTTTATCTAGCACTTAGATGACTGATTTCATTCCAGCCAGGACTGCACCTCAGCTTATGGATCTCAAAACACTGCAAAACCTGTACTGTAAGTGGCAGTGTAAAGTAAAGGGCTACATATGGCCTCTGTTTTTTATATGTTATGTCCTAAAATCTAGTGATTTAGATGACAGAGCAGGCACTGTAAGGAACAGCTTCATGGGAAGCAACACCTCCAGAGCAGAGGAATGGAGCTGCTGTTGTCACTGCTGTTGGAGTGACTCGGGATGTCAGTGGGACTATGGGGGACTGCCTGTGGTTATCACAAAGGGAAGTGCAGACAAGAAGAAAATAATCAGGTTGCAACTGGGGTGTTTGGAGCAGACATTAGATTTTAATCTTAGTTTACCTAATTTTAGGTAGAATTTAGGAATAAGCTTGTTTCATCCTGTGGTTGACAAGGCCTGAGACACTTTCTGCACAAAACAGTGAACATGAGGCACTCTGGCCTTGTGATCAGCATGGATGGTAGGTGGGGAGCTGTGTGGAGAAATGGCTCTTTGATTTTGGGGGAACATTGAAAGTCTCATTTAACTCTCAGATCAGCACATTTTTGCTCAAATACAGCATTACCCGTGCCATGGTATTCTGAGTATGGATGAAAAGTCAGTCAGTCTTTGTCAAAAGACGGTGTATGTGACAGATGCACGGGGAAGATGTAGCTGGAGATACAAGGTAAGAAAACAATCCCCATAATCTTAAGGGGGAAACAGAGCTAAATAGCTTCTACTAGATTTATGCTACTGTGAAACCTGTATTCATATTCTGTATTGAAATCTCACAACCAGCACATGACTGAAATAAGTTGAATCTGATGCATTATCCAGAATTTTTAACTCACCCTATTTTTTATTGCATTTTTCTATGTCAAAATTATTTTGGATGTAGCTTTTGTGTTGGGGAATTCTAGGTGGCTGAACTTGCACCTTCAGGAATATTCTACCCAAAGGGTATCTGAAGGGTGTGTGCAGCCACAAGGAGCCTCTGGGCTGAATGTGAGCAAGACTGGGCAGCCCAAACTTGGGGCTACATATTTACATATTAAAAAAAAATCATCTTTCATCTCCATTCTAGAATATAAAACCATTTTGAGTTGTGATGGCTACTAAGGACACTGAGCTGAACCAGCTTCCTCTCAGCTCAGCGTCCCAGCCATAATCCATCCCAAACTCTGACTGCAGCAGGGTTCCTATCTCACCAGGAGGTACAGGGCACAGCCAATGTAAACTGACATCTAATAATAACTGCTGAAGAGCAGTTACACCAAATGCACTAAGAAAACACATTTGTTCTTGATGGGAATTGTTCACTAATAGTTCAGCCACAATAATGATACTGTGAGAACATGAAAGAGCTGCTCCTTCAATATATTTGCATCAGTTAAAGCTGCTGAATGATTAATCCTCTAAAGACTTCTGACTCCCTCCCTTGCTTCTTCTACCAATGCACTATTGTGACAAGACACTTCTTGTCATTGTTAATATCTTCAATTCCCAGTGCAAAAAGCCCAGTAAGGGATATCCCTATAATATCCCTGCTACCTTCTGGCAGATCAGAGTTTTGACAAAAATGTGTGAAAAGAAGCGGTGGATGAAATAAGGGATTTGGGCCCAGACTCAGCCATGTGACATGTGTCAAAGAAACCAACATATGTGTGGACATTTTCTTTCTTAGTTCAGAATCTGAGCTTTGGGCCTTCATTAACACTCTGACTGTGTGGCATTTGTTCTCTCATTAGATGGTAAGATGCTTAAGGAAGTGATGAACATTTTCCCCCCTTGTTATTTTATAAATTCTGTCTGTCCTCAGAATTCAAAAAGAGATCACAATCTCAAACCAGTAAAGTCATTAATATCCTCCATTTTCTAGTAGCTTGAGAAATGTCAAACAGAAAATGACAAACAGTGACACGGCCCTCAGGATGCTGGAGCTTTCCAGCTCTCCAGGCAAAGACTGTGAGTCACACACTGAATCCATCAGAAAAACATCATCCAACAGGATCCTGGAGCTTTACATGTGCTGGTGGGGGAAAGGGAGAAGAGACTGGGGGAGGAAAGACAGGTACTGGAAAAGAGGTCATGTCCTGAAACTGTCCTCCAGTCAGGAAGTCGAGGTTCTGTGGAGATGAAGCAGGACACTTTGTAATGCCTCTTCAAGTGCATCTCATAACTTCAATATCCATAAGTACCAGGCATGTACAGCATTGTGATGCAGTGACTCCAGGAGATGGGGGTGGGAGGAGTATTGACCTGGAAATTATGAAGGAGTCCATCCAAAGCCATCTGAAAGACACATATTTACACAAATTCTAGTATATATTTGTCCTGTCAAAAGAAGAAGAGAAGCAGAGGGAGGCATGATTCTTCTCATTTCCTCCCTGCTTATTCACACACACCCTTCACACCCTAAGAAAGATCTTTCTACAGAAGTTGTACAACAAAAACCTCTAGGTGGGTTCCTCACATTGCTGAACATCTGGCAGCCTTTGAAGTCCTCAACTCAGCCTCAGCTCTGCTGACTGCTTCCTCTGCAGGCAAATTCATTCTCCACCATCACAGGAGAAACTGCCTGTGGACACGAAGGGTAAGCACAGCACGGCCTCAGAAGGCCTGGAAGGATGGCCAGAGACAGCAGCTCTAGGCACTGCCTGGCCCACAACCAGCTAAACTGCAACCCTTTCTAAGGTCAGAGATGTCTTTGGGCAACTTTGCTGTTTAGCAGAAACTAGTGACTCAGATTATGAAGTTATTAGGGAAAACAGTTTTAGGAGTGATAATCTCCACTCCTTTTTTCTCAGTTGTTTGATTAGTCACCCAGGCAGCTGCTTTCATGAAATGTGAAAAGGCACCATATATTATATGACTTGCCTGAACAAACTAGCTGGTAAGGAGGAATAACAGCCATTAATGCACCCTCGATCTTGTTTCTGCTCTGGTAAATCATCAACTTCACTAGAGCTGCTCATGATTTGCCTGAGGACATGAAAAGCTTTTTGTTTGAAGGGGAGCACAGCAGATTTCTTTTGTATTTTTTTGCATTCAAGATGGTGCAATTAAAATATATTTATCACACCAGATTAAAAAGGTTTCCAGAAAAAGTCTACCATTGACTAAATATACAGTTTTCCCATACACACATTTTTGGTAATATGCAAAGAAAAGTCAATGATGTGTGTCATAGGAGAAAACATTAGCTGGCAGTTGCCCAAAACCAAAAAAGTTTTCCATATCTTCAATAGGAAACAATATTTTTACTTTTGAATCAAAACAGAAAAACTTTTGCAAAGCATCAGTTTTCTGAAAGCCAGAACCAGCTTTTCAAGGACAGCATAAAACCACTTTGAACCAGGGTTTAAAATATCCATTTTGAATGTATTGTTTAAAATGGACTATGAATTCACAACCAATTAACTGAAACATATTCCTCTTAAATGAAATTTCCTGTGTACACAACCCAATCATACCTCTGGGACAAGATATACACTCAGCAATTAATCAGAACATTAGTCAGCCTTTTTGGTGTTTACCACCTTCCTTCAAGCAATGAACTTCAGAGCCAGGGAGATAAGCAAGGAACAAGAGAGAACAGAGAGCAGGCAGGAGCCTGCAGAGGAACTGAATACATTGCCTGTGAATGTTTCACTGCCTTTATATTCATGGCTGACCAAAAATGATCCAGTAAGACTCTGTTTGATTCTATGAAGAGAAGAAATAGTCTCTGCTGTGTTGGCACCTGCCTCAGATTTAATAATGTATACAAAGTATTTTCTCTACATTAATTGACTCAGAAAGAGAGAACATAGGATTTAATTTTCAGTGCATTGTATGAGGACTGGAGCATGTAATCCACCCTGACTCCAGATCAAACACACCAAGGAGCATTTGCTCCTCTACAGCATTTACTGGCATGCCCTGGCTGCATTTACAACGTGCAGTGCCAGTCTTATTCCCAGGAAGATGGGCTGTATCTAAATGAGCATCCAGTGGACCCCTTCTGCTACTCTTTATTCACATAATCCCAGATCACTCTCAGGTAGACTGAGTAGAATTTAGCCCCTTTTTCTGATAACCAAGCCTTTAATAGGGTATGATGGGCCTGCCACTTCTCTCTTGCTGCAGCAAGACACACTTGACTTCATTTAAATCATTGTAAAACTTCTGTGTAAGGAGCTCATGGAACCCCTTTCACTGCCCTGCTCCAACAGTGCAGTTGATGGAGAGGAGATGGAAATCCAGGCCATCACTATTGAGAGCTATCAAGGGACATCAGCCTCAGAAGAGGCTGAAGTCAGAAATCACAGTTCTTGTAACTTCAAACTCTTGCAAGAAACAGTGACAAATATTAGTCTGCTACTGCTCACACTCAGATAAATGTAGAATGAGACTAATGTGGCCAGTGTGTTTTTGTAATTACAGCTAGACAACTTTTTTGATGAGTGATTTTCTTAAACCAAACTCCCTATTTTGAACACTTTCTTTCCCCAGGGAATATAGCGTGTCCATCCAGACTCTGGTTTGGCAATAGAGTTCCATCTCTAGACATTTGCAAAGCATAAAATCAGTTTTAAAACTGATGGTAGTGTATGCACACAATGGAAACTGGAAGGAGTATCCAGCTTCAGCTGACTTTCTAACCAGGTCTGTCATCGAGCTGACTCTGGTACCTCTTATGCTTCCCCACTGTACCAGCAGTGCTCCACACCTTGGGAATGCTTTGGTGTTCAGAGCCCTGCATCAATTGTACCTGGTGTTTGTAATCCTGGGGCAGGGAAAGATAAAGTCTGGCTGAGGAGTATGCAAAATTGCTCCTGAGATAGGGCCAAGCTGCAGTCCTGGAGCTGCTGGTGCTGTGCAGGCTGGATTCTGACCTTCATTTCAAAGCCATATCTTTGCATAAACCAGTTGTGTTCTGACAGTTTTGGAGTGTACCTTGCTTTAAGCTAATAAAGGCTTTTAGATAACATTCCTTAAAGACTTCAGTCAACACCATATCAGGGAGGATAAATAGAATTAAGAATTAATATTCTTAATTCAAAAATGCAATCAGTTGATCTGCAAAGTAAAGCAAGTTGTACTTCTCACCTGGGGATCTGCTGTATCCCTAAAAGGCAGGGAACTTTGACCAAAAGGAAATTTTAATACTAGTCAAGTGAGAATGGCCTGGGAAGAGGAGATTGTGAAACTTTTTCCTACAAGCATTTTCCCACTATTTCCATTAAAAAACACGCTGTTACTTCAACTTTGCTGATGATTCTGGAATACTGCCAGTAGGAACAATGTTAGATCTATGTGGGTCACAACCTGTAATTCTATATGGACACCTCTCACCAGTTTAGAGAAATGACTGAGTGTGCTGAACTGCTCACTTTGCCTAGTGTGTGTATGCAGACGCTGGGGGAACATATTGCCTACCTAAACACTGTCACTTTCCTACAACACTGTCATTAGCACCTCAGAAAAACAATTCAAAAATCATAGTTTTCTACATCTTCGTTCTTTCAGATTTTCGTTTCAGAGCAGAGTTAGACTGGACAGAGGGCAGGCATTCCTTGAGAACTACTATATTACCCCAGAGCAGATGAGATACTGCAGTTCCTAAACAGACTCAGGGCTCAAAGCTCAGACTGCCATCCAGGCTCTGCAGTCAACACTATTCTACCTCTCCTTTCCATCAGCAGACAACAATTTTGGGCTTATGAGGCCACTTCTATTCCACAATGCTGCTAAGAGCAATTGATACTACTGAAGTCAGTGAAATCAGTCAATGTTAAATCAGCAATTTTTACTGGGGAGGAAATGCTGCATTCCTTAAAAACTTCCATCCTTACTATGCCTATCATTTGGCAAATCATTTTTTTACTATTTAGTAAAAGGGGAACTTCTTGATCCCAAGTAGGAATCCCCCAAGCGATGAGGCCACCAGGTATTTTTCACTTCCTCCCTGATATAAACTCAAAAAACCAAGACAGTCCATGACACTGCCTCCAAAGCTGATGACACAAACAACAGCATGGCTGCTCTAATTGCATGTGTGATGACTCTGCTCTGTTCTTGTACTGAATCCTCATGGCCTTCAAATTTACTGCTAACAGATCAAGTGCCTTGTTTGCTTAGGCCTTTGTCTTGTGAATTCATTTCAGTCCTCTGTTTGCCAGATTCTGTATTTGGAAAGCTCTGCAGCCACCCACTTTTTCCAATGACAGGTCCCTCCTTGTCATAATCTTCTACTGAGCCGCTTATTAATGCTATCACAAATGATCAGTGCTTCACTTAATATCATTATTCACTGTGCATGAGTTAGCATTTTTTCACAAAATTGTCATGATTGTCAATGGTCTCGTTTTTGTTTTTGCAATTGCATCAGTCTGAGCTTGGGGTATCCACAAAGACCTACCTACTGCCAATTACACAATTAAAAATACCATTTCTGAAAAGCTTGTCTTTTAAGAAGCTTTAGAAGTAGGTATTCAAATGTACTATGTTTTCATTCCTGCTTTCTTGGGAGAGGAGGCAAGAAAGGGAGTGACATTGCTTGGCTTTAATCAGATATTCTGAATACCAAACAAAGCAGCAAGAAGATCTTTTGTTATTAAACTAACAATTGTTTCTTTATCACAGATCTATTATTATTCAGGAGGCCAGTCTTACTCCTATGGAGCATTTAAGAACAGGGTAACAGCTTCAACAAGTCCAGGGAATGCATCAATAACAATCTCCAACATGCAGCCCTCAGACACTGGTTCCTACACCTGTGAGGTTTTCAGCCCTCAAGGTGATGCTGGACAGAGTCAAAAATCTATGATTGTCAATGTGCTGGGTAAGTGCCTCCCCTCTCTATTGCTGTATTGTCTTTTTCATCCCATATTATGAAACACTGAATTCACAGCTCAAAATGCGTCGGGCCAGAGGGAATAAGAGGCAGTGGTAAACAAGGCCCACGATGCAGAGGAAGCTCCCTGAGTCACTGCTGCAGTGCTTGCGAGGGCTCTGGAGGCAGGCAGAGCCTGGCTGCCCTCTAGCTTCCAGCACAGCTGACCTGCTTCCACTCCACAGCTGCCTTTGCCCGAACTGCATCAAATCTCACTCTCCCACCACTGCCCTTCAGAGTCACTTTGTGCGCTCAAAACCTTCCCTTATGGAAGCAGGTATGAGGGTGGCTAGAATTACCCAACCTCACTCCATTTTTCAAACTGGAAAACAAAGTGATACTAGTTTTGGTTAAAATAAAACATCATTTTAGCTGGGAGTGCCAACTTTTCACTAAAACCATTACATGCAGCCCAGCACAGTCCAAAACTTCACTAATTTTATCTAATGTTGATCATGGTGACTTGCATAAATCTAGGGAGAAGAAGCAGCACAGCCCAAGAGTTCTGACTCACATCAATTCCCAAAACCTCTAGAAACTTAGTATTGTTGATTGAAAGTAGTACAAAGTTTGTTTTGTGTAGAAGAAAGCAATTGTTAAACCATGAACAGACAGAACAGAAAGGATGAAAAGCAGTGGAATTAGATATTTTATTTCCTAATAAGATTGTACTAACCCTGTATAATAATTCCTTTTATCATGAGAATTCATACCTGATCAGAGTGACAAATCACAGACATACGGGAATGTGATTCCAACATCACTTGCCTATCTTCTAGGGATAAGAAAAAGATATAAGTAAACTGATTTCCTGAAAAACCAAAGTACTGCTGATAATTCTCATCTAAAATTCCCAAAATAAATAGTAAATCTTGGAGCAGTTGAGTAAAAGATTTCACTTTTTACATGAAAACCAGGAAAAGTTGTTGGTTTGGGCTAGGTTCATTGCTGGTGGTTTCCCTTGACAGGGTACTAAAGAATCACAAAAGCATATCTGGAGGTAGGAAATTAAAAACAATGGTGTAAGTGAAGACAGAATCTTCCCTTTTGTGCAAAACGAGGACATTATATAAAAACAGATAGTTTTTTTTTTTAACAGAACTGTAGCTGATTTATTTCCTTCACAACTGTTAATATACTGAAAGAACTGGGCCTTGATCCTCTCCCTCTCTGTGGAAAAGCTCCTGCCATGTCTCTGAAGAAAATGATGCTGCTATGTGGCAGAACAGTGCATGGTGAATAGGGAGTGGCCCATTACAATGAAAATAATTGATAGTTGTAGTCTCAATACCTCCCTAACAGTTAATATGCAAATGGAAGACAATAAAACTGTATCCTAGGCCATGTACATATATTTAATGTTACTCAGTTTTTTACTGGGAGAGGCTTTGATCAGTTCCATAAATGAGACTCTGCTCTTGGATGGAAACCTGTAGATGGGACTCAGGTCTTTGCTCAGAGCAGCAGGGTACCAGAACTTGAGGTGGATGTTTGCAGCCCAGGTATGCACTCCTGATTGTGCCTGTTCTCATTTTACAGTCAAACCATCAAAACCTTTCTGCAAAGTAGAAGGAACCCCTGAAAAAGGCCATCTGATCTACCTCCTATGCAACTGTGAAGAGGGATTGCCTCGCCCCACCTACCACTGGTACAAAGTCGATGGGAACACCCTCAAGCCTGTGACAGAACAACTCGGTATGTAACTACAGGACTAACATTCCATGCTCAAGATCTGAAATTCCAGCATTTCTAATGCTGTGTATCACATAGGCTAATTAAAATTAATCCTCCTCTTCCAATAGTCAATGTCACAGAATTGTATTTTTACTTACTCAGAACAACTGACAGCTGTCAAAACCACAGAATGTTTTTTCTATTTAATACATTAAAAAAAAAAAAAAAAGTTGAAGTCCTGTCGATGTCTTTAAAATGTTAAAATGAGAGAAATATTTATGTCTTTACACCTCTCTTCCCTTGAAATTTTGAGTGAATTTAAGTTGAATCAATTTGTCATTCAAGTAATAGCACATCCTTCCCTCCCAGAAATTTTCTGGACCTGTTACATTTTCATTTGTGGAATCACACAGACAACCATAGTATCAGTGTGGGTAAAAGATCAGCCAGACTGGTTGGCAGAGTAGGGGTTTCTAATACACCCCTAAAGAATCTACTGGAGCAATTTTCAAGGGAGGTAAATGTTTTATTTTAAAGAATATAAAAAAAACCACAGAAATAAATCAATAACTGGTGAACTCTTTTTCTAATATCTGAATAGCTCTGTGTTACCCACTACAGAGAACTGTTTCCCTCTACAGAATACAAATAATAATGTGTACCTGCTCCTCACTTGTCACAGATCCAAACTCTGGCATCCTTTACATTGGCAACCTCACCACCTTTGAAACTGGCTACTATCGGTGCATAGCCAGCAACCTCCTGGGGAACAGCACCTGTGAGCTTGACCTAACAGCAAAATGTAAGTAAAATACATTAATGCCATCACATATTTGATGGAGGACATACACAGCTTGCAGGAAAATTCTTTAACAATTTTGAAGCTTAGATTTGGTTTTTTTCAAGTAAGAACAGGATTTTGAGAGCTGTGGAGTTTCCATGCAGGCCTGCCTAGACTTTACAATGACCTAGAAAACTGATTTAACATCCCCACCTTGATTTCCTGCAAGGAGCAGGAGCTGGATCTGGTTCTGACTGCAGAGTCTTTACTGAGAACAGACAGACAAGGAGTTCTGAGCAGTTTCTTCCAACCAACATTCTCACTGAGGTCTCCCCACCCCAGAAATTACAGCCATCAGTGAAACGTGGTAGTACAAGGACTGGGGCACTGTAGATGTGACCACTAGCTGAAAGACAAAACTAAAGGCAACCTGGATTTCAGGATGTGTTTGCAATGATTGAAAAGCAAAGGCTTTTCCCTCTTGTCAGTATTACAGCCCAATGATTCCCTTAGCCTGGCATAAACAGTCAGTTTGTTGGGATAGGGAGCTACCCCATGAGAAAGAGGCAGCAAAGACCACCTGAGCACAGAGCTCTCACTTTCCTGGAGCATCTTTGCCACCCTCCTGCAAAGAGTTATTTTAATCCAATCCCTTCTTTCTGCTAAAGGCTCCTGCACTAAATTTCCATGGGATTTAGCTATATTACTGCTTCTTTAAAAGTCAAGAAATCTTTTTCTTTCCTTTGCAGATTCAGATGGTGGTATTGTTGCTGGAGCACTGATTGGGGCAATTCTGGCAGCTGCTATAATCTGCATTATCGTCTGGGCCTTAACCAAGAAGGCAAAAAATAGGAAGTCACCAAATAATGAGATGCAGTAAGAATTTATGTTTACTTCATTTTAAGACAAGTATTTCTGTAAAGCACTGCTGCTAATCCAGAACTAAAGTAAAATGCATAATACAAGATTTGAGGAAACTTCCAGAGTTAACATTGGCTTTTGGGGGACTTTTTACCTGTTGCTCTTTTAACAGAAGGTGCCATTGCCCTCTTCCCTATTTTAAAAGGCAGCTACCACTTAGCAGTATCTGAAACAGTGAAGTAAATGTTTTTAAACAATACAAACTAAAGTGGCAAGTTATAAAAATAGCTCTTTAGATTTAAAGTTAATGGGGTCTGTTAAAAGCAGGTGGAGGAAGTAAAAAAAGAAAGAGCAACTAAGGGTCACCTCAGGAAATGTATTGATATTTAAACACAGAGGACTCAGGTCAGTGCTATCTGAAATTACAGGACACACACTTGGGATACTCCCAGGCATCTCAGATTGCAGGAAACACAAGGTTTAGACAACAGAATGGAGCCCAGAATGTCCATTTTGATCCTGCCCTGGAGATGGTTTCTTCTCTGTGCTTTGGTTGCTCATTTTTCCCTTAAATTGCCAAATCTTCAGAATAGGGATAAACTCATGCACTATACAGACTGTATTCATACCATTGATGTAAAATGCTAAAAAACTACATATAGCTGAGGCCAGGAAAAAATCTGTGACTTCCCTGTAGCACAGGTTTAAGACTTCCTATTGTGGAATTCTGCTAACCCAGACCAGTGATCAGTTGCTCATGCACCTGATTTCTGCTTTCAACTGATGTAGCATTAACACCTCGTTTTGTACTTGGATCCTAATAAATCTTACTGCATTGAATTAATCCACTAGCATCTGATATTTTTTACCATGTGAAAGTGCTTCAGTGCTGGGAGTTGGTTTATTATCGTTTTGATAAGACAAAATTAATTAATACCTGTTACTAAAAATATTTTTCTAGATTTCCATATTTTCTAAAATACTAAATATGTTTTATACTACCTTTCCAGATTTTAGTCTTTTCATAATTCTTTTCTGACTGAACTCTATTTTTCATGTAATTCAATGGGACCCCAGATCTACATGGAATTTCCCAGAAAGCTCACATGAAGCAGCAAGTTTTGCTATCACTCCTCAGATGCTGCCAGCACTCAGTTTCCCTTTCCACTTTCTTGGCATAACATTTAAACATACTAAAATCCATTTTACTCTAATGGAATTGCTTAAACCAGCAATGCAGATGTCTTTCTAGCTGTCACTCTTCCTGCCTCAGCACCATGGTGTTGTAACCTTTTCACACAATCTTGAAACAGTCATCATAACATTGGGGTTACTGTTCAGATAGCAAATACAAAGATTCATTAATTTGAAAGACTCTAGTGTACATGGGATTTCAGCATGTGAGATCACAATCCTAATTCTGTCTTTCTGCAGAGAAATGGTTCAGAAACAATCCAATGCAGACTATGTTCAGGTACCCAATGAAGAAAACATTCCTGTGACCACAGTTCCATCGAGCAATGCAACAAATGAATACCCAAGTGTTGATGAAACAGCAGCTCCTGCAACACCTGAAAATGATGAGAAACAAGAAGCAGAAAAAGAAGAAATAGCCTAGAATTTATAATAGAGTTTTCTTTGTCACCTTTGGACCCCTTATACAAAAATTGTTGTCATTGAATTAACATAGAAGCATGACTAAAACTTGCATTCAAGGCATTTTTATTGTGACCCCCTGGGGTGAATCAAAAAGGGTCTGTTACACAGGCACTTTGTTAAAAGCAGAAGATTTAGCCTTTAAAGTGAACCAAATTTCTTTTATTATCTAGTTTTATACTGTACAAAAATTTAAGTATAAGAAGAGTATCATTTACATCAACCTGTTTTGCAAAACTAATTAGGAAATGGGCTGAAGCATTTATCAAAGTAAGAGCTTTCCAGTCAACTACCAGTAATGCTGTGTGTCCACACAGTTCAGAACCACAGCAGCCTTGTCCAGAAACAGAGTTAGCCAACCTGCTTTGTGTGCACCCAGAAGAGTGATCATGGCCAGTACATTGCAGTGTTTCAAGGAACTGATTTTGCACATCAGAAGTAAAAAGAAGTTACATTAATGCCATCAGAATGCTGAAACGGCTGTTGACATCTTAACAGATGTTAAGACCTGAGTCAAGGAAATCTTGTGTGTCTGAATTCCACCTAAGCTAAAAAAGAAAATCCTGGAAAATTTTACCCTGTTTCTCCCTGACATGGAAAACATTCTGTTAACAGTGACCTTCTTGGCTTAGAGCTCCCAAGGGCACCAGCATTCCAGAGTTGTCTGTTTCAGCAATTCTGGTTTTCAGTTTAATGGAACTGGCATTTGGGTACCCAGTTCAGACACAAATAACTGTTTTACACAACAGGAGCTGGAGATTTAAATCCTTTGCAAGGCTTGTCCCAATAGGTATGCAGAGCATCACATTCCTCATGACACACAGATATAGCTGCTTTCAAAACTTAGCAGCAATACTGCTTTCTATGCAGCACATCAGTTTTGATTCCTTCCTCTGAGATGATTTAAATCTCTTTCCAGGCTTGCCCTACCCACTAAGCAACAAACTCATGCTACTTTTCTTCTGGCCTCTTATCCCAGTGTAACAATCTATCTTCTAGAGAGGAAAGCATCAAGAGGGAAGGTAAGTGGTGCAAAGCAAACTGACAGCAGAAGAGCAGAGAGCACCCCTTGGAAGAAGGAAAGGGAATTGAACCATACACACCTGGGTCACTAGACAACCCTTCTCCCTGGGCCTCATTTCTAAGGTTATACAAAGTCAGTTTTTCGTAAAGGCAAAGATAATACTTTCAGAAAAGCTCAAGGATCATGGGGCTTAGACAAATACAGACCCACACCCTTGCTGATACAGGCAGACACTGGTTTCAGTCTCATGCACTGCAGGAAAACATATCTGGCTCAGGGATCTCAAGTTTTATGGCACTTAAGTCTTTCATAGGATCTAATATTCATAAATCCTTTAGTGACTGTTCCTAGACTATAAACATTAGTTATATGCAACATTTATCTTTAAGATTTCTGGGCAAAAATTTTCAGCTTCAGCTTCTACAGCTCTAAGTATGTTTATCAAAATAGTGAGCTTAAAAAAATAAAGATAAAAGGAAAAAAAATATATGGCAATATTTAAGGATATAAGGCATGAGACCCTAGTTATTATTTATTTTGGATCTTCAAGCATAACTATATTCATTGCTCTTTCCTCAGTTTTCTGACATCCAAATATTTTTCCTCGATAGGTGTGTCCCATCAAAGTGTTTAGCTTCATTCCAAAGTAAAAGAGCATTAATGGTATTCTTCTAACACTATTTTAGCCAAAAACTGTGACAGTCTGTGAGGGTCACACCCTTGCTAATACCAATACTGCCATGTTATAGCAATGGATCCTCAGACTCCTCTCCCCAAAATATCCAGGGTAAATCTCAAACTGGGATCCACACAGAAGTCTCCTTAATCAGGCAGCTCTTACTGACTGTGCCAGGCCAAATTCCTAACTCACATCCTGCCATCCACGTTAAGCAGCTTACTGAAAATATCTGATATTGACAGCCAATTTGTGTAGACCTGCAGGATGATGACATTAAGCACAATCAGAAGCAGCAAAGGAACACTCAGTACTACCTGCTGTTCTTTGGGTACTATGTCTTTCTGAAGGTGTTTCCTGACAATATAATTCAAACCAATTATTGGTCCAAAGGCTTGGCTGACAGCAGCAATAATTTTAAATAATTTATCTGACATTCCTAAGCATTCTTTTACTCTTGCCCTTCATAGGAAAAGATTAATGTTTTCATTTAACTGCTGTTGCTGTGTTAGTTCTTCTAATGCCATTTCCTGTATGTGATCTTATCACATTGTTCTTACTGCTACACCTTTCCAACTTCCACATCTCTGCAACAGCACTATTGTGATTGAAGAGGGAACTCTATTACGTGGTCATATTTCTTTTAATCTTTCCTTCATCTCACTTCCCACATTTATCTGTTAGTATTCCTTACCTAACTTGCTACAGTAAGATAGGAGCATATGCTGGCGAAGTTGTCACTAACTTCTATAGATAGTACAGTCTTCCTCGAACAGCACAGGTTTTATATTTGTTCAAAAAGTAGAAATTGCTCATGTCTAAGTTTTTATATAAAAGAAAGGAACAATTGACCATATTCTTGCTAATGATTCTTCTCATACTTCTAACCACCAGTGAGCATAGATGGTAGTAAAAAGGCAAAATAAGAAGCAAAACAGGCTGCTGAGAGTAAGGAGATAAGGAAAATAACCTGTATTTGGAGTGTCTTACCATAGTGTGGTGCTTTCTGTAAGCCTTCTGGCAGATATTTGTTCTCATTTTGGTGTTTATCTATAGTTTATTAAGAAGGATGGGGCACCATTCCCAGCTTCCCACTGATACCCTTGGCAAAGCACAAGTCCAATTAGGTACTGATCCACGGTGTGTAGCTCTAAAGCCATACAGAGCTATGCAGGATGCATAAACATTTTTCAGACTTAGCTTTAGATGTTCCAACACTCTGTGCTGCATGGCCCATTTATCTTCCCATAGGGATTAGGGATCATTAATATGGACACCAGAAATTCAAGCCACCATCTCCTAAGGAAGCAGATTTACAAAGCTACAGAGCAGGGTTTTTTGCCATACAAAGATCAAGAATGAACACAGAACTCTTAGCTTCAGCTGCTCTCCAATCAAATTTTCAGCCATGCCTGTGCAATATACAAGAACCATTTACTCAGTCACGTTCCTCCTTCAATCAAGGTCTGCATGGCCAGAGTTTACTGTACAGGCAATTATCCCTCCTGTTCTTAATGAGTCCCCTCAGTGAAATTTAACCTGCATTTTGTATTCTAAGATACATTTAAAGTCCTTGGTGAAGGTATTTGTTTGGTTCTAAGTTTCTGTCTTGCTTACCAAAATAAATTGCATTACCTTAATCCCTACAAGTCAAACTGTAGAAACTGCCAGCTTGCATTTCACCACATCCTTGAGGCTGAAGATCAAATATGTTGCATTTCTATACTGTGTAACGGAGGCAAAGTTTCACCTTATTGTTCACATCCCAAACATACAAGCTATTTAGAAAATACTGGTTTTCTTATATGTAAGTTTAATAAAGTTTTGTAATACCAAAGACTGTTGTTTAGGAAAGTTTTTTATTTCACAGAATTTCATTCTTTATTCAAGGGGAAATCTATCCACTGATGCCAAAAATTATTTTAACAACATCACGACAGGAGGACACATTTCAGGCTCTATCTTGTTAGCTCTGCCTTGTAATAACTTAATAGCAGGATTTCCTATGAGTAAATAAAGTTTAAACCAGGCTTCTGTTACAAAATAATATGGTAATCTGCAAGTGTCAGTGCTGCATATGGGAGTAAAAGAGAACAGAAAAAGAAACCTACAAAAGGAACAAGAAGAAAAATATTAAAGTTGAAGTACATCCCAGAGGAGTATCCAGAGCCATCCACTATAAAACAGTGTATTTGAAGAGAGAACCCTGAAACTGGGCCTGCATTCTGCAAGCAGTCCAGTGCACTTAATCAAATACACGTATTTAAAGACTCAAGGAAAAACAGGGTAACAGCCAGTAACAGAACAGGTATAAACACTCAGATTTCACATAATACACCACGAGTAGCAAAACGGATACAATTATCTAAGAAACTAAGCAAACTGCATTCTACAAAGAGAAATACAGTGTAGCTTAGAATCATCTGGAGAAAGACAATTGGTACCCACAAAACACAGACAAAACCCCACACAAAAATCACAAAGGCTAAGAGAAAAAACAAAGACTCTAGAAGAAAATAAAAATTGGCTTTAAATGGTTAAAACATTTTTGGTCCTGTTTCTTGAAAGAAATAATTCTAAACTGAGATCTGAAGTAGAAGGAACACCACACTTATACACATCACACTGTAAACTGAAAGAAAACTCAAGATATTGAAAAATACTTTAAAATCAGTGAACTATTTAATTAACAGGAAGTACAAAGACTTGTTTTGGCACTGCACTTGAAGGACAGCTTCAATAAAAACATTTCATTACCATGCTGATACCATACGTGACATCCTAGATGAGCTATCAAAATATGAAGTTTGCAATCCTAATTAGAAGTGCAACAGGAGAGAGACTCAAGTGGGAAGCCCGCTCTAGCCTTCCACCATTCTTTTAAGGATGGCTCCCAGGCCACCCTTTGCCACTTTCAGAGGGGTCAGCTCTTCTTTATTCTCAATATGAATACTTGCACCATGAGACACCAGCAGCTTTGCCTCCTCCACTCTCTCTTCATCGCAGGCTAAATGACTGCAGGGAGAACAAGAAACCCACAGCCACTGTTAAACTGTCCAAGCTTTTAAAGAGCAATAATTACACCATGTCAAAATGACAGTGTGAATGTTGGGGGGAGATACATCTGAGAACAACAAATCCACAAGCAGCCAACTACCTAGACAGATTCCAAAGCTTGCTGTCCAGTCCCTCTGTCATCATTAAGCAACTCAAGAACATTCCTCCTGCTGCTCTCCTTGCAATGTTAAGACAGGTCTTTGGGTTAGGATTTGGCTATGCAGTCAGCAAAGCTAAAGAGAACATAATCCATGGTGAGAATGGAAAATGGCAACCTCTATTAAATTGAAGGTGATAAATAAATTGTCATGCTTCAAAATAATGAGTTACTGCAATAACTCTGAGTTATATAATAATTTGATGCTTCAAAATAATGAGTTACTGCAAATGCAGCAAATGCTTTTTTCCATTTGGCACAGTGTCCTAGGAAGAAGTGTGTGCATTCCAGGGCCATACTGGGGTTTATGTACAGCTAAAACTTACTGCTTGATCTTATTCACAGCAAAATCTGAATTCCACTGTGGTTTTGACACCAACTTCAAAATATCTGTAACCCTTACAGATTCAAATTGATCTCTAAGGTAACAATAAACACTGGGCTGATTGTACTTCAATTGCAACTTATTTTCTTTAGAGAGGTGAAGAAAAGCTTCTGAAATGAGTTCTTGCTTGGCAGGACAGAGTAGACCAGCCTGCAAGACCAGTTTCCTCTGACTCTGATGTCATTAGCTCACTTTCTACCCTGTAGCAGCAACAAATGTATTCCAGATTAATAAAAAACGTGTTCTACACTCTTTAAGTGGATGCAGTAACACAAGTTAAAGTATGCATGTACTGACCACTATGGCAAAATATTAAGTATGACTTTCTCAAATACTCCTTAATTGCATAGAGATGGGAAGCAAAAGTGTATTTTGCAGCAACAAAAAATTATAAAAAGAAAAAGACATTGAAGTAATGGAGTTGCATTTCACAAAGATTATGCTATATTAAGCAAAATAAAAATAAAAATTACTTACAGAGGAGTATTCCCTTCAGAGTCCCGTATATCCAGAGTGGCGTTGTGCTGCACAAGGATCTGGACCATTTTTAGGTTTCCTTTGGCTGCCGCTCTGTGTAACGGGGTGGATTCAAAATGATCTGTTGCATCTGGATTTGCTCCATTCTCCAAAAGCATGACAGCAATCTGAGTATATTGAAAGAGAAAGGAGCACGGGAGGAGGTTGTGGGCTTAACAGACCTAAATTCTTCTTCCAAGAACACCACCAGCTCCAGTAGCTTAGGTAAACATACCTCCTGCTTATTTTTGGAGGCTGCATAATGCAGGGGGGTGCAGCCATTCTGATTGACAGCATTTACATGAGCACCCTTAGCAATGAGGGCTTTCACAATTTCATCACGGCCTGCTGAAGCAGCTATGTGCAGGGGAGTCCAACCAGCCTACAGAGGCAAGAAGAAATCCACATTATTCAAACCATGAGTTTCAGGCAGAAAAACATGATAATGCATAACCCAGACAAACCTGAACTACTTAGGATTGCTCATGCTCTTACCAGTGTAAAGCTAAAATATTACTGATTTTCACTAGACACAAGGCTCATGTCTTCTTACATGCCTGCATGCAGTATCTGGAAAAAGCTGCCAGTTAAACGACAGAAATCACCTCTGCTATGCAGTTGTGCATGGTATCTTGCAGAACTTTGTCTCTGCAGAATTTACACTAGTGCCTTTTTAAGAACAAACAGCAGTAGTAGAAAAGGGTGTTAAAAAAGTTTCTGCAACTTTTTCTATAACCTACTCTCTACACTGATGAGACATTTCATTCTCTATGGATGACATTTAAGATGCTTTGTACTGGATACAAATATTTCAACTCTTCCTCTAGAACAGGAGCAGATCATCTCCCTTCCAAGTGTGAAATAACTGAACCTGCAGCGGCTTTATTAAGACCTTCCCCAATGTGAGAAATCTTCAGGGTGCCTCATGATTTGGCAAAACACATCTGAGAGATCACACAGAGATAAAGGGAACGTGAAACCCCAAGAACTACCCAAACATCCTTGTTTTTTGCACCCTCCTTCATAAGCACATGTTCCTAAAGTTCCGGGACAACAAGCAGGTCTCAAATCTCTTCCTCACGCCTTTTTACAAATGCGGAATACTTCACCCTGCCTTCCCGCGCACACAGAGCAGCCTGGATCTGCCCAAGTGCCGGACGCGGCGCTGGGCGCAACGGGAGAAGGGGCAGGAGAGTGAGAAGGGAGCGGCGTAAGCGGCCCCGGGAGCGGCCCCGGGAGCGGCCCCGGGAGCGGCCTCCGGGAACTGCCCCGGGCGCTGCCCCCGGCCGCTCTGAGGGCCCCTCCGCACTGGAACCACACAGCAGCGGGCCGGCAGCACCTGCGCACCCGGACCTCGGCCGCAGCGGGGAACCCGGCACTCACATCGTCCTTGTCGTTCACAGGCACGCCGAGCCCAAGCAGGAGGTCCGCGACGTCCGTGTGTCCCGCCGAGCAGGCCCAGTGCAGCGCCGTGCGGTGATCCTGCGGGAGGGAAGCGGTGAGCGGGGCAAGGACGGGCAGCGGCTGGCAGGAGCCGCCCGGGGCCGCGGCCGGCTGACCTGGTCGGGCCGCGTGGCCTGGGCCCTGTCGCGGAGCAGCAGCGCCCGCAGCTCCTCGAGGCGCCCCGCGAACGCCAGGTTACACACGGCCACGTCCGACACCGCGCCCTCCATGCTGCCACCCGCCCGCGGGGCGGGACCAACACCGCCAGCCGCCAATCAGGAGGGCGCCGGCGCCCCGTCCAGCCAATCGCGCCTGCCCGCCTGCGCCTCTCGCCGCTCGGGCCGCGAGGGCTGCTGGGGTTTGTAGTCCTGCGGAAGGGGGGCGGTGCGCTCCCGGCCGGCGGCGGGACTGCAGCTCCCAGGGCGCCCCGCGGCGCGGCCGTGTTGTGCCTCCGTGTCGGGGCGAAGGGGAGGAGGATGGTGACAGCGGGAGGATGGAGGCCGGTGAGGGGCGCGGGGCGCGGGCACGGCGGGCGGGGCGGCGCTGCGGGGCCAGGCCGGGGCTCCGGGCGTGCAGTGGGGCGGCCGGCGGCGGGAGACGCCCGCGGGCTGAGGGGCGGGGGCCGGCGCGGCGGCGCGGCGCGATCCGCCCTGAGGGGTCGCCTGGCGCTTGGGGTCCCGCGGCCTCTGCCGGGCCGGGCGGGGGGCTCGGCCGGGGCGCGGGGCGGCTGAGCCCGGGCCAGAGCCGGGGCTGCCTGCCCCGCAGCTCCGGGGAAAGCGCCGGGAGGGGAAAGGAGACGCTGGCCAGGGAAAGGAGCCCTGGCCGTACCTGCACAAGCGGTCCGAGGTGTCGTACGGCAGCGGCTGCGAAGGGGGGGCAGGTGCCTCTGGTTGGATTTCGAGGGTCGAGAGTGTCTTAAGTCGTTGGAGTAAAACACGGACAATTTGCTCTCGGAGTGCAGTGAGCGATGGCATTTCTGTCGGAGGGTGCAGAGCACGGTGCGAGGAGTTGTTTTGCTGAGCTGCCAGCCCTAGAGGAGCCCGTCCTGGCGTTTAATCACTGCCTGCGGGGACGCTGAACGTCGGGGCTCGGCAGTGGCCTCGGTGCTCCAGCCAGAGGGTGCTGCAGCTCCCTTTTGATTGTTGGAATATATATATTTTTAAAATTGAATATTACTTAATATATATGATTTTACATTAATTTTTTATACTTGAAGGGTTGTTGCACTCTTCCAAAAAGCACCATTTTAATGATCTAGAAAATTGTTAGACTGTATAGTATTAATTATAATTTGTTATTTTTCACTAAACAGATGTGGTGTTGAATAATAACATTAATACATCTGGTTTTTTTCTGAAGTGTTTCAAATCTCCAGTTCCGAAAGTAAAGCCCAGTCTTGCTAACGCTTCTCACATGCTTTCCATTAAGCATGAGGTCATAATCACTTTGATTGGTATTTTTTCTATGTTTCAGATCAAGCTGTGGTGCCTGATTTTTTTTTTTCCTTTTATCATTATCTTGAATCAAATCTCATCCTCGCTGCAGTCATCCTGAACTTCTGTCACTGGCTTCAGTGAGACTGCTTCTAAAAGTGTTATTCCTGGTGTTCTCTCAGCACTCACTGAGGAACTAAATAAAAACCAAGGCATTGGCTATTTCAGTGTCAGAACAGCTTTTAAGGGAGACAATTAAAAAGCAGCTGGCAGCACTGCTCCGAAGCCCCACAGGCTGCAAAGACTTACTACAAACTAGTTCAGTTTGAGAGCTCCAAGTTGTGCATAAAAGAACAACGGGATAAAATGGAGTTTAAATGTTGTGTATTCCTGTTCAGTTTTATCTAGGTATGAAAACCAGATCACTATTTTGTCAGACTACTTAGAAGAATTTCCAGAAACTGATGAGCCGGTGTGGATTTTAGGAAGGCAACACCACCTAAACACAGGTATCTTTACAATTAAATTATCTGTAACATGTATAGAATATTCATAGATTCACATGCAGCAGCAGCTCTTGATTTCCTTATGTTCCCTAAATGTCTCATGAGGGAAGTTTATTCTTCATCAGTGAGACACCAGGTGTAAGCAGGGGAATTCCTGCTGTACAGAAACCAGAGCCAAGGCCAATGTGCTTCCACTGTAATTCCTGCAATATGATCACATTCATAGCAGAGGCTGTCAGACATGAGCCTCGTCACTTCACAACGTCAGGGCCTCAGAAAGAAATGTATAAATAACATTTGGGAAATGTTCAGCATTACTGATGTCATTTGCCTATGAGGGATGCTGTCCACAGCCTGTTACTTGCAACTAGAATTATATTTCAAATAACAAGTTAGTCTATGGCACATACTGCATTTTAGTGGAAATAAATACATGACCTAAAAGTTAAAGCAGAGTAATGTATTTATATAAAAATAAGACTTCAGAAATGAGTTTTGCTCCCTGGGGAGAAGACAGGGCCATCCTCCTGTGTTACATGTCAAAGGCAGTGGCCACCAGTGCAGGCATGGTGTTCAGGACAGTGGGGGTGCTGGATGCAGCCTTGATCAGCTGGAGAATCCTTTGGAAAAGCCAGCCAGTCTGAGCCACAGCTAAGGGGAAATGCAGCAAATAGGGTTCTTAAGCATTCTTCAGAGCCTTTGGGGAATCCGTAAGTGCATGTGTTTAAACAAACAAGAAAAAACAAGAGGTTTCAATTTGACATTATTACCATTTTCTTAAAATTACTTTCTGTTGGGTTAGGAGGTAATGTATAATTCCATGTTGATTTGCACGTAGAACTTCTTAACCTGCTTTACCAGTTCTCTCCTGAGGATAGTTCTCCAGAGTTGCTTTACTCAGGCTGGGCATAGTCATTCCAAACACCTTATAAAATTTTGTTGGCTAATAATTATTTCATCTGTAATAAGTTAACTTTAATTAGCAGTCTGCAAAAACTCTCTGTGTTAAAACTGCTAAAAAATGTTTTAAGTATTAAGGGTCTTTATGTAAAAGCTACAGAAGCCTTCCTTGTACTCTGCGTATTGACTGTACAGGGATAATTTTAATTTTTCAGTTTTAATTCTCTTTTAATAATTTATTTCCTCTTAAAATTGTTTCAGACAAATCTAAGTTATTGTTGGATATAAGTGCTCGTCTCTGGTTCACGTATAGAAGAAAGTTTTCACCTATTGGTAAGTATGCAGCATTCCAGCTGCCTGGTTATGGATTAGCAGGATTAGTGATGATGCATTTAGGGACTGAAAAGTTATTTTTACAGTACTAGAATGTTTTGCTCGTAATCTTAACTGTGTATGCAAACAAAAGATTAAAGCTATTAAAAGCGATATTTGCTTGTACCTGTATGTAATCAGGTCTTCATGTTTGTGGGGCAAGCAGGGAAGTGACAGCAGCCCTGTGGGGATAGAGGGGCTGGCTCAGTGCCTTGAAGCTGGGACAGCTTAATATCATATCCATGATGTGTGGATTAAGCTGGGACAGCTGTCAGGGGTTTGGCTGGGAGCTCTCAGGGCTGGCCTCTGTGCAGAGCCGCGCTGACGGAGCACCTCTGTTGCCAGGAGGCACCGGTCCCTCGTCTGACGCGGGCTGGGGATGCATGCTGAGGTGTGGGCAGATGATGCTGGCCCAGGCACTCATCTGCAGACATTTAGGAAGAGGTGAGTACTGTTGCTGAGGCAACTTCTGTGTTATTTGGAGGCCGTTTCATTTTTGTTGTCGTTTTTCATAAAAGCATAAAACCTAAATTTATTAATGAAACTCTCTGTGATGCCCTGATAAAGTTTTTAGTGAACTCTTCTTGTCTGATGGGGCAAAATCATGTCAGCCTTAAGCAGAGAAACAAAAACAGAGGAAGGACAAATAGGGAATCCCACTGTTGTTATTTATAAATCTTTTCCCCTTTTTACATTACACAGCCACCAAAATGCCAGCCCAGGGTGACAGTGTCAGCAGTGACAGTGATAGCACACAAAAGTACTTCCCAAACCACTCACCCATCATCAGCCTGAGTCCACACCCCACAGCAGACCCTACTAGTGCCTGCTTAATCCTGTACTAACACCCCATATCCCAGGGTCACAGGTGAGTGTCGTAGGTCTGCTCTGTGTGACACTCTTCTGTCACTTACCTTGCTGTGGCGGGTCTGTGATCCTCACATGCGGTTTCCATGGCAGCATGATGTGTGGATTTGCCACTTTAATAACTGAATAAACAGAACAGTAGTGCAAAGGTATAGCTGAAAGAGTAGGCAAACAAACATATTACCTGAGAAAAACTAGACCTTGAACTTGCAGTATGGATCTAAATGGCATCAGCCCTGTGTATATGTTTCTCTGTTAGTAAACATGAGGTTACTTTATGTTAGAAGCAGAGGTTCACGTGGCAAAGCTATGGTTTGGATTTTGCTTTGGGAGGGGGCCAGCATTGTGTTTGGATTTTGCTTTATGATTCTTATTATCCTACAAATGCTTGCAAATCTAATAAAGTCCAAACAGAACAGATAGTTTTAAAGTCTTGGAAGCTCACATAGAGCAATAGCTATCAATTCTCAGCAGTGATCACTCGGGATATACTTGCAGTTGGCGTTGTTATTTTAGTTTCCCAATTTTCACACAATAGCATGTGATGATAAAGGACAGCTTGATAATAAATGACAAGGTGTGACTTCCAGGATCTCTGAATAAAATGTAAATATTAGAGATGGATCATCTCTTAAGATCTCATTGTATGGCTTTCTGCCATCTAGAAATCTGATCAGTACAATGAAAACATTATTTTTTTAATATGTATAACTTTTTTCCTGAAAGATTGGCAATGGGAAAAACACAAAAAACAACCAGAAGAATATCACAGAATCTTACGGTGCTTTCTGGATAGAAAAGATTGCTGTTATTCCATCCACCAAATGGGTAAGAACACACATGAACTTCCTTTTGTCTACTGAAACTTTCTCATTTGAAGTAAGTTAATGAAACATTTTTAAAAGGTGATTATGAAGACAATATATATATATTTATACATAAATAAAAATGTATGCAAGTGGGTATGAATTGTAATAATTCAGAAATGTTATTCATTAAGACCTAAATAAATCTGTATTCTAGAATCTAGCTCTTGATAAAGTGTGCAGGTTTTGGCTAGCAGAGTTGATAGTGTTAAAATAGACAGTCATAGAACTTACTGCTGTAATTTGTGAGTAAGGACATATTTGTAGTTGTCATTACAGCTAAGGAACTTCCTCTAAGGGAGCTAGCAGTCATTAAGTTTTGAAAAGAATATAGATTGAGAAAATAATTGTTGTTGCTTAATACAGCTTGCACTTGCTTTAGAGGGTTTGTCAAGATATTAGTAGGCCATGCTATGTGACACCGACTGTGACCAGCCTCTCTGTGGTCTTTTCCTCTGTGTGTTTTCCCTTCCAAAAACAGCGCAGATGGGTGTTGGAGAGGGGAAGTCCATTGGAGAGTGGTTTGGACCAAACACAGTTGCTCAAGTACTGAAGTAAGTGATGGCAGGGCTCCCTCGGGGCAGCTGAGCTCGGAGAGCGCGCAGTGCTACCCGGGGCTGCTGAGGAAACGTGGAAGCTCCTCCTAGTCTGGAAGCCTCACCAGAGCTGACTTTGCTGAGGGACAGGGAAAGGTCCCAGATTTCAGGTGGAAGCTGGACTGCAGGTTCTGGGTGCCATTTGCTGCAGCCCTGGGACAGACACTTTTGGAGACAAAAAGGAGCTAAAGCATGTCCTGGCTTTAGCTCTGCCCCTTTAGCATCTTTCCCTTACAAATTCTTCATGATTCGCACATCAGTTTTTCCGGTTTATTTTAGACAACCAACACTGCCTGTGCACCCTTCCTCAGAGTTCTGGATGTCACACTAAGTGGACAGAAAACTGTGTGCTATTATGCCACCCTCCTAACTTTTGGGTGCCAAAATCTTGAGCTGTTCTGGCTTTTAACAACCTGAAATAGTTCCACTGAGTTTAGTAGAACTTCTTAAGCACAGAGTAATGTGGAAAAACTGGCATAGGAATTTTTTTCTTCTCTACATGATGTTAGGCACCATGGGCAGAATCCCACAGCGGAATCTGTTAATTACAATAAAAAGTAATAAACCTAATTATGTGGTTGAGCTGTTACTATCCCTGCCTTTGGCAAAAGGACAAAACAGTTTTCACGTGGTATAGTGTGTGTACTTTTCCTGGAACCACTCATTATTATTTTTTTCTAAATATATTAAAACTATCTTTTTATCACATGGAGACTTAAAAAAAGATTTTTTTCCAAATAAATGCCTTTTTTTTTTCAAGAACCATTTAACTGTTCTGAGTTAAAAGCTACCCTCATGGTCCTAGTAAGTTTTTATTAATTATTGCCTCTGTGTTTTCTAGGAAGCTTGCTTTATTTGATGAATGGAATTCATTAGCAGTTTATGTTTCTATGGACAATACAGTGGTCATTGAAGACATCAGTAAGTGAAACAGGACTGCTTTAGTGTCTCAGCAGATATTAAAGAGTAGCACAAGCTCATGGCAAATTTAATTGTTTGAACAAACTACTTCTGGGAGTATTAGGGTAGTGGTTGGATTTGATGATGCTAAAGGTCTTTTCTGGTCTGTATGATTTGGTGATTCTGTGATTATTTCCTTGGTGACAATTTTTGATTTGAATTCACTCTCATGAATGTATATGAGCAAAATCATATTGGCACCATCCCTATTTCTTGCCAGGGCAAGAAAAGAAATAAAGGAAATGGATACTCAGCTTTGAGATTTCCCAAAGTAAAGTTAGCACAGAACAGTGAGGCATTTTTGGTGACCAGCTCACATACCATGTGATGAGAAGGTGGAGTTGGGTCTGTGCTACCTTAACTTTTACTCCAGCAATGGAATAAAGTTGCAGTATGCAAAAATACAGAGAATTGCTTGTAATACAGAGTTTACCAGAAATTTGCTTTTGTCAGGAAAAAGGGAAATGAGGGGCAGATCCTTCAGAAACATGTGGCCCATTTTCAGCTTACAGCTGTAAGAAGGATGGGTTTACAAGTGGTATTTAGCCACAGCCTGGTTCTACTTTAGTCTGAAGAGCTCCCTGAAGAATTCCTAATGCTTCCTTTCTGCTATATCATCTCCCAGGCAGAGCTTGACAGCATTAATACTGCGAGTTGTAAATGTAACTTCAGTCTTAAACATTCATCCCCTCATTTTTCCCACGTCTCACTAATGTTGCCAGCACATACTCTGACTGCCAAAATTACTTCTACTAAGTAGTCAGAATTTCCATGCCCTGCTCCTTTTGTCTTAAAGCAGGAGCTCTGTAAAGTTGTCTGGAAAAGTAATTTAATTCATGATTGAAAGATCTGCTCTGTGTTCCTCTGTGCATTCACTGATGTCTCTTTTCATTCCCCCAGAGAAGATGTGCTGGTCCCCTGCCCAGAGCAGCAGCGTTGCCCACAGCAGTGCACATGTGCACAGAAGTGCTCTTGGCCAAAACAAGAACACAGCAGGACTGTGCCCAGGCTGGAAACCCCTCTTGCTCATTATCCCTCTCCGGCTAGGGATTAATCACATCAATCCAGTGTATATTGATGCATTTAAAGTAAGAGATTCTTCAGTGACTTGTTTGTGTATGTGAAAAAGTTCAGGTATCTGGTATATCAATAAACAAATCAATTTAATTTTTCTCTCTTTGGACTCCTAGGAATGCTTTAAGATGCCACAGTCTTTGGGAGCATTAGGAGGGAAACCCAATAATGCCTATTATTTTATAGGATTTTTAGGTAAGGAAGAAAGAAACTTACTCCAAATATCCATATGACTGAAAGAGAAAGGATTTTCTTTGGGAAGGGGCAGTAGTAAGCATTTCAAGCATGAGAATGGAGAAGAAGAAACATACCTCAGACACTTCAGGAACAGTATGAGACCATCCTTACAGGAACAGAAAAGAAGCAGAAAAGCTTAATGTAAAAATATGGAATGATATACGCAAGAACAAGACACTAAGAAAGCATTCAACAAATGTCAGATGTCACTGCTGCTTAAATACTGTATTTTTCCTAATCATTAATACTTTCTAGTGAAGAGTGTCTTGTTTTATTATTTTGCTTCCTGGCTTTCTTAAATTATTGTCTTATATTTTTCAGTTTTTTCTCAAAGTAGTAGGTCTTTAACCTTCTTCCATGTACTTATTAATTAATGCAATAGTTGATCCTAAATTCAGTCTTTCGTATTTTACCCTGGTTTGATCTGTAACTTCGTGGATATTTTGTTCTTTCTTTTGTAAAACCTGAGCTGTTTTAGTCAGACTTATTTGTTCAATTTCTGGGTGAATGCCTAATGGGATTACAGATTGGATTTGTGGTCATCCTGTATCTTTGATCTGAGGAATGTTAGGGATTACTGCAGTTGAGATTTTTAAAAAATGTACTGGACTTCATGTAGATAAAGGAAAGTGTGTGACAAAGGTAGAAAAAAAATATTTAAAATCTACCCTAAAAGCTAACAGTGGAAAATTACACTAAATGCCCTGTGGGATACTGTTGTGCCTGGCTTTCCAGTTCTCTTAAAGACTCCCTAGCTAGAGAGTTGAGATACAGACTGTGCTGATGATCCAATTTATGTTTTACAAGTCTGGATGGTATAAGTGTTTATTGCTGCTTCTTGCTTGTTATCACCATATGGATTTTACCCCTCCAGGCAATGAGCTGATCTACTTGGACCCTCACACCACTCAGAGTTTTGTAGATTCGGAAGAAAATGGCACAGTTGATGACAAGAGCTTCCACTGCCAGCAAGCCCCACACAGAATGAAGATCATGAATTTGGACCCTTCAGTAGCTTTAGTAGGTGTCAGAAAATAATAAATGTGTGTACTTTGTTCAAAGCAATACCTGTCTGCATTGGTAAGGGCAGCAACATGTTTCCTTGATCACAGTCAAGATCCCAGGGCACTCTTCTGCAATCTAAAATTCAACACATAGTAGTTGAACTGCATAGGATACATTAATTTTAGATCAACTGTTTGTATCCTGGGGAGCCAATTAACTTTCTTGCCTGGGTAACACAGAGCTTTTCCAAGTCTGTGACTTTCTAAGAAAGTCAAGGCAAGGCACTGAATCAGGCTTCCTTATTTTATTCCATCACTATCATCGGTGCCTTGGCTGCTCTCGAGAAGATATTTACCTGAGCTTATTTAATCAACAAATCTTCAAGTGAAAATATTTGGAGAAGTCATCCAGTATAGATCACAAGAATACTGTGGTAGTTGAAGAAATTCAGTCTGATCCTCATGCCTTTGGTTGGGTTATGGGTGATTGTCACTTGAGATATAACTCATACATAGATACCACAGCATCTTTGCTCATTGACATACTGTATTTAATATTACTATGTGTATTCTTTCCTTAGGGCTTCTTTTGCAAAGAAGAATGTGATTTTGATAACTGGTGTAGTCTTGTACAAAAGGTAATACTACTGTATTTTTTTGCTCTATATGAAATCATGGATACTGTTCTTTTTTTGGCTAATGGAAATTCCTGGCCTGCAAATCAAATGGTCCCTGGTGAAGGTGGCACTAATGATCAGGGAGAGCTGACACTGCTGATGGAGCTTGTTGAGCATTTTGCAGCCCTGAGCCCCGGCACTGGGAGAACAAGTGCATGCACCCCCTTCCTGAGTTTGTCTTGTGTTAGCAGTACTGCATTAGTGGCTCATACCCAGTAATTTACTGAGAAACACAGCAAGCAGTTGGAATATTAAGCAATAGGAATGTGAATATAAAGTACCACCAACCAAAAGCATTTATTTTATAAAAGGCTACAGAAAGCCATTTGCAAATAACTGAAACAGAGGATATGATGGAGCTCACCTGATAGCAGTGAAATTTTGCTTCAATAATAACTTGTTTTTCCTGATCAAAACCTATCTACCAAAATCTGCTGGATTTTTTAAAGTAGATAGATCTGTATTTTGTTCCCATTGATCAACAGAAAACTTGAACACAGAGAGGTCCAAGCAAGTAATTTACTTTTAAAAGGCAGAAGTGTGTTCTTGGTATCTGTTTGCTCCATCTGTAAACAAAATTACAGATGTATGGATATAAAAGCTCATTATAATGCACTGATAACTTGTAGGAGTTTAAGAGATCCATCTTCCAGGCATGTCTGCAGTAGGACAATACTGCAGATGTGTGAAGCAGTGATTCATGAGGGCAAGTACCTGACCTAACAGGAATTTACAGCCTTTGTTCTTTGATAGATATGGAGTATTAAAAATGACTTTAATTAAGCAGGCAGTTTTTTGGTCTGTGTTCTGTCCTCAGGAGATTCTAAAGCAGCAGAGCCTGCGGATGTTTGAGCTGGTCCAGAAGCACCCACCCCACTGGCCTCCTTTCATACCTCCAACCAAGCCAGAAGTGACAACCACAGGAGCAGGTGTGGGACCACTGGTGTGATGCTGGGCAGCAGAGTGGGGCTCCTCAGCCAGCAGGAGATCCAGCACAGCTGGAATAACTGGGCATGATTAAATGCCTTACTCTGTAAGAGTATCAGTTATCCAAACAGGCTGTGTCCAATTTACAAGTGTTAGCACAACATATTTTTAAATCTTTGAAAATATTTCAAAGGTAGTATGTCAGAAGGATAGTGGGGGGGGGGGGGGGGGGTGGTTTGAGGGTTTTTTTAGTAATCAAAATCAGTCATGTCTTTACATTCTAAGTTGTTTAATTTATTTTTCAGAACTCATTGAATCTACTGACAAGCTATTTGAGTTGGAAGAGGAATTTGAAATCCTGAGTGTATGAAGGAAACTGTGGTGACCCTTCTGAGTATTGAACATATAGCTAATATTATTGCATTGACATAAATTACACAGCCATGTTAGCCCAAAAGTGCCTGAAATCATGGATAACAGAGCACAAACACCTGGTATCATCCAAAACTCCAACAGGGACAGTTCCTTCTGTCAAAGAGCTTCCCGAGATGGAAAGGCACTGAAAGATTTTATCATAAGACCCTGAAAGGGAAACTCTATTTAATGTGTGTCTTTCTTGAAGACAAATGGACCTCTGAAATTAAGGCAAAAAATAAGTCTGTCAGTGGGCTGTATGTTTGGAGAAAGGAATAACAAAATGGATATTTCTTGCTCTCATATAATGCAACAGTTTAGTTCTTAAAGCAGGAGTCTTCAGTTAAGGAGGATGTCTACTTCTGTTCCTTCCTGTGGGCTGCATCATAGAAAAAATGCATTGTCTTGTTTAAAAGATCAACTGGATCAGGAGAAAATTGTTTCCTTGTTAAATATTTTAACATGTATTTGAGCAACCACACTTTATGACAAAAATGTTTCTGTGAAAGGAACTATGTCTAACGTATCCATTTTGCAATAGCCTTCCTGTTTCTGGGAGACCTCAAGAGGAACAGGAGCCTCAAATAGTTGATACAGATCACAACCACTGTTATAGGTATGATATATTTCACCTTGACCTTAAAGTTCAATCATTAAAACTTAGGCTGACTTTTCTTTTGGAGCTAAAGTGAGTCAAAGGTCATTTACCTGTACCTTATTTATTTTAAAAAAGATTTACACAAGTATCTCTGTTACTGCACTTTATCTGTGCATCTAATAAATTTCTTTAGCTTTTCATAGGTTGTATGCTGCTATATTTTGTTAATTTGGTTGTGTGAACTAAATATAACCCAGGTTATTTTAAAACTTAATATATAGGCATATGCAGGTTACTTAATTGTTGGGTTTTGACTTGTTGCCTTCTGAAATCTGTTTTGGTAAAAGTGCCTTAATTCTCCAGTTTTATCAGAAGAGCCGGTGCAGTTTTGTTTCTTTTTAGAAAGAGTATCTCTGTAGCAGCTATAAGAAAACCAGCTCAGAATAAAAGTAAAGATCTTTTAATTCATTCTACAGTTCCTTTTTACTATCACAGTCCCCATTCTGATCCCTTTGTCACCATAGTGTAATGGACGTGAATTGCACACTTTCATCTTCAGTAATAAATGACCATGCAGAGAAAGCTTGAATGCAGTCTCCTCTCACTTGCACTTCTGGCTCAGGATCAGTGTGATTTCCAGGAAAATAGTCATGACCTGGGCACAGTTCATCTTGTTTGCCTTCAGTGTTGATTAGCCATGGTTTGGAAACTAAACATGTAGGAAAAATATCCTTTTCTTCCCCTCTCTATGGATTAGCTGCTCAGATTTAGGTTTTATTTTAAACAAAGTATTTCTTCTTCATTAATATATGATGTTACTGTGCTTATGACATCAGTTGCAGCCCTCTCCTCTCCCCAGACAAAAAATTAAAATAAGCCCTTGTTCTGAAATGCTGAGACTTGAGCAGTACCTGCTTAAAAAATAAATAAAATACCCTCATGGAATACCAGGTGCTTATTCCCCAAGCCACCCTTAGCCTCTTCAGAGAGGAGCCTGAGCCTTGCAGAGCTCTTGAAGGATTCTGGTTAGGGGTAAACAGCTGGATGGAAATGGGGCTGATGGCAGAGCAGCTGGTGATTGGAATTCCTGTTCCCTGCACCTGACAGGAACTGGATGGAAGCTCGGACAGGGACAGCAGTGGAGCTGGTTACTTCCAGAGAAGCAGCTCTCTAAAGACAGTGGTGCTTAAAATGCATAAAGCTCTGGTCCTGGGGAATAAATGAATTGTGCTTGCATGTGTCATGTTCAAAAATAAAGCTGAGTCACTGCAGATAAAAGACCTAACCAACCAGACTCTGTAGCACCACGGGAACCCCGTGGCTGAAAATGTCACTGTACTTTGTTAGTTATCTGCATGATTTTTCAGATGTCTTGAGCTTTGCTCTGTGCACACAAATGTTTTAAAGCTGCATGTGCATAACCCAGGATGTAAATCCAACATGATCTGTCTGTGCCAGGACAGCTAGGAAGTAGACTGGATATCCTGCAGGAAAGGACTGCTGCTCAGGAGTGCTAAAATGCCTTAAAGATATTTGCAAAATACACCCAAAGCAGTTGCTGCTCTTTCACAATTTGGACTAAGTGAGATGAAAGACTACATTGTTCTTCAACTTCCCTGTTCATCTCTGTGTGGTTTAACTCCAGGACTTGGAGAGCTCTGACCTCCATCTATGAAGATAATAATGTGTTATGGAAATAACACTTTCATCTTTACTGATTATCATCTGCTTAGAATAATGTTTCAGTCATGCACTAATAATAATATTCAGAATAATTTTATTCTAAAGATTTTTAAGCAAAGGGGACAGTGTATTTGCAAGGCACTCCTTGGAAATGTCCTGGAATGTCAATAGACAAGGATTTCACACACTTTGCTCCAGAGAGGGTAATGGTAATAAGTTTAGTCCTACTGAATGAATTAATTATAGGTATAACCATACCTTTTGTCATGGATATCCCCTAAAATATACAAGGAAAATCCAATTAGTGGCACTTCTCTTTAATTACGCCCTGAAGGAAAGTTAACAGTGCATACAGTAGAGATACAATTTTTTAAACATACAGCAATAAAGCCCAGAGGAAGCAGTATACAACACATGGTGACTGCAGGAGTAAAAAATGTACATCCCATAGCTGCTTACTCCTGTATCTACATAAGCTTGTATGCCATCTAGTAAAGGCTCTACTTTTCAAACACACACTGCTTGAATAATAAGCTTGAAAATAAGTGTGCCAAAGCTGCCTCAGAAAGGAAATTTATGTTCATAGTAATAAAATGTTGGCTAATACAAGTATGGCTGCAAGGAGATAAGACAGACCTTGAAGCCAACAGACCTGGAATATATTTCAATAGAAAGCAATGAAAAATGGCAGAGGTGTTTTGGATTTATCTTCACATGAAAAATTGCATTAAGGTCAGCTGTGGATAGCAGGCTTGATTAGAACTGGTTGCCTGTCACTGGAGGGAAGAATGTTCCATCTGTGTAATAAGCAAAGCAAATCATTCCTTTTTCAATTTTACTAAAATCCATTATCAACCATTAGTGCATAGTTGCCAAGTCACCCAGCATATCCTGATAAATTTTAGCTAGTTCTGTGTTTCACAGGAGAATGAGTCTCCACTCCCTTACACCAGACCAAATACTGTTTGCAAAGACACTAATTAAGCATAGCTTAGGCAAAGTCTCTGGGTGACGAGTGGATGTGCCTTGGACAGAGGAGTGGTACGAGGTGTCAGCTGCTCTTCAGTCTGAGTAAGGAACTCACTGAGACTTTCTGAGGTAGCCAAAAAGGAGGGGGAAAAAAATCTTCAAAGTAAAAACATAGCACCATGTTTCATTTAAAAAATGGCTTCAGAACACTGGTCTTTCCCTCCTCTGCGCACAAATTCCTGGACTTGAAACTTGATTTTTGTAGAGTTCTGGCTGTCTTGATTCACCCATCAAACACACACAAAAGAGGTTTGTGAATTTACCCTTCTCCAGTCAGTGATGTCTAATGTGGGGTAACAAAGACCGTTCCCGTAACTGCGTTTTTGTTCCTACAAGTTCTTCATGCACACCTGGCAGCGGCTGACACGAGTCCGAAGCTGCCCTGCTTTCAGAGTCTCTGAGGGAGGAGCGCTGACAAACTGCTGCTCCTGCTCCACCGTGGTCAGCCAGAAGCTGTACTTGTTGGCAAAGTAGTGGCACGTTCCCCGAGCACCGTTGCACTCGATGAATGGAGTAGCTCGGAAATCCTCCAGGCAGGAGCCAGGCGAGACAAGGGACTGGCCTCCGCCTTCCGCCCCTGCCGCAGTGTGCTGAAATAAAGACGGCAAGTTGAGTCAGATCAAAGGAACAGAAGGAGGTAAACAGTAACCAAAATTATACCCTGGCTATGTGTATCTGTCTCTTGAGTTGGGGCTAGAAGGCAAAGAGGAAAGGAACATACTTAGGCTGAATATGCAGGCCTGGAATAATGGAAAACCAGCTTTTCACTTGAAAGTTGGGAAAGTTTGGAAACAATAATGCTGACATGTTTTTCTAATAATCTTACACTAATAAGCTTCTAGGAGAGTGCAATGGAAAACTTTTTCCACTGAGAAAGAGGATTATGTCAATACTGTAGCTGAATTACTGTTTCCACATTTAAAGGTTTACAGAACAAACATCCGTGGTGATACAGAACTTAGGCAGCAGTGTTACCACCAAAACTGATCAGGGCAGGTGCTAAACAGAGCAAACTCAGAGCTACAGCAACTCAGGTGATGAAGAAATGCACTGAGGCAAGAAGAGGCAGGGTTCCAGGTTCCTGTAAGTAACTCACACAACACAGTCTCAGTGACCTCATTAGAGAGGAGAGATGGAAACGTTTGAAGCTGCCTTTGCATTAGCAGTAGTAACCTTACCATAAGGAAGGAATATCCTATCCACAGGCTGCGCCAGCCCAGGGGACACTGTGGGATGGTGATGTCCTGGCTGTGCACAGCCACAGCCTGGGAAGGTGCCTCACACACAGAGCAGCGGCTGATGTACTGTGGGATCTGGACACTGTCCACGGGCATCATGGGGATGGGAGCAGTAGTGGACAGCCAGTAGGACTTGTCATTTCGGCTGGCATAGTAGCACACTTCATTGATGTTGCAGTAAATAAAAGGCATGGTGCTGAAGCGAGGCAAACATGAGCCAGCAAAACCTGGAAAAATGAGAGAAGTAGTCATACCAAGCACCTGCCAAACACTCCAAGTCCTACACACCAACATTCAGCAATGAGGATGGCACGAGTGACACAAGTGACCGCTCCCAGTGCAGATCTGCCCAAGCCAACTGCCACCAGCTCCACTACAGCCCTCTGCACTGCCCCAGGATGGCTTTTTAAATGTAATTTTTAACTGTGTAGTTCATTCTTGAGAGAATTCTGTCAACTCACCCAGATCCTGGTTGTGTGCCTTCTCCTGCCCCTCCACATACAACAAGCTGTAGCCATCCCAGAGCTTGTTCATGCCTATGGGACACGGGGGGATCTGCTCTGACTGACTGTGCTTCACCAGAGTGTATCCAACGGCCGCGCTCCGGCCGGGCATTCCCGGCAAACCGAGGGGCCCCGGCTTCCCCGCAGCACCTAGGAAACAGAGGAGGAATCACTACTGCAGTGTGCACATCAGCTGGCTCTGTACCCCATCTGGCATTGCTTATGGCAGCCTTGTACAACGAGGAGCCCAAGCTAAATAGTTGTTATATGAATTACTAACAGCTCCAAAAGCAGCCATTTCATAGCACCACCCACCCACTCCCTTCCTCTTTTAGTTCTCTTTCTTTGCCCAACAACTCTGGTGCCTGTGTTAGGTACATCTCACAGTACAGCAGTTCTGAGGATCTCAAAGCACCACCCAAAGCCTCATTCATTCATTTTTGCTATAGCACTCTTCTTGATGATATTCCTCTTCTTTCTCACTGTGCCTTTCCTCTCCTGTCCAAGCCTCACAGCTATGGTTACTGTGAATACTTTTTAACTCTTCTAGATCTTCAGGATCATTCCCACATCCACAAAACATTAAAACCAAAAGGTGTTTATAATTGCACCTACAGAAACACCAGCTGTGACATCAACAAGGACATGTGAAAAAACTTTCCTCACTGAAGATTTAATTTCCTTCATTACAGATACAAAACACAATACCACAACCCCCTGGCTTTCCTAAGGTATTTGGGAGTAGGGGATGGTTTCTGCAGAAGCTTTAAGCAAACACAATTCTACTGTTTGCTTCTTTTTTATCTGTGCTCCCCAGATTATAAAATTACCTTCAAATCCCTGTGGTCCTGGGGCACCTGAAAGTCCTGGATCTCCAGCTATGCCAGGGGCTCCAGGTAAGCCATCACGTCCTTTCAAACCAGATCTTCCTGGCAAACCTTTGGGGCCTGAAATAAAATACAGTTATTAGTATCATTATTTCCTCATACTATTGCCTTGACTCCTGCAATCATATTCCAGAAGGGAAATAAGATGTCAGCAGCCACACCAAGAGCTCACTCTTCACCAGCTGTGCTAATAAACAGCCACCTCCAAAAGAGACTCCACCTGATCTGTTTGTCTGTAAAAGGATTACGAGGTGCAGCTGAGTATCACACATTATATATAATATTTGTATGCATTTTGATGGAATTATTTCCTTAATTAAAAAACCCTGTAAACATTCCTAATGCATTTTATAGTGGTTTTCTTCCAGAAGAATTTCATTTTGGTGATCTGAGTGTACTTCTTACCTGGTTTTCCAGCTGGACCATGGAATCCAGGATCTCCATCAAAGCCAGGAACACCATCAATTCCTGGCAGACCAGGTAATCCTGCAGGGGCTATGACTTCTTCTGGCTGTGGGGTTATTCCTGGAGGCCCTGGTCTGCCAGGAAGACCTGCACATGGGGCAAAGGATGTATAAGTACCCCACAAAAAACCATACAGATTTGATGTGAATCCTAACACAAAGGAGAGAAATGTGAAATTAAGACCATCTTTGCACATCACCACTGAGTATCTTGTAAAAAGTATGTCAAGCTCTAACTTATTCAGTCTCTAAGAAATCAAGAGTCTCCCAAACAAGCCCATCAAGGGAGTTCTGCAGTCACCCCCAGTCCAAACCAGGTACTATAAACAACAGCTTTTTAAATCCTCCAGCACTCACCTCGCTGGCCCATTTCACCTTTCAGCCCAGCATAACCAGGATCCCCTGGAGGCCCATCTTTACCTGGCATCCCCATTAGGCCAGGCTCACCTCTTGCACCTGCAAAGACACACAGTTAAGACTGGGCCTAAGCACTAATTCTGACCCACAGCTGTGGCTCTCACTGATGGCAGCAAGAGCACAGGGGCTCTGAGATGGAGGGAACCACAGCCCTCAAGGCAGTCTGTGCCCAATTTCACATTCCACAAGGGCTGCAGAGCCTCAAGACGAGAATTTCCACTGCTACCTGACTGTACTTTATTGAAAGTACTCTTCCCCTTCCTTGGGTAGCCCAGGGACAGGGTTTGGAGAGCACACATCTTTACCCTTTGAAATCCATCTCTATGCACAGCACAGAGGGATGGGATCTGCCAGCCTACAAAGACAGCAGACAGCTGCTCATCTGGCAGTGGTTCTCCATCCTGCCCTGGCTTTTGAGTTGTGTGGTGTCTCTCAAACCTTGTTCTTGGAGTCCCTGTGTGCAGCTGCCCTCTGGCCTCCTTTCTAGAGACCAAAGAGAAATCAACATGATCCCTGCCTCAGCTCAGAACAACATCTCTGAACTCCTACAATCCTCTTAGCCTCTTGTTGAGACCTAAATCCACCACACTAATGCCTCTGAACATACAGGACAGCTGGGATGAAACAGCAACTCCAGTCCTCGCCTAGAGAGCACAAGTGGGTCAATAAGCACAGCAACATTGCAGGTGGACATCATCTACTCAAAAAAAAAAAAAACAAGCTAAGAGATAAAAAATAACTAGAGACACATTGAAAACACCTGGAGCTGGCCCCATTTTGCTGCTTTTGGAGTCAGCAGGTAAAATCTGCAGGAGCCAAATGGAAATAATGAGACATCAAATTCAGCTGAACGAGGAGGCCACACTAACCACCCAAAAACCATTCCTACTGTTAGGATGACAGCTGCCAAACCACTCCCAGATCCTTTCAAGGCAAGATTACCTTTGAATCCAGATGCTCCAGGGAGCCCAACTGGACCAGTGGGTCCCATGTCGCCTTTAATGCCTCGCAAGCCAAGAACACCAGGGAAACCTGGAGTCCCTGTGTCACCTTGGTCAGAAGCTGGGCCAGGGGGCCCCCGTGGTCCTGGAGGACCTGGAAAACCTAGAGACAACAGAGTTAATTGGCAAAATCTATTTCTGGGGCAAGGTAAATTCTGGAGCTATCCCCAGCATTTCTTTCTGTGTGGGGAAAGACTGGAGTCTCAGCCTCTCCAAGGCTGTGAGGTGCTGAATGGTACTGGTGCCACCGTGACAAAGCTTCCAAAGCACACACACCTGAACTCCCCTCAGTGCCTGGAACACCAGCATCGCCAGGCCTGCCCCGTATATCAGATGGAAGAGAAACTCCAGGTGTTCCTGGCAGGCCAGGCAGGCCCATAGGACCAGGGGGACCTAGAATAAGAAACACAAAGTGAGGGACAACCAAAGGTCTTCATGGATCTTCATGGACATTGACAGAAGCAGTGGCTGGGGAGCATTTATACTGAGGAGAACAAAGAGACATCTCACTGCAGGAGGGGAAACAACACATATTGTGCTGTTCAGGAGAGCTATAGATACTTTCAGAACTGTGCAACCAACTGTTTCTCAAAATACAGAGCAACATCAGATTTCACATTTGCCTGTTAAGCTTCTAACCACCTTTGAGGTATTAGGAATTGTCTTTGGTAGTTCTGCTGACCATGCAACCCGTTAACCTCGGCTGCAATACATCCTACTTTCAGAACACCAGTATTTACCTGTGTCTCCTGATGAGCCTTTTGGTCCAGGGAATCCTGCAGCTCCTCTTCCCAAGCCTGGAGAGCCTTCTTCACCCTTTGTACCTGGGAGGCCTGCAGGTCCTTTCAGTCCAGCTTCACTCAGACCTAATTAAACATGGTTAACAAATATAAGAGAGCCCATTCAAATTGCTGAATAGCAGTCAAATTATTACAGAAAACTAGTGGTGATTTAAAAACTAGCCATTTATTACTGTCTCTGCTGTTTTCAGTAGAGCAGCTGGAATTGGTGATTTGGTGCCTCACATGTTACTCTGGTTGTGCAGAGTGAATTTAAACAATCTGTGAGATGCTGAGAGAAAAGCATATGACTGTTCTGGTCTCCCCACAAGCTCTTGCACAAGAATGGGAACACAGCAGTCCTGTGACAGGATCTGCTGCCAGATGTATGCTGTGTCTCTCACTAGGACACACCAGACTCAAGCTGCTGGTCTTTAAATAACCTCGTGGGCTCCATGCTGCAACACAGGGAGGGAGTTCAGTTTGCACAGACTGCTGCAGAATGCACACAGGCACATGTGGTGCAGGGCAGAGGCTCCCTGAAAAGCTGCAGGGAGGTGTTCAGAATGCCACTCTGGAAAGAGTATACACTAAAAGCAGCTCTCTCAGGAAAATTGTGAGGGATCTATATGCTACAAATCATTACCTTCTGCTAATGTTTTAAACAAAGAAAACACAGGTATTGTTTGAGTTGTACACATGAAGTCTAGCCATTTTTATGCATAAAACAGCTGCCACAAATCTTAGGTGTTACTTTACAACATGACTGTAAACAAGACTTTTTGGTAAGGTCTTTCTTCACTTCTTTACTTTAGTAAAACCATGTTCACAAAACAAAATTGCATTCCATTTCATATGATTCAAAATTTGAAAAAATCCAGCAAAAGCTCCATAAAAGCAGAATCTGGAAACGAATAAAAGAAATCAGCTTCTGATTTTATTGATGCCTTCCTTGAGCTCCATATAATGGAGGGCTCTGAAAAGCAGTACAGAAACATTTCATTGCTAAGTCCAATTCAAAGCAAGCATTTGGTGCTGCCCTGCTCAAATCAAGCATCCATTAGAAAGAGTTTTATGATTTCATTCCATTAGTGTTCCAGAAGTGACACAATCCTTCAGGAATTCAAGGAGAACCATCACCAGAAAAGCCTCCTCAACTCCACAAGCTGCATCCTGTTCTTGCTGGCATTGGAGAAGAATTAGTTCATGCACTTTCAGTATCCTGAGGTCCTTCTTCAGGTCATAATTAAAGCCAGAACTGGGTGAAATAGGGGAATTTTGTGGGACACATTGCTCTCATGGTGGATCAGTTATATATTTCCCTAGCTATCACACTTCTACTACACGTTTCCTTTACCTGGTGTTCCAGGAGACCCTTTTGTGCCTGGCAAGCCATTCAGACCATTTAAACCTGGAAATCCATGAAAGCCTGAGGAGACATTGGGAACATATAAATGAGCAAATGGGCAAACAATCTAGTTAGGGGGAAATGCATAAGATGGCTCATGGGGAAGACAACACGTAAGAGAAACCTGACCCATGGGAGCACAGTACATAAAGCTGTAAAGGCTTCCTTCACACAAGTGCCCTTCACAGAAACTCTTCCCACTGCCCCCTGCAGAACACCTATTAGTGATTCAAACCAAGTGAAAGCCCCTCCTTTCCAACCCTTCCTCTGCTCATTCCCAGCAGCTGGTGCCTGCACAAGGTTGCCAAGAAGGAGCTCTTTCCCACGCACAGCTGGCCGGTCACACTCTGCCTGCCCGAGACACTTGGCCAAAATACTGCTTTTCTGACCTAAATTCTCCTTCCATGTGCAGATTGCACATCTACCTTTAGGTCCCGCTGTTCCACGAGCTCCAGGGAATCCAACAGATCCTGGCTGTCCTGGGGGTCCTGGTGGGCCAGGGGTTCCTCTCAGCCCAGCATTTCCAGGGATTCCTAAAAGCAAGCAGAAAAATATTCCTGTACTACACATCATGACCAGGCTGAAACAGCTCACAGCTCCATCTTATAGCTTCTGTTCCTGCACTTAAGTCATAAGATGAGTGAATAAACTACTATTTAAATAAAGCAAAATCAGATCCAAATCTCTTCTCATGTCACCATTAGCATCACACTTATCAAACTATTAGATGGGGTTTTTTTTAATCATAGCAGTGACATTCTTCATCATCCACTAAGTAACACATGAACAGTTCACACACAAATAGATAATTAAATTGTTTTTGCAAATAAAACATTTCAATAACAACTTTCACTGTTCTTCAACCTTCGATCTTGATTTACATTTGGGAATCTACCTGCTAATTACCCCACAACCCAAAGACACTTGTAGGAATTTGTCTGGGTAGGTTTGGCTCTAGAGAGGGAACAGACAAAAACGTTGCAATGAAAGAGGTGTAAAGAAGCTGCTACTGCTTTTATCTGAGATCTTCCCTATTTGTTAATGGGATTCCTTTGGGTTTCAGTGTTGCAGGATTCACCATATTTGACCAGCAGGACAAGGTGACACTTTACACTACTGCCAAAGAAAATTCCCGTTTTCTTGCCAAACTTCTTGTTTAAGCCTCAGCTGAGACAGACCAAACAGGGCTAAGGAAGCATCAAGGTGAGGTTGTCATAGTCACAACATGAGCTGCAGAACTTAGGTGCTCAGTCCAATACCTGCTGGGCCTTCTTGGCCAAGATCTCCTGGGCTGCCTTTGGGTCCATTCACCCCAGTGTTTCCTGGATAGCCTGGTTCACCCTTGAGTCCTTCTCTCCCCCTCTCTCCTAAAAGGATATAAAGATAAAGTCAAACTGGAGGAAGGCATGAAGAGGGTGAGAAACATGGTATGCTGAGGTTGCAGCACTTGTGTTTGCTCAGCCATTGCCTGGGCTCTGGGCTGGTCTCCCAGGGTGCCAATGACAACGCAAGTTCACTCCTCAAGAAGTGAAGTGAACCCAGCATTAGAACTGGGCTGGTCTCAGATGTGTTCATTATCATCCAGATTTGTGCCCATCTGGATTGCATACTCCTCAAATCTCACTTTCAGCATTACAAAAATACCCAAATGTGGCAATGTCAATCTGTTTAGTCTCTAGAATTTTGTGTTCTTGAAGTGAGCAACCAAGGCCTACTTTACCTGGAAACCCTGGGTCTCCTCTCTCTCCTTTTGGTCCAGCAATGCCAGGAACACCAACAGACTCTCCCCGTTCACCTGGAAAAGGAAGGAAAGGCCATCCTGTCATTGCCTGTGGACATCAGTTTACAGTGCTTGTTTAAGAAAATAAACCTTGTTATATTTCAAATTCATGGTGCAAACAAAGACAATAGTAAATAATGCACCTGAGTCTGACAATGCTTATACCCATCAATGGATGCAGATCCACTAATGCAAATGCACAAGATAGACATTTACAGGTAATTGCACAACATCCTGCACTTTTGACACGAGGAGATGAGAGAAAAGGATGCTTCTTGCACTGTACAACAGGCTTCACACAGTGCTGTGACCAAACTTTCAGAGGACTATAAGGTATTTAGGTTTGGTATAGGTCTTGTCTGAAAGAAGCCTCTTACAAGGGGATATGTATTAGAGCCAGTCACTGGAGAGCACTGGACACTTCCAAAACACTGCTTATTCCTTTGTGTCATTAATATTAGGACTGTATATAATGAAAGGCCATATACACTGTGAAAGATTTTTTACCCTTTGGACCAGGAAGGCCAATAGGTCCTGGGAATCCAAGTATTCCTGTGGTGCCATCTGAACCCTGAAAGAAACCAACCCAACCAAAATTAATCTTTGCTTTTTATTCTTGCTGTTCCAGCTTGGGTCATGTGGAATAACAGAACACAAAGGTGTAGGAAGAAATACTATGTATAATTCCATTTAATGGTATGAGCCAAACATAAACAATCTGGAAGTTTTGTAAGGAAAACTTTTGCCAGGTTCTGCTGCTGTGCTACAGGAGTATCAATTAGAACACAGGGTTTTCTAGAGAGCACCCAGAGAAATGATGACACTTAAGAAGGTATTTACCCTCTCTCCTGGCATTCCTGGAAATCCCATGATACCATGTGCACCCTTCTGTCCTGGCAGGCCAGGTTGTCCAGGTGGACCAGGAAAGCCTGGGTCACCTTGAAGACCTCTCTCTTTGCTTGGTGACCCAACTGGACCGGGGAAACCAGGCTGTCCACGGCTTCCTGAGATTCCTTTATCACCTGGGTAATACACAAGAGTGGAATTTCTTTCACTAATACAGACATCCAGCTCATTTGGGTCAGTCGACCTGTTACCCTAAACACCCTAAAGAGGAAGAAGGGATGGCATTACATCTACAGAACATAACTCCAAAGGAAAACCGTTTTCTCAAAATTCAGAACTGCCATATGCAAGTCTTGCTAGAATGGGAATGGTAGAACAGAAAACAGTAGCACTGCAGGCACTGCCAAAAAGACAGACCATGCTCCACTGATAACAAGCCCAGATACTGAACAACTGATACTGGCAACTAATTGCAGTGTTGTGAAATACCTCTAGGTCCCGGGAATCCTCCAAGTCCAGCTAATCCAGGATCTCCTTTGTCCCCTTTGATTTGCAGTGCCTGTTCTGAAGTCCCAAGAACAGGAAGACCAGGTGGACCTATATCACCTCTGTCACCTGAAGAAATAAAAAGTCATGACATCTTCTTGCAAAATAATGTAGCAGAGAAAAACAGAACTTCCATGTCTCTTGATGCAGATTCATGACTACTCTTTGGTAAGCAGGCCAAAGTATTGAAAAAATAGAAGATTACAATATTTAGAAGAATAATACCAGACACAGACATCTCAGAATTGCCTCCTAAGTCCCTTTGCTGCACAGCCAGCAAAAGTCACTCAGCTGTTTCTCACCTTTTTGACCTTGAAGTCCCACAACTCCTGGACTTCCTTTTCCTCCAGCTGTGCCAGGTGTTCCTTTAAACCCATTCACTCCAGGGACACCAGGAAGTCCTGGCATGCCAGGGAAACCAAGCAGGCCAGAAGACCCTTTCTCACCTGCAGAGAAAGGTTGAGAATCAAAAAGGAAATATCAGTCTGTCCTGGTACACTGCACACCCACCCTGGGACAGGGAGAAGCTGTCTGGGTCTGGCCAATCACCCTAATCTGGGTACTTAAACAAGCACATGGCACAGCACTGTCACTTCTGTCACAGATCTCCACTCACAATAATTTCAACCAGCACTTCTCAGTTCACCTTTGAGAGCCTGGTCCTGCTTCCAGTGGAGATCAAACACAATCAATTTCCAAGAGAACAACATGCAGTTCCACAGCTCTATTGCTTTGTGTTAATTCTCCAGGTAACCAACTACTGTGTTGGTGCTTAAAGATCACACTGTTTGTAATTTTTTACTTCCCATTTGATTTGTGCTTGATTCTCTCCCTTCTTTCTATAAATTTCATTCACTGTTCATTTCTTAAATTGTCTTCTCTATTTTGATTTACATAATCTTTTGTCCACAAGGACCTAAGACCTTTAAGATAGATTGCCTTAGGAATATTATTGATAATTAAATCCATAATTTGTAATTTGGCAGCAAAACAAATGCATAACAACACTAGTTGGGGATTCATTCCCTTCCATCAAGTTGGGCCTAAAATCAGTATCAGCAAGGTTATTTTTCTGTGGCACAGCAATCTCAGGACTGAAACACCTACCTTTTGGCCCAGAGAAACCTGGGTGTCCATCCTGACCAAAAGGCCCAGGTGGCCCTAGCAATCCTCTTTCCCCAGGAGATCCTGGAGCACCATCAAGACCTGGGAAGCCTTTCATACCAGCAGGGCCTTGTGGTCCTACATCCCCAGCCACACCTTTGACTCCAGGAGGTCCTGAATCAATAGAAGAAAGAACTCAGTCGAGGATATTGCACATAACTAGGACAGTTTGTGGCAGCTTCCCAAGCTCTTTAAACACAGCATTGTTTTTAATGACAAATGGACCTTATGGCACATGCAGCCTACTAGATGGCATAAAGCTTAGAACTGCAAAAGCATTAGTCATCTAATAATAAAATAAGGAGGGTTACTGCCTACATCACTACACAACTGGCGAGAGTGAAACCCCTTATTTTGACCACCAGACACTGACCTGTAATGCACAGTCTTACCTTCATCATCAAGGCAGCCAAGACAGAATGGGGAGCATCATTAATGCCAGCTTCTGCTCCCTACCCCATGCTCTGGGTGAACCAGAGATCAATCAGCTAGACAAGCTTATTTTCATAAGTTCTTTTTTTCACCTTGGTAGTTGAGCTGTACTTCTCAAGAGCCAATTGTTCACTACAGGAACAAGCTCTCACAAAACCAATACCATATGCACTATTTTGCCTCTAAATGTTTCTAGCTGAAGCTTTGTAATGATTTTAAATTTTAAACAAAGGCTCAAACCATTGAAAACAGAATGCTCAGATCCAAAGTAATGAGGAGAAGGAAAACTCAGGTGGCTTCTGAAAAATTACATTTGCTGCAGTAGCAGTCAATATTCGAGCTCTGTTACACTCAGGGCTTTGTGCTACAGCCCAGCAGTTTTTTAAGCAGATGAAAGAGCTGCTTATTTAAGAAGACAAAGAAAACACACACACTTAAAATTCCTGCATATTAATGATTTTCTTATATGCTTGAGATTTTGCTACTGTCTGAGCATTCTCATTACAGTGGTTCTTTGCCTTCTGCTTTGATTAGCAATGATAAGGGGTATCACCTATGGTCAATGCAATTCTTGTAGCATTAAAAGCTGGGTTGTTAGTCCATGAGCTTTTATGCTACACTGCATTTTCTCACCTTGACAGCCTATGTGAAGAACCCATTACCAAACAGTGTGACATCAGAAATGGAGAGTTGATGATAAATGGAATAGAAACATGGTGAAGAAAAAAACAGACAAAATATGTAAACTGAAAGAACCAGGCTACTAAAGAAATTAATGATTCAGGGAGACAACAGCTGCAAAAAAAACTTAGTTATTTGGAGTTTGTCATCCTAGCAATGGGAGGTTTTTAAAAACAGTTGAAGAAAAGTCAAATATGGCATATAGACCCATAAATGTGAAACAATAGAGAGGCAGAAGGAATGTTAACATTAAAATTTTAAAAAATTCAAAACTCTATAATTTCATGTCAAGTGATGTTACTGCTTTCTTTCATTTGTTACCACTGTGCCTCAGCACTGTCATTCTATGTCAGAAGAGTACTTTTACATCCCAGACCATCATCTACCAATTCCCAGGTCTCCCTTTGCTTGATTCTCAAATCTTTCATATACTGTTATGAAACATTGTAGTCATTGCACTACACTCAAGTGGTGGGGATTTTTTTCCTCTGAAGCGAAGAAAAATAAACCTCTCTTCCGCCCCAGCAAAGAGAAAGACAGGGAAGACAAGTGCTCGTCCTGATAAAGTCAACTTTTCAATCTAAATAACATTTCAAGCAACCTCACATAATAGAAATGACTTGTCATGAAAAAGGGAAATGAAGATTAGTCAATGATACAGCCAACACGTAAGAGCAAAGATGTTAAAAACATCATGATATTTAAGTTGTTTTCGTCCATCTTTCTGCTGTATTTCCTACAGTATTGGGGTGACATTTCCCAGCAGGAATTGCCCAGCAGAGTCAACAGGCTCACATTCTGCACCGCTCCCCCTAACCTAACCAGGGGTAGGGGCTCACTTCAAGCAAATGCCAAACTTCTCCCACACTTCAACACCACAGAGCTCAGCTCAGCCTCTTGTCTTCATTTGAAAACACCACGTACCTGGTGCTCCTGCAAGGCCAGCTGACCCCAAGGGTCCTGGTTTTCCCTTAATGCCAAAAGGGCCCCCAGGGCCAGGAGGACCTCGCAATCCAGGGACACCTGAATATCCTGGATGACCCTGTTCACCTTTAACACCCAGGAGGCCTGGTCTTCCATCCAGCCCTGGAAACAGAGATAGGAGTTTAGGGAACAAATAAAGCAAAATTCATATTTTAAATTAAAAAGTGAGTTTTGATAAAAGCCTTTGATTTGCATTAGATTCTAACAGACAACCAGCAAACCACCATCTATGAGCAGAGGAGTTGCATCGTCTTAAAGTGATTGGAAAGAGGAAGGCTATTTGAAGAAAAACAGTTTGATATTCCCAGATACAAGCAATACCAGTGCTTACCTTTTGGTCCTGGAAATCCAATATCACCTGTAAGCCCTTTATCACCTGGAAGTCCAGGTCGGCCACGCTCTCCCACGGTTCCACTCTCAGCACCAAAGACATCTCCAAGAGCTCCTTTTATTCCAGCTAAGCCTGAAGGACCCATTTTCCCAGGCAAACCATCTGTTCCATCCAGTCCTGGAAGTCCTTGTGAGCCTTGTTCTCCTCGAGGTCCAGGGAAACCTTAAAGAGAAGATCCATAAGAGTCACTCAACAGAAAGACAGAATACTGCTTCCAATAGCATCTCAAATAAAAAATACATTTTAAAATTTTCCATTAAAGAAAAAGTTGCTTGAGAAGTGGCAAAATATTTCAGTACTGAATTAGAATCAATAATCGGTGATAGAAAGATGAAGTTGTTGAAAGGTTTAGGTTTTTTGGACCTTCTGTTTTTCAGGAAAATAATACTGTAGAAGTGTGTAGTTGCAGCTATATAAAGCATTCCAAGGTTGATTTCGCTAGATGGTAGGTTAAACAAGACCCCCAACCCTCATCACCTGTGCCTATTGCTCTTTCTTTACACAACCATCAGAAATTCCTGTGGCTAAAATGAGTCCAAGCACTGTGTATAGTGTGCCTTCACCAGAGTACCACAGGGCTTAAAATAAATGTTACACTAAATTTGTGGCTAACCTGGAACAAAGTACGTGACAATGGTCTCTGGAGAAACAAACTCTTGACTGTTCTCTTTTCTCCCAGTAGTGATGCAGTGTTACAGGCAGGTGATAAACATCCTGAATATTTCCTGTTTTCTCCCAAGCTGCAATCACTTGCTTGCATTTGCAAGGAGCACAGTGGAACACTCAGTGGAGCATTATGAAAGTATGAGGCAGAAGTGACCAAGAAGGTCAGATAACTCTTTTAATAAAAGTATTGTACACATTGATCAGACAATAAAAGTAACTCCAGCAACTTCCCTCTTACCAGGTTCCCCTTGCAAGCCTATTATTCCTGGAGATCCTGGCTGTCCTTTAGACCCATGTAATCCAGGTTGGCCTGGAATGCCAGAAAAGCCTTTGCTGCCTTTGGGACCTACGGGTAAAAATATATTAATTAATAATATCAACAAACAAATAGCAGAGGACAAAACCACAGCACAAGAAAACAGGATCAAATCTTTTCTGCAAAGCTGGTGCTGGATACACAATTTAAGCTAAATAAAGTCTCAAAGCTGTAGCTGTTCATGGGCTACATAAACACAGAAGCAGGAGGTTTGTGTTCGAGGCTACATGAAGACTAAAAAATGATGCAGTTAATATGATCCTCCATGGGATGTAAGCCTTGTCACTTTGGGAAAAAAAAAGGACATTGTTCTGCCAGTTAACCCTCTGGAATAAGTATTGCTTGGAGGAGGATTAATTGGGAGGTATTATGTTCTTTGACAATAAGTGCTGCTTGGCAGTCAATCAGTTCATTACATCACCTTGTGTCCCTACCTGGCAGTCCTGGAAAGCCGGGAGTCCCTGGGGGCCCGTATGCTCCAGGAACTATGCAGGGCAAGGTGATACCTACAACAAAGAAACACTGAGGTTGTACCCTGACTCTGCCAGTTTAAGCCAGTGATACTGTATTATTGCCTTTATCTTGATTTTCTTATTAGTTTGTAGTTCTGACTTGGGATCTCTCACTGGTTTGCTTTCAAACTAGTACAAAGTCACAGACTCTTAAAATGTTTTTCCTCATTTTCACAATAAGGCCTTTCAATCTGGAAAAATAAGGAATGATTAAAAATAAAGAATGATTATTTTTAATACCCATACACATTTCTCCAATATTAGATGCAAATTACTACATCAAAGGATGTTATATATTTTAATATATGTAAATTAGTTCCTAGTATGGGAGGAAAGGTGCACTCACAAATTTTCTTACATATCTCTACGGAGGTGCAAACTGAACTGGTTAATGACTTACTCCCTTTCCCACATATTTTGACTATAAATACTCTTCTACACAAAGGACTGTTCATTGTTACCAAAGCTTTCATGTAGGACTCATAATAAGTTGGCTTCTGATGTGTTCTGCAGAATAAATGGAGTTCACATCGTGCACAGAGCATTTTACTTTTACTTATCTCACAATGCAACTTTAATTTAGTGGATTCTGTAGGAGACAATTTAATGAAGAAATGCGTAAGCATTCACAACTAGGAATTAGTAAAGCATTTAGCATGTGACTTGAATTGGAAAAAGCTTATGCAGACTGTCCCTGGGGGACATTAATGCTACATCAATACAATGGACATCTCCTCCCATAACAACAAGGCAGCCTGACACTGGTGTGAGGTACTATCCCCATCCAGCACATCTGGCAACCTCCTGGTGCTGCCCTGGCCTTGCTCTCACCTCCCTCTGGGTCTGAGATTCCTCTGCCAACTCTTCTCACTGTGGTGGTCTTACCACCAAGGGTTTTGAGCTCAGAGCATCACTTTATCAGTCCAGAAATCTATGCCACTATATTATGCCTGCAAATACATTACTAGTTCTGCATTTTTGTCACAGACAGAATTGCAAACCTAGAAGCCCAAGTATACACAGCATGCAACATACACTGAAAATCAGCAGTGACAAAGAAAAAATACTGTTTACCTTAAGTTATATTTAAATGGCTGACATGGAATCAAGACACTGGGACCAGCTTTCTGCAGTCATTTTGTAATGAAAACATTTTCCATAAATGTTTAGACATGAATTTCCATGTAACTAAATTTGAGAATGAGCATAAAACATCATATATGAAGTATGATCAAACCCATATTTACTTACTTTATCACTTGTCATTATGGTATGCTTTAGGTGCACATAATGACACACCAACTGAGCCAAACTATATTACCTCAGGAAGCAAACAGAGCCCGGAGCTGGTTGCACAAGTCTTAACTGAACTCCCTACCTGATTGTCTTGACAACCTCTTATTCATCCACACCTGGTCATTCATACAATGTATTAGCATTTCTTCTTTTAAAAAAATCTGGGGCTTTTATTTCAATAAGAGTAATAGCTCTGAAAACTGAATCAGACACCTCAGATATCAGTGAATTCCTATTTTTATTAGGACAATGATTTAGGTGTTTTCAAAAACCTCATTTCATCACTCTTCCTAACTCCCTTGGGTATAAAATGGCTTTCCAACAACAGGGAGTAGGTCCATCTAATACTCTTAGTATTTCAGCACTGCTTGAGTATTTATTGCTTGTTATCTGTGTCCTCCTGAACATGAGAAATCTGTGACTGCTATGTGAGGCCTGGTGAGCTCACAAACGAGTTTCAATTAATTTAAAGAGCAGTCTTTAGCCTAATGCAATCTTCCGGCTTGGCCACAGGCACAGCAGTAAATTGAGTACCATTTGAATCACAGCTTTACCTTTTTTAAAGTAATACCTACCTGGAGGGCCTGGAAGGCCTGCTTGTCCTGGAAACCCATCCATTCCACTGTCACCTGGTGGTCCACAAACTCCACTAGGGCCTGGGTATCCAATGCCAGGAGAACCAGTTTCTCCTCGATGGCCCTTGGAGCCAGGTAATCCTGGCAGGCCTTTTTCACCTGGGAAACCCAGCCCACCATCACCCTGTGCACAGCAAAGACAATTACAGTTGAAAGTCAAAGGGAGGCAGAAAGATCCACCACTATAATGTTTTTAAGTGTGTAGGAGTTTGGTTGGTTCTGTGCAAGGTTCAGGTGAGCCTGAAAAGATATATAAAAACCACTGTAAATTATCCATCTTTATTTTAAAATGTAGCAAAACTTGGTGACTATTACACAGAATATTTAATGTTGTATTTGCCAAAATGCAAATACTACAGATTCTGAAAGACATTTACTTTCTCTTTAATTTATAAGATTCTGCTGTGATTTTTTTATTTCAAGGTGTTATTTTTTATTTCAAGATTTCACTCAGAATAATGTATTTTGTCTTTTAGAACTCAACATAGAACAGCATTATGGTCCACTGAAATTTATCTTTTAATAGAGGCATTAGGGATGCCAATTTTTAATCCTGACCAAGATAAATTTGTGTTAAGGGACTGTGAGCTTTTTATGTATTTGAAGATTTACCACAGGCCTAATCAGGACTAGTCTGCCAGACCTGGCTGTTTTCTCTGCTCCTTATTCCAGCTCAGAAGCACTGCTGCTAAGTTAATCTGAACTTACTGGAGGGCCTGGTGGGCCTGGCAAGCCTGGAAGTCCATCCCTGCCCGGAGTTCCTGGGATGCCTGAAGGTCCTCTGGGTGCTGTCGCACCACGGTCCCCACGAGCACCTTTGACTGTTGCATAGGATGGATCCCCTTTTTCTCCCTTAAGGCCTGGAGGTCCTTGCTGACCAGCTGAAGCCTACAGACCAATAGATAAAGAAAAGGAAACATACAAAGAAAAGGCTTTAATTCTTAAAAATGTCATACGAGGACAGGACACAATGATCAGAAAGAATCTCCAGGGGGTTTCCTATTGTATACATTAACCTGGGAGGGGAAAGAGGCTGGTTTGTTTTCAGCTGCTTCTACTGTCACTACATCTCCACAGTGGCAAGCCACTCCTTGGTAATAGGGACAGCAATCTGTTAACGTTACATTACTCATGATATAATGAGACCCAAGTAATGAAACTTCTTCCCTATTGCTTGGTGTGCTGCACTTACTGACACTGATAGAGATCCTCTGAAGACAAATGGCTAGTATCTTTATAGACTATGATTTTCAAAGGTAAATACTTGCAATGAGCAATGCTCAGCACTTTGGAAAATCCTATTTGTTATGGTCACTGTTTGATAAAAACCAGAGCTCAACTCTCATTGATGTATTTAGCATACAGCAGTTAGGAAGCAGACTCCATCTGTGGTGCACAGTTTTTATAGCTATGAGCAACGATGTGGAAAGATCTCCCTGACTGATTTTTCAGATCTTCTCTCCATGTACATGTACAACTGCTTCCCCAGCCAGCCCACACTTACGAAGAGCCCTGGGTCTAATCCATGTATGTCTACTTCTAAAAAGTCCTGGGATGAATAACTCTTACTGCTTTTCTCTTTACTGATGAATGTGTAATTCTTAGAATTTAGGAACCATTTGTTCTCCCATTTTTATAGCTGATAGTATCTCTACTTTCAGTTTCTTTACACAGATCAGTTTCTAAGTTGATATATTTTTTTAAATCCAAACAAATAGAAGCAATTATGAAAATAAAAAGTGTTCTTTCATTACATTCAAGACCAGCAATTGGACATGGCCACAATTCACAATAACCAAGACAAACTCTTCCTGCCTTACCGGAGGGCCACGCAGTCCTGGTGCTCCCACAGAGCCTGGGTCTCCACCAACGCCCTTGGCACCAGGTACACCAGGGCTTCCTGACAGACCTGGAGGGCCTGAGATGCCTTTTAGGCCAGCTCTTGTAACTCCTCCATCACAAGCACAATCACCTGCCTCTCCTGGAAAATAGTCAACACTCCAAGATGAGTTTCATTTGGATAAAGACCCTTTTCAGTTGCAAGAGCTCAAAAAGCACTATTTGATTCAATGAAGACAAAGCCATTCTCATATGATATGATTTTATGCCTCTTCTGCTCAGGTGATGTGAATGGCAAGCAAGTGGAGCTCAGGTTTTCTCCAGTTTATTTTCCATGCAATGCCATCACCAAATAACCTGCAAAAAGCAGTAAGATTTTATTTCTAAGTCTCATGGCTTTAAAGAATAACTTACTTAGGTCATTTTCTGTGTATGATTTGCCTGAGCAGAATAAGAAGAAGAAATAGGATTTTACTGACAGTGCTGGGCACAGCTCTGTCTAAATTGCAAAGGCTGTTGGCTCCTTCAACCCCTCCTGTGATTTGTCATAAAGACACAACTCATCCCTCAGGATATTAACCACATGTAAATATCTTTCAGCCCCATGACAGCTGAAAAGCTCTCTCAAAACAAGAGTCAGTTACCTTTGTAGCCTTTTGGACCCAAAGCTCCTGGCAGCCCTCTTTGCCCAGGCTCCCCTGGGGCTCCAGTCCTTCCACTCAGGATTATCACTGGCGAGAATGAAGGGCCTATATGCAGAAAGAAGGCAAGAAAAACCATGAGAAGGCTCATCTCCAGCCCATTACTGACTTACAAAATCAGTGATGCAACTGGCACCAGACAAAACTGCAACTGTGGACATAACACAAGGAGATCTTGGTTGGTACCACCCACAGTAGCTCTGCAGCTCTCTGCCGCATTTGCTTCTAGCTCTTCATACAGAAAAGCAAAAGTTCTCACAGTGTGGATCTAACAGAGTTTCATTCCTCTACTCTGCCACTGCACTTTTTCACAGATTTACCAGCTGACCAAAGAACTCACCAAACTGTGGACAGACAGTGTAAAGAATGGTAAATTACTTTCATTCAGTGGTTGCAGCTCAGGAAAGACTAAAGAGCAAAAGGGTTAAGGGGACTTTCCTGTCCCTCAGTTCATGACTGCAGGATTGTTGTCTACATCTCTTTATATGCTGATGGAATGAAACATACGTTGACTGAAACAGCAGCAGAAAGAGATCAAACATAATCTAAAACTACACTGTCTGCAAACCCTTCCCCTCTGTGACAACAGTAAGATGGAGTGCTGACCAGCACCGTCTGATGCTCCATGGAAACAAACTGCAGCCATCAGCTAAACACAGCCACAGGAGCTTCACAGACTCTGCAGAAAAGTGAGCCAGATTTGAGTAGCAAACAGTTATTGATGAGAGAACTCTTATTTCTTCTCCATAGGAAACCATTTTATCAGACCATGCTGGCTGGCTCCATCACTGGAGTGTCCCCTGTTCTGAAGGGTTGGCTCTCAAAAAAAAACCAGCTTATGGCAGAATGGTAAAACACAGTTCTGTAAACTCAACCCTGATCCTGTAAAACTCACTTTCTGAGGAAAATATAACGATGCCCAATAATTTAATCCAGACATCCATGCAAATCAACATGTAAAAATCCTATTTCCTTAGGTGTGAAAATGTCTCTTCAGACATCCTGTCTGACTCCTGGTACCCAAACTACCAGCTTACAAGACAGACATTTACCTCAGGTGTTCATAAGGATCATGGTCTATTCTTTACCTAAGCCAACAGGAAACTAGCCTAGACCTTCAAAGTCCTTGGTGTCATAAAATGTGTCTACACAACTTTGTGCTTCAGTCTCTCAAACTACCATGCTCAACAATAATTAGGTCTATTGTCTTATTTTATAGGAGTGTCAACTCATATATATGTTTGTGAGCTACAATCACAGTGAGGTGTCAGTCAAACATGTACAATTTACAGATGAATAATACTTGCTGGCAAAGAACTAAATATATAAATAATTATTTATCCTATTTCACTCTGAATGTAATACAAAAATAGATATAAAAATTCTACATACGTGGTGAACCAGGCAATCCTGGTGCCCCTGGTAGACCTGGTAAACCACTTCTGCCAGGAGGGCCTGGTATTCCAATTGTTGCTCTTCCTGGTTCTCCCACTTCACCCTTCACTCCTGGAATACCTGGAGACCCCCCAGGGCCCATTCCATCTAGACAACAATGACACAATGAACAGCTCTCCAGCAGCAAACACACTGAAGTATTTTTAATGTTAAGATAATTAGCTTTGTACCTTGAACTGTAATCATGTTAGGGCAGAACAATACATAATTTTACACCAAGGAAAAAGTACTAATTGGAGAGACCAGCTGGCTTCCATTTACACACTCCTTTGGTGATCTAAAAAACTTCACAGCACTGCACTCAAGTCCCTATGATCAATCAGACAATTTACTATGTAAGACTGAGGGGGGGTTTATTTTCTGATTTTCTTGGTAGTTCCTAGTCTCTGAATTATTGCAGGTTAGAATTTCCCAGATGACATTCAAGTGAAACAAAAACTTTTGAATGAGATCTTGGATGGGAAAAATAGGTTGCACACTCAGTGAATTTATTAAGCCAATCTGTTAGCTCTTCATAGCAAATATAAAAAGTCATTAAAAGATTTCAAAAATATTTATTATAATTTAAAAGGTAGGAAAAGTTCTTCCAACCAGCACATTCAAAATGGAAATCAAACCACAGCCTCCTGCGTACACTTCCACACCAAATATTCACACATGAAGAATTACCTGGGCTGTAATAATTGTGGCACTAATTCTGCTCCCACCCAAGTCAACACAATTGGCTTCCCTATGTGCCATCCCTGCCTCCTATTTCTCAGACAGCAGCCTGAAAAGCAGCCAGCTGAAGGAGCAGGGAAAGACTTGCTCTAATACCTTCACCATCCCCAGGCCACTACCCAGAAACTTCTCCACAAAACCCCCAGCAAACAGCCTGCCAAAAGCACTGGGAGCAGCTGCTTTACCTCTCTCCAGGCCTGGAAACCCTGGAGCCCCTGGAAGGCCTGGTAAACCAATGATCCCTTCATCTCCTGGAGGACCAGGTATTCCTGGGCTGCCAGGGTCACCCGGGGCACCTATTAGAGAAAGAGGAAAACAAGGAAGAAAATCTCATCAGAATTTCTGCTGAAATAGTGTTCAGTCAATTACTGTAGTGGCCACTCATCTCTCAGATAGCAAAGGCTGTCAAGCTGTGAGCAGGAAGTCTGTTAGTCAAAGTTAATAATATTGGGAAAAATTCCTCCTGAGCTGTTACAGAGGTTGTTTCAAACTTGACTACACATGAAGGAGAAAGAATAGGAGAGACCATGCAATGTCCCCTTACCTTTATGGCTTCAGAGACTGTTCTCATGCAGGCCTCAGTCAGCTGTGGCATTAATTAAGCTCACTTTTCTCAGTAATATTCTTACCTCATTGGACAACAAATAACAGCAGAATGACATTTAGAGCACCCTTTACCATGCAGCACCAGGAAGCCATTTTTCCTTGGTACAATGAAGACAGATTGAAGTGTGTCTACACAGCAGACACAGCACTTGCCCATGCTCATATACAGTCTGTCTGTCCCAGGCAAGACATTTCATTCTGCCTTGAGAAACATCATTCTGCAATGTGGGAATTAATGGCTTTCTTTAAATTCTAAGGTATAAACAAAGAACTAAATATATGTGTAGCCAAACAATACAGAAATAAAGAAAAAATAACAAGGGATGGAATAGACCCAATATATAAGGTGGGGAAAGTGTTAACACACGGTGAGAAAGAAAGTTGGATCAGAAAAAGTGCTTTTTATGAGTTCCAAAACAAAATGGAAATGTGTACCTGAAATGACTACACCTTCCCTGTCAATAATGACAGGAGGACCTGGGGGACCGATGTCACCTAATTCACCCTGTGGAGAAAACAGATTCGTACCACACTCAGATGGGTGATGGAGAGCAGGCTGCTTGCCAGGAAGCAGACTGGATATTATGGTACCAATGTCTGCAGCCGTTCACTGAGTAACCATCATTCTTTGTCTTGCTGAAGAATTAACTTTTTTCTGCTATTCATAATCATCTGCTGTCCTGACTTACATCGTTCCTGTCTGATGAAACTGATGGCTGCTTCAGATAAGATGGCTGCTACTGACCAGCTATCCTCTGAAGATCTCCAATTACCTCTGTAGGAAGCACTGACATGTATATACAATGTGTACCTGAAACCAGGTATGTCAGCACACTGACCGGTATCAGGTAGATAATATCTGTTCCCTCCTGTAATGAAAGCTGCTATGAGCTATCTCATTTTTAAAAGCTTTTATCACTGCAGCTATCTGTTGCCTTGCAATACTGAATTTCAATAATAGAAGCTTACAGAAAAACAGATTCCTTCACAAAATCATCCAGGTAGAACAAGCAAGTTGTGACAAACTGCAGTGTTGTTCCTTCTTCTCACTGACACTCTCAAAGAGTATCAGATCCTCTTTGAAATCACAAGCACAAAATTTGACTGTTATCCAAATTGCCACCATATTTATCATATAAACACCATGCAGTGAGCCAAGGCAGTGCACACTTGGCTGCTTCTTCCAGTAACACTTTTCTGTACAGAAACATCTAATACTACCTCTTCCATGTACTCTGCACAAAACATCCCTTCAGTACTTGCATCTTACAAGTCTGCAATCTTGGTGGCAGATCAGTGTTTCCACAGCAAACTACTACCTAATCATTTTCCACTCAGTGTCCAGCTGTCTGACTGCCCAAATTGTAAGATACACAGAAAATGTCTGCTATGCCCTATATTTAATACAAGAAATTGAACATGTTCTCAGGCTTGTCCATACTTGTTGATTGGTGATCCAAGACTTCAGATAACCTTGGCAACTGTCTTACCATTGACTTACTTCCATCTAATCTTGCCTCAACTGTGCAATAAATATGGCATTGGTGTGAGGATAAAGGAGACCAGAAAGGCTACACCTACAATTCTAAGTCATGAAGTTCAATGATTAACATTGAAAAATTATTAAAATACCCAAGCATTCATGGCTCAGCAATGACTCATTTTTGTGCTTAACAATAAAGAGAATGAGGAACTGAAACATACTGAAAATGACAGTGATATAGGGGAAAACAGGAGGTTTGATTGGAGCAATGATAGTTATTTATTCATATAAAATGCCTTTAAAAAAACAATGCTTTAGTGAGAAGTTACCTTCATGCCATCTGCTCCATCCAGTCCTGGATAGCCTGGAACACCTGGATGGCCCTGCAAAACCCCACAAGAGAACGATGATATGCAGTGAGACAGTAAGTGACATTATTTTTCAGCTGAGATATCTGCAGAGCATGGACTCAAATCACAAACCAAATTCTTTGTCCTACCAAACATTTGAAGAAGAATTAAAGAAAAAGAAAAATGATGGCATCGATTTCTCAGCACTCACAAAATATCAGAGCTACTTCAGGCCTCCTTGTGCTGTGAAGATGGTAAGAACTCATGAACAGGCTGAACGTGTGCAAATCAGGAGATAACCTAGGAGTTCTCACAGAACTGTAGAAATGCTTGCAAAATGAAACATTCTTTTCCTTGTCCCACACATTTTGACCCCACTGTTTTCCCTTCTAAAAAATTATTGACATCAAAATATTTAAAGTAACACTGGGAGATGCAGGATCTACTGATTTTGCACTTTCTACTTAGCTCAACTATTTCAATAAGGCTGGTATATTTATCCATCAGAGAATTTGAATCTACAATATGAGGAAGTCAGTAGATCTTAAGCAGTTAAAGGGCTTCTGTAACCCTTAGGAACAGTAAAAAATAGAATAAATTTCACCTTTCTCCCTGGAATTCCTTCAGATCCATCCAGTCCCAAAAGACCCTAGAACAGCAAAGACATTAACTTTTAGAGGCTCCATCTCAGCTTGATCAGGCTTCAAATATCTCAGCATCAAAGAATCAAAAGTTAAGAATTTCAAACGGAGAAGCTACCACTGCCTTTCTTATCTCTCAATTATTAACAATAACAATATAAAGAATTTAACAAAATAACTGATAAAAGCAGGCTTATCTTATTTAACCACTGTTTTTCTAATTGGCAGTTCAAGTTAAGGAAGTCATGGTGTCTCAACTTACTAGGAACTTAGGTGTTACTTTGTAATCACAAAACCAATAAAGTTTAGTGTGGTGAAGACTTTCTAGCAGACAGTTTATTCTGCACACACACAGAACAGACTATCTTGGTCTTCATGTTGCACAGGAGCACATCACTGCAGGGAATGAGTCTGTTGATGAAAGGCCCACTTCATGTGTTTGAGAAGGCATTTAAAGACCTGTTGAAGTTACCTACCCTGCCACCTGGTAAGCCAGGCACACCTTTTTCTCCTTTCTCTCCAACACCTCCAAAGCCCTGAGGAAAAATATCAATATTAAATCTCTGTGATCTGTTTGGAATTGAACAGCACATCCCTAAGTAAAGGGAACACAAACCTATTTATTTATAAAAACAGTACAATAGCAAGACAAAGAGAGCTGATTGTTTCTGCTGGGACTACTTTGTCCCAGAAAGAAAAGCTCCTATCAATCAGACTTGGCAGCATGTGCAGTACAGTACCTGCCTTATTCCCCAAGACTTCTATCCATGGCATATATTTCAGTAGCAACTGCAAGTGACCCCATGTTACAGACAGTAGAGACCTGCCAATGCTACTCTGTATTCTATTCTACATTGAGAAATTCCTTCAATTCTCATTTCTTAACAGCAGCAGCTCAAGGGAATGCTCAGGGCACGCTTTTCCTTCCAAAGCCCACGAATGACACAAAACCAGCATTTTCACACTCAACATATGGAAATGTTTGGTGGCTTTCCCAGTCAGCAAGGAGTATCAAATCCAGAGATAGAACACCAGGATTTAATTTCAGCAAGAGTTACAGTAGTTAAGCAATTTCCAGGCTTCAATCTTAAAATATCTTACGGTTGTGGTTAAGTTTGTACATATGTTCTATTTCACCAGCTTCAATGGGTCTCTTGTGATACATAAAGCTAAGATGGAACTCATCCAGAAAGGCTAATAACAAACTGTGCTTCATGTACAGGTTTTTCTTGCACATATTTCTCCTAAGAACATCTGTACACAGAAGAAACTGGCAAACAATTTATCTTATTAGTCAGAAGTTCCCAAAAATATTTATTCCCTAAACTTATTGTAACAACCTCTGTTTACAAAATGTTTTAAGCTGGGAAATAGCTCTCAGGAATTCAGGGGTAAATTGTTTTTCTTAATTCATACAGAGAAGATGCAACAACATGCTGAGCTGATGAGCACTAATATTAAACAGCCCATTTTAACCAGGTGTATATGGATAGAAAGAAAGATCTGCATGTGCTTTACAGCCTTAAAGTAAAATAACAAAATATATGTGTAGATATAATAAAAAAATTAGGGAAAAAACTAGGATTTTAGAAATGCCTGTGGGACAAGGAACACTGCCATCAAGTGGCCATGCCACAGGTAGAGCTCCAAGCAAGTCTGCAAACAGCAGGCTGCAGGTACTGAAATCTGGGCAGCTTTGCAAGTCTGTAGTAGGACAGCATTTTATTCTTTGTATCTCCAGGACAAAAAACTACCAGATTACAGTTAAACTCTTCAAAAAGCCTTGTGAATACTTTTATCAGATTTTCCAAGTTCTCTGGTGCCTAGAAACTCCTGTAGAGGCCTTGTGAGCTATTCAGAGGTTGCTGAACCATCTAACCCCTATTGGGCACGTGTTAAAAACACTCCTCTGTCCTTACCGGGATGCCAGGCAATCCTTGGTCTCCAGGGAATCCTTGAGGACCTGGCTCACCCTGGCAAGGGGAAAGAGACAAACACAATAAATCACTGTGCCTGTGAAAGCAAGACCTTCCCTCTCTACCCGCCGTGCTCCTGACACCCAAAGCAAAGCTTTGTCCTTTGTTTGCCAGCGAGTGCCCTGGGTCTGTGCCACCATGTGCTGCATCAGAGGCTCTCAGCACAGAGCTGCTGCTTCCTCTGGCACTGCCTGGGCACTGCTGCTCTGCTGTCCACAGCTGTACAAGCCAAACCAGGGCATGTCATGTCATGAGCTGGGAAACTGCAACATGCACAGTGCCTCATGAAAGCAGCCAAACAGCACATGATGAGAAAGCAATGTTTTCACAACCCTGCTTACAACCTCCAGAGTGAGCCCAAAGGAATGGGGTTTGTCTGAGCCTCACCTCACACTAATGTAAATTGACCAAGTACAACAATCTCCCTCATAACTTTACACAGGGGCTCAGGCAAGCTCAGACTGGGCTCCTAAACCAGCCTGTATAAGTCCCAGATTAACCCAGTATGCCTAGACTTCATGTGTCTAGAGAATCTTCAACTCAATCTTTAACTCAAACCACACAGCTTTCATAAAAACACTGATGACCTAAATTCACATCTCAGTAATAACAATGCAAAGGTGAAAAATCTGATTATTTCAGAGTAGTGTACACTAAGGCAAAAGAGCTAGAGCTTCCATTTATTTTTCTAAATTGATTTTTTTGCTTCAGCTGACACGATTTCACAGGTTTAACAAAAAACAAACTACAGTTCACTTATTTTTAAGTTTAATGACAAAAACCTTTACATAGCTTCCAGATGTCTTCTAAGTGTTGTGTATTCTCTAGTGGTCCACAATGGTCTGAGCTATGAATATTTTTATTCAATAACCATTTGACAGAACAAACTGGTACAGAAAATTATTTTGATTTGGAAATATAGCAGCTCTCACTGTTCAGTAATTTTGTTGATTCTTGAATGAAAGAGCAGGGAGAGGGAGAGGGTTTGTAAACTTAATTTACAGACCTTTTCTCCTTGCTTCCCCTTTGGAAATCCCATGAATTCCAGTATTCCAGTGGATGGTGGGGGACCTGGAGGCCCAGGCAGCCCCACATCGCCCTGTAGACAAAAGAGGAAGATATTAACTTAGCAGACCATGTTTGATTTTCTGTGGAAATGGCCTACAAATCAGAAGAAAAACCACTTCAATTATACCTCATGTATATAAATCTGTGTGCCTGAATGCTGGCATGGGACTTTGGTCATGGGAATCAAAAGATCAGATGGAAAATCAGGATGAACAAAATGCATCTGTTTCCAAAGCCTTGTGGATATAAAACATGACAAGGGAAAAAAAAAAAAAAAAAAGGCTCAGCTATTGAACCAATATGAAAACATTGCAGAAAAACTTTGGGGAGCAATATGAAAAAAAAAGAAGAGATGGAACAATTGGAATTGTGGAAGGCAGAGAACCAATTTTAACATCAGGAGAATCAAGTCCCAGATTGAGACCAGAAGCCCCATTTTGCCTATGTAAATTCTGACACAGACTGCAAGAACCCAGGTAGGACAGTGAGACTATAAATTACACACCAGTTGACTCGAATAATGTAATGAAAGCCAGGAAGAATGAAGTTGTTGGAATAACTCAATACAAGGTGATGGTGCAAAGAAACTGAGAAATGGAGATTCAAAAGATATCTAACGATCTCAGGTCTTGATAACCACAAAAATACTGCACTGACTTGAGATTTCCCCTTCTTCTTCAACCAGAAAAGGCTCCCATCCTTTTTAGTGTACCAACAGATAAGGAAGCAACAAGATTCTTTAGTATTTGAACTGCCAATCCGTCCAAGAGAAGAAGAGAAAAAGGAAAAGAAAAAAAATGCTAGAATCTAGCCACTTTCTAGAGGACCAAGCTGTGATGGAACTCTGAAATAGCATTTCCTGCTCTTTCCATAATAAAACAAGTTTTACTTACCTTTTCTCCTTTCTCTCCTTGAAAGCCTAATCCCATGTTACCCTAGGAGAGAAAAAAACCCATGGATGAATGAATAATAAAATAACAGCAACAACACCACTCCTTATTATCTAAGCCCACAGCACTGTTAAACCCCAAAAATTAGGTGTAAAAAGAAAACAGGAAAGGTAGCTACTTACTTTTGGACCTGGTGGCCCAGGGGGACCCACTGGACCCTAAATGTAAATAAGATCAAGATATTATTCCTTTTGACTTAATTAGGAGCAAACAATTGAAGCAATGCTGGGATCTGCAGTGGTACCTGAAGTTTCTTGCCTCCAAAGCAAAAACAACACACATGCTATTCAAGTCTTCACATCTCTAATAGCACAGCTCTTTGGCAATGTTGTTAATTAAGAGAAAACTTCAACTTAAACCAAACAAAAATGTAGTTTGGTTTTACCTTTGCCCAATAGAAATTCTCTTGTAGGATCTCGAAAAAGCAACTCTAGCACATCTCATGGCAACAAGGGCTCCAAGAGATCAGCTGTCAGAGGCTGTCAGAGATCAGCCTATTCTCCCTGGCCCTGGGATGAAGCAGTGCTCAGAACAGTGTAACAAGGGTTGGTGTTTGCAGAGAGCACTGCAGAGCTCTGCTGGAGCCCTTGTTTGCTGCTCTGGATGCTCAGAGAGGTGCCTTTGCTCTTGTGATGAGATCAAACTGACCCAAAACCAAACAGCCTATGCTGGAAGTCAGCTGTGCTCAGAGTTTTCAGATGCACAGGCACCTGGCTCATTGTCATGACACAAACAGAGACAAGGGAAAGAGAAGGGAAAACTGCCAACAGTTTGAACTCTCCTATCAGCAAGTGCAACAGTGAGGTCTCTTACCTGCAGACCTGGTAATCCTATAGGGCCTGCAGGACCTATTGGACCTGGAAAACCTTTTGGGCCCTATAAAAAGAACATAAGACAAATAGAGGATGTGTGGAATTTACCCCATCAAACCCCACCCAAAGTGAGTCTCAGGAAACATTAAGTAATATCTCCATGTTAAATAAGTAAATTTAAAAATTACAGCAATTTATTTCATACAATTAGATGTACTTTGAAAATCAAAGTTACAGAGTTCAGTGGTAGAAGGGAGTTTGATTTGAAAAAGGAATAATGAAATAGGCAATAGGAAAAATAGGACGTCCTCTACTCATACCCTTACAAATCTAGATTTGCTTACACTACTGGTATCACACATGTAAATACACTTCTCACTAATTTGAAAATGGTCCTTGAGAGTCCATACCTGAAAATCTACCCACTTAATATTGTTTAAAATCATTATGCCCCATATTAAACAACTTACAGGAACTCCATCCAATCCAGGAAGACCATTTTCACCCTAAAAATCATAAATGCATATGTAAAAATTATACAACATTATTGGAGCAAACTACAAGGAACATCAAGCTTTGTATAAATAGATATATTTGCTATTAGTTTATATTAGATCAAGTGTAAATGGGGAAATATCTTGAAATCTGTGCTTCTATATTTGAATTGAGTAATGGAGATCTCTAGAAAAATTGGAACCATTTTATTTATGTGTAACAAGAGAAAATAAAGTGGCATTAAAAATATTAATTACAAAACCACTGAAAATACACCATAAAAACTCTTACAATATGATTGCTATAAAATATGCAAAAACATATCATCACAATATGAAATTATTTTTATTTCCTATAAATACAGAAGTAAATTAATAAAGATCTATTTAACTTCTACAAACTTATGAGTGTACATAATGGGGATAGAATTTTAGAAAGGTTTCTAATTTTGACCAGCAAAGTCAGTGTGAGAGGCCTTATCTCACAGAGTGAATTTTTTAATATTTTCAATATTTAGTGAAGCATATATGTAAACCAAGAATGTGACTGATCAATTTCTGGTACCTTCCAGTACAAGAAACACTGAGAGGCAGCTGGAACCTCACAGTAGAAGTTGTAACATGCACTGAGCAGTAACAGGATGAGCAATGTCTCAGCATCCCAATATGGGATGAACAAGATCTCTTCAGAGACCAAGCAATTCCAGGTTCTGAGAGTATTCTGTAATATTATTAATGAAGTTATTACAAGGCCTTTTGCACTCAGACACCCAGGATTGACACCATGAACTTGCAGTATCAGCCCTGCAACCTGTGGGACATCAAGGAGTTTCTTGTATTGCATTTTCTCCTGTGTGATGACAAGTCTTACCTTCATTCCTTTAAGACTGCCTTGAGCAAAAACAGGTTCTCCTTTAAGGCCTTTTGGGCCAGGACGACCCTGATTTTAAAAAAAATAATAAAAAATAAATTTCTTGAAAAAACACTGCTTTAGTTTTGAAAGAATCTCTAATTAGCATAATGAACAAGGCAAATTCCTGGCTCCAGTTAACTGTAAAAATACCACTGCTGCTTTGTCAGAGAAGCTGTGCTATTATGAGAACTAAAGACTTCCTGCAGCTTTAGAAAAACAAGGTTCTGCAAATATTTCCTCTGGTATTTTCCTGTTTATATGAGATTTCCTTTTCATTTTAGGCCTTTGACAACCTTAGGTCCTATTTGAACCTGTTTGACACGGTGTAACTTCCCTGTTCATATACACACCAATGCTATTTAGAGGGACCTTGGCAGGCTTGCGGGATGGGCCCACGTAAACCTCATCAAGTGCAAGATCCTGCAACTGAGTTGGGGCAATCCCAGCCACAGAATCAGGTTGGGCAATGACTGGATTGAAAGCAGCCCTGGAGAAAGACTTGGGGGTACCTGTGGATGAAAAGCTGCCAGTGTGAGTTTGCAGCCCAGCCAGCCACCCATATCCTGGGCTGCATCTAAAGCAGCGATGACAGCAGGTGAGGGAAGGGATTTTATCCACAGGATCTTAATTCTATCCTCAAGGTGGATAAGAAAATTGAATTCTAACAATTCTAATAAACTTAGGGTTTTTTGGGGTCTTCCTAAGTACTTGGCAGTTGCTTCTTCAACGATGTCACAAAAAGCAAATCCTGGTTTAGTGACTACAGAAGACCACATTTGAGCTGGGACGTACAGGCAGTCCAGGTAGGCCGGGAAATCCATCGGGTCCAGAAATGCCACGACTCCCAGCGGTACCATTGCAGCCATCGAGGCCAGGGGGGCCTCTGGGTCCAGACTGCCCAGGGTGACCCTGTGTCAAGGGAAAGAGAGAGAATGACCAACACGATCCATTATTTGCTAGTAATACCGTTGTCCACGGAAAACTCATATCTTCCTTCCAAATGGCAACACAAACAAAAATAATTGCACAACTCCCAAGCAAGTTCAGTGTATGGCAGAGTGCAACAGAACAAGCTTCTTCAGCCAGCTTTGTTTATCCTCCCTAAAGGTTAAATCCTAGAACATTGGCTGCATTCATCTGATTACCTTTTTGTCCAAGGGATAGTTTTCTGAAGTACATAACTTGTGCATGAATAGGTCCCAAAAGGGACCATCCCACAGCAGTGTGAACCATTTGGAATGTAACAGTGTCAAACAGCACGCAAGGGTGCACCTGACACCAGGAATGGAAGCTGCTCATGTGAAAGAAAGGGCATAGGCAGATTCAACAATACTGAGCATTTATAATTCAAATCTGCTTGGAGTTTCAGTGACTTCTCTTCCTCTCCAGTGTAGATTCTTTCCTTTAATAGATCAACAGATGTTAAAGCTCCAGTATCAGGCCATTCAAAGCAGAACTGCTTTATTTGTTATATTAAACATAAGACCTTAGGCAAAGCAACTAGAAGAAAGATCCAATTAAACTGACAACATTTTTTCAAAAGTATTTGCAATGGCCAATTATTAATCAAGCAGAGCAAAATACAATTGAACCTAATTCTGATTTCACATATCTTTTGCCCTGGTACAGCTCTCCTAATTTGATTGCAGTTTACTCAGCATGGTACTAGTGCAAAGGAGATCAAAGTTTGGGACTTCATGTAGTTTTTCTTCAGTGCCACATGAGTATGTGAGGGCAGAAGGCAGAAAGGCAGAATTGTCAGTTACAATGCCCAAGTGCCAGGCAGTACAGCTTATTCTGTACTGCTTTTCCTGTAAATGAGTTCTGTGGCACTCAACAAGATTGTTTTAAGGCAAGAAGAAAAATTGAACTTTTGGAGATAGTATCAGTAACTTGACAGTTCTCTCCCCGCTCTGTACACGGTGATCTTGACTCATCTCAAAAGTACTTTTGTTTTATCCCAAAGATTTGTCCTTAAGATATGGCACTAAGCAAGTTATGACTCACATTAGGAAAGTACAAAAAACCAAACATGGATAAAATGGTGAAAAAGCAGAACATTAACAATCCTTCATGCCTGATACTTAAAATAAAACACATTTGCAACATTAAACATCTTCCCAATCCAAGCCAATAGCACATACTGAGACAAAACTCAATGAGAACTTTGCAGTAATGTAAAGCTTTTTATCTAGGGATCTTTAAATATCTTGAAAAAAATGTGGGAATGCTATAACCTAGTTTTATAGATGGGAAGCTTGGGACACACAGTAGCAGGGTGATTTTCTCAAGGATGCAGAACAACTTAGGCCATATTTATGTAATTACTTAAGCTGACTTCAGCTGCTGCCAGCACAGCTATTCCACATTGCTGCTTATTCACATGTATCTCTCCCTGTGCTGGCAGAGTAGGAGACAAACACAGCAGAGAAATAATTGTTCTATTTCTTAATGGGGTTAATTTCCAGTCAGATGAAGTGCTTGGTCCAGCTCATTTGGCAACTGCATTAAGATTTGTGCCAACAAAATCGAAAGGGACCTGATCTGTTTTCTGTTAGTCAACAGAGTACAAACTGAATCAATGTCAGGTGTGTCTCAACTGCACAATTAGGGCAGCTCACCCAGACAAGTATAAATTTGAGATTTAACAAGGAATGGAATGAAGTCATTCTAAAGCATTACCATCAGAGACATTAACAGTACCAGTTGCTCTGATGATTAGTCTGCTTGTCAAAATAAACATGTGTGGTGTGCAAGCAGGGACCTGCCAGGCCCTGGTAAAGCAACTGGAGTAGGCTGAAGCAGCAATTTATTGCCACTTAGATTTTTCTCTTAGAAATTACTTAATTAATTTGATCCATGCAGGATGTCATAGCCAAGAGCATCACATCTCTGACAGGACAGGCGGTGACTGCAGAGTCAGAGGCCAGAGCTGTCAGTGTCCACCAGGTTTTCACTTTGTTTACAGCATAAACATGACCAGGAACTATGTGGGACAAGCACACACATATCTGGTTACAGCACAAGGTGACCAGCTGCAAGTTTAGTGAAGCTGAAAGGGCCAACATCTGCCCCTCAGAGTGAGACAACAGGGAGCCAAGCTGCTCCAGCTTTCTTGCTGGCCAAGAGCCAGCCCGTGGCATGCAGCTGCTGGGTGAGCCACATCCTGGGAAACGCTTTGGGTGAGATCTCCTAACTCACAGAACAAGACAACCTGTAAGAGGCCCAAAGGACTTTGGTATGCTCTTAAAATGTGAGTAGGGCTTACAGGGAGAGGACATAAAATATGCTGATCACAGTGATTTCCTATGTGCGCTAAATAAATCTGTGCCCCTGTCACTTAATCCCATGGCATCCGTGTCTGTGGTTCTGTGCCAAAACATGACACAGACTGACACACAAGCACAAACACACATTCTGTGTCTTTTGCTTTAGGAAAACAACCCACAGGATTTCCTACTTTAAAGCTAATCAGCAATCAAGAGTTCATAATATTTGTTTTAAGACCCTTATCTGAAGAGATATTGAACACCCACAACTGACTTCCTTGAGAGTTGCCAAGTCCTGCCTTAAAAGAACCTTTTTCCCAGGGGTTTCAAATACTGATTTAAAGAGCTGGTTTGACCTGAAAAAGTGGTGGTTAATAGTTTCATTGCTCTCACCTCCTCTAATTCCTCTTTTGGCAGATGTGCCAATTGAACACAAGCACCTCAACTGACTAAGGCACAAGACTTTCAGACTTATACATGTCAGGGTGATTAGTTTACAGATCAGAGTTAAAACACAGGCTGGAGAGATGCTTGTGCTCTCTGTACCCACAAAAGGAGGCATTTGGTGTGAGAGACAGATAAGGAAATTTGAACTGGTTATCTGGACCCTCTTTATCTGACTCTTGTTTGTACACTGACACTGCGATCCCAAGGGGCCTCTTTTCTAAATCAAACAGTGAACAGCCAATCCCAACAGGAGAGTTCCACAAATAATTAAAAGCAGAGAAACAAATGCAATTAGGGATGAATACAAAATTAATTGAATAAACAGTTCAATGGGTTGTTAAGACAAGTGGCCTTTCTACAGCCATTGGCAAGTGCTTGCATTTACTTTAGGAAGGTCACAAAACTGCCTCTTCATATAGCTTTGGCTTTCATGGCACAGACAAGGGCTCACTTATCATAAAAGTATTTCCTTCAAGAACCCCTTGGACAGTTAATGAAAAGTTATATACATCTCCCAGCTTCAGTTCCAGCTTTTGCCAGAGGTGTCCTTGAATCTTGTCCCATAGGAAAAAATAAACTTCCCAAGTAGGACTAAGGATTTGAGGGCTTCTACAGCATGACATGAAAGTCTAGCAATAAACACATGTAGCTGCTGTATTTACTAGGTTAAAGGGATTAGTCAGGCCAGCTGCAATAACATGATTTACTTGTCACCAGCATTCCCCAGGGGAACTCTCTGGAATACCACTTCCTTTAAGGTCAGCAGTGGGATTCCCCTCTGAATAATGGCTTTGCCCATTGGCCATGACTAAACTACACCTGCCCACACTAACATACCTGCATACTACAAAAAAATCTCTCTTCATATTTGGATGTGCAGAGATAGCAGTATCTTTTTACTTCTCCCATCTTTCTCACACACACATGTTCTCTCGTTTGCTCTACATTTCACACATCCATATAAAGCGCCTATATTGGTACACATTTCACAAAAAATCTAAGTTGCTCCCTATCTTGAAATGTAATGGTAAAAGTGAAAATATTTACTCAAGCAGTGGTGGTTGCTATTTTCACCCTACATTTATCTTAGTGGTTATAATGTAAACAGTATGAACAAGTTTCTCTTTCCCCTTTTTCTGCCCTGCAGTTGTGGCATACAAGAGCCACAGTGATGAACACTTTGCTACTCTGACCAGCAAAATCTGCCTCTTTCCCATTAACCCATTTACAGAATGTTGCAAAGCAGAACAGATCTGCATATGCTGGAGGCTTTGAATCCTCTCATCTGCCTCCCCTTCTCTCTCCTAGGAATGCCTGTAGCTGCCAACTACCTGGCAATGGCTGCTGCTCTATCTCTGCCTCCCCTCATTGTTGGGAATCCCCTTTCTCCAGAGCCTCATCTGAAAAAACACCCTGAGAACAGCACGTTCCCACAGCGTGTTCAATTAAATTAAGTATTATGGGAACAGCTTGTTCTCTTCAGACCTCGACAGTTGGCTGGTGGTAAAAGCAAAAGAAAATTAGCAGCAAGGGAGTAGAGCAGGAGAGAAAACAGGCAAGGATGAGCAGAGGGGGACTAAAGGAAAAGGGCCAGGAAGGAACTGGAATCAAACAAGCTCATTTACAAGGCCAACAGCGCATTTTCAGCCAATCTATCATAACTATTCAGTTTTTGATTTGAAGTAAGAAAACACAGTTCAACTGTTGGAGCTCTTCAGCATCTGAGAAAGCAGAGAAGATGAGAAAGAGTATGAGCATAGTCTGAAGGCACAATGACAGAATGGAAAAATGCCATCAAGAAAACAAAAATAATTCTAATATCAGAAGGAGAAAGCAGGATGAGTCAAACAGGGTAGAAAGAGTAAGGAAGATTGGGGCAACTTCTAAAGCTGGTCCAGTTAAGGTTTCCCTGAGATATAGCATAATGCCTCTGCCAGAGTCCCTGGAGAAACCAAACAAAAGAAAGCTGTCCAAGAACTCTAGCTACATAATTTTTTATAAACTGTCTCTAGAATATAAAGTTTTAAAGAATGAAAGAAACAGAAAGTTCCTGATAGTCAGGGAAAGTGGTTACCTACCTGTCACCTGATCTAAACCAGGACTAGAACCTAGAAGAGAATTAAGGGTTATCTGGAGAGCCTCAGCTCTCATCAGTGTTTTCACTCATGTCATAGCAAAAGATGATTGAGGGAGACCTGGTAACAGCTATCACATACAAGAAAGCTACTACAAAGCAAAAGTGAACAATGTTCTCTCTGTGTCCCTGATCAGTAACATGAGAACTAAGAGCTTTAAACTGCAGAAAGAAAGACTGAAGTTAGGCATTAGCAAAGCTTTTCTAATAGAGAAGTTAGTCTACATCATCACAAGGTTTTAAAAACTGTTTAGGAAACTCATGTTAAAAATGGCCTGAAGCACAGCTGATCATGTCTGTTTGACTCCCTGAGGTCCCTTTCAATTCTGCAAATCTTTGATTTTATGCAACAGTGGGTTTTAGGCAGTGCTGAGGGAACAGTGGTGCTGAAAGAATAGCTAATCAATCATGCAAGCAATCCCCACGTAACTCAGGCTCATTTTCTGATATGTATCAGCTTCCTATTGTCTTCCAAAACAGCATGGAATCACCAGGTGGATTAACAAACAATTCCATCTTCCTACAGATAGAAGCAAGCAATTGCTATTGCTAAATACACTATGCATGTGCTAGGAAAATATAATCATGTTCAGGTACTTTTGGCTGTGATTACCATTCTGGTGATTTATATCTACATATAAACTTACTGGGATCCCGTTGATACCCTGGAATCCTGGAACTCCCATTGGACCCTGAAGAAAAAGAGTACACATTATATTTCACTTCATTGGTCTATACATTTCAGTTACCTGGGAGATATTTTCCACTCCAACACTTTCAGTCTTGGACCTCTGCTTTCAAAACCAAAAGGAGCAAACTATCTCAGGCAGATTCCCTCTGACCACAGGGGTCAGTGAAGACAGGAACTGAGCATCTGAGCTTGACTGGATGCCAAATAAGTGTTACAGGAATGTTTTAATCAGGCAACTTAATGTAAAAATATAATCTCCTACTGCACAGCTGGGGAAAACAAGATGCCAGGAAAATAAACAACCTACATTTAACCCTTGTCTTTCCAAGAGTTTCAACAAAACTTACATATTTTTCTACAGTTGTCTACAGTTGGATAAGACCCCCAGAGACATGCAGACCACTGCATTAACTACAGACTGCTCAAGCTGCAAGTAATTACCACAATTTGTTGCTCTGCTCTGAATAGTAGCAAAACAGACTGTGTAAGCAGAATTCCCTTACTTGTTCTTGCTTTGGAAAAGTAAAATACATTTCTCCCACAAGAGATGAAGAGAGAGAATCTTATGGCATGCTGGTATTGCATATGTATAATTTCAGGGAATAGAAACAGTTCTGGAGTAACTGGATTTTTTTTTCAGTGCAAAGGAATTGTTTCCAGTCTTGCACATTGCATTCATTGACACCTACACCTTATGGGCTACTCTATTGATTATGACATAGTTTATTGTATTCTTTTTTTTAGAAATAATTTTGCACCTGCCAAACTGAACTGCAGATTTTATGTAGTACCCATTCTTTTTGCTTTTCTAGACACCAGCTCAGGATCTTCTACACAGGAACCAGCCCCATGTCTCCCTGCACAGAAGTGTGAATAATAGCCTCTACCCCTGGGCATGTGAAGTGACAGACTACTTGCAACAGCAAAACTCATTTGGCTGTAGCTCACCTACCAGCATGGCTACACTGTTCAGTACCTTTAGTATCTGTATTCTCATTCAAAAATAAATGCTGACAATTCTCTAAAGATACTGTTGAAATGCCATTGTATTTTTATCCCTAGACATATAGTCCAAGATTATCTTTATTCACTCAAAAATATACACAAGGCCATAGAACTATTGCAGGGACAGAAAAGTCACTGCTGAGCCTACCTTGTCACCTTTCTGTCCAGCTGGTCCAGGAGGGCCCACTGCTCCTCTCTCACCTTTTGCTCCAGGCAAACCTTCTGGGCCAGTAAATCCAGGTGCTCCTATTGGTCCTTGAAGCCCAATTGGTCCTGGTCGACCCTAATATACATTAAAAACAAGTCAATGCATCATCTCCACAAACTCCTTTGTAATTACTGTTTCCAACTCAACTTTCAATGCAATTTGATACCTCTCTGGGTAGTTAGGCCATCCTAAAGTTTTCCCTGTCTATTCTTAGACAAAGACTGCCCAAAACTCCACACATGACTCGAGATGGGGCAACACCAGCACAGAGTAGAGAAGGACAGCCACCTCTCTAAACTGTCTGGTGATGATGTGGAGGTTGGAAAACTCCTCTGAGATCAATCTAACCTTTGACTGAATACCACCATGCACATGAAACCATATGTCTAAGTGCCACATCCATCCATTTTTTGAACAATTCCAGGCATGGTGACTCCACTATGTTCCACTTCTTAACTCTTTGCAGTGAAGAAATTTTTCCTAATATCTGTCAGGGTCAGTTGGTGAGACCCCAACAGTGTGAAAGTCCTTGTTCCCCTAGCCCGGCAGCTGAAGAGGTCTGGAATACGTGAAGTCGAGTTCTCAAGGTTGTTTATTTCTCCTTATCTATATCTTCTCTCTGACCTGCTGAGGTCCACCTAGTACAGAAGCCATAGCAGTCTGGCCGGCATCTTGGGAGGTGTCTACCTTTTATATCAAAAGTTACGTATCGTTTGTTTATAACAATGCACCAATATCTAACATCTATGTTGGACAGTGTGTCCCTATCCTAAACCAATAGAAAAGTGTCACCATCACAGCAAGACATGAAGGACAAGAAGGAAGAAAAGGCTAGGACATGCTCACATTCCTCCATCTTGTACCCCTGAATTACATTCTAAAAAACCCTAAAATCTACTTTTCCACCCTGTGTCAATTCACCTATTACACTACTCAAACCCATTTGGCTTGTAATTCCTCATATAGAGTTGGCAGCCTCTCCCACAGGCTAAAATCTAAGCCACGGGTGTTTTTCACTTCATGCCAGGGTCTCCGAGCCCCCTTGCTTGGGTATCGAGACAGCCAGGGCAGCCAGAGGGATGTCCTGAACCCCCACAAATACCCAGCCCGAATCTCCTCGGGCACAGCTTGAGGCCACTTCCCCTTGCACCATCGCTGCTTGCCCAGAAGCGGCTCACCACCACCTCCCTTCAGAAAGCCATAGGGTCCCTGCTGAGCCTCCTTTGCTGCAGGCTGAACAAGCCCAGCTCCCCCAGGCGTTTCTCATCACGCCTGTGCTCCAGGCCCCTCACGGCTCCGCTGCCCGGCTCCGCTGCCCGGCTCTGCGGGCGCTGCAGCAGCGCAGGCCGCGGGGCCCGGCACCAATCCCCGGGCCCGGAGCCCAGCGGGGCACGGCCGGCCGCTGCCGCCAGAGGGCGCCGCCCCCGCGGCTCGGCGCTGACGGCCCTGCCCGGCTCGGGAGGAGCCCTGAGGAGCCCTCGGGAGGTGCCCTGAGGGGCCCCCGGGAGGAGCCCAGGGGAGGTGCCCGGCTCGGGAGGTGCCCCGAGGAACCCTCGGGAGATGCCCCCGGGAGGAGCCGCCCGGTGTCACCGCCCTGCTGGGCTGTGCCCAGGGACACCAAAACCACCACGCTAAGGTCCCACAGTATCAGCAGAAAATGTACTTCATGGCTATGCTTTCTACCGGCAAAATCAGTGGATTACACAAAGTTGCCCGCGTTAAGGGGTAAAACGTTCATGAAACACCCTGATCCAATAAATTCCACATATTTGCTATTTCTATTTAAAACACACAAAGACAACACATACTGTCATCTTTTTCCCCACCATGGACAATGCCAGGACTGACTCCATATGAACTCAGAGTAATTATTCCATTTTATACTTCAAGACTTTCTGAAGCAACAAGGAAAGATGTACAAAAGTCAAAAAGCATGATTTCAACTTTGGTTGCTTTTTTGCTTTGATGTTGTGAAATGTCCAAGTTAGATAAGAAATAAGGATTAGGACTTATAGTAAAATAGAATAGAGAAGGAAGTTAAAAAAAATTTACACCTTAATAATTCCACCACATAATTCCCCCTCCTTTTAATTCTCATGTCCATGGAAGTGTGTTTTCCTTTTACTTCCCTAACTCCGTAAAACAGCAGAAGGAATGCAGCTCCCTGCTGCAAGTGTTTCAGTAATCTCTGCTGGAGACATACAAAGCCCTGACTCATGGCTTGGCAGGTAAAATACTTTTACTGTTAATTTAAAAATGCATTGTTAGATGTTTAAAATCAAGCAAAGTGAAACAAAGTGTACATGATTTTAAAATTTCTTTTTCCAGTATCATTTCTATTACCTGTTTAGGCTAAAATATTTTTTCCCATATTCCATGCGTCTTTCTTCACTGTTGTTGCAGTTTTCTTTTAACTGCAACAATTCTCCCATATCACTCTTTCTGTTGTGATTGTTTCATCCTGGCCTTTTAACTGAGGTCAAGTGCGTGTTTGATATTTCATACCTTTTCTGTGTAGACACTGTCCATAGTGTGCACTTCCAGAGGCACACACTCGCATCTGAAAAGGCTTTTATGTTGATTATTTTTAGCTTTCTTCACTCTGGGCTAATTATCAATAGGTCCTTTATATTGGAAACTATATAATCAGAACATTAATCCCCAAATCTTCAGCTGTCCTGAACCATACACAACAAGAAACATGTTAAAAATCACATGCTCTGCTCTCACTTAAAAAAGTTAAAGCTGAGACTGAATTTCCCATAATCATAAGAAATTCAGAGGCTTTCAGGCAACAATTCACTTACAAAGCATGGGTTGTGGACTGCTTACCTCAAGGCACCACAACAGTGCTAAAGCATAACCTAAAAATGTTACACTTACAGTCTTACTTACCTCTCACAAAAGAAATGGCATCCAAGAGCCCACCAAGTTTGTAGAGAAAACACACTGTGAATTCTTCATTTGTTTGAATTGCTAATACTTCTGTATTCCATTAGCTTGATTGCCTGGTTAATGATAGTGTTTCACAATGACTAGAACTGATGGGAATTAACATTTTAGGAGGCTTTTGTTTTGCTCTGCTGCAGGTGGCTCTGAGAAATAGATCTAGACTGGAGAGTAAAGACCAGCAACTAAACCTTCTGCTTGTGTTTGGATGAGCAGCTCTTGGACAGAAGAATTAAATATGTTCTCTGTGATTTCAGGCCCCACAGCTAAATAGCTCTCTCCTGCATTAGTGCCCTACAAGAAAGATTTTAACTGCACTTGAAGATTTTGTCCAGTGCCTTGGAGTGTCACTAAAGCATAAGGATACAGTAAAGTGCTTCTAATCTCTCTGATAATGTGATTATGCCATGATAATCAGGCTCTCAAGAATTCCCACTGTTTCTTTTGAAGTCTGTGTGGATGGAAATCATGTTTTCTATGCTGAAACAAAGGACTTGCCTTCACTGCTAAAAAACCAGTATTTTCGTCACTCAGCAGCACTCCCATGAACTGTTCCAAGATTAAAGCATTATAAAGAGCAGGCACAGTGGCATGCAGGAGCAATTCAATGATAGCAGCACTATGAAGACTCAGGTTTTACCATAAGGTAAATTTACAGACCTCAATGCCACATGGAACTTCTGTCTGACCTAACACTTACCTAGTCTTTACTGGGCTTTAGCCAGTAAAGACTATCTAAAGGATAAAACAATAAAACAACTCTTAGTAGAGAGGACCAGCTGAAATATAAAATATGAATTACATCAAACAAAAACTACAATGAATCAACAGAGCTCCCTATTTTTCATCTTTAATGTTCAACACTAGCAATTAATGCAAGCGATATCATTTTAGTTTTTTTAAGATATATGACAATTGTTTTTAAAGAGAGGAAAATTATAGAATACTAATTATATTAAGCAATAACAAAGCAAATGAAATTACTGTGACTTGTGAATGTTCTCTCAAATGCCGACTAGAATTTAATATGTGAAATCTATGACCTGCATTCTCAAACTTATTTGTGCACTAGGCTTTTACAATGCAGCAGCACTAAATGAGATGCCTGTCTCTAATGAATATGATACTGGTAAAAATAGCTTTTTTTTAAATATACCTGGGCATTTTCATAGTTAATTTTGGATTCTGACCAAGTTTGTGTCACAAGATCAGCATGAATCATGTCCATCTCTGTTATGCACATATCCATTGCAAACCGTTACAAACACACAGCTGGCTCAGACATTCAGCTTTCCATTCTCAATGTGTGGTAAGCAAGAGCAAAAAATGCCTGGAAAAGGAACCTCCCATTGCTTCTGAGTCACCACACTGCAGAAGGCAATAAAACCAAACAGCCTGAAAGTGTAATTTGATGGCAGTGTCTTTCAAGGTGGAAAAGGTTCTGCACCATGTACTTTTTCCCTTATACCCTTTTAATTTCACCTGTGTGTCAGGGTGTCATGAGGAAAGGCTTGAACAATGGGTAATGATGGGGCCTCTGCTGCTGCACAACCTAACACATCACAGTTTCTCTATTGTCACTACCCCTTTTGCCAACTCTAATACCCCACATAAATTTTCGCCCACTGAAGCAGAGCTGCTACACATAGCATTACAAATTCCAAACATTCTTTTATTTCCCATTGCCTCTGTGAGCTTGGAGAATAAAGCATAAATCTATTTGATTTGTTACTGTGTAAAGGAACACACGTGGAAGTGGTATGGAACCACTGGATAGGCTACTTATTTCTGGGACAAAAAAAACCCAAATACATACTTAGGAAACAATTCAACTGGCCTAAGTCACTGTCAATGCCAACTCAGTGATTCATCACCATAAAGAACACTGGAACCCACTAAAACGAATCTCGCAGCTCTGGTAACTAAGCAGATAATACTACTGATCAGGAAGGGCAGAAATGATTCCTATTTTTGTTAGTAAATTTGTAGGCTGCCATATTTCAAGCAGCAAAAGCACTATTCATTTTCTAAGCAAAATTAAGGTCCTGTGTATGAAAAGAGCAACTGAATTTAAATATGCTCATGTCTTCTGAAACTAACACATGGTTTCTTCTCTATGAGAATTCAGTGACCAAAATTTGTAAAAGGTTCTTATTCACATTCTCTATTCCTTCACCCATTATTTGCCCCATAAAAGATGTTTTATTGACACAAAAGATTATTAGTGAAATATTTACTTCATGAGCAAATACTTTGTTGCTTGAAGCATCTTATGCTTGTTTGATTATATAAACATGAACCAAACAACCAACCACTAACTCATTATTACATTCTGGCTCTAAAAATGCATGTTCTTATATATTGCATCCTCTAAGGCTGAAACTTTTAAGGAAGATCTATGTACCCGATTCTTGTTGGACAGGACAGCCTGTGCAAGGGACAGGTACCTCAAGATGCTCTTTCACACACACAGGTTGCATTTCCCATTTAAACCAGGGACATTCTCTCTGATGAGAGCCACCAGGTTACAAAAGCTAACGCAGGGATCTCCCTGAACTCAGATGAGGGCTCTGTCAGTGACTTACCAGTGCAAGGCAGCCATGTCCAGGGCGAGCAGCACGGCCTTGGGCCATCCTTCAGCTTCCCACCTCCACTTCTTCCCTTGCCAACCTTCAACTTCCCACCTCCACTTCCTCCCTTACCATTCTTCAACTTCCCACCTCCATTTCCTCCCTTTTCCTCTTCAGTCTGCCCTGCCTTCACAGCAAGATTCCCACAGCAGTGGTTCTCTTGCTAGAGAGACAGGGAGTAGCACAGCAGAGTCCTGCTCTCAGCTGGGGCCCTGCAGTTCTACTGTAATAATAATAATTACTGATGAAAACCCCTTCACTATTTTCCTAAATTACAGGTCAGGTATCCAGTGCCCTGCTCACATTCCAGAGTAAGTAATTATTCTCCCTACTGAAAAATGCTTTGTACTTTTAAAGAAAATTTTTCTTCAGTTTTTCTTCTAAAAACTTAGGGGAAGTCTTAAGTTGAAAATGGCTTTTTTATTTCTGTCATATAATTCATTGCTCCTCTACACAGCTTTTTACCTATGCAGCATGAAAAAAATACAAACAAAATGTATGTGCACACAGAAATAATGGACCAGAAAAAAATCCTGTGCAACAATCCTGCTTCATTCAGCATCCTCCCAAAAATGCCATTGTTTGGGGTCTTCTTCTGTTTTGTTCTGTTTAAGGAAGGATATTAGGGTGATTTTTTTTTTTATTTTAACAAAAGCAACATTTTTTTCATGTACCATGTGAAATTATTTAGTATCACAATGCCTTTCAAAAGCTTTCTGTTTATGCAAAGCAGCCTTTGGAATGCTCACACCGCTGAATGTCAAGGCTGCTCTGGTAATCTCAGGACCAATCTTTTAATGTAATAATGAGCAACTGCAGGCTGAATCCCATAAAAAATTTTAAATTTAAATTCATGTGATAAAATCCATTTTCAAAAAATAATTCTGTTATTTCCATTAAGCCTGACTAGACATGACTGCAAGTAGAAAATCTAGGTGATAAAAACCGTGTCTGTCATGTATATGTATGTATGTGTGTGTGTATATATATATGGCTTTACACCCTATTTTTTAACTTAAAAATTACTTTAGCTTAAAAAATTATTGAAATTTGATTTCACAAATTGTTTGATGAATCCCATACTTCAATAACAAAGTTGAAATGGATAGTTTACCACATTATAAATACAGAACTATATATGGACTCTAGACAATTTGTAAGACTATATTTTTAATTGGATATTTAAATCTATGAAAAGCTTGTTCCTTAGAATGCTTGATTTCCAGTTAAAAGCTTTCATGAAACATCCTGATCCAATCAATTCCATATATTTGCTATTTCTATTTAAAACACACAAAGACAACACATACTGTCATTTTTTTTCCCCACCATGGACAATGCCAGGACTGACTCCATATGAACTCAGAGTAATTATTCCATTTTATACTTCAAGACTTTCTGAAGCAACAATGAAAAATGTACAAAAGTCAAAAAGCATGACTTAACTTTGGTTGCTTTTTTGCTTTGATGTTGTGAAATGTCCAAGTTAGATAAGCAATAAGCTCCTGTGGGAAGGTTCCAGGCCACAGAGAGCACAGATAACATGAAAGCCTGTGAAAGCCCTTGTGGGCTGTAACATCCGTGTGAGAGAAGCACCACTGAGGCCACAGCCCTCCTGTGCTGAGCTCCAGAGAGGAGGGGAGCCACGGGCAACAACCCACAGTGATGGGCACTACAGAAAGTTTTGAGTTATGGGGATTTTTTTTAAATAAAGAGCAAGCAGCAGGATTTACAAAGCAGAGTGATGACTTACATTGTATTTAAATTAAACAAATAACCAATGTATGAAAATGATGACTTACGGCTTATTTTTAAGGAGCTGCATTGTATACTTGAATTACATTTACTTGCCTTTTTCATGATCATCAATCAAAATTATGCCTTTTTTTGAGCAGAACAAAAGATTTGCAGAGACTAGATCCTGATGAATTGCATCTCAGAGTATCACCAGAGCAGAGGTGATCACCCCTGAATCCCCACAGCTTACCCACTGTTTGTTTAAGCCAATTGGCCATGAGCCTCAGGTGATATTTGGTCATCTGAGATTAAATTTTTGCTATTTGCCACAGCAAAAGCTCTTTTTGCTATCTTGGCTGATATCTTTAGGGCCTTTTTGTGTTTTCAATTGGCAGAGCAATACAAGCTTCATACACCAATGAAGACAATTCGTGTAGACAGCACATGAGTCTGACAACAGGTACTCCTCTGAAATCGTGCACATGGGTAAGCCTGAATTAGAGGCAGCTGAGGAAATGAGACATGAAGGAGGAGGTAACATAAGCAGGAACTGCTGCTGCACCTCGTGGAGCTCTGGCACTACATTACACCCATCAACATTCCAAAAACTAGGGCCTATATTGAAATACTTGATTATGAAAACTTAACAAAAATGTTGAAGCCAGTGAGGTCTAACTGACTTCAATTTACTTATGAACTAAGCTTTTCTTTTTTTCTTAACAAAAGAGCATAGTACAGCCAAAGGTTTGAATGGTTTATGAGATTTTATGGTCTTTTGCAACCTCAGTTCATATTGTCTCCCTCAAGCCTTCAGTGCCTAATCTCTAAAAAATGTTTTAGAAAGTCTTTACAGTTCTCTGACCTGTTCACATAGGACAGCAGCTGTCATAACATTTTCCTGCCCTTAATTGAAGGAAGAGAATTTGAGCATTGTGTACATCTCTTGACAGCAGAATAAGTCCTGAGCTGAATTTTAATACAAAAGAGTTAGTTATTTCAGAAGAAAACACAGGGTTTCTCTAGAACTTCTTTCCATTCTCCTGGTGGCTGCACAGGAAAGTAGACAAGGCAGCATATGCAAAGTATTTTCCTCACCGGGATGCACACAGGTCACCTCTGGTGAGAGCAGGGCAGTGGGAATGACCAAGTGGCAGCTCCTTGGCGGTCAGTCCCACAAAGGGGATGGTGGAACGACAAGTGAGGGTGACATCCCCTCTGTCCCCTGGCTCTGTGGCCATGAGAGCATGTATGTGTGTGTGTCACTTCTCCCACACATTTGGGAAGATGGAGCAAGTTATTCTTCACAATTTAAAGGGGTTTTACTTTACTCATTATTGAGGAAGATACAACACTTATCATGGATATTATACAAGTCTCCTGAGGAAAACAGATGTTGAATCATTGTATCTTCGTGGGTAACCCCAGCTTCTGCCTCTCCTTAAGATACCCCCTACACAACAACGTTCAGGGATCTGCTATGGGCTCATAAGGAAAGAAAAACATGCAATGTTGTGTTATTTTCCCTTCCACTTATCCCTAGCACCCCAAAGAACAAGCAAAAAAAAAAAAAAAAGAAAATGTGAGTGTGTTTCTAAAGAACTGTTTAAGTGGACAGTGACAATGAACTTGCTCCCCCTGCCTCTGGCTGGCATTTCCAAGCTGCCTTCCCCATGGACTCGAGTGACAGAAGATTCATTGTTGCAAAAATGTTGTCAGTAGAAAATTAGCTGTATTAAGTAGTGTACTGAGCAAGTGAAATCCTGCCAGCGTCAGGCCTGTTAAGACTATTAAAAGGACATTGTATCTAGAAAGGCAGGGAGGGTTCAGCCACATGCTGAAGCCGAGCAGACTCCAAACCTCCGCAGGGTCCGCTGTGTCCAGATCTGTTAATTTGCTTTGGGCTCCTCTCCAGTTCTTTCCTTTACAACAAACCCTTTAAAAAAAAAAAGTCTAATTCCCATTTGCAAGCAAAGTCTATGAAAAGCTAGTGTTTCCTCAGAGACCAAGCAGGGATGTGGGGAAGGGAAGGGAAGGGAAGGGAAGGGAAGGGAAGGGAAGGGAAGGGAAGGGAAGGGAAGGGAAGGGAAGGGAAGGGAAGGGAAGGGAAGGGAAGGGAAGGGAAGGGAAGGGAAGGGAAGGGAAGGGAAGGGAAGGGAAGGGAAGGGAAGGGAAGGGAAGGGAAGGGAAGGGAAGGGAAGGGAAGGGAAGGGAAGGGAAGGGAAGGGAAGGGAAGGGAAGGGAAGGGAAGGGAAGGGAAGGGAAGGGAAGGGAAGGGAAGGGAAGGGAAGGGAAGGGAAGGGAAGGGAAGGGAAGGGAAGGGAAGGGAAGGGAAGGGAAGGGAAGGGAAGGGAAGGGAAGGGAAGGGAAGGGAAGGGAAGGGAAGGGAAGGGAAGGGGATTCCCTATTTTTCACACTTCTTACAGAAGTTTCCTGTGTTGCTGTCAACCATCTCATGATATTCCAGCTAAAACAGAACAACTTATCTTGGTTTACATGCTGCAAAATTAACAACTAATAGAACAATCTTTAACAGCTTGTCTTCGAATCTGCATAAAAGGTGCTCAATCTTTGCCTTCTACTCTTTGTCTATCTGCAGATATTCTAGCCAGTAATGTGGCTGCTCATATCAATGACATTTGTCTTACTGCATTTTGCAATAAATTAAATATCAAGGTGAATTTTTGGCAGACATTACTTAATATTAACTAAAATAATACAGACTTCTTTTCATATTTGGCATAAAACATAGCTGTGGTTTTTCAGTTTTAATAATATCATAATTAAATGGAACTTTTCAATTATTGTTATTGTGTTTTCTGTTTCTGCAGAATGCAAACTGTATCATTAGAATATGAACAATAGAGATTTGGATCCCAAGCGTAACATTGCTATTCTTAAAGCTGATTTAACTGTCTGTATTCATTTATGCTTCTAGGAGTTTCTCTCAATTTATCTCAAATTCCTGAGAGAAAAAGTGTGTAAAATGCTGAGATACCTGAATCTAAACCCTGAACCTTTCCTCTGTCTTAGCTAGCAATCCAAGTCACAGCCTAACCAATTCTGGACAACAATCTTATGACTGCTTTTTTCGCTCACTGGATTGTCCTGTTATTTTTCTAATCTAATTATTCTATGGCATTTCACTGTTACACAGAAAATGTGTATCTGTGAATTGCCATAAGTTAAGCAATGTTCCAGAAAAACAATCTTGTCTTTTTCTCTTTGTTCTTATTGATGCACTACCATGTCTCTTCCCCTGTTTGATACTCAGTGTTTGTGCTATTACAACCAAATTAGTGCTGAGTACAATGTAATTCTGAAAACAAGTCTGAGCCTGGCATGTGATATATGCAGCATGACTGCCTCTAAGACTTACTGCCATTTCATGTATAACATTAATAGTCTAGTTAACAAAGTAGCTTCTTTTTTGGAAAAGAAAAAAAAAAATACTAAATGAACAACAAAGCCCCTCTACACAATTTTTAGAAAAAGTATCCATTTTAGTCACCAGACAATGTTCTACATGCTAAACATTCTGTTTACAAGGGAGAAACACAGCAACACACAAAACTTCTCATTAGCCACTAAGGTCATTCAGCCCCAAAGGATGCTTCTAGTTAGAAAGGCAGGCGGGGAAAGTAGGCCATGCACAGATCTGGCCAGTACAGGGTCAGCAGCAAACAATAGATTCTCTGCAAGCAGTTTCCCCTACATTTTGCCTCCCATAGCCTTCCCAGCATGTTCCTGGCACTTCAGAAAGGTCTGAGCAGCTTTCCTTGCACAGGGTTCTGCTAAAACCAACAGTGTCTGTTGGAATAGATAATATTAGTCAAGATTTAAAACTCAGATGGGAACCATCTCATGCTTATTCAAGATAGCAGATTTCGAACAAAACCTCTTCCCAGAGATCTGTTACACAGCAGAGCCAAAGGGAGCTTTGCAAACATGTAAACAATTCACTTTAAAGGAAAAAATGGAGTCTGTGAATTCTCATCTATACATTCCTTGGAAATACACAGGCCAAAGCAGGAGTGGAGAGTAGCAGAGGTCTGCATATCTACTAACATAACATTTGGCCAGATTCCAGTTATCTCTGGGGGCTTAAGCAAAGTGGGTCCAGGCAAAATTTCACTGCAGTGACTGATAACATAAGCGCCAGTCAGTCAGCAGCTGGTTTACTGGGCAGTGCCAGAGAATAAACCGCAATTAGTAAAAATAACTTCAAACCAAAGTCTGGGAGAGAAAAAAATAGAGGATTTTTTACTTGTCCTATATAAGTGTCATATATTGATTGAGGTAAGGACGGAAATGAACTTTTCACCTACTTGAATTCCCACTGGCTAAGGTATATAGAATAAATGATCTATTCCAATGTTGCTTGTCATCACATAAATTGTATGTTTAAGTCCTTGGACATTTACTGCGTGGCTGTATTAACACTCCAAAAAGCTTCATTCATTTGTTGGTATAAACCACACTTCCAGTCTGCTTAATCTTTGACAGACAGGTCTCATTGTGCCCAAAATCCCTCACTACACAATACAACAAAGACTTAAATGACTCTGTAGGCCTGCTCTGCTACCCACACTGCTCTGCGCTTCCTGCCCATATATCCCTGGAATTCATGACCATGCAGATTACTAAATTACACACTAGGCCAGGGATTAAGCATGGCTCTTTGTATGGGAGCATCTGAGGTCTGGAAGAAGATTTTACCTGTCACGGTCTGTGCTCACTGGGCCTTGATGGGAGACAGAAGGAAGCAGCACTGCAGAAGATCACAAACACTGGTGTGTGATAATCAGCGATCTGTGTATGATGACAGGATAGCCTGACTGGGGCTGTCCTGCACACAGGTCTCAGCAGCTTTTCACAGACAATAACCAGCCTGCCATTTCCATATCAGCTCAGCAGCTTCTTCCTCCTCAAAATAAAAGGTGAAAGTGTTCCCTGTTCTGATGGATGGCAACCCAGAAAATGGCCTTCACTGTGCCCAGCAGAACTGAAATGTGTAAGGGTCAGGATTGTATCCTGCAGTTAAGCAAATATGTCAGCAAGACAAAGGGAGAGGTAGGCTAGCTCATTAGTTGTTTTAATTTAGCTGCTAATCAAAGCTGCAATTGTTTCTGATTGTTTTCAGAATGTTTTAAAGTTACATGTCTAAAAGAATTAAAAATAAACTAAGGAAAAAAGGTCTGAAGTAACAGCATAAATTTAAACACCTTAAGGATATTGAATGCCTTTTATCCACTGCTTTTCACTCAAAAAACCAGAAGCCTTTAGTAGGCTTTAATCTTGATGTCTAGAAGAGACTGAGGAGAGTAAAGCAGTCTTTACCCCAATGTAGCTTACAGAGAGCTGGCCATGTGGCTTACAGAGGGCTGGCAACTCCAAGCTTTGGCTACGTCTGTTTAGTAGATCAGAAGTTACCAGGACGGTATAATGATGGAAATCAGGAAAAGTCTGCAGAGACACCAAATTTAAAAAAAACAAGGTATTTGCCTTTTTATCTTTTTAAGAAATAGTAGGTACTTTTTTGTTTGGTTTTTTTTTTTTGCTTTTCTCCTCTTTACATACATATTCTTCTAATAGCAAATACTGACATCTCCCAGGTTTTATTAGTTATGTTGGTGTAGCCATATTTTTCTGAAAGATGATGTTGTATTTCTCATGCATTTTGCACTCACTTGGAGCACAGTGAATGACAGGGAATATCTAAGGTTTGAAAGACACAAAGTTAACAGCATAGCCACTTCTATGGATTTGTTTCAGACAGCAAACTCTACTAAAAAAAACAACAAATGGGGACCAGTACACCACAGTAGAGTGATGTTTTAGTTCAACATCATCCTATTACATCAAAGAGTACTGTTACTACATGCCAACATGATGACATGTCATTTTAGAGAAACCAAAACTGTCTCAGTTCTGCAAATAGCTTCTTCACAGCTCATAAAAAAATGCAAACCCCCAGAAACCCTGGGATGACAAGCACTGGAAGTGGATCTGGTCTGCACAGACTCAGCAGGACTCTTTGGAAGTTGCTGCCAGTGCTCCTTTTGCAGCCAGAACAGCCACTGTTGAGCTACACAAACTACTGTAAGGCCTTTCCCCAGAGCCATCAGCCAGGGACCAACCATCCCACTGCCATTTGAGAAAAATAAGCAAAGCATACTTTAAAAGAATAGAGAAAAAAAGAATCCTCTCTTGATCACTGCTGCAAACTGGCTTTGAACTTCCCTTGTTCCTGCACTCACTCCAATTTCAGTTAAACCACAACTAGCTGCAGCAATGTTTTTCCATAGGATATTTTTTAAAGCTTCAAACCACGCTGCATAGCATGCAGCAAACTGCCCTCAGCCCACACATGCATACCACCCTTCTCACACTAGGCTAAGCTCTTGATAATCCCCACAGGCATTTGTAACAGCCTTTTAGCCAGCAAGAACAGCAGAACACTGAGCTGGTTCAATGAACACGCATTCACTTCTACGGAGCTTCAGATCACATAAAGACTCCAGTATCTTCTCAGTGACATCCCTACAGACACATGATGGCTGCAGTGAAGCACAACCCTGATGTCAGAGACAGGCATCACTCCTCCACTGCCCCTGCTCGTGCCAGCACAGCCAATCTTCGCTTGGCTGAATCAGCATCAGCAGAAATGTTGTCTTAGACCTGCCACTGACTGGAAATGCCAGCTTTGCAAGTGTCTGCCAACAAAAGCCTGAGAGGATTCATGCCACTGAGGAAGGCTGAATAGTTAAGGTTTAGAAGCAGAATGAAGGAAAAAGAATCTGAGAATGAAAGGAGATAATGTTAGGAAGTACAGAGTAGGCACAGCTATGCTGTCCACCTTCAGTTTATGGCACAGGCTGAAGAGTACACACAAGGGAAGCCCACAAAAGTCAACAAAGAGTCCTGCATGCAGGGTCCTTGTTTCCAGCATGAAAGCACTGAGGATGTGCATCAGAGACTGCTGCTGGTTGCTGATTATGTGATTCTGGTGGCCACCTCCTTGATCTTAGTGCTGCTCCAAATGGTAAATCCAAGAAACAGACCCAGGAATGCTGAGCTGCAGTTCCACAGGTGGCCATGGGAAAGGCAGGCTGCAGAGCCCACTTTCATTGTCCCAGCTCTCACAGAGGACACGCCTGAGCACAGGACTTGCATCCTAAACACCAGGATTTTACTTGAGTCTCAAAAGCTGTATCATCATCTCTTTGCTTTCTAGAAACAACATTTTTCCACTGACACAAGTAATGCTGCAGTGTCAAAGCACTTATGGGTCAACTGGAATAATAGCTATTTTATCCTGGAGAAGTGAAATGTAGCTATCCAGAAACTCTGCTGAATAAATAAAAGAATTTTTTAAAAAATTCCCTTGTCTTTGCAATATTAGATGCAGCATCAAGAGGGGAAGAAATCTGGGACTCCTTCAGATTGTGATTACTGGTATCAAATCGACATTATTTATTTTGATAGAAAGAATTTTTTCCTATTACTACATCTTTCTAGTGCTAAGAGCTCATACTGTATTTATCAAAGAAACAATTGACTACCAACTATTTGATTTTCCTCTCCACTATGGCAATATGTGAAGTGTACATCCTTTTCCAAATACCAGCAGCTTCAAAGGGGTTTTTTTTGTATCTCCAAATCTAGCGACCTTCCATGGAAGTAAGACAGATCAGATCCCTCCCTGTATTTTGCAGGCCAGCACTCAGAAAGACAACACTATCTTGAAGATATTTTGTACCCCTGACTGTAAGTCAATCTAAATTATGGGGTGTGCATACATTCAGTCATCCAATAAGGGTTAAATTAGTGACCTATCTTTCTCTAAATTAAATAAAAGAATGCTAAAACCTGATCCACACTGTGTTGATTAGAAGCAGGACATTCCACAGATCATGTGGTGCTTTTATGGCTCCTTAACTCTGTAGAGAGGCTGCATGAGCTGAGCACACACTCACCCAGCCAGGTATGGCCAGCTGGCTGCTGCCCCGCTCCCCTCCCCTCCAGGGCAGAGCCTTCCTGAACTCCTGAATCACACTGTACCAAAATACTCTCAGGCTCTTCTTCACTGAGTGTTTTATCCTTCAGCTTTACTTGGGTGTATATTGGGAATGTTTTACTTTAATTAAATTGAGGATCCATGAAATGAATCTTTAAATGTCCCTATTATGATGCCAGTGAGCACTAAATCCAAATGCTCCACAGTTAAACACAGATGGAAGAAAATCCAGATCTGCCTTTATGTCCAGCTGGTTTGAGATCATTCCATGGTTTTGTCCCAGCTGTGTGTTCTCCTTAAAAAATCAGGACATTTAATGCTTAGAAGAAAAGTTATTTGGTGCAAGGCTTTTTTATTGTTTATACAAAGTACAACTGATCTTGATGTGTAACTGAGGCCCCAGGCCCTGCTGTACTGTAAATATTGAAAACAATCACCAGACCAAAGGAACCAGAGTCTTTGCACAAATGCTCTTTTTAAAATATGATCCAGTTGGATGGTGTCTTCCAATTCTACCGGAAATAGCCTTTTACCGCCCACATTAACAGAGCTGTTTTAGGACAGATATATTTCTAATTTACAGGAATAAATTGACTCTCTTTCCAGATGGTGAAAGAAATCTGTGTAGTACTTCTAATAGCACTGTAAGTTCAATGCAAGGAAAAAGTAATCAAGTGATAAATAAAGAAAAGGTAATTGATTGAAACAAAATCTCTTCCACAATTAATTTTTCTGGTTAGGTTTCAGCACAAAAGTTATGTGAAATTATATCAATATTTTTTCGTTGATATATCAACAAAATAGTATCTCAAACAGTATCTCCTGTGGAAAGAACATTAAAAATTAAACTAAGCAGATGATTTGTAAACATATTTTTTGTTTAGTCTGGAACACAAATTTTGCACAGCACATAAAACTCTTAAATCCTATCCAAACAAACTCAGGGGCAAACTAGATTATAAGAGTACATACCTAGAAATTTAGGTTTTATTTACTTCCAAAACTTGTGCAAAATATTTGGAAAATAATTTACACATAGGAAGCATTAGCTCAGAATCAGCAGAAAGAAAGTAAAGTTCATTATTAGTCATAGCCACATTTCATTACTTCTTATTCTTGCCAGAATAAGGCTCCTTTACACTTGTAAGACAGTGGTTAAAATATTAGCTCCTGTAAGCTGAAATGAGATTAAATCCTATATGTTTAGCAAAAATTAGAAAAATCTACCAGTTCTAACAAGGAGTACTTGCAGTGGTTCTTGGAAGGCCTCCAAAGTGTAACTTGAATAGCTAGCTGTGTTTAGGAGGGAGTTCTGATATGCAGTGACATTTAGGAGCAGGCAAAGGGCACTAGATCTTAGAAATGTGTAAATTTGTTCAGAAGCTATTTACATTCAAAGCCGACCAAGACCGCAGGCCAGTTCACTCAAGAGAGTCAAAGGTCTTTTACGTTCACATCTTATGGTGAAGTGAGCAGATAGTTGCTCATTTCACAAATCAGCAAAGTTCTTGCTGATTTGTGAAATGGTTGGACAGCACCAATGCTCCCAGTGTTGAGCAAGATGAGAGAGAACACTAAAAACCACTGGTGATGGCTTAAAGGTAGTGCTCCCCAGTTTCTCCAATAAAATGCACAGCCTTGGATGACTTACACATAAATAACAAGCTTTCAACTTTGTTTAGCTGTAGCTTTCATTCTACAAGTGAAGCTTTTCACTCACACTTCTGTAGTTTAAAGAACATTAAAGTTTTTAATATTTCTTCCAGGGGATATAATTGTTAAATACACAGGGGATCAGTATTTCCACACCAAGAGCCTGGATTATCCTCTGCAAAATAAGTTTGGGCTATTCTTTTCTGCTTTCTGCCTAGACAGTCCAACTGTTCTCATTTCATGTCTACTTCTAGATATCAATTACATACGTGTAGTTACATCTAAATATGGAAAGTAAGGATAGATCTACAGCCTCTCTTTAAAAAAAGGCTATTTTACATAGCCAGCATACCCAAAATACTGTGATTCAGGATCCCATTAATTCACCATTTTTTGTACAAAGCATCACCAAAGTCAGGCAAGTGACTTCTTAATCCTAGCAACTGGTTTTCACTAATGTAAAGAACAGACCTCCAGCAAAGCTAAAGCTGGAGAAACTGGTGTTTCTTTGATATTTCTGACACTGTTCTGAGAAGTGTAGAAATGCTGCAGAATGGAGTGAAATCAAGATATGGTATTCACAAGTATTTTGTTATACACAATTGTAGAAACGTGTTTCTAGAACTGATATTTCTTGATTTAAAAGTCTCCTGTATATACTCAGTAATTCAGTGAGCTCTTAATCTTTAATTTGGAAAGTCAAAGCAAACTTTCCTTAAAACTTCACTAAAACCCAGGTGTTCTGGATCTTCCCAATACAACTATAGTATGAAATGGAAAGTAAACATTCTAATCCATGTATAAATATTTAATAAGACACTTGAGTCTGGAGCAAAATGCAGCTAACTTAGTGTTCCTTCTTTAGAATGCAAACAGATTAGTTGCATGACACAGTGTTAGTACAAACTTCCCTTGACTATAAACATTTCCTGATGCATTTCACCAATAATGTAATATATAGGAACAGAGGAAGGGTTTACTCTGCAGAGAGCATATGGAAAAGGCCCAATTTCACAACCTCCTCTCATGTAATGATGCCTTTTCCTGAAGCACCTTGAGAAGTTCCCTCTGCATCATTCTCCTTTCTACTGGCAAAGAGGAACATGACTCCAGTTAAAAATCAATAGCAGATGCCAACAGAAGATGCTGTTCTGCTTCATCTATCCCCACAAAAAAATCTCAGCCTGAAATTACAAGTATTTGCTAGAGGCAATTCAGATGGGACCAAGAGCAGCCAAAAATTTTGAGATATTAAATATGTACTATTTAATCTAAGAAGGAACTTACAATTTCTGTGTTAATCTCCTTCAGAAAAAGACCCTGAAGGGTGAATGGCAATACATTTCCTCTCCCATCTCTTGTATCAATTCTATTCCTCTGCAGTAAAATCAGACCATTTTTGTGTGGCCTTATGATGAAACAGGATCAAAAGACAGTTGTTCTGTCAGAGCTTTTTTGCATACAAGTTTTCAAATGCCCAAACCAGTAATATATGAAAACCACACTGGCCCCAGTGCTAATTAATCCCTAATTAATCAAAGACTGAAGAGAGGCAGCTTCTTCACAGGAGCTATTTCTATGTCTGATCTGTTGAGGGAATGGAAAAGTAGCTACAAATCCCATGAAAACATAAAAGCCTCGTAACTCTTCTGTTCACAATTTACTTCACATCTATTTTCAGACCAACATTTCTACACATAAAATAATGAGATATGTATGAGAAATTATTTAAACTCTTTGTTGAAGTGAATCAACTTACATTTAATAATATGATCACTTGCCATTCACAAAGCCAATTTTCATTGTCTGTGCCTATGATTCAACTTACATTCTAATGTGGCCAGAAACAGAAATTACAGAGTTATCAGGAACTGAAGTTGCCTTTTTTACTAACAGAATTTCCATCCTCAAACAGGGTGGCAGGCTCTTCTCTGAGCTAAACTCCATCCATGTGCTCTGCCATTTTGAGTAGCAGACTTACAAGACAGAGCAACATTGCATTTTGAGCACAGAGCAGACTCCCAGGTTGAAGCCTGTGCTTTGCTGGCACCCAGGCAGGCAGGTGCAGTGTCTGTGTAGCTGGAGGTGTTGGACAAGTTTGGGTACACATTAAAGGAAAGCTCCACACTTGCTCCCATGCAACTTGGAAAGGACAGCTCCACATTCCCAATCAGCACTCCAGATCTCCTGCAGCTCCTCAGCACAAGCAGTGTGGAAGCAGAGGCAGCTGTGCAGGACAGGAAATGCAAAGTGAAGGGAGCTGGGAGCTCCCTCCAAGCTGGGTGACCTGAGCACGGATGTGCAGGTCACACACTCCTGCCCTGGCGAGCCTCTGACCCTGCTCCTGCAGAATCCAACAGCCCTGGGACAAACAGCTGAGACCAGCAATACATGGAAGTGGAAACAGCCACAGGAACATCAAACTGTTTTTCCAAGGTTATTTTGCCAGATCATCTAAGATTTTTATGGCCACAGTCTGAAGCACTGAAAGCAATTCCAATTAACATAGCTGGTGACCAAGGTAAGAACCACAGCTGTGCTATTAACAATGTGAAAACCACTTATTGCTTTCTCTTCAGTCTCTTCACAATTATCAAATAGGGAAATTATCAAATTAGTTTTAATTACAAAATTAAAACTTACTAATTATCAAATACTTGTTTGTGCTCAGGTAATTACTAGGCAAAAGCTAGTTGTACCATATGCTTTCCAGTACATAAGTGATTTAAAAAATCCTAAAATAGGGCTTTAGTCTTCAAGTCACATATCTTTAATCTATTAGGTAAGCCCAAAGTAGAAGGAAGAAATGTAAACCAAATGCTGACTTGTTAGTAAAGTATAAGCTAAAAAAAAAGAATATGGATATGCCAGATGGTTCTTATCAGAGGTAAGTCAGTATTCCTAAAGATGCTTTATTTTTGTTTGTCACAGTTATCTGTTCCTACGTGCAGTTAAAACAGAGGAAATTTAATTAAGTACAGATTTATTTGACAGGGATGTTATTTTTTTAATGAAACACACTCCCACTTCAATTTCCCTTATGCCAAGAGACGTATTTACTGGAAAAGTGTAAGATGGAAGAAAAGAATGATGTTTCTAAAAATTCAAACATCATTAAAATGGGTACAACCAGCACCACAGTTGCTCACAAGTTGATAAGACATTTTATGAAATAACAATAAAAATCTCAAACCCCTGTTAAACAGTTCTCATGAGGCACTGCAAGTGACAGTCTGGAAACATGGCAGAATTATGCTGCTTAAAGAGGAGGTCTGGAAAAGATCACATATCTGGAGGTTCCAAAGAAGACTATTGCACAAGATGGAAGGATCATTCCATTTCCATATCCCTGAGGGACACGCAGCTTGTTTTTTCTCCAGGGCAAACCACACTGTGATACTGTAAAACATTAAAAATCCCAGTGTTCCTCCCTTCCTCCTGCCCATTCCTGTTTGTCCATGTGCTGAAGAGAAAATCTTCACCTCTTTAGAGTAATTGATCTCATCAAAAACTCAACATTAGGAACCTGTGTGTGTTTCTAGTAGCCAGGTCACAGAGCTGAAACCTCCTCCCAGGGTAACACCCTGCACTGGAACTGAGTGAAGCAGGATGAAGCTCTGAATGTGACATTGACTCAGCATGGTCCCACCCGAGTATCAATTGTGGAATAGAGTCTCAATTTTGCGGAGGAGTTCCAGTTTAAAGTAATGTGCTTCCTCCAGCTATAACATCCTGCAGCACTATAGGGAGCATTCGCACAACTTTTCTAGACAAATGTGAAGAAAAATACATCAGGAGGTACCTCCCTTGAAATTGCTTCCCTTAACAAAAATTTCACAAAAAAATCACATAAATGGTTGTTTGAACAGTCATTCTGAGAAGACTGAAAGCAATTTGCTTTAAAGGTTTGAAAATTAAAATCCTGGTTTTCTCATAGATGTGAGGAAACCTCTCAATAACACCAATGGAACCCAGCTTTCCTCTTCAGTCCAGACTGGAGAATTGATAATACTGATACACAATACAACAAAAATGTGACAGAGCTCATGTCCTGCTTACAGCAGATACTGATGAAATAAACCTGAAGACAACTAAATGTGGAACATCTGGAATGTGATTCTGCAAGAAAAAATAATGCAGAATACAGCATCTGAAGAAAACTCTGACTACTTTTTGTTACCCAGTGTACAAAATCCAGCCACTGCAAGCAGAACTTCTTTTTACCCAAATGTTCTCAGGAGTTAATGCACATTCCAGCTGATAAAAGACAAAGGAATGATTAAACTAGATTAGTTCAGGTTTTAGTCCTGATGTTAGAAAAACAAGTGAAGTTTAATTACTTCACAGCTCTGGAAAAAAAGTCTGGAGATAACATTTATGTCATTTATTGTTTCAAGAGAAAACATTACATCTCAGGAAAATTCCCTTTAAGGTCCCAGAAACATAGATCCAAGCCTGCAAGGAATCATTGGGTGTCCCACTGCTAGTTTTGTAATGCTTTTGGATTTACAACTCAAGTACAGCTGGAGTTACACAGGGAATGACCACCTGCTGCCTTGATTTTGCATGCAGACTTTACTTCTTCATTTTAAATTTGCTGTGAGACAAGCTGGGTTATATTTCCATAGCTAAGGATATTCCAAAAACATTTTGTCCTTTCAGGAAGATATTCCCTAATTAAAATAAAACAAGACAACCTCTTCTGCCATGTCTCTAAGTGTGGAGAGAAAATGTATTCCAGAAGTGATTAACTGTTTTCAGAGGGCTCTTATTAAGGAGTACAGAAAGCTAACTTTTTAGAGATTTATATCAAAATATTTTGTGTGAAGTCACATACTTTCTTGAAAATATAGTTGAGTAAGCAACAATTTCTTAACTAAAACTTGAAGAAACATATAACTAATGTAATTCATACAGTGAAAGCACTTTGGATCATCAGCTTTTTTCTACTTACATTTGTAACTACCCTGCACTGCAGGATTTCCCTCATCTCAGCTGGATCCTCAGCCATTAGTCATCACAATAAAGGAAATGAGACAACAACATCATGTGGGTATTCAGAACATACAACATTGAGTTACAAGGGAAATGAAGCCACACAAAGATGAAACACAACTTATTTAAAATTTTTCTAGAAAATACTTATCACCTATAGTTCTCATATAAAAACATCCTGATTTACATTCCAGTCCTCAATCCATTTGGGAGCACATCAACCAGTGCTCCCAGTGAGGTTGCTGGAGACCCCCAGGAAGGGCTGAGGTGAAGCATTCCTCACCACTCCAAACCAGTGGGAGCCAGGGTGCTGGGCAGGTCCCACAGGTATCTGTCCAGGAGCTCAGGCCACAGCTTCTGCCCTTTTGAAAGGGATATCAGTGTTCATCAATCCAAACCACCACCAGTGCAGTTAGCAGTTCAAGTCATAAATTTTATTATTTATATACAAAAAAAAACCCCTATCCCACTTTCCTGAACAGGTTTATTCATGTATCTTGCAACTACCAGGGGACAGGTTGTTGAGACTCAAAACAATCCTTTAATTCTATGACCTACATTCACTAGCACAGAGGTAAAGTCTGAAATTGCTCTATGTAGTGATTTTGCCTTCCAGAGCACAGGCTCTGCATGTGCTCACTCCAGGAGCTTACAGCTCTTTCTACCAGAATCTATTCCCTAGGTGCAACAATTATGGCAAGAATACCCCGCATTTCTCTTTTTTTCCTCCCTTCATTTAGCAATTTTTATTCTGTTTTTAGAACCTGATGGGAAATAGAACCCAGACACTCAAGTAGACAGATGATGTCAATCTGGCAATAGAGATAGAAGCAAAAGAAATTTGGTGTTCAGGGGGATTTGCCACTGTGTTAAAATGTATCCCAGCTTTAGGAGCAGGTGAACAGAACACAGCTCAGGTAGAAAGCAGAACAAGCTCTCCTACACTGTTCCAGCAGAAAATCATGGATGAGAACACAAATCTGAGAGATCTGTCTAAAGAGATAGCAGCTTTATAGAACTTTGAAAAACAAAATTTAGTGCAGAATTGCACCACCCTTAGAGCTAAACACTAGGTAGTAAAAAGTTCTTGCTTTATCATACACTGAGAATTCAGCACATGCTGAGTCATTTTATACAGACAGCTTTCTTTGATCATTTAAAAGAGCATCAACCTTTAAAAAAGGACAACCAGATGTTTCTTAATAGTCCTTCAAAATTTGTACACTCTTTGTACTTGTATTTATTATGGATATTATTTTTACTGTATTTATTATGGCTCAAACCCAGAAATTCTGAAATTATTTTAACTTTCTGTTTATTAGCTTTGACAACACTCTGCTGTTTTTTTAAAAAGACCCACAAAAAAACCCTTCCAAAAATCACCCATTACAACCAAGGACATTTGCATCTATGCTACTTTTCAGACTACTAAAATGTTTCTATTTCCTGGATGTAGTAGCTGGGTGAGATACCTGACACAATTCACAATATCCAGTTCTTACTATGGTTGCACCTTTCCTCCAAATTTGTCTTCTATTTTGGCAGTTCCACAGAATGTCAAAGAGAAACCCTAATATGTCAACTGTCAAATCAGGACAGTCACAAAAAAAATGCTTGTTCTAACAATGGATTTATGACTGACTAGACAGCAACAGCTAAAATATCTCTAATCAACAGCTTAAAAGCAGGAGACTGGCAAACACCTTAACATTCCTCCTATTTTTGCTGAAAGTCAAGGGAAAAGTTATATAATTTACACTTCTACCTAGATTCTCAGCCAGACCACTCTGTATCCTACATGTTATTAATTCTTCTCTTATTCCCACTATGTTCTGTTATTTGAATGTTGCTTTGTTTGTTTTTAAAAAAGGTGCCATCATTCCCTTTTATACTTGTCTTTCATTTTCTTCACCACCAAGTGTTCAGAAAGTCAGCCCTAACATTTGCTGGACACCAGCAAACACACACATTCCTCACTCACAAGGACACAGCATCTCCCCATTTTCCTTGCCTATCACTGATGGACAATGAACAATCTGTTCTCCTGCCTCCTAAACTCTCCCATCTCCTACCAGGAAAAGCTACGATTCACACCAAAAATACTGCACATATTTCTCAGAAAACAGGTAGCCTGAAACACCTCTGCATTGAGCTTTATATCCAACTAATTGGCACTCCAGCCTCTCCTAGCACTACAAACAGAGTTTTGCCTGCTTAGCCATCTTCATTGTGTGCTCCCTGGCTGCAGGCTCCATGACTGGCGTACTTCCTGCCTATCTGTTGCCTAATTAAGTTTGCTTTGTAGTAATCCCTGCTGTTGGCTCTTTTCCTGGCTCACGAACCGGCTAACCTGACTGTCAGCCAAATCTCTTCAAACTGGGCCTTGCTCACAGATCGGTTCTGTGATCCTTCTGTTTCCAAGGCTGACTTACTCAAGGAATCACACTGGAAATTGCTGTCACACCTTTCACTTGATGCCAGCGGAAATGCTTTAAAAAAGACTTTTGTTTCTGCAAAGGGCACCTCTTCTCATTTTAAGAAGCTTAAAAAATAATCAGTACCAGGAATATTCTGAGCCAATCACACTTAGAAGATGAGCAAGTTTTGGAGTGGGGTGAGAGGAAAGAGGCATGAAAAAAATTAGGTATTTAAGAAAATTTAACCTGGACAAAAAGACATACTCAAGGTGGTGATTACTGTACATGAGTAATATAGAATGTGCTGGGAGAAAATGCCCATTGGGTGGTTTCAAGGCAGGATATAAGTTACCCCTTCTTGTATATCAAATGCTTGGAGAGGAAACTCTTGTGCCATTTCTCAGATGTAAGAGGGCACTAAAAATCTCTCTTCAACTGAAACAGCATTGCAGGAGTAATTCCACAAAATTCTGCAGCTTTTGTTAGGCAAAAGCCCAACCAGCCAATTATATGATCAAAGACTCACGATAACATTTGTTTTTCTTGTCCTGGGCAGGACACTAGATAGTTTATCTTCCTGCAGAGATTCTTAGTTTTCTTTCTGACTTCAATGTGGAGTGGCTGAAAAAATACATTTTTAAGAATATTTACTAATTTACGATTTACTTTTATTAATATATTTTATATTTATTATAATTCTTTTCCTACAGTGAATAAATGAATACACAAGAGAAATTGAAAGGTTGGTGTTAGTCCTATTCTAAGAAGTTACGTGGCAAGTAAAACATCACAGACTCATCAAAGTCTCCATTCTACGGCCAAGAAAGAACAATTTTTACAAAGAAAGAATTTGGATACATGTTTTTACTCTCCAGTACTTAGGAAGCTGAGGGGGTTGGTACTAGGAAACCCTTTCTGAACTCTCTGTTTTGTCCATATGGAGCAAATCCTCAGCACAACTCATCACTTTAGGTCTTGGAGAAAGTGCCACAGATAGAAAGTTAGAACAGAAGGTCGGTCGTGGCAAGGCTCCAAAGAGGGAGAGACGAGGCTAGTCTGGCTCTGTCTTCCCATCTGTCTACACACCTAAAATGAAATCAGTGGGAGTGATGGCGCTGCCTTCAAGGGAACAGCACGTTCCCCCTGCAGGTTAGCGGGGTAGCCATGGCAGTCATACAAACAAGAACTGATACTGCTCCCATTGCCAGGGCAACGCGCCTGCACCCTCAGCTCATGCCAGCAGCAGAGCAGAGAATCACCAAGTGTCTTCAGATGAGGAGGATTTAGCACAGCACAGGGCAGAGGGACACAACTGTGCCAGCTGAGCACGACTTTCAGGAGTCATCTCAGCTTCCACCCATGTCAGTAACACCTCACCTCTGAAAAGCTCAGTTTGGGAAAACTAGAAACTTTCAGACTCAGAAACAGAAACAAAAAGGACATTCACTTGGTATAGTGAGACTACACAACTTCTTCTTAAACCAAGACAATTCACAGCATTGTAGGATGAAACATGGAGCTTTTTAAATGCTCTATTTGCTTCCAAAACAGTGTAAAGACTTTAAAATCCTGGGTTAAAGCTCACATGAAGCACAATTACTTGAACAGCGACACATCTTCACTGGGTTTTTCTAAGCCATCTGGAAGTGCTCTGTGGAGCACAGCTTGAAGACCCATGTTCTGGTTGATTTGAAAGGTCCCCACTGCAATTACAAAATCTGCTGCCCTTGCAGGCAGACTGAAAAACAGTTTCAGGTCACAGAGTTACCTCGCCCACCCTGGTGACACAGAAAAGCCATGGATCCTGGTTAGTTTTGAAAGCTGTGGAAATCTTCTTAACAAGATACATTTCCTAGAATATATTTAGCCTCCCTTAGTACACACGTTCTCTCAGACAAAAGTGCAAACCAAACCACAGAGACAGGGTTTGCTTCCAGAGCCTCTTTGGTCACCCTCCTTCAACACAGCTGTTACTGAATTCCAGGATAAGATGGGGGCCTGTCCCCTCGAGAAGTCTTCCCAAAGAGGTGATGTAAGATTGCACAGAGGAGCAGGTTTGGTCTTGACAGCCATTGCATAAGGAACCCTTTCAAATGCAATGAGTTTGGTTTTATTTATGCTGCTTTAGTATTTGGCATGGTTCTCATTAGAGAGCTAAGCTCAGTGTATTTAGGTTCGGTCAGGACGACATGTACAATAATTGTTTAATGCTACATTTGGCAAAGTTTGTTTTATTACTTTAAAAAAAAACAAACCTTGGCAGTTGTTAAAAAAAGCAGCTGGCATGTAACTTGTTTGACTTAACTATTACCTCATTTTCTTCCAAAATATTTCCAGAACTTCTTAATGACAGCAAACAGATGGTCATCATTTCTCAGTGTTATAGATAATCCTCCTCCCAAACCAAATGATGGTATTTTATATGTTTAACCAGAAGGGAATTGGAACAAGAATTAGATATCATTTACATATAGTCCATCTTTACAAAAAATAACTAGATAACAATCCCAGTTTTACTTGTTACCTGTATCCATGGTTAGTGCATTTAGCACTGCTCACATCTTGGCATTGTCAGTTTGAAATAAATAGCAGCATCCCACACTCTGTTTTGATTTTAACTGGTCAGCCTGCAGGCTATGGTTATCCAAATGGCATCATTATGTCCCACAGTGCTTGTCAAGCCAGGGTGTAGGATGCCACATTGAAACACAGAGAAGTTTGAACCAACAGCATTAAAGAATTTTTTCACCAGCAAATATGTTTGTGTAAAGCACTTCTGCATTTTGTTGAGTCGACATTTTCAAAGAAATTGTGTTTCATCAGGAAATCTCTGACTGTTCCAAATAGTGATTAACCAACCAAAGCAGAAATCAGCAAGCATTATTAACAATACAATTTATAACTATTACAATCTCATGGCAAAGAAAGATCAACCAATCTTCAACTAACTATCACAAGAGAGACACTTTGTACACCCAGTATTAAGTTGAGGGGATTAGTTCCAGACAAAAGTTAATCTAAGATCTCTTGCCAATGCGACTTTAGTTTATGCTAGATAACAATTAGATTAATCACCCAAAGTTCTGACCTCAGGTTATATTGTTCACTGCATGGATGTTGAGGATCTATCTTTTCTTGCTTGCTTGATCTGCAGTAATTCTATCAAAAACTGATTGCCCAGAGATAATTTACACTACATTTACTGTCATCATTTTAACTTCAGAAAAACCATGGGGAATTGCATGTATCTCTGGGCACACCAACCTTTCATTCACATAGCAACCACATTTTTAAGCAAATATCTCCATCTTAGTCAATTCCACCTACTCACAGTGTTTTGTTTCACCCTGTGGTGTAGTCTTGGAGTAGACAAAGAGGATTTTGTTTGAGTGGGACCAGGTCAGGGGAGGGGTTCCCTGGCAAAACTGATGCACTCCAGCAGTCCTTTACTTTATTGGACCAGACTTTATCCAGTGTAAAGTGTCCACCATGTCCCCAGAACCAACTGCCTCATTTTACAGATATTTCCCCTTCCAACCACACCAGTTGCTAGAAACAGTCTCTGTGGAGACATTTTTTAAGACAGGAAAATGGTTCTATCATGCCATTAATAGTTTTCTAATCAATCATATAATAATATTTTAATGGGCTTTAAATAACACATTATATATATAGACATGATTACATATTACAGGGAAAAATATATAATTAGTAATATAAAGTTTTCCCAATTTACAACCCCTGTAAGCTGTAAAAGCTGCCTGGGACACAGGCTCTCCTGAGTAGTTTGTTAAGTCTTGGAAACAATTTTTAAATTTTTTTCCTTAATTTCTTTTTTAGTGGGGGAGAATGAAAAAAATCCAAAAGATTAGTTCCAACACATGTTGAGTGAAGTTTAAAACAAACTCTAATATTGTTATAAATTCCAAGATAAGTGAACAGGCATCAGGGGAAGGTATACATGCAACAAAGACTGGCTCTGCTACTTTATCTTCATGAGTGTTTGAAAGTTGATGACATTATATAAAAACAAAAAAAGCCAACATTATTATAAACAAATGCAAAATGAGCTGCAAAATGAAATGGTGCAGGCTGCCAGCTATTTAGTGCTTCTTGATACTCTGAAAGTATGAAAAACGCCTCCTGTTCCCTGCTGACTTATCTGCAGAGCATTTCTTAGCAAGACAGCCACCAATACAGCATGAAACTTTCATCAACATTATCCCTGCCCACAAACTGTGGACAAACAGTGAGCAATGAAAATGAAATGAAATGAAAAACACTTTTTCAACACAGTAATTTCTTCTGACAGTCCCAAAAATCTTCCAGCTGTAGATCACTCACCTGCACTGAAAATGAACACATCCTTGCACTAGGATAGGGACTAGTATCATAATTTACATTCACCTCCTCATTTAACTTTTTATTTCATATGGTTGCTTTTCTTTCACCTTTCCTCTTGTGCTTCATAATTTAATATAAAGCACTTTTTCTACCCATCAGTTGTTGTTCCTAAAGACGACTGTATGTAAGTCTTGTATGCAAAAAGGGGTTCAGTGTAAGTTTGTGCTCAGACTGTCTCCCATCCCTAAAAATTTTATGTAGCAAGGTTCATTCAAATACTATCACAGCAGAATCCCTTTCAAATTGCCTTAGTTGGATAACTGGTATCTCATCTGGCCAAAAAATGAGAGTAGGGACACAGAGATTTAGAAAATCCACACATTCACCTAGAGATTCCAGCTGGCCAGGGGCTCGTGTAACCTCTGGGATGCTCCCTGGCATTTTCTTTGCAGAGCATTACATTAGCTTTCATATCAAAATCAGTACAAGTTCCAACAATGCAGTTTAGGGGAATGGAACAACCAGATCCAAAACTCCTAGGTTTAAAATCAGTTTCCTGGGCTTCACTTGCTATTACATTTACTGTTACACTATCATACCATGTGTAGATATCTTCTTGTGCACTTCAGCAGTAAGAGTCATGCACTCAGTTTAACTTTTAACTTGACCTCAGAGAAAATCTCCAGACAAGGTCCTAGCTGGGACCCTTCAGTGAAGTCAACACTTCTTCATGAAGAACTGGACTTCTGCACAAATCACTGGATTGCTATTCACACATCTTTACAAGATAAATACTGATAAGGAGGGGAGAATGGCTGCAATGGACTGGAGTTTGACCACAGAATTAAGCAGAGACAGGCGTTTCATTAACTCATCATTAGATAAAGGAACCAATTCTGAATCACTGGCTAAGATAAAGAATGCTTCCGTAACAGATTTCTTCTTGTGCAGGCTTCACAGTAAATTGGATCATATCAAGATTCAATGCACAGCCTAAAACTGGTACAAGGTAACATTACAGCTTTTCAAATGTAAGCCAAGCATTTGGACAACAGAAGGGAAATTTTGCTCTTTTAGGAGATGTGCCTTACCACACTGCTAGGAGAGCTCCCTAAGGGGCTGCTAGACAAGCAGCTCCTTCCTTCAGAAAAGAATCTCAATTATTCCACAAATTGCTGACTCACTGCATAGAGATTAATCTAACAAGGTCAGTCTTACAGTCAGTGAGATTATACTGGTTTGTTGAGTTTTGGGGTGGGTTTTTTTGGTTGGTCGGCTTTTCTTTGTGGTTTTTGGTGTTATTTTAATATATCCTACACATACAGCAGCAGTCTACAGCAAAAACAAGAACGTGAGCACCTGCGGATAACACACAACTGCATCCCGTTTCTAGAAATATCTTTCACAGATCAAGTAGTCTGAATCAGTTTTGACACTTTTATTGCCTAAATAAAATTTTTAAAGATTGATCTGATCCAAAGGGCATTCAGGGAGGACATTTAAGGACATTGTCTATATTATTTTCATTAAGCTGTCAGCTTATTGTCATTTTTCTTGTGCTTTTAAGCTATTTCCTTTTAGAAAGAAAGCTTAGCTTTATTCTGATCTGGTTAATTGTGCAAAATTGACAGCTGAAAGAGTTTTTAAAACAAAATATGGATTTAGGGCATTGATAAAGTCCTGTCTCAGTTTCTGAACTTACAGGCAGTGGGGAAGCAGCTAGGCAGGAAGCCAAGGAATTAGCCTCAGGCTGTACAGTGTCCTGCAAGAAACAAGCTGTGTGCAGGATACATAATCACCATCCCCGGTTCAGCCAGTCACCTCCATATCCCCAGGCATGGCAGGCCTCCAGTAGCTGCCTGCAGATGTCCAAGAAGGTGTCAGGAGGGCTCAGCACACTTGATGGAAGCAGTGTTGTAAAAGGGAAAGATTACCACTTGTAGCAGACACTTCACTCCATGGACAGGTCTCAGCAGGATGGAACATGTGTCTGAAGGACTGAAAATGCCCTACCCATACAGGTCACATAAGAAATAAGCTAAAAGCCAAATGAGTTCTCAGGTCAGCAATGAAAACAGCCTAAAATCTTTGTGACATCTTAACAAAAGAGATGCCAAGAGCTCAAACTGCAAGGTCAACAGCATTGTGGCCACTTCAAACAATCAAGTTGGACCCCAGGAATGTAAAGAGACAGAAGAATGATGCTCATTGCTGTCTAAAGGTCAAAGCATTTACAGGATATTGTGTTCCAGAACCAAACTAGGTCTGTCCTTTACTGTATCTAATCATAAAAGGTATTGAGCAATTCACTTTAGCTCATATTCTAGGATATATTGAGAACTTCCTTGCAAAGTTCTTCTGCTTATCTGTTTAGACATGCATTTCCTCTGCCACATGATGAACTGAAAGAACTTTTATATTTTCAGGGCAAGCACATCACCAGTTATCAACTAAGCATTCACACTCTCTGCAATTAGAAAAAACATAATTTTTAAACCAATAATTTTTAAATAGAAACATTTTCCTAAATTCAGTCCAAAAAGTAATGCCTTGCATGTACACATACTGTGTCACTGAAATAGACAGGCAAAATCAGGATTGCTAGTGTTTAAATAATACTTGATTTCTTTTGGTTTTGCCCAGAGGATGAATTTTCAATATGATTTTGGGAAGTACAGCTGATTAATTAAACAGGACAACTTGTATAATTTCCCTTCTCTTTAAGCCTTTCAAATTCCTCAAGTACCTACTGTGTGCTCTTTCCTCGTTTCATCTCCAAAAGCAAAATCTGTAAGATTCATTTTCATACATGTTAAAATGCTCTAGAGCTTAAAATAAAACATTAAGTAGATGGCGTCTGGACAAAAATTAACATGGCAATTGAAGGCAGAATGAAGTCAATTACTTCATTCCCCTAAGACAGGAGATAAGCAGCTGCATTAAGTTATATTCTGTTCATAAAAGCAAAAGAAATTAAAGATTTTTACAGAAATCTTGCTTAAACATTTGGCTTCTTCAAATGAAGACTTTAGAGAGAGAGAGACTTCAGCTACACAAACAACTTTCTCAAAGGGAATTGCTTACATCCATTCTGAGTTATTATTCCTCCACAACCAAATACACAAATCAAAAACACTTCCACAAATAAACAGAAGTTATTAAAGTAAGGCCTGGGCAAAATCTGTATTAGAAGCCCACACTACTTTGATTTTCCTAATTTTAAGTGTTGTAATCTACTTAAAAACCATCTGTCTTCTTTTAAACTAGGGCTCAGATCCCATAAAGAAATAGGATTCTATTGAAGACTCATTACAAAGCCAGCCATTTGTAAATCTTCAGAATAGCTTTTGAAATCATGGCCAGGGACATTTGAAATGCAGCTGGTCTTCATCATTTGTCATTTCATGAGGTCATTAGATTGAGAATTACACATATTAACTTGGTGTTTATTTATTAATTTATTTCTAAAAAGATTGATAAGAGGCAAGTACAAGTCATATTAGTGTAAACAAACTTACTCGTGCACCCTTCTCCGGAAAACATTTGCATCCAGCACTGCAATTGCGGCCCCCACATGGCCCACTGTAGGACTTCTTTCCACCCTAAAAAAGAAAAAAAAAATTAAAAACTGAATTTCATAACTATTTGTTAGCTGAAGATCTTCTTTAATTAAAACATTTGGTCTGTCAACACTTTTCACCTACATTACTTTTGTTGTGTGAATTTGCTGAGAAATAATTGGGCAAAGTGTACTTAATTACATTTTAACTTTTCCACAACTGGGTCCTTTCCTGAATCACCAAATAAACAGAAAAAGTTGGGCCAGAAATTCTTTGAGGACAAGTGAATTTACACAAGTTGGTGCTCTTCTGCAAGGTGCAGAGTGCTTCCTAGGGCTCACAACCCATAAAACGAGATGATGTTTTTGAGACACTCAGTACACTCTCGGACTAGGATCATACTTGGTAACTGCAACTTGTGCCTCAGCCATCCTGCATAAACAGGTATCTTCACATCAATAGGAAACTATCGAGACAGATTTGATTTTGGGACCCTTCCATGTTTCTAAGAACAAGAAGCTGCATCCTTAAACCACAAGAACAAAAGCTACTGGATGAGAGAAAATGGCTTGTTAAACTGAGAACACATGTGTAAGGAAGTGTGTAGGAAACTACCATGGATTTGGATTTAAACTGAAAATAAATTCCAAATTTGTTGCACTGGCATTAGTTGTTTCAAGAATAATTACAATATTTATGTCAATCAGAAATCTCTATATCACAAACTTAATTCCCAGCTAACAGAGTACATGAAAGTTAACAACATGAATTTAGTTTAGAGAGTTTGACCTGCTTCCACACTGAACAGGTCTGAAGGGCTGGGCTTCCCAAAGCCCTGCAATGCTACTGACAATACTGTCAGTCCTGGAACAAAAGGTCCCCTTTAGTGGTGTAGTTTTGTCACACACTATGAACACTCTCTCTAAGGAAACTTTCACTGTCCAGCAAGCTCAGGTACAGTCCATAGGCTTTGAAATTCTGAAAGTAATAAACATTTAAGCTTCTTATACGAAGATGACCAAACTAAATGCCAAAACAAGTTCAGACTGGAGCCAAAAATTTCCTTACTAAAAGCATTCACAGGAAATATTTTTAAAGCCTTTAAAATTTCCTGACAGTGAGGAACGTGAAAAATGAAAGACAATTCATACAAGCTTCTCAACCTTTGAGCTTCTTTGAATCAGCTTTCTCAAAGGAAGGAACTAATTTGACATCACTTGATCAGTGTTCTGCTGAAGGTAAATAAAAACATCTATGCATGCTGATGTTTATAATGCTTTGCTAAATTAAACATTTTTTAATTTAGAATGAACAGATATTAACAAAAAGCCTTAAATCCAATCTCCCGTACTTCCCTATCCAGAAGGGAGTGTTATCTCTTGCTGTAAAATCGTCATAACAACCTTCAAGCAATTCTAAGAGGTATAAAAAAGTATTTAAAAAATCCTATGAAATTACTTTGCAGACATTTTGGCAGCTTTGTTCAGATGAGGCCCCATTAGATATGGGGCTTTTGGACTACTCATTAAAATCATATGGTAGGATCTAACACAAAACGGGAACTGAAGAAAGGCACCACAAGAGAGGCACCATAATGGGAAATGCACCACAGACAGGCAGCAGCAGAAAAATAAAGAATGAAGTAAAGGTAAAAAAACACCAAATAGCTAACAAAACAAAATTTACCAGCCAGCCTATCAACTACCCAAAAGCCAAGAGGAGACAAACTGTATCTAGAAGTTCTAGAATAGCCTGTAAGAGCATCTCCAAGCTTTCTGCTCAGACAAGGAATGGTCACTTGAGCCTGCAATGTGCAACAGCAAGGGCTCAGTACACAAAAACTGGTCCCTATCTTAATGGACACCCTGCTGAGAGGTTATTTCTTTGTGAACCTGTTTTTAGAGTGAAGTGTGCAGAGATACATATTTTCCCATGTTAATGTGCACATTTCACAGTGGAGATTTGGACCCACTGCTAAGCAATGCATATGTCTATTCCTGACACTTAACCTTATGTTTAAACTCTCCACACACAGCTTTATGCCTCCAGGTAGACAGATTATGCTTTCCCAGACACTTATCAACTTTAAATTCTTCAGTTTTAAACTTCCAATCAACTTTTTCTCCAGCTTATTCCTGGTTCCAGGAGTCACTTTCACAAGCCCTCGGGGCCCATGGTTCTGTCCATTCAGGTGCCTCCTAGGAGTGAGCAGTGGCAAAGATTCCTTTCACCATAGCTGTTACCCTCTAAGGTCACTGCCTTGCAATAGTCACTGTCTCAAAGCACTAATCCCCTGCCTCTGGTGGCAGTCAGGTCTTTCCCAGTGGCAGAGGACTGGACAAAAATCCATCATTCTTTCTGTCCCTCGGGCTCCTGCTGCGCCCATCATTGATGCAGTGTAGTAAATACAGCTCTAGTCTCAATCCCACTGAAGTCAAAATAAATATTTCTCTTTCATTTATAGGAAGCTGGATAAAACTCTCACTGAGCTTTGTGAAAAACTGAAAGTATGTCCCTATTTTGTGTAAAATTGTGTTCACCATGTACTTCTAGGTTTCTTTTTCACAGCACGAGGAGTCACGTTGCTTACTTATGAATGAAGGCATTTGGAAAGGAAGCAAAGCAAAGCCAGTTGGCTCCAAACCAGGTGTACATGTCCTGAGTATTTTATTTAGGGGAAGTAGCTGACATCAGACACTCCATGACTATTTAAATCATAAACAGCCATGTGCCTAATGTTTGTGAACACAACTCTAAAGGTTGCATATAAGATTCTAGACAATAGTATTGTCTTCTGAAAAGGTTAATACATTTTCCCATTCATACATATGAATGTAAGGTCATTCAAACATTTACAGATTGTAACCTGACCACGTAAACACGAGCCTGTCATACTTGTTCTGTGCATGTATTCAGGGAAGGGATTATTTTTTTCCTACTGCTCTACATTTCACATTGATGAATATGCTCTTGAAAAAAACTAAGAATGAAAAAAAAAAAAAAAAAAGGTTATTAGTTATCCTGGTAAGCTCCAGCACTATAAGAGAAATTAATGAAACCACTTTCATTTCATCGCATGGAAGCAGACCAAGATCTTGAAAACAAAAAACAAAATAGCAGCACTGTTACAAAAACCCATACTCTGAGATTTAAACAGCTGTAATATCAACTGAGTAACACACATCCTGATTTTAACTGAGTTATTTCAGGCTTACATAAGAATCACTACCAGGATTTCAATGTAGAAAAAACCCACTCTATTTGAGAAGTATTGATACAAGTGAGAAACTATTATTAAAAAACATTCAAAACCAAGAATCATTGTAAGGACAATTTTCCTCTCATGCTTCTAGTGTACCTCTATCAAGCATTTATGCACAGTTAATTCATGAAGAAGCAGTAGCATTCAAATCTTTCCATTGACTTCAGTTTGCTCTGGACTGGAGCCAAAGAGTAAAGAGACCTCACAGCTGTGGTGCCACAGGAGGTGTCCCAGAATGTTCATTCCAGCTTCTCCAGAGCAACATACAAGGCAACCGAATAAAAGTACATGAGCTGGAAGGACCTGCCTGCAAATCCAAAACTTGTAGGTAGGAGCAGGTAGGAGTAAACCATCTAAAGAAGGACTTTAGTGGGAGACCTCCAGGAAGCACAGTTCAAATGCAAGAGCTGGGGCTCAATCTGGCATCAAAACTCCTGTTCTGTTTCAAAGGATCATCTGCAGAAGGCTTAAGAAATCTCATCTGAAGACAGCAACTCCAATAAGATAGGAAAATGAAGCAAGAGGAATGGGCTGAGAGCATGTTTTGGGAAAGGACTGCAGAAAGGTTAAAAACATCATCTTTATCATCAGAAATCTAAAGTAGCAATGGTGGAAATGGGCAAATTAATTGGAAAATTTTAGTAAAGAATGGATTCTATGGAATGGTAGTGCACAAAACTGGAGTGTGTAAAGTCCACTGAAAAAAGAGCATACTCATGATAAAAGAGAAAAAATGATGATGACAAAAAAAAAAAGATAAAACAGAAATTAAAAGAATCTCTAACTTGCATAAAGAGATATGACAGGGGTGAGTTTTTTTCCCCAACACTTGTCTGCAGTAACTTTCCAACTCAAGTTAAGGACTGCTCCATTACAGTAATATAAAATCATAACAAGGAACTTCATAATCAAAAGCTAGAGAGGAAGTATAATGAAAACTTCTGGAATCTTCAAATAAATAATTTTCATATAATTCAGAATTACCTGCTGATGACTAATAAGGAAATTTTATTCACAGTACCAGAAATTCAGACACCCTTGCAAAATTTCACTGCAAAAAAATTAGTGTAACCTAGGATCTCTGTTCACTTCATGAGCTGCTGTGATAACCTCACTCATTTGAGCATTCGTGGCTTTTAGCTAAATTAATGAATGAAGACTTGGGTAGTGACATAATGGCCCTATACATTCATCAGAAAGGAAAATGCCAGAAAAGTCAATAAATTTTATTGAAATAGTGTTCTCAGTACCCCAGTGCTGCTCAGCAGTACTTCACATGGCCATCAGTAACTGAGAAGGTACGGAAACAGATCTCTGGCAAGAATATATACATCAGCAACTGGGGTGGATGTCAGGGACAGAACATTGGCTTGTCCTGTACTAACTAGTCAGAGGAAAGGAAGGACAATCTGGCACAAAAGCAAGTGTGTGTAAGTTTCCATAAATATTTGCAGAACTGAAGTTTTTAAGCAGAAAGCAACATCCTTCCAGTTACAAAGGCAAGGCATTTAACAATTCTGTTGAAATGGAAATCCATTTTGACAAGAGATTGATACGACACAGTGGCCAGTCACAGTATGAGACAGTATTCAGTGACTGCCACTTTTCCTTTGCTCCTAAAGTGGTTCATGTCAAAGCATCACCTTCCCATCCAGTCCAGTTTCAGCCCTTTGCACCAATAATGTCTGGAAGTCAAAAAAATGGGAAAAAATCCAAAGCAACTGACCTCATGAAATAAAAATTTTTAGAAGCAGTCCTCAAGGTCTCTGCTTTCTATACCTTTACATTTCTACTATAACCTGCTACATTAAAATCTGATGTGAAATTGTGAAAAGCCTGAAAAAGCATTTTTCATTGACTCTCAACAGAATTAGAGTAAAATACACCTACAAAAGGAAGAGACTGTATTTAAATACTAACTCACATACCACACATAAAGTCAGGCTTTAAGCCCCTCTCTCACCCTGAATAGCACCAAATTCTTCTTATAGTCCCATGGAAATGACTGGTCTCCAAACAGGAGCAGGAATATCACATACTGGTTATTCCATGTTAACAGATTTGAATCTGCTCTGAACAGCTCCATCTTCAGGGCATCAGTCCCAAAAATGGCTCAGCTCCTCCACTGTGCAAAGAGTTCTAACAAAAATACTAAAGAAAGACCTTCACCTCAAGTTAAAGGGATGCTCACAGTATTTATCATAAAAGTACATATCAGAAGGTAAGCTGGCATGTGTCCACTGTGATTCATCCTACAAATTTGTACATAACACAGACCAGATACTTTGAAAATATGACAGCAATTTTTTGTTTGCATTTTATTTTTGAAAAGTAAAGAGCCACCAAAGCCATCTGTTAAAACCTTTTCAAAATGAAAGCTCCAGAGCTGACTGTTAAATAGCAAAACCCAAGGAAAATATTGGCAGAATCTGGCCACACTTTTAGTGATACTTGCAGCAAAATGCTGGTGGATTAAGAAGTGAAGGTAGGAGCTGCATATGACCTCCCACACCAAAGCTACCTTCTAAACTCCCTCTCTGTATCTTTTGGATTAACTCTTTAACCTCTATCTCTGTAGACATTCTATTCCCTTGCACTTTGTGATAGTGAAAATAAGAGCTGGCTTGTATGTGGATGCATCCTCACAAATTTCCCTGGAAGTTTTGTCACTGACTGAAGCAAGAACAGAGTAAAGCCACTGCAAATAGCACAGTGAGACATCCCACTGTGTTTTAAGTTCTCTAGCAAAGATTTACTACACCAGCTTTGGAAAGTACCATGCACATAGCGTGTTCTTGGTTAATTAAATCACAAAAGAAACCAGGGAGGCACTGTGTGCTCCACCCACAAAATACTTCAAAGAGTAGGATCACAGAGAAATTGCTCTCCTTTAGGGGAAAAAGATGTCTGCAACTATGTTTGTGTCCTTGCACAATGGGTCCTTGTTGTTAACTAATGTTTGGGCACCATAGTAGTAAACATAATTAAGAAAAAAATGTTGGTGTTTTAAAAAGTAAGGATCTTGGGATCCATTCCTCTATCCTCTAGGTTATTTCCAGTGTACTATTTCTATCTTCAGGGAGTGAGATTTATCAAGTCTCAACATGTCCCAGGAGCATACAACTGTCTACTCTTGGCTGTTAACAACTTTGCACTCTGGATTGGTCATTTGTCCTCTATGAGAAATGTAGAATACCACCAGGATAACAGTACCATTTACAAACATCTTGTGCTAGCACAAATGTCAGTAATAAATCAGAACATCAGTTCTATATTAAAATGAAAAATAATCAACTATTAGAACATCCTTAAAATTGTATGTACAATCTGTGTGCACCTCCAATAAAGCAAACAAATTAAAAGTGATAAGAGTAAAATTCAGACATGTTGTTTGTCTTTAGCCCTACAACTCTGCAAAAGAAAAGTTGCATAAAAGGCCCATCCAAGCAGCAAATGCAGTCTAAATGCCCTTTGAAGTCCAAAGACTTCTCATTTAGTCCCTAACAGAGGATAAATCAGTTGGCAATTAAGAATTTTCCAACACTGTAAAAATATCAGAATTACAAAGGAATAGGTGTAAAATCATAAAAGTAAATTATGTTAAAAAACCAAGAGTATGCATTTGAGATACTACACCATCATGCAAGCAGGCTTACATAACAAACCATGGATTTACTAAAGTAATTCCCTTTTCTAGCTATAGCTGTAGAGAGTGAAGTGACTTTGATGAGCCCTCCTATCATACTGATGAAAATAACCATGTTTCTACACACAGCTTATCTATAAACACATTTATCTTATTGTTCTATACAAACACAGTGGTGGTCCTGCAAAGTATTTTTCAAACAAACTATCTCTGGGAAGAGACAGGGAGGGCAAAAATTTTATCTACTGGAAGTACTACATTTCATGCATTTTTTTCATTCCATACGGAACAAAGATTAGGAAAAAAGAAAACCTGAAAAAATTAGTCCTTACAGGATTAAATAAAATGGATATTTTTGACATTGGAGAAACAGATCTGGGCACACCTTTCAAGTTCTGTAGCAAGGTCCAGGAGCTTGGGTTACAGCAGCACACGAACCCAAAAGCCTGCAGGCTCTGGCTGCTGACAGGAAAAAGAAAAAAAAAGGCAGGCAGAGACTAGGCAGGTTTTCTACAGAAAACACTTATTTCCCAACATTCATTTACACCAACAGATTCTTTGGGGCCTTTCAAGTTTTACCCCAGCAGTATTCCCAATGAAAGTCACTTTTTCAAACCCATGGGAGCAAATAAAACACCTGTCCATCAGCTGGAAGTGAACAAAGGCAAGCAATCCCAAATGCAGATACAAATGGTCGGGGTGAAGGGGTGCAAGGAAGACAGAACAGCTTCAGATCAGGCAGAGAAGAATAACAAGGGGTTGGAGGACATAAGGCTGGGAATTCAGGACTTTTAGATAACAGAAATAACACCCTTTCCAAATTCTGCCCAACCCATATAAACAGCTACAGCCCAGTCTGCTTGCTCTCTATTCTCCAGCTGAGTATGTCTGGGTTGCTTTGAGAGATTCAGGTCCTGCACATTCTCAGGAATCCCACTCTTACTTCACATTTACACAACAGCTCTGAGGGAGCTCATCCTAGGCCCTGGAAATTCAAAGAGTGGACACAGGAATATTCACAAAGAAACAATGAAAGTGTGCTTTTCTGCATCTGCTCTGTAGAGCAGCAATGGCATAGCCCCTGGAAGAGGTTCCTGCATCTTTTCTGAACCTGGTTGGACACATGTGCAGAACAAACACAGCACCACAGTTCACAGTTTTAGATGATCACTCAGGACTCTGAGGGTTCTGGTTTGTCTGATGAATCCAAGATGTAAAATCAACCTGTGACTTTACTGCCACAGAATAATCACACTTCTATCTGTAGATATAACATATAACATGCACAACAGGATGTTGCATTTACTATTACAGCTGCTGGTTCAGATTTGTTTTCTGGGCTGCCCTTCTCATTTCACTGAGGCTTTCAAGCAACCTGTCCTTTCATGGTAAAACAACCCCTTGTAGTGATTCAGCCAGTCAAGCCCTCCCCTGCAGGGCACAAGTGTTTTGCTTAAGGATTCCCCTGCAGTCAGCCCAGCAAGCACACTGCAGACTACAGAGCACACTGCACACTCATACACAGCACACTGCACACTCAAACACTTTCAGTAACAATGATAAAGAACAAGTAAGAAAATATAAATTGAGGTAAACAACTATATAAAATGTCAAAGGAAATTCAAGTAGTTCCATTGTGTAGCCATGTACTTAATTTATTGTTAGGTCTATTAAATTTCAAGTAACACTTCTGAGCAGAGCAGATGTCTATTCATCAACTGCGGATCTTGCAAACTTTTGCCAAGACAAAATGTACAATCTCCATGATGGATAATCTTACCTGTCTGGAGTGGGAAAAGACAAAAAGCCTTTATAACATTTATCTAGATTAAACAGATCAGAGGAGGTATAGTTTGATGCAGTATTTTGACAGGGTTAAGAGCATGTTTGCTGAGGAATAGGTACTGATTAAATCTGAGACAAAGTGTGCTGCAAACGTTTCTCCCAGGAAACCAAAAAAGGACAAAACATAGAACGGGCAGAAAAAATGTGTAATTTTATTTACAAATATCCTAATTTTTTTAGGTGTGTTTCTAGGCTGCTAAGCAGAGTATGAGCTTTAGAATGATATATTAGAAAACACAGAACCAAATGTCTCGGTTTGCTAGTACTGGATAAGGGAAGGAAAAACTGAGACAAAATGAAACTATTCTTAGCAACAGCTAAAAAAACCTGAAAATATGTATTTGGAAACATCATTATCACAACTCCTCAAGTGGAAAATAATGCAAACATGAATTTAATATTTTAATTTCATTTTTTCCTCTATGTAAGTAAAACTTTTTTTTTAGATTTTTTGTTTCATGTATTATTTTATATGTTGGGGGACAGAAAACAAGGCTTTTGTTTTCAGATTGTTTTACTGATAAGAAAAGGCATACAGTGAGCATATTCAACATCAACATTCAGATGTCCAGTTTGTCACAGCACCTGACATGAAATTTGAAGAAATATTTTTTTCAGTCTTTATTAAACCATGCAAAGGAAAATTTGTCATCAGAAAGACTAAAACTATCTAAAACATTGGATTGTGGAGTCTGATGCAATTTAGAACTGAAATGCCTACTTAATATATATATATAATCTTCAGAACTCTTTCATGCCAAAGGCATAGATCTTTATCAATAGGTGTGTGTGCCTTCACAAGCAACAGTTTGAAATGCTGACTTGGTAAAATTTTTAACCCTCTACTTCCCTTTTACCCCTGTCATAAGCTATACTGCCTGGACTTCTCATCTGGGAGATGACAGAAAGCAACTCAGGAAGTAAAAGCAGCTAAAATAAAGTCTTAACCAATTAACATTAAAAAATGGACAAAATATTAAATAAACAGTTATTTAATTCTGGAAGTCCAAGCAAGTATGTTTACAGAAGTTAGTTTATAAAATAATAAAGTAATTCTGCTTAAGGCATTACCTTGCTCTGTCTTCCCTGAAACCCACTAGAGATAATTGACAGATGTCTCCTAAACAGAGAAACCAATAGAGTGGAGATAAAATTCACAAAATTTCACTGGAATCAACATCTTATGGCCTGTTTGTATAAATCCTCTCAAGCAGTCCCTCAGGATTGACTCCACTGTTGTGCAGTTAGAATTGCTCAGACATGGAGGACTCAGAGGGTCAGGTTTTTCATTTAAGAACCAGCAGCCACCATATTCAAAATAAGTTTAACTTAAAAAAACCAAACCAAAACAAACAAACAAAAAACAACAAGAAAAAAGAAAAAACCAGGAAACAAAAAAGGAATTGCTCCTCAGAATGGACACTGTCCCAGTTGAAACCATACCACCAAATAATTCATCTGAAGCTTTCAAAGTGTCCTAAATTTTGTTTTGAGTACATTTATTTCTTAGCTGTCAGGCATAGTGTGATAAGGGATGACCTACACTACACATACAGCACCTACCCAGGAGATTAAAAGTTGCTGTACATGCAATGTAAAAACACACTACTAAAAAATTCTTAGTAACTTAATATCCAACCTTGAACATTATCACTCAGAACAGCAAACCCAACAATTCCCGAAATGAAGATTAGTGCTAAAATTTACGGTCTCACTGAGCAACATGCTAGCTAAGCACAGCTGTCCCTCCTGAGAAAAAAACACCCACGCTATTTCAAACAACTTTTTTCAAGGACTTTGCCAACTTAAGCAGTTTCTTTTTATTTTTTTGGCCACATGCATAATAATAACATGACAAATATAAGTAAAAAGTCTAATGTAAGAACAAACAATTCTTCTCTATACTGGGTATTAATTTCTCCTATGTGTTTTTTTTACAGCCTGTCTTATTGTACTTTCACTTGCACGGTATTTAGTTCAAATTATACTGTATCAAGAAAAGACTACTCCATTTTTTCCTTAATTGGTAAACTGGATTCTAACTTTTACACTGGTTCCTGATGAAAAATACCATGGTTTGTGACACGAAACAACAGATGTTCTTAAAATAACAGACTCAGATATTTCCAAGTGCTATCACTCACAAGGAAATGCCAGGCAGAGAAAGGAACTGTTCTTATTGGCACTGGGCCCAGCAGGGACCTGCCCCACCAAGTGCTGAGCACCCTGAGATTCAGTGAGTTTACAGCACCTTCAGTAAATCGAGGACTCTCTCAGAACCAACAGAAAATATGTGTCTAACTGATGAGAAATCATTATTCTACCATGCCAAATGCACCTGCACCATCCCTCCTCACAGGCCAAGCCTGTCATTCCCAGGACTGAAATAGGACTGGACAGCACTGCCAGACTTGAGCAGACTCATTTGCAATGATGCTACCACTCTTTGTCCAGCAGGTTGGTTCAATAGGTTTGTGCTGGTACCTTGACTTCAAACCCTGCCAGCCCATCTCTATCTCTTCCCAATCGATTGGGAATGTGGAACAATGACTTGTGAATGGAATCTGTGGGGTGGGTCAGTCTGAACTCAAGGAAAGCACCTGTGAGCCCTGGCTCAAAGCTGGCCATACCAGCTCAGCCTGTCCTCAGCCAGAATGAACCTCCCAGCTCAAGTCAGGTTCATATTTGTGATCTACTCTGTACTGCTGAGGCCACATCTAGAGTGCTGCCTCCAGTTCTGGGCTCCACAGATGAAGAAGCACAAGGAGCTATTGGAGAAGGTCCAATGGAGGGCTGTGAAGAGGATGATGAGGAACTGCAGCATGTCCAATAGAAGGAAATGCTGAGGGAGCTGGGCCTGTTCAGGATGGAGACAACACAACAAATGTGTTAGGGTGGGTGTCAGGAGAATGGGACCAGACTCTCTTCAGTGGTGCCCAGCACAGGTCAAGGGACAGTGAGCACAAACCGAAACACAAAGTTCCACCCCCTGAGTAGGAGGAAAAACTTCTTTAGTTGTGAGGGTGAGCACTGGAACAGAGAGGTTGTGGAGTCTCCTTCTCTGGAGATGTCCAAAAGCCACCTGGACAAGGTGATTCTGTGCAGCCAGCTCTGGGTGAACCTGCTGCAGCAGGGGGTTGGATTTGGGGAACTCCTGAGGTCCCTTCCAGTACCAAACATTCTGTGGTTTTGTGTAATCATCTTGTACCATCTCACAATTTAACTCCTGTTTGAACTACAATGCATCTTCTAGGAAATCATCCTATTTTCCATGGAATATCAAAGTGTGAAACTTCCACAACAGGACTAAAATCAAAGTGGCTTAATTTTATGAAAATGTTTATCATTCCTGTACGGAACGTCAACAGAATTGGTCCATTTCATCAAATTCCTCAAATTCACTGAATGAGAATTTTTGGGAGAAAAACTATTCCATCTAAATTGTCAAATACAGTTGTATTATTAGACAGCTGATTTATATGTATTGAGAAAAAATAGTAAATGTATGTATAGGTTTTACTGAACAAATTAGAATTATCTAGCTTTTAACTGTGTGGACCATCAAATTGCCATGAAAGTACCTCTTCCTTTTTCATCTAAGTAACTCCATACTAAGTACTGCTGTCAATTTTAAATTCTAAATTTTAACAGACCTTTACTTTGTATTTAAGTTTTCCAGCATGCAAAACCAACACCAGCCTTCCTGTGTTACACATAATAGAAACTAGAAGTTAACAGCATTTCTGCTTAGCTGCCCTCCCTCTTTCAACCAAGGCCTACCCCAAAACTTTATTTTTACACCTTATATTTCTTCATCTGGTTACTCAAATAGGTTCTTCACTGGCCTTTAGTCCAACCAAGTCCACTCACAAATCACCTGTGTTAATTTGCTGAAAAAGCTGTAGAGATTACCAGCAAATATAATTCAGGAAGAAAGACACGCTGGTTCCATGGTAACATGAAAGTCAATGAGCCCACCTTGAAATCTGGAAACAAAGGGCCTTTTCAGGACAGGGAGCAGAGGGGAGGGACCATGTCTTATTGAGATGTTGGGTCCTTTCAGATTGTTTGCCAGTGAGATTTTTCTTAAGGAGAAAAGGCACGCTCTAAATTTGCCATGCACAAGTTCATTTGATTTTGGAGCCTATTACCAAAACTCTGTTGAATTGCCCTTGACCAACCCTGCCCCAAAAAGCAGTAGAGCAGATCACAATGAAAGCCAACCTCCTTGCAGCCCTGTTGCTTTGTTCAGGGATACATTTACAACATGACACACTGAAGAATTATGATCCTACATCAGAAAACAAAAAACTAATGTCCTACAGGATAATATTATATCCTAAAGAAGAAAATTTGGAGAGAATTTTCGAAAAAACCAGCAAATTTAGCATGAAAAAATAAACTGAACAGACAGACAACTTACAGACCTGCACTGAATTTCCCAAAGCCACCCCTGCCATAGCATCAGAACAGGCTTAGTAATAGTTACATGCGTTGCAATTTAGGAGAATATTTCAAGACTCCCATTACATGGCCATTTGCAGGGTTAAAATAGGGAGCAACACAGAGTTTAGATATGCACCAGGGATAACTTAAATTTTAGTGTTTCATGTTCCCCAGAATTTCTGAAAATGCAGGAGTGGAAAGAATTTATACTTTGAACTGTCCAGTAAGACTGCATTATTTAGATAACATCAGATTAAATAATTTGCCCTTTACAAGATGATTTTACTCATCAGCTCTCAACAGATGTGACTCCCAGGGCCGCAAGATTACAACAGCCATGCACCTACAGATGGACCTGGCTATTACCTTGTGGGTTACAATCACAGACCACATCTACCTCTCCTACACATTGAGCAGACCAGGTGTGTTCTGCCAATGAACACACTCTAGGTAAACTTCCCACCCTCCTTTCTTCCCTAGCTGCTTTTTTTCTTCAGCTATAGAAGGCTCAGGAGACAGTAAATGCAGAGGCAGAGACATCACCTTCCTGGGTTTGCAGGACACGAACATCCTAGAAACCTACAAAAGCTCTAGAAAATATTATTTACTATAGTGGTAATCAGAAAAATCCCCAAAACAAGTAGCCATAAATTCTGGTTCAAATTATTGAAGATGTCAAAACTATTTCAAACCAATTTTCAAAAAGCTATGTCTTGAAAGCCTTGTTTTCACTCTTACTGAGATTGTTCTTTGTATAGAACAGCAAGGAAAAAATGAAAGTCTAAAATCTAGTGAGGAAAATTTCAATAGTGTTATAGTTATAGGCCTACAAACAAAACAAAAGCCATTTTGGTGAAGAAAATCAGTGTTTTCTGAGGGAATGCTTTGTACTGCAGGCATCATTACAGCACTTTGTATCTAGCATTATTAACACATGCAGAAACAGAGTACAGAGCAGAGCCATTCAGTACAGCAGTCAGGCTATATCAGCAGGGCACTCTACAAATACATGCACAGGACAATTCCAGGTAAGTATCAGTACTATTGGCCTCTACCCAAGTTAATGTTAGGAACCTGAACAGGTAAAACAAAGTAGATAATCTTCCTCAAAAGGACTGACATCTGAACTCACCACGACGGAACAGAGAAACTTTCGTAACAAACAACTGAGTAAGAAAGTTATTGAAATAGATTTCCACTATTTCCTTCTGCTTAAAAGCCTCACACAAGAAAAAATGCAATTCTCCAGGCCTGAGTTCTGAGAACACCTACAACACAATGTAGTCACTGCAGAGGTGGATATAAAGTCACCACTCCAGAAGTGGATATAAAGCAAGAGTGAGAAAGAGCTGCATAGTCCTGCAGTCCCTGAAAGCCTCCACCAGACAACTCCCGGGTATTTTTGCCACATTATCACCTATGACACACACAGAGCATAATCTGGTTGCAATAGCACTAAACAGAAAAAGCATGTTTGTTTGAGAGGCCCCTTTCATTCGTATATCCCTTTGAAGTTAAAAGTTTCTGCAACTTACTCATTTGCTTTGAGACAATTATTGATACAGTCTCTTGATGACTGTTGAAATCATCATGTATTTGTTATGACACGAAGTGACTAGAAAGTCATTATCATCTAAAAAAAATAAATCCTAAATGTAACTTGAACTATTTTTTCTATTTTTTCCACCTCTTCCAACCAAACTACATCAATATGAACTCCTATAATTCTTCCTTCCTCTAGCTGAAATTTAAGCAACAAAGGTCAGTGAAAAAAATTTGAAAGGATGCAACAGTTTTTAGAAGATTAGTTAGAACAGTGTTTAAACAGCTAATAAACAGCACATACACTCAGGCTAGTCTCAACCTGATGCAACTAGAAATGGGTGCTACATTACTCCTAAAACACACAGGGACAAGGGACAAAACACATCTGCTGTGACAACATTCAAGTGTTTTCACTGATACTATTCTAGCTGACTTAGTTCCTTCACTCTGCTCAGTCAATAATAGTTTGAGTATGTTTTTGGTACCTGAATAGGCCAGTTAGAGTTTGATTTGGCAAGGCTTACTCATACAATCATCCTTGTTTCACATTAATTCCTCCAGACTACAGGCTGCTGCCCCGAGTCTCATTTCCACTCTCACAGATTCCTCTCCCTGTCTTGTTCCCCATTCCCACCTCTTCAGAGCCAGCAAACTGTGAGTCTGTGAAGGGTCAGAACAGCAGAGGGTGCTTCTTTGTCAGAACAATAAACTGATCCCCCCTCACCATCCAACCAATGATCCAGCCAAAGGGATGCAGGAAACCACAATCAGGACACGGGGTAGCCCACACTTAGATAGGATTAAGTGCAATGTAAGACTGCACTTCATAGAAAATAGGGGATACAAGGTTTGAATTCAAGTATTCAAATGTATTTACTTCTCTCACTTTGATGGGCTCAGACCCTCATGGGATTAGTCTTTTTCTTTGCTGGGTGCACTGGCATGAGGGGCAAAGAATCTGACCTCACTAAAGATTTGCAAGTACTTGTGAATCCTGCATTCAGAGAGGTCAATGGAAACCTCTGACAGACTCCAGCAGAGGTGAGATTGAGCTTGTAACCAAAATGTCCTTCTCAAGCAAATTCAAATGCCATTTTATCTGGTGACTGAGTATGCCTGTGTCTCAAGGGAGAATTTTGTACTGTATGCCCAATTCTAAGTTGGTATTTAGACAAAGCACCTCATGCATGCACCAGAAATTGTAGTTTATATATCTCTATATATACAAAATTATAGATATAAAAGTACCAAAACATTTTGCATACAGCCCATATTTTAAAGCTATGTGAACAAGATATGTGAACCAGCCATGAACAAGATATAAGTGTCATTTTGAGGGTAACTTCATGTTTACCAGGACCAAGAGAGGACCTATGGATTTTAAAGAGAGAACTCCACAAATACAGTCTATTATTGGAAAGAAGTAGTTTACATACTCAGTTCCATGTTTTCTTTTTACCTCTTATTAATGACCAAGGACACTGCTGCTCCCCAACATTTGGAATTTCCTCAGTCATCTCCTGCCAAAGCACAGGAAAGCGCCACAGCTACTCAGCTCTCAATTTCAGGAGGTCCAGACCCTATTCAGGGTTACTGTTTTCCTATACTGTGAGAGACTTCCCTCATTTCAATCCATACCAAAAGCCATGCAGGGCAGGGAGCAGTGGGTGTACCTGATACATGAGATGATTGGACAAACATCCCAAGGAAGGAGCTCCAGGGCAGCAACCACTGCATCCATGCACTCCAGTCTATGGTCCCACAAAACTGAACCGTGCTCTGGAGGGACTGCTGATGCTGTTACAAGACTGGAACAACAGGACTGCTTATGCTGCTTTTTCCTGCACAGAATTTTAATATAAGGACAACATATGCTAGAGGAGCATATTTCCCAGTAATGCATTAGCTTACTAGGCCATCAGAGTCATCATTATAAGGCAGTAAATAATTATATTGAGATTGATAAACTTCCTTGCCTCAGCTGTTGGAAGCTAAGCCAAGACTAAACACATTTGTACAGCACTAGTAAACTTTCACCATTTGAATAGTTTTCCTGTTATTGTCAAACCTATAAGCAAATAATCCTTCTGACTGACCATATGGCAGAAGGACAGCAGCCCAGAGAGGCAGCAGTATGAGAGAGGAATTTCACATGTCTGTATGCTTTTGTAGAGGCCCCTCACAAAGCAAGGAACAGCCAGTCCCTGTAATGAAAGTTCCAAAAATGTCATTTTAAGAACAAAGTGATCTGGCCTATAGTCCTGCCTAACACCCTCTCTTTATAAGCAGATGTTTGAAGGTCACATTATGTCCTTTTATAAACTAAATCACAATAGTAATGTTCCTCCATTTCGCAACTACATTTGCAAAGCCAGTGTTTTAGCACTCTACTGGATCTTAACCTGCTTGTGAATCTGGGTCTTTTAGATTCTGGTTGCAGTCTGTAAGACTCAAGCTTGCTGGATATAGGACATTTAAACAAACTGGACATACACAAGTTCATAAAACCTTAAAAGTGTGCCCATAGGTACTGAGGGAGCCAGCTGACGTTGCATGGCTACTCTAGATTAAATCTGAAAAGTCACAGTGACCAAATGTTCCCAAGGTCTGGAAGAATACAAATCTCACTCCTGTCTTCCAGAAAGGCATGTAGGAGGATCTGGGGAACTACAAGACACTCAGCCTCCTCTCAGTCCCTGCGAAGTCAATAGAATAAATTCTTCCGAAAACCTATTCCAAACACATGGAGAACAAGCACAGATCTGTAAAGAGAAAATGATGCCTAATTATCCTGGTGGACTTTTAGGATGAGATGTCAGGCTGGATGGATGAGAGGAGCTGTTGCTGTTGTTTACCCTGACCTTAGTGAGGTGCTCAACAGTGCCTCAAGATCCTCATAGACAAACTAACAAAACACAGGTTAGACAAGTGGACAGTCAGATGCATTGAAAAGTGGCTCAATTGCCAGGTTCAGCTGACACTTTAAAAATAAACTGAATGAAGTTTTACTCGTTTGTATGAGAACATGTGAATGAAGTCACCATGATTGAAGAAGCTCAGAATCATAAAGGATGGAGCTCTTTATTTCAATGGTTACAATTTTAAGAGGACCTACCTGACCCAGTCCAGCTCCAGCTGGGATAAAGGTACACAGAACATGTGACAGCCAACTCAGGTGTCTTTCTTTATGACTTAGTCTGACATTTCATTGCTCTGTCATCACTGTCATATGATTTGCTGAAGCATCACCAAAAATACATCCCTCCATGGTTTTGCAATTATCCTGTACTGTTTTATCTTATAGAAGATAAGTTTTAGCACTATCCAAATCCTTAGACTGCATTAAAATCTCTACCTACTGCACAAATATCTTAGCTGGATTCCTTTCCTCTCCTCTGCAAATGCTGTTTATAATAGTTTATTTCAGAATGGCTACAGAAATGATATTGCAGAAATCAGAGGCTTCCAGCATGAAATTAACATGCAAATGCAGCATAAGGGCAACATCATTAAGGACAACAGTGTCAAGCACAGTTAAATGTTTAAAACCTAGTTTCCTGGCAAAATGTTTTTTCATACACAGCATCTGCTAATACTTAGAGCTTAAAGTATGCTGAAATACTATATACTTCATCAGTGTTAGCCAACAGCTTTTCATCACCTTTATCACTATTCCCATTGACAGCTGCAGAGTGAAACACAGAGGGACATTAGCAAAATTACTAACATAGTGCTCCCACAACCAAAACTCTGATGTTTTTTAATTCCAGCTTGGCACTTGCACTACAACACAAAGTTGTTTCTCTTACAGTAGACCATCTTCAAAGACTTCTTTTAGGTCAGCAATGTGAAGCAAAATAGTGCTTTTCAAAAACAGGAACTGATGAGATGTAAACTATGAGAACACATCTGAGAACATATCTAAAGAGACCACACTACAAAAATTTATATTCATTCACAGAACAAGGTTATTCACTTTCCTCCCACCCACATTTTGATTGGGCCAATTCTGCCTTCATTTGTACATTTATATTTTCTGTCTTTACACAAATATATGGTGTCATTGTTAGAGCAAAGTAAACAGAATTCTGTCAGAATTGCTCTTTGTTTCTTCACTTTAGAATTTGAACAGCATATTTAAAGAAGACAGCTCCAGGAGAGCTTTACAAACACTGACATTTTAAACAGTGAAGACTGTTTACCTGAAGACTCCAGGGCCTCTTAAATCATAACATCTCCCCACTCAGTTCAATGGACTGTGGGAACAACTGGATGTTCTGTGACTTCTACCCACCTTGAATGCAGCAGAAGAAATCAAATAGTTGAAGGTAGAAGCACAAGAAAATATGGAAATGCTCAGGTATCCTTGACCATTACAGAAAGGTTGCATACCAACAGTTGAAATGTGCTGATTTTAGCCTTTTCTAACATGAAAAAACAAAAAAACAAAAAAAAAAGAAAACCAAACCAAACCAAACAAACAAAAAAACCCAACAAAAAATAGAAACCTTGAAACTTTTAAAATACGGTTCCTTTGAACTGAAAATAGTATCTCTTGTAATCACTCATAAACATTGCTAGCCTAGGTAATATAGACAGGGTCCCACTTCCCTGATATTCTAGAAGAATTCATGGTCCTTTGAACATTCTTCTTGAACATTCCACTTTACACATGAAATAAAATATAAGGGAGCAAATTTTGTCAATAACAACACCAAGTATCAATGCCTGTCATAAATCATTGTATTTAGAGCTACTCACCACATACACATTTAACTTTGCACTAGAAGAGCTCTAGAATCTTACTGGCCAAACACTTGCTCTATAATCTTACTGGCTAAGACACAATCTTGTCTGAATATTATATGTTCCTCCCAATACTCAGGTTGTTCTTAGAAAGTACTTTTCCAAAATGTCAAGAGAGTTAGGGAAGACAAGGGTGACACAGCTCAGCTGGCCTCCTTATTTCTGTCTCTGACACAGATATATATATTTGCATGAAGTCTTGGATCCAAGTTCACAATTGACACCAAGCAGGGATTCTGAAGTCAACACAACCAAGAACACATGTGGCTCATTTTCCTAATTCAGCCTCATGTTTGTTTTGAGTTGTTTGACACTCACATGTTCAGAACAGAATATAGATAATTATTTCATGTATCCTCACATATCTTGTTACATTACAGTACTGACATTGGCCAGACAGAGCAAATAAGAATGGTCACTTTTTCGTACAAGACCACAGTTCTATTCATTACAAAACACGCCACCATGATGTAATGGGTCATTTAAATCTACACAGGGCCAAACAATCTCTCAGTATTATTTATCTGAGCAACTCCCCAGAGTTGCTATACATAAGCCCCTTTAAATTTAGAAACTACATGCAGAGACAAATTTATCTCTTAACAGATCTAAATAACATAGCGAACGTATGAGTCTGGCATTAGTACAGGTCAGCAAAATGCCAAAATAGACCATGAGGGAGCCACCTCACAGCTTGGACACTGCAAACCACCCCTCCCTGCTTCCATGCTCAGTAAAAACTGTTAGGATGGTACATACAGAAAAAACAAGCGCCAGAACACCAAGAATGTTCAATTTTTCACGTACCTAATAGCTAGAATGTTAAAACATGTACTCATTTCTCATGTGGCTTAAAACAGAATTTTGACTAGAAGAAGTACATTTCTTTGGTTATTCTGTACAATTTTGACCATCAACCTATGGCCTATATTTGTTGAACTGCATTCATAAAATCTAACTGAATATTAAAGTATCAGATTCAATCATTTTGTATTCAGAGGTATTTTTCAAAAGCTGCAGTTCCCATTTTTCACAATCCTCTTTAAAGGTTAGAATGAAAAGGAAGTAAATAATTCATACTAAAAAGGAAAAATGAATTGCACATAGTTTGGGAAAAGAAATGTCTTGATCTTGTCAGATTCCTTGGAGTGCAAAGGTAGCCCACATTGTCTAAGGCATTGTCACGTCAGATTAGACATCTAAGTGCTGTGTGAATAATTGTATTTTGACAGCAAGAGTACTGTCTTCTTAATGGACCTATTAAAAATGGAAGTGTTAAATCACCCTCTGTTTTTAGTACTTTGATTCCAAAAATAAGAGCAGAAGTACCCACTTAAATTTTAAGAAGAAAATTTGTACAGGGCTAAAAAGAACTCAATATTGGCAATAATATTTTGACAACATCCAAGTGTCAAGGTTTTAACATATGCTGGACTGGCCTGAATGTGAATCCTGATTTTCTCATTGGATTTTTCCCGTGTTCAGGAAGAGCTCTTGCTGCTGGGAGAAGATGGACAAGACTTCTGACCTCTGCTCCTGCACTTGCTTAAAAGGGAGGGCAAAGGTCACACAGAAGGAAAAAGGTTTTAAGCTTTCAGTGGAAAGGCAGATGTAGGCTGGAATTTAGCTGGAGGGAGGGAAAAGAGCTGGGAAAGAAAAAAAAATTCAATCTGCTCACAACTCTTCTACAAATGCTGAGTTATATGAAACTCATTTGCAAGGTTTTAAGGATTAAAGTTCTTGCTGAAATACTGTATTGGCACTTGTAGTAAAAATAAATAAAATAGCTTTCCATTCCCATAAACAGCTATTGCATCTCTCTAGTTAGCCTAACTCCCAAGTTCATCCACCTTACTCTCTGCTGCCAAATGTGCTGCACAGTTTTCACTGCATTCCTCAGGACACAAATTTCTTTTGACCTTCAGATGTGCAGTCAAGTTCATCTTCTATCATTCTTCCTCTAGGACAAGTAGATGCATCTCCCTAAGAGATATGACTCTCTGCTGCTCCCCATTTTCCCCTCTAAGCAGGGCTGCTACCAACCTTGCTGCTCTAGTTTGCAACCTGCCGAACTTCGACAGATCTTTAACAAAGGAACGAAGATGCCCAGTAGTTAGAGATGCAGGATCAGAAAACACTTCCTAGGGTTTGTCAAAAGAGGAGGAAAGGATTGAAAGGTTCCTCTTTCCACTTCTGGTGTGAGTTTACATGAACCATTCACTGCACTCATGTTGTGCAAGAGCTGGAGTTCAATATCCTGTCATGCAGCAGGTGGTAGGATGACTCTTCACAGACTCATTACTGTCTCACACTATCAGTAGCTTTTTTTCTAGTCCCATTCACCACTAAAAAGGAGAGAGACAACAAACTGCTTTTGGCAACCCTCCAAGCTCCATTAACAAAGATGCACAGCACAGCATATGGAATTTAAGCTGGTCCTTCAAAATAGTAGTCAAAAAAGAAAGTTCCTTCTTATTCACCGGGAAGATACATGCTAAGTTTCTGTATTTATAGGTAATTGTGGTGGCTTAAAACATGAACCAGCTGTTTGGAAGCTCAGTGAGGGAACTCTGGTTGCTCTTCATTCTCGTTTTGAACACTAGTTTGTGTCCAAAGTTTCTGGGGCTGCAAGGCTTAAACTTCTGGCTGCACAACATACTAGAAAGAAAGTTCAGAAGAAAAGATCTGCTTTGTTTATAAACAATGGTAGTTGATCATAGACAGCACATTAATAAATATAATACAATAAAATCATTTCATGTATCTGAAACATGCCTGGTTATGTATTTTACATGTATCTAGATAGCTAAAGAAATACAGAAAGCAAAAACAATACTGTATGATTCTCTTTCTGTCAAATTACTATATTAAAGAAATACTATATATCTTCCCATTCACAAACAGCATTGGTTTTATCCTCTTGTTAGCATGTAATGTAATACAATCTCTACTGAACCTAAGAGGTGAGGGAAATTCATGCATTTAGTAATAATTAAAGCTTTGATATACTTCACTGACTACAAGCCAGGAGAAGAATTTCACAAGCTGTTGGTGAATATTGTGACACAAGAGCATGACACCTTCACTTGGACTGAAGAAGGAACATTTTTCTTTATATATTTTCCTTACAAGGCCCACAAATACAGAGATTTGTAAAACATCCCAGAAGGAAGCCTTCTGAAGAAAGCCTCATTAAATACTTAATTTCTTGCACATGAACTAATATTTGATTGCTTTCTTAATGGTTAGAAAAGAAAAAGAGGGGCAGGGGGAAAGGGCAAAAGAAAAAACTCACTAGTTATGAAATCCCTCCTTGAAATTATAAGCAGCAAGCTGATTCTTAATTAATTCTGGCTCAAAAACTACTCCTGAATTCATGACTGATCACAAATTCTTATTTTAAAGACTGACCACTAAGTTGCTCTTGAGGGAGAGATCCAGTATTGTTAAAATATCTTAGAGAAATGTGTTTAGATGTATTTTGACTTTGTTATGACAATAGTGACCATAACCTTTGCCTTGACATGAAGGAATGTGTGTATCTCATAGGAAAGTTGCAACCTTTTGCACCTAACCCCATCTCAAAAATCCCAACCTCAGCACAACTGTGTTGTCATAAGAAGCTTCACCAGAAACATAAGTGATAGAACAGACAGGGCTGGGAATTAGCAGGAAGCATTTATATCTCAGACCATCCTGAGCTATCAGGGACTCTGATGACTTAGACTTTCTTCCAGATGTGATAAAAGCCAGAGGTCCTAGCATCTGGTGGCCATTAGGAAGCTAGAGATATTGGAGTTATTAGACATTGAATCCTGGTTGTATTCCAACACAAAAAGGTTTATTCAGCCTTCCTAAAAAACTCCTCACTGTTTCAGAGAAAATCATATATTCTTCTAGCCACCCAAAGGTTCTGTGCAGTGTTTATTGATAGGCTGCAAAAGAAACCACTAATACTGCAGGAATACACTGAACTCCACAATGACAAAACACTTGTTTCATCTGTTTTATCTGTCATCTGATAATGGCTATATTAGGTTTTGTTACCAGCATAACCACCCTGAACCCCCATTCTCCAAAGTGATGGAATGTGGACAGGATGCCATCCTGCAGTGGGACCTACAGAAATAGTTTACATGATAAAGTCCTTTAGAGCTGCTGGAGTATCATTGGAAGGAAAGAATAGGTGCCCAGCTGTGCTGTGTCCCATCCTCCTGTAGATCCCTCATGTACACTCACATGCCAGTTTACAAGTGTGCACACTATAAGAAACAATCTTTGTGTCAGAGGTGAGCACTGACATTCCTTATGTCAGTCAGTCATCTGACCTTGGTGCTCACAAAATTACCCCTCTTACCATCCTCCTTTAGTCATAAAAGGACTCAGGTTATTAATGGTTATTCTCCAAGTCATGCCTCGGTTAAATGGATAAATTAGCTCCAAAACTAGATTGGCTAAATATCCTCTTCTCCTTTAACCTTCTTTTAGAGATCAAAAGTGTCAGTGAGAGGTACTGAATAACTAATCTGGATATGATGTCAAATTTACCCCAAAAACTCTTTCCACCTGCTGTTACTGTTCTTTGAGATTCCCAGGAGGTCAAAACTAAGCAATAGCTGTATATAAACATACACCCACATGGATTTTTACTTGAATCAAGTATAATAACTTTGGATAGTCTAATGTTAATCTGACCCAAGGATTACAACCCTGATTAATTTCTCTGTTTGTAAGAGGAGTGTGCAATGTTCTCAGAGTGAAAACTGAGATATCTTTTCTGGCTGGGGCAGATTTTCCCTCAGTAAATGAAATAATTTGATGTTTTCAAGAAGACTGATGTTTCTGTTGTTGAAAAGAAGAGAATGATTCTTTTGGATTGCTGATCATTGACTCAAAAGATTTATGATCTGAGCTATCACATCAACAATCAGCTTAACAATAAAATCCTGTTGCAGAAAGGTTCCTTTTTTATGGTCCCTATTTACACAGCAGCAGCATAAAGCACAGCTGTGCTCTGAGCTCACCATCCTGCCACAAGACTGAGAAAGAGCAGTTTTGGGAGCAACAACAATTGTTTCCGAGACGTTTCACAGCCAGATGATTACCAACACCTTCCTATTGCATTAAGTGATTTTAAATTAAAATCAGTCTTGAAACTCCACTACTATACCCATGAAAAGCATTTAGCTCAAGTATTCTCCTGGTTTTTAGAGACAGAGAAGCTGCCATCCTTAACCAGAATACCAGAGGAAGCTGTGTGTACACAGTTTCTTAAACAGCAGCAGCACAATTCTACAGTTGGTGTGATGAGACTGCCCCTTGCTGAGCAATATTTTCCCAGGATTTCTTTAGGGTTCACACGTATCTGGCAGGTTGCAAATCTTTTGAAGTAGGGATTGTATTTCAACTCTGATTTTTCATGTATGAGAGCACACTAGGGTCAGATGTGGTGACCTGAGTTCACAGGTGGGAGCATTACAAACCCAGACAAACGTGCAAAAAAGTTCATAGCTTCACGAAATTGTGAGTTTCAGAGAAAAAAGTATTCCATGTGCACATGGAGATACTTAAATCTCACAAACTTTTAACAAAGATGATATAAGTACTATCTGAAGGGTATTTTTGAAAAGTAAAACCTGAATAAGATTGCATGCTCTGGACTTCTGATAATTGCTAGATTTCCTTCCTCTAACCACAAGAAAAACAATTCACAGCTATCTGTACTCCCACATTCATCTCACAAACCTGCTGTGACAGGCACAAGGCCTACACTTGCCGTGGGAGAAATAGTATCAGAGCTAAAAATTCAGCTGTGAACTGATCCAAACATTAAGTTCCTAACCTCCCCCCATGAGAGACAAACAGCAAGTTCACACTGCAGAGCAGGGGCTGTACATTGTACACCCTGACACCCCACAGACTCCTTTGTGGTCCGGAATACATTAATAAGGGCAAAAGGTTATTATCCAGCAAAGTTTGTAAATTAAATTCTAAAGAAAACCAAACAAAAGGTTACATGAGTGTTCATTTATCTATGAGCAGTGAGCTCAAAAGAAAATATTTCATTTCAGATTTTGCCAAGGTGTCCTAACAATGGCAGCTTATATGCCACAGGCACTTTGCAAACAAGACTAAATTAATTTATATCAAGTTTCCGCCAAATGCATGACCTGGGAAAGGTTTCAAATTAGTTTTTTTCACTGAATTAATTTCAGCTAAGACCTTTGATAAAAACAGCATGGAAAGAATAACTGAAAGAAAGAACATACTTTATTTGATTACTTTTAAAGCACACAGGCTTGCAGAGTGGTGCAAATGGGAAATAAAAAATGAATTAATATGTTACCCAATTTATTTAGTTAGATAAGTTATCTTGTCTTAAGATATTAGTTGTCCAGCTTATTGGAATTTCACCCAGCTACAGCAGTATTCCCTGTTTGCACCAAATCCCGCACTGAGCTGCCAGCAGGGACACAGCAGAGGCTTCCTGAGCAGCCCTCCGTCCTCCCTGCTCACACCTGCACCCACTCCAGGCCAGGCACAGCCTCTGCTAGCAAATGGCAACAGCAAACAGGATTCCTGACACCTGGCAGGCTTCTCTGCTGCAGTTTCTCACTCCATTTAACAACTTTTCTCCTCCCACTCCAGCTCATCCAAAGACACAGCAATTAAAAACATTATTTAGAAAATGTTCAAGCAATTACTGTCTTTTAAAAATTGGACTTTGTTCTAAACACTTAAATGTGTCCAGTGTGCATCAAATATGATATAACCAAAACTGCAGATCCTGCAGGCCAGAAAGTATGATTTATAGTTTTCTTTCCTGCTGTCCAACTCTGGCCTTTCTAAACAGATCTCCTTCCAGCTTGTCAGACATCCTAATCAAACAGGTCCAGGTGCCAATTACTTCCTACAGAGATGCAGCAAACCACACAGTTGACAGGTCTGAGATAATCCAGTCTCAGGAAAACCATCTCCTGATTTCCTCTTCAGATTTCCTCAACAGTTCTTAAGTCAAACATCCAGATGTTACATGACAGGTCCCTACAGGCAAGCACCTGACCTAAAAGCCGTGGAAGAATCCCTGATACTTTAAAGAGAATTTTGTTTTCTCCTCATTTCCTTAAATAAGCTTTAGGGATAGAAACTGATATTTTATTTTATATATTAAAAAAATAGCATGTGCTATTTATAAATTAAAATATAGATTATATATATATTATTTATATATTTAAAAAATAGCTATGTGCTGTTAAAACAAGAGCTTTCTAAAGCTAGTAGAGTTAAGACGTTAAATCTTTGGTGCTTTTAAACCCAACCCTGTTATAATACTTCAAGAAAAAAATGTGGCATCACCTGTATCCCTGTGCAAAATACTATGTTACTTTATGTTTTTATTTACATTATGCCTTTATAATTTGAACAAAATAAAGTAACACTACCTTTATTATTTTTCTTTATACAGATGCTATTTGTTTGGTACAGTCTAATTTTTTAAGTAATACTAATTTCTAGCCAGCTTCATGGCACCTGCGTGGAATACATATCAAGAAAAGAACAAGATTTAGGTAAAGTCTTCAGTTTTGTGAAATTAAAACCAAAATTCAAACCTGCATTCAGATCAGTTTTTACAAAACATATATTTTGTATATTATCATAATTCTCTATTCATACATATTAGAAGAGCTAGTAGATTAGTTATGAAACTCAAGAAAGAAAAATACTTGAACCACCTTAGGAACTTGAGGAAAACACAAGTAAGTGCTCATCCAACTCCCCACTAAATTTGTTTGAGTGTTACCAAGAGTTATCTGCCTTGAGGCATACCTTCCCCTCTGGGAGCAGCTCCCCCCAGCACAATGCCTTGAAAGAAAGGAAAAACACATTCAATTTTTGATAAACAGGCATACAAACCACTGGAGCAGTATGATTATTTTACAGATAGCTACAAACATGGTATGGAGCATTTAAGAAAGTTACACAAAGGCATTCATTAAGCTATTTTGATAATACAATCTAGGATTATTTATGCCACAAACAAGTCCTCATGTTTTATCTACAAAAGTACTAGCTTCCTGCCCTAACCATAAAATATCTGATAGAAGTCAATATCCTGCTACAGTTTCTTGATATCATCACACAGGAATTAGAGATTTCAGGCTTCTCAAGGGCAGAGGCTGCAGTGGTTATAAACTGAGCAAGCACAGTAAATTTCACAACTCTGTCAAGCAATTGAATGAATTGTGGTGGTTTCATCTTACAGAGATAATCTGGTTCCAAACAGAATTTGAATTCCTTTCCCATAGTAGTTTTATGATGAATTAAATTGAAGCAGTTCAGCGCTTCTGTGCAACTTTTTAGAGATACAAGTTGCCACTGGTGCTACTTTGACACAGTGTGAGGTAACATCTAAATAAGCAGGTTGAAGATGCCACTGACATTCGATATATAAGGAAAATCGGGATTACTCATGCCAGACATTAAATAAAATTCCAAAAGAAATCGAGGCTACCAGTGACACAGACTAAATTCTCAGTGACCTCAGTGGAACACAGTAGCCAGAGCACACCTGAGAGCAGTGTGAGTGCTTGTCAATCACCTCCACCTTTCTCACAATCACACCCACAGCCTTTAAGGGTCTTACAAAACACTTCCACTGCCTATCTAGAAAAGTATCCACCCTTTGAAAATTAAAGAAAATTCACTACATTCTTCACAAAGACTAATCCTGCTTTTCACTTTTTGAAACAAAACCAGATAAGGAAGTGCTGTAAATCTGAGATCTGTGAGCTGCTGGGTTGCAGAAAGGCCCCTCTAAACAAGTATGTCATGGAGCTAGTCTGTACCTGTGTCTCACTGCACATTCCTCTGGCAAAGGAATTCAGGCCTGAAACCAGGTACCCCTCTGCCCTCCTCTGAGTGAGTTCATTACACCAGAATGAAGGGGAGGCAAGTAACTTTCTCACTGGAATTTCCTTAATGGAAATTATAAGAACACATCTTGATGAAACAGACGCTGGAAGTATTTTGCCTGGTTATTCACAAAGAATACTTATTATTATATATAGAAAACATATAACTACTTGAGAAAAATTTATCTCTGGTAAGTTTAAAATGTTGTCAAATAATCCAAATAAAATCTGTAGCCAATATCACTGCACAAAGATGCCTGGGCTGACAGTCTTCTGTGCATAGAAAACTGAAAAACAGTGATTCCAAATGTGGACAGTGACTTAGTGAAAAATAAAAATTTCCACTGAACAACCAAAAAAAAACCCTTCAAGTTGCTTTTTCATAGCATTTATTTACTTCTATCCAAAATACTTGGTAAATGGAGTTGAAAATGGAGTAAATGGAGTTGAAAAGTTATAGTAGCACTAGAGATCTCATATAAATATTAATTAATTCTACTCTACTACTGACAGACTGTAGTTAAGACTCAGTAGCTGGATTTAATCCTTGCCCCTCCTCTCTGAAAGATGTGCAGAACTTGGCTGGATAGCACAAACCTGGAAGATAAAAATCAAGCAGATTCTTTGGAAACTTCCCAGTCTCATGCTTGCCCACAGAAGAAAGTGCAATTGACTGGCAAGTCTTTAAGTAGCCATAATTAACTTTTTACTGTTTTGTGCCTTATTGGTTAGAGGTTCAAGCTTTCAAGATCTCCAAAGGCAGATTGTGCAAGTCCCTCATTTAGAGAGGAGCCTTAGGGCATACAAAGCACACGGTGCAACACTTCAAAGAAGCAAAACTCGATGCATGACTTGAGGCAAAGCCTTCTTCACAGATCCAGGGCAGCAATACCAGTACTCAGCCTGGCCCAGGGTAAGGACACCTGAAAATCACTCAGGGGTGAAACACAACACAGCAACAGCAACAATCAGTGATTAAAGCAAAAGCTGCAACTTGTTTCTTTGTATTGCATAAGGAAACAGTGTGAAATGAATTTAATAAATGAACCCCAGAGAAGGGTCAAAACACATTAAATGTTGCTGTAACTTCAACAGGAATGCTGGTTTCAGGATTCAACCCACCCTGCAGCCCTGCACAGCGGAGGGTCTGCAAACACAATTTACCTTCAATGGCAAACGTGCTGTGCCACATGAGATGTTCTGACCAGCCCCGGCTGGTACCATCCCGGGTGTCTGCAAAACCTCCCGTGGGATTTTCCACAGAACACTTGAGGGATGGGAGCTCCTCATCTCCCGGAGACTCTGCTGAAGGCTCCCAACACTGCACACGCCCCAGGGCCAATACATTCACATGGAAATTGCTCCACTAAGAGATACAGGTCAAACCACAGTTTGAAGCTCACTCTAATTATCTAGGCAGATTCTGGTTTAATCCTAACAAGATTATACATTCACAGAGATTAAGGTTGTTAAAAGTACCACAGAGTAAACCATATAATCACTACACTGAAGAGACCATTAACTATTCTGCTTATGGTCACAAACTCACTTAACTTTAAAACCTCTATGGTATTCAAGGAAATTTTCTGTACTATTTGTGGTAAAAGTAGGCTAAGAACCTGACATTTACTTTGGTGACATGAACACATTCATTACAGGAGTGGTTTGAAAGCTTCTTCTTTTCATCATCATATTAACATATTTTCTCTACATTTTTCTTACATCATACACCTTTTCAAGTCACAGCAAAAAGCCAAGCACCATATGTAGAGATTTCATAGGCTGTTTCCAGTTTAAACCAAAGCTACTTTATTGCATTAAAAATTCAATACTCTTCCTTTGTAAAAAATGATCACAAAGTTTACAAGACACAACTGTTAAAAAACTGTGTTTCTGATGAAAACAGACAGAAAACTTTTGCTAAATATCAAACAATGTGTTTGAGTCACATATATTTCCCTAGCAAAGCAAAAAACATCCACATTTCCAAAGCACCCCAGGAACAAAGCACCTTACTTCTACCACCCAGGGCTTACTAGAAATCACCTCAGTCACCCCATGAGAACAAGACTCGGCACACTTCTATAATTTCTGGTAATAAAGGCTCAGCATTTTCTATGCAAAATGCTGTATACACTGTGCAGTGCAATAAAGACCTGCCAACCTCACCTTCCAGCCAAAGGCACACTTCTTACATGCTGCACTTCATGGAGAGGCATTTACAGAGATACACTGATTTTTACAAATACTGTTCCAATTTTTCAATCCCTCACACACAATTTGATAATAGTCTAAAGCTTCACAAAGCTGAAAGCCCAAAGGCTCCTTTTATGGAAATGTCTGAAGAGTACTATAAATTCTTAATTTTCCAAGCTTGCTTTTTGCTCCTGCAGGCTATGTTCTTCCAGGTGAGTTACACCCTGCTTTGTGGATAGCTTTAATCATCCAAGTACAATACAATGATTCACCTTCCTATTGTTTTGATGTGTTTCTACTACAGTAGTAGCAGTAATTCCAAATTGCTTTAAATTTTTTTTTTAAATATCTATTTTACAGGGCAAGTGGTATCTTCACAATACTTCACAGCAAAAGTTTTATATAAGGAGAACTATTACAACTTTGAAATTTGGTCCTGGCTTCTCTTTGGGAAAAATCAAGCCATTATTCAGTGTGTCATATAATCTATTTAACTTTGTTACAGTAATGATATGCATTTATATGTGCATTTCTAGAAAAAACACTTGCCATCTTACAAATTCTAAACAGACTTTAAGTTAAAGTATTAAGAGTAATAATTTCATCATTTCTTTTACAATTTTATAGTTTTCTGAGGAAGCTTTTTTGGTTTAAAAATTATTTTAAGAACTAAGCATTATTTCAAGTCCACAGAGACATACCTTACTACTTGTGAGGGCATGACCTTAATAAAAAATAACTTCAATGATTCAAAAAAATTGATAAGGAATGTAAGAAATTGATTTGAAAACACTAATACAATGTGAGCAGGTAAAGTACGTGCAGTAATTTTTAAAAGTTGGGAGAAGACAAAGCACTGACTTGTCACTTATTCAGAGCTTTAAAGTGATGCTGCCAGCAAAAAAAAAAAGTCGGTGACATTTAATTTGTGGAGATTTGAAGAAGCACAGGAGCATTCATAAGTCCTTTCCTTGCTAAATTTCACTTTCATTTTCCTCTCCTCTGATTTTTAGGTCAAAACCAACCCCTCTGAATTAATTTCTGCAGTTGGCTTTCAGCTTACTCTGTACAAACACTTCATCCTAATCTCTAGAAAGCTGCAGGTTTTGATCTATCTACCAGCCAAAAAAAACATGCTAAGGAAACAGGTTGGGAACAAGGTAGCAACAGCAACACTTTCCCCTTCAATGGAAATAGAAAAATGAATTGCCTTTTCTAGCTAGCTCCCAACAAGTCCAGCTACAGCACCCAGCTGACCTGTGTTATCACACCGGGGTCTTGCCAAATGCATGGAATCGTTTGTTCCTACACCAGTGGGGAAAGCAACCAACATTAGGTGCAAACCTCTCAAAGAGATTTGTGCAAGAGAGATTCCTGGGTAACAGATTCCTGGGTAACAGGCACTGACACGTCCTCACTGCTGCTGGGAGTGAGGCATCAGAGAAAGGATTAACAGCAGTGATACTGGCAGCCTCCCTGGCTGTTAAAGCACAAAGGAGAGACAGAAAGGCAGAGGAGCTTATGAGCACGTTGAGGCAAGGGCTGGAGGCTGTATAAAGTACAGTAGATTCCAGCCAAATAGGAGAAAATAGAGCAGTGAGTGAATAAGGCAAAGTCAGAATACAGTAGCTATTGACATCTCAGTGGGCTGAAGCAAATCAGACCAATTTGGTTCACAGAGTTGGTTCTCTCAGTATTAAGGTAACCAAGTGAGCAGAGACTATGCAAACTGGATGATGCTGGTTTAGTGGGGAAAAGAGGTTGACACAACCAAAGCTAATCAAAATTCTGCAGAAACAACAAGCAAGGAAGCACAGACCAGAGGGATGTCTAGAGCTTTGTATCCATTTGGATATGAGCAGCATCAGAAGGCCAACAAAATCACATCTGACCAGCAAGAACTGTTAAAAAATGTGGCAAAGAAGCCAAAGAAGCAGCAGATCAACGGAACCATTCTTTTGACTCAGTATTTATGTTTCGACTTTGTGTTTCTTCAGACTTGAGAGAAGAGGAAACCATTCTGAAAATATGAATTTGATTATAAGTAGCAGATAATTGTCAACAACTTTTTAAAGTAGTTAAACACAACTCCTGGAAACTGCAGCAACACAACTTCCATATAACTTGTACAGTCAGGGAAGGGGAAGTCATATCAAAAGACTCAAGGCAGGCTGAACTGCAGGAAGCTTGTGCAAAAAGCATAGGAACAAATTTGTTTTTCCCATGTATTTTCAGATTTATTGCCCACACCTCTAAATTTCCTTCTTTGCAGGGTACAGGTAACAAGAACTGCATGATTCCACTCTTAAATGCTCTTTCTGTTCAGACATGTAAATGGAAATAAGCATTTAAAGCTCAGTCAGGGTTTACAGCTTTTCCAGAGAGAGAGAGAGAGAGATATGGGTATCTAGGGAAAAAAAGAACAAAAAAATCAAAATAAAGCCCCAACCACATAAAGAAATTAAGTTCATAATGCCAGTGCCTGATCTCCCTTCCCACTGTTCTTTCTCCAGCAACAGTCAACACTGCAGTCACTATCAAGACTGCATTTTCAGGTATCCTCTAACAAGCAATTCAGCCTCCTTCTAATCCCTTTTGCAACACAGACTGACCTTGCTAGACCAATCCCTTTCACAGTTAACAACTGAGAAGCTTTCATTTTATTTTTTTTCCACAATAATAGTCCTTATTTTGAGATTTGATTTTTAGAGAGCTTGAAAATAATCTATCAATGAAAGCTTTAAAAAATTCTTCTTTTTAGTTCTTAGTCATCATTATAACATTTAAGCTGAGATACAAGCATTACCAAACCCTACTCATACAGAGATTCTCTACAGCAAAGATGGACAAAGAGGGGAGAAGCCCCAGCATGAAATGCTCTGCCTCCTTTAGGGACACCAGCATAACAATAGCAGTTCTTAAGTCAAGGGATGACAGTGGCTGGTGCCAATGATTGTCCACAAGAGGAAATAAAATGCTTCTTCAGGCCTCTCACACCTATACAAAAAGCAGGCACAGCCTTAAAAGGATAATGATATCACAAAAGCTCTTCAGAATGCAGTCCCATGCATTACTCATTTCATAGCTGCTGTAACCTGACACAGCATCTGAGTGTCAAATAAAATGTCACTTGCTCAAGTGTCTTCAACACGTAGAAAATATTCAGCAAATAAGCAATTATTTTTTCAAGTGGGAAAGTATATTCAGCTTTAAATAAAATTTCCCCTAAAATGCAATGTCTTAGCAAGAGCTAGAAAATCAGCCCTTTCACCAAAAATCAGTTTCTTTTTTTAGTAATTCTCCTTATTTTGCTACAGAACCAGAATTTAATTCTTATTATTTTACCATAGACCTGTTGTTATTCAAACTTGACCTTTGTAGAAGGACCATTCTCAATGCAGTACATGAATCTTCAACAAGTCATGCATTCTTCTTTGTAGAAGGACCATTCTCAATGCAGTACATGAATCTCCACAGCCATGCATTCTTATAGATTAGAGGCTGCTTTGTCTGGTAAATAAATCCTGAGATTTATATTATTTTGTATTTCTGTAGACTCCTGCCTTATAAAAGTAACTTTACTGCAGATACTAGTTATTTTCCCAATAAAGTTTATGGCTACATAAAAATACAGCTGTAAAAGTCAAGTTACAGAAGGGTTGCATACTTATAAACGCTGATTAAAATGGCAAAGGAAAGGTCAAAACCTTATAAAAATCTCTTAATGGATAACATCATATTTGCAGAAACTGAATTGGAAAGTTACAGTAAAAGCTGTAACTCTGGTTTGAAATATCCATAATTAAACAGCTAATTTTTCTCCTCTGTCAGAGGCTCTGGAACAAAATTTATTTTTGGCCATTAAAAACAAGGAGTTGAGCTCAATTAAGCTGGTCCAGCACATATTAAAGGAAAAGACACTATGAAGCATTTGTATCATAGATATAAAAACAATAGAAAACACACAGAAAACCTGGGATATATTAAGACATAGATAAATAAGATCACTTGGGCTAGCTTGTCATAAACTAGTAGAGCTTCAGTTACTCAAAATAGAGCAGACTTCCCAGAACTGGTTTTAGCACACAGTTTTTGTTTGCCTTACTTGGATACTGAAGATGTTCTGCTGAACAAGATACCAAGTGCTAGGAAAAGGAATTGACTGTAGTTAATCTGCACATTTATTAGCTAAAAAAACAAAAAGAAAGAAACAAACCCAAACAAAAAGACCACAAAACAACAAAAAAGCCCACTCAGGTTTGAAAGAATTGCAACATGAAGTCCACTCACAGAAGAAACCTTACTGAACTCCACCTGAAAGATCAGTTGTCCCAGCAGAACTTGTCTGACAATAAGTCCTCACAGTAAGTCCTAAAAGTAGTTCTTTGGGCTATCTCATCAAAACTAGAATGTATTCCAGGTGTGCTCAACTACCTCAACATCAGAAAGTGAATAAATGAGGAGTTACCATCTCACCTGTATGCCAGGTATGCTGTCAAGGGGGCACAGAATGACTGCACAGGACTGCAGCTCAGCTGAGAGCTTTGTGAAGGGACATGAATCTCAAATTTCATTACAAGAGGCTGTCTTTTGGTTTAGTGACATTTTCAGCACGTGCTCCACCTCACATTTGTGACAGCCCAGAAACATCAGCAAAACTCTGATTTTGCTTTTAAAAGTCCCTCTCCTAAAAACTCTGCTTTGCACTGTAGCCTGTAAAAGCCTCAGGGGAGGACAGGGATTAGCCAAGGCAAATCCCTGCCTCTCTTGCACTGTTCCAATACTTTGTGTTATCTCCCCTACCCTTGCACAAGCTTTTGTCACTTGTCTTAGTGCAATGAATGTCTCAAAGATAGTGCTATGCTGTTGTTTTGTGTTTGCACAGCACCTTGCACTGATGCTCCTGGTTCATTATTAATGAAAATTATTGATAATAAAAGACTGAAACCATGAATGAAGCATAGTTTCTTGAGGGACTCCAGGGTGAAAGCTGTTAGGGGGAAACTTAGGTCACTCCTAGCAACTGGTCTCCAGGGTAACAATCTGTCTGACAAGTAACCCCATGAGTAACACTAAGTCATCCATGTTTTCAACATTTGCTTCAAGAAAACAGAGATTATGTTACAAGACTAATTTTGTAATGCCATTCAAAATACATCATAATTTATACCCAAGAAAAATAATTATTAACTGAGATATTAATTCAGATAGACATTAAAATCTTGTTCTTACAGAAAGGGAGATGACTACACCTCATAACCAAGACCTGTGAATCAAAGCCAGTTTTGATAGAGGATGCTGGCCTGATGTGCCAGCCACTGCATATACTGGTCATGTCCACAGCACCATTCCTGAAGAGTGCTCAAGAACTTGGAACAACATTTTAGTGATGTTTCTTTTACAACACGTACGTTATTGAAATGAGATTATTTAAAAGAAAAAAATATCAACAAAGTTATAAATTACACCATCTTAGCAACAAGTTGGCAGTCTCTGTGAATTGTCTTCTAGAAGTTGTTACTCCTTAACCTAAAGCTTTTACCTCATTTTATTGACATTATACTTCACTATGCTCCAGCACTTCAAAGTATACACCACAGATTTATTAAGAAGAGATTCAGAGATTCTAGTTTTCCTAAAAAAGCTCTGTTTAGTGAAAGTTCAGTCACCAGTACTTTTTCTTGACAGCTTACTTCACGCTGGAAGGTGTTTGGACATGTTTTTAAATCAGTGATACCAGAAAGTCAATTAACCTACTGCTGTATCTGAAGTTGACAAAAATAGTTTTACTCTTTCCTGCTGGCCATGTTTGACAGCATTTTAATAGAAATCATTAAATCCATTATCTGCTTAGACATATAAAGTACTAACTATTTAATGAACCTATTTCTGATTCTTCTTCATATATTTAGACTGATTACACAGCAACTAAGATTTTCATTGTTTTCTAACCCTGAAGAAAACTCTCAGGAAGACTTAGAAATATCATGCAGCTATTAATTTTAATTATTGTTATTGACTTAATTGACAAGAGTCCTTTTATGGGCAGATGTTAAAGAACTAACAGGAATCTGACTGCTTAAGAGATGTTTTCCAACAGGTATGGAGCAAAAATGGAGCAAAGAACTGAAAATCTGCTGTTAGCTACATCTGCATCAATCAGCAATAATTTCACTGCCATACCGCATAAATTTATATAAATGTTTGCAAAATGCAGCACATTTGTCTCAAAATAATTTCAACATTTGCCTTTAAAGTACTACTTGTTTTATAAAAGGCATTTCCACTGCAGTAAGAACTTCTAGTAGAACAGTTCTTGGTTTTGTTGAATAAAACTTTCTAATCTTTTAATCTTTGAGAAGATTAGAGCTTGCAACTACCACCTGATCAGGATGATGAAATTCTACTAGTGCAATTGATTATGAAAAATGCAAAATATAATCAAGCCTTTCCTATTTATAAAAAGTATAAACCCCTCTGCTATTAGAGCCTTTCAAAAGATTTCTTCTCAGTTGCACAGAAAGGTTATAGATCTTTAAAATTTTAATTAAGAGTAGCAAAAGCAGTAGAAAAGCATTGGCTAACAAGACAAGAATCCACGTTTCAACTGGTTTTGTTAGAAATCTGAAGTTAAATCAAAATAAACATGCTTAAAACATATTATACGAACATTAATTAAGTATTGTATTTGCCGCAAACATTATTGTCCAGTCTTAATTTACATTACAATATAACAAAGAGGTGTTTTTGAACTGCTGACTGTACATCAGTTGGACAATTAATTTAGGCTACAGATTTATTCACTAGTTAAGGGGGCTAACAATTGCAGATTCCAGTTGCCGAAAATCTATTGCAACACCAAAAAAGAAAATTGTAAACATTTCAAAAATCTGTAGTCCCTTACTACTCTGTTTAAACATTAATTAGGAACAGCAAGAGAAAATCCATGTTAACATCATAAAGTTGTCAGATCATAAAGTCATTATTTCTGTATACCAACTTAGAATTTAAAACACATCAATTAATCCATACTCATGACCCTTGATACAACACTTAAAAGCTTAATCCTTTAATTTCTCCCATCTCTTTTACTAAATTGTGACGTGTTCTGGATTAGATGCCTTGTGAACAAGGACTCAGAGAGTCCGCTTTTACAGCAAGGTTTGAGAAGATGCTAAAAAAGAGCTAAAGGCAGTCAGCTGCAAAGAGAGACACTGATCACGGTATCAGACACTGAAAGCTGTTACACCGCATACAGAAGTTCTTCTACCCAGTGTACTTTAGTCAAAGTAGAGCAGATGAAAGGCGCAAAGGAACTCCGGAGTAAAGGTGTGCGGCAATTAAAAAAAAAAACCAAATCTTTTAGAAGGGGGCGGGGATGCGTCCTTTTTCTGGCCGAAGGATGCCCAAACCCCGACAGGTTCGAGCAGGCACGTTCACCTCCAGCGAGCACTGCTGCGGCCGGGACCTGCACGCACTTACCGCACTCGCCAGCTCCGCGCCCAGCCAGAGGAGCAGCAGCAGCAGCGCCCTGCGGGAGGCAAAGGGACAGAGTCACGGCGGGCCGGGGCGAGCGCGGGGAGGGGCGGCCGCGCCTGCACTCACCCTGTGCGCCCCATGGCCCGGGCAGCCCGCGGGCACCGGCACGGCGCCCGCCGGAGGAAGAGGAGGGCCCGCCGTCACTCGGGGCGGGCAGGGCACGGCGCACCGCTTCTCGGGCTCCTTCCCCGGCACGACGGAGCGCCGGGCAGCGGCCGGGCTGGAGCGGCCGGCGCTGCCCGATCGCTGCTCGCCTCCCGGAGCAGCGCAGCCCCGGCAGGCGCTCGCAGCGTGCCCAGGCAGGAAGTTCGCGCAGTCCCCGCCGAGGCGTCGCACCTGAGCGGGGCCGGATGGGCCGAGACTGAGCCGGACGAGCCCCGCGCCCGCCGCCCGCCCCTCCAGAGGGGCGACCCGGCACTGGCAGCCGCTGCCCCCTCACCCACCCACCCCGGCAACTTCCGCTGCAGAAAATAGTCCGGGGTCCAGCTGCCCGCCCGGTGGAGGTGCGGGGCGGGGAGAGGCGGCGCCCGCTCTTCGAGCCGACAAAACCGCGGCGCCCGAGGGAAGGGTGGGGGGATCGTGGCCTCCTCGGAGAGGGGCGGTAGCAGCGTGCCCCGCACCGCCCGCCCCCGGAGCGGAGGAATACTGTAGTCCCGGGAGGACTTGAGCCAGGAGGAGCGGGGGAGCGCGGCAGAGGGGCGGGCGCTGGCGTCGGGGCGGCCGGTGCGAGCCGCCTGCAGGAGCCGCGCTGCCCCGCCGGGCTATGCCCGCGCCGCTGGGCCGGCCCCGGAGCTCCTGAGCGGGATGGAGCCGCGGCGCTGGAGCTGCAGCCTGGCCGCCGGCTGCCTGGTGCTGCTGCTGGGGTGCTGGGGGCCGCAGGAGGCGGCGGCGGCGGTGAGTGCGGGGCGCCCTCCTTGTTCTCCTCGGGCGCCGCGGTCCCTGCCGGGCGCGGTGTGGAGCCCTGTGGGGAGCTTTGGAGCCCCTTGAGGGCTGGCGTGGCTGAAGGTGGCATCCCCCTGACAGGAGCTCGCTGGCTCCTTGAGCGGGCGGGGGTCGGCGAGGTTGGGCCGCGGGAGGGTCTCCCCGGCTCCCGCTGGTGTTGGGGCTCCCGGGCCGCTCCCGCCGGGCAGAGCCCCGCGGTGCTGCCCCGTCGGACCGGACCGCTCCCGGCGGGCCGCCGGCACGGCTGGGTTCGCCGGCTGCTCCGGGGAGGGAGGGAGTGCAGGCGGGGGAAGCCCGGGTGAGCTTAGTGTGTGTGGGCTCTGAACCCGCTGTTCCTCCAGGACAAAGGAGGAAAGATTTCCCCTCCTGCCTTCCCCCTCCAAAGAACTCCGTGGAGAGGTGTCTGAGCTCTTGCGGCTGAGCCATCACCTGCAGCCGTGAGTAACGCTTGGATGTGGCAGGGAGATGGAGCCATGTGGGCATGGCTCGCCAGAGGACTGTGCCTCGCACTGGGACTTGGTTTTCTCGAGGGCTGTATTTCTGCTTTCTTAAAACTCGAGTGGAAGTGCTAGCGGAGATGGTAAATGTGTGCGGTGTAGTAGAGAGCGGACGGAAGGCGGCCTGGAGGAGACTTTGTGTCTCTGTGTTTGGAAAAGGGATGCTGTCCCGGCTTCCCTGGAGTGGCAGGGCCGTGGGACTGAGAGGTGGGAGAGGTGATCGCTAGCTTCAGGTTTCAGGCTATTTGACTAAGACCTCTAGCTGTTAACAAGTGGTAAAATGATCTAAAGAGGTTCCCACTTTAACCTGCATTAATTTCAGATTTTATAATCTATGTACTTTCTTAACATTTTTTTTTTTAAGTTTACTTGGAAAGTGAAAAAAAAAATCCAGATTTCTGCTATTTAGGGTTCCTTTCTAGTTGAAAAGTCATAAATGTGTTATGGTAATAGGTGCAGAGTATAATTCTGCTACTTCCCCCCTTCAATTCTGTAGTTAGCTCTGACAAAATCTTATTTGTCTTGAACTCTCCTTTGAAGTGCATTCCTTTACAGTGAAACTTTGTAGACCTTTCATCTACTCTCTGAAAAAGCAAAGACCAGCCATAATATACTTCCTTCCTCTTCCACCCCTCCTTACTGTGCCCAGGTGGGAACCCAAGTGTAAGTGATACTGGTGTGCCAGCAGTGCTCACTGATACGGAGCTGCTCGGCTCCACGTTGTCTGTGCCACTGGTCCTGGTGCTCTGTTCAGTGGGGCCTCAGCCCAGCCTGCCTGCCAATGCCCCCACCCCAAAGAAGGACCCAGGCAGTCTCACCTACAGGACTTCACTGTTTTAGCAGGTAGGGGTTGAAGATAGGGATATTTGTGTGTATAAATGTGGCCCTTTTCTTTCTTCAGGAAAGTGTCCAAGCAGAGTTCTGTGTGTGCAATTATGTGAATCTGTGGGGTGTGTGAAGGGACCTGTGGTGACCCTATAGGCAGTCCTCTGCCTTGGGAGAAATGAAGAAGGGAGCAAAACCAGTGGCAGAATTTCTGGTTCTTAACACCACCTTGTGCTGCAGCCTCTCTTTTAGGATTTGCAGTGAGATAAGATTAACTGAAGACCCAAGGGCTAAGTGGGGGTGGGGGAAAGAGAGAGATGTCTCTGTTCCATGCTACATAAATCCCGCTGGTCTTTTGTAATATGTTTTTTTTCTAATGGCCTCTCAGTACTTTGGTGTTCTGATCATGGTGTTTTGAGTTTCCTGTCATAACGCTAAATATTGCTGATCCTTGTTAATGGGTATCAGTAATTTATTCTACCCATTGTCAGAAAGGGTTGAGTAGATGCTGCAGCAGTATGTTTGCTACATACAGTCTCTCCTGTGAATTTTGTTTTGGGACCCTGTGTCAGAATCGTCCTCCCAAAAGGACAAATTTGGTCAAATGACTTCAAATCATTCTGGTGTCCTTATTAAAATAATACCTGAAATTGTTATTCAATATCATAATTCACATTTCCAATAAAAAAGTGTATATTCTTTGCTCCAGATTGTTGTAATAGTGTGTATTGCTATGTGATCAGTCACCAAGTGAGAGAACATAGTTAAGAATCATCTGCCTGTGCCCATCGCACAGAAATCCTTGTGACTTATTAAAAAATCCAAACCAACATTTCATAGTGAAGTAGGGATGGATTTCACTGTTTAGATGTTATTGCTGGGTTTTCACAGCCCACAGTCTACACTTGGTGAGCAGCATATGGATCATGCTTTGCACTCATGTGCAGCCTCATTGTTGATGTAGAGTGAGGCATGATGAACGGTGTAAAAGTAACTGGGAATTTGAAAATTTGTTTGCTTTTGAATGGGAGAATGAATGAGATGGAAGATGGTTTCATCAATTAGTGAAGTTAGAGTATTTTTTAAAAGTGCTTATTCGTATGCTTTCAGCAGAGGGTATGAGGGCTTATTCCAGTGGACAATTTCAATCACTGCTTAACTGCCTTGCTAGTTTTAATATAAATCCACATACATGTATATAAGCCAATCTTTTATAAGCAGAATTTTTTTCTTCTCCTGACAGGTTTACACTTGCACTGTGTTATAGAAAAGTGATTGCAAGCTGTGACAGGGAAATCTGTTTAATTAGAGAACATAGATGGACTAGAGTCTTCAGTTTTGCTGTCTATGAAACTCACTAGAAGTTAGTCACTGACAATTGGCTTATATTGGAAAAATTTCCCTCATAGCTAAGGCCTAAATTTTTAAAGTGTAAATAGACTTTGTCAGCCTAAATGTTAGTAAAAATTGAGTAGTGTCTGCAATGTCTTTTTTCTTTGCCTTCCATTATAATTCCACTTTGACTAAAAGTATAGGGTTGAAAAGAGTTGTTCAAGTATGGTAAGGCAAGCTGGATATAACTTGTGTTTAGAGAAATAATGTATTATATGTGAAAGTTCTCTAAGTTTAGTTGAGATTTTTTCCTTTCAGAGGTTACCATATGTAAAAATACATGCTACTGTGTCAGTAATTACAATGTACATGATCAATACAGTTAATTTGATGGTCATCTGTGTTTCTTGTTTGTTCTAAATATTTTATCATGGTGGTGGTGGTGGTTGTTTTTATTTTACATTTCATAACTGGCAGTGGCTCTTTCTAGTTACAAAAGCTAGGTCTGTAAAAGCAGAAAGTAGTGGAAGCTGGCTTTTAGGATTCAGAAGGTATTTAATCCTGAAATTCTGTAGATGTGTCTTGATTAGTCATGCACAAGATGGGTTTCGTAACATCAAGGCTGAAGGCCTCCTGCTTGCAACTTATCATGTCATGTGTTTTGGTTTTGAACTTTTCCATGGCTTTTAGTTGAAGATATATAGTAGAAATTATATCTCAAGTTCTGTTCTAGCATGTACTAAAATGCTGCCATATCCAAGGAATCCTGAATGAAGCAGGATGTAAGAACAATTTAGACCATAACAGAATCTTATATAAAATCATTATGTATTGTTTTCATTTTTTCCACATGATGGAAATAGAGTAATATTTCAGTGGGACTTCCTAGACTTTCATTTTCCTGGTCATGAATGAATAATGTATTCATTGGAACCAATTATTAGTTACCTTTCTTAAAGGAAAGGGAAATTTTCCTAGGACAAAATTAGTTAATTTATTTAATAGGAAATGTAAATTTATGCAGTGATTTTTTTCCTACTATGAATAAGCAATGATGCTTACTGTAATGCAATTAGCTGTTGTTGGGTTTACTAGAACATGTGCAAACTTTTCTGTATTACAAAACTACTGAAATCATGAAGGGCATCCCAGCAAATCTAATGTGCATATTTTCAGTCTGGAGCAAAGTACAAGGAAGAATGTGTTTTGCACATGCAGTGAAGATGCATTGTGCATTTTTACCTTTCTTTCACTGAGATGAGAAAACTTCCTTATCCAATTGTATCAGCTGTGCAAACAGTCCACTGATCACCCCAGAGCAAGATAGCCAGGCAATGCTCAGGTGCATGTTCTAGGAAATGGTATTGCACAAATGCACTGAATAGAAAGTAGCCTCTGCCAGAGGTGATAATACCAGACAAAATTGCTTTGAATTAAGACACTTCTTGCTTGCCTGTTTCATAATGCTGTGTGGAGTCAGTAACATTAAAAACCACTGGGGTGCTTTGAAATTCCTGCTCAATGCAGTGTTTGGCAATCTGGTGTTGACTCCAGAATTTTTAGTGCTGTAAACCATCTATTCTCGAGAGTACCTGAAATAAAACTTGTTCAAAATATAGAGTGCTGATGCAGTTTTAATGATCACTAAGCAGTGTTCTCTACCCTCCTCTGAAAGGTTTGCAGTGCAATTAAACCTTATTAAATATCATTGGTACAGTACAGTGTCTGAAAAAAAGGCAATGTGCTGAGCATCTTGGGTATGTAGTTGCTAAGTGGGGAGAAAAAGCTTCATTGTGATGTGAAATTGTCATCAGAATAAACCTAGCTGAGATGAAGAGGAAAGCGTCCTATTTATAAAAAGAAATCTATTGCTTATTTTTAAAAAATTGCTTTGCAATTGACTGAGTCTTTCTTTCAGAGCTTAAGTATTTCTTGGACAACTTGTGAGACACTGCAAGAAGCAAAGACTGCAGGATGTGATCTTAATTTTAAGAGAGATGAATGAAAGGCAATTAGATAATTGCAAAGCTGCATTACAAGTTTTACATTGTAGCTGAAGCCTGTTAATCCTTTACTCTCCCTTCTTCCAGAAGGCATGATGCTGAAACTAATGTATTAGTAGACATATCTTCAGTCTGCTTCAAAAGACTGATATTGTGTGATTCCTAGTTATGAAACCCTGCCTCTCTTTTTACATGTTTGAGTAGGAGACTGGACTAAATAAACCCAAGGCTCCTTCCAGCTTGAATTATGCTAAATGTTTAAAATTTTGTGGAAGTTCAGTTGTGCTCCTGGGTGTACTTTCTGTTAAGACAATTTTCATATCTGGTAATTAAAAGTTAATCATAATTCATTAAGTTAAATTGCAGATTGCAAGGTATCTGATTAAATGGTTTTTTTAAAATTTAGTTTTTACTAGTTAATAAATAATCTCGTCAGCATATAGCATTCAGAATTTTAATTTTGTCTTCCACTTTTGTAAAGGTGTCTTATAAAGTGTGTGTTTTTATGTGTATTATTCAATGTGTTTGTATGTGCATTAGTCAATGTGTTTGTATGTGTATATGTTATAATGGAACAGAAGAGAAATTGTAATGGCAATATAGACAATGTTTAGGGGTTTTGGTTTGGGATTTTTTTTTACTTGAGGAGTGTGTGTTAGGAGTTGGAAAGAAAGGGGCTTTAAAGCTATGGATTTCACCTCACTTGAAGGCTCTTGGTTATTGCAGCTCTGTTGTTGGATTTCTTTGCTCCCTCCCTTTGGAGGGCAAGAGAAATAGTTTAGTCTCATATGTATTTTGTTTCTTTTACCTAATCTCTACAGAGAGTTAAAATGTCAGAGTTGAATTTCAATCTCTTCTCTCTCCTAGCACTGTAAAAGGCATATGTGTGCAAGACACTGCTGTTTTACTTTTGGTTTATTTTATTATCTACAGAATGATTTGTTTCATTGAGGTTTAGCTAGACCTGCAGAACTGCCCTGCTCTAGTTTAACATGATGCCAGTGCATACTAGATAAGCTTTGCTGCTGCAGCTCTGCTGAAATCCTGCTTTTCCCTCTCTTTCCTCAACATAAGCCAAGGCTTATTCACTTCCCTGAAGTGAATACTAACACAGGTTAGTAAGTCTTTTTGCCAGTGTCTGTATCTGTCAGGCTTTTCTGCTGAAAAGCATCAAACATCTCGGGAAATGTGTTTATTCTAGGACTGGCTTTAGTTGTTAGCAAGGTGAATCTTAATTTTAAACCACACCATTAATTTATATAAAAATATTTATGCTGTACTGCTTCCTAGAGAATGTAGATGCCTTTAGAAACCAGACTTCCACAACCTTTGGTTGCTCCTGAGGTCTGTTGATGTGGCAGACACCCCTTCTCCAGGAGGAGCAATGAGCATGGAGGAAATCCTTGGTTGCTGTTGATGTGGTTCACTGGTAAAAAAATCAAGACTTTAATCTCCTGACATCTCTTTCTCTTCTGCAGTAGTTGACTGTCCTGCTGTTGTATTTGGAGACCTAGTTCCAATAGATAAGGTCACCTCATTGGCTCTGGTAGAAGAAATAGAGGTTTGGCAGGTCTATTAGGTGCTGTTTCTGCACAGACTCACCTGAGAGCCGTGGCAAATATCCAGAGCTGCAGTGGAATGGCTTCATTTCAGAGATTCAGAACCATTCACTGGAAAGATAAAGCTTCATAGAGACTCTTCAGCTCAGCTTGTTTTAGGAACTACTGCTGTAAGTGACAGAAGTCACAATATCTTAGTACTTTTGCACAGAAAATGAAACAGAACTATGCAGATGTTCCTTTCTAGCTTATTTTTCAGTTTGACTGTCTTTATATGGTTACCGGGCTGGACAAAAACATAGAACTTTATTATACAAAGTATAAAATTTTGTCTTTATCTGGCAACTATAGTGCTAAAGTGAAGTAAACTACAACATTTGTACTGAGAGAAATTGTACTGAGCCCTTGTAATAGTGATGAGTTTTGAATGCTGTTTCAAATAATTAGCTGGATGTTTGGAATAATCAGTTACCAATGGGTTCTCTGGTTTTTTGCTTGCCTGCAGTGCTGTAGGCTGGCAGTCTTGTTTTCCTATTACCAACTCCTTCATGCTTTTCTTATAGTAGGAGATTTCTACTTTTCTGTCTTAATCTAGAAAGATGTGACTGATAAGCCTTAATTTGTATGAAGTAGTCACTTAATTTGCATTATAGTATAAGCAGCATGATGTAAACTTGTGACTTGGAATCCTTGGACTAGTTAAAAGTAGCTAGGGGAAATAAGAAGTGATGATATATACTGGACTTACCTGTATTTCTCCAATACTCTGCACATAACAAAAACCTACAGTATATTCAGAATAGTTAGTTTTATTTCTGTCTGTTCTGGTTCCTATCCACTCCAACTCCTGCATTCTGTGTGAAAGTATAGCAAACATTAGTTATTAATTACGTAAAGCTGTCAAGCTTAGGCAACCATTAATTCCGCAGTTATAGTTGATTTTTTGTAATTCACCATATTAGCAATGAAGGCTTGTCTTTCTTCCTTAGGAAAGATTTTGTTTCATGAGTCGCAAATATATTTCTCTCTAGCATTAGTCTGTATCTGTTAAATGTATCATCAGTTCTTCAAAAGCAAACTTTTCTCTTTATGCGCTTAAATGCCCCGGGAATCTGATAGAAAGGAAGAAAATGACCACCCTGAACCATGAACTGCATTCCTTCTACATCTTGAATTAAAGTAGCAATTATTAAAACCCACAATTAAATCGCTTTACTTAAAGCCATGAAAACTAATGTGACTTGCAGGCAAGGCTAGACAAGTCTGCAGCTCCTAGAAATTGTGATGTTCTGACAAGAAATGCCACTGAAAAAAATGTTTGGGTGAAGGAGCTTATGAACTCAGCTTTAAAATCTTTTTAAAATAATCCTTTTTATGAGGCAGTGGGTTTTTTTGAGTCAACTTACTTAGAACCAACCTGTCACACAGAAAGACAGCAGAAACCATTGTTTCTGAAAGGTAATTTTTAGCTGTCATTCAGACAATAGGAATTGACTTCATAATAGAAAATACTTGTTCTGAATTAGTTAGAACACTTCTCTTGTATATTCAACCCTAAAGGGCAAAGCTATTCAGATGGAAAAGGAAGCTTCTGCGCTGAGAAATGAGAATTTATATTTGACCTTGCCATCTCTTTTCATAAGTTCACTGTGTCGTCAGAAATGAGGGAAAAAGATTTGAGATTTCTGCAAAAACACTACTTATTTAGTGACTTAAGAATTTTAACAATATTTAAAATAATAAGGAGAAAATCTAGAGGGAATGAGAAGTTAGCCTGGAGAAAAGGAGACTCAGGGGTGACCTTATCACTCTCTACCTGAAAGGTGGCTGTAGTCAGGTGGGGCTCAGTCTCTTCTTGCAGGCAACAACTGACAGAACGAGAGGACACAGGCTGAAACTGCACCAAGGGAAGTTTAGATTAGATGTTAGAAAGAAATTCTTTACTGAAAGAATGATTGGGCAATGGAATCATCTGCCCTGGAGGTGTTTAAAAAAAGACTGGACATGGCACTCAGTGCTGTGGTTTAGTTGATGGTGAGGTGCTAGGTAGATCATGGGTTGGACTAGATGGTCTTAAAGGTCTTTTCCAACCTAGTTCATTCTGTGATTCTGTAAGTTGCAAAGATCGAGTGTGTTTGATTTTGGTAGTTTAACTTTCCATATTCATTTGGTGCCTTTTTTAATAGGGAAGGTAGTGCCATGAAAGTTGCTAGAAGGCTGTGCCCAGAGTCTGCCCAGACACACAGTGAAAACATCCATGCAGAAGTTGGTATTTGTCTGGGTGGAAATGATTTTGTAATTCTGATTGAAGGAAGAGTATATACATAATTTTATTTCGTTTCTGAGCCAGAATGCTAATGGAAACCTCTTGGCAATAGAATGAATGACACTCCTGTATCAGCAGAAAGTCACTTTTCTGTTCTAGAATCTTTCATATTCTTAAAGCAGTGGCAATAATAAAGTGTTAAAACATCTCTGTCTAATATATGAATTTTTGTATCCTAAGTGAACCTAGAAAACTTCTTCATGCTTGGATGAGAAGATGCTTGTTGACAGGTCTAGTCATGCTCAGGAAATGTGTATTTTCAGGACATGGGTATACTGTACCCAAAAATCAGAGTAATGAAACAGGCCTCTTTAAAGAGCCTTAGATTGCTGATATGCTGCAAAAGTATTTGTGGCGGAAGAGCATGGTCTGTTATAGTAATGGAAATAGTAGTACTTTTTTTCCCCTGTCTTTTTAAACAGTTGGGCTAAGCAGATGTGTTTAGCATAACAAGCCCATTAATCTGAGACGTATTTTTCTAAATTGTAGTGTAAGCTTTTCCATAGCTATTTTTGTCTTGATAGCAGAAAGAGTAGGTAAGAAAAGGGCACATGGTGTGACTCTTGGGAATGGTGCTAAGCATGGTCAGGAGCTGGACTTTGTGATTCTTGAGGGTCCCTTCCAACTCAGCTTACTCTATGACTCTGAGTATGCTGATCATTTGGGTAGAAAATTACTTAAGGCAACAAGGATGACCTTAAGCTTTCTGGTGGTGTTCAGGAGTGTAGTGTCAGTTGCTAAAAGAATCAATGCAGAAGGTGAATATTTAAAGTGTAAAGATGAATTTTCTGAAGGAAATCATTCGAAACTGATAATGAAGAGACAAGGTGTAACAAACTTACCAGAACCCTCATTCCCAATCCTCCTGTGTTGGTGGGGGCTAGGAGTGAAGAAATTAAAAGCAAAGTTAAGCTGGGAAGAAGTAAGGCAGGAGCAAGGTGTTGGAAGGTCTTTTTTCTTTTGTATTTCTCATTACCCTACACTGACTTTCGATTGGCAATAAAATTTATTTCTCTGAGTCTGTTTTGCTTGTGATGCTAATTGCTGAATGATCTCTCCATGTGCTTGTCTTGGCCCAGGAACCTTTTGCTATGTTTTTTCTTTCCTGTCCGGGTAAGGAGATAGTGGAACTTAGTGGGCACCTGGCACCCACCACAAAAGTATTGTTGGATTTAACATTCTGACAAGTTTTACTTCGGTGTAGATAACAAAATTAAGAAGAGGTGATGTTCCAAGCTAATTTATTGTAGGATCATAGTAAAACTTAGGCTGGAAGCATAATCCTTCTGTTCTGGAGTCTAGATTTGGTGACTTCTTGCTGACTTTGAATTTCTGTTTATTGCTCAAATAGTTGCAGTCTAAAAGGACATTGAAACACTATCTTCTATTCCAAACCTTGCTTATTGTAGGAATAATGTTAAAACTTGGTGGGGAAGCTCCTAATTCAAAATTTGCAGTTAACTTGCCGATTACTGTGGGATGCAGAGCATGTGTCAAACTTGAAGAAGGTTATTTTCTTTTCATATGTTTGGCTGCAAATAGCACTTGTGGAAGTTGGTATACTCCCTAAAATGGGGTGCCTGAGGGAATACTTTCCCTTAGAGAAAGTGACTTTATTTTGGAGTGAGTACAAGTGCCAGGGGCTGTTTCTTACTCCTGCCAAGCTTCAGATTGAACTGCATCTCAAGTTTTAATAATACTTGAGGGCTGTTTCTTATGAATGGATCTCCTTACTTTAATTATTGGGCTGGGGTGTTGGAACCATATGTGATCTCTCCTTGCCTACCTGCCCCCACCTCCACCCTTTTAAAAACTGACAGTATTTTAGTTAGATGTTGCAAGGAAGACAGCTCACTGACATCCTTGGACCCAGTCAGAGAATCACTGCAAGGAGATACTTCAGGTTGCATATTGTCAACTTGCTACTGGGGAACCCCCAGAATGTGACTCTGAATAAAATCAATTGCTGACAAAAGCAATAATGTAAATTTTCAAGTATTGAAGTGAGGAGAAGCTCAGTGCTGCTACTGAAGATTTCCTTCCTCCCTCCCTCCCCTTTTGTTTCCCTTTGAAACAAAAATATAGTGTCTTTCCTGTCCCTCTGTATCTTCTTTCTCTAGCACTGATGAGTTTTCTTTTGCCTGTCCTGTAATTGATACAATGTTAATGCTTTAAAAATTTTGTTGGCTTTTTAATGTTTTATTTAAAGATATAATCTATGGCCCTTTCAACTACTTCACTGCATGGGTTCAATTTTTTTAATGTAGCAAGTCTCTGAGAAGTGTGACTTAATTCCTGAGACTTGCCTTCTGTTTCATGATGATCAGTGCAATCTGAATGTAATGATTCTCAGGATAATGTAATTTATAGCCTCTAGATGTAATTTTGCTGGTGTAAGGGAGTGGAATCTTTTTATTCTAATCAAAGTTGAGTATCAAATTCCAAGATCTGCATGTGCTAGATAGAATGTTCTACTAGCACTAGCCTGGGGCTGTCTTACAGCATTTTAAAGGCAATAAAATACATTCAGGCCCCCTTTTGGTTTTTTCCCTGTAAGATAGTCTGGGAAATTACTGTTGTGATTCTCAATTCACCATAAGCTCACTCCTTCATAGGAATGTGCATTTTGCACAGAAGTACCTCACTGCTGTAGCACATAACCAGTGCTTAAGTGAATGAACTTGAGAGGCTGACACTGAGGGTACTCCATTTCTGCTCAAGTTCAACATATGAGTTTCTGGACAGGCATCTGAGACCTCTCACTGAATATTCAACTTTTATCAGCTTTAGGCATTTCTGAACCCATGTGGATAAAAGGATCTTCCATCTCCTCAGATCCTGATGCCCCATTCTTTTACGAGTGCCTCTGACTTGCAGGTTAGGAGAATTGTTTGGTATTCATTGCTTCCTTGTTTAGCTAGGCCCTCTTCAGTGCCACTTTTCCAACTGATTTCCTGGGGCTGGAGAGTAGCTCCTTGTTAGCATTGAGCACCACAGGGAAAGTGCTGCCTGTAGTGCTCTCTTTAGGTGTTAAAGAGCACACATAGAGTGTGCTGCTGCCACAGGCATAAACAAATGATAAAACAGCTCAAACTAGAAGAACCTTGAAGCTATGATACTTGGTCCAAGAACTGAAGGAGAATAGAGCTGATAATCACCTCCACCACAAATAAAAAAAATCCCCCAGACACCCACCAAGCCTTCAAGTGAGTTAGGTCTTGTTCTGGCAGTTAGGAGGGTGTGGACTTCTTCAGATAACATCTCAGTGCAATATCACTCTGCACAGCCTCTATTCTTTTTAGCATGTATATTTGCTTAATCTTTGGTATTAATTTAGTGCTCTCGGTAGTTTCAAAATAGACCAGAATGGAGTTAGATTAATCTGAAATGCTATTCTATTTTGCCTCCTTTCTCCAAGGAAGAAATGGGTTTCTGTTCTTGTGAGGTCTGCTTCATGCTCTTGACACCTGAAAGTGCAGTTGTCAGTGACAAATGCCTGACCTCTGTTAACAGGACTGGGAACTGAAGCTTCTTCTACTGCATGTCATATGGACAAGGGTGAGGAACAGGGCCTTTTCCAGGGAATGTCTGTGTCTTTATTCCATCTTTTTAACTGGGAAAGGAGTAAAAGAAGAGTGCAAGAATGACTGGTGCTCTGAGTGTGTAATACTTGGCTTGCAAGCATATCTGAGACTTAGGAGCCTAACTGACGTTTGGTCTAGGTTTGTGTTACATTTGGACGTGGTTATAGAAAGTGGCAACATCTAGCACCTGTCACATGGGAAAGGTCCTAAATGACTACTAAATCTTAACCTGTAATGAGTACCATATGGCACTTCTTATTTGCAGCTGGAAAAAATCAGGAAGCCCCAAGAGGCTGGTGATTAGAGACTTGTGTGTAAAATAAAAGTAAAACTGAGACTTCCTGAAAAGTCAAGTGGCTTACTGTATCCTGCCACTGACTGACTGCCAGGTGCTCCATGTGGGTGTCTCAGGGATGGTGTGAGTTGTAGAGATGTGTAGCTGTGCAGGCAAAGATGGAGGCATGCTTAAGACTAACCATTCCTCTAATTTACTAAGTACTTGTTTAGGGGTTCACTTATGGTCTGTATAAAAGTTAGAAGATGGCTTGCATTCAGAGTTCAGCATTTAGAACTGAAGTGAGCAGTAGTGAGGTGTAGACTGCCTGCAGAGGTGGTATGAAATTTATGCATTTCCAAACTGCAAAGCCAACCAGAGTTACCTTGTTTAGGATGTTTCTCTAGATATGCTGTATATTTAGAGGTTCCTGCAGCTGCAGTGCTTGCTGAAGGAAATGAATGTGGTGTTTGGCATCTGTCAGTTCATTAATGTGGAGATGGAGTGGGTTGAGAAGGCCACCTGGTCGTTTGCATTCTGGTTTAGTGCTCTTAGCTTGCACTGTTTACCAGGAGGTGTACTTGCCAAATCTAAACATAGATGCAGCCTCTGGATGGCAGCAAAAAGATAGCACTTCTAAGTTGCTGTTAAAGGACTTTTTACCAATTCATACAGCCTGATGTGGAGCTGTCTGGAAATTCATGTTCATTAGGCCGGAAGTATTTGGCTTCTCAGGTCTCTTCAATTGTAGCTTTGATATACTTGTGAGAAGGGCAAGGGAGCTTATCTGATTATTTTACTTTGTGTCTCACTCAGTAAAATATACTGTACTGAAGCCCATTCTGTGTTGTAAGACTAATAGACTGCAGAAACCTTAGGGTTTTCAGAAGTGGTGAGAACTGTCCATGTCCTTTTCCTCACCTACACTTGAGTGCAAGGCTAGCAGTGCCCCTTAAAGCAGAGGGCAACGATCATTTTTGAAGATGGAAGACTGTATAGAAAGTAGGAGTGAACTACTGTGACTTGTAAGGGCTAACTGTTCCTTAAACTCTGTACTTCAAGTTTCTGCCTAATGTTTCTTCATGTTCTGAAGAGTTGTCAGCCTCAGCCTTCTTAAACCCAAGTATTGAGAAAGGGGGTAGAGAGTTAGATGCCCAGATGGGCTCTTCTACTTTGTCTTCTGTTCTGGTTCAGGAGTCAGATACAGAGAAATTGCCTGGTTGTGATACCTCCTGTTCTGAATGGGTGAATAGTTGCAGTTTGGGGATTCATCAAAGTTGTTCAAGTTTTGGGGTGTTCATTCAGTAAAGAGTCCTTGACTCCAAAAGTTGCCTGTAGTTAGACTGGTCTGTGGTAAGATCTGTTGCTCCAAGTATTGCCATTATTTTAACTAGAAGCTTTTGTGAAAGATACTCTTTATGAAAAACTGTTAAAGAACCATAATAGTTCAGTTTAAAGCAATAAATTCCATGTTGTTTTAGTACAAGGTACAGGCAGAAAAGTTCAGTCCTCTGTAGATAAGAGCTCCTGTCGACATCTTGTAGCACAAAATGTTTTTAACACAGACAAACTTGTTTCAATTTTTGCATATTCTGAAGGTAGTTATGCCAAGCTTTTCTTGCTTATAATTTTAGGGTTTTTCTAAGTACACCTTTAATCCCAACCAATTTGTAGTAACTGTATTCTAAGAGAATTTATTTATTCTTAAATTTTCCAGTTAATCAGACCATTCATGTGGGATGTGATAACTAGACTTAGATCACTTACAGTTGTTCCATGTTGTTATTATTAGTAGCTATTAATGTATCTAAACAATAAGCACATAGTGCTACCCCTTCAGAGGAAAAAGAGGGTTTTTTTATCCATCAGGTGCTTGAGAATGGTTTTTAACCTGCCTCTTGTGTTCTCATTCACTCTACAGGCCAGAACTGTAGCTAGTACAACCAAAACTCTGCCAGTCTGAACAGGTCTTATATTGTACAGATTTCAAAGAAAGATAGTGCCTTGAGGTGCAACAGATGAAATTGCATGCCAGAAGTTCCCTTAGTAAAAAAAAAAAAAAAAAAGCCAAGCACTTCTGCAAACATATTTTGACTCTTACAATGTAGACCATGATATTTATTCTTTTCACATCTTTGGGTAGATTGAGGGAAACAATTCCTTAAAAGGGCATGTAAAAGCATTTCATTCATATTCTGCTTTAGCAATGCTACTGCCCATAAATACACAACTTTAGTGAGAAAAGGATGGCCATTTGGATTAGAGACCTGTAGTGACTTTGCTGCCATAGCTGACTTCACACAGATATATGAATAATAAATTATCTTCAAATTTGTACTCCTGCTTAAGCCTAAAGAGCATGGATGTGAAATCATAATTAGAACTCACAATAGGTGCTTTAACTCTGCTTGTCAAATCCCCACAGAACCTTTTGTTTGTTGGTTATATTTCTGTCCAGGCAAGTGAAGGGAAAATCAGCTTGCTGAAGATAAATGGTGAAATCTTTGACTTGGAGGAGCAGTAAATCCTTAGCCAGAAAACTGCACAGGTGTTTTCTTACACAGATCTTGGCAAGCTAATGAATATGAGGATACTCTTCAAGATCACCACCAAAAAAAAGCTTAATCTTTGCTTAGAATTGAAAGGCTGAATTTATTTGCATTATAAATAAAGGTATGAATAATTGAGTTTGTGGCTTTTGCATGGTTACAGCAGGAAGATTACTTAAGCCATCCTCTTAGATCAAAGGCATTTGTAACTGATGTTTTGCTGTATCAGAATGAACAACAGAGTCAGTCTTTATAATTGATAGAATTATTCAGTATTTATGCTCCTTTTCTTTTCTGATGCTGAACTTATGGTGGCAATTGGTAAGCTGTCATATTTGAAAGCAGAGGGTGATGTTAATAGCATTAAGCATTTGTTCACTGTGTATTAGCTTTATTCTAAGAATACCTTTCACAGATGTCTAACAGGTAATTGCAGTCCCTACTGTGAAAATTCTCTTCTATCAATCCTAAGTCATGAACAAGAGCAGCTTGAAAATCTGCAATTTCTACAGTGAACTTTTATGAGCTACAAAACACTGTTAAACTGCTTCTCAGCAGTAAAGTTGTGTGTATTTGAGTTAGTTTAGATACTCTATGAATTCCAAGGTATAAGTGTATTTTACCAAATATGTGGTCTAGAGTCAGACTTGGTGAATTGGGAAGTCCTATTTCATTGTTTTCTGGACTAGAAGACTTCAAAACTATGGATTTTAGCCTAATTAACACTTCCATTGTTTCTAACCCCTCTTGCCCTTCTTTGGCAGTAAAAACCTGGTGGGGCTGATGCATGCTGTGCTAGAACTTGAAGGGTTTGATGTACCTGCAGTTCTTTGGCCACTGCCTTGTGGTTTGGTGTGATTCTATCTGAATGCAAAACTCCATGTTTCATTCAGCTTTTTTTGGTACTATGGTGACTTTATTATCTGCTTAACTTGCTGAGAAGAGTAACTGGTCACATGTTGCTTGTAAATACAGAAGGGAGAGACCTGAGGCGCTTGTTAACCTAAAACCAACACGAGCAAGTGCTCTACTAGCTTTGAAAATGTTTGAAGGAAAGGAAAAGATAAAGTTACTGTGTGTCCATGCTCAAGCCGAGACTGTATCTTTGAGTCACAGCAATTCCTTGCCTGTGGCTGGGCAGTCAGACCTGCTGCAAGTAGTGGAAGGACTCATAACCACATCGGCTTCGCAGAATTGCTTCTGTTACTTTTGTCTGGGAAAAACCTGAGTTATGAGTCTCAGGTTGAAGAGCTGTTAGGGGAGACAGACTGTATGCTGCATGGAAGCCCTCAGAGATTAATTGCTTTTGAATGGGTTTTATGGATGGTTCTTCCTTTGACTATTCTAGAGAACAGCAAGTTAGTAAAACCAATCAAAAAGCTTCATTATATATAGCATATAAATCCTAAGGGAGTCATTAGGAAAAAGTATGGGAAAATACAAATAGAGGACACAAACAGCAATTGCTACACAGTGTGATATGACTGTATATTAACATTTTTTGTCTAGCCTTTACTGCTTTTCCTCTGCTTCTCACTCACATTGTTCTACAGTTCAGTGAAGTTCTCCAGTCATCAGTGTCTGTTGCAGTTTTCAATTTGTTTTAAAATTCTGGCCATCTTTACTTGGGCAGAATTTATTTCAGTGATTTCTGTGCATCTTTTTCCAACTAGAGGGAACAGTCCTTGCCTGGTGAGGTAGCTGACAATGTTGTGTCAAATAACTGTCTGGTTCCCTTCAAGGCAACATCTGTTTATGAAATTAGTGTGTGCAAGTCAAACCTCACTGAAGCTTCATCATTTAAGTCTCTGAGGGGGTCTTAATGCATTACAGGTGACACCAGCATTTAAAATCAGTGGCTGTCCACAGTCAGGCTTTTGATTCTTTTCTGACCTCCTGCTGCTGTCAGAAGGGAGCTTTCAAGAAAAGTATGAAGTCTGTTAGTACAAACTGCATCACTGCATTCAGTAATGTCACTTTGCTCCTCTAGGAATGAGAGGAGTTGTCAAACAGGAAATTTTTGATTTGTGATAAAATTATACATAAGGAGGATGTCAGAATAAACAAACTGTTCAAGCTATTTATCTTTTCTTTTTCTTATCCAGTTGTCTGATACCTAAATTGAGAATTCATTTGTAAACAAATTTTTGGGTCATGTCAGAACTCTCATTGAGTCACCTATTGTGCTTCTGTAAGAAGCCTCACCTTCTCTTGATTGGTAGTTTGTAACTGTCAAGGTTTGGAAATTATTGGCTTCCCTCTGTAATCTTGCTTGTGGAAAGAGTATTAAATTACTCTTAAACTCCTATATGTTTTAATACTAATACATTATTAAGTATTCTAATGTAGGGGTTTGGGTGCTCCCTTAAACCCCTCCCTATGTGCACACTATTAGCTGTTAGGTTTTCCAGCTGTTAGGTGTGTATGTAATGGTAAATCACTTCTTTTTCACTTCATAGTTTTCAGAGTCCCAAGTTACTGTTCTCTCCAGAAGCAGCATTCATCTTCCTAGTATTTTTTACAAATATTTGTCCAATAGTGTTGTGAGTGGCAGCTGGGAGGTGGGGTGAGAATGGAATATGCTGAAATTGTCTTGTAACCAAGGTCTTTGGGCCTGATGAGAAAGGAGTGGAATGTGCCCAATGCAGAAGGCAGGCTTTTAACCACAGCACATTTTGAGGATGACTTAGGCTATTCATTTCACTGAGCTGATTGTAACAAACCAGGAGTAGGAATATGTACTTTTTTTCTTCAAACTGAAAAACAACAAACAAACAAAACTGCATTCTGTTGGTGGCATAAAGCAGTTTTCCTCAGTCCATGTAATACACAAAAGACCAAGTTTGTTCTGGAAGAATTATCCTTTGACCAGTAAACCAATACCATCCCTCCTTTTATATACTAATGAAAAGACTTGTTCTCTACACACAGATTCAATGGGTAGAAGCTGTCAGGAAAATCCAGTGAAAGGATTAGCTAAACTTGAATAGATTAATTAGAGCCTTTGGTTGTGTCTTGCTATGGAAAAGTCAGCATAGGAAATAAGCAGTGATAGTGCATTCATCTTTGCAGGTACAGGAGCAGGGAGGCAACAGGAGCACAGTAAGGAGCAAATCTAAGCAGTTTGTCTTGAGTTCTTAAAAGCTGCTTTGATTCCTTATTCATCTTGGTGTAGTTGAAAACTGAAAGATTTTGGTAGATATGGAGATTGTGACCAGCTCCTTATGGTCAAGCTACAGCTCACTATTATATCAAATATTTTTTATTATCTTCTGTCACCTAAGACAGTGTGTCCTACTGGCCAGGGCCAGGAACAGGACTGCTACTGAAGGCTTCTGGCTGCCAGGTAATAATACAAGGCAAGAGTCTTGCTTGGTTTTCCAACTGCATCAAGTGTAATTTGGAGTTCCCCTGAGGTTTGGAGTAATTCAGTTTTCCATATCTGGAAACCCAGGAGGTCACATAATTTTCAAAACTAGGGATGGTTAACTGGTTACTAAGGGTAAAGTACTGATGGTAATCATCTAACTCTTAATGTAGATTTTTCTGCACTTGGAATGCCATTACATCCATTTTCTTTGTGTGGTTGAAATGTAGATAACTTACTGTTCATGTGCAGGAGAAATTCCAAGTGTTCCTATGCATAGTATGGAGCCTAGATTTCCTTAGCATTCATGTGAGATACACAACTGATTCTGTGACATCAAAATCTCTAGCTTGTGGCTGCTGAGTGATTTTCAAACTTGTACTAACTTGTTATGTAGTATGCAATCTCCTGTAGTGCAATTTTTGTGCCTGCTTTGCCAAGTTAAAAAAAATGGCCTTGAGATTACTGAAAAGTCTAAACAATAAGGCAGCTTTCACTCAGAGCAGGTCATTAAGCCTTTTTTCTCCTCTGTGCCACCATGTTTTACTTTGGTTTTTTTTTTTTAAGTTATACAGCAATAAGACCTCTAAGTGGCATTAATTGATCTTGAGATAATATGGATTTCCAGGGCTTTTTTTTTTTTTTTAAATTCAGACTGTTTAATTAAGAATACTTTAATTTGGTGCAGATACAAGTTAATGCAAATGAGAAGCACAGTCTGCCAAATACAGCTTTTGTGCAGGAAGATAAGTGACTCTGCTGGGGGAGTACTTCTTGATAAGCTTGTGTGTGAATAGATCTTCCCAGGATTTATGCCAAAAATTTACTACTATTTGATTACAGTGGGTATTTGAAAAGTTTTCTGATTACAGGCCTTTAGCTTCCCTTCACTGCTGTCTGAGAAAGACCATGTTTCCTTCCTGCAAGTAATGCATCTGAACTGGATATCCAAAACCAAAAAGCATTTGTCAAAAAGCATTCAGTGAGTACTCCTGGCTCTCCAACATGGGCTAATTACATAGATTAAGAAGCTACTCAAAACATAAGAAATCCAGTCTGAATATATAAATTGCTTTGGAAGACAGAGGTTTAAAAATAACCCCTTCATTGTTTAAATCAAAGCACTTTGGTGCAAACAAGATAAAGGGAGAGCAGTACATTTTTTAGAAACTTTGTATATGAAACTTTTAATGGATACAAGTTGCAGCATAAGGGGCTGTGGGATCTCCATCACTGTTGTTATTCAACCTGCAGCTGAACAAGGACCTGTGCACGCTGCCTAAACTGCCCTGCTTTGAGTGATTCCTTCCATACCAAGTTATTTCATTTGTTTTATTAATTGGATCTATTACATTTGGTCTTGGTGCTGAATCACTGTTAAAGATGTGTAAGCACTGACAAAGCAGCTTTCAGCATAGAGTAGCAAAGGGCAGAGACTCCTGAGCTTAATTGTCTGAAAACTCACCTTCTGACTTGTTTTGTGAAGGGGCCATGTAGTCTCATATCATCTTTTTCCCTCCCAGCTTCCCTTTCTCCCTGTTCATCCCAACAGTAACCTTGTACCTGAAAACTGAAAAAAAAAAAATCTATTAGAAACATTTTGTGGAAGCTGCAAATGAGTCTCTTCTGTTCCATAGGCTGAATAAATTCTCCTCTTTGTGCAGGATCTTGATCATGCTTTTGGTGTATGTGTTATTTAAACCTCTGTGTTCTAGAACAGTTTTTGGTGGGTTTTGGTATGTACTGATATAGTTTATTATCTTCCCCCACCTCTTGGAGGCAGCAGAGGTTTTCCATGTTGCTCTCACGGTTCCATCCTTGTCACACAGAATCAGTGCTGCACACAGTGAGCAAGGTTTTACTGTGAGGGAAGGGAATATTGCATGGAACTAAGGTTAATCCCTTTTAAACGAAGCTTTGTTAAAGAGGTTAATTCTAAAACTGCTTCACAATGAACTTGCTTTTTTAAAACCCATTTTTAAAAGTGAAAGAGATCAGATTCCAAATTCATAGGATAGCTGGGATTGAAGGGGGCATCAGAAGAATATCTAGCCAAGCATCCTGTTCCAAACAGGGACAGCCATGAGGTCAGGCCACGTTGCTCATCCAGCCTGATCTTTGAAAGCCAGGCTGGAAAGATTCAATTTCATTCTAGGGAATGGCTCAATAAACCCCTGTTAACTAATAAGTTTTCATTTTCATATACATAACACCAAGAAACTGGTAACAAAAGCCACATGGAAGATCAGGAAAGACACTCTGGTCATGTCATGTAACATCACTGCTGGACTTAAATCTCAAAGTTCTGCCTTCTGCTGCAAGATGCTTTAATAGCTCCTGGGATTTTGTAGCTCCAAGTGAATTAAGTTACTTCTGTATTTTCAAACTGATCTTGGTAGTATGTTTAGGCTAAGAGCCAGGACATTCCTAATGTCAGGTAAGGGATGGGTCATGTCTCTAAATGCTTTTGTGGTAAAGGAGGCTAGAATTGAAGTGTGGGTGTATTTCAGATCTGACATGCAAATCAGTTTCTTGATTGAAACTTTGTACATAATGATCTCTGTCGATTACTGAAGGGGATGACCCCAAATGCTTAGCTTTTCAAACTTTTAAAGCATTAGCTCTGTGTTTTTAATACAGTGCTGCACCTGATCTCAGAACAAGTTGAACCCTGAAGTGTTTCAGATAGTGCATCTTCTAATATGGCTCATAGTTTTTAACTATGAAGAGGTCTGAAATATGTATTATGTAGAAAAATTCTACCAAAAAAAAAGGATTTATTCTGGAAATCTCACTTCTGTAAACACATTTGTTAATCTGAGATCAACACAGGGCTCTAAGGAATATTCCATGTTAGAAGGGGGGTGGAAGAATGCAATCTAAGGAAATGTGGTATGGAAGGGTTACTTAATTTGGATCTTCTTATCCTTTCTTCTATATCCCTCTCCTTTGAACCCCTTGAAATCTGGGTGCCTGTCACCTTATGCTAGAGACTGTTGTAGTTGGTTTGTCGAGTTTTGCACTGGTATATGAATGCAGCTACATGAAATCTAGAGGTTTTTAAATGTGTTTTCTCAGTAAACTATGGGGGGAAGAATTAATCACATAGTAAGCATTTGTCTAATAACTCTTGCAAATGTGCTCATAACCTTCAGGCTTGATTTAAACTCTTGTGCAAAACCTGACATCTGCTGGTGGGAAGCATAACTGGGCTCTTCTCAGCTGGAGGTGTGCTGCAGAGCCTGTTTTATAAAGTGCTGGTGCTTTTGGCTATAGGTATTGCACTGTGCTGCTTAAGCATAAATTTGGAAGTCTAAAATGTAAAATACTTACAAACATCGGTATTGTTAAAGGTGATTACTTTCAGTTAACTGTCTGCTGAACACATGTATAATGGCTGGTGGACAAACTTTATAGGTTTACATTTTAGACAAACTTTTTAACTTTTTATGACAATATTAAATACTTCATATAGTCTTATGCCAGTTAATAACAATTTTTTCCCGTTATGTTTTAAAGGCTTGCCATGGATGTACATCTTTGTCCAAATGTGATTGCAGTGGAGTAAAAGGTGAAAAGGTAAATTTTTATTTTTTTTTTAACTGTGAGACCAGCACACAAATGACTGAACCATATGCAAACTTCTGGTAACTGAAGCTTATGGATGATAATGGATACAGCTTACGAATTAAATTCTTGTTCATATCTTTTGTCTTTGAATGGGGAATTAATGCACAGATTTTTTTCCATTTATCTGACATTTTGGAAAAAAAAAAAAAAGCCCTAGAGAAGAGACAAACTCTAGTAAAATAGAAAGAATTTCTATTTACAGCCAAGTCCTGCCTATACTAACTACTTAGTGTTGACAAGTTAAGGTGTGGAATGTAGCATAATGACTAGGCTAGTAATGCTTCAGTGGGATTTTAAAATTGAGTGAGTGTAGGTTGCTTTCTCTCTTTTCTTGCACTGCCAGTTCATAAGTAGTTGATGCTCACTAATATGTTCTGAACTTGTACTGCTTTTCACCTCTTAATTTGTACAGCTGTAAGCAAAGATGATGATTGCTGTCACTGTCTAGATGTGAGCTGGACAGTGGGAGTGACAAAATTCACATAAAACTTTCCCAACACAGCTGGCATCCAAGTAAGCAACTAGTTAAAGGCCAAAGATGTATTCTTGAATCAAGCAGAGTAAAAACTATCCCCACTGCAAAAACTATGTCTGTGTACCTCATTCAGGTGCAACAAGCTATTTTGGTCTGCCCAGATGGCATCCTAAGGCTGAGAAATGCATGTTGACATATTGGAGCTTTCCTGCTTCCTTGCAGCTTTGCCTTCCAGTCTCACTGCCTGTTCTCAGTATATCTGTACAGTACTTCAAGTTTGTCAACATTATTTCTTATTGTTTTACAATTTTTTTCTCTGAGGAAACAGCAGGTGCCCAGCATTTCTTCTAGGTACAATGCACTGTAGATAAACAGCTCAGTACTGTGAACCCAGCAAATACTCTGTTCTTTCTTCATTGTGGGGAAGCCTGGTTGTGAGTAAATTGTGTTTAAATAGTTCCCATGTAGCTGCTGTTGTCACAGGGAATGAATGGGATGTGATCACTGCAAGGGGCAGAGGCTGCCCAAAATGTTTCCACTCTTAGTCTTGTGAACAGTTTGCTTGAGACACAATGGAGTTGTCCTAAAGATGTGAACTGATAACAGAGTTTGAGAAGCATGTCTTATCAAACCACTTACCCTATCTCAGCAAGGTTCTAGGAGGGTTTCAGTGCTCTAGATTAATTTTTGACACATTTCAAGGGGAGTTTTTGAGTTGCATAAACAAATGTAACCTTAAATGAACAAAAGTAATTCAAAATACTGGCACTATAATGTGCTGGTGCAGAGTTTTACTATTGGCTCAGGTTAAATAAGGCAACTGTCCAAAATTCAAGGTAATGCTCAATGCCACACCTGCCATCCAGATAGTTCCAGACAGATGAGGTCATTCCTTGGCATTTACTTGCTTTTAGTTCATTGAGTACATTCCCTATTTACATACCTAGCAAAGAATGGTATTCCCTTGATGGCAAGATTTCCAAGTTAGATTTGGTTAGCCAAACATGAACCTGGTTAATGTTCCTAGAGGATGCTGGTACCCAAACCAGATGCATCCTAACTAGTCACAAATTATTTCAAGTTCAGTTTGAAGGCATTTAAAGAAAGGTAAACACAGCATAATCCTGAAGCATGCCAGAGGATTTTAAAATATTCTTTCTGAAGCTTGCAGACCATCATGTACCTTATGTAAAGGAAGGATGAAAAGCAAAGCCCCACATTTCCTAGGTATGATGTGCTGCTAGTGGAACTTGTTTGAGCACACCTGTACACGCCTCATTGTTGGTTGCCCTATAATTACAAAGCCCTCAGTATTTGATGCACTGCTGGATTCAGCAGTTCAGCTCTGGGGAGCCCCAAGGTCTGTAGCTGAAATCCTAATGCTTTAATCTTATAAATTCTTTGTTTTGGTTTGCTTACGTTTTGAATTGTTGTTTGAATCTTCCTAGATTCTTGTACTACTGCAAGATGTCAAGGGCTGTCCGAAGATGATTAGCTGGATCCCTCACAGTGTATCACTTAGTTATACGTTTGCTCTAAGTTTCCAAAACCAATACTGCTTCATCCTGCAGTGACCTCTGAACCAGGAGTGATGCATTTTGAAGAATGCAAGTCTGGTCAGAGGGGATTTCTGTGTTTGTCTTGATTAGATACTGTAGTTTTAAATGTGTTGAATTAGTGCTCTTGGAGTTGAGGAAGAATTTGTTGGCTAGCATTATAATGTGAGGCAGCCATTACTTTCACCCCATTATTTACAAAGGTGGAGAACAATATGGGTGGCTGAAGCATCAGCTCTTCCATGCTGTGTATTTTGGTATTACTATGGACTTTTGTACATGAATTTAAGTGGTTTTGGACTCTTTGAAACTCACTATTTTCATAGCAAGGGCAGGAAGCAAGTATGTGCCACACTTGTCAAATGTTACAGCCATGTTCTTTCATGTGTTTAGACATTAAAATGGGCTCTTCAGCTATTCCTTTTCTGATGATTTTTTTTCCTCCATTTAAAATGTTTTTTGGGTTGGTTGTTTTTTTGTTTTTGTTTTTTTTTTTTTTGCCATGAGTATTTCACATCAATGTAAGTAATCTGGTTTCTCTCCCCATATTGTTTATTTATAAATATGGGATTTTGGAGAACAAATTCTAGAAATGTGAATTACTTGTCTATGCTTTAAAACTGCATCTAGCCCTACTTGTGTCCTATTATTAGAGTACATGGAAGTCTGCCAAACTTTTCTGTATCCCTGTTTAATTGGCTATATCTTGCTGCAGCAAAGCATAATTTTAGGGTGTTTCCTACCTATATTTTTTTTCTTTCTACACTCCAAGCAACAGCCACGTTCAAGCTTGTGAGCTGACAGTTTTGCTGTATTGGTGTAGCTGATGGAGGGCCACTGAGATCAGATTCCTTGTTCATTCCCCAGGCAAATGATGGCTTATAGCTGAGGCAACTTTATTTTGGTATGGAAACAATCCTGGATTTTCAGGATTGGAAGAGGACATCTGGGTTGACCTAAACCTTTGCTATTTTTGTTTTAGTTTAGTAGCTTCCAGTCTGAAACAAGATGTATCCAACCTTCCGCAGTTCTTTCTGTGTGAGCAGAACTGCCTAGTGAGTTTTTGAATTTATAAGAAAATTTATTGCACACTAAGCAGGGACTTAATTGCATTCTATCCCCAACAATATGTCTATTTTGGCACTGACTTTTTGTGGAAGACTTGTTAAATTTCTTTTCCATTTCAGTATGTTCCTGCAGTGAGCAGGCAGTTTGTTCTGCCAAATTTGTAGCATCTAAATCTTCATGAAAATCGGTATGGTGAGGGGAACAGGAAAATCTGGAGGCAGAAGCAACATCTGAAAATGGTTGTCACTTATGGAATCATCTATAGGCTGTTTAAGTAGAAGACAGTTAAAAAAAAAAACTCAAAGAGAACTGGATCAGAATAGTTTCCCTTTCCACAAAATTTGCTCACATTTCTTTAACCAATTTTTTATCAAAAATAGGGATTATAGTGCAGCTATTTCCACTGTAATTATTTTAACTTTAATGTAAGTTCCCTTAGGCCATGTCTGATGTACTCCCTCAGCTGCCTCCAATCATAGTCCTTCAAATAATCTGTTTGCTTTTGGGGGTAGTTTGCTGGCAAACTCCACCGGAGTTGCCCTGGCAACAGTTTCCTCATGCAAGACTCTCATTTTTGCTGCTCACTTTCAAAGTGGGAAAATACTAATTTCAGTTTCAATACTGCAGTTCACTTGCATCTGTTGTTGCCTCTTCTGTTCCTCTTAGCTGTTTAACTTGATGTTTCTCTTTCTTTGAAGGCCTTGGCTTCCCCATTCCACGACTGGAGTGGAGACCTTGGCGTAGTTGCATTTTAGAGAACAGTTCCTCAGCCTCAGGTGACACAAAGCCAACCCTCTGTTAAAAGTCTGTTCTAGCATTTGTAGATGCTACTTGCTGTAACAAAAATGTGAAGAAGAGTGATCAGGTTGAGATTAGAAGGCACTCTGTAGCCTGGCCTGCCCCTCACACATCTGACATGCCTCTTGTACACAAGCTGGTTTTTTTTTTTTCAGTGTGCAAACACAGTTCATGCCAGAGCTTGCTCCAAAATCTGGTTTTACCTAATATTTTCTTTATCTGGCACTCCTGAATTCCTCATTTTCTCTCCTTCAGGGACACACTAACCCTTTCATATCCTGGCCTGAGGTAGTAACACTCCTCCACAGTGTCACTTTTCAGATGAGGTAGCAGACTAACTGTACAGCATGCAGAAGTACTTGTATTGGCTTTGCAGGGGAGAACACTCCATGAAAACTTGTAAACCCATGAAATCAGTTTGAGTGCTGTAATTAAAGGTAAATCTATCCCTGTTCAGGAATTTCTTTAGTTAAGCAGGTGAGATGGTTAGTGTTAGCTTGTCAGTGTGATGACTTCCTACAGAAAAGAAGAAAGATAATGTGCGTTCTAAATTTTTCTATCCTATATTTTGTTTCTGTCATATTTCACCTCCACCACCACCTATTCATTTTGTAGGGTGAAAGAGGATTCCCAGGCTTGGAAGGACAGCCAGGTTTGCCTGGATTTCCAGGACCAGAAGGACCACCTGGTCCAAGAGGCTCAAAGGTAAGTCCCAATTCACTTGGATGGTATGAAGGTGCTGGGCTGTGTTAGCCTAATTGTAGTGCTGATCCTAAGCAATTCCAGAACTCCTGATTATCATTGGTTTAATAGTTAAAATCTTCAGATGTTGGGATGTAACAGGTCTTTTGGTTGATTAGTTTGAATAGTCAGCCCATGGAAAAAGATTGCTCTGAGTTTGCTATCCAGTTCTTCCCCTACACAGGTGCTTGCCAGCACTACCTTGCACTAGGTGCTGCACATTAGGGTCAAAGAACAGGCTTGGCAAGGTGCTGTGATGCAGCTTTGTTAGTCCTTGCACTAAAGAGATCCTGGCTTAGCTGAGTTTACTGATAAGAGCAGAGGTTTGCTCTCAGCTGCCCTGGGGGCTCCCACCATGTAGGTAAACTGTTGTTTGCACCTGGTGGCATTCCTGGGATAGGATTCCTGGGCTGGGTTTGGGTGGGGTGATGCAAATGAGGGCCTCATTGAACCTATGTGCAGAGAGCTGAGGAATGCTCCTGGCTTTCCCTGGAGGGGTTCCATTTACTTTTATTTACTACTGAATTGTACCCTTACTCAGATGGTGTAATTCAGCAGTAAAATTCCTCTGAATATATTTGCCTTTAAGAAATATAAGGATATCTGGGATCTGCCTTTTTTTAAAATAAATGCTCATAGTATAAACCTAACAGAAGCACACAAAAAAGAAGCCAAGGAAAAAATAGGCAGGTGATAAGAAAAAATAAAGGAAGTCTACACTGAAAGAGAAGATTAATTGGCTATAACAAGACTGAAACAGCACAGGGGTCTTCGACTAAAAACTTTTGCTACACTTTTATTCCATAAACGCGTTTTCTTAAGATTTTGATGTAAAGTTCTGCATTGTGATTCTATGATGATCATAAAGCAGAGCAGCTCTGGTACGGTGTGAGCCGTGTTGAGCTCCCCTGCTCTGCCCACACGGGGCCGCTGGAGGATGCTCCATGGGAGGGCTGACCCTGAGGTTCTCAGGGACCTGAAAGCACTGGGCCTTTAGGAAAAACTTCCCTCTAAGGCATGGGTCATCAGCTGGAACAAATACTTTTCAGCTCAGAGTCCAATGCCAAAAGTTAAAATAGTTTTGAACCTTTTAACTCGGGGTTGTGGCAGCTACTAAATGGCAGCTGCTATAACTTTTAGCCCACTTACTATGAACATGTAGGAGAAAGTTAAGGCTTTTATCTTTCCTAACTGCTCAAAGTGGTTAAATAAAGACACTGAGTAGTTTCATTTGATAGAAACACAAACTGCAGCTTGAGTGTGGGGTCTTGTTTGTTTCTGTTGTTGTTTTTTAGGGTGACGATGGTCTTCCAGGGCCTATTGGACCCAAAGGAATCAGAGTAAGTATTGATGCAGTTTTAGGGTGATGTTGCAATAGTAATAAAGACCAACAGGCATTGGGTGGGTCCTGAAGTGGTGACTGACAAGAAAAAAAATTCACTTAAATCTGAGGAGTAATCTACCCACCAAAAGAGATTGTACTGCTTTTTACAATTAATTGCATGAGCAATACTATCTTACATATTGTTTGCATTTCATAAACTGTTTAGGGGGAGCTGCCCCAATACTCATTTTGCAATACAGGACCTAAGCAAGTGGCAGTACCTTTGTTTCAGTGTATTCTGAAGTAGAGGCAATATGTCTACAGTCCATACAGGAGAGGTGGACTCGTCTGGAAGTCCCTTAGATTTTGTGCCTTTGCTTTATCTGTCAGACACCTCAGCTGGTAATAATTGATACATCTCTGACTTTGTTTGGCTGCATCCATTTTTCACACCACAAGTGTTTATTCATTTTCTCTTTGTATGTGTAATCTATTCCTTTAGTAGTTCTTCATTGTCTTTTCTATGTTTTTGTGGCTATTTCCCTGAAAGATTGGTAAGAACTTTGAATGCCATGTCAGCATGATTTTTTTTTTCCTTACATGTGATTCAGATGTTTGTTTGTCTTTAGTTACACCTGCACAAATAAGTTACATTTAATGCAATCATGGTAAATCCTTTTGCATCCATTCATACTGTACTATTTCAAACACATGGTTCATTTCCTTCTAGGGACCGCCAGGGCTTCCCGGCTTTCCAGGAACACCAGGACTTCCTGTGAGTAGGAATGGCCCGTGTAGCTACAAATCCATTCCCTTTTGTCTTTCAAGCCCAGAAGAGCATCCTGCACTCTTAACTCTTCTTTCCCTGTTGTATTTTAAAGGGATTGCCAGGACAAGATGGGCCACCAGGACCTCAGGGTATCCCAGGATGCAATGGAACAAAGGTGGAATTTCTTAAAAAATCTGAATGCAACAATAATATAGTAAAAAGCTCTTGTTCTCCCGGCTGTACCCAATAGGTTTAGTCTGTTGTGTGTAACAGTACTTGCTGTTACTGAGTTGTGAAGGTAATTCCAAGATAATTCATTGAGAGAAGGGGTCATGATCTGGTATTTGAAGCACAAGCTTTGCCAGAAATTGCCAGCACCAAGACAAAACACTGTGTGCTCTGCAGCCTGTGTGGTTAAACTCTGTGTTCTAATCCTTACTTGTAGAAGTTGCAGCTGAGAGCTGTGTCTGATAATTACCTCAGATGCTGTGTCTCATCATTGTAGTAGATTCATGCTACCAAGAAAACCTCATTATTTAACAGTGAGACTTTTTAATTATTCATTTTAATATTATATTGAAAATACTGATTCAGTGTCCATGTTGGAGGGAGTAATTTCATTCTGACATGCTACTTAGCTTCACGTTGGGATTTTCCCAAAGCAGTTGATTTTCTGTAACATTCTGTGAGTTTTCCATCTCTGTAGTGTAGTACTTTGCCTGGAAGTATGCAGAAACACCTGACTGTGGAAATTTGTTTCCCTCAGTTGTATGAATTTACTAAGTGATTATTCTGTCTTGTTCCAATACAATTTTCTATTCTGGAGTCATAAGCTAACAAGTAAACTGGACTTTGGAATTACCTGGTTTTGTTATGTTTTGGTTTGGTGTTGACTAATAATTTTCTTCATCCCTAAGGGAGAGCGTGGGTTCCCAGGCAGTCCAGGTTTTCCTGGTTTACAAGGGCCTCCTGTAAGTAAAAGATTTCCCAGTCTTGTAATCCACTGAAAGACTTCTACTGTGAAAAATAAGATAAATATCAGCCTCTTTTTACAGTTTTTCTTTTAATAAATAGGATTTTTAAAAAATGTTTAATCAGAGCATTTCACATGTCCAATGAAAGTGAGTTTTTCTGCTGCATGCTGTGATAAAGCTTAAAAACCTCTTTGAATTCTCACATGCTGAGATGCTTTACCACCTGCAGAAAAATACAAATACAGGCATATGTGTCAGAGAAGGAAGATTTTGATACTGACATCTTGTGTTTCTAAAGAGTATTATTGGTAATTAAAGGGTCAGAAAAAAGAGCCAGGGTTGGGTGTTTTCAGTATAACACACAAGGATGTGCAGCAAAGTGACTGTCAGAACCAAAGTACAAGCAGAGACATAGTAGACAGGATGGCTAATAGGAGGCAACATAGAAAAAATTGCTAAGAAAGGGAAATGCAATCCTTCTAATGCTCAACATTCACTAGGAAAGTTCTTCTCTAATTTTTCCATTTGATTCTGAAGTTCATTAAAAATTTATTTTCCCCTGTTCCATATATTGTTATCAGTTTCTGTCTTTAATGTTTGCCTCATGGTGTAGATCTGATTAGTGGTTTGCAAACAACATACCAGTGATTTATTTCTATTGATCTTAATTTTTTTTGTTTGTTTGTTTCTTTTAAACAAAGGGACCCCCTGGGCTGCCAGGTATGAAGGTGAGTGTGCTGTATTCTCACATCCAGGTACTTACCAGACAGGGGTGTGCAGCGGGATCTGCCATGAGTAACCTGCTTGTTTCATGCAAGACTGTGTGCATCCACTGGAACCTGGAGTGACGTTCTTGGTGTTTCCAGGCCACTCCAGTGCAGCTAACTGGAAATTCTGCAGTAGCTTCGTTTGGGTCAGTAGCTTGAGAAGTAGCAGAGTGTTTCCTGAAGCTGTTCCTCGGGACTGCGAAGGGTCAGTTGAGGCATCAAGTTAACAAAATGTCTACAAACGCCCAAATGCACCATTAGTCTGCCTGTGCATACTCAAAACACTCCTAAAGACTTTACAATTGTGACTTAAAATACCCAGTCACAAGAATAGTACAACATCTTTTGTTCTTTTGAAACTGTTTTTTGTACTCTACATGTTACATAGATGGTCTTTCCTCCTAGAGTCTCATGATCTGATGTTGAACCTCTTATTTTTTAAGGGTTTGACCAGTTGAGCATGGGCCAAAATACCAATTTTGATTGAGATCTATTTAGGAGGAAACTTGGATTACACTGTAAACTCCTGAGAGGACAGCATAACCCTGGTACTGGAAAATTGGGACTATTAAGCTGAATTGTCTTTCTTAGCTCCTTTTCTTCTCAGTTGTTTTCAAGATATTAAAGGACAATCTCATCAGAACATATACTTTCGAAACAAAGATAATCCCTGAAATCAATAAGAAACTACTTCAATATGGAGCACAAAGCATAATTGTTGTAACAGTACAATCAACACTAATCTCATGAGCTGGGACATTGGAAAAAGCTGAATGAGTCTATTTTCTGTTGTGTCCTATCCACTGCTTTCACATGAAGCTGGAATGTTTCTTTTGTGAAGAATTTGTGTTACAATCCCCTAATCTTTTGGAATTTAGATCAATGCTGCTATCTTTGTACAAAATACATCTTTTAATAGTTGTTAGTTTAGCCATTTATAATCTTCATCTCTCCTAAACAGAGCTATTCTTGGAGAATCTAGTGCCTATATGAACATATACTTCTAGGGTGTAGCATAGCTCAGAGTCTCTTAGAGTCTTAGGAACCACTGTGTGCCTTTTGGAGTCAAAATGGTGGTAAGGAATTGTAAAATGTGTTGTTGAAGTCAACTGTATTTTTTCTAGGGTGAAGCAGGTGAAATAATTACATCCTTGCTGCCAGGACAGAAAGGTGACCCAGGATTTCCAGGTCTTCCAGGGATACCTGTAAGTTGCATAAAGTATTATTAGGCTGTGTTCTGCCAAAAAGATAACATGAAAAGTACTATTATTACAGCACAATTGGCAACTTGATGCTTGGGGATTCATATGTTTTCTTGGAGATTCAGGGTTCACATTTAATGTACCTCTGATTTATGGCTTGAGAGAAAGTGTGTGATTCCATATTGCTCTTAATAGGGTGACCCACAGAAGCCAAACATGTCCCCTGGTCAGGAAGGTGGTATCCAGCAGACAACAGTACCCAGTCACTGATTTGCTTCTCTGCTTTCCCTGTCTCTTCCCCCTTCCTAGACATTCTTTGTATCAGTTCTGGAGTTTCCTTCCCTTCTTTACTCTGAGTTGGTCACATCTGGCTTTCTGGCTGTAGCTGCTGTTTTCCATGGTGGGAAGGAGAGGCTAATGCCTCAGCTGTTCTCCTCATGTTGCACCTCCTGAACAGTGTTTCTGCCCTCCCAGCAGTGCTCTGTGAAAACAGCTAGTGACTGCAGGCCCTGTGCTTCCCCACTGAGCCTTTCATTGCTTTAGTGGAAGAACAAGGGGAGCCGAAAATGAGTCTATCGGTCTGAGCTGGACAGAAGCCAGACTCCCATTTCCTGGTACACAGAGGCAAGCCCCACGCTATTATGTGACCAGACTGAGCCTGTTGGCATTTCTGGCCCTCTGATCTGTGCTTCCCTATTGTCTGTTTCTGGCTGGGAGGAATCACAAATACAAAGTGTTTTGTTGTTCTCTCTCAGTGCATGAAGAGAAAGAAAGTGCAAAAGTAGTTCAAAACAAACCAAAAAGCATTCCCTAATCCAAGCCAAACAGATGCACTGATGTTAAGAGTAGAACTCTCCTAACATGATGTACACTCCTTTAGGCCTTTCCCCAAGGATAGATTGGTAGGTTAGTGGTCAGCTACATGGATTTGACATGTATGGGGTGGCAGCTGTTGGGGTTGTTTGAGCTTGAAGTGCTCACTTGATTTTTTTTTTTCATAAAAAGTTGACTTTCATGGCCTCCTCCCCTTCCTTAACAGGGCCCCCCTGGCTCCGTGGGAATTCCAGGTCCAGTTGGCCCTCCAGGGCCCCCAGGTTTGACGGTAAGTTTCTTTAACCTGCTGCTCATAAAGCCTTAAATGGGACAGTCACTGCTTCATTTTGGGTTCTCAGAGGCAGGTCAGTAAAGTGCAGAGGCCATGGTAGTCAGGACTTGGTATGAGGACAGCAGCAGCCATGTGTTCAGTTCAGCCTGGAGCTGTTATATTGTGCCTGTTTAAATAACATACTTCTGAAACAACCTGTTCCCAGACATCTTTTTACTTTAAATTGTGTTGAATCATTGTGCAGGCTTCTTAATGTGAAACATGAGACAAGATTTAGCTTATTTACACTGATGTTTAATACCTGACTGTTCAATTTCATTTTATGGTTTCACCTAAGGGAATTTTCTTACATATTTGTGAAGTTGAATAGTATGAGTTTTCAAAGGCAGGCAAGGTGCCTTGTCAGCATAGAGATAATTCACAGGAAACATAGCTGCAACATTGTTGGGGTTTTTTTCTACAGAGGTTGTAAAGTGCTTTTAAGTGACTTGTTTTTTTGTTTCCTTTTTCGATAGGGACCTCCTGGTCCACCAGGGCTGCCAGGACCCAAGGTATTGTCTTTCTCATATTGATGGACTGTTTTCTTTTTCTTTCTGTTTGTGACTTCTAAGGGCTGATGAGTTATACATTTTGCAGGGTAATATGGGTTTGAATTTCCAAGGACCCAAAGGTGAAAAAGTGAGTAGGTGATCATAATATTTTTACTTATTACTTTCAAAATACTTATGCTTGCCATTTTTGCTTGTATTGCCTGTAACAAGCTGCATCTTCCTACATGTTAGGGTGAACAAGGTCTTCAGGGACCTCCCGGGCCACCAGGACAAATTGGAGAACAGAAAAGACCAAATGACATTGAGTTTCAGAAAGGAGATCAGGTGAGTGGGACACTACACCCATCTGTGGTGAGTGTGTGATCAAGCTGCAGCCTCTCTTGGTGTGGCTCATATATGCTCACATCCTGCTTACTGCAGAGGTTCTATATTTTTTTTCTTAGAGTACTGAATATTCCAGGCCTGAGTACTTTTCCTTTAATAGAAATCATGCCAGTCACATTAGTTTTTACTTGCCTTAGTAAAATAACTATTCTAAAGAAACTCTCTAAAGGCAGTTCACAGTAACATTAAAAGCAGTTAAAATACTCCAATTCTTTGGAACACCCAGAACTGCAATTTTCTGGGGATTCAGATTCCCACTAATTAACCAGATGTGTCATCCATTGTGAAGAAATCTTTCAAAACTTTTAATTCAATTTCTTCCTTTTTTGTTATTAGTGATGCCCCACAATCTTTATTCCTTGTGGTCTGAATAAAGTGCTTTCCCTGTTTCTGGCATCTCAAAAGTAAATATCAGTCAGATTGTTACAAATAAGCTCAAAATACTGGTTTGATTTGTATGCATCCCTCCCTACCCATCAGTGCCAGAAGGTCATTGGGAGAGTTAGCAATTTTCAAGTTATTACACTTTTTTCTCTTTCTTTTTCACTGGAGAACATTCTGCAGTGCTGTTTAATTCTGGGTGCCGTAGACAGTCTAAGCAAAACCAGCATGGATGCCTAGATGTCACATTTTCCTTGAAGTTTTTGTGATGTTCTCAAATACCACCCTGGGTAATAGAAGAGTTGAGGTAGCTACTTTGAGGGAGAAGTGTTGAGTGATCATTTTTGTGCTCTCACTATTTTGCAAATGTCGCTGTAGTAACTGACATTTAAACTATTAGTTTCTTACATCAGTGTTTGGATCAGTTTATTCCTTTCTATCTTATCCTGGGAAATGTGTCAGAGAAGAAGGCTTTGCACACAGCAGTATTTTATTTGAGCAGGGTGTAGGACAATTCTGCCCTTCATCTTGATCAAAACCATTTGTTAGTTTTCCTTTCAGAAGAGCATGAAGCAGCACTAAGGCATTAACTAGAACTATGTGCTGCTGTACACTTGCAGTGCGCAGTCATCCTAGGAAGGTCTCTGTTTTTGTCTGTAACTGGGTGATAGGACAGAGTAAAGAGCAGCATTGTGTGTCTTTATAATTCTAATAAAACACAAGATAACATTTTGACCACACTGTTGAAGAAAAAGTTAATCTGATTTTATTGGGGTTAGAGTAATTTGCTTCTGTCATTAGGGACTGCTGAAGGACTAATTATACTGGCACCAATTTATGTAAATGCACAAAGTAAAAGCATTCTACCTACATTCCTTTTAAAGCACTAAGAATTATAAACATTCTGAGTGCATTGCCTTTAACCAACATTTACAATGATTTCCAAATTTGTAAATTGGTTTTTATTTCAGCAAAATTTATGCTTGGTAGTGCACAATCAGTAAAAAATGTCAATATTGCAGTTACTTTTTTGTGAAATGCACATGGAGTTCTGGTATGTGCCTCCACCTATGATCTCTGATTAAAATCAGGTGTGTAGATGGGCTTGAGTCTGGGATGACTCCAAGAAAATATTGGAAACTGCACAGAAACTTTTTGTGGATTCAGTAACCTGTAACTTTTCTTTAGGTTAATGGTGAAAAGATTTAATAACTTGTACAAAGGTGTAATAAGACAAAATAGAAATGAGAACTTTTTAACACAGGGATCCTGTGATACTTTTCTGACAAACATACTTTGATCCTGGTGGCCTCTAAGTTTAAGCAATTACCAGTAATCTAATGACTGTTGCTCCTATAATTTCAGCAGAATTTGGTATTTGTTTGTTCTTTTTTCCTTTCTTCTCTTTACTATTGGATAGCATCTGCAGGCCACCAAGCCAGCTGCTGCAGTGCATGCAAGAGGCAGCTGTGTTTTTAGGAGTGAATCATCTAAATAAACAGGATGAGCAGTTAATAAAATTTATAGATTCCCTTGTAATTCCACACAAAGAATAAATATGATCCTTTATAACTTAGAATCTAAATGACAGCAAAAATAATTCTATTTAAGGAAAAAAAGTCAACTGAACTCCTAGAGAGTGATGGAGGCTTTAATTCTCTTTTTCTCTACCCATGCTTGACAGGGTATTCCAGGTGATCCAGGCCCACCAGGACTTCCTGGGCCTCCAGGCCCTCCTGTGAGTAGAACTCTTAGTTCTATTTTGTTTCATCTGTATCAGAACTGTAACTTCATTCTACTCTGGCTTGTGGGCTCAGTTTAAGATGATGTTTGTGTGTCCAGGGTCTTCCCGGTGGTGTGAAAGGTGAAAAAGGTGAGCAAGGAGAACCAGGCAAAAGAGTAAGTAGTCTGTTTAACCAAACATTTATCTTTCCATTCAGTGTTATCTTTGACAATTAAGCAAATGTTGAATTCAGATGGGGCCATCAGCTTATGGGTAAGAGACTACTTTTTTTTCTCCTTGTAACCTGGCAACTCGTAGATGATGCACAGGGGTCATGACAGTGTTTCTAGCTGTGGCTCTCTGTGCTTTCTGATAGAATTATCTACATGCAGATCTTAGTTTGAGGGGCAGGAGAAAATAATTTAAACTCTTATCTGGTTAACATGTGAGAACCTTGAAAGTTGTTGGACTGCTGGTCTGAAGCAGTTTTCTGTTTCCTTTTAGAAAGGGTCTTCATTCAGTTTGCTATGTACTGGGTTGCCAAGCAGCATGAGATTGGTGTGTGTGTGTATAGATATATATATAAGCTGGTCTATGTAAACTCATTCTTGGTGGGTTTGCTTGTGAGGTGAATCACAAAACCAAGTCTCTGAATGCTGTTAAGATCACAAGTAGTCTGTTTGTTATTTCCCAAGGGACTGCCTCAATTTATGTGCTATTTGGGGAGGGCACAAGTCAGGGTAGCTTTATCTAGGGATAGCAAGAGTGGCTTTATTCCTGATCAGACTCAAATCAATCCTGGAATTAAAATGTACTTGGATATCACAGCTCAGAAAAGCTGAAGATCATAGAAGTGCTAAGAAATAGGATGAAAATAACATGGGCTGGACCAGCAAAGAGAGGCTGTAACCAGCTCAAAACATTCAGTATCTTTACTTCCACAGCTTCTGAATGCATTATTTCATCAACAAAGTGCCTTTGAAAGTCGAGGAACAAGTTCTGCTCTGGTTAATTGGACAATATATAAACACTTTAGAAACATGCTGGTAGTAGGTTTTCCAATTTCCATAGGAAATAAATACAGTGGAAAAAAAAGTTTGGTACTCCAGATAAAATCTTTCATAGTTGCTAAGATTTACAGAAGGGCTTTGATTTGTCTCTTTTAAAGAATATAAAATCAGATTTACCAAGCCAAAAGTCTCATTGTATTTTGAGTGGGTTTTAAATTGCTGCTTTTCTCTGCAAAAATAGATGAGAACCACATAAATTTGCAGAGATCTGAAGGGATAAAAGTCCTAAGGGGATATGTCAGACGCCTTTTGCCAAAAGCTTGTTTACCAATATTTTTGTTTGGTTTTATTACTCTGAATCTGGGCATGTTGCTTATTTGAAGTGCAATTTTGCTATTAAGGTACTTTAAAGTTGCATTTTAGGACTCTGTATGATTCTGTGAGGCTCAAAGCTATTCCAGATATACTCAAAAATGTTAGTCTGCATATTCAAATAGATAGTTCTGCACATTCACAGGAAATCTTAAAACCTCAGTTTTGAGAGTTAGAACTCATCACTGGTGAAAATAAACTTCACAAATCACACTCTGATTCACTACATCTGTGAGGTCTTATTATCAATTTCTCAGTGACTGACAGCTGATCTTGTCACTGAGGAGGGTTCACGAGGTGAACCTGCTCTAGTTCTGTTCCAGCAGGGTCCCCCAGACATGGCTTCTGTAACTCTGACAATAAAGTGCAATTTTTCTGCCCAGTGAATGGTCTGGAATTAACTGGAGCTTGCTCTGCTTTTATTGCAGCCATGACAAATCTGTTCAGCAAGAACATGCCTTTTAGAAGTCACTTCTTTGAGCAGAACTTCATCTTATATTTTCATTGATACTAATGAGAAAATCATGTTGATCTAAAGAAGAGTTGAAAGTCAAACACAAAGTTTTGTTTAGTTTCACTGGTCACATGCTACTAATTTCCTAATTAAATATAGTGTTCTACTATTTAGGGAGTTGGGATCTGTTTTCCAAATAAAGAATTTCTCCATTGCTAAAATAAAAGGAGTAGTAAACACAATGAATCAGCAGTAGTTAACTGGAGGTCATTTTTTATTGTATTCACGCAGCATTACTCTGAGACTGTCATGATTTTGTGCTCTGGTTTTCAAAATGGAACCTCAGTTTAGGTAACTCCATTGGTTATGGTTGATGTCTTTGTGTTTTCCCAAGGACTGCATTCTAGATAGTTTGGTTTATTGAAAAATGGGAAACAAGTAACATAATTTCCATAAGAATTCTTTACCACTGAAGCATTTTATTTCAATGCATATTTGTCTTTGAAGGGAAAGCCCGGCAAAGATGGAGAACCTGGTCAGCCTGGTAGGGATGTGAGTAATTCATATGTTTTTAATCTAAACAGTCTCTTTATAAACTTTTCTTTTGATATGGGGAAGATCTGAGTGTGAATATATTTCCCTTTTCTTTAAGGGTTTACCTGGTGGGCCTGGAATAAATGGTGCTCCAGGAAGAGATGGTGAAAAGGTATGCCAGGACTTTTGTCAGTATTGCTGTAATTGATGGAAGTTTTGCCATCACTGAGTTAATTTTTGCCTGAGTAGTAATTGCATTGCCTTTGCTATTACAGTGTTGAGGATTATTTGCAATAACTTATTTATGTACTGCTGCACAGTATCAGAAATACTCTTAATTTCATTGGTAGGGTGAAAAAGGTGACATGGGTCCCCCTGGTCCTCCTGGAATTGTAAGTTGTCGATCCTTTATTTTTTCTGTATTTGGTTGACAGTGTTGTTTCATTGTAGTTCTTGGCTGACTGAGAGTCCTATCTCTGGGTACAGCACCAAGAGCACCAGAAAATTTTTAATACATACACTAACAGAAACAATGGTTTCCTTCTTTCAAGATCAGTTCTGTGCTCTGGGATTTGCTAGGTCACAAACACAGGCTAGACTATAACCTCAGACCAGCAGGACTGAGTCAGCCTCACTGAAGCCTGTTGTAACTATGTTGGCTTGGCAGGCAAACAGCTTCCTATTGGGGAGTGCTCTTTACTGGAATTTTCCCTGGTAATTCAGTGGAGTGGGGAAAGCATCCTGTCATTGGCATAAGATTCAAAGTATGTTGAACTTTCCCTCCCTCACATCTCTTTACGATTCCAATGACTCTTTTCTTGGCAAGTAGTTTCACATGAGCATGTAACATTTACAGGTTGTTCCAAGACCAGGCATTGATGCAACAGTGGGACCAAAAGGTAGCAAAGGATTGCCAGGACTGCCAGGAGCCAAAGGGGAGCGTGGATTCTCTGGTAGGCCAGGCCCACCTGGCTTGCCAGGATCTCCAGGTAGGGAATGCAAGCTTTAAATTAAGTTGCATGCTCAAAGGTATGGTTGGATATTTGGCTTCTCAGTCTTCACACACTCCTTTTAACGGGAGGCAGAATATTTAGAACTGCCTTTCAGCTTGAGGGCTGGTCTTGAACTTCTGGGGTAATGTGAGGAATTCTGAGCATGCATTGCCCTTGCTGTGGTGAACTGAGGATGCTAATCAGATACTAGCTTAATGCTCCTAGGGGTAATCTATCTCATATCACTCATCTGTAATTAATATACATTGTCCATTGCATTACACAGAGAAAGTTTTGTGTACCACATGCCTGGTAGGAGGTGATCTGAGTCTCCAGTGGGAGTGAGCAGTGACACCTGTAAGTGCATTATACATGCACAAAGAGAAACATAACTATTCTAATGATACAGCTTATATACGAGGTTCTTTCTCATCAATACTTCTTTCATTAGTCCTGTTTGTGTTGGTTTATTTCCCCAGTCATAAACTTAGTTGTTGAGTTTCAGGTCAATTTTTCAAACAAACATCTCCAAAAGTGTGAAATGTGTATCATTGTCATCCTTGCAAATATGTGATGTAAACCATTAAGCTAGCAAGGAACTAAGTCCTTCCTGTCTTAGGGATCACTACTGTTGGACCTCCCGGCCCACCTGGCTTACCTGGTGAGAGAGGACAGAAGGGAGATCCAGGTTTACCTGGGATTTCTATTCCTGGGCAGCCAGGAGTTGAGGGACCACCAGGACCACCAGGACCACCAGGTCCCCCAGGGCCACCTGCACCATCTGTTGCTCCTGGTAAGTGATGATCACATAAACAGCAAGCAGAAGAGACTAAACAGCTTTGACATTTGTTTAGGTTTGGGTTTCTGTGGTTTGTTTGTTTGGTTTTTTTAATTCTGTCTCCAAGGTGGTGTTTATCAGCAGCTGAAGTCCATGATATCCTATTGCTATAGGTTCTATAAGCTGTTCCCATTTCAAAACATCTGTAGGAGGACCTTAGGCTTAAGGACAGGTACAGAATTTGTTCCCTTCTAAGAGCTGTGATAGCAGGACAGTAAAAGGTGTAACTTTTCACAGAATTCCAGTGACATTTCATAAATATTCTGGTATATAGACCATGTGATACTAGCTTTGGAGTGGACAATTTGGATGAAAGCACTTAGCTCATTTTTTTGGTATAAGGAGAGTAGGGAATGGTAGATAGGAATATAAGAACTGGAAAGCTTTAGTGGACAGGGGCTAACATGGTTCAGAGAGGAATGTAGTGCCTGGATGGCATTGGCATCTGAAGTGCCCTTGGTCTGAGAATGATTCATAGGCATGGTTTTATGCTATGAGGCTGAACATCAGAAGAGATGGAAGTGTGTAGGCTGTGGGAAGCAGTGGGAGATGGTTGAAGTTGTAAAGAATTGATGATTGTTGTGTAATATCACTGTTTCCTTTTGAGATTGAATTACATGTGTGGGTTTTCACCAGCAGTCCTGTCTGAATTGCCAAAATGTTTGGTCTGTGATTATGGTGGGTGTATTAGAATCTGCACAGAATTACATTTTAGTACTGAATACATGTATTTGGTGCTGCTGTCAGTCTGACACAAATAGATAATAAAACCTCTCCTGATTTTCCTTAGGTGATGGGTTATGTGAACAAGGGCCGCCAGGTCCTCCAGGAGCTCCAGGACCGCAAGGTTTTACAGGGGAACGAGGCCAAAAAGGTGCAGTGTCATGGCTATATTTTCTATTGTTCTTTTTTTTTTGAAGCTTGGTAAAAAATGTAAAGCCTGCATTAAATAGTGATTAACAGTGCCCCTTCCCAGTAGGGTTAAGTGCAAATGTTTTATGTCTCTGTGTAAGGAAGCTGATTGCTTTGAGTGTAGGATACTCCTTCACACCTTATATGAAAGCACAGGAGACTGAGTGACTGAGGGTGCAACCAATGTCTAGCATGGATCTTGAATAAAATAAAATGGAACTTGAGGTTTATGAATATCTCTCAGGCAGATAGAAAATGGGTGCTTTGTAACAGCACTGGCCAAGTCTGTGTGAAAATGTTTTCTAGTTCATGAATAAATTTGACATTTTTTATGGAAAGCATCATTAAAGTTATAAACATAAGACTCCTAATTTGAGCTGGTCAGTCTGCAGTGAGTTTGTTTATTTGCTAAGCAAAAGAAAGTCATATTTAATATATATCCTTGTTTCCAAAAAGACAACCTTGCAATGAGGATGCTGATATGGGTAAGTGAGAATCTTTTCCTAGCCCAACCATGGACATCATAAATTACTTTAGACATCTCACGTAATTTTGTACTCACTTCAAAGAAAAATATTTTTTCTCATGGAGATTGTAAGGATTAACTAATTAACCTAAATGAAATGTTCAAATATTTCACTGATGAATGTCACATAAGTCTATATGTGAAGGAAATTCCTAAGCTTCTTGAAATAAATCTTTTTTTTCCTAATTAAATACTTTTAGTCTATTTTCAAATCAATGAAACATTCCCAGTATTTATTTTGCACTCTTGGAGTTTAATTAAGTTTGGGATTTTGATATATGTGCTTTAGGGTTGTAGTGAGAAGTGTCAAGTACCTGCTTTAAAAGGGAACACTTTTGCTGAGGAAAAAAAAGTCCATGGTTTTATTTTCTATTTTTGAAAGCCCTGGTTTTGTTTTAATTATTTTGCATTGTTATAAATACATTCTACTCATATCTGAAATTGGTTGTCTGATTCCTTGCCACCAAAAAACTTCAGTTTAATTTGTTGGGGGGCGGTGAGAGGGGAGGTTTCTAATATTTAAGCAAAACATATTTGAAGTAGTCACTTTGGACCTGGTATTAGAGATCAGTAGCAAGAAAACAGTTGTTCTGTTTTCTTTTAATATTTTTGAAAATCTGATGCTCAAGTATGCTCAAATTTCTTTAGGTGATCGAGGAGACACATGCTTCAACTGCATAGGAACTGGAGTAACTGGTCCTCCTGGGGAGAGAGGACCACCAGGACCTCCAGGTAGTCCAGGTAGGGCTGGAGTCTTCACTAGTTCACTTAATATGTTCCACAAAGTCACTTTTTATCGGGGTGTCCAGATACAATGGTTACAATATGTCTGTATATCATGTCCAAGTTCAAATGTACATTTGTCAGCTGCTGTGCAGAGTTGGTATATGTTGTGTTTTGCACAGTTGGAAAGAAACAAGATGGGCATGTGTAAAAGAAACCCTCATTCTTTGCAAATCTAATCTTTGAGAAATATTTCTCTGTTCAAAGACAGCCTCACAAGCATTCTGCATTTTAAAGATTTAGGGTCTGCTGTAGATTTAACTGAGAGAAAAATTAACTTCTATTTACTGCTATTCCTGGAGTAATGGAGGAGCTGGAGCTTTTGAAAAGCATGATGTTTTTTGACACTACTGGTTCAACTTAGTTACAAATATGTTTCTGCTCAAATAAAATGAAGCTCTCAAAAAAAAAAAGAGTAAACTTTGTCTGCTTATAAAACAACTTAGCGATTATCAATGAAACAATGTTTGATATTGCAGCCTCTCCAGATTTAGTTTTTCTTTTATGTTTTTCTGCAATACTCAGGTTCTCCTGGTTTTCCTGGACCAAAAGGTGAAAAGGGGCTTCCTGGATTAACTGGCCTTGTAGGGCCACCAGTAAGTGGTGGTGTTATGTTCTGGTGGGGGAAATAGTGTCTCATTTGTCTTGCATGATAGGTAGATCTGTAAACAATAGATTTAATTTTGTCTAATAGGTATTTTTTTTGTCCATAACTATCTTGAATGCATGATTCATACATTGTTCATTACTCAGAGAGGGAGTAAAAGAAAAACTAAAATACCTTCTTCTTGTCTTTCTTTTTTTTTTTTTTCTTTTTTTTTTTCCTTCTCTCAGGGCTTCCCAGGCACCCCAGGTGCTCCTGGTAGACCTGGTCCTAAAGGAGACCCAGGGGATGTCCTGACTTCTCCAAGAATGAAAGGTGACAAAGGAGACCCCGGCTTCCCAGGACCTCCAGGTCTCCCTGGCATAGATGGCACTCCTGGACGAGATGGACTGCCAGGTTTGCCTGGCCCTAAGGGGGAACCTGTGAGTTCCATGTTAGGCTGTCTTTGACAGGATGGATGTTTTGGGAAGTCCTGCATGCATTTGACATAGTGCGGATAAGAGAACTGGCACAAATGCACTTTCTCTGTATGTGATAAGGCAGGAATTCACTTCAGTTAAGTGCCAACCTGGTAATGATATACTGAGGTACCTCCTGAATCTGCCAGTGCTCTAGAAATAAGCTGAGGCTCCTCTTGGGCAGTGTCTGAGGGTCCCTTCTGCCATTGCCTACTTTTCACCTTTGTACTGGGAGGAGCTAAGTAGCCAGGTTTAGGCCTGCTCTCTACTGTGTTAGCAAGATGCAGGCAGCTAATGAGAGCTGGAAGGATGGAAACTGCCAGAGAGTTTCAAAGGAGAAGCAATGAAACACTTTACACTTTTGATAGTTAATACGTTATCTTTCCCAACATGCTCTTTCTATTTTCAGGGCAGTGTTGCATTCAAAGGAGAAATGGGTATTCCAGGTGACCCAGGGATTCCAGGTCCTCCTGGAGAAAAGGGCCTTCCTGGACCTCCTGGTTTTGGTCCCCAAGGCTCACCTGGTGAAAAGGGCATCCAAGGTGTATCTGGCCGTCCAGGGCCTCCTGGCATCCCAGGTGAGTTGGGCTCTGTGTGCTATTGAGCAAGTGCTGTAAAGCCAAAATGCCCCTTTTGCTTCAGATAGTTCTCAGAACATAATGCTGCTTTTAAACTTTTCCTAGAGGCTTTGTGCAACCTGTTATTTGTGGGGGGCTGCCTTACTGAGGGTGCTCACAAAACCAGAGGGAGGGGGGCATCTGTGCCGTGTCACTTTAGGCACGTGCCTCATCTTCTGCTCTGATCTCCTGGGAAGCTTCTCCTTCCCCACTGACTGCAGTGAAAATGCACTGTGACTACCTTAATATGCTTGGCTATACTGCAGCTAAAACAGGTTGGGGAAAAAAGGGCTGCTTTGAACAAGTTGGCTTTTGTTACATTCTTGTCAACTACACAGATCCTAATCAAGTTGTGCTGGTGTCAGCTATGGATAATACTATTCACATGATGGTACCTAGGATGAAGCTATTAAAAAATAACAGTTCAGAAAAACTATCTGAACATTGAACAGGGCTTCTGAGCCTCTATGGGCTTTGTGGGGCTTGGGACTGGAGAACCTGTTGAATAAAGTATTGCTGATTCCTGAGTTCTTTGTAAGCTTGTGATGGGACTGACATTATTTCTGCTTAAAGAAAAACAAAAAAGCAACTCTTACTGAGTGATTAATATTTCTGCTTTTTGTTTTTAGGTCCAAAAGGTGACCCTGGCCAGACCATTACAGAACCAGGAGTTCCTGGTCCCCCTGGTCCTCCAGGAAGAAATGGTGATCCAGGCCTTCCAGGTAAAGCAGCAGCTATATACCCAGGGAATTCGAAGAGCTTTTTATTCTGATTCTGGATAACAATGTTGATGTTCTTCTTTTTACAGGAGATCCTGGTCAGCCGGGTCAGCGTGGTTTACCTGGCATCCCAGGTGCGAAGGGAGAGCCAGGTATTCCTGGCATTGGACTTCCAGGTCCACCAGGCCCAAAGGGTATGTTTACTGCCCTGTTACTGTATTGTACTGGCTGGAGAGGGGGGCAAAAGGGGTAGTGTCTCTTCACTTTTTACTAGGGAGTTGACTTCTGTCTCTAGAATCCTTTAAAAAATGTTTGTCCTAAAGCTATACATCTTTATAACAATTTCAGAAATACCAGGAGAAAAAATTGTTGAGGTCTTATTACTCTGTTCACTGTCCTGCTCCTTCTCAGTAGCTTACATTCTTCAGTAAACCAATAACACACTTTGGGAAATGAGCTTGAATCAATAAATGATCTCCAAATGCTGCTTCAAGATGTTAATGTTTCTGATGTGAACTGCTTGTGATTTTTGTAAAAGCTCAAAGCATAGGGAGTGCCCCCTCTGAGAGTCCCAGAGACCCTTTGTGGCAAAGACTGAATGCTCAGAAGTTCTCTCAGCTGAATGGGTACCCCTTCATTGCTTGGGCTAGCACAAAACCTCTTTTATGGGCTTTAGGCATGTCTGGAGGAGTTGTTCTAATGCTCTCTGGTGTCCCTTCTGCTGCCCTAATCTTCTGTTCCGTGTAGGTTTCCCAGGGACTCCAGGCCCACCCGGAGCTCCAGGAACTCCAGGTCGCCCTGGTCTGGATGGACCTCCTGGACCACCTGGTTTCCCAGGAGAGAAGGTCTGTGTGTGTGTTTACTATAAAACTTCCTTACAGGTTTTTCTGTGTCACTGGGAAGATGGTGAGGAGGATTTCACCTCTCATTCTCAGCTTTTGATAGTGGGGAAGTAAAATATTTTACTTGACATTTTGAGTGAGGGTAGAAAAATAGAAATTGGACTCCAAGATGGTGGCCATTTTTAATTTGTTACTTTTAACATTTTTACGAGAGGCTTAACTTAGGAAAATTCCTCTTTTAATTTTTTTTATTTGTTACAGGGAGAGCGTGGATTTGGAGTTCCAGGACCACCTGGGCCCCCAGGACCCCCAGGCATAAAAGGAGTTCAAGGACCTAAAGGTGATCCTGGCTTCCCAGGAAGCCCTGGTCTCCCAGGCCGGGCAGGCTTTGATGGAACCCCAGGGCCCAAAGGTATTGAGAACTCTTAACTCTTCTCCTGTTTTGTTCCCCTACTGAACTTTTAAAAATGTAGCTGTGCTGGGAGGCATATGGCAGTTAAATACAAGCACTGCTGATTTTAGAGCCATTACTTCAAAATCAATTTTTCCAAAGCAGACGCACCTGTGTAAATGGAAGATTGTGTTCTCAAAAGGCAGCTAAGGGAATAAATCCCAATCAATGGGTCAGTACCTGAAGGTCTGTATTCTAAAGACAAATAATGTTTATATGGAGGTAAAGCTTTATGGATAGAATAATTGTCATTTAGATGCACTGTGCTTCCACATGCACAGTTAGCAATTCATTTTACCTCTGCTCTTGACCATGGCCTGTACTGACCTGCCCAGCATGCCTGGTTTGCTGGAGAGCATCTTTTGAGTTTGATGTGGACGATGGTGCAATATATGTGTGTGTAGCCTAGAAACATAAACTTAATGCAGTCAACATTGAGTGAGGACAAATCTCTGGCCTTGGGAAATAGGCTCTGGAGTATGTTTTTTTTCTCTCTTAGATCAATGTTTGTTTGCATGCTAGGATGAGATTTCAAGTACAATGTGCAGGGACTCCGCTTTTAAAGCAAATGTCTCTGAAATTAGTTCAGTATTTGACTAAACAAAAGTGTTCTTCTAGGTGACCCTGGACCAAGTGGACCACCAGGACTTCCAGGCCCACCAGGTATCCCTGGCATTGGTGGTCAAGGCCCTCCTGGATCTCCAGGACCTCCAGGTCCTGTTGGCCCTCCAGGTAAAACTTGCACAAATGGTTCCCATAGGTTATTTCTGGCATATACAAGCAGGGACACAAGAGGCTGAAGGTCCAACTTACAGATAGACAGTGATAATTAAATATATGTCTCTGAAGGGAATTTGGTTGCCTTTTGTCTAAAATGACTGGTGATCGATATGAACTTGTTCCATCTCTGCACAGAAGGGTACATGTGTGTGCATCTACACCATTCTATTCATAGAGTTTGTTCAGGGAAATTCCTTTTATTCAGTGAATGGGCTTGCTGTGCACCAACTCTTGATGTTGCAAATACATGGCAGGCACCAATGTGAGAACACTTCTGTGGTCTTCAGCATGCCTTGCACTGAAGCCCTTCCAAACACATCCAGTTCCAGTATTAAATTAAATATTTAATTCTGCCATGCCTGTAAAACAATTTTTGTGTTGCATGTCTGTGAGCTACACTATTTGAACATGTTTGTGTGTCAGCACTGGGCTTGTCACTGTTTGCAATGCATGCTGACAAAGTCATGGCCAGCTCTAAGACCATGGATCATGGGTTGGTTGGCCATATTCAGATTGTTGTGAACTGTGAGCTGAGGTTCAGCAAAGTGCTGAACTTGAAGGTGGACAAGCACTTGAGTAAATAGACCCATGGAGCTTGAAGTCTGCTTGCATGCACAGTGTGGGTCATGTTTAAATCTGTTCCTGCTGAGTGGGGTAAGGAACATGTGGTCAGGGCACCAGCAAGCCTGGGATGTGCCCAGTGTGGGGAGCAAGGGACAGAAGGGGTTGGGACAAGGCACACACGGGCTCCTTGGGGCAGCAGTGGGTCCTGTGCCTGGCTGGCTGTGCTGACTGCAGGGTCCTGAGCTGCACTGGAGGCCAAACTGAAACAGAAGGGCTTTATTTTGGGGTGAGGGGGGATGTATTAGTGTGGCTTTGAATGTTTCATCCCGTGCATGTTCTTTTATCTTCCTGTAACATCTCCTCTGGTGTTAGCCAGAGTTTGATTTCATGTGACCACCAATTTATTCTGTAAAATACTGATGTTGACAATGCACAATGATTACTGGAGTTGATGGATTTGAAATGCCTCTATTTTCACTCTTCGTGTCTGTACTGACTAATCAGTGTGGCTATTAACAGCATGGGGCTCTGAAATCTGGTGCATGCTGGAAGGTCCTGCTTGAGAAATCCTTATTTCCCTTGGCACTGCTCTGTCTCTGTTTTGTGCAGAATGCCTTACATTCCCTTCTCCCATCCACTGTGTGTTTTACTAGGCTGTTTTGATTCTGATCCTATATGCAGCATTAGGGTAAAGTTTCTGGGACTCTGTTTTTCAGGTAATTTGGAAAATTCTTGGAAGGAAGTCCCTGTTCAGAATTTGCTTTCTCTGTACCACCATTTATTCAAGTAGTTTGCAATAGCGCAACATTTTTCCTTTTTTGAATATGTAGCAAATTACTTAAGAATTTATTGTGTTGTCTGTATTGTTCTAGTTATGATGTGGTTACATTTTTTGAGACCAGAAATTAGATTGGAATTAATTTCTATTTAAAAAAATATCTTTACCATTCTAGGTATGGAGTTTGTCCTATATATTATGTTCTCTTTTTTTTTTTCTATTTGCTGATAGAAAGCCCTTGAACACAGAGTATGTGTATTCCCGGTCCATCATCTGTACTGTGTTTTTTCTGTGCAAAATAGCCACTCCAGGCACATGACACCATGCTTGAAAGCAGTGATAAGCTGCTGCCAGAGGGGAACATGCATAGAATTAAATCAATGGAACTCTACATCTTCTGCCATCAAGAAAATTTAATCTGCCTTTTCAGTGTGCAAAGAACACATGATGACATACCCCTAAACTTGTTCCTGCAGCTGAGAGTGGGGTCACCATTACAGAGTTGGAATTCTGTTGCCTTGGAGTTATTGATGAGGTTTTGGCATGGTGGTGTCAATTATCTCAGGCTATGCCAGGGCATGCAACATGCAATATACCATCTGTGGTGTAACAATGCATGCTTGCATAATAGAACTAAAAGAATGTGGGAAAATACTGGAAGTTTTTTTTTTGTTTTGTGTAATAAGAAAGGAACATCTTTCGAAAATCCATATTTGGAGGGATTTAACAGAATGTGGGGCAAATCAATGAGAAGCTGATCGATAGGGTGTACTCTGGTGTTCAGAAAGGGTCCACGCCAGTGTCTAGAAATGAGAATTTTGTAAGAAGCATATCAGAAAAAGCTTGTTCCCCACTTTTGTAGAGAACACTAGACAAAGAGAGAAGGGAATTTTTTTTTTTTTAATGTACCATCAATATTTGAAAATATCTCAGTGTTTGTGGCTTCTGTATACAGAGATGGATGCACTTTTAAGAAGATCTCCAAGTTTCCTTGCAGTCCTGTTTCTCTTAGCTGCATTAGCATTGAATTCTTTGTATTTAGATCTGTTTTCAGTAACTTTAGATAGATTTTTTTTTTTGTCTTTGTTCTAATCTGTATGTGCTTTATTTTGTTTCCTAACTTAATGACTATTACAACTGCTTACTGCTACCTGTCTCAACTTCCTGATGAGCTCTAACTCGTTGGCTTTGGAACCTCAGGTCCCCCAGGTACTGTGGTTTCTTTACCAAAGCCTTTTCTTAACTTGAGATTTATGAATTCTCCTTTTTGGTCAGCTACATTTCCACAGTGAGCATCTTCACTGACTCTGTGCACTGGAGGGAGATGAGCCACCCACTTGCTTCAGTGTCTTGAGCTCTGGGTCATTAGCAATGAACAATCTTAAGCAAATTTTGACAATTATTTTTCATTCAGGGAAAATACAATGCAGTGCAGAATTTTGCTAACCCTCAAAAATATTCAGTTGATGTTATCATATATTGTAGGAAAATTAAATAATTCATGGGAATATGTGAATCTGAATAACTAATTTTGAAATACAAACTAGTCTAATAAATTTGGCTTTTTCTTTTAATAATCAGATTTAAAATGTTGTTGAAGAGAGTTGTTTTCCTTTTGAGATTTGAATTGCATTTGCTTCATCTTAGTAAAATTTTAGTCATGTTTCTTTTCAGGAGAACATGGCCTTCTAACACTTGGAAGCTAATGAAAAATAAATCGTTTTAGAAGAATTGCTGGGTTTTCAGCAGTGCTAGGAATGGATTGCAACTAAAACTATTCCTATGGTGCTATACCCAGACACAGATCTCAGCCTGGCCTGAATTTTTGCTAAAAGGTTGTGTCTTAACCACATTGTCTAGGGCTGCAAGGCGTTCCAGGAGAAAAAGGAGATCCAGGTCCTCCAGGCTTCGATATTCCTGGTCCTCCAGGGGACCAAGGAGCTCCAGGATATCCAGGACCCCCTGGACTACCAGGGCCTCAGGGCTCACCTGGACCCCCTGGCAGGGATGGAATACCTGGATTTCCAGGTAAGTTCATGTATTTTACCTGTGGAGAAAAACCAAACTGCAGTTGCAGGTGGTAAGCTCTTTATGCTTGGCCGTGCCAGCTTAATGTGCTTAGGTGTTTATCCAATCTATTTAAAGTTGGATATATGTAACCATTACACCTCATACTTAAAAAAAAAACCCAAACATTGTAACAAGATTTGTTGCATTTAAATCCTTGTTACCTTTTCACTCTTCCCTGTAACTTGATTTAAGTATTTCATACCTTATTCTTTTTCATAACTTTCAGACATGGCTTTGATCATCATCGTTATGATACTTCTCTAATTTATTTTGTGATTTTTTTTTCTAGTCACTGCTATAATTAAGAATTTGTTTAAAGAAAATCATGATAAATGATACTTAATTTTAAGTATTAATTTCCTTATTCTAAGTGTTAGACTATTCAGTTAAGCTAGTCTGTTTTGGCCTTTAAAAAAGAAATTAAAAAATTTTATTTTGATAATCTCTTGGATAGAGGGACCAATACAAAAGATTCTAGAAGTAGTGTATATTTGTCTTCTTGCCTTTCACTATATTCAAGTTTGTTCCAACTAGTATTTGTGTTTCAAACCAGGGAACTAAACCTCTTGGAGATATAAACATGCTTTCTACCGCAGCAGAGCAGTGCAAATTTTCTTCTCATGACCTAACTGGAAAAACTGCCACAATTTTCAAGTGTCATTTTATCTGATATTAATTTATACAATAAATGAGTGCTTGTAATCCCCTTCAAACAAGCATGTGTTGGTTAATAAATACCATAGAGATCCAGAGAAGCAAATTTAAGGTACCTGTCAGGTTTTGAATCTCTGTTCAGAATGACAGTGTGGTTGGTTCAATGCTTTTAGGTGCCAAAGGTGAAATGGGTGTCATGGGAGCTCCTGGTCCTCCAGGGCCTCCAGGAACTCCTGGAAGAAATGGTCTGCCTGGCTTGAAAGGTAATGTTTGTTTTATTCACCCCTAAAGGGACACAAAATGCTGTTTTCCCCATCCTGTGTTGAAAGAGGTTTTGTAATACTAATATCTAGGTTTTAATTTCTGGGACCTACCTAAGTTACTGTCTTGTGACAATGCTGATGTTCAGAATTGCTTTGCATTTTTAAGCCATAGCGTTCAATCACTATTTAGTTGATGTCATGAACTGGTAGCTATTTTAGAAACATTTCCTTTGGATTGATGGCATTGAAGTAGGGCAATATTTCTGCATTGTGTTTCGAAGTCTGCTTGAAACAGCAGAAAGAAGAAAATCAGTAGCTTAGGGTTATGGAGTCATCAAGAATTAGCTATATAGGTATCACAGAGAGTCTCTTTCCTCTGCATTTTCCCAACCCTCTTATTGGAGATGAATTTTGAAAGAGTTTGGTAGAAGCAAACCCAGTTCACCTCTCCAGAACAAGGAGCTCTGAGTCCAAAGCTGCTGTAGCTGTTGTGATGCCTTTGTGCTGGTAGCACAGCGTGGCTCAGACAGACACAGCTGCTGCCTCTGCTGGCAGACACCCCTGAGCACTCCGTTCACTCAGCCTTGTTCCAGGGCTAAAGGTGCTGTGCAGCACCTTCCATAAACTGCCTGATCCTATGGTGAATTCCAACCTCATGAATAAATCATGGAATGCCTATGTAAGAAAAACCATTACAAGTACATTAACCTTACCTTAATGATTTTTTTTTCCTTTTGTTGGCTGTACCTTCTGTAGGTAATAGTGGATTACCTGGTCCACCAGGACCTCCTGGACCAGTGGGGCAGAAAGGCATCAAAGGTGAAGCAGGTCTGCCAGGCCCACCTGGAACACTTGATCCCAAACACCTGGGAGCAAAAGGAGAAAAAGGCGAGCTGGGTGTTCCAGGTAAGGCACTTTGCATGTGGAGATGGGGAGGTGGTTTGTCCTCCACACATAGTAGCGAGCTGTGCCATTACTATTCATTCATTCTTACAGAAAAAAAAAAAAAAACCAAAACTTGGAATATAGATGTGGTTTAAGGGTGTTGTATTTAGGCTTTTTAAAAAAGGGATTTTTTTGACCAAGTTCCTCTTTATGGTCTTAGTTTGCAGTGCCCTTGCTCATTAGCTGTTACTATTATTTGGCACATGGCAGTCTTGTAGTAGCACTAAGGTGCTTTCAGCAGGATTACAATTCAGTCTTCTAGGAGTTATTGCTAAGCATGATGAGAGAGTTTTCATAGCTGCTGTCCTGGCTGTCTCAAAGGCCCTTCGGTCTTTGCCACGTAGGATGAAATTGCTCAGGTCATCTGCTCATGCACCACCTCTATATTCTCCCTTTGGGTGTCTCTCTGAATCACTGATGAGCTAAATGTCATCTCTGTGTGTGTTTCTGCTTGGGAAGTTGGCAGCCTGGAAGTCTTTGTCAAGTCTGTGTTCTCTCATTCTTGCTGGCTTCCTCCTCCTCCCCCCACTAAGGGTTCTGATGTCTCCTTTGAACTCTTAATTTAGTCTTGAGAAGAGTAAATATATTCTGCCCTAGAGAGAGCCGGAATGCTTTTCCCTAATGTTGCCCCAGCCATTGTTGTGCTAATTTACCTATTGTATTAATTTCTCTCAAGCCTAGATGGGCTCCTAAGACACTGTTTTTCTTTTCCTGTGGAAGGCAGGTTTAACTATGTCAGCAGGGCAACACAAAGTTCTTATGGGATAACAGCCACAAAGAATTCATAAAAATCAACTAAAACACCTGCATTAATTTTTATAATATATTAATCCCAAAGTGATTTTGTAGCAATGTAATTTAACTTGTATGTAAATAATCTGGGTGAATGCAGAGGTTAGAATGGAGTCTGCTCATCCAGAAGACAGCCCTTGAATGAAGTATATTGGCATTAGTCATGAAGTTACTTTTTTCTCTACTTATTATTTTGTTCCTGTCCTGTAGTAATTTTAAATTTTCCAGAACAAATACTTTGTGTTCTGTGATACTTTTCTTTGCTAAGCTAGGAGGAATTATATTTACTGAGGAAAAATCCTATTTGGTTTTTATTCATCCATAGCTATATCTGATTTCTTATAGTAAAAGAAAACATACAGTAGTAGTGATAGTAATAATAATAAAATGTGTCTTTTTCCCTTGAGGTATTCCTGGTTTATCAGGCCAGAAAGGTTATCAAGGTCTCCCGGGTGACCCAGGCCCACCAGGACTTAGTGGCCCACCAGGTGTGCCAGGATTGCCAGGTCTGTAAACAGGACTTCAGCTGGACAGCTTTGAATAGAGATTTGCATGTGTTTTTATCACATGGAGTTGGGATGTTAATCCATTTATATCTAAACTAACCTTAGGGATTTGTACTTAAAACTGCATCACAGTTTTGGGACACTTAAAGTCATTATCCAAACACATGCTCGAAGCTCTTCCCTTCAAACAGCGACAAGAGCAGGTTTAAACTGATCCCATTAAAGATTAAGGTGTCTTTTAGGATGACTGGAAAAGCACCTGCTGCTTGAGCAAGCAACGTGACTGCAGAACCTGCCAATAGGACTTTCACTTCATGTGTTTATTTCGTATAATGCTAAGCATTATATTTTGAAAATGGCCAAATGGATGCATTGTAAAGGCTGTCTGAATGTCAAATATTTGCTTTAAAGAATTGCAAGGACCAAGAAAGCTAATTCTATTTTGCACCACTTCTCCCTAAAGCTGTAACAATTTATCTGAGATCTTGAGTCCTTGCTTGCTGTGTCTAATGTAGGCCTTGCTCAAAATATTTTGTTGGGCTTGGGGAATATTGTTAACATTCAGGATTCAAACTAATTTGGGCATTGTACGTTGCATTTAAATCTGTAAAAGAAGCCGCTGAATGCTTGTTGCACATGAGAAGGAGATAATGTGTTCATTCTGCATGAGAGACCATGTCACCCCAGTACTGAATCCTTTCAGATGGTGACTAAATCCTGGACTGAGATTTAACCTATTTCATTAGACTTATTTCAAAACAAATAAGCAGTGGCCCTGATCAAATCTTGGCTTGCAACAAAATGAAGGTGTTGAATATTTTACTACTATTAAGTGTGGAAGAGCAAGTAGGAACAGTATGAGGCCTAAAGCAACTCCAAACCCATTGCTTGTAACCAGATGATAAGCATGGTCATATGAGAATGCATGGATATCAGAAACCTGTAATTATTGCCATTAATTAACTCAATCACACCTTTCCTAGGTATCAAGGGAGACATGGGGCTTCCTGGGCAGCCAGGACCAACAGGACCTCCAGGATTAAAAGGAGCTATGGGAGAGATGGGTCTTCCAGGTTAGTTTCTGTGCTTGAATTTTAGTTCATTTGGGCTAGTGTTCTCCTTTTATATACCCCAAAGATTACTCTGCTTGTGTCTAGCATGTAAGAATAGCAATAAAGATGAGGATTGCATAAAGCCCTATATACATAATGAAGATTTTTAGGTAATTGTTTTAGTTTGTTTCTTAAAGTAAAATAACCTTAGGTATTCAAGGCCAGTCAGTCAAATTATTGGGCATTTCTAATTCAGTTTCTGTACTTTGAATAATTTCTGTAAATTACTGCAGAAGTTCTATTTATATTTCTTTTAATTTCATTTTATCTTTTGGACAGGTCCCCCTGGGCTTAAAGGCAGCCAAGGACTAGCAGGACGTCCAGGGCAGCCTGGGCCTGCAGGATTTCCTGGCCTGAAAGGGGAGAAAGGTGACCCTGGTCTTTCAAGCATTGGCATTCCTGGTCCCCCTGGACCAAAGGTACAAAATCCTTCCAATTGAAAATTCCATTAGGAAATTAGATTTTGTGTTGACTTTTTCCCCCTCAACTGTTACTTAATATATATTATGTATAACTGTAAATATGTATATAAATACATTTAGTAACAAGCTGGGTGGACTTTGCAGGTGAGATAAAAATTTTTAATTTTAAAGGTGGAAATATTTATATATAACTAAATCAGGTTAAAGGAGAAGATTGTTTACGAGACTTTTCAAGTTGGATTTATTTAGTGGCCTCATCTTCACTGTGACACTTTTGTAGTTGCTAGGGATTCATACAATTAATATCATTGTCTCCCTGTTTAATTATGTAGTTAATTCCTAAAAAATTTAGAGATGCATTTAAGAATAACTTAAGTTATAAGTGTAATGCAGCATGATTGCTGCTGCTTAAAGTTTTAAAGTCTGTGTAAAGTATTTTAATTAATATTCACCTATATCATCCTTTCTGCCACCCACAAAAAAGTGACAAAAAGATCTTCAGAATGTCTAACAGTCTTCACTGATGCCTTGCAATTGATGTTGTGCACAATTAACTTAGCAAAAACGTTGCATGATTAAAGCTGCACTGATTTCCTTTTTATTCTCCATTGTCATGGGGTAGAAATCTGATTCTGCTGGAAGAAAGGAAGATACTTTTTTCTTTAACATATGCCAGTCCTGAGGAAAAACTATGATACTGTACACAAAATTATAGGGGAAGACTGTTGAAGTCTTTACTCTTGCTGGTTTTGCTTAATTTTGTGTTGAGATGATTGACATTAACTGGATAGAGGACAGGTGTACACAATATACTTGTGACCTGGATGTGATGGTAGGATGGGGAAAATACAATAAGGACTTTCCTATCTTAAGAAGTCTGAGTTCTTATTTCTGCTTAATGTTTTCCAGGGAGATCTTGGCTTGCCTGGATACCCAGGTAGTCCAGGCTCTAAAGGCATAGCTGGAAATCCTGGTTTGCCTGGATTTCCAGGCAGTCCAGGTGCAAAAGGAGAACCAGGCCTTCCTGGATTCCCAGGTAATTCTCAACAGATTTTTTTTTTCCCCCCTCTTGCTAATATCAATATGAACAGCTAAACACAGTGGGTAACTGGGGGAGACTCCAGTTTCTCAGAGTTTCTGGCAATCTGCTGCTTCCAAGCTTTATGCTGTTGGAATTGTCACTGCAAAAGTGTAGGAATGCATCTATGAGTGCCTTCTGAAATTGTTCATCTGCTCTGAGGGGATGGAGCAGCTGTGTTAGTTAATACTCTCCATAGCACTCACTCTTACCTCCTCTAACATACAAATATTGGGGTCAAAAAAAAGAAGTATCTATATTTTTTTCTTCATGAAACAATTAAAAAGTGCCATCCTGGAAGACTTGGCAGTGTTTTTCATAGCATTTATTGTCAAAAAAATGTTTTCTAAAGAGAAATCTCTGAAATATAATTAAATTAGGTTTTACATTTTGTTCTTTAAAAAATATTAATAGTGGTTGTTCACAGGTGTCAGTTTTTTCATTCAAAATTTAAGGAAACAAAGTTTTTGCCTCTGCTGCATTTACAGCACTAAAGGCTGTTTTACAAATATGCTTGAGCTGCGTTGGTGTAGAAAATTAGGGAATTTAGAATTGTGGTCATTGACAGCAGGAAGCTTAGAAGAAAACAAAACCTGACCATGAGCCTGACAGTTTTGACCCTCTGTTTCATGTCATGCCTGAAAGACTGAACATCCACAAGGTGTATTGAGACACTGCCTTGACCAGGCTCAGGTGCTGCTCACAGCAGACATGCAACAGATCAGGTGTTTCTCCTGCCTCCCACTCAGCTCATGCTGTAGTGGTGAGAACCCAGGGTAAACTCTAAGATCATTTTTACTTTTTCAGGAAGGGAAAAGAGGATTGGGAAACAACTATTCAATCCCAGTTCATAATGCTTTCAATTTGTTGTCAAGCAGAAACATCTGTCTGTAAAATGGTAACTTTTGAGTTGCTGTGTCCTTGGCCATGAGCACTCACCAGTTAAGAGGAGGCTTGAGAGTACCAGCAAGAGTAGTTGTACTAGTATGTTTTGTTTCTGTGCATTCTTTGCTTTCTAGTTCATCTCCTTGACCGGCTGTAAATCTGCAAAATTAGCATAAATAGAGTATCTTGGTAGAATTAACTCATTTGTTACTCATGGCATCTCAGATTGTAGCATCTGCTGAAAAGTCAGTTTTGTTCATTATTTGATTGAAATGCCTGTATTTTACAGGAACACCAGGAATTCCAGGACCAAAAGGTATTGAGGGCCCTCCAGGTAATCCTGGCCTGCCTGGACCACCTGGGCCAGTAGGTGAGCATGGACAGTGCAGCAGAGATCAGCTGCTTCTGTGAAAAACACAACACATGAAGGCACCATGTCTTACCTTAAAAATGTATCTAATAATGGAAATGTATCTATATGTACATGGGTGCTCAAACACCATTGCACACACTTAATTCACCGAAATTAAACAACAAAGAAATTTTAACTTTCGTTTGAGGACTTGTATTTGCTGTCAATTCATTGGCTATTGAAACAAGAAGTTAACTCTTTCTGTACTTACCAGCTTTATTTATGCTAAGTATTATGGTGGGCTAATGTGTTTTTATAGGAACAAAATCCTAATTTATTCTAAAGGGAAGCATTATATTTTTAGCAAACAGTAACTTCTTGACAATTCACAGCCCTAAAAGACTTTTCTGAATTGTCAGGGGTGAGAGAGAAAGGTTTAATTTTAAGATTACACCCCTGTAAATCTTTTATTGCATTACCACACCTTTTTATTCAGATAGTGGTGAAGGGGATGCTGGTTTTGTTTACTGCAGTTTAGGCAAGACTATGCTGGTGTGTTCCATCCTTGTTTTAGGTGATATTGGTCGTCCGGGCCCTCCTGGTCCTTCAGGGGAAAAGGGACAGCCTGGTCGAGATGGTATCCCTGGACCAGCGGGTCAGAAGGGTGAACCAGGTTAGATGTCATTCCTGTTTCTCTCCTCCTCTTCACTCTGCATTGACATGTCCTGCTTGCTCTAGTCTTTCTTTCCTGTAACTGCCCTTACACCCTCAAAGCTGTTCCTGTGGTTCCTGGGTGGCTCACAAAGAATGCTGGCAAGCTGCCAGGGAGGCACAGGACAAGAATTCAGTCAGCTCTCCTGGATTTTATTACCTGGGTTTAACACCAGCCCCTGTTCCTGTATTCCATGGTAGCTGTATTGCTTCAGCTCAGTTACACAGTGGATAAACTGTGTGATCCCTGCTGTAAAGACAGATCTTCAGACAAAAATGCAAACATAGTAACTCCCAAAATCTGAAAGAATGGATTGCAAGGGGATGGAAACAGTTATGAAAGCTAGGGATGCATTCAATAGCAGAACCTCCAACTTTGGGGAAGGCTGGTGAGTTAATGACGATCCAAGCAATCTCAAGGAATCACTTATTTAGATGAACTGCACTTGCGTTGTTCTAAGCCTCATATTCCCATTCTTGGAGACCTGAAAGCTAAATATTCATTTTTGTCTAAATCTGTCTTTTTTTCAGGTCTACCAGGTTTTGGGCGTCCAGGACCCCCAGGGCTCCCAGGATTGTCAGGTAAAGCTTTTCTGTTGCCCATTGCTAAAAAGGTTCAATGTAAAATACATTTACACATCAAAAACAAGAAGGGTATGTTGGTTTGGTTTTTTTTGTAACAAATGCTATAGCTACAAATAATTTTTTTTTCCTCAGCAGACTGTTTTAAATTAACCACAGCAATAAAGACCATTTATTACTGACCACTGTCTTTTGTCAATTAGCAATTATGCAGCCAGAATAAATGCACACAGAGCAATAGCCTATTGCATTGTGTGGAACTTTGCTGATTGGTGTCAGTAAATTCATACAACAGATGACAAATGAAGCTGCTTTGAAAGTATAGGTACTTGATACATTGATCTTCTCTGGTAGCATTAAAGCTCCTAAATTCTCCAGGCTTACTTGAAAATTTTGCAAGTATGTCCTAATTTTCAGCAACATCTCAAAAAAAGGATAAAGTCTTAATACTGACAGATTTCTTCACAGAAAGCCTTATTTGTAGGCTTACAGTCTCCAAGGATGTTTATGAATTGCAGCATCACTGGCTTTTTAACATGTTATAGGCTATGGCACTTTCTCCTGCAAGAAATATTAGCCCTCACTCTTTGCTGAATGTTAGACAATTTTACCCTGTCTCACCCTGCAAATAAGGGGAGTTGTGGCCAGACTTGTGCCTTCTGCAAGAGAGAAATGGCTTTGCTAGTTGGCTTTTGGGCTTTATATAAACTTGTAACAGTATTCACAAATATGACTTTCTACAGGGCAAAAAGGAGAGCTGGGGTTACCTGGCCCACCAGGACCCCCTGGACTTCCAGGACCGAAGGGAGAACCAGGTTTCCAGGGATTCCCTGGTCTGCAGGGTCCACCAGGTCCACCAGGAATACCAGGGCCACCTCTAGAAGGTCCTAAAGGTAGCCCTGGCCCACCAGGTGTTCCAGGAAGGCCAGGTAAGAGCATGATTCATATCTGTGAACATCAAACTTTGATATTTTGCTGGTAGGTCATCAGCCTTTAAATCGGCTCCATTTATTTGGATGGATAAGGTCAAGCCTCATGGCATAGGTGTGTGGGCAACCAGAGAATTATGTTGCCAAAAAAACCCAGTATCTATAAATAAATTAGCCTCCGTTTCTCTAAATTTTGGATGCCTGGCAGCAAAAATCAAAGGTGTTCCCACGTGGGAGGGTCTCCGCATGCTGCCCCAATAATCACTCACGAGCACCTCTGAACATCTGAGACCTTTGCAGTGTTGTCACGCGATCAGCAAACGTCACCATGCACAAAAAACCAAAAGTAACAAGCCCCATCATCCTAAGAGTCATGAAAATCCAATTCCCACTAGCATCCCAGCATGGTCAGACTGGATACTGCTCCTCATCTCCAGGCCATGTAACACCAGTCATTGCTCCATTGTGTCATGTGGCTCCCGTGGACTCCGTGCTCCATCGTGCCGTGTTCATCTTTCCATTCCATGTTTGCATCTTATTCCTGCACCAACTAATTCTGGGAATGAGAAAACACTACACTGAGTTAACATTGCTGAGCAACTACCTGGCTGGCCTGTGTTAGATATTGATTTCTATTTTGTGTTACAGAATGTTTATTTGCATTTAGATACTGCTCTTGAAAAAAAATCAAATTTAAATGAACCTGCCACAGCTCCAGCTCAAGCTTAGTTCTGGACCTTAAATCCAGAAGTACTTCGCTACATCTAAGATTCATCTGACATAACAGGCTTGATAGTCTTCCTAAAGGAGACTGCTTTCAAACCAAGCTGTTGGTTGATAACTGGGATTTTTTTTTTCCTTTGCAGATTAATGGTGAAGTAATATTTTTATTTATTGCCCTCAAAATATTCTTTAAATAAAAGACTTTTCTGAGGGAAGTTAGTTTTGAGTTAGTACATTTGTAAAATAGCTGTAACACAGATATTGTTGATTTTTGGGTATCAAGGGAGAGTTTAGCTTTGCAGTATACAGTTGAAAGGATTTAAAGATTCCCATTTTCCTCATTTGCTTCTGACACAAGAGGAGGCAGTCACACTCAATAATGTCTTTGAATAAAATTTTATCAAAATATTTTCCCTAGAGCTGGAATTGAACCATATGTTATTACCAATGGCAATATGAGCTTTTTCTTTTGCAGAGTAGGCTATGAACTCATATACCCTAACTGTGTATTTAAAAGATGAGTCATTATAAACATTGGTTTTAATCTATAACACCTTAGAACTGGGGTGCTGTTTGCCAGTATAATGAGGTTTTCTTTTAGTGCCAGTAAAAATCCTTCCGTTGTGTTTCATCCTAAAACTGTTTTGTGTGTGACTGAGGTAGAACAACCACCCTATGGGTTAATAATCCCCAGCCAGGCACAATGCCTTCCTCGTTTCCTATTTGGTTAGTAGAATGAGGAGTGCAAGCCATCCCCCTTTTTCCTGGAGGAACTGACTCCCTGCTGTGTCCCAGGGGCTCTAACCAGGCAGCAGAGCATCCCTGCAGCACAGCTGTAGCCCTGTTTGCTTTGGACTTTGTTAATTCTGCTGTATACAGAGTAGTACAGCGATTCAAATTTTGGCCTAGGACAGTGATTCGTCCACAACAGTATAGGCTTTCATTTTTAAAAGTTTCTTATACAGGACATCTCCATACTTCAAAGTCATCTTTAAAAGTACACCAGGCTAAGCAGCCTCTGAGGTGTAATAGAAGTACCAACTGAGATCTCTGCTCTGCTGTAGCATTGGGGTTTTATGGAGCTGCTCATCCTGTTCACACTTCCCTGCCTGAATCAAGTGTTTACTGATTCTGATCAGCTGGGAAGGTGGAGCAATGGTGGGACTCATTTTGTGCAGGCTTATGAGCAGGGGAAACAACCAGTGAGGTTCTGCTCAGCCATGTTCTCTCTCTTCTTCTCTTTCTTTCTCTTATTTTCATTTTTGTTGCATGCAATGTATAAAGTGAAGCATTTGTTTTGCTTAGTTATGTGTGAACTAATGTGGATAAACCAAACTATTATTGCAGTTCTGGTACAATCAGCACTCCAGCCTTTTGTTTCCGATGATAACAGAGTCTATTGTTGGAATGCTGATTTTGTAACATCTCAACATAAGGCAGTTACTCATAAAAGCAGCTGTGTGGCTGTCAAATTACCCCTTCCAGGGACAGAAATAAAACCAGAAGCTGTTTGCGTGTACTGTTTGTTGTTGACCTCTGGGTATATTCTAAGATTAGTAAAAGAGATGAACTCAAACATGATGTAGCTCTCTGACTCCAGTTGAGTTACCCCTAAAATAAACATTGATAGATGGTGTTGGCATAGATTTATTAATTCATTATAAAATTAAGCCAATTTCCAGGGCAACAGAACACTGCTGTTATTCCACATGTCTATTTTCCTTGCTATAAATAATAATAGTTTGGTGTTTTGCACACTGTATGTAAAGGAATATTGAGCTAAATCTAAAAAGAAAGGTTTAGTTGAATATGTTAGTTTGTTGATATTTCTAACAATTTTGATGTTTTTCCCCTTGTTCTAATGATGACCTTGGTGAATTCTGACCCCCTACTCCCAGGTCCCTCAGGTTAGACCCATAACTCCAAAATAATAACTTTGCATGGAAATGAATGTATTACTTTTGTAGTGTCTAAATGTAGATATGCAGAGTCATGTTTCAGACATACCTTTTAATTTGTGGTGGGAAAAAATGCTCAGAGCTGGCTTTCAGCCATCTCTTCCATGTTGTTGTGGGACTGACATTGGAAGGACACAGTTGCCCTGCCCATGGTGAAGACCATGTGAGTCTAGATTTGCACGGCTTTTATAAACTGTCCCCAGCTGTGAAACTTGTTTTTAGCATTTTTTTTTTCCCTCGGTGCAGTTGGAAACAACATATTCTGATTTTTCAGCTTTTTTTAAAAAAGCACATTGCAGTGTCCTCCCATGACTTGCTGCATAATTGTGTGTTGCAGCTTGGGCAAGTGACAGTAGTCATTTTTGTAGCACCTGCTACTGTTGATTTTGGACACTCTGAAGTGACTTAAATAAATTAGATGCTTCTTTTATACCAACAGTATTGGTAGGAAAATATATATAGACTAACAGTCATGTTTTAGATTCCCAATTTAGAGCCTTTTAAGTTTTCGGTGCAGAGAAATCCTTATTTCCATTGTTTCACTTCACTAGCCCATTTAGAGGAAATGAGGAAAGTTCTTCCTTGCACAAGTATTTATTGAAAATAAAGCTCACAGCCATGTCCTCCCTGGCACTAGGGCAGTGGGACAGAATTGGTGAGACATTTATTGTAACCTTAGTGTATCAGCATGGAACACAAACTGGCACTTGGGAAGATTTTAACATCTGTGTCTGGACTGAAAATGACTTGGTATATCTATTTAATAAAAATGATGTCTTTAGGTTTTGCTATGATGACTTTCAGGCAGCAAAGAACTGTCATGGAAATTTAATAAAGGAATACATTTTTGTTTTCAGCCTGCTGTCCTAAGCACCACGAGGTAGCAAATTTGGTAGCCCCTGATGTTTGAATCCTATCTTTATACAGCCATGTCAAAAAAAGAGAATGTGGCTTTACCTTTTAATTTGACTGGTCACCCAAACAGTAACCACACTTTCAAAGAGAGCTGCCATCATGGGGTGCTGAGAAGAACTAAGCAATTGCATCAAGTTTTGTTCCACCCTGTGACTGTGATCAGCCAGAATTTAGTGATGAACATGTGTAGGACTGATTTATAAATCATAGCAAAACTTACCTATCAGTAAAATATTGTTTATAAGTACTTAACAGTAACAATGAAATGTCCATGTCTTTATTTTTAACAACTGTATTACAGTTAGTATTTAAAATAATTTACTGAATATGTAAGAAATAGTGCTGTGAGGTAAACCTGATGTGTATTTGTTGTAGTTTTTAGCTGCAAATTGCATGATGATATGTTGATATATTTAAATCATTTCACTGACATGAAATATGCAAGTGGCACAGGAGCTAAAATATATATTAACTTAGGAGCATTGTAGGGATAACCAGCTTATCTTTTGAGAGAGGGCATTTAAATCATTTTTCTAAGGATGTTATCACATGCCATTCTTCATATAATCTTGAGCAGGTAAATTAGCATCTTGAAATATTTTTATCACGACAAAACAACGCCAACAGTAAAGACAAATTCAAAATTTGCAAGTTCTGCTGTATTTTTGCTTACAGCATTTGCAGCCCTGTTGATCCATGTCAATCTTGCTTACAGTTTCAAAGAGGGCCTAAGCCTACTTTTCAGCCCTGGAATTGTATTCACATATAGTTGAGGCTCATACCTGATTAGTGGTGATAAGTCCTTCTGTTAGTCACACTTCCCCCCTGCCCAAAGCAGAACTTTGCACAGGAGTAAGTTGTATTGCATAATTTACCTATTTGCCTGTGAGGCTGAGTATTGTCAGTGAAATGGTTACATAGTCCAAACCTGTTGTGAGCAGGACTAACCATTTATAGGCCTTAGCTGTAATGTTAAAGCAATAAAACGTTCTCTAGTGAAGCTTTAAGTTTGCTGTTAAATGAAGTGTCAAATTAGTTTCAGTAGAGCCTAGTCACCTGAATAACTAGTATCTGAAAATACCTCTGTTTGTGTATTCATGTGTGGTTTTATGCATGCATGTGGATTATACTGTAAATACAAAATATGCTGGTGAAATGGGTTGTTGTGTAGTGTATATGCTGTCATCTGTACTATTTCTAACTAGTAATCTTGTTTTGTACTGTGTGATGTCTGACCCTTCTAACATCGATCATTGGGCTTTGGTGAACTCTGATCCTTCCAGGGCCTCCAGGTTAGACTCTTAACTCGGGCAATTTGTTTTACTGCATTGCACTTGATGTAAGAGAAACAGATGTTTTCCTGTAATTCTGTGATTGTCTTTTTAAGGGCTGTGGTTACTCTGCAGACCATATGTGTTTGACTAGCATGCCCCAGATGGTAACCTGGTATTATTTTGCATGTGTACAGTACTAGACCAGTATGAAGGAGAAAAATGAACACAAAAAATTCTTGCATGATGGGATGTTTTCTGTAGCTGAAACTGCTACAGGATATGTGTGAAATCTGGTACAAAACTGCTGTCGATTTAATAAGGGAAGGAACTCTATAATCAAATTTGCATGCAGAAACACAAATCATCAAATTTATCTATTGGGTATAGACTATGAGGATGTCAAAGGAGATTCAAAGTTGCAGGAGGACTGAAAATCCAGCACACTGATAAATGTTAGATTCATATACAGGAGAGAATGTAGCACTGTCCTGCAAAAAAATCCTTTTGTTAATCCAATTATGAGCTCTAACTTGTAAAATGTTATTAGCTGTTGCTGCACTTGTTTATGGTTTATTTTGCCACAAATTAATACTGGTTACCTTTCTTTTAGATGGTGGGACAAATGTGGAGGTCTCATCTTTGAGTTCTCCAGATATCAGAGTTTCTTTTATACCCACTGCTTTGTTTTGGATTAATCAGGCTGTAGCAAAGGCAAAATATTTAAAGACCAGCCCAGTTTCTCTATTAGATTTACACAGTGTAAGTCTACTGAAGATTCAAAAAGCCAGTTGCAGGAAGAGTCATTCAACATAAGGAAGTTTCTGCAACTCAGGTTATGTAGGCAACACAGAATGACAAGCTTCCTGCTGCCCAGCAGTCAGGAGACAGCACACGTGTGCTCTTTAATAGGTGTGTCTAATTCGAACAAGAAAGCAGCACTACAGTGTTTACCCTGTACTGTGTTAGTGTCGAGACTAGCTTACAAAAGGAATTCAGGCTGTTAAGAAGCACTTAAGACACAGTGAATGTAATGCAGGTCAGCAGAGGGGATATTTGTACATCTAATTTTGGGTTTCTTGGCTCCTAGTAAAGGCACTGGTCTGGTCACCAGTAAGCTGCTAATGCAGGTGAGCTGTACTGCCTTCTGGAAAGACCTGCTTCATCAGCTAGATAAGGGGCCTTGGTTCCTGATTTGGGTAGTGCAAATAATTCCTCTTTATTTGTTTTCCTTTTAGTTTACCCTGAATTTAGCACTGAAATAGAGCTAGGAAGTTAACCCAAAATATCTTTTTCTTTTTTTTTTTTTTTTTCTTAACACTGAAGGCACAAACTTGGGCAGAATATATGATATATACTGATGTGTGCATATTTGTTCTGCAATGTTAAGGTCCACCAGGCCCAGAAGGTCCACGAGGGCCACCAGGCAGTGGAGGACTGAAAGGGGAAAAAGGGAACCCAGGTCCACCTGGTCCACCTGGCCTGACTGGTCCAAAGGGAGATCAAGGACCACCTGGACGCCAGGTAGGACAAGAAATGGAGTTTTCACCTAGTTAATTTTTAAATCCAATAATAATAGAATATATTTGGGTGGAACATGCGGTTTAACGTAATAAAAGCCAAACTGTCTTGTAGCAAGGAAGAGGATATTTTCCTCAGCTATCCCATAGGCAGGATGTCCCTGCCATGTTCCCGGGGGAGCTGTTGATGCAGCCTCGTGTTCCCACTCCCACTGACAGCCCCCCATGGCCTCAGCCCTCCACAGCCCCCAGTGTGCTTTGCTGTCCCCAGTCACCTGTTCCATTCTGGTTCTCTGGATCTGCTGAGATGAGGGAATAACATGAGGCTCTTCTCTGCAGGGGGATCCTGGTCGTCCAGGTCTGAATGGAATGAAGGGTGACCCTGGGGTTCCAGGCGTTCCAGGATTCCCAGGTATTTCACTGGGTATTCTCAGGTATTTAACCAGCATTTTGAGCAAAACCTCCAGACACAGTAACAGCCTGTTTAGGTCATTCCTGCAGCAGACTTTGTAGAACAGCATGTTCATTCACTGGATAACTGTGTGAATTTGATGTTTCAGGTATGAAGGGTCCCACTGGACCTGCGGGACCCGCTGGCCTCACAGGCAGCCAGGGACTGCCGGGCCCACCAGGTAGGAGTCCTGGATAGTGGCACTGTCACTTTGCTCCGTGTCAGTAGAATTTGTTACATAGATGAGTTGGTCTCAGCCAGCAGTCAAAGTGAAGTGAGCAAGATCTTCAACATAATTCCAACCTGTCCTTTTTAGCCCCTACAAGTAATTCTAATATGTTTTATACTCTGTATCCAGTCTATATGGATTAACTCCTCTGAGAGGGTCCTTAGAGGGGGTCACCAAGAGTACTTTTTTGTCCTATACATACACTTTTCTTTCTTGCAATGTTGGAGCTCTTGGCTTCTGATTGTGAAATAAAGAAAGTGCTTCTAATGCTGTCTTCCACCTTGGTTTATCTAATACCCATCTTCCTTCTCTCAGGTCCACCAGGTTTACCAGGTACCATTGGACGAAGCATTGTTGTCAAAGGTGATCCTGGTTCCCCAGGTCCTCCAGGACAGCCTGGGTCCAAAGGGCCACCTGGATTGCCAGGGCCACAGGGATTGCCAGGTACGATCCAAGGTGGCTACAGAGGACGTGACCAGAAATTACCTGAGTGCAGGTGGCAGTGCCAGTGACATGGCTCAGGCTGCAGAGATGAGTTACTGACCTCAGCAAGGGGCAAGAGAGAAATGCAGGTTAATAGATAACAGATAAACACAGGATTCCACCATACACGTCTGGTTTAATGGACACTTTTTCTCTTATGTATCAGAAAGAAGCAACAGATGAGTCACTGACAACTTGAAGATTTCTGTAGTGAGATTTCAAGAGCTTTTATTTCAGCTGTGCTTTGTGTGTTCTAGGTCCAATTGGTCTTCCTGGTGACCCAGGGAGAGATGGACTTCCTGGTTTTGATGGTCCAGCAGGACGAAAAGGAGAGAGAGGTCTCCCAGGCCAGCCAGGTAGGGTGTTTATGCTATGAGGACTCACTGGAAAAAGACTCCCATTTCTGAATGGAGGTCAATACTGGGAAATAAGATCTTTGCTTCATGGAAATAATGGTAAAATCATAATTTTAGGATTTCCTTAATGCAGAAATATTACAAGCACCGGAACATACTTTGATTTGGAATATTCTCTGCACCAACACACTGCTGGTCATTGCTGAGTAACATTGTCAAGTGCTTTACCTCAAGCTTAATGGCATCCCCTTTGCAGCATAGATAATGCAGAGAAGATAATGAAGATTGTAAGAAACTGAAGAGAGAGATTAGTAAAATAATGCTTATTTTCCATGGAAATTATGAATGGGGACAAAGAGACTTCATAAAAGAGTTTCACCAAACTCAGAGATTGGACTATCATTTAGGTATTGCCTAGAACTACTGAACTAAGGACAATTTTCTAGAAGTGACAGACATTAAGTAGCTCTGTATTGCATCCTATGAGAAAAATTAATTAGAATTAAAACAGTTAAAAAGTATACAAAAATCCATAACACCTCCTCTTCCTTTTTCTCTGAGCAGCTCTATGAAATCTGTTTGCATTATTTTAGTAAAAAAATGTAAATAATGACTGCAGAATAACACAGTCTAAATATTTGTAGTTATATTTCCTGATATTGCTGTTCAAGAACAGCCTTTTCTAATACATTTCTCAGTAATTTGACTCATTTTTGTTCACATTCAAGGCTGTTCTAGCTTATTTCCACTTTTAATAACGTATTCCAAAACTGGCAGCAGCTTTTTATTTTGATGGGCTTTGGCTCAGGTGTTACCACAGCATGGCTTGGAGTGAGACTTGCCCCTGTTTCTGGCTCTACCATTTATTTTGTGATCTTGAGCAAGGTATTTCAACATCATCTTAAGCTGCACACACAGGTATATTTTGGAAGTGGGAAGCTGACTGAAGTCATTCCGGTGGCTGCCATGTCCTCTGCATTATCATAGTGCCTGACAGCCCTGAGAATATTTAACTTCACAATACCCCTACAACACAGAGAAGTTCCATTGTTACAACCACCTATGACAATCTCCCTGATTCAACCAAGCTTAAATGAAAAAAAAAAAAAAAATCCAGGAAAACAGTGTTAACAACTACCAGGTGCCCTAACACACAAGCACTTAATCAGGAGACCAACAACCTTCCAGAGCTATGCTGGTCATAAAAGAGCAAGCAATGGTGTCAATCAACACTGTGCTGTATTTCTCTCATGTGAACAGGTTCACGAGGAATACAAGGACCACCTGGTCCTGATGGCTTACAAGGCCCACCTGGTCCTCCTGGAACAGCTTCTGTTGCTCACGGATTCCTTATAACTCGGCACAGCCAGACCAGCGACACACCACTGTGTCCTCAGGGAACATCAAGAATATATGATGGATTCTCTCTTCTATATGTGCAAGGAAATGAGAGAGCACACGGCCAGGATTTGGGTGAGATATTCTGTATGCTCTCTCTTTAAGAGGAAACGTGTTGTAGCTGCTTCTTTGAATGCTCAGGTTCTCTGAAGACATAGCAGTCTTGGAGATTTCTAGATGAGAATGGGGATTGCATATTGAGATCTACTATCTCCAAAGGATGCAGATTGTAATTCAGAATGAAGGAATGTAAACCAAAATGGAGAAGTGAAGTTTTTCCCCCATGTGACAATCTGATAGCACTTGCTGTGCACTCACAGGAGGGAAAGGAAGGATCCACAAGTACTGTTCTGAAAGAATTGCTATCAAAAGCAATGAAGTGAAAACTTTGCTGTCTTACGTGTTTTACTCTGTAGGTACTGCTGGGAGCTGTCTTAGACGTTTCAGCACAATGCCCTTCATGTTCTGCAACATCAACAATGTTTGTAACTTCGCATCAAGGAATGACTATTCCTACTGGCTGTCAACCCCCGAGTCAATGCCGATGAGCATGGAGCCACTGACTGGGCAAAGCATTCAGCCATTCATTAGCCGGTGAGGCAAAGCAGGCCAGCAGGTCTGTTTTAGTATCTGGAGAATCAGTACATCTTAGCCATGTGTTTCCAACATGCAGCTTGGGAATTAAGAGATGAATCTGTCATGTTTTGTTCTGGGAGAGACTAGAAAAATAATTTGTTTTAAAGTATTCATTGTCTGCAGAGGTTCATCTCTCTGCAGCAGTGATAAGAGGCTGTACAGCTTTTCTCAAACAAGCAAGCTTTGTAGTCAGCAGTGTGAGATCACTGTGGACAGGAAAGAACATAGAAGCAATTGGTTTTAGGATTAAGGCACTCACTTGGGGACTTTGAGCTTCCAGTTTCTGTTTCAGGAACTGCTTCAGTATTTTACCCAATGTAGTGAAAATACAGACAGATCTGAGCTCCAAAATACTCTTACTGCAGTCACAAAATATGTGAGAAATAGAAGTCTAGATTAATAGGTGAGCTTCTTGCAGGTGAGTTTTGTTCCCTTCAGTGTAAAAATTCTTAATAAAACATACTCCTATTATATTGTAACATCACATGTTTCTCTGGTATTCCCCTGTGTCCAGATGTGTTGTGTGTGAAGCTCCTGCTATGGTGATAGCTGTCCACAGCCAGACCATTCAGATCCCCTCATGTCCTCCAGGCTGGGACTCCCTCTGGATTGGTTACTCTTTCATGATGGTAAGAACTGCCTCCTACTCCAGAAGCAGCTACTGCCTGCCCACCTGTGTCCTCAGCTGCTTTAGGACACTGATAAGAACTGCAAGGGTTGTCATTTTACCTTCAGCCACTAACCAAGGCAGCCAGGACTGACAGTACCCAGATCCCAGCATCACTGATGTTTATGGAGGTGCCTGACACCACATTATCTCTGCCAAGAATGAACAGTGATTTTCAGTAGCTGACTGCTGTGCTATTCAGTTTTTAACACCCAAGGTCCTTGTCTGTGTTCTCTTTCCTCCCCTAGCACACGAGTGCTGGAGCAGAGGGCTCTGGCCAGGCCTTGGCATCACCTGGATCCTGTTTGGAGGAATTCCGCTCAGCGCCGTTCATCGAATGCCACGGCCGGGGCACCTGTAATTATTATGCCAATTCCTACAGCTTCTGGCTGGC